>NC_137123.1:44850666-46285666 GCF_949319135.1 Squalius cephalus | reverse complement strand
ATGTATTCAACCTTTCATCCAGACCAAGTTCTTTATCTGAGTTCTCTTTCTGATTGATTTATGGCTGCATTTAATTGTGAAAATACTCATCTAAATGAAATTAAATGTTAAATACTCATCTGAGTTGATGTCTACACTAAATTCAGCCTTTCACCTAGACCGTTTGTACTTGTTTGTACTTGTTTGGTTGATATTTGGCTGTTTTTAATTTTTGAGAAAATTAAATATGTACTTATCTGATCTCTGAGGAGTTAGATGTCTGTATTAATATAGTATTCAGCCTTTCATTCAGACCGTGTTTAATTGTCTGGTTGATATTTGGCTGCATTTAATTTTTGAGAAAATTAAATACAGTGAGGAAAATAAGTATTTGAACACCCTGCTATTTTGCAAGTTCTCCCATTTGGAAATCGTATTTGAACACCTGTCTATCAGCTAGAATTCTGACCCTCAAAGACCTGTTAGTCTGCCTTTAAAATGTCCACCTCCACTCCATTTATTATCCTAAATTAGATGCACCTGTTTGAGGTCGTTAGCTGCATAAAGACACCTGTCCACCCCATACAATCAGTAAGAATCCAACTACTAACATGGCCAAGACAAAAGACCTGTCCAAAGACACTAGAGACAAAATTGTACACCTCCACAAGGCTGGAAAGGGCTACGGGGAAATTGCCAACCAGCTTGGTGAAAAAAGGTCCACTGTTGGAGCAATCATTAGAAAATGGAAGAAGCTAAACATGACTGTCAATCTCCCTCGGACTGGGGCTCCATGCAAGATCTCACCTCGTGGGGTCTCAATGATCCTAAGAAAGGTGAGAAATCAGCCCAGAACTACACGGGAGGAGCTGGTCAATGACCTGAAAAGAGCTGGGACCACCGTTTCCAAGGTTACTGTTGGTAATACACTAACACGTCATGGTTTGAAATCATGCATGGCACGGAAGGTTCCCCTGCTTAAACCAGCACATGTCAAGGCCCGTCTTAAGTTTGCCAATGACCATTTGGATGATCCAGAGGAGTCATGGGAGAAAGTCATGTGGTCAGATGAGACCAAAATAGAACTTTTTGGTCATAATTCCACTAAACGTGTTTGGAGGAAGAAGAATGATGAGTACCATCCCAAGAACACCATCCCTACTGTGAAGCATGGGGGTGGTAGCATCATGCTTTGGGGGTGTTTTTCTGCACATGGGACAGGGCGACTGCACTGTATTAAGGAGAGGATGACCGGGGCCATGTATTGCGAGATTTTGGGGAACAACCTCCTTCCCTCAGTTAGAGCATTGAAGATGGGTCGAGGCTGGGTCTTCCAACATGACAATGACCCGAAGCACACAGCCAGGATAACCAAGGAGTGGCTCTGTAAGAAGCATATCAAGGTTCTGGCGTGGCCTAGCCAGTCTCCAGACTTAAACCCAATAGAGAATCTTTGGAGGGAGCTCAAACTCAGTGTTTCTCAGCGACAGCCCAGAAACCTGACTGATCTAGAGAAGATCTGTGTGGAGGAGTGGGCCAAAATCCCTCCTGCAGTGTGTGCAAACCTGGTGAAAAACTACAGGAAACGTTTGACCTCTGTAACTGCAAACAAAGGCTACTGTACCAAATATTAACATTGATTTTCTCAGGTGTTCAAATACTTATTTGCAGCTGTATCATACAAATAAATAGTTAAAAAATCATACATTGGGATTTCTGGATTTTTTTTTTTAGATTATGTCTCTCACAGTGGACATGCACCTACGATGACAATTTCAGACCCCTCAATGATTTCTAAGTGGGAGAACTTGCAAAATAGCAGGGTGTTCAAATACTTATTTTCCTCACTGTATGTAACCATCTGATCTTTGAGGAGTTAGATGTCGGTATTACAGTTTTTCTCGATTGCTTAAACACTATAACCAGGCTTTTGAACTAAAATTTCAAAACCATAATGCCATTTATCAAAAAGCACACCCATTTCACTAAACTATAAACACTATTCCCTGTTTTGACACATGAGTCAGATTTGTTGAACTATCACTGCAAAACTCTACACACAAATCCCTTCATTTCTCATTGCTTAGACCATGTTCTCATTTAGAAAGCACTAGCATTCAAAATTGTTCACTCAAGTCAGCACAGCTTCAGCTCAGTTAGCACACAATTACCCAGGTGGAAACACTAAGAGTCAAAATTTAATACACATCAATCAGAACCTTCAATAGATATATAAAAGGGCCCAAATCAGTTTATTGCGTTTTGGAGCAATGGATCCAGAAAGACATGAAGGAAGAGATCGAGGAGGGATAAGAATGAGGAGGAGGAAGGGCAAGGATAAGAAGACAAGCAGTCTCAGATGAAATTCAAGCCACTCTAGTTGCCCATGTGTTAGTCAATGGTATGACTATGTAGAGAGGCTCGGCTACGAGTAAGGCCAAATTTGAGTCGCTTTACCGTCGCCTTGAGAGCCTTCAGGGAGGTGTGGTGACAAACAAAATTCTATCACTGAATAAGAGACAAACATTTCCAATAGTCTTTGATGAGGTTTATTTTCTTGCAAGAAAAGGCCAGCAGTCGTACAGTCACACAGAGTAACACAGAGTGAGACAGTGAAGGGAGGGCTTCCTTTCTCCTTTATAGTCTGGACTCCCAGAATGTTATCTTTTCTAGGCAAATGATGGTATTTCAACCATATGTGGAACATTCTTAGACGTGTCCATCATATTGTATCCTTGAGTGGAGACCCTCCTGTCACGTCCCAACACTCTTTACCATTCCAATACAATTCGAATTCCATATTAGAATATGGTTTGTGTGTGCTCTTTTACTGTCATATGTTGGTCACACACATCTTACTGTAAGTAAATATAAAAAAAAAATTTTGAGGAGAGAGTAAAAAAAAAAGAGAGTAAAACAGGAAAAAAAAATATTTTTGTGTGTGTGTGTTTTCTGTGTATGAATAAAAATGTGCCAATGTATCCACTGGTTGTGTCTTTTGTGTTCATCATGTGAAAAGGTTTGTGAGGGGGGGAACCACAAGCAACATAACTTTCCAGTTTTGGAAATGTTGTTTTGAATTTATTGCACCAGTGTCTTAGACTATGTTGTAGTGTGTGTGATTTTGATGGCTTGTGTGTCCTGTCTGAGGGCAAAGTTTGGTTTTTCAGCAAGAGTGAATGGTTTTGAGTGTAGAGCTTCATTTTGACCTGAAAATAGGATGTTTGGGGAATTGGGTGAGACGTTATGGATTTGTGTTTATAGTTTTGAGAATACGAGGCATAGTTTCAAGAAATGTGTTTAAGCAATCGAGAAAAACTGTAATATACTATCCACCCTTTTATCCAGACCGTGTTTACTTGTCTGGTTGATCTTTGGCTCCATTTAATTCTGAGGAAATAAATGGTGAAATTCCTGGGGGGAAATGAATAACACCTCATTATACGGTGCCCTCAGGGGCCGTTCTGCCAACCCCATAATCTCATATGCTTTGGGGCACAACGGTCTCCAGCGAGTTCTAGTCTCAGACGAGCCCTCATCTCAGTGTCTGCCCGGAAACATAGTGGCGCTGAGATTCTCGCCCCCTCCCAGGAGGGTCTCAGAGCAATCAGTTCGGCTGTTCCCTGCCAGTGCGCCGCTTCAGGGCACCGAACTGGTTGCTTGAGTAATACCAGAGACCAGTCTCGAGAGGCTGGTTCTCTTAAGTGGTTAACACCTCACTATACGGTGCCCATTTCCCCTCGATGCCTTTGGAGGGCCGTTCTGCAAACCCAGCCACCTCGTGTGCGTTGGGGAGCAACGGTCTCTGATGAGCCCATATCTCTCAAACGCAGCCTTCAAGGGGTAAAATGGATCTGAGGACGTCATTATTTTTAAGGCTGGGGGGAAAAGGTCCTGACGCCCGAGTGGTCAGGCCAATGAGGGCAGTCTCCTCCGAAGTAAATTGGTTAACACCTCATTATGCGGTGCCCGCTGCCCTTCAGTGCCCACAGGGGACCATTATGCTAACCCCGCCATCTCGTGTGTTTCAGGGTACAGGTGATCTCCGGCGAACAAATATCTCAAGGTCCATCCGGAAACGTAGTGGTCCTCGGATGGCCGCCCCTCCAAGGAGGGTCCCAGAGCAGTCAGTTCGGTCGTTCCCTGCCGGTTCGCCGTACAGGGCACCAAACTGGTTGCTCGAGTATCACCTAGACCAGTCTTGAGATCCTGGTTCTCTTAGTAGATTTTTTGGCAGCATGGGAACTTCTGCCAAACATATCTCAACAGTAGAACAGCGTCTGCTCCCGAGCCCCCACTAAAGGACTGGGGTTCGGGCTGGTGCTCTCAACCACTGCCTTTAAGGGGTAAGACGGATCTGAGGACTGTCATTATTTCCAAGAAGGCTGTGGGGAAAAGGTCCTGACGCCCAAGGGGTCAGGCCAACGAGGGCAGTCTCTCCCGAAGTTAAGCGCTTAACACCTCATTATACGGTGCTCGCTGCCCTTCGGTGCCCTCAGGGGACCGTTATGCTAACCCTGCCACCTCGTGTGTTTCGGGGCGCAGCGGTCTCCGGCGAGCACATATCTCAGGGTCCACCCGGAAATGTAGTGGTCTTGGGATGCCCAGGAGGTCAGTTCGGTCGTTCCCTGCCGGTTTGCCGTTACAGGGTGTCGTGCTGATTGCGCAAAAAAAAAAAACAGAAGCCAGTCTCGAGAGGCTGGTACCTCTAGTAGAATTTTTGGCAGCGTGGAAGCTACTGCCAAATATTTCTCATTGGGTCCTGCAGACCATAGAAAAGGCTTATCAAATACAGTTCGGGTCTCACCCGAACAGGTTCTGGTAATAGAAACAAGAAGTGAAAACCCTGCTGGAGAAAGGAGCCATAGAACATGTACCCCCCTCCAACAGGGAAACCAGGTTCTACAGTCGGTATTTCATAGTTCCAAAGAAGGATGGGGGGTTGCGTCCCATTTTGAATCTGCGAACGAGTCAGTCATGCAGCTAAAATTCTAAATGTTAACCTTGAGACAAATCATGCCACAGATCAGATCTGAGTACTGGTTTGTCACGATAGATCTCAAGGACGCATACTTCCATATATCCATCCTTCCATATCACAGGAAGTTCCTGAGGTTTGCTTTCAGGGGCAAAGCATACCAATATCGAGTTCTTCCATTTTGCCTAGCACTATCACCCCGCACTTTCACCAAATGCGTAGATGCAGCTCTGGCGCCTCTGCGCCTGCAGGGTATTCGCATCATGAACTACAGATGGTACTCAACCAGAATAATACTTTTAAATTGCGGGTGTGTATTTGCAGCCTCTTACCAGAGGTGCTACAATCACAGACTTTGCAAAGTGTCAGTTTATTCTCTCTATTGCGTAATCTGCCGCCACGGCTCATTGAGAGTGATAGAAAACTTGTAGCAGATCAATTCAAATGAAACATTGAACGAATTCATAATCACAATACTGAAATTACTGAAATTAAATTGAATAAATTGAATTAGGGGTGACCCTGAATAGTCGAAGATTCGATGCTTCGATTGGAGGAGCCTGATTCGACTACCGATCTCACGGTCGAATCTTCGCAGAGGTGTTATGAAACGAGGATCATGCCACTTTGGCTATATGAGGGCGCTCAATGTCTGATTTCACATAGAACTACCGGTTTTCTGTCAATACGTTAATATTCAGCATATTATGATAATGCTGTATATAAAAATGAAATTAATAAATATTTTTTAACGTGCGTGAATAAATCCAAACACCCCGTGACAGATTTAAGTTTCACTTTCAATCCGTGACCGACAGAGGAGCATCTTGGCGGCAAGGATTTAAATCTTTAACAATGTCTGGGATAAGAAAATCTAAAGTGTGGATGTAGACCATCATAAAGGATATTCTCCAAGGCTGGATTTAGCATCAGGAAAACCATGATCGCACTTCTGCCGGCCAACGTTAACAACATTAACAACATTCTAAAATGCTTAACGTGAAAAAAGCTTTTAAAACGCTTAAAAGGCACTTTAACATGGCTTAATGTATGTAGCCTACACAGTACACACTTTATTAAGAAACCATACTATGTGCAGATAAGCGGATGAACCCAGAATATGAATGCAATGCGTTCCTCCTATAGTAAAGCGTTTTCTTTACATAATTTGATATTTTAATTTAACTAGGCTATTTTAGGAGATTAAGCCATAAACGCTTTTCACGTTAGAATGTGTTTTATAGACTTGTCGCCCACCGACGTCTAGGCCTACAATATGAAATATAGGTTATATTGTTATCGTCTCTATTTTTAACTTGTTATTCTATTTTTCTGGCCTTATAAAAATGTTCTATTCTGTTTACCATAGTTTTTCATCCTTACTGTTAATTGACATTAACCCCACTTATGGCAATTTAAAAAAATGCAGCAATTGCTGCTGTTTTGCTCAATATCCCTTTGTGCCACCTGGCGGTCATTTCGCGAATGACTTTTGAAATGCGACTGGTTTATTTTTGCCGCGGTAGTTTTGGCATTCTGGTTGGCTACCATCTGTACATCGACGATTGGTTTACACACTCGTCGGGTTTACAACCTAGTTTTTGGCTTCACTCCTGGGTCCCAGGTGATTCTGTCTTTGTTGTGTTCGCCTGATTTCACACAAGACAGGCACTGGTCACTATGGTGGTGTTTGTGTAGACGTTTCCACAGCGTCATCTCGACGCAACATGAGTTCCCATGAAAAGGAACGCCTCAGTTACAACTGTAACCTTAGTTCCCTGAAGAGGCAACGAGACGTTGCGTCACCCTGCCATACTTCAGATTCCAGATTTTTAAATAGTTGTATCTCGGCCAAATATTGCCTTATCCTAACAAACAATACATCAATGGAAAGTTTATTTATTCCGCTTTCGGATGTTGTATAAATCTCAATGTCAAAAAATGTACCCTTGTGACTGGTTTTGTGGTCCAGGGTCACTTATTAGTTCCCTTTCGAGGGAACTCGCAATGCGTCGATGACGCTTTGGGAACGCTCCTGCGTGATTGCATCTGAAGCACTCGTGTCAACTAGTCCAATGGCAAGAGTGGGCGTCACGGGCGGGTGACGTCACGACCAGGAAAGGATAAAGCACATCCGGAATAGAACCGCGCTAACGTCTGTGCCTCAGCAAGCGCTCTGTGTTACATACTGTCTGTCTTATTTATTGTTGTCTGTCACTATATCAGTCACAAGCATAGATATTATGGCGAACAAAACAACCTTAGATCGTGTGTTCCTCCCTGTCCTCTTTCTTTACGGGTGGGGATACACACAATGTGTTGTTTGTTTGGCGCTGACTACGAGCATTCCGAGTTACTATCGCTTTACTCGCTCCGTTCCCGCTTATCACTCTTTGAGGAGGGTGTTCAGGCTCGCGTTCCTCGCAAGTACTGGCCCCGTTGTTGCTGAGGCAGCACGGAAGCTGGTATTGTGGGGTTCGCAAATGGATCTCGCGGAGGGGTTAGAGACGGGCTCCGCCTTTTCTCTGCCTTTACCCGGGGGTCCAGTGCTCTCTCTCTGGGATCGGAAGCCTGGTTAGAGAGCCCGGTGTTTCAGCAGTCTATCTCTGAGGAGGTAGAGGTGCTGAGCATCGATGCAGGGGAATAAAAACTCACCACCCTCATCTATTAAGAGCATGTTCGAAGAATCATGTAGCTCTATATAAAAATGAAAATAGTCGACGGGCTATGTTCATTCATAAACATTACCGACGTGTGTGCACTATCGGGAGTTTCCCCATGCTACTGTTTATTTAAAAAAAGACTGCAATAAGAATCAAGTGGTTATGCAAATGCAATGCATAGATTAAAGAGATACATAGTGTATTGTAAGCTATGAATTTATGATTCTTTTATTGTATGTTGAGACTATTTTTTATATATAAGCCTTTATATATAAATATATATTCAGCCTTTCATCTAGACTATGTTAACTTGTTTGATTCTGAGGAATTAAATAAGTGGGCTGCATTTAAATTTGCTTATGTGACTTTCATTAGTTAGATTCATGTATAAGTTCAGCATTTCATCCAGACCGCGTTAACTTGTCTGGTTGATCTTTTACTACATTTAATTTTGAGGAATTAAATGGTATAATTCTGTGCTGCAGCTGTCCACCTCCGAGGAGATGGATGTGCTGAGCATCGAGTTAAGGGAATTGAAGATTCTCCATCTCAATCCCCTGTGTACAATGAGTTTTGGAGTTTATAACTTCCATGTCAGGGCCTTCCAGTTTTTCACGATCTCCACTAATAAAAAATGAGATCCCGGATCAACCCCTTCAGCCTGGATTTTCAATTCTAAAAATGTATGTTTAATAAATTGGGTTGAAAGAGCTTGGGCATGGACGATGCCAAAGGCAGAACAGACGCTTGCGAGCTATCAGTCCTGTCACGGCTTAGGCTCCCCTTAAGGCTTGGCATTACTCTCCAGGCCAGTTAGAAATTCTTGGCGCTGGTGGGTAAGGTGTAAATAGGGATGCTGGGCGGAGCAGCCCTAGCCATTAACCCTCTGGGGTCTAAGGTGTTTTTGGGGTCCTTGAGATGTTTTGACATGCCCTGACATTTGTGCTTTTTTCAGTTGCTTATAAACATATTAATGGCAAAGGTAATTACACTCTATTTAGCACAAACAGGGCTACCTTAATATGTGAGCAACATGTATGTACATGTTTGTATTTTTGAGAGAATAATGTTTATGCATGGTTATTAAAAAAAATTCAAATGAAAGTTTCTGAAATAAGGCCACAAACACATACTAAATATGTGTCCACAATACTTTTGACTAATGGATGTTTTTGCATCATTCTAATGGAGTTTTTGCTTCAAAATGATCTGAAAATCATCCTGCCTAATCATTCACATAAAACAATACATTGATTTAAATTGTGTAAGACACTTTTTGTTTGGAAAGGCAATATGTGTGGGGGCGTGATTGATCATGAATAATAAAGTGGTTCACACCTGAGAAGACAATGACCCGCATAATGAGCTGCATAATGAGCCTTTCATTCAGGTGTGTCACTGAGCCACAAGAAAGAATGCAAGGACAATATATATATATATATATATATATATATATACTACAAAATTGGTTCACATTTGGAAACATCTCAAATTATTTTATTTTTTTTCCACTTTTTTTGCTTGCAAATTTTATAATATCCAAGGTAAACATTTCTAGTAATTGTGCAGTTAATTCTCATACTGTATTTTCAGAAAGTTTTGGAATATGTATCCTCTCCCCAAATTTTTCACTAATAAAACACAATAAAAATAATTTAAAGAGAAGGCATATATTGACCTGTTAAGATTTGGTTTACATCTACCTTGTAAATATATTCTTTGCTATTTTATTATATAAAAGGTTACAATTACAACAACAATTAAAATTTTTACAGTATTTCAAGTGTAATCTTTCTTTGTAAAAACTAAAGTATATATTTTATCATACGTGTTTCAAAGTTAAGGATTCATTAGTTTGAATATAGCCTACATTGGTACAAACACTATAATAACTTAGTTGATGACTTTATTTTTGACAAAACATAATATATATATATATATATATATATATATATATATATATATATATATATATATATATATATATATGTAACATATGAGCAGAAATTGGCAAACAAAAGCTTATTTAATGTGGCAGTAGTCTATTTTACAGTAAATTTTATAATCTATCCAAAACTAGTCAACAAAATGTTGTCTTTCATATTCCGTCTGTAACATAGGCCTATCGTTTTTATGATATATTAGGGCATATTGTTAATTTGCAGTTTAATTAGTTTAATACGTTGCTTACAAAGACATTTTATTTAACATATTTCAGTCGTCTTTTTCTCATCTCAGTATAGCAATATAGTTAGGTAAAAGCTGTTCATTCATTCACACACAGAAACGCGATTCAAATTTGAACAGTCTTTTTGCCAGCTGTAGTAAACAACAGCGCACATCTGTGCCGTTCTTTCATTCACACACAGAAACACGATTTTTATTTAAACAGTCTTTTTGTGGTTTACAGACACAATTGCATATTGCGATTAGAACAAAGCACTTAAGAATAAAGAACTTACTATTCACAATACTCAGCTGTAGACATGTGCCGGTATTCGGTAATGCGATAAATCGCGGTAATGAATATGCACGATATTGTTATCACGGGCACTTCAAAATACCGTGAAAAATAATAGATCAGAATTTATATTTATAGAACGCGCTTATTTTCCATCAACCGCTTAAACAAACACTGCGTGTATGCTGCGCAAAACACGTGCGGACTCTGATGTAAACAATCCCCACATGTAGAAGCACTGTGTACATGCGGCGCCGTGCGCACTCTAGTCTAATGTAATGAATCCTCACATGGAGAAGAAGCATGGCGGAAGGAGGAACGCTGTCGTCGATTTATCCCCCTTCTAAAAGCAGGGCTGCCAACTCTACGCATTCAGTGTGAGACGCAATTTACACTTCTCACACGCTCTCGCGCCACACATCCATTTTCTCACGCAGAGAAAAATCACGGAGCAAAGAGGACACTGACACCGACAGACTAGACAGAGCAGGTTACTTATGATATGAAAAAAATTCTCCGCTCTCAGGTTCTGTCCATTTTATTACGAAATTCAGACAATAAATACAGTTTTGGCGCTTGTAAATGTGACGTGACCGATCGCTGTAGCGCCTCAGTTCAAGTAAACCGATCATCTGTTACTTTTTATTTAAAGATACAGTACAATTTACCGAAAGGTATTTATTTATGCCTCATACATAATATCGACCAATCAGTGTTTTTCAGCCATGGAAAGAGGTTAAAAAAACTGTAGGTGAACAATTATGTCACAGAACGTTATATTTACCTCAGGAAAGCCATTTAATGACCAACACATGTTAGTTGACTAGAAAAAATAGCTATAGAGAGGAGTATTTTGCTAAATATGTGCACTGTATTACATTTGTATTATATTTTTACTTGTGTCATAATTGTTATTATAATGAAAACCAAATTATATTTAATTAAATTAGTTAATTTTTAACCTTTAATAATACCAGCTGACAGGGCTCTTTGTATGTTTACAGCATTATGTGAGATGTATTTTTTTCTTGAGAAAAATTAACATGTAGTCTATCTACTGTAGCCTACCTAATATTTATACAAAGAGTAAATATTGAATCAAGATTGAAATCAAATCCCAAGAATGTGAAAATTGTATAAAATTCTGTTTAGTTACCAAATGTTTTGAGCCCCCCCCCCCCCCCACCCATCCATCCATTTCTCTTGAGCAATTAAAATATTGTGATAATACCGTATACCGTGATAAAAGCTCAATCAATTAATTGCAGCATGAAAATTTGATACTGGCACATGCCTACTCAGCTGGATCCGTTGCTCCTCGAAGTGAAACTAAACCGGCACTTCTGAGGTAAATTTCCCAGGATTATTATTAGGATAGTATTATTCCTCACAGCGTCGTAAAGTACATGAGTCTGATTAAACTTGGTGTGTTTTATCCAGCTGATGTGGGCGTTGACACGTTTGCATGGATTGCCTCAGGTCATTTGCGTTTGAATAGCACGTGCTCTCCGTGGGCGTGTTCACATTAACACTTAATGAGCTATAATGATCTGAAATGAGAACGACTGACATCTCTCTCTTTTCATACAGATTACATAAACTGAGAATATTTGTTTTTTATATAAATTACTTCATTTAAAAGAAGAGAATTCAAGCTTTATGCCTGTGTGCCTGTATGCCTGTGTAACTGATTATTCACTGAGTTACAGTTCATTTTCAGATGCGTTTCAGAATAGACTTCAACGACAGAGAGAAGGCAGAACTCGCATCATGTTTATTTTTCTTTATTTGGCAAAAAGCACAACACTTTGTTTTTATGGTGAGTATACACAAAAAAAATAGACACTTAACAGGAATGATGTATAACACTTATATGTAAGATCAAAATCAACAGAGTATTTTGAGTCTCTTTTGCACTGATAAGAAAAAAAGCGAGCTGGTATCGCTGGCGCGACCCCCGACCCCAGGGGGTTAACAAACTCCTTGTACAGGACAGAGCGTCGTTTCCTGTGCTCCCCCTCAGAAAGATTGGGGACCGGAATGGCATTCTCAACATAAGCCTTTGAAGCAGAAGATGGATCTGAGGACCGTTTTTTCTGCGAAAAAGGCTTTGGCCAAGGTCCTGACGCCACTGGTGTCAGACATCTGAGGGTAATCCCGACCGGGGTAGAGTGGTGTATACCTGAGTATACGGTGCCCGCCCCACCTCGGTGCTCTCAGAAGGCTGTTCTTCCAACCCTGCCACCCTTGGTGCCTCTGGGCGTCGCGGTCTCCAGTGGGCTCAGTGTCACCACGACTCTGTGTCAAATTCGCACCCTCTGAGGGGGGTTCAGGTATGCCAGTATGCTTCAGGTCACCGAAGTGGCTGTTACAATAACACCAGAGGCCAGTCTCGAGAGACTGGTACCCTTAGTAGATTTCTGACAGTGTGAAGAATCTGCTGAATATATCTCCATGGGTCCTGCAGATAATAGAGAGAGGTTACAGAATCCTGTTTCATTCTCCTCCACCTCGTTACAACGGGGTGCTACTCACGTTAGTACATCCCGAGCAGGCTCTGGTAATGGAGCAAGAAGTAGAGTCTCTATTAGCGAAGGGAGCTATAGAGCAGGTGTACTCACCTGACAGAATATTGGGGTTTTACAGCCGCTACTTTATTGTTCCCTCTACTTCGTCTGTTGAATTGTGCAGTCATGAAACTCAAGTTCTAGATGCTCACACTCAAACAGATCGTGATCCAAATCAGATCTGAGGACTGGTTTGTCACATAAAAGACGCTTACTTCCATGTCTCCTTCCTCTCTCAACACAGGAAGTTCTTGAGGTTTCCTTTTGGGGTAAAGAATACCATTATCGGGTGCTTCCATTCAGTCTAGCTCTATCACCCCGCATGTTCACGAAGTGCGTAGATGCAGCTCTGGCCTCGCTCAGGCTGCAGTGCATACACATTCTGAACTACATCGATGACTGGCTGATTCTGGCGGAATCAGAACAGTTAGCGGCCCGGCATCGAGATGTCGTCTTCGCTCACATAAGAAATTGGGGTTGAGACTCAATGCCAAGAAGAGTGTGCTTTCTCCACTGCAGAGAACCACTTTCCTTGGTGTGGTATGGGATTCAGTCACTATGCGAGCCACACTATCGCCCGTTCGTGTAGCTGCTATCCTCACAGCCACAGAAGAGTTGAAGCTAGGCCAGTCACGCACTGTGAAACAGTTCGAGAAACGGTTGGGCCTCATGGCAGCAGCATCCAATGTGATACCCTTTGGCCTACTGTACATGAGACCCTTGCAGTGGTGGCTCAGAACCAGAGGGTTCTCCCCGAGGGGAAACCCACTTCATACGATCAAGATCACGCGGCGGTGTCTCCGCACCTTGGTTATATGGAGGAAATACTGGTTCCTATCCCAGGGTCCAGTGTTGGGAGCTCTTTGCCATCGAGTTGCTATCTCGACAGATGCTTCCCTCACCGGCTGGGGAGCGGTAATGGAAGGCCACTCAGCCCAGGGCCTGCGGAGGAGTCATCATCTTTCTTGGCACATAAATTGCCTGGAGATGATGGCAGTCTTCAATGCGTTGAGACATTTCCTCCCAGACCTGAGGGACCATTCATGTGCTTGTCTGTACAAACAACACATTGGTGGTCTCTTGTGGCAGAGAGTCTGCATTCTCGTCCACTATGCAAACTGGTGCACCAGATTCTCTTGTGGTCCCTAGGGAAGCTGCTCTCCCTGAAAGCAGTTTATCTCCGGGGCATCAGAATGTAGGAGCAGACATCCTGTTGAGGCAGGGGCTGAGGCCCGGGGAATGGAGGCTCCACAACGAGGTGGTGGAGCACATTTGGAGGGTTTATGGCCAGGCACAAGTGGATCTCTTCGCGTCTCAGGATACGACGCACGGTCCACTTTGGTTCTCCCTCATACACCCAGCTCCCTTGGGGCTGGACGTTGTGGTATTGACATGGCCGAGGCTACGTCTGTACGTCTTTCCCCGAATACTCTGCTCCCAGGAGTTCTGGAGAAGGTTCGCCGTGACAGAATAATTATACTACTAGTAAAACCGTACTGGCCGAACTGACTGGTTCTCGGACCTGGTGTCTCACCTCGACGGCTCTCCCTTGGAGATTCCAGTCAGGAGGGACCTTCGATCTCAAGTGGAAGGGGTGACCCTTCACCCCAGCCCAGAGATTTGGAACCTGTGGGTTTGGCCTCTGAGGCGGCCCAACTCATTGACTTTGGTCTCTCAACTGAGGTTGTGGAGACCATACTTCACTCCAGAGCTCCCTCCACGAGGAAACTGAATGTATTAAGTGATGGGTTTTCACTTCATATTGCGGATCTCGGACGGTGGGGCCCAGTTTACTGCCTGATTGGTACAGTGCTGGAGTTACTGCGGGTTTGTTTTTCTGCAGGGTTATCCCCTTCCACACTGAAGGGGTATGTGGCGGCCTTAGTGCCTACCATGTCCCTTTTGGTGGTATTTCCCTGAAGGGGGGGACACCTTTGCTCGTTTCCTCTGTGGTGATTTTAGACCAGGAAAGGAATATGGCGGCTTAGAAGCCTTATTATATATGTATATATCCCTGTAGGATGTGGTATGCGACAGGCTGGTCCTCTCCGCTCACATTCGTTAAGGTTTTACAACTTCGACCTGGGCGCGTCCCCAGGTTCTTAGGTGCTCTTGTCTTAGTTGTGCAGTATTCACACTGACAGGCTCTGGTTTGTATGGTGTTTTGGTATTCTCGTTCCCAAAGTGTCATTGACGCATCGCGAGTTCCCTCGAAAGGGAACGTCTCAGGTTACGACTGTAACCCTAGTTCCCTGAGAAGGGAACGAGACGATGCGTCACTTTTCCATACTTCCTACATCCCTGTGATCGACTTGCTTCGGCCCTTTTCGAAGCTAGCGCGGTTCTATTCCGGATGTGCTTTATCCTTTCCTGGTCGTGATGTCACCTGCCCGTGATGCCCACTCTCGCCATTGGACTAGTTGACACAAGTGCTTCAGATGCAATCACGCAGGAGTGTTCCCAAAGCGTCATCGACGCATCGTCTCGTTCCCTTCTCAGGGAACTAGGGTTACAGTCGTAACCTGAGACATTTCAGGATTATGTTCTAATCCTTTTAGTTTTATTTGTGCTTCATTTTCATTCTGTTTCTTGTTCTGCTTTGCCTGAGTTCTGTTTGCTACTTAAGCCTGGTTTATACTCGACGCGTCCGCACGAGCGTGAAGGTGCGCGCGGCAAAAATGACGTCATTGCGGTGTGGGCGGTCGTGCGCGTTGGTTCGCAAGACCCAATTTCACCTGGCGGTGTACGTGACATTTTTTGTAACAACGCACGCGGCGCCGCATCCGAAGATGAACGACTTCGAGCCGAATCTGGCCGAGCTCGAACTTCTCACCACACCGGCACCCAGTTTGCACGTCTAAATGAGTTGCTTACATTTAAAAAATGAGCATACAATAGCATAAAAAGTATTTTTAATGAACATAAAGGTCCATGTTTAATAAAAATGTTCACGAAACTTAATGAAATGTTTAGTGAAATTAGAAAATATGTAAGAGATCGTTAATTTAGTTATGTTGTATACACATTCTCATATCCATATATTTTGTTTTATTGTCACGAGTAATAATCTCAGGGTTTACTGGGTTTTACACGATTCTTTTTGAAGTGTGGTATTGGTGGTGGTGTACTAAAATAAACATTGTCACGTGTGTATAGCTTTCTTCTTCTCACCGCTGATTCCTGATGGTTTAGGGGACAATGGTAAATGGTAAATGGACTGCATTTATATAGCGCTTTCACAGACCTATGGCCACCAAAGCGCTTTACATAGCCTCACATTCACCCATTCACTCTCTCATTCATACACCGACGGCGGTGTCAGCCATGCAAGGCGCCATCCAGCTCGTCGGGAGCAGCTGGGGTTAGGTGTCTTGCTCATGGACACCTCGACACTTGGTCAGGTGGAACCGGGGATTGAACCACCAACCTTTCGGTTTGTAGACAATCTACATGAACCACTGAGCCACTGCCACAATTACTCGAGTCACCCCCTGTCGTTTCAAAGAATAGTACAATAGCGAGCGCGTCAAGTATAAACGCCTCGTCCGTTTGGGGAGGTGCGCGCGCGGGCTGCGGAGACTCGCACTGCGGAGTCAGGCGAAAGTATAAACAAGGCTTTAGTTCTCTTAGTTACTGATTACGTTCACCTGTTGTTCAGTTAGTTACCACATTACTCCCTGTGTATTTGTGCCTTTTAGTTTCCCCAATTCATTGTTCAATGACAATTCAGTTTGCGTGGTTGTCTATATATTTCCTGTTTCTCCTGAGATGTGTGATTAAAGAGTGTTCTCTTGGATATTCCCATTCGTTGTGCGCTTACTACAACCACCACTGGTTACAATTAGTTCTGGTTCTCAAATTTGGCCGAGCTGTGTTCCTACAGATTGTCAGTGTATTTTTCATTGTCTCTTTCTGATGGATATTGTACATTGTTATGGCAGTAAGTGGTGACAGATTTATTATGAATGAGTCAGTGAATCATTCACTCAACTGAAACACCAACAGTCAATATTGCCTTGGCTACGTTTGGAACTATTTTAATTGGCCTATTCGTGCATAGCAGAATATGAGATGTCCAGAGATGTGGCCAAAAAATATGAATGTTTTTTTTTTTTTTTTAAATAGTTCTACTGGTTCCCTTTCAGGGAACTCCCGTTGCGTCGAGAATGACGCTATGGGGAACGCTTTGCGTGATGACGTCTTGAAGCACATGTAAAATCAGTCCAATGGTGTGGCGGAACGTCAGAGGCGGGTGACGTCACGTACCAGGAAACTATAAAAGCCGGCCCGAAACAGAAAACGAAAGCTTTCTGAGTCTTCAGTTGCGCTCTGTGTTGAAATCTGTCCTTGTTATTTGGTGTTGTCTGTCTATATATATATATATTTATTCAGATATGGCGAGCAAGCAGCAGTATAGAGTGTGTGTCCATCCCTGCCCGCGTTATTTAACGGGAGGTGACACACACACTCTTTGTGTTGTTTGTTTGGGAGAGGAGCATCCCCAGTCAGCACTCGAGGGTGGTGACTGTGTGCATTGCTGTGCGCTTCCATTGCGTACGCTCCGATCCCGTTTGGCTCGTTTGGCTCGGCGGCGATCTCAGACCTGGGGTTCGCAAATGGATCTGTCAGTGGATGTTGAGATGGGCTCTGCCTTATCTCAGCCTCTTTCTGACAGATCCAGTGCCTCTCATCAGGGTGTGGAAGCACGCGTTGCGGTTTCTTCCCCCCCGATGGAGGCACCAGTACTGCAACTATCCAGCTCTGAGGAGTTGGATGTTGTGAGTGTTGAAGCTGAGTCTGAGGATTCGCCACCTCAGTCTCACGCGTTTGAGGAACTGCTCGATGTAATCACTAGAGCAGTTGACAGACTTTCTATTGAGTGGCCAGAGGATAGGCAGGACGTTCGTTCTAAAAGTAAGCTCGACGAACGCTTCCTGCCATCTCGTGCACAGCCTCAGCGCAGAAGCCTTCCGTTTTTCCCCGATCTCCACACCGAGGTGTCGAGATCGTGGGGGAAACCTATGTCATACAGAGTGTACACACCACAGACATCACACTACTCTTCCATTCATAATTATAAAGAGTATGGTTATGGGGAGATGCCGAAGGTGGAAGAGACGCTTGCGAGCTATCTCTCTCCAGCAACGGCATCTTCCTTGAAGGCTCCCTCACTTCCCTCTAAACCAGTAAAGTTTACTTCATCACTGGTTCATAAATCATATGCAGCCGCTGGTCAAGCCGCAGCGTGTCTGCATACGATGTCCATCATGCAGGCTTATCAAGCTGAATTATTGGGGGATTTAGAGGAGGGCGGGGGAATTGGTCCGGACACGGTGGCTGAACTACGCAGAGCCACAGATCTGTCTCTCAGGGCCACCAAGGAGACCGCTAAATCAATCGGGCATTCTATGGCAGCCATGGTGGCCACTGAGAGGCATCTGTGGCTCAATCTGAGTGACATAAAAGATAAAGAAAAGCATGTTCTCTTAGATGCTCCGGTCTCCACTGTTGGTCTGTTTGGTGATGCTGTTAACAGTGCGGTTGCTAAATCACAAGAAGCTTCTAAACAGGCAGTTGCGCTTCAAAAACTTCTCCCCCGCCGTTCATTCTTTGAGGCTGCTGAGCGGGAGCAGCCTCACTCCTCTAAAAAGAGCGCTGAACATCGTGCCACTCAAAAACAGAGTGTGTCCTCCTGTGCTCCCCCACAAAAATCACGGGGACACGGAGGGCGCGCTCAAACCCAGCAGTCTTCGAGGGGTAGGACGGATCTGCGGACCGTCATTACTGCCAAGAAGGCTGCTGGGAAAAAGTCCTGACGTCCGAGGGCTCAGGACAAATGAGGGTAGTCCCCCCCGAAGCAGAGCGGTTAACACCTCTTTTTACGGTGCCCGTCTCTCTTCGGTACCCTCAGGGGACCGTTCTGCCAACCCTGCCGCCTCCGGTGTTACAGGGCGCAGCGGTCTCCGGCGAGCACATATCTCAAGGACCACCCGGAAACGTAGTGGCCTCGGGATGCCCGCCCCCTCTGAGGAGGGTGTTAGAGCAGTCTGTTCGGTCGTTCCCTGCCGGTGCGCCGTTACAGGGCGACGAATTGACTACTCAACAACAACAAAATCCAGAAACCAGTCTCGAGAGGCTGGTACCTCTAGTAGAATCTTTGACAGCGTGGAAGCTACTGTCAAATGTTTCTCGTTGGGTCCTGCAGACCGTGGGAAAAGGGTATCAGATTCAATTAAAAAAACGCCCACCTCGGTTTATGGGGGTCCTGCCCACAGTGGTGGGCCCCGAGCAGGTTCTGGTTATGGAACAGGAAGTAAACACTCTGTTAGAGAAAGGGGCCATAGAATATGTACCTCCCTCCAACAGGGAAACCGGGTTTTACAGCCGGTATTTCATAGTTCCGAAAAAGGACGGGGGATTGCGTCCCATTTTAGATCTTCGAGTTCTGAACGAGTCAGTCATGCAGCTCAAGTTCAAAATGTTAACATTGAGACAGATCGTGCCACAGATCAGGTCCGAGGACTGGTTTGTCACGATAGACCTCAAGGACGCATATTTCCATATTTCCATCCGTCCGTGTCATTGGAAGTTCCTGAGGTTTGCTTTCGGGGGCAAAGCATACCAATATCGAGTTCTTCCATTCGGCCTGGCTTTATCACTCCGCACTTTCACCAAATGCGTGGATGCAGCTCTGGCGCCCCTGCGCCTCCAGGGTATTCGCATCATGAACTACATCGACGATTGGTTGATTTTAGCTCAGTCGCATCAGATGGCGGTTCAACATCGAGATGTTGTTCTCGCCCATATGAAAGAGTTGGGGTTACGGCTGAACGCCAAGAAGAGTGTGCTTTCTCCACTCCAGAGGACCACTTTCTTAGGCGTGGTTTGGGATTCAGTGTCGATGCAGGCGCGCCTGTCACCGCCACGTATAGAGTCCATCCTTGCAGCTGTGAAAAGTGTAAAGCTAGGCCAGCTACTCACTGTCAAACAGTTCCAGAGACTGTTGGGTCTCATGGCAGCAGCTTCCAACGTGATACCTTTCGGACTGCTGCACATGAGGCCCCTGCAGTGGTGGCTCAGGACCAGGGGGTTTTCCCCGAGGGGCAACCCATTTCGCACAATCAGGGTCACGCGGCGATGCTTACGTGCCCTGGTTATGTGGAAGAAACCTTGGTTCCTGTCCCAGGGCCCAGTGTTGGGAGCTCCTTGTCGTCGCAAACTGCTAACGACGGATGCTTCCCTCACGGGTTGGGGAGCGATCCTGGAGGGTCGCTCATCTCAAGGTCTGTGGGAAGACCATCATCGTTCCTGGCATATCAATCGCCTAGAGATGTTAGCTGTCTTCCGGGCTCTGAGGAGCTTTATCACAGATCTCAGGGGACACCATGTGCTAGTACATACGGACAACACGTCGGTAGTCGCCTATATCAACCACCAAGGGGGTTTGCGCTCGCGCCCGTTATCCAACTTGGCACGCCATATCCTCTTGTGGTCCCAGGGGAAGTTACTGTCACTCAGGGCAGCTTACATCCCCGGGGTCCAGAATATAGGAGCAGACACTCTGTCGAGGCAGGGGCCGAGGCCCGGGGAATGGAGGCTCCACCCCGAGGTGGTGGAGCTGATATGGAGGGAGTTCGGCCAAGCACAAGTGGATCTGTTTGCGTCTCGAGAGACGTCTCACTGTCCACTTTGGTTCTCCCTCACGCATCCAGCTCCTCTGGGACTGGATGCTATGGTTCAGACGTGGCCGAGGCTACGTCTGTACGCCTTTCCCCCAGTGGCTCTGCTCCCGGGAGTTCTGGAGAGAGTTCGCAGGGACCGGGTTTGCCTGCTTCTTATAGCCCCGCGCTGGCCGGGCAGAGTATGGTTTCCCGATCTGGTGTCCCTCCTCGACGGGCATCCTCTGGAGTTACCCGTCAGGAGAGACCTTCTGTCCCAAGCAGGGGGCTCAATATTTCACCCCCGCCCAGAACTGTGGAACCTGTGGGCTTGGCCTCTGAGGGGGCCCAGCTCATAGAGTCAGGTCTCTCAACTGAGGTTGTGGAGACCATTCTACAGTCCAGAGCTCCCTCCACGAGGAAACTTTATGCCCTGAAGTGGAGAGTCTTCACTTCTTGGTGTAGTGACCGTCGGTTGGACCCAGTTAACTGCCCAATTGGTACAGTGCTGGAGTTCCTGCAAGACCGGTTCACGGCAGGTCTGACCCCGTCCACTTTAAAGGTTTATGTGGCGGCCATAGGTGCTTACCACATTCCTTTGGGTGGAATGTCTGTGGGGAAGGACCCTCTGGTATCTCGTTTCCTTCGTGGCACTTGGAGGCTGAGGCCTGCAGTTCGCTCTAGGGTGCCACCTTGGGACTTGTCCATTGCATTACAAGGCTTGTCCCTGGCCCCCTTTGAGCCCATTGAGGAGGTTCCTGAGAAGTTTCTAACTCTGAAAGCTCTTTTCCTTCTGGCTATTTCTTCTCTCAAGAGAATAGGGGATCTTCAAGCATTGTCGGTTGCTCCGTCATGCTTAGAGTTTGCTCCGGGTATGGTTAAAGCTTTTCTTCACCCGAGACCGGGTTATATCCCCAAGGTCCCCACTAATGTGGTCAGACCTATTGTTCTGCAGGCCTTCTGTCCTCCTCCCTTTCAAAATGCTGACCAGGAGGCTAATAATTTGCTTTGCCCTGTGAGGGCGTTAGACGCTTATGTCCACAGAGCTGCCCTGTGGCGTAAAAGTGATCAATTATTTGTGTGCTTTGGGTCCCCTAACAAAGGAGGTCCAGTGTCTAAGCAAAGGATGAGCAAGTGGGTGGTCGAGGCTATCTCACTTGCCTATGAGGCGGCTGGGCAGCCTTCTCCTTTGGCTGTCCGGTCGCACTCGACGAGGAGTATGGCGGCCTCTAAGGCCCTTATTTCAGGAGTTTCATTACAGGACGTCTGTGATGCGGCAGGCTGGTCCTCACCGCACACTTTCGTCAGGTTTTACTCTCTGGATCTAGACTCTGCTCCAGGGTCTCATGTTTTGTCTTCCTAGTGCTGCTCTCCAGATTACACACAGGACAGACATTCGTAGCTATGGAGGCGTTGGTATAGACGTTCCCCATAGCGTCATTCTCGACGCAACGGGAGTTCCCTTGAAAGGGAACTCCTCGGTTACGACTGTAACCTCGGTTCCCTGAAGAGGGAACGAGCGTTGCGTCGCCTTGCCATATCTCCTTCATGCCTGTTAGCTCGACTTCAGACTTTTACGAAGCTTTCGTTTTCTGTTTCGGGCCGGCTTTTATAGTTTCCTGGTACGTGACGTCACCCGCCTCTGACGTTCCGCCACACCATTGGACTGATTTTACATGTGCTTCAAGACGTCATCACGCAAAGCGTTCCCCATAGCGTCATTCTCGACGCAACGCTCGTTCCCTCTTCAGGGAACCGAGGTTACAGTCGTAACCGAGGCGATTTTTTTATAAATGCATACGAGTTATTGTGGGTCGCATTCTATTTCGTCATTTCACTGTAATGGATAGGGGATCATGGATGAGCGATAGAGAAGTGGGAGCAGTGTGCTGGGGCCATGCCCAGTGCTGCATTAGAGAACATTATCATTCTATGCGAATGCCTATGTTAGCTGTGCTAGGCTCTGTCACGACTAGAGGGATGTATAATACTTTATGTACACAACAAACTTTCTTAAGTTTTCTAATAACTGGTAAGGGGTAATTAAACTCAGATATAACGTATTGCATTCGCTGTTTCAGTACGCAGGAAGAAACAACACATAATTGCAAATGAAAGAAATGGTAGCCATATGCAGATCACAAGATCCACATTCTATAACTGTTGATCAGTTACAAAAATTTATCACACAGATTTCTGTAATTATTCGTGAAAAATTACACTTTTTGGACAAATTTTAGACAAAAAATTGGAATATATTTTCACAGTGAATCTCCAAATTAATTTGGAATTAACATAAAGACAGTATTTGAAATATTTGATATTTGTAATATTAATAATATTCATATAATTTATTATAGCATGTATTTATGATTATCAAAATTTGGAATTATTATTATAATAATAAAAATTATACAAAAAATGTTGGAGATAAAACATTTGAAGGTAAATTCACAAGTGTGATGATTTAATTATATTGGTTTTATAGTAAATGTCATATGTTTAACTTTGCATACATATATATTTTTATGGAATATCACCGGCAGACATTAACTTTCCCATTAAGAGCCAATATTTGACCTCTTAAATTGATTTCCAGGGGCATTTTTCTCTAACTATGTTCTAACCATTTTTTTTCTAACCATGCATTTACACTGCAATTACAACACCATAAATAATGTTATGAGATTAATGATTTAAATATAATAATTTTAATATAGAAAATATGAGATGCTAACAAATAATAAATTACATTTTACATTACATTTACATTTATTCATTTAGCTGACGCTTTTATCCAAAGCGACTTACAATTGCTATATATGTCAGAGGTCGCACGCCTCTGGAGCAACTAGGGGTTAAGTGTCTTGCTCAGGGACACATTGGTGTCTCACAGTGGATTCGAACCCGGGTCTCTCACACCAAAGGCATGTGTCTTATCCATTGCGCCACACCACCCCTATGAATCTATGAATCTATGAATCTATGAATCTAAGAATCTAAATGAATCTAAAAATAATTTTTTTTTTTTTTTTATGAAATTAAAACCGACAATAGATGGCGCCAAATGTATGAGTCATAGAAGCATTCATTCAACTGATTCGTTCAAAACGGCAGATTCATTCTGGAACTAAGCAACTAGGTCACTGAATCGCAAAACCCCCGGATTTGTTCAGATACGCATAACTATTTTTCTGTGGCTTGTTTGGAACTATTGTCATTGGAGAAATAGAGCAAAAACAGAGAATATTTACAATATTAAGTCTAAAATGTCACATCACAATATTCACTCTTTGTTTACTGAACTGTTGTATAAAATCATTATCACATTTGCAATCGCGCCAATATTCTGGAAATATTTTTTAATATCATATGTTATAAATATAAAAATAACTCATACTAGGGCCATTTTTTACACCACATCTTGAATTTTGGGTGCATATTTATTCTGCTGGCATTTTGCCCCCCAACCCCCTGATAACATCTGACCCTGCTTCAAGAGAAACATAAAACACAACAAAACATCATTAACAGTTTTCTATGTTGTTTTTCGTCATTGGAAAGAGTGACATATATGGCTTTAAATCATGATTTGAAAGAAACTGTGGCAAAGGTTTTTGTGAATTTATGCACATTATACAAAACATATGCCGTCATTAATTATCATTTGAATTTATTGACAGCCTTAAGCTACATTTGAAAACATATTTTTTTATAAAGAGGCATGCTGTTTTGACCACTATTGTCTCGTTAGTCAAATTAAAGTGTAAATTGCAGGTTAACCACCACAACCAATTAATGTCTAAATTAAAGTGTTCAATATGTATATATTTAAACATTTCTGTCTTAAAATGCGTTAAAATAACATTTATTGGGGTTTCTTCAAAGCTAGCATGTTTTTTTACAGTAACTGGGTGATGATGTCATAAGAGGGAGTAGCAACCCATACTCTGCTAGATTGCTACTGTTTGTGGCTTGACTATGTAGAACGACTGGGAGACTGATAACATTAGGGAACAATCCAAAGTCTTTTCAAAATCTTGCCGTCATGTAGAATAGCAAGGAGGGACAACGACTGAAGACATTATTTACTTACATGGTGTCAGTAGTCCTAATCAGAGCTGTAGCGATGCACACACTGCACAGGCACAATGGCGCTTTGCTGGCATCTGCTGACAGAACGCGATATTGTCAGTGCTAAAACGCAAGATGAAAAGATATCGAGAGATACGCGCCTTTAACTGGATTAAGCCGAGAAAAGCCGTTTTGGACTGTCATGACCTGGCTCTAAAGCCATGACAAAAACAGAAGGACGCAGTTTTAAACCACAAAAATGAAATTTATTAACTAAACAAAAACAACAATACAACAACTAACGTAACATAATACAACCATGAAGTGTGAAAATCAGTAAGGTCAGTAGAATGAGGTGCATGTTTGGATGAATGGAATGTATGCTGTTGCGTGCTGCATGAGCAAAACAATTAATGCACGGGAGAGAAGGGCTCCCCTGGAACAAGGAGAGTGGTAGGTTTATGAAGGCGTGAAACACCTGGGCCCAGGTTTCCCCAATCTCACTGACAAGCTATTGCCACGCCCCCTGCAACACAGAACAAACCAGACACAAGGAAACAGGCCAGGCCAACAGGCTGTCACAGGACGGGCCGAGCTCAAGGCGGATGAGCGCAGCCCGCGGATGAGCGCAGCCCGCGGTAAGGCAAGTGTGTTTCTGCGGCTGGGTCCAGTTAGCGAAAGATGAACAAAAACCACCGAGTGCTGAGCAACCAAACTCTGAACGCCATGGAGGTGAATTTTGATGTATTCGTACATCCCGCACAAACACAATAGTTAACCATTTTTGCTAGCTAGGTCTCCAATATAACTGCTAGCCTACTTGCCATTAGACTAACTGGTCGGTAACTCTAGGCTTGGAGTCCCTCTTATGACGTCACGCCCAGCCTAGTGGAAAGGAGAGGGAGTGCTTAAAACCACTGTAAAAAGTACCAACTTTTCATATTATATTCAGCATTTTGCCATACACAAAAAACATACAAAACAATGGTGGGCGGTTCTTATCTTTATGTTTAATAAGCACATTGCATTATCTTTGTGAAAAATGTAACCTGCAATTTACACTTTAACTATAACAAACAGGTTAAACAAGCCATAGCTTACTTTTAGACGTGGTGAAAGTTCGAGGTTGTGATGGTCGTGTCCGATATCCCTTGCCAGTTATTATGCATACAGCAAATCTTCTTGTATGAATATGGTAAATTTCTAGTGTTTATATCCAAAAAGAAACAATGCTGGGAGATGTTTTTGTTTTATATATTTATATAAACATTTATATAAAGTCATTCTCGAGTCATACAGTTCAAGTTAAGTCATTGGATCTCAAGTCAAAGTCAAGTCAAGTCATTTTCTTAATTTAGTCAAGCAAGTCTCAAGTCCTTAAATTTGCGACTGGAGTCATGTGACTCGAGTCCCCCATCTCTGCTAAGTACTATGAATTTATTGGCATGAAATGAATATTAATTGTCATCCAAGTGGATGCTGCACACTGGTTGTCACAAACTGCTCCAAGACACAAAGGTTGAGATCCAATTGCATCTTTATTTGAAGCATAATCCAGAATCGTAATCAGCCCAAGCAGGGGTCAAACACAGGAAGGCAGTCCAAACAAACAAATAAACAAACAAACAAACAAACAAACAATCAAAACAGGCAGGGGTCAGAGGCAAAAGAGTAATCCAGCGGCTCAGCGGCGGCCATCTTTTCTGAAGACACTGGCTCGGCGGAGACCATCCTGTCCTGAGACACTGGCTCGGTGGCGACCATCTTGTCCTGAGACACTGGCTTGGCGGAGACCATCTTGTCCTGAGACACTGGCTCGGCGGCAGCCATCTTGTCCGGAGACACTGGCTCGGCGGAGACCATCTTGTCCTGAGACACTGGTTCGGCGGCGGCCATCTTGTCCGGAGACACTGGCTTGGCGGAGACCATCTTGTCCTGAAACACTGGCTCAGCGGAGACCATCTTGTCCTGAGACACTGGCTCGGCGGCAGCCATCTTGTCCGGAGACACTGGCTCGGCGGAGACCATCTTGTCCGGAGACACTGGTTCGGCGGCGGCCATCTTGTCCGGAGACACTGGCTTGGCGGAGACCATCTTGTCCTGAAACACTGGCTCGGCGGAGACCATCTTGTCCTGAGACACTGGCTCGGCGGCGGCCATCTTGTCCGGAGACACTGGCTCGGCGGAGACCATCTTGTCCTGAGACACTGGCTCGGCGGAGACCATCTTGTCCTGAGACACTGGTTCGGCGGCGGCCATCTTGTCCGGAGACACTGGTTCGGCGGAGACCATCTTGTCCGGAGACACTGGCTCGGCGGAGACCATCTTGTCCTGAGACACTGGCTCGGCGGAGACCATCTTGTCCTGAGACACTGGTTCGGCGGCGGCCATCTTGTCCGGAGACACTGGTTCGGCGGAGACCATCTTGTCCTGAGACACTGGTTCGGTGGCGGCTGCGGCCATCTTGTCCGGAGACACTGGCTCGGCGGCGGCCATCTTGTCCGGAGACACTGGCTCGGCGGGCGTGACGTGAACAGTCTCTGGATCGGCAGACGTGACGTGAACAGTCTCTGGATCGGCAGACGTGACGTGAACAGTCTCTGGATCGGCAGACGTGACGTGAACAGTCTCTGGATCGGCAGGACTGACGTGAAGCTCTGGCTTGGCAGGGCTGACGTGAAGAGATTCAGGAACGGTGGCCATCTTAGGATATGGCCCTGGAACGGTGGTCGCGGCAAGACGAGACCCTGGGACGGTGGTCTCGGCGGAACGAGACTCTGTTCGGACGGCCCTCTTGCTGACATCAGCGGTGGATCTGTCACGTTGGCCTGTCAAGTCCTGGACGCCCATAGACCGATCCGGTGGCAGGCTTTATGGTTGGTGTGACATGAAGATTCTCAGGCTGGGCAGGCATGACGTGAAGATCAGGATGAGGGGATACTGCTGGTTCACGGAGCTCCTTCTCCTCCACGCCCACAATAAACGATGAACCGCTCAACAACAGGGACAGATCTATATATTGTTCTAATGTCCCATGAGGCTCATGGTCGGGCATCAATAACCGTAGCGGTTCAGATAATCCTCCGCGGAAAAAGATCATTAAGCACTCGGTGCTCATTAGCGTGAGATGTGCCAGTTCAATAAAATCTGCGACGTAGTCTTTGATTGATCGATTCTCCTGACAGAGAAGCATGATTTTGGACGCCTGGACACATGGTTGGCATGGCTGCTGGATCTCGGTGTGGCAAAGTTTTCTGTCAAGAACTGCTCCGAGACACAAAGGTTGAGATCCAATTGCAGCTTTATTTGAAGAGTAATCCAGAATCGTAATCAGCACAAGCAGGGGTCAAACACAGGAAGGCAGTCCAAACAAACAAATAAACAAACAAACAAAACAGGCAGGGGTCAGAGGCAAAAGAGTAATCCAGGGAACAGGCAAGAAATCCAAAAACCAAGAGACATGAAACCAGGGAAAATGCTCGGAAATGCAGTGCAACAACATACAAAACTTCGCAGTGAGTGATTGGGTGAACCAGGCTTATATGGGGTGAACTAAACAAGAAGATGAGATACAGGTGAATGTGATAATGAGTGCTGATGAGTCCAGGCAGAGAATGATGGGAGATGTAGTCTGTGAGTGAACATTAGAGTCTGGTGTGGAGTGCCCTCTGGTGGCTCTCAAGGGCACTCCAGCTGGTGACCGTTACACTGGTGGTGGTTTGAGGAGAGATCCCCTGATATGATTGTAAAGCGCTTGGGGTGTACAGTAGTAGTACATATGAAAGCGCTTTATAAATGCCTCATTCATTCATTCATTCATTCATCCAACATTACAGTATAATTAAAATAAAGGTTTAAACTTCAAATTATCTGATTTTTTTATTTTTATCTTTTATTAAAGGGGTCATGACATGAGAAAACAAATTTGCCTTGATCTTTTGGCATACATGTATAAGAGGTCTTTGTACCTTTAAAACATCCTGCAAGTTTAGCTTAAAACATCCTGCTCATTAAAAAAACAAAGAATTTATTTTGTCAAGCTCCAAAAATGGCTCATTTTGATATTGTGGGATCTGTGACATCACACAGGCAAATACATTTGTATTTTAAATTGCAGCTTAACCCTCTGGGGTCTGGGGTGTTTTTGGGGTCCTTGAGATGTTCTGACATGCCCTGACATTTGTGCTTTTTTCAGTTGCTTATAAACATATTTTAATGGCAAAAAAAAATTACACACTATTTAGCACAAACAGGGCTACCATAATATGTGAGCAACAAGAATGTACATGTCTGCATTTTTGAGAGAATAATGTTTATGCGTGGTTATTGAAAAAACTAAAAACTAAAGTTTCTGAAATAAGGCCACAAAACACATACTAAATATGTGGCAATAAGACTTTTGACTAATGGATTTCATCGCCTAGTGTTTTTTCTTCAAAATGATATGAAAATCATCCTGCCTAATCATCCACAAAAAAAAACGATACATTGATTTTAGTTTTGTGAAACACTTTTAGTTTGGAAAGCCAATATGCGGATGGGGCGTAAACGCTCCAACAGCATCATGCATATGTAGTAGTTCACACCTGGTGAGACTACGTCCCTGCATACTTAATGAGCCATTCATTCAGGTGACGTGTCACCTATAGCTAACTTAAATATACAAGCTTCATAAAAATGATCATTCTAGGAGAAAATTTCAGATGGCATTTAGAGGCTTTTGCATCTGAACTCTTCATACACACACACATATATATATGCATGCACATACATACTTTATAATCTTTTCAAAACTAGTCAACGTCTTTCAAAACTAAAGTATACATTTTATCATACGTATTTCAAAGTAAAGGATTCATTAGTTAGTTGATGACTTTATTTTTGACAAAACACATACAGTATATAGCCTATTCCTCATCTCAGTATAGCAATAGAGTTTGCTAAAAGCTGTTCATTCAATACAGCAGTATTTGAAAATCGATCATATTTTGTAAAATTACATTTATATTTGCATTTATGTCAAAACCTAGACACTTTTAAACATCAAAAGGACATTTATTAATATGTATTCGTGTCAAAATGACAAATAAACAGATTTTCCTATTCAATTTTGCATGGAAACGCTTCCAAGACGCTTGCGTGTCGCGTGAAAAATAGGCGTCGGTTCTATTTCTAGAATGCACGCGTTTTCCACGCGGCTCGTGCCGCGCCTGAGACGCGCGTCTCACACAGGCAGTATGCAAACTCTAAACTGTTAACATGGATGGGAGCCGAAATAAAAACGGACACGCCACGCAGCTGAGACGCTTACGCCACGCATCCAGTGTTTCACCGGCCTTATCCAGCGGATGTGGGCGTTTCACAGGTTGTATGGATCGCCTCACATTTGCGTTTGAATAGCGCGGTCTCCGTAGGCGGAGTCACATTAAAACTTAATTAGCTGAGATGAGAATGACTGACATCTCTCTCTTTACATACATATTATATAAACTGTGAATATTTGTTTTTTATAAAAATTACTTCATTTGAAAGAAGATAATTCAAGCTTCATGCCTGTGTGACTGTATGCCTGTTTGACTGAGTATTCGCTGAGTTACAGTTCATTTTCGGACGCGTTTCAGAATTGACTTCACTGACGGAGAGTAGGCAGAACTCGCATCATGTTTATTTTTCTTTATTTGGCGAAAAGCACAACACTTTGTTTTTATTATGAGCATACACAAAAAAAAAATACACACTAAACAGGATCGATTGATGTATAACACAAGCATATAAGATAAAAATTAATATTTTTTTTTTATTTTTTTTTTGCACTCATACGAAAAAAAACGAGCCTATCGCGCCGGCGCGATAGCCGACCTCAGGGGGTTAACCCTGCCTAGAGTAAAGGCACTCTACCTAAGACCTGTTATAGCTAGCGCTTCATCTTTTTTCTTTTAGCTCCAGACCATAGTATGTGACAGAAAATTCCAGTAACATGATAAAAGCAACTGAAATTAAAAAGAGTTTGCATCATCTCACTGCGACCGTCTTTGTCTAGCAGTTACCTCAACAGTGCTAACCTCAAAGACAGCCTATGGACCATATCAGATCATGAGTTGTTTTTAATTAGTAAAACACACCATCATCAGTCCAAGACAGAGCCTGATGTCTGTGCTTTAACAACCTCTTGTGTCCCAGAAACCCTCCTCGGAGGGAGGAGGGGCAATGTTATAACTATTCAGTTGTTCTTTTCTGAATGATTCCTAGTAATCAACTCCCTGAGGTTTTGCCTCCTCCTTTTGCAATATGCTGCTTCTGCCCCATACTCCTCTGATCCTGTCTTCTGGAACATTCTGGAGACTGCTCAGAAGGTTTGAAAGAAGCAGAGGGTTAAAGGTAGACTTGAACCTCCAAGGGATATACCTCCTGAAGGCAGCGGGCTGCACCTTGGCCTCTCTAAACCTCTCCACCACCGTCTCAACGGAGGTGCTGAAGAGTCCAGAGGGTGCGATCGGAGTATCCGATCAAGCTCCAAAAAATGGCTAGAATCTTTCCAAGGAGGAAAGATTTTTTTTCTCCTTGACCCTCAACAGGTTTAGCCACAGGTGTTTCTAAATAACCACTATCGCTGCCATAGAACAACCGATGGCCGTGGCTGTTTGTTTGGTGGCCCGGAGAGCCAGATCTGTGGTGCGCCGCAGTAGAAGCATCAGAAGATGATCCCTGCCCTTTGTCCAAGTCTCTCAGCAGATCAGGTTGGTATGTCTGCAACACCGCCATGGTGTGCAGGGCACCGCTACCCTGACCCACTAGCAACTTCCCTTTTCTCACAAAACTTAACCTGTCAGTGTGGATCAGAAGAAAACACAGAGCAGTCTTCTAAATCCAAAGATCACTTGAATTGGCTTGAGACTTGGAAATCAACACTCCTTTCCCAAACACCTCTGGCAGTTCAACCTGGGATCCCCACCAACAGAGCCGCCGTGCTGCTTAAGTAGCCACAGGGCCCGATCTGCAAGGCGAAGGTGCTTTTCCTTCTTCCCTAGAAATAAGAGACAAGCGTGAGTGGAGCTTTCTTACCATAAACTTATCACAGTGCATCACCTCGAGAGCTGAATGTGCATGCGCCGCTCTGAGGCAGATCACACAGAGCTCATATGAGTCCTCAAGTTTAAGATTATGCTTACACGGGGAACACACTGTATGAAAGTTTTGCCGCTGCTCTCCATTGTTCTCCACACGCTCGCAAACAAATGGCTCCTGAAGACAAAAAAGCTGATGACGTGTTTTGCAGGTACCCTTTTATACAGGTGCTCCGCTGGTGACGTCATGGACTGCCGTCAGCCAATGAGTGTTTGATACAAGTGCTTCAGACACCAGTCACGCTGATGGTGTTTCCCATAGTGTCAACTCCATGATGCAGCATCGAAGTTCCAATTTGAAAAGGGAACTATATTAACATAATAAGTGAACCTCGAGGAACATATTAATAAAAAAAAGACCCCTTTATCACTTACAGAACATAAAAAATATTTTAAAAACCTTTAATTTAATTGAACTTAAAACAGGATTCACATAAACCCATTATTAAAAATTTCAGATTTAGCTGTGCCTTTTATAGTGTGTTTGGCAATGTTTATGGAAAATACATTAGCAAAAGTACTTTGAGAATCTAAAAAAGCAGATGCTGCAGTAATTTTTTTTTAATGCTTTACACAGCAAATATTAATCACAGAAATATTTTTTTTGCAAATTAAGTAATACTTCCAATGCACACTGCACATACACAAGTATGTACTGGTCACTGTATATGTAATTTAATGAATAAATAAATCCTGAATGTTTAGACTTGTTTAATGTGCTGCTTCATAGCATAAATTAAACAAAATCTCTAACATATTTTACGTACCTGGCTGATGGGGTCACATAAGCACCCACCCACCATGCTGTCCTTCATAAAACACCCCCAATCATAAAACATACTCATGTGGGTATACATTTTACCTTGTGTATGTTTTGTGGTTTCTAAGAATAGCTCTATAATAAATTTCTAAACCGTGTTAGACATGTCCCCAGTAAATAATTGTCTCGGCAGGGTCTTTTGTTTAACCAGAAGATACAGATTTGTTATGTGCAGCTGTTGAAGATGTGCTGCATCTAAATGAGAGAGAATGCTGTATTAGGTGGATGGGACAGACACTTTCACACAAAGACACAAACACAAAAGTAAGCACAGTCTGGCAAAGGGAGACACCGTCAGATCATCCTTCCTTTCAGTGTTTAAAAATACACCCACATTAACTTTATTCTGAACAGTTAGCTCTGCTCTGGCACGTACACATGAGCGTGTCTCGATCAGAGAAGGAATGTTCTATGCATTTGCTGTAGAAAAAAGAATGGTTTCTCCTGTATAAATATGTCATCATTGTTGAAGACAATATGATTATTAATGTGATATGTGTGAATGTGTTTACATATTTTCAAGCTTTACATATTTACCATCTAACTGTTATGTTTTGGAGCAGATCACCATTGGAATCCACACAGGAGAGGTGGTCACAGGGGTGATAGGGCAAAGAATGCCCCGTTACTGCTTGTTTGGAAACACGGTCAACCTGACAAGTCGTACAGAGACCACAGGAGAGAAAGGAAGGATAAATGTGTCTGAATACACATACAGGTGAGAGAACCATGTCAGGTTAATATATTATAAGGTTATTAATATAATATAATTTAATATAATATACGTGCAATATCACACTGCATATCATAGCCGTGTGATATCACTCTTTATCAGCAGAATCACAGCCGTCATAAAACGAGGCATTGGAGTTTATTTAAATAACACTTGCCTGACGGTTCATGCTACTGCTAACCCGGATGTCGAGGTCACTTCCATGATTTGGGAAAAGCACGTAAAAGTCCTGGCAGAAAGCGATGCATAAGGATGTAATGTTGAGCAAAAACATCTCATAAATTGTTGTGTATTGATGGTGTGCTAAGCTAACATGCTAGCGAGCACTAAGATGCTGCCACCTAGCTGTTATTTTTATGAACAATTTTAAATAGGAATGCTTACTGAAATGTTTATTTTTTCAAGAAGGGAATTTGATACAGTTTCAAATGTGAAGTGAGAACTTTGATAAAAGAAATTAGGGATTGAAACAGTGTGAATATTCAGTCGTTAGTAATTATAATGAAGACAAAAGAAAAGAATATTTAGAGCCATAACCAGGCCGGAGAGGTGTAAATATGTGCAGTGGAGACTGAGACTGACTGGGGCTCGTTTGCACCACAAAACAATAGAGACAATAGACTAAATCAATGCTTAGAACATGACAATAAACATCGGTTTGCATTTTAGAGTCTAATCAAATTAAAGTCAAATGACATGATCTTTACAAACATTTAATTAAATACAGAGTTTTAGACTTATCTTCAGATTTTAAATATAACATGGTCAGACGTGGCTTTAGCTGCCGTGCATTTCTAGATTGATACAATGCCAACTTCAATATTATTTTCATGAAGATATTTCATAAAAATAAATTTCTAATAACTTTACAAAACTTTGAAACTTATATATATATATATATATAAAAAAAATCATTATGACAATAATAGCTTTTAGTGCAAAGGGTTCATGAACTGTATCTGTTTTAGTTTGGGAATGCCATTTCTGGGGATTTTTCAAAAGTGGGATTGCTGGCTAACAGGATAACTTAGTTCAGTTCTCACGCGCTCCGGATGTTCGCGCTCAGAACAGCATGCAAATGAAATGTTATTCAATGTTATATTATGCATTTACGCATACAAATTATCATCTTTCATGACTGTGCAGTGTCACATGAGCGTAACTCTACCACTGTGCTGCATTAGCATGTGATGTGAATGTATGTCGCGTTGAACATACACTAGAACTGCAAAAGATAGAATGCAATGTAGCACGAAACGAAACGCAAAGTGGACCAGGAGCTCATCGCTTTCACATATCACCAAGAAATCGAACCACAAACGAGGGTCCTTTTAGGGGGGTCTGAGATCACTTGGTTTGTTCACCTATATACATGCTGAACTGCTCCAAGAGTGTTTGGAGGGCTCAAACAAACTAGGTGTGGAAACACCCTAAATTGTTTACAACCTTGTTTCTGTCCTTTTCAATATAAAAGTCTTTGACTGACAAAACAAAAGACTGACTCACTCATAATGACAGTCTTTGCTGCCATCTAATGGTGTAATAATGTAACTGTCACTGAAGTTGAAATCACAATCACTAACGGACCACATACACCCAAAATGAGTTATACCTCACACTATCTACATAAGAGCCAGTGGCAAATTCCTGAAGGAATGGCTGAGATAAAGTTGTTCTCGGCGGGCACATCTCCGAAAATGACTAAACGAATTGTCAAATAGGCACTATGTTTATAAATATATCTATATATATATAAGTATATCCTGTAATATTTGACATACAGTATTTGAGGTCTAAATTACTACATTCTCGCCTAAAACAATCTTAAAGGGATATTTCACCCAAAAATGAAAATGATGTCATTAATTACTCACCCTCATGATGTTCCAAACCCATAAGACCTTAAGACCTTCATTTATCTTCAGAACACAAATTAAGATATTTTTGATGAAATCTGAGAGCTTTCTGACCCCTGCAATGTAATCACCACTTTCAAGGCCCAGAAAGGTAGTAAAGATATCGTTAAAATAGTCCATGTGACTTAAGTGTTTCAACCTTAATGGTTGTATCAGCGATTTCAGGCCCAAAAAAGGCCCAAACATAAATGATCATAAGTGATTGGTTGGAACACTATTTATTTTGGTTTTGAGTGGTTGGTGAACCCAACTGTTTTTGTGTGCAGATCTCAGAGCCTAGGCTGCCTACAGAGACGCGTTTTTTTGACAGCCTGCTTATGGGGCGGGCAGCTAGCGGATCGTTAGGAAAGATTAGATGAATGTGATAATTTATGTTTGGGCCTTTTTTGGGCCTGAAATCGCTGATACAACCTTTATATATGAAGCGACGAGAATACTTTTTGTGCACTATTTTAACGATGTCTTTACTATCTTTCTGGGCATTGAAAGTGGTGATTACGTTGCAGTCTATGGGAGGGTCAGAAAGCTCTCAGATTTCATCAAAAAAAATCTTAATTTGCATTCCGAAGGTGAACGAAGGTCTTACGGGTTTAGAACGACATGAAGATAAGAAATTAATGACATAATTTTAAAAACTTTTGGTGAACTAACTCTTTAAAACTACATTCTCTGACACAACAACAGTAGTATTTGTAAAATTATGGTATTTGCTCATCCGGCATGACACTCGCTGTGAGAGAAATGCTGCAAACGCAGTGATATAAACGATGAAACGGTTCCCGTGGTGATAATGGTAGAATATTGCATGGCTGTAAAGGGTCTCAGCCAATCAGAATCGAGAACAAGAACTAATTGTTATAATATAAAATAATATCATATAATATATAAAATATAATATAATATAATAAAATTAATACAATATAATAATTAATATACATGAATAAAGTGAATGTTGTTATTTATTGCTTTGTCTCAGGTGTTTGCAGTCAGTGGAAAATGCTGATCCTCAGTTTCATTTGGAGTACAGAGGACTTGTATCCATGAAAGGAAAAAAAGAGCCAATGAAAGTGTGGTTTCTCTCACGCAAGACCTAACTGACACACTGTGGGGCTGCAGCGGTGCAATTTTTATTGTTTTCTGCTAATGTATGTTCATTAATTTCTAAGATCTATGAAAAGGAACATACTGTACTTTGCTTTCTTCATCAAGATCATTTTATTCTCCCCCTCTCAGAGGCCAAATTAAGAATGTTCTTCAGTGACCCCTGCGTTTCAAGTGCCAATTATCTCTGATTCACAGAAAATGAAAAAAAAAAAATTTAGGGGTTAAAGGGTATTATAGATTAGAGGGTGACCAGCTGTACACATTTTACATAGGAATATGGAAACTACTGTCTATTTGATATTATTTCATGATACTGCTTTGAGTGCCAACTATTGAATTGATTTAATCCAGAAGATAAAGATACATCTGAATAAATACAACTGGAAAATGGTACAAATACGCTATGCAACATGCAGACGTGCTCATCAAGTGTTTGTTTTCATAATTTTTATTTATAGTAGAGGATGTGACAGTATTTAGATCACTACCAAGTCCAGGAATATTTTGTTATTTCATCACTGAGTAAAATAAGTTATTTTCTTTTGTCACTGTATTGAGTCCTGTATGTCTGTGTGATGATATATTACAAGAATAGATATCTAAAACAAACTGTTTTTTTTTTTAATTGTGCACTTTAATTTAGAAATAACATGTAGATTTTCAGGATCAAAGCACATTTTGTTATTGTATCAATGTATTGTATTGGAAATACTCTGTTCCCTTTCGAGGGAACTCGCGCTGCATCGATGACGCCTTGGGAACGCCTCCGCATGATTACGTCTGAAGCACGTATGTCAACTAGTCCAATGGAAAGAGTGAACGTCACGGGCGGGTGACGTCATGACCAGGAAAGGATAAAAGCACATCCAGTGCAACCGGCGTTAGCTTTTGTGCCTCAGCAAAGCACTCTGTGTCAACACTGTCTGTACTATTTATTGTTTGTCTGTCACATCATTATCATTATGGCGAAACAGCTGCCCTCGTTTCCTTACGGGTGGGGATACACACGAACGGAGCATGCTATGTCAGCCTTCGAGGGGGCTGACTGTCAGCATTGTGAGCGGCTTCCACTCTGCATGCTCCACTCCCACCTGTCACTGTTCGATGAAAGTGACCAGGCTCGCAAACCTCAGGATGCAGGACCCGCTGCTGCTGAGGCAGCACGGAGAATGCATTCCTGGGGTTCGCAAATGGATTTCTCGGCGGGGTTGGAGACAAGTTCTGCCTTATCTCCTCCCTTACCCGGGGGATCCAGTGCTCTCTTGCCGGTGTCGGAAGCCCGCCCTGCGGCTTCTTCCGCCCGGGGAGAAAGCCCAATGCTTGGTGCTCTAGCTCTGAGGAGGTAGATGTACTGAGCATTGGAGAAAGTGACACCTACACACGGGAAGAGGATTCGCCATCTAATTTCTCAGCATATTAGGAGCTTGTGGAGGTGATAACTCGTGCTGTAGATAAATTAAAAATTGAGTGGCCAGCCTAGAGAAAAGATGCTCATCCCAAAAGCAAGTTAGACGAGAGCTTTTTAACTTCCAATTTATCATCTCCATCACGGGGCCTTCCATTTTTTCCCGATCTACATACTGACCTATGTAGATCGTGCAATAGACCCTATTCTTCCAGTCTCTTCAGTCCCCAGGTGCATATATATTCAGATATAAGGGGACTGAAGGAACATGGTTATGGGTCAATGCCCCGGGCTGAACAGACGCTCGCGAGCTATCTGTCTCCCGATTCAGCATCGTCCCTGAAGGCTCCCGTGTTGCCCACTAAACCTTTAAAAACTACATCTAATTTAGTCGGCAAAGCTTATATGGCAGCAGGTCAAGCTGGAGCCTGTCTTCACACTATGGCAGTGCTTCAAGCCTATCAGGCAGACCTGTTGGGGGATCTGGACAAAAGTGAGGGTGTGGGTCCCGACGAAATTCGAGAACTTCGTCGGGCCACAGATCTATCTCTCAGGGCTACGAAGGAGACCGCTCGTGCTATTGAGCGGTCTATGGCAGCCCTCATAGCTACTGAGAGGCACCTCTGGTTGAATTTAGCAGAGATAAAAGAGAAAGATCGGGCTTTTCTGTTAGATGCTCCAATTTCTCCTACTGGTCTCTTTGGTGACTTAATTAGATTCAGTTGTTGAGAGATTTCAAGAAACTAAAAAGCAATCAGAGGCTTTTAAGAAATTTCTCCCTCACCGAGTCCAGCCCCCTAGGGATGCTGGGCGTGAGCATCCCCAGCCGAGCTCCTCATATCGTGCACAACAGAAAGAGAGTGTCGCGTCTCGTGCCCCTCCTAATAAGTCATGGGGGCCGAGCCGACACTCTCAGCCAAAGCCGGATCTGAGGACTGTTCTTATGGCTAAGAAGGCTTCGGCTCATAAGTGGTCCTGACGCCATGTGCATCAGACTGTTGAGGACAGCCCCAACCGTGGTGGAGTGGTGTTCACCTCAGCATGCGGTGCCCATTCCACTTCGGGGTCCTCAGGGGACCGTTCTGCCAACCCCGCCACCCTTGGTGCCTTGGGGCGCAGCGGTCTCCAGTGAGCTCTCGGCTCAGCGTCAACTCGACATTGCGTCAGACTCGCTTCCTCTGAGGGGGGTTCAAAAACAGTCAGTTCGGTTGTTTCCTGCCAGGATGCTTCAGGTCACCAAAAAGTGGCTGTTACAGTAACACCAGAGGCCAGTCTCGAGAGATTTTCTGACAGAGTGGAAGAATCTGACAAATATATCTCTGTGGGTCCTGCAGATAATAGAGAAAGGTTACAGAATCCAGTTTGGTTCTCCTCCACCTCGTTACAACGGGGTGCTACTCACGTTAGTACATCCCGAGCAGACTCTGGTAATGGAGTAAGAAGTAGAGTCTCTTTTAGCGAAGTGAGCTAAAGAGCAGGTGTACTCGTCCAACAGAGAATCTGGGTTTTACAGCCGCAACTTTATTGTTCCGAAAAAGGATGGGGGGGATCTTCGTCTGTTGAATTTTGCAGTCAAGAAACTCAAGTTCAAGATGCTCACACTCAAACAGATTGTGACTCAAATCAGATCCGAGGACTGGTTTGTCACGATAGATCTAAAGGACGCTTACTTCCATGTCTCCATCCTCCCTGAGGTTTTCTTTCTGGGGCAAAGAATACCAATATCGGATGCTTCCATTGGGTCTAGCTCTATCACCCTGCACATTCACAAAGTGTGTAGATGCAGCTCTGGCTTCTCTCAGGCTGCAGGGCATAAGCTTTCTGAACTATATCGACAACTGGCTGATTCTGGCGGAATCAGAGCAGTTAGCTGTTCGGCATCAAGATGTCGTCCTTGCTCACATGAAGAGGTTGCTCTCAATTGGGGTTGAGACTCAATGCCAAGAAGAGTGTGCTTTCTCCACTACAGAGAACCACTTTCCTTGGTGTGGTATGGGATTCAGTCACGATGCGAGCCACACTATCACCCGTTCGTGTAGCTGCTGTCCTCACAGCCACAAAAGTGTTGAAGCTAGGCCAGTCACACACTGTGAGACAGTTCGAGAAACTGTTGGGCCTCATGGCAGCAGTGTCCAATGTGATACCCTTTGGCCTACTGTACATGAGACCCATGCAGTGGTGGCTCAGGACCAGAGGGTTTTCCCCGAGGGCTGCCTATTAAATCGCATAAATTTTAAAATATTGCTGATTACTTACAAAGCACTAAATGGTTTAGCTCTGTAGTACTTGAGTGAGCTCTTAACGCATTATAGTCCTTCACGTCTATTGCAATCTCAAAATTCTGGCCAGTTAATAATACCTAGAATATCAAAATCGACTGCTGGCGGTAGATCCTTTTCCTATTTAGCACTAAAACTTTAGAAAAGTCTTCCTAACATTGTCCGGGAAGCAGACACACTCTGTCAGTTCAAAGCTAGATTAAAGACACATCTCTTTGACCTAGCATACACATAACACATTATAAACTTCTATAATTCAATGTTAGGCTGCATCGATTAGGTCAGCCGGAACCGGGAACACTTCCCATAAATCCTGATGTACTCGTTACATCATAAGAAAAATGGCATCTACGGTTTTCCCGCACTCATCCAGCCCCCCTGCACGCTATGGTGCAGACATGGCCGAGGCTAGGTCTGTACGCATTTCCCCCTGTTGCTCTGCTCCCAGGAGTTCTGGAGAGAGTCCGCCAGGACGGAATAAGTCTACTGCTAGTAGCACCACGCTGGCCGAGTCGAATTTGGTTTGTGGACCTAATTCATCTCCTCGACTGCCCTCCCTTGGAGATCCCAATCAGGAGAGACCTTCTGTCTCAGGCAGCGGGCACAATATTTCACTGAGGTTGAGACCATCCTAAGCTCCAGAGCTCCAGCTACGGAATAAGTCTACTGCTAGTAGCACCACGCTGGCCGAGTCGAATTTGGTTTGCGGACCTAATTCATCTCCTCAACTGCCCTCCCTTGGAGATCCCAATCAGGAGAGACCTTCTGTCTCAGGCAGGGGGCACAATATTTCACTGAGGTTGAGGTTGAGACCATCCTAAGCTCCAGAGCTTCAGCTACGAGGAAAGTATATGCAATAAAGTGGAGAGTTTTCACTTCTTGGTGTCACCAGCATCAGTGGGATCCAGTTAACTCTTCAGTTAGTACAATACTCGAGTTTCTACAAGATCGCTTTGCATCAGGTTTATGCCCATCCACCTTAAAAGTCTACGTGGCGGCCATTGTGGCTTTCCACGTCCAGGTGGGTAGTACATCATTGGGTTGAGACCCCCTGATCATACGTTTCCTTCGTGGCACCTTGAGGCTGAGGCCTGCAACTGGAGCTGGCAATAGTTTTGGAAGGCCTGTCAGGTGCTCCTTTCGAGCCCTTAGAGTAGGTTTCAGAAAAAATTCTGACATTCAAGACCATCTTTCTTCTAGCTATTTCATCCCTCAAAAGAGTTGGAGACCTTCAGGCCCTTTCGGTTTCTCCCATATGCCTTGAGTTTGCACCCGGGATGGTCAAGGCATTCTTATACCCTAAACAGGGATACGTCCCTAAGGTCCCGAGCAATATTCCAAGGGCTGTTGTGCTGCAGGCTTTCTGTCCTCCTTTGCTTCTTCGGACCAGGAAAAACTGAATCTCTTGTGTCCAGTGCAAGCACATCTTGGTCCTCACTGCTCACATTTGTGAGGTTTTATAGCCTGGACCTGGACGCTGCCTCAGGGTCTCACGTGCTTTATACTTAGATTGCCAACAGTTTCACTTACAGGCAATTTTAAGTATGACGTATTGGGTATTCTCGTTCCCAAGGCGTCATCGACGCAGCGCAAGTTCCCTCGGAAGGGAACGTCTCAGGTTAGAAGGGAACGAGACGCTGCGTCGCCCTGCTATACTTCCTGCATCCCTGTGATCGACTTTGCTTTGGCTCTCGAAGCAAACGCTGGTTGCACCGGATGTGCTTTTATCCTTTCCTGGTCATGACGTCACCCGCCCGTGACATTCACTCTTTCCATTGGACTAGTTGACATACGTGCTTCGTAATCACGCGGAGGCGTTCCCAAGGCATCATCGACGCGGCGTCTCGTTCCCTTCTCAGGAAACTAGGGTTACATTCGTAACCTGAGACGTTTAACCATAATTAAATTCACAAGTCTGAATTTATTTTTCTGTTTCTGAGGATAATGTGCATGCTTTAAATAATAAAAATGTCTGCACATAATCATAATTACACTCGTACATTGCATTTACCAAACATGTACATATAAACAAGTCGTTTTATGAATACTTACGCTACTGTTATATTGTTTTATTATGTGTTATTGCGTGAATGAATATATTCTTAACACATTTTTAAAGTGAATATTTAATGTTTAAAAAGTAGATAGACTTTGAGAGTTTGTATTCATTGAATCTCGCATATAGATTTATTTAAAGGAAACCTGCCCATGTCACAATGCTTTTATGTACACCTCTACATATATTTAAGTCTTGTATTAAAATATTATTTAAAAAATTAGCTATTTGTTGTCTAATTTGTTTGTTTGTGTTTGGAAGCATTGGAATGCTAAGGTTTGTTGTACTGCTAAGCATTGTTTTCTTTTACAAAATTAAAAATATTCAGTAGTCTTTATAAGTCATCCATTCTAATGCCCATAAACATACTCATCTGTCTGGCTGCTTGGAAATCAAATAAAAATAAACAGTCAAATCTAAAATCTTACACTATTGTTTTCTATAAAATCAGACAGACCCTCAGACTTTTTATACAGTTTCTTTATAAGCAGTATTGTGTGAATAGAAACATCAACAAAAATATAAATGTCAGGGGCCCGTTCTTCGTACGTTGCTTATTACATCCGAGATCAAATGACACATCCAAGATGATATCATCGTGCGAATCATGATCTGGCTAACTCGGTTCTTCGAACACACTTGCCGGATATGATTAGTATCGCTGGATTGAGTTATCTGAGATAATTGCGCGTTCATGCGCTGGTTAAAAGGGGATATGTATCGATAGTAGAAACATTGATCAGCAACGCTGCTATTGGCTGCTCAGCGTGGCCAAAGAGCGGGCTCAGTTTTTCTCCTCAGCAGAGCAAGAAGAACTAATAGTCGAAGTTTATTCAGAATTTTAATGTTTAATCAAAACACCAGGGAACACCTCAAAGTCTGCAAAAGCCAGGAGAGAGGGCTGGTAAAAAGTAGCAGACAATTTAAATCCGTTAGAAGTGGCCATGTTAGATGTTTTTATCACTTAATAGCCTATATTTTTGTATTTTAATAATTGCATAATTACTTTGTGCATTGTAATGTCAGTCACCATACTAGAACATGGGAACAAATAAAAGTGAAGTACAAAAATATTCTACATAATGGTAATTATTAGTTATATTATAGTCTCTTTTATAAAAGGCACTGTTAAATAAATGGTGTTCTGTTTATAAAAGCAACCAAGAAAAAGGCTGAGAAAAAAATAGAAAAGATCTTAGTAGCCTACACTGTAAAATAATTTTTGCTGCATTACATTAAGGCTGTATAGTCATTTCAACTGTTAAATCTTGAGTAATGATGAATTGCTTTGACTTCTGATAAACTTATGTTAATGTAAAAATATTTTGCCATGAGTTATTGATCACATTTTTCCCCAGTGTAGTTCATTGTAATGACATTGTGTTTTCCTCTTTTGTGCACTTTTACATAATACACCAACACTTGTATCTGTTCCCAAGAAAGTGGGATAACCTCTCAGATAACTGTCATATGGAGGAACTAGCCTACCTGCAAGTGCATAAATAACTTTACTTAATTTATACTTGTATGCTTTATGGCTGCAATATAAGTTGCAGGATTCCACATCTACAGAAAGGCCTACAGAAGAGTCTGCACAGACAGAGGAGACATAGGCCTACAGGTGGGCAGTGTATAGCCAACTTTTCCTTTTTATTTGTTGCATGAGGCATGTGTCTAATATCTCTTGTTGCAGGCACCTGACCACTGGCTTTTCTTTACAAAGAACAATTGAAATAAAACTCAAGGAACTAAGCATATTTGTCTTTTATTAAAAATTTAAAGAAAAGATTTTTTTTTTTTTTGGCAATGTTGTGTAATATGGCACATGCAACAATGTCACAGGCCCTGTCAGGTGTGCAACCCTCAGACTTTTCAGACACTGAAATCTTCCCTTTAGTTAGCCAAAGTTCATTTCATTGTGTGCCCTTGTCCTGGCTAGAGCTGCATTGTAACTGGTTTGGGTCAGAGAATGGGGTCATAAAACACCTGTCTGCAGGCAGGAACATGTCATAATCACCTATGAAAAAAATGCAGTTCTGTTAGGATCAGCATAAGTGTATGTAATACAGTGAGCTTGATATTTAATTGTGGAACTTTTCTTACCACTTTCAAATAATGTGCATAAATGTGAATCTCTGAAAATTCTTAAGTCATGCACAGATCCTGGCCATTTTGCTTTCACATTTGTGATATGGAAGATTTTAGTCAACTGCCTTTTTTTTTATTTGATATAATATTACTAATCTGGAATATTAAGAATCACAATAGTAACTGGGCTGCACATTTACATTGTGAATCCCCTTTCTGTTCACATAATCCCCTTCATTGAGGCCTTGATGGCAGTCTATGGTAGCCTATAGTCTATGGTACCAATCACGTTAGTGAAGCCTGAGTGACATATCTGTAATCGGCATGGTCATGATTGTATGATCTTCATAAAAAATTATGATATCCTAAAAAAAAAAAAACCTGCTTTACAACATTGGGTCTTAAGTGGCTTGGAAATGCCACAAAAAAAAAACAAAAAAAAAAAAAAACCTAAAACTGTTTTTTAAACATAAAAGCGACAAAAACGACAATCTCACGAATCACAAGAAAAAAATAAATATCTCAGAAAGAAAGTGCACTATCGCGCTGCGCTGGACTTCCCGTATCAGCTCTGCTTATGAAGCCGGGATCTAATCCTGTTAACATGAAATAAGCCTGCTCCCGAGGAGGTTTAAGTTTGCACACATGTTGCTATGACAGCAAGTCCAGGATGAGCGTTGAAGAACCAAACAATCCAAGATCATGCCAAATCGCCAACAATCAAATCCAGCTAAGTGAGTTAGCGACGTACGAAGAACGGACCCCGGGAGTGTCCAGATTAAATTATACAGATTATAAAGGTGTTTATTTCATGAGAATAGTAAAAAAAAAAAAGCTTACTATGGATCATAATTTTGACTGCACAAACCTAAGCAAAACCTCTACTACTATATGAGAAGACAATGTATTATCATCACCAGATGACAATGTTACCTTTATACAGTCAGCTATTACCATATACTGAAGCAATAGGCCTACTGTCACTTTGCCAAATTTGTCTCAGCTCAGTCTGTTAATATAAATGCAACTGTCTCCTTCTTGTGGTACAAACATGTAACTACTTTGAAAAAGGATGCTTAGCTCTGAGTGAAAACTAATACAAAATTGATACAAAATACCACTTTAGCAATTTCTACTTCACCTTGAACTCCTCCAAAAGGACTATGACCCCAATGTTTTCAATACTTCCACTTCCATAGAAAAATCAACTTTCATTTGTAGATTAGAGATTGCGTAGTTAATCATTATCTTCTCAACATAAATTGTGCCAGCAATTACTCCTTTAGTAAAATGCATCAACATGCCAAGTGCAGTGAGACAACTGATTATGTCATAAAAAAAGATTAAAACATCATAGAAACAGATTGTTTTGAATTGTATCTGAACTCAGATTCAGTGGGAAGATTGTTGATACCCTAGTGATAGAGTAAAAATGCAAATTGCTAAATTATTTGATTACAGCAACCAAGCATGACTTTACAATCCTGATTAATAAACAACCTATCGTGTTTGATAGAAGAGTAATTGTGCAGGGAAAATGCAATTAACAACCTAGAGTATATGAACCACAGAGGCTTCAATGGAGCATACAGGGTTTGTAAAGCCACATATTATACAGAAAAAAAAGAAAATTGTGCATGTAAACTACCATTTAAAAGCTTGTTGTTAAAGAGTTTTCTTTTTGTTTAAAAGAAATTAATACTTATATTTAACAAGGATGCATTAAATTGATCTAGAGCGTAAAAGACTTATAATACAATTCCAGTGTTACATAAAAATCTATTTTAAATAAATACTGTTTTCAGCCAAGATTTCTGAATGATCACAATAAAAATGAACTGTACTGATATCTCACAAAATTACTGTTTTTACTATATTTTTGAAATACAGCCTTGTAAAGCATAAGAGACTTCTTATTAAATAAGTAATATTTATGATTTTAACAAATATCACTATTTTGCAGATTCTGCAAGGTATTTGTAAACTTATAACCACAACTGTTAATGGTTTTATTAGTCCTGTATGTTCACTTGAAGCCTCTATGGTTCAACATTATGGTTTAAGTTGCAGTAAATTGCAGACATTTTTTAACATCATTAATATCATGAAATATTTTTGAGTTTAGATCTTTTCCTTGTTTGCTTTCAATAGGACGATACCAAAGGTCATGCAATGGGACTATACAAAAGGTCTTCAAAGGTCTTATTTTATTGTACTGTTGAGAGATAAAGACTGAGGGAATGATAAAATAAACCATTATCAGAGATTATCATGTCTCAGGTCTTGATATCTCTTAATCTTGTCATTTAGTGTCCAGATAAAACTTCCACCCTACATGTTGCGTTAATTTTATATTTGGGTAGGCCATGTACACTTTTTGGTTTAAATTTTCATTATAAGTGAATATGCCACAGCTTTTCTCACAGTGGATTTTTCATTAGTATTTAAGACATTGTAAGCAATAACAGTGAAAAACACTCAATTAACTGTTGAGTCATGTCATAAATACTGTAGCTGCAAAATAATACATCGATAACCCCATTAGAATAGTTTCGCCTTTCACAGTTCTCAAGTTAAAAGATGCAACGGATGTCAAATTATGCTAGCTAAAATGCATTGCTTAATGCACCACTCAGAGTTCCACAGAAGTTTTTGCCACATAAACCACAACTAGTGTAACAGACACACCCTACAGTTTAAACAGCAAACAATTCAAACAAAGGAGGACTTTGTGTGAGAACAACAGAGACACTAATGCCATGTGAATATTCAACCATCCAATACAAGTGAGTGCTTGTTCTCATGGAATGACTTGAAGCCTCCACTCTTTTTGCACAATCAATGATGAAGCAGGGCATGCTGTGATGTGTAACGTATAGCCTGGAGGGAGGGTGAATTTTATACTCTGTGAGCTTTACTCGGCCACATCAGCATGAAGATAATACTCAGATAAGACAGCGTGCCTTCACTCGCACAGGTATAAAAGACAGGCGCAGGGTAAAGTTAGGCCACCATCAGGATCACAGCAGTCTGTCATCATGACGACCTTCAATGGGACCTGGAAAGTTGACCGCAATGAGAACTACGAGAAGTTCATGGAAGAAATGGGTGAGTGGACAGACAAATTAAGCATCGCCTGAATATTGTTGGTTTCAAGATCAAACGCTGAAATACTCTTTCTAAAGATGTTGAGTGATTCAGCGAGTCATTATTTATAAGGTGTTTGTGCTTGTGTACTGCATGTCTTCAACAGGCATCAACATGGTGAAAAGGAAACTAGCTTCTCATGACAACCTGAAGATCACCGTGGAGCAGACCGGAGATAAGTTCCATTTGAAGGAAGTCAGCACTTTCCGCACAGTGGAAATTGACTTCACTCTGGGTGTCACTTTTAACTATTCTATGGCAGATGGCACTGAGCTCACAGTAAGCACAACAATTTCAGATTTAAGAGGCATTTTCAGTCTTTACAACCTTAAAAATAAAGCCTCTGTATTGGCATGGTTCCATGAAGAACCTTTAACCCATAGTGAACCCAAGGGCAAAGGTTCAGATGTTCAGAGAAAAATACGTAACTTTCATAACACCCTCTATTCAAGCCTCCTGAACAAACAATCACTAACAGGTCAATGAAAGAATGTCACACTGCTGAGTTCAAAATGAGTCCTTTGACATTCTGATTGCAGGGATCCTGGGTCATGGAGGGTGACACGCTCAAAGGAACTTTCACACGCAAGGACAATGGAAAGATGCTAATAACAACCAGGAAGATTATCGGTGATGAACTTGTACAGGTGAGCTGTTGTTCCTTATGGATTATGACATATCCTCAGATAAAAATTTTAATTAAATGCTATAAACTTGTGTTGTCTCACTTTTTGATTTTTTGTTGCTTGCAGAGTTATTGCTATGAAGGTGTCGAGGCCAAGAGGATTTTTAAGAGGGGTTAAAATGCCATCAGCATTCCAACATTTAGTTGGACGATATGAAACCAGTTGTTGTAAGCATTCAACCTGATATTAAGGGTTTTAACAAATTGGCAGCCCTAAAGTTTACAAAGCATGTATGTAAATCATGTGTCATTTGCACTATGAGTTTTGATATTTATGGTAATAAAGCCCTTTTTACGTCCTTGTGTGAACAGTTTTAATTATATGCTGCATGTGTTGTGACTCGTGTTGGATAAAATTATTTCTAAAAGAAATACATTGTGATACATTACAATGTGTTCCATTGTTTAAAAAGGAACATTTTCAGATGTAAAAATAATCATACAAAGACGCAAATTAATTGTATCAGTGATTGAACATTTGAAGTTTATTAAACAAAGAATAAAAATAACTGCATAATCATCTCCAAAAATATATAGCGGATATCATTTTACATTATTAATTTATTTTGAATTATGTCAATATTTTGCATGAAAAAAATTGCAGGAAGGCACTCCACAAACAACCTCCAGGGAGAATGTACAAAGGTCCATTTGCAATGAAATTAAAGTCAAAGACACAATCGCTATTCTCTGTCTTTAAGACTCTGTCTTTAAGACTTATTTTATATATACACACTACCGTTCAAAAGTTGTAGATTGGTAAGATTTTTAGATTTTTAGAAGTTTCTTCTGCTCACCAAGGCTGGATTTATTTGATCCAAAAATACAGCAAAAACAGTAATATTGTGAAATATGTTTACAATTTAAAATAACTGTTTTCTATTTGAATATATTTTAAAATGTGTGAATGGCACATCACAATGGCACATTTTTGGCCCTGTGATGGCAAACCTGAATTATCAGCATCATTACTCCAGTCTTTAGAGTCTCATGATCTTTCAGAAATCATTATAATATGCTTATTTGCTGCTCAAGAAACATTTATTATTATTATCAATGTTGAAAATAGGTGTGTACATTTTTTTTCAGGATTATTTTATGAATATAAAGTTGACAAGAACAGCATTTATCTGAAATAGAAATCTTTTGTAACATTATAAATGTCCTTACTGTCACTTTTGATCAATTTAATGCATCTTTGCTGAACAAAAGTATTGTTTTTTAATTTCTTTAAAAAAAAAAAAAATCTTACTGACCCCAAAGTTTTTTGAATGGTAGTGTATTATGTCACAAAGGTTTTCTATTCATCAAAGAATCCTGAAAAAAACAAACAAAAAAACACAACAACAACAATGATTTCTGAAGGATCATGTGACACTGCGGGAGTATAATGCCGGAAATTCAGCTTTAACATCACAGGAATAAATATAATTTTCAAATATATTCAAATAGAAATGAGTCATTTTAAATTGTAAAAATATTTCACAATATTACTGTTTTTGCTGTATTTTGGATCAAATAAATGCAGCCTTGGTGAGCAGAAGAGATTTCTTTTAAAAACATAAAACAATCTTACCAATCTAAAACTTTTGAATGGTAGTATACTGTATTATCTGTCACAATTCAGTAAAAGATAATCAATAAATTTGATATTCAGCATAAAATGGTCATTCCTGTTCACAAGCAAATACTGATTTAAGCCAAAGTGCATACTGCCCTCTTGTGGATGGCTCTTGTGGATATCATAAGATACTCGAACTTCACAATTTACAGGAAGAGTGTACTAAAGGACAAATCTCTCTTAAGCTTCCTTCATTTCAAATACATTTGTAATTACAAGTACAAAAACAATCCATATGTTTCAACTTCTTTGGCAATTCTCTTGCATTACTTCTCACTGGGTCACCAGGACCTAATAACAAAGAAGATTTATTATCATTGCATTGTTTTTAAATACATAAAGTACTAGTCAAATGTCTGAAAACATCAATTCATTCTTTATTATTATTGTAGTTTTTTAATTACTTAATATAACAACTAGGCTATTCCCGTGTTACTAATAGTAATAGTCAATCAATGGCTGAATAGGCAATAGAACATTCTTTTTTTGGTATTGTTAATAAAGTATTATAGTATTTATTAATATTTTGAATTAGCTTTTACATTTTCAATTTCCATTTTAATTTAAATTTTTGTTCAAATTTGAGTGGTTTAGTGTTTTTATTATGACTTTTTTATGATTTTATGTTTTTTTTTTTTGTCAAATGTTTCATTTTTTTATTTTTTGTTTTCTATTTATTTCCCCTTTAGTCATTTTAGTACTTAATTACTTGATTTCATTTATTTGTTAAGGTAACATTTTACGTTTTTTTTTTACCTAATGCTTAATAATTTCATTTAATTTAGAACAAACTTAATCAAGCTAATTAACTATGGTAACAAATTCATCTGCTAGTATCTTTATTATCTTCTCACCACTCCTTTATTATCTCATTTCCTTTCACATTCTTTATCAAAATAATAGGGCATCGCACACACCATCTAGCATGATAACATTCGTAGTTCACTTGTTCAGCTAAACATTGGGCTGCCTGAAGCTTGAAGACAGTTTCACTACTTTATATGCACCTTTATGGTCTTTCTTAGCACAATTCTCTGCTGTGGGTCATTTAGATGAAAAATGGCTGAAATCTACATTATTGTTTGATGTGTTGCTTACAGTAACTACAGTGAGGAAAATAAGTATTTTAACACCCTGCTATTTTGCAAGTTCTCCCACTTAGGAATCATGGAGGGGTCTGAAATGGTCATCTTAGGTGCATGTCCACTGTGAGAGACATAATCTTAAAAAAAAAAATCCAGAAATCACAATGTATGACTTTTTAACTATTTATTTGTATGATACACCTGAGAAAATCAATGTTAATATTTGGTACAGTAGCCTTTGTTTGCAATTACAGAGGTCAAACGTTTCCTGTAGTTTTTCACCAGGTTTGCACACACTGCAGGAGGGATTTTGGCCCACTCCTCCACACAGATCTTCTCTAGATCAGTCAGGTTTCTGGGCTGTCGCTGAGAAACACGGAGTTTGAGCTCCCTCCAAAGATTCTCTATTGGGTTTAGGTCTGGAGACTGGCTAGGCCACGCCAGAACCTTGATATGCTTCTTACAGAGCCACTCCTTGGTTATCCTGGCTGTGTGCTTCGGGTCATTGTCATGTTGGAAGACCCAGCCTCGACCCATCTTCAATGCTCTAACTGAGGGAAGGAGGTTGTTCCCCAAAATCTCGCAATACATGGCCCCGGTCATCCTCTCCTTAATACAGTGCAGTCGCCCTGTCCCATGTGCAGAAAAACACCCCCAAAGCATGATGCTACCATCCCCATGCTTCACAGTAGGGATGGTGTTCTTGGGATGGTACTCATCATTCTTCTTCCTCCAAACACGTTTAGTGGAATTATGACCAAAAAGTTCTATTTTGGTCTCATCTGACCACATGACTTTCTCCCATGACTCTTCTGGATCATCCAAATGGTCATTGGCAAACTTAAGACGGGCCTTGACATGTGCTGGTTTAAGCAGGGGAACCTTCCGTGCCATGCATGATTTCAAACCATGACGTCTTAGTGTATTACCAACAGTAACCTTGGAAACTGTGGTCCAAGCTCTTTTCAGGTCATTGACCAGCTCCTCCTGTGTAGTTCTGGGCTGATTTCTCACCTTTCTTAGGATCATTGAGACCCCACGAGGTGAGATCTTGCATGGAGCCCCAGTCCGAGGGAGATTGACAGTCATGTTTAGCTTCTTCCATTTTCTAATGATTGCTCCAATAGTGGACCTTTTTTCACCAAGCTGCTTGGCAATTTCCCCGTAACCCTTTCCAGCCTTGTGGAGGTGTACAATTTTGTCTCTAGTGTCTTTGGACAGCTCTTTGGTCTTGGCCATGTTAGTAGTTGGATTCTTACTGATTGTATGGGGTGGACAGGTGTCTTTATGCAGCTAACGACCGCAAACAGGTGCATCTAATTTAGGATAATAAATGGAGTGGAGGTGGACATTTTAAAGGCAGACTAACAGGTCTTTGAGGGTCAGAATTCTAGCTGATAGACAGGTGTTCAAATACTTATTTGCAGCTGTATCATACAAATAAATAGTTAAAAAATCATATATTGTGATTTCTGAATTTTTTTTTTTTAGATTATGTCTTTCACAGTGGACATGCACCTACGATGACAATTTCAGACCCCTCCATGATTTCCAAGTGGGAGAACTTGCAAAATAGCAGGGTGTTCAAATACTTATTTTCCTCACTGTACATAAAACAGTATGTACATAAAAATGTACGTTTAAAACAGTAAAATGATGAATGTTCTTAGTTATCCCTTTCATTTATCGGGGTAGCTGGCGTGTGTACAAATTTTGAGCCTGATTGTCAAGTTTTACTTTAGATAAAAAGAGCTTTTAGATCATGAGAAACTTACATTCAGTCAGGTTTGTCTAAAATTCTGACTGATAATGTAGACACAGGTTTTATTTCACTGTAAACCCTAATGCTCAAAATAATTAATTGGTTTGAATATAGGGTGAATTTAAAGGGTAACTCTCGCCAAAATGCAACCTAGGGTCTTTTTGTTAATCTACCCGAGGCAAACTTTCGTTTAAAAGCATAATTAGAATGGAAATGCCATTTTTAAGTCTGAGTGTATTTTCGTTTTCGGTCAAATTGCCTTTTGAATGGGAGTGCTTGGGGCACATCTATGATAGCATCAAAAATCACTATTTTTAAAACACTAAGAAGGCTCGACACAACATTAAATTTTGCTCGAAGTATCACCAGGGGCTCTAGACATGAACTCGAGCATTGAGAGCATTGTTTGTGTACACAGAGTTTACTAAAAAGAAAGAATTTGAACAACTTATTGTAGCTGTGTCCGCCGGCATTTTGACAGCCAAAAATAGTTGATGGTGATACTTCGGGCAAAGTTTCATGTTGTGTTGAGCCTTCTTAGTGTTTTAAAAATAGCGATTTTTGATGCTATCATAGAAGAGCCCCAAGCACTCCCATTCAAAAGGCAATTTGGCCGAAAACGAATATACGGTCAAACTTAAAAGTGGCGTTTACATTATAATTATGCTTTTAAATGAAAGTTTGCCTCGGGTAGATTAACAAAAAGACCCTAGGTTGCATTTTGGCGAGAGTTACCCTTTAAATAAACAAATTAGTTCAATCAAATTAACCTTTATGAGTATTTAAAACTTTCTTTTTTCTTTTGAGTTCACAAAACTGACACATTTTAAGTAATCCAAATTGTTTAATTGTTTTGAGTTTTATTAACTTGTTTCTTTTAATTTAGAAACTTAAATTTAACTGAAACTGGGCTGGAATTTCTATTTCCTATAGCATGCTATGCCATGACATTCAAAAGGGAGAGTAAATGGTAAAATTAAGTGTTATATATTTATTTATACTATATATATATATACAGTGAGGAAAATAAGTATTTGAACACCCTGCTATTTTGCAAGTTCTCCCACTTGGAAATCATGGAGGTGTCTGAAATTGTCATCGTAGGTGCATGTCCACTGTGAGAGACATAATCTAAAAAAAAAAAAATCCAGAAATCATAATATATGATTTTTTAAACTATTTATTTGTATGATACAGCTGCAAATAAGTATTTGAACACCTGTCTATCAGCTAGAATTCTGACCCTCAAAGACCTGTTAGTCTGCCTTTAAAATGTCCACCTCCACTCCATTTATTATCCTAAATTAGATGCACCTGTTTGAGGTCGTTAGCTGCATAAAGACACCTGTCCACCCCATACAATCAGTAAGAATCCAACTACTAACATGGCCAAGACCAAAGAGCTGTCCAAAGACACTAGAGACAAAATTGTACACCTCCACAAGGCTGGAAAGGGCTACGGGGAAATTGCCAAGCAGCTTGGTGAAAAAAGGTCCACTGTTGGAGCAATCATTAGAAAATGGAAGAAGCTAAACATGACTGTCAATCTCCCTCGGACTGGGGCTCCATGCAAGATCTCACCTCGTGGGGTCTCAATGATCCTAAGAAAGGTGAGAAATCAGCCCAGAACTACACAGGAGGAGCTGGTCAATGACCTGAAAAGAGCTTGGACCACCGTTTCCAAAGTTACTGTTGGTAATACACTAAGACGTCATGGTTTGAAATCATGCATGGCACGGAAGGTTCCCCTGCTTAAACCAGCACATGTCAAGGCCCGTCTTAAGTTTGCCAATGACCATTTGGATGATCCAGAGGAGTCATGGGAGAAAGTCATGTGGTCAGATGAGACCAAAATAGAACTTTTTGGTCATAATTCCACTAAACGTGTTTGGAGGAAGAAGAATGATGAGTACCATCCCAAGAACACCATCCCTACTGTGAAGCATGGGGGTGGTAGCATCATGCTTTGGGGGTGTTTTTCTGCACATGGGACAGGGCGACTGCACTGTATTAAGGAGAGGATGACCGGGGCCATATATTGCGAGATTTTGGGGAAAAACCTCCTTCCCTCAATTAGAGCATTGAAGATGGGTCGAGGCTGGGTCTTCCAACATGACAATGACCCGAAGCACACAGCCAGGATAACCAAGGAGTGGCTCTGTAAGAAGCATATCAAGGTTCTGGCGTGGCCTAGCCAGTCTCCAGACCTAAACCCAATAGAGAATCTTTGGAGGTAGGGATGCACCGAATGTTCGGCAACCGAAATTATTCGGCCGAAAATAGCCAAAAAAAGCACTTTCGGTGTTCGGCCGAATAAGTAAAAAGGCAGAATAAAATTTGCCGAACAATGACGTTTTTAATGACGCGATCAAATAGTAACCCGCGTAGAGTGAGAGGCGCGCGCTTTATGCAGCAAACATGTCGGCAGTGTGGAAGCAATTTAAAGTGTCAGAGAAAGAGGCAAAAACGGCCGTTTGCAGACACTGTTCTGCTGAATTGTCCAGAGGGGGTGCATCTGCAAAAACGTAGCCTACAGCACTTCAAGTTTAATTTATCACTTAAAATCAAGACACCCCGAACATCATGCAGAGTACGAGAAAGTAGGGGTGTGCGATATGACGATTTTTGATCCTGGACCATTAAAATGTCTCCACGATCTGCTTTTTAAGTAATATCGTAGTATCGTGCATTCTATCAGTTGCTGTTCTGGCGCCTTTGTCCCACTGAACAACACGACGTATATTCACATAAAATGTTTACGCAGCGGAACGGGACACTGCAGTTCACAAAAGTTCATAATTTGCATGTGCAATAATGACTTGTCGGTTAAACATTTAATTTGCGTGCTGATGCGCGTTTCTCAGTCCGTACGTTAAGTTATGTGAAGCTCACATGCACTAAAAGCCTGTCTACCAGTGCCTGGATACTGGACAAAGTTATCTTTCGAGTCTTAAATACACAAGGTTTACATAAACAAAGTCGGTTATGTCTAAAGTGAAAGCAAACTTGAGAAAATTGAGAGAAAATCTGCTTGTCAAATGCGTGTATATTAGACGCGTCGCGCGCAGCTCTTAAAGAGACAGTAGCTGAATAGAAAACACGCTGCCGCTTATCCTTAAAGGGATAGTTCACCCAAAAATAAAAATTATCTCATTATTTACGCACTCTAATGTTGTTCCAAACCTGTATTAATTTCCTTCTAATATTTTTCTAATATTAATATTTTGAAGAATGTGGCTCAGTAACTTTTATTTTCAACAGAAGAAAGAAACTTATTTGAGTTTAAAACAACTTGAGAGAGCAAATTATGACAATTTGAATTTATAGGAGAACTATCCCTTTAATGTTAATAAAACAACAAAATGCAAAGAGAAAATCACTCACTTCTCTTGACTGACACTTTAATAGTAGCTTTAATAAGTATCAATGTATAATTTATACAGTGAAGTCCGTTTTGTTTTATTTTCATTTGTTCATTTAATTACTTTCTTCTATACTGTTAAATAATTTCAGCTACAGCTAAACTGTAGCTGAAAACATAAAGCACTGTTTATTTAATTTGTATATTAATTTGTGTATGTGTAATGTGTATCTTTGATCTTAATATTTAATAACAAAGAAAATAATGACAAATATTTTTATCTTCGTCCCTGTCTGCCATTCTTTTTTATTTTATAAAGACGAACCTGCCACTTTTCCTGAAGAAGTAGGCTAAGTAGGCTTATGTCTGGGACAGTTATTCATTTGTTGTGGGTTCATCCACATTTTTTTTGCACTATTCAATGCACATTTGTTGTTGTAGACATACAGAGTTACTTTCAGCTGTCAGTTATAGGCCTAACATAGGCTATTCAAGAAGGGGGGCTTCAAAGATGGCCAAATAAACATATTTTTTTTATTTTACTAATTTATTTATTTTAAGTTATATATTTGGCTTTGTTTGTATAATATCTGCTGGAATGTTAAAAAAATGTTCAGTGTTAAATAAATATTTTGAAATTGTATTTATATTCTTTGATTTATTTCTCTGAAAAGCAACACAAAATAGTAAAAAGCTAATTTTTACTATTTAATTATTGTAATGGTGAAAAAATTGGCAAAATAAATGGAAAAAAATGCGAAACACCGCGTTCGGTATTCGGCCTTCGGCCTTCAGCCAAGCATTTCATTATTATTCGGCTTCGGCCAAGAATTTCATTTCGGTGCATCCCTATTTGGAGGGAGCTCAAACTCCGTGTTTCTCAGCGACAGCCCAGAAACCTGACTGATCTAGAGAAGATCTGTGTGGAGGAGTGGGCCAAAATCCCTCCTGCAGTGCGTGCAAACCTGGTGAAAAACTACAGGAAACGTTTGACCTCTGTAATTGCAAACAAAGGCTACTGTACCAAATATTAACATTGATTTTCTCAGGTGTATCATACAAATAAATAGTTAAAAAATCATACATTGTGATTTCTGGATTTTTTTTTTTTTTAGATTATGTCTCTCACAGTGGACATGCACCTACGATGACAATTTCAGACCCCTCCATGATTTCTAAGTGGGAGAACTTGCAAAATAGCAGGGTGTTCAAATACTTATTTTCCTCACTGTATATATATATACAGTATATATATATATATATATATATATATATATGTAAGGAATAATTGACGACAGGCCGTTGAATTATTAGAAAAATAATGCACACCCGAGGTGGTAATGCGGTCACGACGCGAAGCGGAGTGGCCGTTCACCTCGGGTGTGCATTATTTTTCTAATAATTCAACGGCCTGAAGTCAATTATTCCGCTTATACTACAGTTACCACACCTCGAAACATTGTTCAGATTATATATTTCTAGACGTTTGTAAAGTTTTTGTCATTAAAACGCTCTTGTATGTAGGACTAATTTCTTACGCATCTAATCCACTGCCTCCGTTGCTAATTCCAAAACGTCATTTTAGAGTTAGTAACGGAGGGTTGAGCCACTGATAGCAGACTAATGCTGGGACACACGACTAGCTGACACATTCTCTGACTGTTTTCATCGACTGCAGCAGATTTTAAACACCGACTTTGAACACAGACTGAACGCGCTGAACACGCGTTTGGACATGATCAGTCATAAGTATCAAATTACATTCATAACCGGCCTTAAAGTGTGTCCCCGGCTTTATGCAGTTATTAATGCAGATATTAGAGAGAGATGTTGCAATAATGAGACAGAAAAGCATGTGCGTCAATATTATTATTTATTTATTAATTCAATTCCTTTTAATTAATTCGAATTCATTCTTTTTTTTTTCTATTATTGACAGACTAGCCAAATAAATTAAACACAAACCCCTTTTAACAAGTAGGCCTATCAATAATTATTTATTTGTTATATTATCTGCAATAATAATCCGTGCTGCAGGATTATCCATTTATTTAGCCTATATTCAGTTTAATTTTCTATTGATTATAGATAGGACTATATACTTTATTTATTCACATTAAACTGCATGTTTCCATTGATTGTGAAGCTAGACACTGAAAATTCCAGATCAAGCGCATGCGGCTAAATGTTTTTTCTTGTTATGAATTGTATCCTATTTTCCGTTATTACCGTTAACTACGCGAAGTGATATGGAACTGTAATGCGGTCAAGACCTGCCTGGAACTACTTTAGCCGTGCGTTTCCCTGAAAATAATGCACACCTTAGAACGTTCGTCAACCAATCAGATTCAAGCATTCAACGGCCCTGTAGTATAATTATATATATATATACAGTGCTATGCATAAGTTTAGACACCCATACTAAAGTTGACTAAAAAGAGGAATAAAAAATCATCTTTTGGAAACTGAACTTAATGCTTAAAGTTAAGTGCAGATTTAGTAGTGTTTAATGTTTTGCTATGCTAATTTAGAAGAGTTTCTGTTATGTGGGGTTCTTTGGCGGGTTACCATAATGTATCGTAAATAAATAAATATTCTTCCTTAAATTTTTAAGGAAGAACATTTATTTATTTATGATACATTATTCATTCACAAAGAAAATTGGTGTCCTTAAAGGTTGGGTTTTTCCTAATTTTTTAAATTAAGGCATTAAGTTCAATTTCCAAAAGATGATTTTTTATTCCTCTTTTTAGTCAACTTTAGCATGGGTGTCTAAACTTATGCATAGCACTGTATATATATATATATATATATATATATATATATATATATATATATATATATATATATATATATATATATATATATATTATTTATTTATTTATTTTCATGCAAGATTAAAGTTAAGTGCAGATTTAGTAGTGTTTAATGTTTTGCTATGCTAATTTAGAAGAGTTTCTGTTATGTGGGGTTCTTTGGCGGGTTACCATCATGGTGACAAGTGGAGCATGAGCTTGGTTTGAGAATAGGTATGTTTAATGTTCTATTTTGCAGTACTCATTCAGCAATTGCTACGCTTTGCTAATGATATAAAAGTATTGTGTTACCATTAAACAAGTTAGCATTTACTGAATTAGCTTGTTAAAGCTAGCCAAGTTTCCACTACTAAAAATATTTAAGATTACGATTACATGATAATTTTAAGTTAAATTTAACTTACTCAAATATTACAAGTTAAGAGCAATTACAATGTATGAGTACAAAATAAAAATCGATCAGTTCTGCTTACTTTTTGCCAACTTATTTGTGTTTACAGTGATGCAGTAAAGTTGAGGATCATTATTTAGAACAGCCATTATGATTAAATAAATAATTTACTTTATAAAAAGCATTTGTCAGCATCAGTTATATCATGAATTAGCACTGACCAATTGTTTTATTGCATTTAATTCAGGTTAAAATAATTGATAAATATATTATTGTTCATTGTTCATTCATGATAGATTAAATGTATTTTTTTAATTAATAAATGTACTAAATGTATTGCACATTGATAGTTTGTGTTATCCATTGCATTCACTAATAAACAATTCTCTTATGGTTCAACTTCAGTAGTTTATTGTAAAGTCTTAAGAGTTAATAAGTACATTGCTACAAATATGTGCAATATTATTACTTGAAGAATTGTACTTTTTAAACTTTTAAGTTTAAAACAATATCTGAAGTTTTGGTGAGAACTTACCATAACTTTCACAAATATCCATGTTCATCTAGCCCTTTTGAAGTGACAGGGTGCCATTTAGCAGTGGGCTTATTGATGCTATTGCCTGAAAAGGACAACTTAGTTTATTTAAGCTAGTAACTACAGTTAGTAAGTAACTAAATACATACACTACCAATTCAAAGGTTTGGGGTCAGTAAGATTTTTTTTTTTTTTTTAAGAAATACTTTTATTCAGCAAAGATGCTTTAAATTGCTCAATAGTAACAGTAAAGACATTCATAATGTTACAGAAGATTGCATCACGGTTTCCACAAAAATATTAAGCAGCACAACTGTTTTCAACCTTGATATTAATAATAAATGTTACTTGAGCACCAAATCAGCATATTAGAATGATTTCTGAAGGATCATGTGACACTGAAAACTGGAGTAATGGCTGCTGAAAATTCAGCATTGAATTTTGCATTACAGGAATAAATGCTAACTTAATTAAATTTAAAAAATAAATAAATAATAGAAAACAGTTATTTAAAACTGAAATAATGTTTCACAATTTTACAGTGTATACTGTTTCTTGGTCAATTAAATTAGCCATGATAAGCAAAAACATTAAAAAAATCTTATCAACCCCAAACTTGTTTAACAAACTTTTTAAATACAGCAATATATCAATGAATGAATGAACAGCTCAGCTGAGCTCTAACATACCAGAGTCAGACTTATTTTTGGCACGTTCAGATTGGTTCTCTATGCGGCTTGACTGTCCCGTGTCTCTCCCGTCCTTAACAGCTCCTCTTGGCTCAGGCATGGAGAGGACCAACGGCCTCTGGTGGTGATACTTTAGTCTGTAGGTGTCTGTCATACAATTATCCACAGAGAAATAAGTGGTCAGTGCTACTCCAGATCCTGGAGACACTGAAGCAGATGGCTTAACCCACCCACAAGATCTTTCCTCAGGCTCGCTGGACACCTGCTCCCCTCTTTCCTGGTCAGAACATGATTTTGAGCTCATATCTGATGAGCTTGGGCATGTGCCATTGATTTCCATTCTCTTGTGTACTGCGGTGGTGTGCAATGATGAAACGCCACGGTCGGATGCTCTGGAAGCTGTCTGTGATGGCTCCTGTAAAATTCTGGGACGGAAGGGTGGAGTCTTTATCTCAATAGGTCGCTGTGCGTGTTTGGAATGAGTTGGCATTGATGGAGCTATTGCTGACTCTTCCCTCGGCTGCAAAGGGTAAATGGTGCAATTAGGACCCGGTGATTCGTGTGGAGCGACTTCACTGGTGCTAGAACGATAAGCACTGTCTTCCAGCTCTGAAAGAGGGTTAGTGAGTTCATCAGAACTGTTACACTCTGAACTGTTGATCTTGCCCAGGCGGCGCAGAAGGGGGCTTTCTGGACTGTGGTGCCATTGCATGGAAACTTCCTGTTGCTCTGCTTGTAGGTCGCCGGCCGATAGGTCTTTCTCTGCGTAGCCCCCTTTCCTGGCACCACAGGATGAGTATCTAAGCTTCCTTCTGTGAAACATGAACACTCTTGTTTAGATGTCACCTTATTTCATCATATTTACATATTTCAGATATTTTCTTAACATACTGTATTGTCTCATTTAAACTAACAAAACGAACTAACAACAACGAAAAAACTACAGAAATGGCCTATTACACAATTGCCCTATATACTTTGATTGTAAAGGAGTCAAAGTGTCCATGATTAAGAAGTGGATAAGTCTTATAAATATCTAGTTTACAACAAACGTGTCAAATTTGGAAATGTACTGTTGTATAGATGTTGATTTTATATGGTTTTGAAAAACTTGTTTAAGAAAAGTTTGCATTTAATGACTCAAATATCACAAATGTCATGTGGTATAACTTGTGTGAGTAATTTCAGTACATTCTTTTAATGAGGCTTTTTTCTTCATTAATATATCAACACAGTTACATCACCCTCACACTTTTATTTCATGCCCTTTAAAAAAATGCATTTTAATTCATAAATTAAAAACATAAGGTGTATTCAAGTCATAGTACAAATTGCATTTTAATGCATTTCTTGAAAAAAAGTTACAAAAAATAGAGGCATGTGATTGACCTATGTGCAACTGTCAATGCATTATTTGTAGGCATAAAACAAGTTAGTAATCAACTGGATTTTTAATTTGTATTTAACCTTTCTTTGAGAGTTTATATTCTTATATATTTGTCTGTTTATTATTGTGATCAAACTGTGATTCAAATATCACCATAAAATGTTTTTATAAATGTGAACTGTATATTGCAACATATTTGCAGTGTAAAGACAAAGCCTGCAAATACCTTGAACTTGGGCTGCCTTTCATGAGATGTTCTGAGTTCTTTCCCTGAATTTTAACCAAATGTTTACCTGAGGAAACAAAATGCAAATCAATAATTTATTTTATTTTCTGAGACATAGAACAACAGGCAATAAAGCCTAAAAGGTGGATTTTTGCATCTCTGCCATTGGTGTGTAGCGACAAAGGAACAGAACTGCCAAAATCCCCCTATTTGGATCACAGTGGGCACAGACACACTCACTAGGACACATCCTACTCACTTATTTATAAATAGACAGACTATTCATCTCTTTCCTGCCAACCTGCTGAGTTCCATGCGAGGATAAAGCCACAGGATACAACATGTGCTCTAAGTCTAAGAATTAAAGGCATTAGTTATAAAAACATTTTACAACTGATGATATTTTTGTATTTTCACTTTCCTGTACTCCTGTATTTATCTCTTTACTGAATGTGTGCTGTCCTACTGGCACATAAGCTTCTTTTTTACTTTACTAAGAATGGGATTTAAAATTCCATGACTTCTGGGAAACCAAGATTCGGAAATAGTACATGCAGATTTTAAAGACAGAGATATCAAGGGGCTGCTTTTGTGACTGCTACACAAGACTGACGACAATGGTGCAACTAAGGCATTATAAAGAATTTGATTTATCTCTCTCTCCTACATCCCCATTTTCCAACCTAATATAACACTCTTTAGTGGGACGATGTGTTTTAAATTTTAAGCTGCTTCTGTCTGTTTTTGCTCTCATAGAAGGAGAGAGAGGGATTTTCTCAGTTTTTGGCATGCTACCATGTGCTACCATGGAATTAGAGAGAATTACAGTTGCATAAAATCACAAAGTATTCAAAAACATGACAAAACTGTAGATGAGTCAGTTTTTTGGAATGACTCCAAATGCCAGTCTATCTTTTGGGGTTTGATGGAGCTTAGTTTCATTTGTAGATTAAACTAAAACATTTTTTTGAGCACATGCTAATTTACGGGGTGCCAAGTGTGACCTGAAATGCTCATTCTGTGAATGAAATATGTATTTAGTCCATGAAAGGGGGTTAAAAATTATGTTCTCCACAGAATGAGCATTTTGTAGTGTGCCAATTCATGAAATGTAATGTAGATATTTCCCCTTCAGTCGGTCAAGTTCGACGTCACATCAGAACCAACCGATGAATTGGGATTTCCCCTGAGAGCCCAATAACCTCCAAGTGTTAACTAAACAAGCAAAGGGTGGCCCCCTCCGCTCCCACTCAGCCTCAGCAGCAGCCTCCACCCAGGCCACAGCGTGGAGCAGGTTGTAGGAACGCTGCCCAGCCCATCCAGGCTCCTGCCAAACCAGGCGGTAAAAGTAAGAGCAAGTGGCCCCGAGACGGGCGACCAAGAAATGGAGGGAGCAGCTCTTTGGGAGATAGTGACCGCATCACTCCCTTCCTCGGAGGAAGGCCGGATGGAGAGTTTTGTTTCTGTTCCGCCACTAGCCCCACAGTCAGCGGTACCCAATTTTTAAATAAAAGAACAATTTCCTCTATCTCTGGGTCCCAAGAGGTTGGTGGTGAGCGACGCTATGCCTTGCCACCTCTTCTGTCGCCAGTGGACAGCAGCGTCTCCTCACGCACCCTCTGCCCAACCGTGAAACCAAGTAAGTGTTGCACTGCGCACTCAGACCCCACTTTGGGACGTTATGCCTTCTAAGTCGGGGCCCCCCGTTCCACCTCACTGCCCCACAGCAGATACGTCTGTGGTTCCTCTGACCCCCCACTCCTCTAACACACCGCAAGCTGTGGTGCTAGTTCCCAGTGCTCCACCCCGGTACTTTTCTTTCTAGAAGTGCATGAAGAGGTTACCAGATCGTGGACGGCACCTTGTTGAGAGCTCACTCTACCAGAAGTGTTGCTTCCATCTGGGCGTTGGCGCACGGCGCCTCGCTAACAGATATATGTTCAGCTGCGGGCTGGGCCACACCCAAAACATTTGCTATTTTATAGTTTTTGTGTAGTGCCGGTATCTTTCCGTGTGCTCGCTTCAAATAGCTAGTAACACCGAAGACCTCGCTCAGTGTCTCGCTTGCTGCTCCATTCCACTCCTAAAGGCCGGATAAGTGTGCTATCGTGCTCCAGTAGAGTTCCCCAATTGGTGAGCCCTGTTGAGTTCCTCCACCACCACCATCGGTGGTCAGACGAGGGGGAGCATCCGAAGCCAGGCCTAACACTTGTAAGAACGCCCAGTGGTTGAGCCCTGTGCTAGGCTAGGTGCCCATATATTGTGATCCCTATGGTGACCCCATATGTGTATTCTTCCATGGTACAGCTTCCCTGACTGCGAGCCCGTGTCTTTCCCTTGGCAGAGTCCGCTCTGCTGTCCCTGCCGGCATTGACTCCTCCCTAACTAGGCCGGAGCTACCTCAAAGACATTCCATATGTTGCACTTCCCTAATGGCCAGTCCATATGTGTCATTTTCACATGATACCTCCCTACGGGTAGGATGTGGATTCCGCAGCATTGTTTTCCAAAACTTGAGAGGGGGCGCTTTTCCAGTGTTATCCAATAGTCTCGCTAAATAAGTCATACGGAACAGCAGTGATTGACTCTCTCGGCATAAGCCCTGTCTCATCTTCCGCCCCAGAAGGTGCGGGGGGATTAGGAGGCTTATGCAGTGCGCTGATGCATGTAGGACGTTTTGGTTACATATGTAACCCTCGTTCCCTGAGGGAGGGAACAGAGACACCATGTCCCGTCACCACAGTTGCTGTCCCACCGCTGAGCATCCGGGTCACCAGCTCAGCTCCTCAGCAAAAAAACTTGAATGTGCACTGCATCTTCGCAAATCTTGCATGCCAATGTCCATTGGCTCATTTAGTTTACACTCAAAGGTGATTGGGCTCTCAGGTGAGATCTCAATTCGTCCGACATGACATGGAATGAGGGTTACATACGTAACCGAAAAGGGACGGGAATGAGACACTGCATCAATAATGCTTTGGGAACGCCTCTGCGTGATTGCGTCCAATGGCGAGACCGAATGTCACGGGCAGGTGACATCACGACTAGTAAAGCATAAAAGCACATCCAGAATGACCGGTGTTAGCTTCAATTAGCCGAAGTAAGTCGATCACAGGGACGAAGGAAGTATGGCAAGGTGACGCAGCATATCGATCCCTTCTCAGGGAACTATGGTCACAAATGTAACCTGAGATGTTCCCTTTTGAGGGAACTCGCACTGCGTCAATGCCGCTTTGGGAACGATAATGCCCAAATGCCATGCTTACAAGTGCCTTTCCCTGTATATACTGAGAGCGTTACTAGGACATAAGCACCTGTGAACCTGGAGCAGCACCCAGGTCGAGGTTGCAGAACCTTACGAATGTGAGTAGAGAGGACCAGCCCGCCACACACAAACATCTTGAAGGGAGACACCTGAAATTTAGGTCTTGGAGGCCGCCATACTCCTAGTCGAATGAGCTCTGACAGCTAAAGGTGAATGGTGACCAGAAACCTCATAAGCAAGATGAATAGCCTCAACTATCCATTTGCTAACAGTACTGTCTGTTTTGACGCAGGGGACCCCTTTTTAGGCAAAACGGGCAGCTCTGTGGACATAAGTATCCAGCGCTCTCACTGGACACACAAGGTTCAGCTTTCCTGGTCCTGATCTCCGAAAAGAGGAGGACAGAAGGCTTGCAAAACTTTAGGGACATAGCCTGGCTTTGGGTAAAGGAATTGACCATCCCTGGTGCAAACTCAAAGTAAGAGGGGGTTACCGACAGGGCCTGAAAATCTCCTACTCTCTTTAGAGAAGATATGGCTAGAAGGAACACAGTTTTTAAAGTCAGAAACTTATCTGGAACCCTCTCAAGGGGCTTGAAGGAAGCTGCAGATAGACCTTCTAGCATAATAGCCAGACCCCAAGCTGGAACTCTGGTACAAATTGTAGGCCTCAGCCTCAAAGTGCCATGAAGGAAACATGTTATTAACGGGTCCTTCCCAAACAGATACACCACCCAAAGGCACGTGGTAAGAAGCTATGGCTGCCACGTACACCTTTAGTGTGGAAGGGGATAGCCCTGCAGAAAAAAAGATTTTGCACAAAAATCTAGCACTGAACCATCAAACCAACCGGGCAGTTTACAGGATCCCACTTTCGCATTCTGCACCAAGAAGTAAAAACTCTCCACTTCAAGGCATAAAGTTTCCTTCTGGAGGGAGCTTTGGAGTGAAGTATAATCTCGACTAGGCCAGCTGACAGTCCTGCCTGGGCCCGGGACGAGACAATCATAGATGGGCCCACCCGCGCCTTGATCTCTCCTTTTCCCTTGCTCTTCCTCTCCTCTCTCTCTCCTGTTCCTCTACTCTGCTCTTCCTCTCCTCTCCTGTTCCTCTCCTCTTCTTCTCCTCTCCTGTTCCTCTCCTCTTCTCTCCCACTCCTCTGCTCTTCCTCTCCTGTTCCTCTGCTTTTCCTCTCCTGTTCCTCTCCTCTCCTCTGCTATTTCTTTCCTCTCCTCTGCTCTTCCTTTCCTCTCCTCTCCTCTCCTCTCCTCTCCTCTCCTCTCCTCTCCTCTCCTCTCCTCTCCTCTCCTCACATCTCTCTCTGCAAAAGACAAGTAACTGTAGAAGTGCAGTTTATTAATAGTATGTTAACTAATGTAGTTAACTAGAGTTTAATAAATGGAACATTATTGTAAAGTGTTACAGATTTTTTATACACCGATTCAGACATCTCGTGAGCTCAGTGTTGGACAGATCAGTTGTTTTAACCAGTCATTAAAGTGAATGGTTCAACGGAGTCATTCGTTTGCGTATAGGACGTGTCATTAGTGGATGTGTAGCCTACGGCACACATTGTGTGATTATCTCAGCAGTTTAGGACATCGCACAAGATTTGTGTCAACACAGAAAACATTTCATCACTGGATAGGTTTTTTCGTTTACTGAAATTGTGGTTTATGTCAGCTGAATGGGCAGAATGCTTTTTAGAGAAGATAAGGCAACTTTTTTTTTAGCACAATTCACTCCCCGCGGTAATTCAGGAGAAAAAAATCTCCAAATGCTCCAAGTGAAACTGTGGTCTTACGACCTTTTACTAGCGTGTCAATTGATTTGAATTAATATGCGCGAGGGAGAGAGAGCAAAAAAATGTCAATGCAGGAAACCCCTGTCAAGGCTCGTAAACGTTGGCTGCGCTGTTTCTTACCTTGCTCTACGTTGACTTTACAAGTTCCAGCTTCACTGTCACCACCTTTTTTTAAAAAAAATATTTGTTTAACTAAGGCCTCTATTTTCTTCTTCTCTTTTCTTTCCTTTTCTGAGCACCGGACTTGTGCTGACCGGACATTTTTAGCATTCTGAACTTCAAATCAAATGACAACATCAAATTTTGATCAGTGGCCAAACCATTTTTGTGTTGGGGGTGGGGGAGGTTCTTGACCACTATTTCAAGGACAATTAGAAAGAAAACAAATAAAAAGCTTTTATGTAACTCAAATATTACATATTTTTTCCACAAATAGGCCTATTTTAAATCTTTTAAAAAAAATATTCCATAATTTATGGAATAATGAGGGCCCAGTTCGGTGACCTGAAGCGAACTGGCAGGAAACAACCGACTTGACTGCTTTTTGACCCTGCTCAGAGGGTGCAAGCTTGACACAACCCCTTGTGATGGACCTTGAGTCATAAGCTCACTGGAAACCGCTGCGCCTCAGGGCACCAAGGGTGGCGAGGTTGGCAGAACGGACCAAAGTGCCATCAGGGCACCGTATACTGAGGGCACCGTATACTGAGGTGTACACCGCTCCCTCAGAAGTTCAACACCAGTGGCGTCAGGACGAGAAGAGCGGTCCTCAGATCCGCCTTCTGCTTAGGAGGCTTCGGGTGAGAGTGTCGTCCCAAGCCCCATGATTTTTGTGGAGGGGCACGAGACAAATATGTGGCCCGACACAGCTCTCCAACCGCGTCGGGTCCTACCCCTTGACGACAGAAAGTTTGCTTTTTCGGACGAGCACCTTGTTTCTCGGCTGGCCAATAAATGTTCCACTAAAAATAAACATAATAAATGCAAATAAATGCTGTTAATTGAACCTTCTATTCATCAAAAAATCCTGAAAAACTTTCACCATTTCCACAAAAATTTTAAGCAGCAAAATGTTTTCATAATTGATAATAATGATAAGAAATGTTTCTTGAGCACCAAATCAGCATATTATAATGATTTCTGAAGGATCATGTGACACTGAAGACTTGAGTAATGATGCTGAAAATTCAGCTTTGAATTTTGCATTACAGGAATAAATGTCAATTTAATTCAATAAAAAAAAATAAAAATAAAAAAAAACAACAGTTATTTAAAACTGAAATAATGTTTCACAATTTTACAGTGTATACTGTTTCTTGGTCAAATAAATTAGCCATGATAAGCAAAATTCATACTAGATTCATACAGTATAAGCACCAAAAGGCACAACATCGGTATAGCACATGTGCTAACTGCTAGGTCAAGACTATAACATAACTGTTGATTGTAAAATATTAAAGAAGCAAATTAACTTTACTGGCCATTTTTTTATTTATTTTTTTACAAATTGTAACAAGAGATGATGCTATCAATAATATTATTGATTTGACTGCACTGACACTATCGGACAAGAACAAAACTTGAACTGAAATTAATTTCTGTCATGACAACTTTCGGAGTGTTTGGCATTGTAATTGGTATGACAATGTTGATCTATTTGGTCTTGACAGAACAGAACTGCTACACTGCTGCTGTTATTGCTGCTGCTGCTGCTGCGAGCAAGAAAGACATGCTGCTGTTGTACAATATAATATGCATGAATTACCGATAGCATATGTATACACGTGGAGCTGGGGAAGGTGGAGGGTTTCTGAAAACATGCTGCACTGCTACTGCTACAGCAAATGCTAACTAAATATTTAAAGGTGGAGCACACAAGCTTATTTGCTATTGATAAAGCAGGAACCAATCAGCTGTGCCCTATAGAGAATGATGTGATTGCAAGCAGATTAAGTTAAGGACCTATTAGCCTGCGCCATCTAGAGTTTCATGACAGAACTATGTATTTAACTAATTTCATAATTGATGAACTTTACACAGTTATTGAACTGAACTGAACTGAAACAACAAACTGAACTGACTTGAGCTGAATAATGACTTTTTAGAGCTACTTTACAGCAGAATTTAAATTTACCTCATATCTAAAGAAGCTTGCATCATTGATTTTGTTATGTTCCTGTATATTACTGTGAAGCTGCATTGAAACAATCTGTATTGTATAAAGCATAATAGAAATTAAGGTGACTTGACTTGATGCCATGGCATATGGGTAACACTCACCGTACAGCGGAGAATGCACTGCCTCCATTTTTGAGTCACCTTGATTATTATGGCCTTGATCCCTGAGAAAATACACCACTGCATTAAGACCAAGGAATCTAAAAGAAAAACTTCACACCAATCTTTACATAATTTATCCTACCTGAGGTGCTGTGCTTCTTGACTGAGTTTGAGCTCTTTGCCTGTGAAGTTCTCAACACCTGGTGAGTCAGGATTGGTGGAACCACTGCTCAACCTATCACTGCTCTCGTATCCTGACTCTGTCCTCTGGATCATCCAATTATCACTCCGCTGTGCTACATTTGCTCCACCTTTAGGTCTGGTTACCATCATCTGTCGCTGAGACTCCTGGGAGCTTTGACTTTCAGTCTCCAAACGTGAGTCATCTTCGTAAATAGTCATCAGACCTTTTTGTTTCTCCTTCATCAGCCCTCTCTCATGGTCAAAGCGGCGGACACATCGAGGGCTCCCATGTTGTTGCTGCTGCTGACGTTGTTCTAGTTCGCTCAGCACACTGTCCACATTCAGGACCTCTCGCACTGGTCTCCATGAGGGCTTGGACTTGCCACGCTCGGGGAGATTTGTGGACCCACGATGGCAGAGAGATGATGAATCAATGTGACGACTGGTGCCAGTGGCCATTCCCTGGTTTGAGCGCAACTCCTGTGGTGATACACGAACATGTACTGAAGAATGCTCAGGTCGAGAGACTCGTGAGGAGAAAGTTCTTTGTCTCTGGTCAGAATGAAACCTCGGGCCATTTTCAGGGGGAGAAGATGATAGAGTATATGTCATATCTAAAAAAAAAATCAAATTATAAATATAAATATACAGTGGTCCAAAATATATTTGGATACCTAAGCTACTTTAAATATATATAATATAATTTAAATAATGATTTCAAATATACACTTTTCAAGCCAAAGCATTTGACAAAAAAAGTTTTACGTGTCAAATTTTATAACAAACTGATATATTCTTCAAAATCAAGACATGTTCCGATTGTCATATTTTATGACACTTAAGGGAAACTGACTCTATAAAAAAATTAAATTACCTTGACACCATTTTTAAATAATAGACATAAATGGCTGAGAAAAGTTTCAACATAAAACATAAAAAATCCCTTATTTCAACATAATTTGATTACATATGTCACTTGGTTTGATATTTTGTAATCTAAAGCAAATACATTCTGAAATTTTTCAGATTTACTAAACAGGGCAAATTAGCGTGAGAGCACAATTCCACAAATGCGCCAATGGGAGTGGCAAGTTTTGCGCGTGATCTACTGCTGACGCGCAAATTAAAGAACACAGACGCAGTCTAATCATTTACATAATGACCAACGCAATCTACCAAGAGCAGCGCAAATTAGTGTTGGGTCGCAAATAAGCAGAGCTGATGCTCATCAGGTATGGGTCGACACAGGCGCAACTTGTTACATGTAATCTGACAAACACATACACAAACATAGGCCTATATATATGCAGATTTTACGCATATGCTTTTCTTAGGAAACAGCATGGTCTGCAGCAAATTAAACATAACATGGCTTGGCAAACGATATGTTTGGATAACGTCTTCCTCTGGCATTCCAAAGAAATTAATACAAGTGGAAAATATTTTCTACCACGCACTCTCATGTGTTCTCTACGGTGTCTCCTCCTAGCAGCAACAATTGCAGCCATGTCGCAAAATGGGTTAAGACATGCTTTTTTGGGGCCTTTAATATTGGCACAAATACCAGTAAATTGACAAGCGCAATAATTAGTATATAGCATTGCGTGATTCATTTAAATCAGTGATCTCAAACTCAATTCCTGGAGGGCCACAGCTCTGCACAGTTTTGCTCCAACCCTAATAAAACACACCTGATCCAACTAATCAAGGTCTTCAGGATTACTAGAAACTTCCTTGCAGGTGTGAGTTGGAGCTGGTTGGAGCTAAACTGTGCAGAGCTGTGGCCCTCCAGGAATTGAGTTTGAGATCACTGATTTAAATACTCTTCTACCATAAATTTTGCGTCTGAAAGGGAAACTACAACAAATGCATATCCACTGCACTGCGTGACTTTAGTAAATCCAGATAGTAGTTTAACACTTAACACGTAGTTTAACACATGCTGGCACAAGCTGTAAATAAATCTGGCTTGTCCAAATGATGTTTAGGGACAAATTAGATATAAATCATAGTTTCATGCTGTTTATATTGATTTAAATGCACATTAATGATGTTAAATAATAGGGCAATATAATTTAGCAATATTTACTAATTTAGTTAATAAATCTTCTAAAGTGTTCCCTATCAGTTCGGTCACATTCGACGTAGTCAACGTGTCGACTGATTGGGATCATGCTTAGGGAGCCTGTCATCTTTGAGTATTGTTAAAACGAGCCAATGCGCATTGGCGTGTGAGAATTGCACCACACGCTCCGCCCTGCAGCGCTGGTATAAATACGGAAGTAGATGCACACACCAGTTGTCTTTCGCTTCAGAGCCGATCGGTGTCGATGTCTCTGAAGAGTGTTGTTGTGTACAACGAGCGAGTGTGTCTGTGTTCTTCTGGAAGACTCTCCCAGTGCTGGTGGTTTCTACAGCGAGAGTGCAGCAGTGATCGCGAGCTTCTGAGCTCTCAACTGCAGTTTTAACAACATCAAATTTCTGTGTTTGTTGATGGTTGATTGAGGGCGAAAGAAGTAAGTGCTTCACTGTTACAGTTTTACTGTCAGTGTTGCCGCGGTCATTCCCCTGAGTGCTCCGGCGCTGGTGACGGGTCCCATTTCCTGAAAGAGCAACACGGGTGCGTTTGCATCTTTTTCAAGATGCCATTCCATCCGTGTGTTTCTGGGTGCGGTAGGGATCTGTACCTCTCTGATGGTCACAATAGTTGTATCACGTGTTTGGACTTAAAGCACGGTGTGGCAGCTTCTGTGGATGAGTCATGTTCCCACTGCAGGAACATGACCATCGCGGTGTTGAGATCGAGACTCGCCTTCGTCCACGAAGGTCGAGTCCCCATTCCCATGCCCCGCTCTAAGGCTTATTAACTTAATTGAAAAAAAGGTTTTAAAATAAGGTCCCATTTGTTAACATTAGTTAATGCATTATGATTATGCATTATGCATTATGATAACTAATGATAATGCATTAACAGTATTATCTTTTTTAATCTCAGGTAATACAAATACAACTGTTCATTGCTAGCTCAGGTTCATTAAATAATATAAACAGATACAACTTTTGATTTTAATTATGTATTAGTAAATGTTGAAATTAACATTAGATTAATAGATGCTTTTGAAGCATTTTTAAAGCTACAATGTGTAACTTTTTTAGTTGATTCTTAGCAAAAAACACTTAGTTCTTTCAAAAATATATGTGCTCATTAATGTATATTTACTTCTTTCAAGTAATAAAGTATTCTCTTAAGTTTATAATCTGCCTTTGAAAGTACATACAGGTGAGGGGTTCGAATGCCGGTCGCCATGTTGCCCCGCCATCTTGAAACTACATTAGCCAAAGAGGGACATGCCTGTAAATTCAAGCTTCGCCTTTTGCGTTTTTCACTCAGTGACACCGTGACGAATGCGAGGGGAGATTACTCGCGGTGTGTCGGCAGATTTGAAAGATATGTGTGTGTGTGTGTGTGTGTGTGTGTGTGTGCGTGCGTACTCACATTTGAAAGAGCACATTTGAAAGAGAGAATTAAAACGTCAACGGTACAGACAAAACAGCAAGACCATAGTCAATATTGGAGTAACTTTTCCCAGATGGAAAGAGCTCATGAGGAGAAAAGATTTTAAAACGGATGCCGAGGTTGCCTGCTTTCTTCTCGACAGGTAATTCAGCCTGTTGTAATTAATTTGTGTAAATTCAAAGTTTTATAGTTGCTTGTCTAACCATAGCATGGTTGTGCATAACGCCAGAACGACCTCTAGTATAACTTCATCCTCGCGTCAATGGTGAAAAAGTATTGTTTACCCTGTAACATAAATCTGTGCTGCGACGGATCACAGGTAATGAATAGTTTTAAAGGCGCAATTTTTTAAGCTATATAAAAAAAGGACACTGTAAATTTTAGTTACTTTTAATTGCTTTTACTTTGTACACATTGTAATGTTAGCCTAATCTGATTATGCTGGGATAGCCGATTCCAAGGGTGACGTTTACCTCCTGACATCTGTCCTGTAGTTTTATTCATTTTAGACGTATTGTTTATTATTGTCATGGACGAAGTGATAACTGGAAGCCATGTTAATCTTGGAATAATACGGCCACCGGTCCGTAGGAGTTAAAACGCCCTCGGAATTGAGAGGAACAGAAACTAATATTCACTGGGTAGTCATATACAATTTCACCGCTAGATGGGGGTAAAAATCACACAGTGTAGCTTTAAATGTTAGTTCATGTTAACTAATGTTATCAAATGGTATCTTATTGTAAAGTGTTATCAAACACAACTATGTGGAACCTAGTAAGACTCAGTCATTCATAAGGTTACATTAACATGAATATTAAGCCTCTTTGAACAGATATATGCTTTCTGAAGCCTGTTTAATAGGGCAGATGGTTTGCTGTTATTTTGGAGGTTAGCCAGTACTCAAACTTTTTTCCTGTAAGTTGCCCTTAGAAGCTCCGTCTGTCAGAGCAAGTGCCCCCAGCTGAAAATAGAAATGTTGAATCACAACGAGCGCATGGCTTCTTTCATGTTTTCAAACTCCCAGAAAAATATCTGTAAGCTGCTCTCAACTAAATAAACAGTGGCTGTGTATGCAGAAAAATAAGTAATTAAGTAATAAGGTTCACTAAAAGCAAAAAAAATCATTGCATTGATTCATCATTAGTTAATTCATTGTAATTAAAAAAAAATATTTGATAGTTCTGTGGACTCAATAATAGCATTTAAAAATGGTTAATAATATTAAAAGCTGAGAGATTCAAAATGTCTGATTGATTAACACCATTAGATATGTATGATGACATATATATATATTACTGTCTCGAATTCATATCAAAATATGCAGAAATGCATACAAATTCTCATATGAAACCTAAAAACCTCTGTGCACAAGCGTAGTACGAACTTCCGCTGTCGCCAGAAGTCGGCATATCTGTTTCCGGTTTAATTGCGCGTCGCCCAAAATGTCTATTTCGTGCAGCGAAATTGAAGCTCAAATGGCTGTTAGCGACTTGAAGCAGAGCAAAGTGGCACACAGCAGTGCTCCTTACGTACCCATGTTAACAGGTTAGAGCTTTCACACTGCACGCGGTTGCAGTCCGTCGATCCGTTCCAGCTACAGCAGTGCAGAGATCGTTTCCGCACCGAGTCTATTTCTGCTGTGCTGCAAACGCTGAATTAAAGTGACAGCGCATGTTTCGTGGTCAAAATGAACAAAGATTGACCTGAAAATGTAGTAATTTCACCATAAATGCGTTTAACTAAATAAATGTAGTAATCTCACCATAAATGCATTTAATTATATACTACTATTTTTCACAATCATCTTTTTACTTTTAGAAGACTGGGGTAAAGCAAGGAAAACTACAATTTACTTCAACAAGGCGACATAATGAACAACACTTATCTCATTCGTGGAGGTGGAAAAACAAGTTGTGACACGCAAGATCTATTTTATTAAAATTTAAATACAAAAGAAAAGGCATGAGAGTCGGCTGTTTTTGTCAATTTACAGTTAAGTATTTGACCACTTGCTTGAGCAACTTAATATAAGTATAAGTAATGCATGGAATAATGACCCTACGTTGTTTAAATTGTGTTTAAACGTGCATGCGTCCATTAAAGAGTGTATATGTGTACAAAGAGAATCGCAATGCTGACAAAACTTTTTTTTAAATAAAAGTTGCAGCATAACTTCTGGATTTTAAATAAAAATAGTAAGTAAGTGTTTGTGGTACAGCCGTGAATCAGTTATTCACTGCAAACACATCATATATGAAGCACTATAGCGCGTGCTGCTCCTGCACCGCACACACACTGCACACGGAGTATGTGTGAAACGGGCGTTAGATCCACCTACAGTTCTTAGAAACTTAGATGTGTCACGCACATTATATTCTTTTTTTCGTATACAACAGCAGCACTCATCTTGTTTGTTTATAGCGGATGCCGATGAAGACAGTCGTAAACCGGAAACTGATATGCCGACTTCTGACAATTGCGGAAGTTCGTCACGACGCTTGTGCACGTAGCCTATTTCAGAGACATGAAGAAAAAAAAGGACAGCACTACAGTAGCAAAATAAAAGTCTAAAATCGGCTTATGTTAAAAGGACTCTAGTGCTCATAAAAAGGTTTAGCAATTCTTTTTTGGCGTGAGGATGATTGATGCATATTACCAGTGGAAACCGTATTGCAATGTGCAACACACAAATCTCCATAAACTAAAAAAATTCAAAAACTACAAGGGAAAAATGTGTATGGTCTAAACCACATGTGTCAAACTCAAGGCCCGCGGGCCTATTCCGGCCCACCACATTATTTTATATGGCCCGCGAGAGCATATGGGTGTCTTAAAATTAGGGATCGAACGAAATTTAGGCTGCCGAAAAATTTCGGCCGAAATAACCTTTTCGGTTTTTGACCAAAAGATACTAGAAAGCCACCGCGCCCCTCCGTGTTCGGCGATGGTTTGACTCTGGCTGAGCGTCTTTTATGACTTTGCGTGCGAGTCCGCACGCTGTGTGCGCGCGCTGTGCTCTCCTCTCCGTGTTCACAGCGCGTTCTGCTCAAAAAACCGACATGAAATTTCTCTGGACTTGTTTCTTTTTGCAATAGCACTACTGTGCTGTAACATGTGTATAGCCATGGTGTGTATAGCCGTGCTGGGCAACACTGGTAAAATTACACAAATCTGGTCCTCTCCCTGCTCTGCTCATGCTCTGATAAAAAATAGCTTTGTAGGACTATACTCAGGGGTGCACATAACTGGTGCTCACGTGTGGTAAAAATAAACGACGCGCAGCAGAAAACATGGAAGGAAGCGCTTTTGAGTACCAACATTTTGGGCCAAAATGTTGGTACTCAAAAGCGCTTCCTTCCATGTTTTCTGCTGCGCGTCGTTTATTTTTACCACACGTGAGCACCAGTTATGTGCACCCCTGACTATACTTTATTTCAGGGTTCACCAATCTCGGTCCTGGAGGGCCGCTGTCCTGCAGAGTTTAGCTCCAACCAGGTCCAACACACCTGTTTGAAAGTGTCTAGTATGCCTAGTGAGACCTTGATTAGCTGGTTCAGGTGTGTTTAATTGGGATTGGAGCTAAACTCTGCAGGACAGCGGCCCTCCAGGACCGAGATTGGTGAACCCTGCTTTATTTTGACAATTGGTCAAAAAATAAATCTGTTATATCTGATTCTTATGGAAGCTTGTTTCCGCCACAAAATAAAAAAATAAAAAGATAATTGCGACTTTTTATCTCACAATTGCGAATTTACATCTCGCAATTCTGACTTTATTTCTCAGAATTACGAGATATAAAGTCAGAATTCTGAGATATAAAGTCAGAATTGCGTGAAATAAAGTCAGAATTCTGAGATATAAAGTCAGAATTGCGAGATATAAAGTCGCAATTGCGTGTTATAAAGTCAGAATTCTGACTTTTTTTCTCGCAAAATGCGACTTTATATCACGCAATTCTGACTTTATATCTCAGAATTCTGACTTTATATCTCAGAATTCTGACTTTATATCACGCAATTGCGAGATATAAAGTCAGAATTGCATGATATAAAGTCGCAATTGCGTGTTATAAAGTCAGAATTGTGAGATATAAACTATTCTAAGGTAAAAAAAAAAAAAAAGTCCGTCTTTTTTTTTTCCTTAGAATTGGACTTTATATCTCACAATTCTGAGAAAAGATGTCAGAATTGCGAGATATAAACTCGCAATTGCGTGATATAAAGTCAGAATTCTGAGATATAAAGTCAGAATTCTGAGATATAAAGTCAGAATTCTGAGATATAAAGTCAGAATTGCGTGATATAAAGTCGCAATTGCGAGAAAAAAAGTCAGAATTCTGACTTTATAACACGCAATTGCGACTTTATATCTCGCAATTCTGACTTTATATCTCAGAATTCTGACTTTATTTCACGCAATTCTGACTTTATATCTCAGAATTCTGACTTTATATCTCGCAATTCTGAGAAATAAAGTCAGAATTGCGAGATGTAAACTCGCAATTGTGAGATAAAAAGTCGCTATTATCTTTTTATTTTTTTATTTTGTGGCGGAAACAAGCTTCCATAGATTCTGCTGCATAGAACTGATTGAAGAATAATATATTGATATTTTATATTATTTTAACCCCTTGCTCATCACCCCCAATTTTGGCAAGTGCTGCATACATGAAATGCCCAAAATAAAAAGGTTACTGCTCATAAGTAATTCTGAATAGAAACATAACACACATACATTTAGAAAGCCAACCCTTGAGAGTTTATAGTTCAAGACTCAAAATTAACCAGACTGTTATTAATATTGAGATATATAAGCTCAAACATATTTTGAACTAAAATAATCTGGGATCACCAGTGATCCCTGTCAGGTAAGGGGTTTTTAATATAGGTACCAGTATTAGCCTTTTCACCATTTGTATCACTCCGCTTGTCTGTGTTTGCGCCACTTGCATCATTAAGCCAGTAGGTGGCGACAAGTGACTGTCTTTATGAGTGAACAATTGAACTTTAAACTGATTAGTGCCAAAAACATTGATTAACTGATGAAAGAAACAAGTTGCTGAAATCAATCTTTAATGCTAATATAAATTGCTCATTTGCCGGACACAAAAAGATTGCACTGGCTTTTGATTGAAATGTAACATCTATGCAAAATAATCCTTGAAAGATTTCTCATTTAAGGCCATTCCTTTTTGGAATATGTGATTGTGTTTTGTCAACAATAAGCAGAAATATTCTGCATTTCCATATTGTAGTGTGGATCATTCATTGCAACATTTATCCTCATTCTCATTTTTAAGAATCTGTTATCTTGACAAATAATTTATGCTACTGCCCACTGACATGCTTTTAAAGCTATTGTTATCCACATTTTTTGGCCTTTAAACACCTTAAAATGCACATAATTATGTAGGTCCGTGAAATCCAAATTGTATCGGGGGAGGGGAGCATGTCCCCGAACCCCCCTAACTACCTCACATTTGAATAAGCATGACTGTGTGGTAATGTGTGTTGTGTGGCTACAGTGCCAAGGCTGACTTTTTGAGCCAGTTTGCCCCTGCATATATACAGTACAATATACATTATTCTCTGTATCAAATCATTATTATCCAGCCCCTGATGTTTCGGGCTCATCCCCTGATGTTTTTAAAACCTAAAAACACCCCTGCAAATGCATATACATTATTTGTAACTTAAATAAGTAATAATCAAATAAAGAGACAATATATTAACATTTTAAAAGTCTTACAGTTACAACCGGCCCTTTGAGGGCAGCCATAATGCTGAAGTGGCCCTCAGTGAAAATGAGTTTGACACCCCTGGTCTAAACTAACATTATAATATGATTAAAGTGTACATATTTTATGAGCACATTAGTAAAAAAGAGCATAATTGTTGTGCACTTATTCTGAGTAAATTATCATTAGAACTGCATTATTCTGTTGGTTTTTTTATAGAGAAAAATATAATGGACTCTACAAAGGCTACTGTCCAAAGGATGATAATTCATTTTAGATTCAATAATGAAAATATTATAAATATTATAAATATGTATCTTTTATTAACATACCTTTGTGTTGGAGAGAGTCTGATCTTCGGTAGCTTCTTTCACTCTCTCTCCTCTGTCCTCCTCCGCGGTGAGAAAAATCTCTAGAATATTCTCGAAACTTGCTGGGACTTTCTGGAAGCACTTTAACTGAGAAATTGAAAATGCATAAATTGGTAGGATCAAAACTCTAAAGAGCTCTCACTCTTGGCAGAAAATTATCTTTACAATGCAAGAGATAAACAATAAAACAATACAACTTTGTTTCTTTCTTTAGTTAAAGGGATATGGAAATTCTCTCACGATTTACTCACCCTCATGTAATTCCAGATGTACTTTATATGACTTTATTTCTTAAAATGAACACAAATGAAGACAAAGTGAATGTGATGGTAATCCATACAACCCCAGTTGATGAATCAATGTCTTCTGAAGTGAAACAATAGGGGTCTGAAAGAAAAATACTAATATTTTAATATTTTTTTTAAATATAAACAATCGCTTCCAGCTGTCATACGTGGGTTCATGAGAGTGTCGTGAAAAGCTACATCAGCATGTTGTAAAGCATGATATAACCGTGAAGCTCACGTGAGAAGTGACGGGGAACCCGCATAGGACAGTTGAGTTAAATGATGGTTTATAGTTAAGAAAGTTTCAAATATTATTTAAAAATATTATTAAAAAGTATATTTTTACACCCACCAATCATTTTGCTTCAGAAGATGTTGATTCATCAGCTGGGATTGTGTGGGTTACCGTCGAGGTTGTTCTGCATGGTTTTTGAATCATTAACTTTAAGGAACTTCTCCACTTGTGTCATGGACTCACAAAGAAGTAATTAATTTCTACAAATCTTTGCTTGACTTTATTTGAAGTAAGAAAGTCATATACAACTGGGACACATGAGGGTGAGTAAAGGATGAGAGAATTTTCAATTTTGGGTGGAGTAAGCCTTTAACCATTGCGTAGAAGCATACAATACTGTACAGGAATAGTAATGATGATGACCTACAACGATTGGATGAAGATTGCATTGGTGTTTTGAGGGATCCCTGATTTGTTCGTTGGGAACCAGCACTCACATCTCTCACACTCTCCAGTTTCTTAGAGCATGTCAGCTGAGTGTCTGCAACAGAAAAAGAGAGACAGAGAAATCACAGGGGTAAGTCTACATCCAATTAGACTTTTTCAAATGCAGTCTTACATAAATACTCTGCCATTGCAAAAGTTTTGTTCCCTTTCGAGGGAACTCGAACTGCGTCAATAAGACACTTTGGGGAACGCCCTAAGCGTAGCGGCTCTGAAGCATGAATGAAACTAAGCCAATCTTGATTGGTATTGCGTCATGACGTAACGTGTGACGGCATACATGGAAGCTACAAAGGGACGCTGGCATACAACAGAGTTAGCTTTTTGCTCTTCAGCAAGCACTCTGTGTCAAACTGTCTGTCCTATTTGGTGTTGTTTGTCCCATAAGAATTATCCCAAATAAGGTCTGCATTGCAATATAGAATCTAGTGGCTCGGATCTCGCATTTGCCGAGGCAGCGCATAGATTACGGGTATACTCTGCAATAAAGATTATGTGACTGGGATCTCGCGTTTGCCGAGGCAGCGCGTAGATTAAAGGTCTGCATTGTAATACAGAATCTATAGTGGCTCGGATCTCGCGTTTGCCGAGGCAGCGTGTAGATTACTGGTCTATTCTGCAAAGATTCTGTGGCCGCGATCTCGCGTTGCTGAGGCAGCGCGTAGATTGCAATACAGAATCTATAGTGGCTCGGATTTCGCGTTTCCCGAGGCAGCGCGTAGATTACGGGTCTACTCTGCAATAAAGATGTGTGGGTGCGAGGCATTCACAGTCAGCTCCTAAGGGTGCTGGCAGTGTTCATTGAGAAATATCTCGGCGCCCGCGCGCATCCGTGCGCTGTCGGATGTTTCAACCTAGCACCTGTTGACTTTCTTCTCGAGGGATGAAAGCCAAATATATTGTAACGGCTCGGATCTCGCGTTTGCCGATGCAGCGTGTAGATTATGAGACCGTATAAATAAATATTAAAACAGTATTGTCTGGTGATTGTGGCTGCATTTAATTATATGAAATTAAAATGATGGAATATTATCTGACTTTAAGAAGTTAGATATTTTAATTCAGCCTACCATCCAGACTGTGTTTCACTTATCCAGTGTTTATGGCTGCATTTAATTCTGAGGAATTAAAATGATGAGCAGTGAACGTCGAAAATAGTTTTCGATTTTTCCCTGCCGGTTCTCAGGGTATTGCAAACGAGACGAAAATGGCTGTCCCCCCGTGGAGGGACAAGTGAGAATCACTCCTCCGTGGAGCCCTCAGGAAATCGATGTTTGTATCCAGCGTCAAGTGCGCTTCGGGACACATTGGTTTTCACTGAATGCACGCTGCAGTGTCCGGCCAAAAGGCTTGCGGCCAGGCAGTGTTCGCGTCCGCACATCGGAAGCTGTTTTCGATTATTCCCTGCCGGTTCTCCGCTTCAGGGTGTCGAGAACTAAACTGAAAGAGCCTCCCCTCTGGGGAGCCCTCAGGAAATCGATGTCTGTATCCCACTGTAAAGTGCGCTTCGGAACACATCGGTTTCCAGCGAACGCACGCTGCTCTGTCTGCCCCACAGGCTTGCGGCCAGGCAGCACTCGCGTCCACACATCGAGAACCGTTTCGACCAAACCCTGCCGGATAGCCGCTTCAGGGGATCGAGAACGAATCTCGAATAATACCTGAAATCAGTCTCGAGAGGCTGGTTCCCTTAGTAGAATATTTCAAAGCATGGCAAGACCTGCCAAACATGTCTCCTTGGGTCCTGCACACAATCGGCAGTTTGATTCCACCCACCGAAATTCAACGGGTTGTTATGGAATGCAGCCAACCCAGTGCAGGGTTGGGTATTGGAACAGGAATTAAACTCCCTGCTGATAAAAGAGGCCATAGAGTGTGTTTCTCTGCCGGACAGGGAGTCCGGGTTCTACAGCCGCTACTTCATAGTTCCCAAGAAGGATGGAGGGTTGCGCCAACTTAAGATCTAAGGCATTTGAATCGGTCTCTGAGGCGATTCAGGTTCAAGATGCTCACTATTCCCATCATCGTGAGTCAGATCAAATCTGAGGATTGGTTTGTCACGATAGATCTAAGGGACGCATACTTCCACATATCCATCCTTCCATCTCACAGGAAGTTCCTGAGGTTCGCTTTTGGGGGCGAAGCGTTCCAATATTGGGTTCTTCTGTTCGGCCTAGCTATGGATGCAGCTCTAGCTCCGCTGAGGCTTCAAAAAGGGGTGTCAGGGTGCTAAATTATATCGACGACTGGCTTATTATGGCCCAGTCACAAGAGCTGGCAGTTCGGCATTGAGATGTCGTCCTTGCCCACATCCAGAGCCTGGGGTTGTGACTCAACTCGAAAAAAAGAGTGTTGGCACCAGTCCAGAGAACCACGTTCCTGGGAGTGGCGTGGGACTTGGTCACGATGCGGGCACAATTGTCTCCTGCACGGATCGAGTCCATCCTGGCCACGGTGGCCAGTATAAAGCTAGGCCAATCCATCACTGTAAAACATTTTCAGAGAGCGTTAGGGCTCATGGCAGCAGTGTCCAACGTCATTCCATTCGGCCTGCTGCACATGAGGGCCATGCAGTGGTAGTTGAAAACCAAGGGGTTTTCCCCAAGGGGAAACCTGTTCTGCATGATCAGGGTTACGCGCAGATGCCTTCGTTCCCTATCTATGTGGAAAAAAAGTTTGGTTTCTGTCCCAAGGCCCGTGCTGGGAGCATCATGTTGCCGGAAAGCCGCTTCGACAGACGCTTCCCTCACGGGCTGGGGCGTGGTCATGGATGGCAGGGCTCTGAGGAGCTTCCTCCCAGACCTCAGGGGTCACCACGTAGACAATGTGTCGGTATTCTCGTACTTGATTCATCAAGGGGTTCTGAGATTGCGCCCTCTATCCAGATTGGCGCATCAGATCCTCCTGTTGTCCCAGGGGAAACTGTTATCTCTGTTATACAAGCTATGCATGTATGCTTTTCCCCCGATCGCTCTGCTCCTGGGAGTTCTGGAGAGGGTCCGTCGAGACGGGATCAGCCTACTTCTAGTTGCCCCGTACTGGCCGGCCCGGGTATGGTTTTCATCATAGCATTCCTGACAGGAGGGACCTGCTTCCACAGGTCGGGGGCTCAATATTCACCCTCGACCAGACCTGTGGAAACTTTGGGCCTGGCCTCTGCGGGGGCTCAGTACCTAGAGGTTGGCCTGTTGGCTGGAGTGGTTGAGACCATACTCAGTTCCAGAGCTCCTTCCACGAGGAGATTGTACGGCCTAAAGTGGAATGTGTTTGGTGTAGACAGCGTGAGGTGGACCCAAGTGTGCCGCATAAGCCCTGCAAAGTGAAGCCAAAACGTCTCGATCGCCCCCTGGTGACTGGTCCTAGTATAGGTTATAAGCCCCGCCTCCCCGTGTTATTCAACGGGACGTGAGACCAACTAAACAATTAAATTAGACTTCAAATATCTTTTTTCCAAAGGTGGTTTCTTTCATTTGCTGTTGTTTTTATCACGCTGATGTAAGTTCAAGTGTCTGTTTCAAAAATAAGTTGGTTTTTAGTTAGTTACGTGATGCGGTGGTGTAACGTCATGATGGACAGCTGTGATTGACAGGTTCTCTGAGCGAAGTAGTCACTGAAGCACCAACGGACATTTTTTTCGGGACCTTCAGAGGACTGAGGAGATTGTATTTACTTTATTTTAACAAGCCTCTTGTCGTACTGCAATCAATTTTTAAAAAAGTGTGCACAATGCACTCTCCCTGAGTACATTCTGCGAGAGTGAGGGCGGAGCGTTGATTTCGCAGCTTTACTTCCTGCTCACTACTGCGCAGTTCTGGTCCCGAGATCGCTACTGAAAAAATCGCTACTCAAAAAATTATCCTTAATTTTTGCATTAATTTAAAACGCATTGCTGCATAAGCAGACCTAGGCGAGGCAGCTCGCGCGCCTATTGGTTGCTCTGCTGCAACCTATCGAGGGACTGCCCGTGACGTAAGCACCAATGAGGGTCGCGGGCGCCCGTGCACGTCACGTCCCGCCAGAAGGGGCGTGGTTTAAGCCTAAATAAGCAGAGTCCAGATAGGTTGTTCTTTGGTTTTTCATACTGAAGCGAAACCAGAAAGTAGCACAAGCACGGCAGGGTTACGCAACACTCGTTCCCTCATCTAGAGAGTAACCGAGGTTACGCTAGTAACCGAGAGCGTTCTCTTACGAGAGTACTCTCGTGTTGCGCTACGGGAACCCAATGTAAAACGCTGTGCGTGCTAGTGATGTCCACATATATATTCCCAAGGGCATGTGCCCGGGGATACACATAATAGTGGTAATATCTGGGCCGACCGGGGTGGGCCTAAGAATATAATTAACCATTCCTGAATAGGGGGAATGGGTGCTTAGTACGGTAGAAAAGCCGGGATAGACATCTGTGGGCTGAATCTCATAAGAATGATTTAATAACTGCTTGTCAGTCAGAAGACATCTGAGCCCGAGGGACAGATGTGAGTGTATAATTACAGTCAGGGGGAACAATCAGCCTGATCTGTAGATCTAGTTTCCGTGCCGGAAGCACGTACATAATACACCTGCGCAGATCTGAGTCGAGCAGAACAGTACGTGTTATGTTAGACTGACAACAGTTTAGCCTGTAAGGCAGGAACTTCCAGGTTATAAAACCTCATAAATGTAGACGGAGAGGCCCAGCCTTCTGCCATACAAATATCCTGGAGTGAAACTCCGCTGGACCATGCCCACGAAGAGGCCATGCCTCTGGTGGAATGAGCTCTGATGCCCAGAGGACATCGAAGTCCCTTAGACCTATAAGCTAGAGCTATAGCGTCAACTATCCACCTGGATAGGCTCTGTTTCGACATGGCTAGCCCTTTAGTACGGCCACCAAAAAAAACAAAGAGCTGTTCTGACTGCCTGAAAGCAGCAGACCGTTCAACATATATTCTTAATGCCCTGACAGGGCAGAGAAAATTCACATCGCCCTCACCATCAGGTTTTGGGAGAGCTGACAGTGAAATGACTTGTGATCTGAACGGAGTGGAAAGCACCTTGGGGACATAACCGTGTCTTGGTTTGAGGATGACTTTGGAGTTATTAGGCCCAAACTCAATGCACGTAGCACTCACAGAGAGCGTGTGGAGGTCACCCACTCGCTTAACTGAGACGAGAGCCACGAGGAAAGCGGTCTTAAACGAAAGATACCGCAGATCCACGGACTGAAGTGGTTTGAAGGGTTCGCCCTTCATGGCATCCAGGACCATGGAGAGGTCCCAGACCGGAACCACAGGGGGCCGGGGAGGGTTTAATCTCCTAGCTCCTCTCAAGAAGCGGATGATGAGATCATTCCTTCCCAGTGACTGGCCATGCATAGGTTTTGTAAAAGCTGCTATGGCCGCCACGTATACTTTGAGCGTGGAGGGGGACCTGGCCTCGTCCAAAAGCTCCTGTAGAAAGGAGAGAATCTCCGTAACGCTACAGCGTTGTGGATCTGTGTTTCGGGCTGAGCACCAGCCGGAAAACACTGACCATTTAGAAGCGTAGAGCCGTCTCGTAAAGGGCGCTCTAGCCTGAGTAATTGTATTCAACACCCCCGCTGGGAGATCAGCGGGTACCCGTTGATGGCCCATGCATGCAGGGCCCATAAGTCGGGGTGCGGGTGCCAAATCGTGCCTCTGGCCTGGGAGAGGAAATCCTTCCTCACCGGAATCGGCCATGGGGTCGTACTCGCTAGCTGCATCAGCTCTGGGAACCAGACTTGGTTCCTCCAGAGCGGTGCCACGAGGCGCACAGAGCATTCGTTCTCCCTGATTCGCTTGATCACCTGTGGTAATAGCGCGATCGGAGGAAACGCATAGAGCAGGCGGCTGGGCCATTCGCGGGCCAGCGCATCCCTGTGTTTCGTGAAAAAATATTGGGCAGTGCGCGTTCTCTGATGACGCAAAGAGAACGATTTCCGCTCTGCCGAAGGTGTCCCATAGTAACTGGACTACCTGAGAGTGCAGGGACCATTCCCCGGGGGGAACATTGTCTCTGGACAGAATGTCCGGGCCCACATTTTGGCAGCCTGGTACATGTGCTGCTCTTAGCGAGCGCAGATTGTGCTGGGCCCACACGAGGAGGCGTTCTGACCTGAGACCGCCCTGATGGTTTATGTAGGACACCACCACCATGTTGTTCGTACGGACTAAGACGGACTTGTGGCCCTTTAGGAAGGGGAGAAAATGTCCCAAGGCGTTCTCGACCGCTTTCATCTCCAGACAGTTTATGTGTAGGCGCCCTTCCTGGGCTGCCCACAGGCCAAACACCGGCCTGCCCTCGTAGAGGGCGCCCCAAAGTGAGTTGGAGGCGTCTTGTCGATATTACTTTTCGTTTCGAGACCATTCCCAGATCCACGCCTGACTGATACCAGTCTGTCACCTTCCAGGGATCCAGTGCTGTAACACAGTTCTGAGTCACCCTGAGGCGAACGCGGCCGGAGGTCCATGCTCGAAGCGGGACCCGCGTTTTCAGACAGTGCTGGAGAGGGCGCATGAAAAGCAAGCCCAGTCGAAGCACTGCCGAGGCCGAAGCCATAAGACCCAGCATCCTCTGGAAGCACTTGAGAGGAAAGATGCTGCCGACCTTGAAAGACGCTACCGAGCGCTGAATTTGCAGCGTGCGCTGTGACGTCAGCCGCGCTGTCATTGACACAAAGTCTAAGTCTGTCCCCAGAAAGGAAATTTTCTGGCTGGGAGACAGCGAGCTCTTGGTCCAGTTGATTTGGAGACCCAAATCCTGTAAATGGTCGAGTAATAAAGCTTTGTGGGCTATCAGCTCTGCCTCTGACTGCGCTAGAATTAGCCAGTCGTCCAAATAGTTCAAAATTCACATCCCTTGATGTCTCAGGGGAGCGAGCGCTGCGTCCATGCACTTCGTGAATGTATGAGGTGCCAAAGACAGACCGAACGGCAGGACGGTGCTCTAACCCTCGAAGGCGAATCGCAAGAAAGGCCTGTGATGGGGCGCTATTGAATCTGAAAATAGGCATCTTTCAGATCCACAGAGATAAACCAGTCTCTCGGGCGAATTTGCGCGAGAATTTGTCTGGTCATGAGCATTTTGAACGATCTCTGCATAAGGGCTTTGTTTAACCGTCTGAGATCTAGGATGGGTCTGAGACCAACATCCTTCTTTGGGACGAGGAAATACCTGCTGTAGAAACCTGACTCGCTCTGTATCAGAGGGACAGCCCCTTTTTTCAGCAGTTTTGCAATCTCGGTGCGAAGTAGGTGTGCTACTTCTCGTCTTTCACCGTGGTTTCGACCCTGGCTCGGAAGCGTGGGGGTCTGCAAGCGAACTGCAGTGAATAGCCCCGTTCTATAGTGTTCAGTACCCAATCTGACACGTCCGGGATCATTTCCCATGCTTTTATGCGTAAAGCCAGAGGGAGAATGGTGTTCGGGCTTTGGTCGCTGTGTGTGTGTGTGGTCCACGTCGAAAGATGCTAGACGAGCCCGCAGGGTCGACATAGACATTCCGGGCAGCCGCCCTGGGAAAGCGCGTGGTCCGCATGACTTCGTCCCAGGCAGGAAACGCACAGGATGTGGCGGTCCCCGTCGCTGAGGGTGGCTCGGCAAGAGCCGCACTTGGAGAAGAGAGGCATTTGCAACAACGCCTCGCTCTTTTAGAAAAGCGTGTGTAACGTAACACGCGTGCAATGTAAGGATATCGGCGCCGGATAGCGCAGCAGGAACGGCGGCTGAAGTGGCGAGAGATGGCCGGCTTCTGAGAAGGCTCGTCCCGCTGAAGGCTCTTCAACGGCGCAGGCTTCTCCGGAGAACAGCGAGGTGTGACCACTTCGCTGAAGAGATGAAAAATCAAAGAACAACCTATCTGGACTCTGCTTATATAGTCTTAAGCCACGCCCCTTCTGGCGGGACGTGACGTGCACAGGCGCCCGCGCCCTCATTGGTGCTTACGTCACGGGCAGTCCCTCGATAGGTTGCAGCAGTTGCTGCAGAGCAACCAATAGGCGCGCGAGCTGCCTCGCCTAGGTCTGCTTATGCAGCAATGCGTTTTAAATTAATGCAAAAATTAAGGATAATTTTTTGGCTTCAGTATTCTCAAGAAAAGGAATTTTCCCGTAGCGTAAGCTAGCTTATGCAACACGAGAGTACTCTCGTAAGAGAACCATAATTTTCACAAAGAGCAGTGAGAACATTCTGTTAAACTTTTTCTTTTGTGCTCCACAGAAGAAAGACAAACCAGATAAGAAAGAAACACAAGTTTGGAAAGACACAAGGGATAGTAAATGATGACTGGGCATAACTGTTGGCTGGCGTAATCTTTTGCAAAATACAGTATTTGCAAGTAACAACATTTATTTAGTCATAATACATGCAAGGGGCATATAATGTGATTAGTATAATAGTGCACTACAGTTTAATAGTATCTACAGGTATCTATATTGCTTTAGATTGACCTATTTTCATGGTGTGTTCGCAGAGAAAGACCTTTACGATTTGATTCTGTATCTTATCCAAAGAAAGTTAAATAATCAAATAAACCAATGCAATCTGCAACTCATCAAACAGCTTTGGGTAGAGATTGCCTGCTAAACTATATTACATCTCTGCTGTGTCTGCACACTTCTGATGGGAGAGAGAGGACAAACTTGCTTATCATGTGCTTATATAGGACACGCAGTGAGCCGCCCTAGATGTATAAAGAGAAAAAACTAGTGCATGGATAACTGCATTCCCCATAGATGAAGAGCAATGTGGATATTCACACATTAATACTGTATAAGAAATCAAACAAATAATAATATAAAATAATAATACAATTAAACTAAAACCACCATAAAACCAGTAGAAAATGTATTGGATTTAAATTGACATTAATCATAATATAATCTAACTTGAGAGATAGACTTAAAACAAAAAAAACAAATAAAAAAACTCATATGCCCTCATAATCTTGATTCAAAATAACTTCCCCTCCCTCTTGCAGCAACATCTCTTCTCTTCTCTGATGACATATTTTCTGGCACGAGGGTGGGACAAACTGTCACTCACATGAGATCACAGCAATAGCAAACCCTTTCACTAGGATATATACGTCACAACAGGGAAGAAAAGACTATCAAAACTTACGGTTCATGCTGACTTTAATCACAAAACCTAATAAGAACTGATTGAAACATGAACTGACTGTGAGAACACACCAATGATTACTATAATAATACAATGATAAAATGAATACTTTTTTAAAATGTTCTTGTAATGTTTGGCTTTTTTCGTGGACAATTTTATTTACAGGGACAGCGAGGACAGGAAATTATAGAGTGAAAAGGTGGAATGGGATCAAGAGCACCAACATGTGCAGTAGGAAACATTTGCATTTACCTCTAAAGGTTTCCTCAAATCTTGTCCTGGAGGGCCAATGTCCTAGAGAGTTTAGCTCCAACCCTGATCAAACACACCTGAGCAAGCTAATCAATGTCTTCAGGATCACAAGAAAATCGCAGGTGGGTGAGTTTGATCAGGATTTGAGCAAAACTATGCAAAAGCAACATTATCACACTCTGTATACAGCCAGTACTCAAAGTGGGGAAAAAAGTGCCGGTACTCCCGAGGGTTTAAATTGAGTTCAACACGTGAGAAGTGCTGGTACACAAGAAAAAGTGAGGGTAAGCGAGGGTAAAGTAAGTTCCGGCCCACTTTGAGCACTGGGTTCAGCAGCTTGTCACCTGGGACAGTGGCCCTCCAGGGCCAGATTTGAGGAACCCTGCACTACACCATGTCTCTGGCATTCTTCTTTACAATTTTCAGGGGAAATTATTTAAAACCATGCATTAACAGAATTTGACATCAGATGAAAAATAGAGTGCTTTTACAGTTATAAGTACTGCCTAAGTCTTTGTTAAATATATAAACATACAAAACATGTAATGACTAATTTGACTGATGCATGACTAACATTGTTTTTCAAAGCCAAACTTTAATAGGTAATGTTGTTTTTAAGCCCAGCATTTGAAGCAAGTGAACAGTTAGCAACTTTGATGAAATCATGGCACTGCAGCAGTCTATCACTACCGAGAGAGCATCTGTGTTCTGCTCAGCAGAAGTGTTGCCAACTCAGTCTAAAGTACAGAGCTCAGCAGAGACTACAGGAAAAAGCTGGCACAGATCGCACATTAAACATCCTTCCAAAAGCACCAGAGGAACAAATCCAGGAAACTCATTAAGACCTTTCAAGACTGAGCAACTACCAAAGATACACACAAAGGTTCAGCAGAGGAGGGAAGTTATTGAGTGCACAAATTGCTGCACAACTGCAATAGTTACCAATGCACAGCACTGCTCTGTGCTGCATCCCACTGTGCATAAAACTGCACATACTAAAATTAAAAAGAAAAATAATTTTCCCTTCTGTGGTCAGCTATTGACACAAATAATAATAAATATAATAAATAATAGAATAAAATCAATGAAACTTACAGGAAAAATAAAAGAAAGACAGTGACTACTTACAGTTTTTCATGGGAAAATAAGAATGCTTTCCCATTCCAATAGGACTCTGAGAGTACGACAGACTGGGGAGAATATCCATTTAGCACATCAGTCAGAGGAAAGCAAGAATGGAAGAGAGAATGGAGGGAAAATTCGGTAGAGGGGACAAGAGAATAACTGTGCAATGCAGAGGCCAGAGAGAAAGGATTAGGACAGTCAGGAAGAGAGAGAGAGAGCGATAAAGTGAAAGGCAGAGATAGAGAAAGTGCGCATGGATGATAATCCCTGTCCTTGGTAGAGTTCAGAAACCCAAGCAGAAATCAACTTATCCACCCAGCAAATGCTTGCTGCAAAACTGGGATTTGTGCTCAAAATCAGAGTTACAAACAGACTATTGTAATGGACAAAAACACAATTTGCATAACTATCAGCAATAATTGAAAAGTGGTCTGTACCTACTTTCCATACAAAAGATCATTCATAATAATAATAAACACTTTTATAATAATTTGAAGAAAAATTACTTGATTGATTAATATTTATTTTATTAACGTTGGAATCGACTTGATGTTGTTGGGCCCAACAGATTAAAATTTGAATAGTCAAAAATATAAAAAAAATTGAAAAGATTACACCCCAAGCCACACAGGTATGTTTTCAAGTATTAGGAAAAAAAAAAAAAACACAAAAAAACAGCAATTTATTCAAAGGATTTTAAAATCATTGGCCACATTTTTTGGATCATATCCTCTGTTTAAACACTGTTGAACAAGATGAGCAGTCTTACCTGTCCCTTTCCCATTTAGGGGGGAGTTATAACGGGACCACATGGTGGTCTGTCTGGGGGCGTCCTCATTGGACACTGCAGTACCATCCGGGTTGGCATAGAATAAGAGGAGTGGCTGGAAGTGACCTCGGATACATTTAGATGCCACATCTTTCCACTTGGAGCCAATCTAGATACAATATATTTGATACAAGAACATGTTAGTATACAACAAGAAGTTCAACTAGATTAAAAAGTTCGTCGAGACAAACTTTAAGTTGGCTTGAGAAAGCCGGACCAGAAAGTTTGAAGAAGTTTGAAGTTTAAAGTAGTTTAAAGTTTAAATTAGTTTGAAGTTTAAATTAGTTTAAAGTTTAAATTAGTTTGAAGTATAAAGTAGTTTAAAGTTTAAATTAGTTTAAAGTTTAAAGTAGTTTAAAGTAGTTTGAAGTTTAAAGTAGTTTGAAGTTTAAAGTAGTTTGAAGTTTAAAGTAGTTTGAAGTTTAAATTAGTTTAAAGTTTAAAGTAGTTTGAAGTTTAAAGTAGTTTAAAGTTTAAAGTAGTTTGAAGTCTAAATTAGTTTGAAGTAGATAGATAGATGAGTTTGTTAGTTTAAATTTCACACACAGACATGCTCACTAACTCTCTCTCACACACACGCACACACACACACACGCAGACACGCTCACTAACACACACGGACAAACACACACGCTCACTAACTCTCACACATACACACACTTTCTCACACACACACACACACACACACACACACACACACACACACACAGACACGCTCACTAACACACACACACACACACACACAAACACACTCACTCAGACACACACACTTTATGTTTTTTTGAGTTTTGGGTGGTTGCTAGGCGGTTGCTAGGGTGTTCTGGGTGGTTTCTATGTTGTTGCTAGGTGGTTGCTAGGGTATTCTGGGTGGTTGCTAGGCGGTTGCTAGGGTGTTCTGGGTGGTTGCTATGGTGTTGCTAGGCGGTTGCTAGGGTATTCTGGGTGGTTGCTAGGCGGTTGCTAGGGGGTTCTGGGTGGTTGCTATGCTGTTGCTAGGTGGTTGCTAGGGTATTCTTGGTGGTTGCTAGGCGGTTGCTAGGGTGTTCTGGTTGGTTGCTATGGTGTTGCTAGGCGGTTGCTAGGGTATTCTGGGTGGTTGCTAGGTGGTTGCTAGGCGGTTGCTAGGGTGTTCTGGTTGGTTGCTATGGTGTTGCTAGGCGGTTGCTAGGGTATTCTGGGTGGTTGGTAGGCGGTTGCTAGGGTATTCTGGGTGGTTGCTAGGCGGTTGCTAGGGTGTTCTGGGTGGTTGCTATGGTGTTGCTAGGCGGTTGCTAGGGTATTCTGAGTGGTTGCTAGGCGGTTGCTAGGGTGTTCTGGGTGGTTGCTATGGTGTTGCTAGGTGGTTGGTAGTTGTCACAGATGGTTACTATGGAGTCTTTATAGAGTTCTTAGCATGATCTTGGCATGATATAGCACTTAACTAATCGCTATTAGCATGTAGCTATTCACTGCTAGCATGTGTAGCATGTTGGATGTGCTGTTTGCTAGCATGAGTCAAAAGAGCCAAACCTCATCTCTATACGATGTTCTGATACAGAGATATAGGTCTTGCAAAACGGTTGCTAGGGTACTCAAGTTTGGTTGCTATGGAGTTGCTTGGGAGCTGGAAGCTTTAAACTTAAGAAGTTTAAAGTGGTTTGAAGTTTAAAGTAGTTTACGAGTTTTGAGTTTACAAGTTTACAAGTTTAAATGAGTTTAGAGTTTAAGTTTAAATGAGTTTAGAGTGTGTGTGTGTGTGTGTGTGTGTGTGTGTGTGTGTGTGTGTGTGTGTGTGTGTGTGTGTGTGAACACACACACACACACACTCAGAGTTTATGAGTTTAGAGTTTATAAGTGTATAAATTGATGAGTTTATAAGTGTAAGAGTTTTTGAGTTTAGAGTTTATAAGTTTTAAATGAGTTTAGAGTTTATAAGTTTTAATGAGTTTAGAGTTTATAAGTTTAAATGAGTTTAAGAGTTCAGAGTTTATTAATTTATGAGTTTAAGAGTTCATAAGTCTATGAATTCATGAATTTATAAGTTAATTAGTTTATAAGTGTATGAGTTTAGAGTTTATTAGTTTAAATGAGTCTCAATGGCTCATATAGTATATAGAACGGCAGTTTGGTTTAGTCTTCAAGGTGTTTTGATTTGAATTTTCGTCGGTTTGAATTTTTTAGAACTCCCAATGAAAGTCAATGGGAATTTTTGAATGAGTTTTTTCGAGTTTTGATCGTCATTTTTAGGAAAACCGTAAGTCCGATCAGTCTGAAAAGATATAGCAACTCGAGTCAGATCAGTTTGAGTGTCCGAGCCGAATTTGGAGTATGTAGAGTTAAAGCTCTAGGAGGAGATCCAATTTAGTTTTTTTAGTCTCAGAAGAATAATAATAATAATAATAATAAGTTTAAATAGGATTTCAGTAAGTTGGCTCTCTCAAGCCAACTTAAATATCAGAGAGCTTACCACATTTTGAAAGAAATTGTGCAATAATTGTCCCTTTAGGGGTACAACAGCTTGTCTCTGGGCCAGTACCCCTAAAAGCACATCTTTGTACCTTATTAACCCCTAAAAAGTGCATTTTAGTACCTTAGAGTAGTAATATTTACACTTAAGGTACTACTATGAAGTTAGGTAAATACGGTACAAAGATGTCCCGTTAAGGGTAGTGCCCAGTGACAAGCTGTTGTACCCAATGTTCGAAGTAGGCCAGTACACACTTCTATATTTTAATCTATAGCGTACCCTCACGTTTTTCTTGTGTACCGGCACTTTTCATGTGCCGGTACTCGGACTGCCCTGGAACACGATTTCAACCTACTGCACTGGCTGTATACAGAGTGTGATGATGTTGCGTTTCAGCAGGTTTTAGAAGATGCATCTGCAACCACAGTGCAATGCAAACTAGGACCCAGACACTTATTTCAGAGGCATATTTAAAAGTGATCGCTATTATTATTCACGGCACTGATAACATCTGGCTTTGCGTGTTGGGGAATCCAAATAGTAATTTTAAAGAGGTGTGTGTGCCAGCAAAGATGTTGTCAGACACTGTAATCTGCTCTGGTCCTATTCAAAAAGGTGGTGAATATGTGAATGGTGTCAAGAGAATATAGTGAAACAGCATTCAGAGATACCGTAATTGCAATAATTTGTGATATAGACCTGGACTGTTGAAGAGAGAATGACTCAGTCGCCTATGGGAAGGTGCCACTCTTAAATTTATTAAATAATTTTAATAGTATGCGTATCTGACTCACTGGGCCTCAGGCCAGGAAGCAGACAGGCTTAAGCGACCATCTGTTAGCTGCCTTAACACAGCACACAAAACACATCACGTAGAGACTATGTTTGTTCTAACTCTTTACTAAGCTCTGCACACTAAGCTTATCTTAATCAGTATGCACCTCATTATCATTCCGGTAATTACAATTACTTTTTACAACTAAAAATAGATTCACTAACAAAATGTCCACATCTGAATCCACTTTTATACCAAGAAAAAGCTACATACTGTAACAGTACCAAAACCATGTATGGTAGACCCATACTATATACCAAAGAGGTGATTGATGTAGCTTGATGTAATTTGTTTCCTCGTTTTAATTTAGTTATCTCATGGTCACTATTAAACTAAAATGATGGAATGTATTATTATTACATCATGGCCACAATTTAACTAAAACAAGGGTATGAATTAATAAGTTGAGGGACAAAGTTTTAATTAGTCATGATATCCTGTTTTCCCCCCACATGTCATGTGCAGGGCTCCATCTAAATGTGAATGAATTATGTATTTTTAGTCCTTATATATTTAAATGACTGACATAAAAAATTGCTGTTTCTAGTGGTTACCTTATGGCTTTGTCCCTGATCTGCAAAGAGTAAATTGCAGTGCTTTAGGAATTCATTCTCAGGTGCTATACTCCACTAAAATTTAAAGCAGGGTATGAGGCTCAGATGTTTGGTATGAGGGAGAAAAGAGTCATTCCACTGCAAAAAAAAACTGTTCACACAATAATAACAATAACTGTGCCAATAACTGTATGATTTCAGAAGACAAACTGCAATACAAATCTATAAATTCATCAGATATTTGTTGGAAGTCTTAAGTCTGGAAGAATCTGTTGGATAATTTGTAGATTTTGAGATATTTTGTGATATTACATTATACAGTATATAGCTTATGCAGTTGATGTCATTTAGCAAAAATTTTCAACCAATGTTACTGACAGTTAATGCAAGGTCTCCCTGCAGCAAGCTGAGGTTAAGTGCCATGATCAAGAACACAATGGTGGAATCTCATGGATCAACCCTAATATTTTATTTAACACCCCAGATCCTACACTCATCCAACACTATTTCACTTATACTGTATGTATAAAAATCTGTGTGTGCTTTTGTTAAATACCTCTTTCACGGTTGCATCATCAAAAAAGATCCATTTGGAAGACTTGCTGTGAAAAGCGAATGCTAGATAATGTCGACTAGAGTAACAGATCATTCCCACCAGGTGGAGATCTCTTTTCTTGGCATTTTCATCAGTGACTCTATAAAAAAGCTGAAGAATAAACAGAGAGAACAGTCAAACTGACATTTAAAACTCTCAGAGTGAAGAAAATGAAAGACTGGAGATATTCTGAGGCATTGTGCTTAACAATGTGTCACATTTAGTCTACTGCAGAACTGCAATCCCATCTACAGACTTTGATGTCTCAAAATCAAAATAACAGGTTAAGCTGCCTCCAGCTCAGGGGGTTCAAACTGGATGGTTTTGTCATATAGTGCCAAGGTTCGTGATGTCTCCTCTAGTGTAGTGACCTAGACATTATGTGATATTGGCCTGCAGCACTCATACAGTAGAAGAAACTGGTCTAACAGAGGGGAGTATGGCAAAAGGAGGCTGACTTTAGCATCACATATTTGCAAGCAGCCATTTAGCTTTTAAATGTATGTATGTAAACTTCCAGGCAGGTGTGTTGAAGCAAGTTGGAGCTAAATTCTGCAGGACAGTGGCCCTCCAGGACAGAGTTTGGACACCCCTGATTTAACTAAATTTAAAAAAGGGAATGAATTAGTCCAACATGGCCACAGTTTAAGTAAAACGAGGGAACAATTAGTACAACATGGCAACGATTTAGCTAAAACAGAGGGAAAAACAATATATTGTAACCACAAATTAATAATTAATTCAACAACTTATTAAATTGTTCATCTGTTTTAGTTAAATTGTGGCCTTGTTGTACTAATTCATTTTCTCACTTAAATTAAATGGCCACGATGTGCTTTTAAAACATTCTCAAAACATGTTTAATCACATGGATCAACAGGTTTTGCATAAACTTGTGGAGGTCATATCAACAAAAGTGGGATGTACCAAATACTGAAGAATTCTACATTCCTATTCATTTTTTTTCCCAGCCATCTTTAAAGCTGCAGTCCGCAGTTTTTCCTCTTTGTCGCCATCTCTGTTCGAAATCTGCAATTGCAGTTATTCGCGGAATTATCAACTTTACGTGCGTTGTGCCTCGGCATGACACAGCGTGGGTGAATCCAATGTTTTGAGGAGAAGGTGCTGTTGTCAGTCGCCGCGCCGGTGTGGATCCTGTCATTCGCTATCACAGATACTACTTTTTTGAAGTATGACCAACATAAGAATTTTCACCGGAAATTGTCATCTGAACAAGTAAGTAACATCCACTTTTGTTCTGACCAACTAAGGGGAAAAAAGCATTGCAGTAAATCACGCTGATTAAATCTAACGATCGCTTATCATATCACGTCAAACCGTGCAAATTATACTTTGTTCTCAAATTGTTAATGTTAACAACATCAGCATTGCGTGACTACATTTAATGCCCTTCCGATATTTGTCCTTGTTTTCGCATGGGCCGGTTGCAGTCTTTTTTGTTTTCTCCAAAGTCCGAAGTCTTTTGCGTTTTACAACGCGTGAATCTCCAGTTGTCAATGGTGATTGTCGTTTGAACCTTTCCGCCATCAAATTGATAAGTTTAATTATATCAAGTGCTGTGAGAAAAGGCTATAAATCTCCGCCTCCAACATCCTCACACTCATAGCCTACAAGCCGAGACACCTTCTTTATGTGTACAGACAGGGCCGGAGTGGGGCCACTTTTCAGCCCGGGAGTTTCAGGCCCAAGACCGGCCCACTTTTTCCATGGTGGAATTCCAGATTAGCACTTTTTCCAAATTGGATAAATGAAGCAACAGTTCAGCTCTTACTATTGTGTAGTTTGTATTAATACCATGGTTCAACAAATAATGTAAAGGTTAAATAATAATTCACTTAGACTTTATAAGAAGCAATTGCGACTTTATTTCACACAATTCTGACTTTATATCTTGCAATTCTGACTTTATAACACGCAATTGCGACTTTATTTCACACAGTTCTGACTTTATATCTCGCAATTCTGACTTTATAACATGCAATTGCGACTTTATATCACGCAATTCTGACTCTATATCTCTCAATTCTGACTTTATAACACGCAATTGCGACTTTATTTCAGGCAATTCTGACTTTATATCTCGCAATTCTGACTTTATAACACGCAATTGCGACTTTATTTCACACAGTTCTGACTTTATATCTCGCAATTCTGACTTTATAAGAAGCAATTGCGACTTTATTTCACACAATTCTGACTCTATATCTCGCAATTCTGACTTTATAACACGCAACTGCGACTTTATTTCACGCAATTCTGACTTTATATCTCGCAATTCTGAGAAATAAAGTCAGAATTGCGAGATGTAAACTCGCAATTGTGAGATAAAAAGTCGCAATTATCTTTTAAAATGTTTTATTCTGTGGCGGAAACAAGCTTCCATACCTCCTGGCCTCTTCTCCTCCCATCCTCCCTGACGCGTACCGTTACGGTAGGGCTGGCCCAGCTATCGGTAGGCGCCGGCGGTGCCGCGGTAGCCTATCTGAGAAAACGTTTTGGAAAAGATGGACTATGGACCCAACCAACTCTATAGGAGGGGAGGGGAGAACTCCCTCACATGGTACAACCCATGCAGAGGCTGCGCGCTGCGGTGTCAGAATGCGGAACGTGTAATGTAACTAACGTGACAAATGTGAAAAAATAAAATAATTTTTTTTTTTTTTAATTCCTCGACCGGACCAAAAGTGAAGCGGCCCACCGGGAATTCTCCCGATTCTCCCGATTACCCACCCCGGGCCTGTGTACAGATGTGACGTAATGACGCAAAGACATGCTCGAATTTCCGGCGGAAATCCACCAGTACCACTGGAATTAAAAACATCATTACAAGCTTACCATTTTGAATCGAGCTAAGGCAAGCAGATAGTTTTGAACACTGGATGGTTATGTACTTGCTCAAAAATTTATTTTGGATAATTTTTAACCCAAAAATTATGTCATTAAGTTAATGACATAATTTTCAATTAAACATTTTAAATCAATTAGAAAAATGCAAAAGAGAAACTTTGAGACTTTTGGACACTGCTCTAGAGTCTATAGTTACTGTTCCAGACACTACACGAACCTAAGAGGATATTAACTCAAGCAATAATGCATAATAGATGGTTAGTTTTGAACTTGTATGCATATCACTCAGCTACAGTAGTGCAGAGAGATTTGAACCTCACCCCTGAAAGATTAAGGTTTGGGCCCAGAGAGCGGATGACATCTTCAGTGAGATCAGACTGTTCAGCGTCCCACACAAAGCCAATGGTGACAATCTCTGGGCAGTTCATTAGCACACGTCGGATTTTTATACTCTGCCCACAGTTACTCTGTAATGCACAAGATCAAATTACAAATTACAGATCAAATTACACTGAGCAAAATGTCAAACAAAGGCATGCTGATGCAGTTTAATAATAATACTGTTTTATTTGCAGTAACTGATTACATGTAATCTAGATTACGTAATCAGATTAAAAAATAGTACTTGTAATTAAATTATATTATGTTTTTAAATAATCATTATCAGACAACAGTTACTTTTTTATTGATTACATGATTACATATTATTCACACATTGGAAGTGTCATGTTGGTTTGAGTTTTGGTTCGTTTATGCTTTCATGTCTTTTAATGTGTAATTTTGCCTTAGTCATGTTTCCTGCTTCCTGTTTGTTATGTTATTCCCTGTTCCCCTCATGTGATCCTTTCATGTGCTTCCTGGTTCATTGGTCTTGTTCTGATTGGTTCCCTTGTCTATGTGTCATGTTCTCATTGGTTCAATGTTGATTATTCACAGGTGTGTCTTGTTAAGTCATTAGTCTTTGTGTATAATATAGCCCTCATGTTACCATTGTCTCTTGTCGAGTATTGTTTGTGCAAAGACTGTAGGTGAGTTTCTGTTCATGTTTAAGTTTAGGACGTCACGTCACTTCTTTGTTTAGTTTGTATTTTGTTCATGTTTGGATTTAAATAAAGCTGCACTTGGGTTCATCTACACTCGCCTTCAGTGGACTTGTTACAGGCAGTAAATCATTTATAATTTATCTATTCTCCCTATGCACAAAAGCCCCTCTATGAGTCAAGTATGTATATGGTTAATTTGGAAGTATTACCTGTTATGTCTACTAGGTGGCAGCCTACCCTCACTCAAGTTCATTGCAAGTACTGCATCAGTTGTAGCTCCGGTTGTGTAATGAGGCAATTGCCAGAGACTTCGGTCAGGTGTGGAGCGCTCGGTTTCTGATACAATTTGCCTGTTCTAATGATTCCTCGTGGTTTTAGTAGGTGTGCGTCAATGACATGTAAGTGCACTGTTTATTATTAATGTCACTTTGAGATTGTTTCTAGTCAAGGTTTAATATTGTGATATGTGACGATTCATCCTAATGCTAAGCTAATCATGACTGGTAGTGAAAGACGTCATTTGTATAATGTTGTCTAGCATTAAATGACTATTCACAGTGACTAATCATGCTGTAATCATTTAACTGCAGTAGTTGATTACTTTATAAAGATAATTGTTGTTCTATTTCAAACATATATTATTCTAATATTGTTCTAGCTTGTGAGCATAATGCTGTACTATTTGTGATGATGATACTATTGCAGTTAGTAATTATTTCTCCTTTCTGTTTATTTTAGAACCACACCCTTATATACCTACACGCATATTGTGTAGATTGCAACCTGAAAGTAATCCCTGTATGCCATACCGTGCAAGTTGCTGATTCTGAATCCTAATCATTCAAGTAAACCTATATCAACCTGAATCTGTCTTCCTGAGTCGTGATTGACATCCTGTAGTGAATGCAACATATTACCAGTTAACTGAGTCATTCCTACCTCTTCCTAACATTGTGGTCCTTCGAGCCGGATGTGATTTGCTACAGTGACGGAATGGTTAATGAGCATTAGAGAGGAACGGTTCCAGAGTCTGTACGGCCAAAATGCCAGACACGTCATCCTGCCTACTTTGATGATTTTGAAGTGGACTATGGAGGTGATCGGCCAAGTATTGAACATCCTCAGCACTTAAGAATAGCACAGTATGAGCAGAGACGAGAACTGGAATCCAGTGAGAGGAAAGGAGGTACACAACAGATGGCACATCATACTCCACCTAGAGACTCAAACCTGACATCAGAGTCGACATACAGAGCCTCACAATATCGGACTGTTACCAGGGATCTACCTGAGGTGTTCCATGATCAATCAGCTAACGTTATGACTGCCACATGCAGCGCTCTCAAAAGTCGACTATGTACCAGTGCTCCGCCTACCTTGAATGAACGAATTGCCACACTCGACTTGCATGCTTCCCCTTCATATGTGGTTTCCTCCGATCCTTTTTCACCGCCAGCTGGGACTTCACATTATTCCTTTAGGGGCATGAGTCGTGGTGCTAATGACCCAAGTTATCCCCGTCAGCAGCAAAGAGCTTCCCTGACTGAGCCACACAGTGCCACAGACATGATGGTTCTGATTGACAAAATGATGGGTCAGTTACAGCTCATGAAAGACGAAGTTGCCTCAAAGCATGACACCTCTAGGGGTCAAACACCCAGTCATCCGCAGCATTATACAGAACCACCTCCTGTGCATTATGAATACCCCAACTCACAGGGGTATGCACATCCACCTCAATATACTGCAGACTGAGCTTATGGGCCATCTGACAGATTCCAGAGCAGCTACGAGCCTGTCCCTAGATTAAATAGTGATATTTACCACCACCTGTTCAAAGAGCAAAGTCTTACTAGTCCATCCTTCCAATCAGCTAAAATAGTCAGCTGTAGAATACAGAGGTTATAAGCCCAGTATACCTTATCTTGTGCATAAAGATCTAAGCGAGTTTGCATGTCTGAAGCTTGCTCTACACCAGGGGTGCCCAATCCTGCTCCTGGCGATCGACTGTCCTGCACAGTTCATCTCCAACCCTAATCAAACACACCTGCCTTTAATTTTCAAGTGATCCTGAAGTGCTCTGAAGACCTTAATTGGTTGCTTCAGGTGTGTTTGATTAGGGTTGGAGATGAACTGTGCAGGGCAGTCGATCGCCAGGAGCAGGATTGGGCACCCCTGCTCTACACAGTCTACTACCCGAGAATGGGTCAGAGTTGTTTAAGTACCAAATCTTAAGAGGCCGGACTGATTGCAGATTTTTTCCTTAACACTCCATATCCTTATAGCGAGACAATGAACACTTTGACAGAGAAATTCGATAAGCCTCATCAACTTGCTTTGAATAAGCTAGAGTAATGGATCCACCAGATGTCCGTCCAGCAGACCCTGAAGCCTTTGAAAGGTTTGCATTACAAATTCAAGCCCTTGTAGGACTGCTGAAATCCTTGGGACCAGATGGAGATGCCGAATTGAGGTGCAGCTTCCACGTAGTTTGCCTGCTGACCAAGTTGCCATCTGATTTAAGAGCTGCCTTCAGGAGACAAATGCTGCCTAATCATGCCTCAACCTTCACACTTCAAGAGTTCTCCAAATGGTTGCAGTCTGAATCGTGGTGTCAAAACAGTGAACTGGTGGGAAACATTCAGCCAAAGGGATGGCCAAAGCAAATGATTGAGAAATGCAAAGAGCAAAGGCCAAGACCAGCTACTGTACTGCATGGAGCAGGCAGTCTCACCCCGAATAGTACTTCCTCTCCAGTCAAACCGGCCACTTCACCAGAGAACCAGGTGAAAAGTAAAGCCTATTGTGTCCCTCTTGTGAGAATACAGATAATTTCCTTAGTCAGTGCCTCAACTTTCAGCAGCTCACGACTGAACAAGTGAAAAACTGGATTCAAACAAACAAGCTCTGTTGGAAGTGTGGAAGGACACATTTAGCTGCACAGTGCAATCTGAAGAAACCCTGCCACAAATGTAAAGGTAAACATTTGCTTATACTCCATGACATCAATTACAAGTTAGCCAAAGATAATGCGCCAGCATCAAGTTCCACCGCTGAAACCTTATACCTGGACAGACCTGAAACAGATAACCGGGTGCTGCTGAAAGTAGTCTGAGTTCTGCTGAGATATAAGAACCACAACTTGTATTGGACATGTATGCTTTCCTTGACGATGGATCCGAACGCACCATCTTGTTATTGGCTGCAGCCCAGAAACTGAATCTGAAAGGTGAAGAGGAGTTATCCATTAGAACCATCCATCAGAAAGTGTCATGTCTACAAGGCTCGACAGTTTCATTTGGGATATCTTCAGTGGCGCAACCACATAAGACATACCATATCAAGCAAGTAGGGCTGGGTGATATGGCCAAAAAAAAAAAAACACGATAATTGTTTTATATCAGTCGATATCGATAATCATGATATCATGATAAATGTCAAATCTTTATTTCTTTCAAGTTTAAAGGCAGTTTTTTGCTCTTTATTGTCAGAACATATGACAAACACTTGCCAAACAGGTGAACATTTCACAAATCTGAGCTAGAACATTCAAACATTTGTCATTTTTCCTTAAAATAAATATCTTTATTGGAAAATTAATTTCTTAGTTTCTGAATGTGCTAATTGGGGATATTGTATCAAATCCTGAAACAGGTTTAGGTTGCCTGATTTTGATGGCACGTATCTTCAGCACAGTTTGCAGTGCAGGCTGCAATATTAATATTATATGTTTTGTCTCGAAACGTATATTTGACAGTGAGTTGACAGTAGTTTGTAAATTGTAAATTGGATGACTAGTAATTTCCTACTACTTAATTCTGAAAAAACAGAGATTCTAATTATTTCTAACTTCCTCACATAATAACCTAGAATACTGTCTAACACTTGATGGCCGCTCTGTCAAGTCTTCGTTGTCGGTTAGGAACCTGGGTGTGCTCTTTGATACCAATCTTTCATTTGAAAGTCACGTGTCTAGTATCTGTAAAACTGCATTTTTACATCTTAAAAATATATCTAAATTATGTCATATGCTCTCATTGACAAATTCGGAACAATTAGTTCATGTGTTCATGACATCAAGGCTAGATTATTGTAATGCTCTTATGGGTGGTTGCCCTACACGCTTAATAAACAAATTACAGCTGGTCCAAAACGCAGCAGCTAGAGTTTCCTTTCGTAGTCACTCCGAGTTACGTCGGATGACGACGAATGGGGTTTCGCTTAGAAAGCCTATCACCTTCGAGTATATAAAACGAGCCAATGGCAATGAAATGCCATGGGTCTGCGGAATTTGCATAGCGTAACTCCGCCCCACCCTGGGGGTATATAAGGAAGTGCGCTGGCAACATGCAGATATGTTTTCGCTTCGGAGCCAAGTTGATGTACTTCACTCCACAGCCAATCCTGAGATTCATCTCTCCTTCTCTTCGAGACGAGCCTCTCTCCAAGTGTTGGTGTGACAGCGAGTTCCAGCGAGTGCACATTCCCTGCTTATCTGTGCAGTGATTTGCCAGTGTTTGTGTGTTCTCTCCCTGGTCGCTTCAGCATTTGCGGAGAAATCTCCTTTCTAAAAGAGCTTGCACGCGGCACGTCTTTTTAAAGATGCCTCGCCCGTGCACTTCTGGTTGCGGTCTTCTCATTTCTGACTCTGATGGGCACAATCACTGTCTTGTGTGTCTGGGTGTTGAGCACGCTAAGGCAGTGTTTGTGGATGAGTCATGTTCCCATTGCAGGAACATGCCCATCGCACGGTTGCGGTCGAGACTCAATGACCTTTATGGTAGAGTCCCCTCATCCGCACCCCGATCTAGCCGTACTTCGGCTGGCGGCCAGGGTGACCTGAGGGTTACGGTGTGGAACAGAGCGCCGACTATTCCACGCTCCACACCTCCCTCTACCACCGTGCAACCCGTGAGTGTTCCGAATGAGCCCGCGGTACAGTCCTCTGACTTGCCGCGGGTCTCATTCGGCGCTCCAAAGGAAGATGTGATGTCGATCGCTGCATCACAAGGTGGGCAGGAGCCCTTGGGAAGTGACGATTCGGCTGTGCTGCCACCTTCGGGTGTCCCAGCATTGCCCGAGTCTGATCCCGAGCTGACGGCCATGCTTTCCCGGGCAGCCGCGGCCATTGGTCTTGAGTGGTCCCCGCCACCTGGTCCAGTGCGCTCGCGGCTGGATGATTGGTTTTTGGGGGCGGCCGCTGATCCTCGTCGGCGCCCGACCCCAATGCCTTTTTTCCCGGATGTGCATGAGGAGGTCACGAGGTCCTGGAAGGCACCCTTGTCTTCCCGTGAACGCTCGGCGACCTCCTCTGCCTTGCCTCCTCTCGATCAGGCGGCTGCCAAAGGGTACACTGGGGTTCCCCAGGTTGAACGCTCTGTTGCGATGCAACTGTGTCCTCAGAGTGCTTCTTCCCGTGGCGACCCAAAGCACCCCTCCAAAGCCTTTAGGTTCTCCTCCACCCTCGTGGCGAAGACCTATAGAGCTGCGGGGCTGGCAGTCTCCTCACTGCATGCCATGGCGACGCTGCAGGTCTACCAGGCCCAGCTGTTGCGTGACATGCACGAGGGGAGGACTGACCCAGCACTCTTTGATGAGTTGCGTGCCGCCACCGACCTCGCTCTCCGGGCGACGAAGGTGACCGCACGCTCGCTGGGTCAGGTGATGTCCACTTGTGTGGTCCAGGAACGACACCTGTGGCTCAACCTGGCCGATATGTGGGAGGCCGAGCGGACCCGGTTCCTCGACACCCCCATATCCCAGGCTGGCTTCTTCGACGGTGCAGTCGAGGACTTTGCCCAGCAGTTCTCGACTGCCCAGAAGCAGACTGAGGCTTTAAAACACGTCCTGCCCCGGCGGCCCGCTGCTCCGGCAGCGCAGCCGTCGGCACAGGTGCCTCAGTCTGCTCGCCGCCGAGGGCGCCCATCTGCGGCTCCCGCCCCTCCTGATCGGCCCCAGCAGCAAGCTGCTTCCGGGCCGCGTCGTGGAGGAAGCCGCAGGAAGGCGCCACAGCCCTCTCCCGCCCCGAGCCCCGCTAAACGCCAGGCAAAACGGCGCTCCTGAAACGGGCTGCTCAGAGATGGCTTTGAGTTCTTTTCAGGAGACGGTAGCAGGGCCGCTCCTTCCCCCGGTGGAGGGCCGGGGGAGAATCCTTGGTTGTCCCACTCCCGCTGCTCGTCCCCCGACGGGCAGCACCCTATTGTGGTTAAAGAAAGAACTCACTCTCCCATCTCTGAGCACACAGAGGTCTCGGATGACAGTGCGCGCCGCCCATGGGCCTCGCCACTCTCGTCCCCCTCTGTCGCCAGACCCCTGCCAGAGCACGCCCCCGTGGGACGCTGGTCCTCCCCTGGCCTCCTCTGGCAGGACGCGGCTAATGACCGTGCCCCCGCACCGGGCCGCTATGCCACCCACGCCTGGGCCGGTCATTCTGCCTCGCTGCACCACCAAGGGTACGTCTGTGGTCCGCATTACCCCGCTGGTACAGTTTTTAGGATCCTGGTTAGAGCTTCCCAGACTGTCCCGCTGGGTCGAGAGGACTCCTCCCCGCTTCAGGGGAGTCCGCTTCACTTTGGTCGGTGGCAATGCCCCTGTCATGAGAGCGGAGGTCGCCACCCTACTGGCGAAGGGTGCGATTGAGACTGTCCCTCCAGCCGAAATGAAGTCCGGCTTCTACAGCCCCTACTTCATTGTACCGAAGAAATCCGGTGGATTACGACCTATCCTGGACCTGCACGTCCTGAACCGCTCCCTTCACAGGCTGCTGTTCAAGATGCTCACGGCCAAACGCCTTTTCGAATGAGTGCGGCCGCAGGATTGGTTTGCAGCGATCGACCTGAAGGACGCCTACTTCCATGTCTCCATTCTTCCTTGACACAGACCGTTTCTTCGGTTTGCTTTCGAGGGGCAGGCATACCAGTACGCGGTTCTCCCTTTCGGGCTAGCCCTGTCTCCTCGTGTCTTCACGAAGGTTGTCGAGGCAGCCCTTGTTCCCCTACGGGAACACGGGGTTCGCATCCTGAATTATCTCGACGACTGGCTGATCCTAGCTCACTCTCGAGATCAGGTTTGCGAACACAGGGACTTAGTGCTCCGGCACCTAGGTCGTCTGGGCCTTCGGCTCAACTGGGAGAAGAGCAAACTCTGCCCCGTGCAGAGGATCTCTTTTCTCGGTATGGAAATCGACTCGGTCGCCATGTGCGCGCAGCTTACGAGCGAGCGTGCGCAGTCACTGCTGACTTGTCTTCGTCAATTCGACGACAAGAGTGCGGTTCCACTGAAACTATTTCAGAGGCTCCTGGGGCATATGGCATCCGCAGCCGCAGTAACGGCGCTCGGGTTGCTTCATATGAGACCGCTTCAGCTTTGGCTTCGCGATCGAGTCTCGAGGTGGGCATGGCAACACGGCACGCTCCAAGTCCCAGTGACTCCAGCCTGCCGTCAGACCTTCACCCCGTGGACGAACCTCAGTTTTCTACGGGCCGGAGTGCCCTTAGAACGAGTTTCCCGGCATGTTGTTGTATCAACAGATGCCTCCACCAGGGGCTGGGGTGCCATGTGCAATGGACATGCTGCCGCGGGCTCCTGGACAGGACCCCAGCGCCTTTGGCATGTCAATTGCCTCGAGTTGTTGGCTGTACGTCTTGCCCTGCACCGCTTCCGTGCGTTGCTCAGGGGTCAACACGTACTAGTCCGATCAGACAATACCACGACAGTAGCGTACATCAACCATCAAGGTGGTCTGCGCTCCCGCCGTATGTCGCAACTCGCCCGCCACCTCCTCATATGGAGTCAGAAGCATCTGAGGTCGCTTCGAGCCATTTATATCCCGGGAGACCTGAACCAGGCGGCCGACGAGCTGTCTCGGCTTCGGCCTCTCACTGGAGAATGGAGACTCCATCCCCAGACGGTTCAGCTGATTTGGGATCAGTTCGGGGACGCACAGGTAGACCTGTTTGCCTCCCACGACTCATCCCACTGCGACCTGTTTTATTCCCTGACCGAGGGCACGCTCGGCATGGATGCACTGGCGCACAGCTGGCCGCGGGGACTCCGCAAGTATGCGTTTCCCCCAGTGAGCCTTCTTGCGCCGATCTTTGGAACCTCCACGTGTGGCTCCTGGACGGGATGAGGCAGGTTTGAGTACCCTACCACCAGCGGTGGTGGCTACCATCATTTCCGCTAGAGCATCGTCCACGAGACATGCCTATGCGTTGAAGTGGAACCTCTTCGTCAACTGGTGTTCTTCTAAACATCTAGAACCCATGAAATGCCCGATCAGTGTCGTGCTTTCTTTCCTGCAAGAGGGGTTGGAGCGAAGGCTGTCTCCCTCCACCCTGAAAGTGTATGTTGCCGCCATTGCCGCACATCACGACGCAGTTGATGGTAAGTCTCTGGGAAAGCACGACCTGATCATCAGGTTCAGGTTCCTGAGGGGAGCGAGGAGACTGAATCCTCCTCGTCCTCCCCTCGTACCCTCTTGGGACCTCTCAGTGGTTTTAACTGCCCTGCAGAGTTCTCCCTTTGAGCCTCTGCAATCAGTGGAGCTTAAGTTCCTGTCAATGAAGACAGCGCTCCTGGTTGCATTGGCCTCCATCAAGAGGGTAGGGGACCTGCAGGCATTTTCGGTTGACGAAGCGTGCCTGGAATTCGGGCCGGCTAACTCTCACGTGATCCTGAGACCCCGGCCTGGATATGTGCCCAAGGTTCCCACCACACCCTTTCGAGACCAGGTGGTGAACCTGCAAGCACTGCCCTCGGAGGAGGCAGACCCAGCCTTGGCACTGCTCTGTCCAGTACGCGCACTCCGTGCCTACGTCGACAGAACGCAGTGTTTCAGGACCTCAGACCAGCTCTTTGTCTGTTATGGTGGGAAGCTGAAGGGAAAGGCTCTCTCCAAGCAAAGGTTGTCTCACTGGATAGTGGACGCCAGTGATGCGCGGGTCAATGTATAAACAAACCGCACCCGACCGACGTTTTCAACTAACCCGCCCGCAACTCGGACCGCAAAAAACGAAAAAGAAAATATTGTACCCGACCCGCTTCCTGACCCGCATTTTTTTTTAAAGTAGCTATAGGCCTAATGCTCATCGTAGCGTCTTAATATAACTTAATATTCTAATTTTGTCAAGAATTATAAAAAATCGTCAATAAGCTCATCATTTGTACTAAAATAATGTACCTAGTCTAAATGTTTAGTTTTAAAAACAATTTTAAAAAGCTGGCTATGTCTATTTTGATGTTTCTGCGCAAGTTCAGCAGACAGTGAGGTTCGGGTTTGTTCCGATCAGAGCTTGTGAGCGGAGAGCGCATTTCTGAATATTCCGCTCCGCTCGGTCGCTCGCCCAACCCAGATGGCCTGCTGGTTCGAAAATATGTGGAATAAGGGCTGCCTCCGACTAATTTTTTTTCTAGTCGACTAGTTGTTCATTTAAGCCATTCGTGGACAAATCACCCCTTTATATTAAATTAATTACTTAAATAGGCTAGCGGCTAGCCTACAGGAATAAGCGTAATGATCGCACGCATAAAGCTTGCCACAAAGAACCGGTTAAAGTAATGATTATGAATGTGTCTAAATTAGCAAGGAGACATTTAATTGTTTAGTAATAAACTGGTGTTTTCTGTGTCGCTGCAAAAATGAAGTTGACAATGCGGAGATTGCAGACTCGCCATGAACGCCAGAGAGAAATGCACATTTCGGATTAGCCTACATAATCAGAGAGTATAGCCTATTTATTTTGGTTTGAATATTTTCGTTTAAAAATAGACATTTCAAGCTTTCTGTAATATATAGCCTATTTATCAAATCTGTGAGGCACAAGCTGAGTTTCGGCGCCCTCCAGTTCACATGCAGTGATCGCGTACCCGGCGCCTTATTTTGTCTGCTATATATTTGCTTCTTATTTAATAAATACGGGCAATTGATTGATAAAACATTGATCAAAATTAAGATACAATTTATACAAAACGAAAATCTTTTAAAAAGAGTTTTCTATAAAACAAAACTTAATGAAGTCGTCAAAATCATGTTTTACCAAAAACAGCGCCGTTGCTAGGAGGGCGCCAGCGCCTCTGCCTCTCAGCGCCTCTGCCTCACGAGTGGATGATAGCCCTGAAGACGCTTAGCAATGATATACCTTTAGTGGTAGTATACGTTTAGTTAAGTTATCACAGCGCGCTAAGAGACAATGTTATCGGAAAATGCAGCCCAGGTATATGCATAATGGAGATTCCAAAGCTCTCTTCTTTGGTCAGAACCATGGAGAGCGATCGCGGATTTACTTTTACAATGCAACATTTAAAGAGCATCAAGCTATTAAAATCTATATTATGTATAGCCTACGCACAGATAATATAACAGTAGGCTATATTAGTCAATATTTTTTATTAGGTTAAACAGTGATTGGATAACGTTTTTTTATTTATTTTTTTATTTAACGTTTTTAATTTAAGGCCCACCCACAATTGGTCTGGCTTATCCAAAACTGGAATCCTGGCGCCGTGCCTGGTTGGTCGTGCCAGTTTTGTGGTTATCAAATGTGTAAATAGCATCGCAAGAAGTAGCCTACACATGACAAAGCCAGCACTTGGTCATCATCTTTCATTATTTCGGCAAATGTCTCCCACACTTTGCTCTTTCTATTTGTGTATTTGCGGAGCTTCCACTCCCCAGTCTTCACCTTTTCTCTTGCCGCCTCCATCTCTACCTGCAGACTGAGCTCGTGCATCATCTTCGCGCCAGTTATTCAGCCAATAAAGTGTAAATTAAATTTAAAACGTATTCATAGAAAATTGTGTCTAGAACTATATAATTTACAAAGGTTTAATTGGCATCTTTATTTCAAACGACCCGACCGACCGCGACCCGAATATCATTAAAAATATTTTTGGATGACTCGTAACCGCGGGTAACCGCGGGTGACCGCAGGCACCCGCTCATTTCGGATCAACCCGCGCATCACTGGTGGACGCCATTGCTTTGGCATACCAGCAGCAAGGTCGACCATGCCCCCTTGGTGTGACGGCCCACTCCACTCGGAGTGTGGCATCCTCTTGGGCTCTAGCGCATGGCGCCTCGCTTAGAGACATCTGCAGAGCTGTAGGCTGGGCGACACCTAACACATTCGCGAGATTCTACAATCTCCGAGTGGAGCCAGTTTCTTCTCATGTACTCGCTTCAACTAGCCGGTACTAGATTCTGCTCAGGTGTCTTCGCTTGCTCGCCATTCCTCTCCACGGACGGGATACGTACGATATTCTTCTCAGGTGAGCCTAATAAGCCCTGAGTCTCCTCCAGCACTGACGACGTCAACGCCAGAGTTATGCCACCGGCAGCTTTCGCGCTTGGCTAGGTGCCTCCATGTGCATGGTTCCCCCTCTGGGTGACCCCCACATGTGTATTTCCACTGTAAGCCTCTCTGAGCATGTGTCTTTCCCTTGGCAAGCCACCTTGCCACCCCTGGGGTTGAAATATTCCACCTGCGGCTGGACACCCCAGTGATACTCCATATGCAGCCCACCGGGGTCATATGTGTATTCCAAGTCCCCCCCTTCGGGCTGGGCATAATTGCATATTTCCACTGAGATATGCTTCCCAGTGTACCTTGGTATTCCTGTGTTAAGTAGGACTCCTTCGTCCGTGCTAGTCTCACGACAGGGAGCTCAGACTTATGCAGGGCACTGGAAGACAGTCGAGAGGTGGCGTGATTAGACTGGGAACCCCATTCGTCGTCATCCGACGTAACTCGGAGTGACTACGAAAGGGAACGTCTACGGTTACGTATGTAACCCTCGTTCCCTGAGTAGGGAACGGAGACGTTACGTCTCCCTGCCACTTCCGCTGTACCGCTGGAATGCCTGAGTTCAGTCTCGGCTCCTCAGCGAAGACATATCTGCATGTTGCCAGCACACTTCCTTATATACCCCCAGGGTGGGGCGGAGTTACGCTATGCAAATTCCGCAGACCCATGGCATTTCATTGCCATTGGCTCGTTTTATATACTCGAAGGTTATAGTCTTTCTAAGCGAAACCCCATTCGTCGTCATCCGACGTAACGTCTCCGTTCCCTACTCAGGGAACGAGGGTTACATACGTAACCGTAGACGTTCTTACCAGAACCAGGAAGTATGACCATATTAGCCCCGTTCTGTCAACACTGCATTGGCTCCCTATTAAACATCGTATAAATTTTAAAATATTGCTGATTACTTACAAAGCACTAAATGGTTTAGCTCTGCAGTACTTAAGCGAGCTCTTAACGCATTATACAGATCTGGCCTTTAAAAACGCGCGTTTTCTCCCGCGGCATTCGGCAATTCGTCTCGTAGAGTCTCGCAGAATTCTGCAAGTGCTTTCGGGGGGCGCTACTTACAAATTCCCTCAATGTGTTTCGCTTCACAGAATATCCACCAGGTGGCGCATAAAAAACAACTTTACGTTAGATTTTTTCTTTTACTTCATTACGTCACGATTGTGAGAAAACATCCACAATAAAATATAAATTATAAATAGTAATAGACACAAATATTTACAGTAGGCTACTGTATTATACAGACATTTGAAAATATTTGTAAATGCAAAAGGTTCATTAAGACAAGAAGGGGTATTGGACAACGTTTACGAATTTTTATATGCTTTGTCATTGCTGTGGTTTCCAGGAGATGAGTGCATGCAGAATATTTAACATTGCTTTTATTAAAACAGCAAAGTGACGTTCTTGCCAGTAGCGCATAACTTTTTTGTACAACTATTAAGATGATTGTGCATGCAATGCGCATTTATATAAGTGCAACAGAGAATTTAGTGTGAGCATAATACACGTGACTCTGCCTGTAAAAACCCAGCAGTATTTTTTATATATATACACAAAATCATCCTAACATAATGCAATTAAATAATGCGACTTACCCAGATTCTTAATTCGTGAAAATATTTCTTGTGTGATTGTTCTTGTGCAGATATTTCTTGTGAGGTAATGTTGCAGCTCAACGCGTAGCATTTATATTTTGGGCGCATCTGATTTGCCATTACATTATTAATAAATATTTTAATTGAACTGTCTTAATGCATTAAGCATAAAGATTTTTCCACGTTAGTCTCAGAATGTCCGGGGTTGGTTTGAGGTCTTGCCGACAGTTTGTAAATCTTCTAAATATTCATATTCACAAATTCCATACAAAGGGTGATCAACAGTTATGACTTCTAAAATAAAATAAAAATGACCAGATAAGAGGTATCTGATTGACAGTTTGACAGATGTTGTTTTAAAAAAATAATTACAACATTATGGGGAAGTGGTATTAAATATTCGGTAACACATAGCCTAATACAATTATTTTAAGTATGCATTTTGTTCAGTTTTGCTTTTACAAAATGTTCCCTGTTTTTTATATAATTAATTTAATCTGAGATGTGCGTTATATCGCTTTTTGATCATTATTTGTGTTGTCGAATTTTGACACAGTTTCATTACTTGTTCATAATAATTTGATTCATAATTATGTCGTTTTTTTCTAAAAGTAAAAGTAAAAAAACTAAAAGTTTTTCTAAAAGCAATATTCTAAAGAGATACAAAGACAGTGTACGTGTACCCACCAGATTTCGCCATGAGTCATTTTGTACCCACCACTTTTAACTTCCGTTGACCGTTTTCAGTGGTTATGAGGAGCAATATGAGAGAAAATTTTTGTAATCATTGTCTGACACAACAAAAAAAAATTATAATATTCATTTTATTTTAATTTTCGTGTTCGCATTTATGAGGGAAAAAACAACGTGTCAGTTTACGGTTATGGACGTGAGCGCTCTAAAAGCGGCAATAAAAGTCTGCTTTAAAACTTTCACAGAGACCTTAAACAGAACAGCTGCCTTTCTTTAAATCGAATTTCGTTTTGTATTAATTATGTCTTAATTTTAATCAATGTTTCGTGAACCAATTGCCTGGATTTAAGAAGTAAATATAGCAGACAATCACGACACCGGCGCCGGCGATATCTCATAAATGAACCGAAACTCAGCGTGTAATGCACATTCACATTTACAGTGTATTTAGACACATTTAGACGCATTCATAATCATTACTTTTACCGGTTCTTTGTGGCAAGCTTTATGCGTGCGGTCGTGCGCTTGAGTGCGGCTATATTATAGTAAATGCTCATTACTTAAAACAAAGCATAAGCCTCTTCCTGGCATGCAATGGAATCTACAATGTCAGTTGGTTATATCAACATATGTCAAATTAAGTTACGCGATATCAACAAATTAAGCTATAAACATTAATTTGAAATAACTTAAAGCGTATGTATAGTATATTTGCTTAAATAGCATTTAAACAAAGGAACTGCAAGGGATTAAAACCCCGCCCACACGCTGGTGAAAACTGGAAAAACCGGTTTTCTTTTGATTCCCTGAGAGGAGATCGATTAGCATTGGGGGTTGAATCGGCAGACCTGGGGGGTGGGTGGTTGTAATTTCTTGACTCTGTGCAATTGGTAGCAGCTAAAACAAGCAGCTAAAACAAAGACTGTGCAATTAATTACATTTTGGAAATAACTTTCTTCATGTCGTTTTATTTATACACTGTAAAACATTTTTTTTTTTTTTTTTTTTTTGAATTTGTAAATATTAAATATGTTTTACAAACAATTGGTTTACAAACTCTTGGAGGTTTGTGGTTACCATCATTCAGAAGAGTGGTGCTTGTGTTTAGACTTGTGTTTTACGTGATTAAATCAGGAAGATTACATTGGTTTCTGTCCACACGGAGACGCATTTAAGACGATTTAATCAGGAAATGGAGGCACCGGCGCGATATAACTTGCATTGCTCGTGAACTGAGCTCGTCTCATAAATGAACCGAAACTCAGAAATGTATCTAGAAAGCTTGAAATGTCCACTTTTAAACAAAACAATTCAAAACGAAAAGAAACAGACAACTCTCTTTTGTAAGTGTGCATTTCTCTCTATAGGCACGTTCACAATATCTGCGAAGATGACGAGTCAGCATTGTCAACATCTTTGACTGACACATAAAACACTAGTTGATTAGTAAACAATTAAAATGTCTCCTTGCTATATTTGACACATGATTACTTTTGTCAGTTCTTTGTGGCAAGCTTTATGCATCCGTTAACTATCGAATATCGTGACTCATATTTTGTACCAGACCATTTATGGTTGTTCATATTGTTCAACAAAGTTCTTGATAAAAAAAGAAAAGAAAAAAAAGAAGCTACTGTGCCTAATATTATTGTTGTATAGCGCGCAAGGTTTATGCGCATGCTTTAAGTCTTCTCCGTTTTTAGTGTATGTCTGTGGCAGAATTGCAGTGCCTGGTCTGGTATGTATACTAGGCTACATCGTTTTGAGTCGGTTTCAGTGGTTTAGTGTGTACGCAGATATTTCTTGAGACGACGCCATGTTTTTATGTTTTTATGCACTTTTACTCTTTTAGTTTTGTTGCAATTTCACCAAAAGCTTATAATTAGGAAATACACACAACACGCTAAACTTGTATTCTCTATATGTTAAAAATGTTGTAAAAAATACGTATTATTCTTATATAATAAGAATAACAATATGATACATTTATATTGCACTCGAAATGATTTAGATATGGAAAGAGGAATTCTTCTCAACTACCACCAATAAAGTTTTAAAATTCTTCTTTAGAAAATATTATATTTTGATGATTCTGCAAGTTCAGCAGACAGTGAGGTTCGGGTTTGTTCCGATCAGAGCTCGTGAGTGGAGAGCGCATTTCTGAATATTCCGCTCCGCTCGTTCATTCCGCTCAGGGTCCACGGCCTCGCTCAACACAGATGTCCTGTTGCCTGGTTCGAAAATATGTGGAATACGGGCTGCTTTCGACTAAAAGTTTTTTTTTTTTTGTAGTCGACTAGTATACTAGGCTAGTTGTTCATTTAAGTAATTCGTGGACAAATCGCCCCTTTATATTAATTTAATTAGCCTACTTATGGATCATGAGCGTTTACGTAATATAGCCGCACTCAAGCGCACGACCGCACGCATAAAGCTTGCCACAAAGAACCGGTAAAAGTAATGATTATGAATGCGTCTAAATGTGTCTAAATACACTGTAAATGTGAATGTGCATTACACGCTGAGTTTCGGTTCATTTATGAGATATCGCCCGGCGCCTCCAATGTCGTGATTGTCTGCTATATTTACTTCTTAAATCCAGGCAATTGGTTCACGAAACATTGATTAAAATTAAGATATAATTAATACAAAACGAAATTCAATTTAAAGAAAGGCAGCTGTTCTGTTTGAGGTCTCTGTGAAAGTTTTAAAGCAGACTTTTATTGCCGCTTTTAGAGCGCTCACGTCCATAACCGTAAACTGACACGTTGTTTTTTCCCTCATAAATGCGAACACGAAAATTAAAATAAAATGAATATTATATATTTTTTTGTTGTGTCAGACAATGATTACAAAATTTTTCTCTCATATTGCTCCTCATAAACCACTGAAAACGGTCAACGGAAGTTAAAAGTGGTGGGTACAAAATGACTCATGACGAAATCTGGTGGGTACACGTACAATGTCTTTGTATCTCTTTAGAATATTGCTTTTAGAAAAAACTTTGTTTTTTTTACTTTTAGAAAAAAATGACATAATTATGAATCAAATTATTATGAACAAATAATGAAACTGTGTCAAAATTCGACAACACAAAGAATGATCAAAAAGCGATATAACGCACATCTCAGGTTAAATTAATTAAGCTCCTCATAACCACTGAAAACGGTAAAAAAAAAAATCGAACCAAAAGTCAAATTAATATGGACTGAAGTTAAAAGTGGTGGGTACAAAATGACTCATGACGAAATCTGGTGGGTGCGTACCCACCGTCCCCACCGAAATCGACGCCTATAAGGGAAACATGATAGTATAAAAAGTACTGTGTGTAATGCAGAAAAGCGCATTACAACCATGTTAAAACTATTTAAAACGTTAAGATGCAAAAATGAACTAAATGTAAAATTAGATAATGATATTGCGCAAATGATCTCGGTCTCTTTAAAGGTCTTCGCAAATTATTGTGTTATAAGACTCAGTTATCATAGCCTACATCACGTCTCTTCTACTGTAAGTACACAGGAAAAAAAAAATAAGACAAATGATGCGCGTTTGAGTCGGATTTTTATGAAGAATATGTGACTGTTTATGTAACTGGCAAAAGAAAACATTGTATTCGTCATACTTCGTCAACTCAGTATGGCCACATGAAACACTACTGCCATCTACAGGTTTTAGTATTTCCTGCGTCCAACACCTAATCCCCCTTCTGCACGATCCCGCAGAATTTCGGAAGTGCTTGTGGCATTCTTTTCTCTGAGACGCGCATTTTTAAAGGCCACATCTGTAATCCTTCATTTCTATTGCGATCTCAAAATTTTGGCCAGTTGATAATACCCAGAATATCAAAATCGACTGCTGGCGGTAGATCCTTTTCCTATTTAGCACCAAAACTTTGGAACAGTCTTCCTAACATTTTCCGGGAAGCAGACACACTCTGTCAGTTCAAAGCTAGACTAAAAACACATCTCTTTGACCTAGCATACACATAACACATTATAGATTTATATAATTCAATGTTAGGCTGCATAGATTAGATCAGCCGGAACCAGGAACACTCCCCATAAATCCTGATGTACTCGTTATATCATAAAAAGAATGGCATCTACGCTAATATTAGTCTCTCTGTTTATCCCGAGGTTTACCACAGTTCACCGGATCCAGGCCGTATCCAGATCTGATGAAGGACCTGTGCCTGGACGCGACAACAACGCAGTCCTGAAGTGTCAACTAGTCTCTCCCCTGTGAAGTCCTCCCTCCCCTCCCCTCCCTTTACCTCTCTACAAATAAAGCATGTCGGGATAATTCTGGTTCACGTGGCTACACGGACGCGATAAAAATTCTGTATTATACATTTTAAGGACAGACAAGTAGTTTGTTGAGGGTTGGTTTGTAGGGAAGGACAACACGCCTGCGCACATATATTCAAATGCGCATACCTTTAGACTGAACTCGTAATACGCATGTGCACGCCATCAGCGTTCTCACAGGTTTGCGTTTTTAAAGTTTGCGTAGAGAGAACTTAAAGAGTTTTCTGTTAAAACGGTGTCGTGTTAGCGGCCCCTAAGTCAATATCTAATGATCGTTGCGATGGAAGTGAATCATTCAAAACTAAATTTAGTGGGACAATAACTTTATTCTAGAGCTGCTATAAAGCCAAAACAATCTCTGTTACTTTAATTTCCTATTATCACTGTAAAGCCACTTTGGAACAATCTACATTGTTAAAAGCGCTATATAAATTAAGATGACTTGACTTGACTAGTGTGGGATTACACATTTATTAAAATGTTTAATTTAGGTTTACATTGAATTTAGCATGTTAAGGTTAGGTATAAATTATTATTAGCAGAGTTTTCTAGCAAAAGACTCCGGTCAGTCCTGTTTTACTGAAACTCTTAATGGCTCTTGTAGTTTGTGTTTTAGCAAGAAAGTCCTGCCAGTCCTGTACTCGGGTCTCAGCATTTGAATAGATATGCTGAGTGGGTTAGGGTGGGCAGCACTCTCAGTCTAAAACAGGTTCTGAAACCTGTCTCATTACACAGTTTTGGTTCCTGCCCCTAAATGTATATAAACTGTAAGAGAACATTTCACTTATTCAGACTTGGTGACTGCAGCTACCGACAGCTCGTGTTTTCAATAAACAATCCTGCTGAAGAAGCAACCAAGTCTCCTGGTCTTCGATTCTGAGTTCACAACAATTTGCTGCCGCGACCCGGATGGAGAAAAAGGAAACTCAAAGAACTTCAAGCTCAAAGATATGAATCTTGAAACTTCAAGCTCAACAAAAGATCTGACAAAGATTGCCAGACTGAATCTTTCCAGCTTCCTCCAGATTGAAAACTTCAAGCTCCAAAAAGATCTCAAAGCCTGACTGAGTTCCAGACTAAATCTTGAAACTTAAAGCTCAAAGATCTTAACAAAGCTGACTGAGTTCCAGACGAATGTTTTCTGTACAACCAACGATTCGGTGAGTTTCACTCTATTCAAAGAACCGCTACAGACCAGTATATGTGGTTTTCCTCTGTGCCGTCAGAGAAGAGTTAAAACAGACAGCTGCAGTGTTTGGTTAACTAAGTTGATCCTCTAAAAATTGTCTTTTAGAGATGAAATTTATCCTCTGTTGTTCAGGCAGGGAAGTATAGCATTATCCTCTACGTTGCTAGAGAAGGTTTATCCTCTGTAAAGTTAGTGAAGATTTATCCTCTGCTTTATCAGGGACGGTTAGCATAATGTGCTAATATTTTGTATCCTTTGCTTTAGGCAGAGAAGAATTGGCTTTACGTGCTAGTTATTTGGTTGATCCTCTGTTCTTGTCGGCAGGGAAGTTAAGTGTGAAGTGTAATTTGGAAAGTTAACAATAGTTAAGCTGTGTTAACAAGTGTACCCTCTATTGTAGACAGTAGAGAGAAGTTTTAATGTTTTTGATTGTGTGGTAACAAAGAAATGCACAAAATGGTTAGAAGGAATGCTAGACTGATTCCAACAAATGAGAAAACTGGATTAGCTACCCCTTTATGGACAGACAATGAGTTTAAGTCTTTGTTAGGAGAACGCATGGACTCAATCGTGACTGAGAAAGTCAGATTGAATTTAACAAATAAATTTGGCATTGATGCAGACAAATTATGGTCAACTGAAGATTGCAAGAAAGTGTTGGGTGCATGTATCAGGAAGAAAAATGTGAAAGGCATTATCTGTTGTCACAGAGAATTTAGCTTATCCATTGCACAAGAACAGGCTCAGTGTATTGCTAAGTTGAAAGATCAGAACAAACAATTGCAGACTCACGTGTCCTGTCTCAAGACAAAGGTGGGCCATAACAAAGCCTCAACCAAATGTGATTTAGAAGACCAACAGTCAGATGAAAGCTATCCTGATTTACAGTCTTTTGATAGAATAGAGGACAATGTCAATGCAGATGTAAATACAGTTGAAGTGTGTGGAGCAAGACAAAAGGCTCAGGGAAAAGGTGTTGATACAGTTCCATTTGCAACCCCCATACTGCAGGTACAAGCAGTCAAAACATCTTTAGGTCCTAAAGATATTGAGAGAATTGCTGAAAGTTTACGCTCAGCATGCACAGAATTTTCTGAATTTAGAAGAGCATTGATCAGTAAAATGCGTCTTTACGACATGTCGTTTCCAGAAGTTACACAGCTGATGTCACAAATTCTAACTGAGTCAGAATTCAATGATTTTGAAAGTGCTGTAAGCAATTCTGAACTGCAACAGGCCAGTAAAGGTGATTTGAGAGAAGGTGTTTTGAACATTTAAAAAAACGTTGGACCGAACGTGGACTGGTCAAAGATCACTAGTTTGGTACAGAAGAAGGGTGAAAATGTATGTGAGTACACAGAAAGATTTTGCCAGATCGCTGCAGCTTACAGCGGGATTGCTGACACTTCAGAGAAGGTGTTAGGTGATAATGGCCCTTTGGTTCGCACATGGTTTCATTGTCTTTTGCCAGAACACAGAAAGGCGTTGCCTTACTTAAACATCACATGGTGTACGAGAACCCTGCAAGACAACTTGGACAGTTTAGTTACTTGAGAAAGAGACTCTGATGTCAAGGCAAGAGTAAAAATTGCAGCAGCATCCTTTAAGGGCAACACAGAGAATGAACAGAAACGCAAACGTCCTAAGAGAGAGGGCAGCTGTAATTACTGTGGTAAACCTGGCCATTGGATGAATGAGTGTAGGAAAAGCAAAAAGAACTTTAAAGAAGTTAATAAGGTTACTCAGCTTCTGCTCAGCTTGCTTGCTACTCTGAAACAGCCTCTCCCCTCGTCATTAAACTCGTGGGGCAACTTGTTGAGGTGTTAACCATGTGGGCTGTGATTGCTTAATTTCCCCAGAAACAATAACAAAGATGAAAGACTGATTTTTGTTTAATAGACTGTCTCAGCCTTTCTTTGGGAGACATTAAGTAAGACTCACAGCCTTAAATGTTATACCACAGAATATTCCAGTCAGACACCTCTGTTATGATGTTCTATTAGGACTGATGTTTCACTGGAGAATGGAAATGTGGCAATTCATAATTGCATTATTTTGGGAATTTTCGTAAATGTATATAAATGTTATTGCATAAGGATAATTGCATACTGCATAAGGTTATTGAAAGGCAACAATCAGGCAGGATATGCTGTTGCTTAGTACAATATGTTTCTGTCATCTGCTAACTTATTCACAGCACCTACAGGGACAGGATAGGACACACGGACAAGTGAGGTGCCCTGGGAAGAACTGAACGCAACAGGCTTCGGGGGTGAACCCAGGGTGAAGACATTACCTCATAGGCCTTTCCCCATTTAGTCCATCCTTACCTCACTGTTCTTTCGGTGTCACTGGAATTAAGAAAATAGGGAAAGACGGAACAACAATAGCAAACTCTGAAAACGCTACAACCCTAGTGTTTAAACAAATAATGCTACAAACCTAGTGTTTGGACAAATACTGCTCTGTCGTCTTTTGTTTTCTTTCTTCCTCTGTGCAGATACCATTTGATGGCCATCCCGAGATCCATATGCAAAGACCTCCTCACCTGCATATGAAGCCACAAGCTCAAGAAAACAACTAGACCCACTGCCGAGCCAACCAACACAGAAGAAAAATACACAACGCAGAGAGACATACGAAACCTTCAGTCATCCATCGACATGATCAAGACTACAAGCCTGCACCATTACATGAATGCTGCACCGGGTTAATGTCAGGTTAACCAACAAGCAATCTTGATCTTTCAACAAAATTACACCAGATGACTGAAGACAATTCTTCATGGTTCGGAAACTTGATTAGTAAACCCTGGCTGTGGATTAAAGAAATAGCAATTCTGCTGTTATTTCTCCTACTGGCGTTCTACGTATGCTTCCACAGTATCAAGTGTTTCATTCAACAAATGACTCACGCCTCGCACGAGAAAATGACTGGTCCAACCATAAAAGAATATTACCCGTAAGAACTTCATGGACCCTAATTGCATGTTTGTTTCTGTGTCAACATGCAATTACCGATGAACAACACAGATCATGCTATGTGCCTGTAACTATCACACGTTACAAGAATGAACTTGCTTTGTGCCTGTAACTTACACAAGTTACAAGATTGAACTTGCTATGTGCCTGTAACTTACACAAGTTACAAGAATTAACTTTTAAGTGTCTAAATTTGTATTTTGTGAGAGTTTTTAAGAACTCTCAAAGGGGCAAATGTGGGATTACACATTTATTAAAATGTTTAATTTAGGTTTACATTGAATTTAGCATGTTAAGGTTAGGTATAAATTATTATTAGCAGAGTTTTCTAGCAAAAGACTCCGGTCAGTCCTGTTTTACTGAAACTCTTAATGGCTCTTGGAGTTTGTGTTTTAGCAAGAAAGTCCTGCCAGTCCTGTACTCGGGTCTCAGCATTTGAATAGATATGCTGAGTGGGTTAGGGTGGGCAGCACTCTCAGTCTAAAACAGGTTCTGAAACCTGTCTCATCACACAGTTTTGGTTCCTGCCCCTAAATGTATATAAACTGTAAGAGAACATTTCACTTATTCAGACTTGGTGACTGCAGCTACCGACAGCTCGTGTTTTCAATAAACAATCCTGCTGAAGAAGCAACCAAGTCTCCTGGTCTTCGATTCTGAGTTTACAACACTAGTATTAGATTGAGTTAGGATGCAGATTTACTATGTTAAATTTATGTTCATTAACAAAAACAGTAACATCTGTTAAAAAAATTTAACATTTTGGTCAAATTTAATATTCTGACTGTTTGAGTTTTACTAAAATGACCCATTGGTCATCCAGTATCATGCATTTAGATTGTGATAACCACAGATAAAACCAGGCACAGCCTATAGCACCTCACTATCATGGCAAAATGTAACTTTATGGTTTCTATGGTATTTGTATGAAATATATATATATATATATTACATTGTAAAATATAATACATTGTCTACATTAATAATATAATACAATTCAATATGTATATCCCACATTTCATGGTGCAGTTAATATTATTATATTATAGGCTAACGTTACATTAAATCCATGGTAAATGATGGGAATTTGTAGACAGAAAAGCCTTCTGACTGTATCGTTGCGGACAGTGTTTCTCCTGTTTGTCAGTGCTGTTACATCTGCCTTTAAACTGGTTTAAATCACTGAGACATTTGTGTTCTTCGCTGAATTCAAGCTCTTCTCACTGGATCTCGTGACTGAGACCGATCAGAGTAAACGCATCTGCTTTAGCGAGCTCGCACTGTTTGGACTTTGAGCTGAGAGGATAAATGGTCTATGTGGCGAGTGCTTCAAATGAGTTTCGTTCCGCTTTTGGCGCATAAACATTATCGAACATTTATCGAACTCTTGATATCGTTTTATCGAGAAAAAATTATATTGTGATAATTATCGTTATCGTTTAATCGCCCAGCCCTACAAGCAAGCCTTTACGGCTGACCAGCTGGGATTATCTCAACAATCCTACCCTATGGAGGCACTCGTAAGTAAGTACAAACACCTGAAGGGTCTTCCTATCTAGTCATTTGAGAACATTCACCCACTCCTTCTGATTGGTGCTGATCAGCCTCATCTAATCACCCCAATCGAGTCAGTTCATCTTGGACCACCTGGTGGGCCAGCCGCCATCAAGACAAGACTGGGTTGGACATTACAGGGCCCAGCGAAGCTCCTTCTGAATCATCTTCATTCTCAGCAGGTCCTTTTCACATCAGTGTCATCCAAGCAAACAGAGCTGATGAGAAATGTTGTGAAGTTATGAGAAGTTCCTGAATCCATTCTAGGTCTGCACTGGCACTGTCCCACCGACACTCTTAGGTACAAGCACCGTCCCCTAGAGTATGAAACACCCACCATGCACAATTTATATCGGATCCTTGCCAGTCAATATGACCCGTTAGGCTTCATCATCCCTTATACAACCAGAGCAAAAATCCTAATCCAACAACTGTGGGCTAAGATGAGAGAATGGGACAATCCTTTATTCCCTGATGAAGTTTTGCAGAACTGGCTGCAGAGGGAAGACAAACTCAAATCCCTTTCCACTATTACCTTCCCTAGGTGTTATGTGACCACAGAAATGGATAATGCTTCTGTTGTAAGAGAGATACACAAGTTCTGTGACACATCAGAAAGAGCCTATGGTGCAGTCTCGTACCTGAGAACTGAGAATAGTCAAGGCAAGGTACAGTTCGCATTCCTACTTGCACGCTCCAGAGTTGCACCCAAGAAACAGTTGTCGGTTCCCAGACTTGAACTCTGTGCCACTCTCTGTGGAGCTCAGTTAGCAGAGTTGTTAAGGAGAGAACTTACACTTGAGTATCGCAGAATTACCTTATGGTCCGATTCCACCACAGTGCTGAGCTGGTTGCATTCAGATTTGTGTTGGTTCAAAGTCTTTGTTGGCACCAGGATCACAGAGATACAAACAACAAATCCACAGGATTGGAGGTATGTGGACTCTGCTCAGAATCCTGCTGATGACCTAACAAAGGGAAAACGTCTTGAGGATCTAGCCACCCCAAACAGATGGAGTAATAGACCCCCCTTCCTCTTAATGCACTCTGATCAATAGCCCAAAAGTCCTTCTAACAGCTCCCTGGAAGTTGATTCAGAGTTGCGCAAGTCGATGTTCTGTTCCCTAAATGTAGTGACATCCAACTCAAAGATTCCTGATGCCATCCTATTTACAAACTACAAAGAATTACTGGAAGCTACTGGAGATTGGAGACTGGAGATTTCCGACAAGCAGAAGTCCTTCAGTGGAAAGCATCTCAGCTAGATAGTTTCTTTGATGACTTCCAATGCCTGAAACAAGGTAAGCCTCCTCCCTTCTAATTATAAACTGCTTTTAGTCCAGAGCTAGACTAAGAAATAGATGTTATTCGAGTGGGGGGAAGACTGCGACGAGCTGAGGCACTCGACATAGCAACTAAGCACCCAGTTGTCCTTGAACCCAGTCATGCCCTTACCAAGCTTAGAATTCAAAACTACGGTCAGCAGTTGAAGTCTCCACACAAATTCCTATATTTTGTCAAAAACTTGATTCTTTGATGTTTTTCTGAGACATCAATGGCTTTTTAAGTAGTGTATTTGCTTAAATTTATAAACAACAAAGAAAGAGTGTTTTAACGCAAAATTATGCATGAGCCAATATGATTAAAATAATGTCATCAGTGATATGTAAAGACATCTTTACAGGCTTTATGACTTAACTATGTTGGAATGAAATGTACTTGGATGCATTAACACACTTAACAGTGGCATCTAGTGTGCATGCAACTAGTTAAAAAAGAAACAAAAGTTGGCATACAGGGCAGTTGCGGAGATCTCCAATGGTGTTGGCTGCCTGCAGCAGTTCACCAAACATGTCTGAGCGCAGTCTGTCTGTCTTCTCCAAGATTCGCTCCACTTGTTGACTGATAAAATAGCAAAAAGTACAAAGAGGATCATTTCTGACACTGAACCACTCTAGATAATAGACAGGGTAATAGTGTACTGCAGACTTTGCTCTTTTCCACTTAGTAATCCTTCAATGCAAACAATGTTGTTTTCTGTGAAGCTTACAGCTATCAGTCAGAATTTTCAGTGAAGCTATTTCTATCTGTCAGAATTTAACTTTTGTCTCTCCCAAAGAATGCATTTATGATGGTTATAATGGATCAATTGGATCCTCACGCTGGCACTATTCATAAAAAGAAATAAAGAAAAAACATAAAATATTGTGATTTGATTGAAAAATATTTACTCTCCAGGAGAGGAATCAATTACAGTGGATTATTTCACTCACCAGAGGGCCGTGGAGGACACATAGTGCACAAGCTCAGTGAAGGGGAGGGGGTCTGATGATGCTCCACAACTACGACAAACAAACTACAGAGGGAAATAAACTTCTGTAAGGGTGGAGTGAGGTTTTTAAACAAAAACTTTAAACATTTTTAAAAAAAAAACTATATGATTCAAAGACTAACATAGAAAACAGAGAAAACTACTATTATTTTAAGCTGTAGCAGAGTAAGTTAGAAAAAAGGGAAAGCAACACCATAGTACCTGCTCATAGAGAGTCATGGCAAACTTCTGGTGGGTGATGCATGATTTGGAAGTACAAAATTCTGTGGATGAGTCAGAAACGATGTGCAGGTGTATCCTTTCTAGAATGTTCTCCTGTCTCACAAAGTTTACAAAACAGATGCAAAAAGAAAGCAATAAAAGAAACAATTATCAGTGATGAATCAGTTATTCTTAGTTCTAGGCTAATACTTATTCATGTTATTTTTAACAATCGTTGTTATTATTAGTGACATCAACCTACCATAAAGTAGGTCAAACAACACAAAATAGATACTTAAAATAAAGCACATTAATGGCACCAAAAAGATTAAAATTATTCACAGAAAGAAAAGGGAAAAAGAGCAAACCATTATATTAGATCGCTCATGCAATAAGCAAGTGGACAATGCATTTAACACACATACAACATTAATACCATAGAAAATCGGTATAAGAACAATATATACATACTATTTAGGCCATTCACCATATTTCCCATTTAGTTTATAAAAATATTTCATCACACAAGTGGACAGGAGTGGCATTACAAGTAAAAAATAAAATAAAATAAAAAGCCTAGTGGGTGAATTGTCCATTTAATATCCCTTTAATTCTGTTGTTCAACTTTTAGTATACAATGCAAAACACTGGAAATACTTTTTATTAAGGGATTATGTAGTTACATATGTTATACAGTATGCACTTACTATAGTAGTAATAGTAAAGTATGCACAATTACAGGCAACCCTAAACCAACCCCAAACCTTAACCTTATACTAATTAAGTTAATTATTATTACTCAGTACTTCTCTGTGTAAGTACACTGTAACAACATCACCTTAGAATAAAGTGTAAACCAAAAATGTAGGCAAGACACTGCAGAGCTCATAAAAACTGGCTTAGACCACTGCAAGTGAAGGTCATTTGTGACCCTGATCAAATGAGATCAGCTGACATAGTGATGATGTATAAACCTGTTTAACCTTTCCACTTTAACTTCCCAGAGATGCATACTACTACTATAAGTACTGCCATACAATGTAATTTGTATAAAACAATTTTTGCCCTTGGAAACCAGGCCTAGTATCTTTGTAAAAATATACTAGGAATTAGATCCTTTAATGGTTCCCTGACAAGAGGAACGAGACACTGCGTCATGGAGTTGACACTATGGGAACGCTCCTCGTGAGCCGGTGTCTGAAGCACGTGTGCTACACGCTAATCTTGATTGGCCAACATGGTCAGGTGACATCACAGGTGCGCCAGCAGGGTATATAAGGGCACCTAAAGAGGACGTCATTAAATTTAATTGTCTGAAGGAAGTCATACAGGCATGATGGAAGTATGGCAACGCAAGGCTCTGTCTCATTCCCCTACTCAGGGAACCATGAGATCTGAGACGTTCCCTTTCGTGTCATGGATTTCACGCTATGGGAACGAAATACCCACTACGCCATACTGAACAAATGCCTCCTCACCATGCTTGTGAACTTCCCAGTAAGCTAGGCTGCAGCCAAAGCATTGCAACACAGCACACCCGTGACCAAGAACTAGATCCTGTCTACAGGACCAGGAGAGGCCTCAGGAGAGAACTGTGTTCTCTCAACTATATGTTCTACCTAAGAACATAGCAATGTTCTTCATACTGAAAAACTCAGCCGCCGAACCCCTAAGGATAATGTCGTCATCAATTGTCTGACTATAAGCTCCAGTGTGAACAGGAGGGGCTACTGAGAGGGCAGAGTGCTGTGGCGCTCTTGAACATGCCCTACCAAGTAGCTTTTATCGGCTGATGGTTACCCATTCCTACAGTTCTAGCAAACAACAGAGATTGGGATGCTAGCTGTGACAGAGTCCACTTTTATACTCTGTCCCAATACCCCTCACAAACCTATAGGAAAACATGCTAACATAGTTCCCCACTGTGTCTGCACTTATCAGGTATAGAGTGGAGGGGCGACAAATAAAGGAGTGAGACACAGTGTAACAACAATGACTTATGTTAGGGAATTAATTAGCTCAAATTAGCATTAATGTGACTATGCATATGTTGCTTACATGAATTAAAGAATTACCAAATAGGGAATTGGTCAAAACCTCGGCTTATATCAGAGGTTACACAATCGCTTGTAGTACTCACTGATATAGACGGGTAGAATATGTTCAATTTGGGGAAATTTTAGATACAAGTTGAAGAATGTTCATTTATTGTACGAACTGTATGTCCAGCACACAAAATGTACAATATCTGAACGGAAATCTCACGTCTTTAACACTGATAGACAATTTATTCTCTGTGGCCACAAGAAAATAAAGATCTTAGTGTTTTAGACCATTTGAGATTTCTTTCAATAGTAAAATTTATCGTAGAGCGTTAAGAGGTCAAGATCTGCACTACTCAGGGACTCAGTATTGAAACAAACAGGCAAACTTAATTCAAATGATTTAACAAAGTTTATTCAAACGAGCTACTGGTTACATGTACTAATTTTCAATCACGCAGGAGTAAATATGCATAAACAAAACAATATACGATCGCAAATAGGGAATACAACAAAATAAACGTAAGATAAAAAGGTTAGAGTAGGGGAAGGAAGAAGGGAGAATATAAGAGAGAGAGAGAGAATTTTAAGAAAGGGTTTTGTGTGTGTACACTGAGAGCGTGGTAAGGAGAGGTGTGTGTGTGTGTGTATGTGTGTGTGTAGGAGCACGCCTTTAGCAGCACGTGGCCGTGTGTTTATGTCTAGGAGACACGTGAAGAGGTGGGCGTGTATGTGTGTGTGTAGGTGCAGATGTGTGCGTCGAAGAGTGTGTAAGTGTGAGTAAAGAGAAATGAGAGATAGGTAGAGACAGTTCAGTCAGTCACAACAAGACCCCAATAGGCACAGCAATATTAGACACTTTAAACAGCACTTCAGGTTGGAAATTAAGGTCTACGTTACGTCTGAGTTGTAGATCGGCCCTCTTTGTGTGGTCTCGTCTGTGTTGGACGGAAGCGGAGTCACGTGATCACAGCGTCTAGTTGCTATAGCGACTTGAAGCGAGCGGAACTCAGCAAAATGATCTTTAGCTTTAAGTTGGTATCTTGGGTTGGTTGAAGGAGACTATCAAAACTGAAGTAAGGTAGTTTGAAGAAAATAAAACTTGGAAGAAAAATGAAAATAAACGCGAACGAAGCTTCCAAGGATGGAAGAAGGCGTGTCGTCTCTCTCTCTCTGGCGATGTGCCCTGAGATCAGAGAAGCGCGGCATTTTGAAGGGGTTAAGCCCAGCCTCTTTAGGTGCATGACCCAATCGCCTGGAAGGGCGATTGTGACTACCTCCTGACGTTTTGTGGAGGCTCACGCCCCTTCCTAATAGTTAAGGAGAAGCTAAATTTGTTCCTATCGTTAATAACACTGGATTTAATAAAATAATGCGTCTTCGGAGATTTTGGGTTAAAGATTCCACACCGTTGGGATTTATGGAACACAATGATACCACGAATGGTATCTCTATGACATAGTCACCCGCGGATACCTGATTTTTCGCGATTATAGTCACATCAAATGGATTACAAATCAATAAAACTATATAGGCATAATATTTGGGACAAAGGGATCATGCATACATCAAGAGAATACATTTTAAACATTTCACAAGATGATTTTGATTCACACGTGGTAGGATCTGTGTGTGTTTCCTTGTGTGTGTGTGCTGGAAGAGTCACTGAAGGTTCATCCTGCTGCGTTGAACTTTTGTCCCCGAGCACGGGGTGAGAGAGTCTAGGTGTGTGCGTGTTACTTGGTCTGATTAGATTAGCGGTCGAACAGAGTCTGGTTGTTTTCTTACGTGTTGCCTGAGGGTCTACATGTAAATGAATGTCTGACAGAGAGTCCCTAGGGTCCTCTTGAGATTGCTTTTATTGGTCAGGGGGGATTGCTCTTGGTGATCAGCGGATGTTCGCGGAGCCATAAACTTGAAGTCAGCAGTAAGGGATCTCTGTTTTCAGATAGATAGTTAATGATTTAGGTCATTCGTAGGCGCCGTTGGGTCTGGGGTCCAGGAAGGAAGGATCTTAAGACAATAGAGGTGTTTGTGGATTAGGACACCAATGATTTAATTAGGTCTCAGAGCAAAAGGGGATTTGAAGACAGGCTAATTTCAGTAAATTAACATATAGAGAGATAGAGCTGGTGATCTGACCATCTGATGTGCGTTACAACAGCAACATAAAAGCTAATTCTCCTTACTGTAACCATATGTGGGAACAGACTGCTGTAGGAGGGGGCTTAGATAGCTGTCCATCCCCAAGGGAAGTGCCAGCCCGTTACTCCAATATAAACATGATTTGACAAGAAGCAGATTAAAGGGATAGTTCACTCAAAAATGAAAATTGTGTCATCACTTACTCAACCTCGTGTTGTTCTAAACCTGTATGGGTTTCTCTGTTCTGTTGAACACAAAAGAAGATATTTTGAAGAATGTCAGTAACCAGACAGTTGATGGACCCCATTGACTTTCATAGTATATATTTTTCCCACTATGGAAGTCAATGGGGTCCATCAACTGTTTGGTTACCGACATTCTTCAAAATATCTTCTTTTGTGTTCAGCAGAAGAAAGAAACTCACACAGGTTTAGAACAACACGAGGTTGAGTAAGTGATGACACAATTGTCATTTTTGAGTGAACTATCCCTTTAATGCTTCTTAGCCTCATGCCACCCAAGGCGACAGCAGAGGAAGAGGGACGCTAAAGTGGTATTGCCCAATCTTCCAGTGCTGTTCAGCTTATTAACATGTGATCACAGCACATCGCAAACACCTCTGCACTCATAGTGCAAGAGGGGGAAGGGTGATCAATGATGATGTGAGACGCAAGTTGCGTTATTTGCCCATCATCCACATTTATCACAAACTAACTGTTATAGAGGAAGCATTTTGCTATCATCTCTACACTGCCGGCACCCGGAAATAACAGACAGAAAGAGGCATGGGATGAGAGCAGCTTAATTGTCCATCTTTCCTCCTTCTGCCCATATGAAATATGAAGGATACTGAAACTGCCTCTATACCCAGTTCAACCAAGATGAGGACTCTAGGGGTTTAGCTTCTTACTTTTCTTAGCCAAGATGACTTCCCTTATGTTCTCTCTCGGCTTCCTGCAAGGTCACCGCCTCAGAGGAGCTGGTGCACAGGCAGTGACACTTTCCTTCCTACCCTGTCTTCAGCTGGGGCCAGCAACAGGGTCAGGAGAGTGTGATGTAGGATCTCAACTGCGGCGAGGCATGTACCGCTCGAACGCTGCTAACTTAACCTTTGCCTCCTTGAACTTCTGGACCACTGTCTTGACAGCGGTACAAAAAAGACCTGAAGGGTGACACTGGGGCGTCAAGAAGAAAAGCTCACTCTTTTTCCTTCAGCCCTGAGAGGTTAAACCAAAGATGCCAAAAGCAGCCAAAGCAACAATTGAGTGGCCCGCAGCGCAGGCCGCTTGGTTAATAGCCCAGAGGGCAAGATCTGATGCGCGGTGAACTTCGTCCTGGGGTACTCCCTTGCCCAAATCAAGGTCCTTCAAAAGGTCGGCTTGATAAGCCTGAAGCACTGACATGGTGTGCAGGGCTCAGCCGGCCTGGCTTGCCTCCACATATGCCTTGCCCACAAGCCTCGATGTCATTTGGCTTGGTCTTGTTGGCAAGCGCATCTTCAGCCCATGGCATCCTCACATCCTCGCCGTGTTCAGCCAGCCCATTAATGTTAGTGTAACTGGTTGCTAGAGGGGAAAGGTTTCACCCACCGAGAAACCTCGTAAATTCATTATGGAGATCGGGGATAAAGGGAAGGCTTACCGGAGCGGGACTCAATGAATCACTCATTCAAATGGCTTGGGGCGATTTACTTTCTCTCCAAAGACTAATCTAGTTTTAACTTGGATTTAGCACAGGTAATTACATCGACAAGCACCTCATATGTGAGGGTAAGGGAGGAGGCAGACTCACTTAACACATCTGCTTCGACTCCTAACACGTCTACTTCCTCAAAACTAGACCAGGCCAATAACATGCTCTCTGCCAGATCGGAATAAGCCGCAGAGCAGGCTTCTGGATCTGGCATGAGAGCTGAGGAGCTAGAAGGTGATGCCTGAGAAAGGGTTAAACCCGTCTCAAGCACATCTGCTAACTCCATCTGCGACCCCCATGATTGCAATCACCGGGCTGCCACGGTTGCCTGACTCCCATCCCCCTTGAAAAGAGCCAGGCAGGAGCAGGGCTTGCTCACTCTGAAGTGGTCACAGTGAGGACAACAAGCCCCCTCGAGGGCTGATCAAGCATGCTCCACTCCAAGACACATAACGCACAACACATGAAGATTGCCGGGTGTATCTTTGACCCGGCAGCACACACTTTCTGAATAACTTGCTAGACATTTTTTATACAAACAGACAACAGACAAACAAACAGAAAGTTCACACACAGCTTGTAAACAAACTGAAGACAAAGAAGACAAAGCTTCCTGAAGACAAAGAAGACAAAGCTTCCTGAAAACAAATAAGCTGATGAAGTCCTTTCTAGACACCCTTATATACCCTGCTGGTGAATGTGTGATGTCACCTGACCGTGGTAGCCAATCAAGATTGGTGTGTAGCACATGTGCTTCAGACACCGGCTAACAAGGAGCATTCCCATTGCGTCAACTCCATGACACAGTGTAGAGTTCCACTTTGAAAGGTAAACAGAGGTATGAACAGATTTTATCTCTGAAGTCATACATACAAAACACTCAGCTGCATCATCCATGAGGCCCAGCTGGAAGCGCTGCTCATCTTTAAAGGTCTCGGCCAGAGCATGACGCAGGGTGTCTGATGGCAGAGCCCGCTCTCGACTCTGCTGGAACTGACAGAAAATGCTCTGTAAAAAGAAACAGCCAAATAAACCTCACATACAAATTCAGCCGTACACACAATTCAAAAATGCAATAGTGTTCAGTGAAAAAGAGTAACGAAAAGTTGTTGTAAGATATACAAATCTGATTATGAATATGTGTATCATGTTGAATTTGGTTGTCTCAGATACCCTAATCATAGATTTTGGTCAAAATTAGATCTTTAAGTCACTATGAAATCAAAATTGACAAACATTTTTTTATGGAATATTAATAAATTATTTATCTGTGCACATTAGTGCAGCAGTTAGCAAACAACAATGATCTAACAATCCAACGATCCAATCAATTGATCCAATCAATTCCCGATGGACAAAATCAAATTCCGCCCTAAATTTTTTTGTCACCCTGATATACACTGATGAGCCAAAACATTATTACCAGTCACAGGTGAAGTAAATATGTTGATCATCTTCTAATAAGGTCACATATTAAGGTCTGGGTACTTTAGCAAACAAACAGTTCTCGTAATCAGTGTTGAATGCAGGAGGAACGGGCAGGAATAAAGATCTGAGCGACTTTGAAAAGGGATGAATTATGGCAAGGCAAATGGATCAGAGTATCTCTGAAACGGTAAGGCTTGTGGATTGCTTCCGGTAAGCAGTGGTGAGTATTTACCAACAGTGGTCAGAAAAGGGACAAACCACAAACTGGCGACAGGGTGTTGGGTGCCCAAGGGCACATCACGTGGACCTGGAGAAGTGATGGCACCATGATGCATTGTGGGACAACGATAAGGCAGTGGAGTGAGTGTGATACTCTGCGCAATATTCTACTGGGAAACCCTGGGTCCGGCCATTCATATGTATGTAAATTTGACACGTGCCACCTACCTAAACTCTATTGCGGACCAGGTACACCCATTCATGACAATGGTGTAAGTGGCCTGGTTGAAGTGGCCTCTTTTAGCAGGATAATGCACCCTGTCACATTGCACACATTGTTCAGGAATGGTTTGAGGAACATGATGAAGAGTTCAAGGGGTTGCCCTGATCTCCAAATTTTCCAGATCTCAATCCAATGTGCAATCGGCTGCAAAAGTCTTGGTGCCAGATACCACAGGACACCTTCAGGAGTCTTGTAGAGTCCATACCTCGGCGGGTCGGCGCTGTTTTGGTAGCACATGGAGGACCAACAGCATATTAGGCAGGTGATCATAATGTTTTGGTTCATCGGTGTATATCACAATTGGGAAGACGATCGTAATGACGACTTTAAAAGGTACCATAAATTTTACGTTTACAAGTTGAGACAATTTTCATGTTGTTTTCAATGTTGTCTAGGTAGGAAGATCACTAGAATTTGAGACATTTTAGCGCACCTTTAAAGCACAGAAAATACAGGCATCGCCCAAGCAGAAATGGCCAGATAGGTGTCGTATGCTCCTCCTGAAGATGTCAAGCTGCCAAAGAACCTGTAAGAAACTGGTCTTTAGTTTGTTTATAATCAGCCTGTCATAGTGTACCATGTTAAATTTTTGTTGCACCCTTAATACTACTTAATTAAGAACTATACTGTATATGGTTTATACAGGGTTTTCACAATAGTGACATAGAAGAACCGTTTTGGTTCCCCAAAGAACCATACGGTGAAATCTAAAGAAACTTTTTACACTAAAAAGATCCTATTGTGTAATTGTAAGGTTCCATGGATGATAAAGGCTCTTAATGGAACCACAGGAGCCTATAAAGACACCATTTCTTATAAATATTTCTGCTACTTATATCAGCTGCTTATATCAGCAACCCCATTACAGAAAATATTTTACATTATCTATTAGTTAAATCATACACCTGCACATGTTTTTAAAATAACTTCACTCACCTGCACAGCACTGTTAAGGAAGCAGCTGTTCTGGCCTGGCTCATTTAGAAGACCTTTGGTCAAAGCGAGAGAGATCATACTGCCCGGCTGGTAGGACTTGCCCAACCCTGTTCCACTCAAGGCACCTGTACCTGTACCAGCCATGTTGCCTCCAGGCTTTTTAAAAAGTTTGACCCATGCCATGAGGTTGGAGCCTGGCCCTCCCCAGCAAACAACCAGAGTCAATTACTGAAGCAACTTGAGGTTGATGCATTTGTTTTAGGCAACATTAGTGCCACAGTCCCTGTACCTGACAGAGAAGGCCAGCTTCACAAAAATAGCTAAATATACTGCAGTGGATTTTTTTTTCAATGTGCAGGATTTTACAGTACACCATTGGGATATAGTGAACCATTCAAAACAGTAGCTCTTCAATTAATGTGATAATGTGACTTTTAGCCACAAGTTGCAGCACGTTGCTTTATCAGTCCAGCAGTTACTATGACAATGATCACACTCTGTCTCCTCTGTATGTGAGGATTCATCTGCATCCAGGCACACTGGCAACAAGAGGATGGATGCAGATTGAAGAACAAATCCATTACCCTCCTCAGCATTTCCAGCAAAGTCAATGGTTTACTGACCGGGGTTCATTCAAAAAAGCTCCTCAGGACAGGCACTGAAGAATATCACAGGCTAACAAAGGAAGACCTACAGAGAGGGAGAGACACACAGAGAAGGGTTGGGGTACAGAAGGTGAGTGATATGGAAAACATATGTTGTTAAATAGAAAGCTACTTCAGATTACTATAGCCGTTTTACTGAACTCTGGTGATATTATAATTAAGAGCTACATATTTGGTTTTAGATCATACTCAGCACAGTTGCCAACTGCATTTCATGACAGGATGTTTTTTTGAAATTCATCTGAATTCTTGAGAGTATAAACAACACGCTGTCGTGGTAATTTTACATTTGGCAGTCGTGGCCTAATGATTAGAGAGTCAGACAAGCAACCCGAAGGTTGCGGGTTTGATTCTCAATACCTGCAGAAAATGACTGAGGTGCCCTTGAGCAAGGCACCTAACCCCTAATCGTTCCCTAGGCGCCACAGCAAAATGGCTGCCCACTGCTCCTTGCATGTGTCCATGGTTTGCTATGTGTGTGTTCACTACTCACTGCAAATGTGTGAGCACTAACTTGAATAAGTGCAGAGGACAAATTCCAAGTATGGGTTACCATATTGGCCTTCACTTTCACTTAAATTTTTTATCGGTTGAGCTCAGAAAGTATATACAGGCCAAGTCCAAACATTTAATTAGACAATATCTCTGGTATTCACCTCAGTGTTGAGAGGCACAATGACAATGGCAAGATAAAATATTAAAACAGCTACTCTAATGGTCTTTGGTAAGCAAACTATGAGAGAGGACTACTGAAAACAAGACAGGCTGCCAAGAACAAAACCGAAATATAGCTGTAAGCAGCTACTGTAAAGAATTACATGACATGGACTTAGTGACATCTGTTCATAATTGAACTGATCCAGTACTGTACTTGATGAGAGTGGGTATTTTGCGTGGCTGACTTTTATCCATTTTTTGTGTGTGTGTGTGTGTGTGTGTGTGTGTGTGTGTGTGTGTGTGTGTGTGTGTGTGTGTGTGTTTTTGCTATAGGAGATTTAATATTTAATAAGCACATTCATCTTTACTGCATCCATGAGTCAAAAAAATTATCTTTCTGAAAACCGCACAAGTGCAGACAGAGTGATTATTCAACCTACTTTAGCGTTCCTCTTTCATTGTGTCGCGAAAAACTGACCTGTTTCATTTTAAATGATGGTATTACATTTTAATGTATAGTTCTAAACAGTTCTAATAACTGTTAAATGAAATATTTATAACTTTGTGCTCATTCTTGTAAGATATGACCATTGAAATGGTAAAGATATGATTATTGCATTAAGATATGATATTTGTTTCTAATATGCGATTAAAATATTCTATAAAAAATCAAGCTACTTTTTCTTTGTTCTTGTGTTTTTTGTAATCAACTCCCATTTGCAGCAATACATTTCTAAACATTCATCATGATGCACTGCTTGTACTTCCAACACCTCTCAATCTCATTAAACCTGAATGACAGATGCTTGATATATAAGACTTGACACAATAGATTTTTCCCCAAAATTTCAATAGACATTTCTTTACACATGCATGAGGTATTATATTTGTTATTATTAAAGTGACTTTATTATATTACTTTGAACCACAGTAATCCATGGCAGTATTTATTGCATCCAGCCTTTTCAGTTGGCTTTAAGGGGAAGTTTAGCTGTGTCATGATGTCTGAGACTGACTATTGTGTAAGGAAATCTGACTGGTTTTCTGTGCAATGGGGCAATCCTCTAACCAGAGCCTCAGTGGCCAGGGTTAGGATGAATGTAGAACTTGTTGCCGCAGTGACGCAGTATATTACTGTAAATGATGGACCATTGCCATGGCTACAGCATGAAGATGATGGGCTGTAGGCAGCTACAGCACTGATGCTGAATTACTTCTTCATACTAAAAACGCATAATTTCTAACAGTATGAAATTAAGATTACAAGGAAGAATGAAGGGTTTTCCAGAGAATTTGTGTGGTTCTCCTGTGTGATATATAATATTTTGGGGTTCATCATTGTAAATACTGTAGCAAAGCTCATCTTATTAAATTCATTTGCAGCTATTCATCATAAAACAACGGTGCATAGAACACTAACTATTCGAGGTACTGTTATTTTTATGTTTTTATTTTAAACGAACAGTAAAAACACAGTGACAGAACTTTCCGAAAAATGTTAACACAGAGAACTGGGTGTCTATGAGCTCATTTGTCATTAAAAAGCGCATTAAACTCTGCTGAATGTCATTCGCATTGTGTCAACGATACAGCCATTAAAAACGGTGCTTTCTCCCTTTAAGTAGTTATGAAGCAGAATCCATTACTGTATTGACTTGTAAAAGTATATGCATAACATGAGATGATAAACAAAAGTAGAAATTCGCTCAGCATGCCGTTACACCTGTTACTGCGCATGCGCTTCAGGTGACCTGCTCTATGCAGCATTTGGGGGCATTAGAACGCGCCTATGATGCCCCAAAATGATGTACATGTAGGCAGCTAGCCAGGTTTTGAGACACAGTCGTTAATAAACAAACACAGCTCACCTACTCGTGTCCAGTAAATTGGTATTCAAATCCTGCTTTTAGAAGCGTGTTTATCCATGCATATGAGCTGAGTTCATTGTGCGCGTCCAGCTCAAGTTACTTGCTGTCGGAATCCTTCATTGCTCAGCATGTCATAAAGCGCAGTAAATCCATATGGTCAAAGATCCTCTTACAGGCCTAAATACAATAACACCGCAGCGTTGTGTCTATGTTCATGCATTCCTGCTCCTCCACACTCATCAACATTGAGGGTTTAATCCGTTCGGGTCCTGAGCTGGAGAGATTATTCTGATGGAGCTGGAGTTAGACGCGCTGACTCCGCCCCACATATACCGCTACAATATTTACTGTCATTCCGCAGAAATAACCCGCGTGTTTGGAGGGCGTGGATTCAGTCAAATTCTCACGAGACCAAGCAAAACAACCGATGTGACATTTCGATTGTTGTAGTGATTGGTGTATCACAGATAGATTGCATTTTAAATAACAATATTCATGTTTTAACATGATCTTGTTATTATATTACTTTTACATTTTACGAAATGTGTGACTACAAAACAGCCTACGATAGACTGCCCCAACTTAAAACAGCATGATGTGGATGACCTTAGAGATATTAACAAAAACGTATGCAACACTAAACCAATTCTACCCGAAACTGGGGCAAAATAATAGCCTACGCGTAAAATAATATGACTCAAAGGTGATGAAATATGTTGTTTTGTTTGAGCAAGCTGCTCATGTATTGTCTTTATATTTTTATTGTCATATAAATCAGACAAGATTTTGATCTTGATTTTTTATTTTATTTTTATTTTTTATCTCCCACTGAACAGTAGGCTATACCCGTAATATACACAGACAGATAATGTTTGCCTTGTCCTTTCTTTTTTGGAAGACAGCTCAGTACGCTTACAGTTAATATACTGCCTCATCGTATATGTATCTGTATGATCTATATTTTGCTGACTAGAAGTAGCATTTGTTGGTCATTGTTGTGTGAATAATGAGGTGAAACCAGGCTGCAGGCAAGAACTTCCTTAACAGATCACAAAAACATTCCATCACCCTTAAAACAGGTTTTGGTTGTTGTTTTTAGGGTATGTTCTAATAGGGTATATTTTAGTAATGCTATTGATTATTTAATCATCGTTAAGTATTCTAGTGTAAAATAGCTAATGTTTTTCAATGCATGTTTTGTTAAAGAGCATGAAGGAAGCATTTGCTGACTGTCTAGAAGTCTTTGTGTTTACTGTAACTGGAGCACAGGGAGTGTCAAATTCAAGGCTACTTATGACTCCTGTAAATATAGCTAGTGTCAGAGGATATGTCTGTGTGCTATGTCTCAGGGTAACTGAGACAGATTCTTCCAGAGGCTGTTTTGGATGATGATGATGATGATGATGATGATGATGATGATGATGATTTAGTATGCTGATAGATTGTATGGGTGAAAACACCACACAGAACAGTATTCTTTTTATTATTATTATTGCTGTTGTTGTTGTTGCTGTTGTCCATGTTATATAAAAAAAATGATGACAGAAATTTGAAATAAATATGCAATTTATTTGTACAGTTTGGAGCTACAATACAAGCAAAGGTTCTAAAACTGTGAATATAATGTTAAACATCAGCCAAAACATCACAAAACAAATTTTCAGAAATATATATTAATAGATTATAAGTTCAAACAAGATTTCAGGAACTCAACATATTATATTTACATGGCTGTTTCAACCAATGATCTATCCCTGATCAATTTGATTTTGTATTTGAAATTAATGATTTTAAAAAGTTTTTTTTTTTTTTTTGTGGAACTTAGAGTGTAAATAAAAAAAATATAACCTCAAAATGATGTCATTCTATTCTAAATATATTACTGATGAAGATGACTAGAATACTGATGATGTTTCACAGTATAACCATGCATAATGTTAGTGAAAATCACTATGACACCTTAATGTATCAGTAAATTAACTCATTGCACAAACACCACATGTATATTCTTATACTTTCTGTATGCTTATTTTTTGCAAAAATGATTAATCCTGATGATTATTAATGCTGCCTCTTATTACTGTTTTGTTCAATACCCTTTTTATTCTTCGTTTTTGAGGCATCCATTATTTAAAAAAGTGGAAATTCCTGTCCCAAAAACAGCTGTCCAAAAGTCACTGCAACATACAAAGAAAAGAAATAAAACACAAATCTGGCCTGAAATCAGAAGCTATGGATGACATCAAACACATTATAACACAGTCAAGCTCATTGGGCTTGGGGGACAAGAAGGGTTCAATCAGTGTTACAGATCTTCAGACTCAGGGATCTCGAAAGGCTCCAGAGAGACAGTGGGTAAAATGAGAGGCATGCCTTCGGATATCCACCCCTGGGCAGTCCTGTTGAAAGTGGGCCGCTTAGCTGTAGGATCCTGGAGCTCAGGATATCGAGGAGCATTCAAGTCCACATCTGGAAGCTTGAAGGTGATCCCTCGTGGAGCTTTTTCAAAACCACCAAATGGTGTAGCCACCCTGAGATTTAACAGAGATTTAATTACTGAGGCATCTGTATTGGTTTCTGTTATGCTGATTTTTATATATATATATATATATATATATATATATATATATATATATATATATATATATATATATATATATATATATATATATATATATATATATATATGTGTATATATATTAAAAAATAAAAACCTTAAACCAGACTTCCAATAAATGACACAACATTTTAGGGCATGAACACATTTTTCAGGTTTGAATTATTGAATATATGGATATTGAGACTGCACCACCAGTTCATCTCCTCAAGATGGTGCTGTGATGTGCAGAAATTTTCTTACAGAACTGAACATACAGTATACACTTGTATACTGTGCCATTTTCATCAGTATGTCATACATCAAAAATAACGATGTTAAAATAACTGTTATTAAACTATATTTAATGATAAATCCGACTTCAAATAAACCAACCTATACTTAAAAACACTGTATTTGCCTTTTCTAAAATTAAAATTAAATGTTTGTTGGAAATTGTATTCACATGATGGCATTAAGAAAAAATGAAATACCTATTAAAGCTTTTGTAGTCAGGCAGCTCTAGCTTGGGCTCTGGGACTGGCATGTGAACTTTAAGTGTGTCGGCCAGTGTTGGGTCATTGATGATGGCCTCTTCCCATGGGGAGTGGTAGGATTTTGGCATAGCTGTTGCATTGAACCTTTCTGGAGGAATGTTTGTCAAGGGACCGCCATATCCTGTGAAACAGTTTCTGCTGTTTAGACTTTGATTGTATTTTATCATTTGATAAAAGTTCTGGCTAAGTTCTGGATATAGTATAGCCCTCTGTAAAGAATATCTTATGTAGAACACACCATTTAAATTGAAAGGCATTAACCTAAATTGAGATGAAAGGATTAGAACTAAACTGAATCGGGGAGATTAAAACTGAACTCTGAATCCAGTTTTGTCTTAGACATAGTAATACAATACGGACTTCAAGTTTATATTACATAGCAAACGCAGCATGCATTTGTTGAATATTTAGAGTGAAACCGACACACATACATTTTAACCCTTTTAAAGTCACTTAGAGTGATTCACTAACTAAAAATAGAAAGTAAGTTGGGGGTGGCGTGTGCTGTCGCTATCTTATTCTCTTTTCACTCGCTCTGATACCATTGCACTTACTCTCATAGATGATACAAGGCTTTGAAAAAACATCTTACAAGCATGTGAGGGTATATAACAAGCAAGAGCACTGCAATCATCCTGACTCATCTGCCATTGTGACACCCATTAATAATTCACATAAACCGTTTTCATTTTTCAAATGAAGTAGTTTTGAAATAAAATTTGTTCTAAAACACAATTCTATTTCTTGTTAGCACATTGTCATATTATTTATAGTATGATTTAACATTATAAACATTGTGATTTTGACATACCTGGTGCAATTTCCTCTGGGTTTGCTGGATTTCTGGGATCTGGTGTGTTTGGTGGTGTTTTTGATGCAACTTCTTTATTTTCTGAGTTTTCTGCATTTGCTTGATTTTCATTCTGAAACAAAATGTCATTTTCAGTTTGGACATAGCTTATTGTGCATGTGTAGCAAGACATAAAAAGAGTTTCCAAAAATAGTTTCCATATTAGAATATTATTTATTTTAAATTAAATTAAAGTGGCATGAAAGGGACTTTGTTTTTGGCAGCAGTTTCTCCTCTAAGGGTGAAGTTGGATACTTTTTATTCATATTTTTAAGGCGTAATAGTCCGGGAGGGTACTATCAATCTTAACAACTCAACCCCATTACATAAAATTAAGATGGAAATTATTTTGTCATTATTATTAATTATTCTACCTGAGGATCAGTGGCCATTTTGAACAAAACACCGCAACCCCATCACACGCAACTCTGTCGCATATCTTTATATTTCATATTGTTTCGTGGTTGAAAACTGGGTTGAGTTTTTTACTTCATTTATAAATAATAATAAAGGTCCCACTTTATATTAAGTGGCTTTAAGTACTATGTACTTACATGTACTTACATTGAAATTAATAATTTGATGCAATGTACTTATTGTGTAACTACATGTTTTTACATTGTACTTACATTTGAAAAATTCCTGCATGTAATTACAGCTGTAATTAATTTATGTAATTACATTTGTAATTACACAGTTGACCCTTCCCTTACACCTTAAACCTACCCAATCCACCTCACCTTACCCGTATCACACCTCAATAGCAGCAAAAGGGTTTTACAATACAACATCAACACATTAAGTACATTGTACTTATTTTTTTGATGTAAGTACATAGTACTTAACGCCACTTAATATAAAGTGGGACCATAATAAAAAAAAAAGTCATTGTTTCAGTAAATATATACATACCAAAATCATGACAATCATTGTTATACATAGAATATTTTATGTTAATGTGTCCACTTAAACACTGACAAGCATCCCAATGGCATCCACGCTGTGTTGTGCATGCAGATATGTTGACCCAGAAAGAAGGGCACAATATGAGAGAGAGATCAAATGAAAAATATAAAACTGAAGGATATGTCTTCCTTCAAACCTGTTACAGTATTTAACCCCATCACAATATTCTCATCCTTGTCACATTAATATTTTTTTGGAAAAAAATAGGGAAGACATAAAAATGAAAGCTGATTACCACCTGACACATTAAAGACTATCTTTTATTTAAACATCTAAATTGAAAATATTTTTTACATAAATAAAGAGACGAATCACACAATTTGTCTAATTTTAACTTCAGTCCCAAGAAAAGTTGTAAATTATCTTAAATGTTACTTCTGTAGTTATTAAACTGTCATGAGGGACATGAGTAATGTAAAATATATTAAAATATAAAAATTGTGTAAAATCCTTATTAAACCAATTCCATTTTGTCCGTAACGGGATTTAGGAGTTAAAATCTGAAGAAAAAAAAAAAAAAGATCTATAATGCCTGTGGTGGGAAAATATGATTTGTTGGAGGTTTGATACGTGCCTAATGATGTGGAGTATTTAGAAAATTAATCATATGTAGCTTTTAAAAAAATCCAAGTTTAAATATTACCAAATCCCAGGAATTTACCATTTGCGTAGATTAGATATAAATTTACAGTTTTGTATATAGTGTACAGATATCATTTATGTATAAATGTATTTTGGAACACAGTGGTGAGCATGGGCACACACACACACACACACACACACACACACACACTTGAACAGTGATAAATGAAGTAGGTTGTCAGGTACGCATAGCAGTGCTGACCCTAAAGAAGGAACATTTGGAAGGACACGGGGCACGTGGCATTTGCTATCTTCCATGTGTGTCTGCCATTCATTCAGCAGAGCACATGCTTGCTTTACTAACAAAGTAACAAAACTTACAGTTCAAACAAGCAAATCACAATTATATAACAGAACAGTTTAGTCTTAGGCTCAGTGTCAGTAATCAAGTGACAAATTAAACATCAAATTAGATATTTGAGCCATATTTTTCACATCAGGAGTATAGGTTATTTGTGTAGATGCTACTTACATTTAAAATGGTGTTGGCTTCATTCTGAATGCTTTCAAATGTGTATTTCTCTGATCTTCGCTGTCGCATCTTAAAAAGGCGTGATCCTCGGTTTGACAAGAGAGAAAGTTCCTCCAGCATGATGTCTTTTGGAGTGGAAAGTTTCTTCCCCAGGTCCATAGTAAACCCTACATTAATATAATATTTTTGTTATAACAAAATAATTCAACAGAGCCTGAATGGAAAATGGATAACCTAAATTCTTGGATAACGCTTTATGTATAAATATATGTATATGTATATATATATATATATATATATATATATATATATATATATATATATATATATATACTGTATATATATGAACATACATGCTCATGACATTATTACAATTTAAATGGACATTAACTACTGAAGATTACAGTACTATGTAATAAGGTCTGTCTGTTAATGCCTTAATAATGAAATTAAAGTTATTTTGATGTGAACATTTATAGATGTTTCATTTGCTTCATATTTGAATACATACTGTATGTGTATATCATTTATTTAAATAGCACATCATATATCATGATATAACCAAACCAAGAATACAAAAGGCTTTAGTGTGGGTGTGGATGCCTGTGTTAGACACACATTCTATGACAGGTCACATAGGAAAAACATTTCAATTTAATCATAAATTCATTATAAACAGGTAAAACATGATGATTGTGAAAGTTTTGTTAAAGGGAAAATTGGATGTCATGTGCTTTTGCTGCAGGAGCATTTACCATGATGATGATTCCAAACATGATATCTAAAATAGAAAGCATTAATTTTGTGCATCAATAATTGTTACTGAATGATGTTTCAATATGAGAATGTTTAATGTTACTTAAAGCATTTAAAATTGCACCTAATCTAAAAAGATCCAAAAGCTTCAGTTTTTGTTTAAATAGGAGAATCTCTCTTGTTCTACATGATCTTTATTCTGTGCTCATTTCAGCTCCAACACAGCTGTCCTAGCCCATCCTCCCAACTTTAGCTTCTGCAGAAATAGCCCATGACAATGACAGAGTGAATCCATTGGCAGGCAGCAGAACATCCATACAAGATTATTTATGGCTAGAATGAGGCTGTGGCCCTGAACCACATTTTAAATGTCGGCGTTTCTCTCTGTGATGGGCAGCTATGTTTTGTGCTGTGCTCTGTAATCATTCAGTGCTGAGCTGAGGGCAGGTTTTGATAGAAGGTTATACCATTAGCACCACCATGAACCTCATGGCAAAGGGCAGCTGCCTGCATCTTCCTCTCACGCACTGAAAGAGTGCTGAACTGTGACATGTTGGTTTAAATGAGAATCCCAGTAGTGCTGCAATAGATAAAGAACACAGATACTTGAAGTAGAACTATCTAAAGTCCTGATGAAAAGTCCTGAGAGAATCTGTCTGAAAAAAGAAGGTTATACATGAGGATACAAAGACTATAAGCTTTATAAATATGAATCTATCGTTGTAACTACAATATTGTATGTTTTTATTGCTAATATTCATGATATGTTGCTATCCTGGCTATTCAAAATATGTTGCCACTCTCATTGTAATATAGCCTAACTGAAATAAAAATCCATTTATATAAATTTCTAATTTAGGGCTTCAGTGTAAAACTGTTAAGGATTGCTATGGTGTTTTTAAACCAGACCATTTAATAGAAAACAGAAAACACAATTTTAATAATTAAGAATATAGTAACCAAAGCAAATCCTTTAGTTGCATTAAATTCCATATTTAGGCTTTCTAAGCCACTGTAAATGTCCTTCCATAATGGTCATTAAAGCATAAATGTGAAACTAACCGACCACAAGCCAAATCTTTATACAGAACAAGATATCTTATGTCATGAAGTGATATAAATCAATGGTTATGCACGAGCTGGTGACAGAACATTGTGTCCAGGGTGTACAGTAGATTTGGTTCCTGAGGCTGACCAAAGCCAATAGAAACTTTTTTTTGGCACAGTTCGCACGGCCTTGCTATTTCATCCTTTACTTGTTGCTCTCATCAAAAACTTTAAAACTTTCAAAATCTCTGAATTCTCTCTTCCTTTTTTTTTTTTGGTAACATTGCTAGTATCGCTTAAATGGATTTGTCTCTGTAGACTGTTATTCTGTAGACTGTATAATTAAAAAAAAATTTTTTCAAGTTTATATAGTAAAATTAGTCTATTTGCATGCTTTGTATTTCTGTGACAACAATTTCAAAATGTCATTCTGTTTTAGTCATCATTCCATTATTAAGTGCACATTTATACATAATCAGTCTTCTAAATTACCCATTTAAGATGTTTAAAATACATCTCTTTGTACCTATGTTTTGTTATTATAGTTTAAGGGTCAGACTGTCCAAAAAACACAACCCACAACCCACAATATTGTTCACATGTTGGTTATCATTATGTCCACACAGCACACACACACTCTCAAGGAAGGCCAGCTTCTTCTTACCTGTTAAAGCTGTGTTTGTCTTGAGTTCTACCTGTACAAATGAAGAGTTTAACTTTAGATAGATCGATCCCGCCTGATTTGTCTTTGTCTTGCACTCTGTTCTTGACTTGCACTGGGGTGGGGGTGTGTGCGGGTGTTAGTGGAACGCCAGCTTACATCAATAGGCTAATTTTAGCTGTGTTCGGCACTCAAACCTCTCACAATGCTATAAGATGGTATGGAAGGGGGAGGGAGAACTGTATGTGTGAGAATAAAGTGTACAAAAGTCTGTGGGTGAGTACTTGTGTGTAAACGGTGATGGGGCTTTAGTCTGTGTAATTCTTAGCTTCGGAAACTGGGATTTTCTTGATTGTCATTAAAGGTGGGCCTTCCAGCAGATAGATCACTATTTCTCATTCCATACAGAAGCATTGGCAGTATGACAATCCTGCTCTTGCCTTATTGCATAACACATAATCAGGACTCAGAACTGAGAGAGCTGTCTGCTCCAAAAGATCTGACTGAATTATGGTAGTAATAAACATTGGTTTTATACTACAGTAACAGCATTTTTGGTCATCATGCATTAATACAACTCTCTTTATGGTCCAGAAGTTTTATGATAGATGCAAGAATTTCAAATTGTTTGTGCAGTGCATAAATTGTACATTTCGAGGTCCCGAAGTGAGAAATAAACATGTGAAATAAACTCTCAGAATTAGCATAGACATTTAGGGGTGGTTTCCCGGACAGGGTTTAAATTAAACCAAGAGCAGGCCTTAATCTAGAATAGTTAATTGTGGTTTTAAAAATGGCTTTCTGAAACTCAGATTAAGTACAGACTACTAACACCTGGACTATTCAGTCCTGAACTAAACAACATAATAAATAATCATCTGATCCTTGACACAGTGTAATATGTAACTTGGTGTTGTTTATCTGAGGTTGTATTTACCTAATTTTAAGACCTGCTAATGACCTGGTTTTTATTATGTTCTGATACATAAAACCATAAAATTCTAAAAGGTTTCCTTTCTTTTTCACATGAATATATATATATATATATATATATATATATATATATATATATATATATATATATATATATATATATATATATATATGAGGCCAGCACACTGCTCACCCTATGGTCTGTGTGGGTCCTAATGCCCCAGTCGATGACACAAATACGGCACAGAAATTCAGCTCAACACTTTTCTTGCTTTTGATGATGCACATGTAAATTTGGCTGATCCTTAATGCTATCGCGGACAGCAATGCACAGTTGATTCTGCGCTAATTTGATCGAATATTTTATGTTTTTTTAAATGGTGTAGATTTATGTAGCAAATGAAAATTTATCAAATTATTGTTTATATTTTGAGACGAAGGTCATGTTAATGATTTTCAGTTTTGTTCAAGGTAATTAAAGCAACAGTTTTTCAATAACAAAATAATATGTAAAAGTATAGTATTTTGGGTAAAAGGTGCCCCTGCTATTGTGACTAAAGGCACAATAATAAACATGATAATAAACAGCTGGCTGACTTTTCCATTTGTTGACATGACATGGTTAGATTCAGACGGTATCATATATCAAATTGGGTGTCCACCTTAGATATAATCATCATTTTTATAATGAAACCATCATAGTTAAAAAATATATTAATCATATAATAAAATATTTTTTACTACTGTACAATTTATTAAATTATTATGGGATCTCATTCAGTGCTTTCAGAATCTTTACTTTTTAAAATAATTTTTTTAAATGGATATATTTTAATGACATGAACAAAAATGAATTATTTTATTTATTAAATTTAAACCAAAAACTCACAAACCATGTTCCCATTCACCATCTCAGAGTCAGAGAGCCGCCTTCTAAATATCAGCATCCTTACAAACACTTTGAACAACTAGGGTGGAGAAAGGTATAGTAGCCTAAATCATAACATCATAATATTCATCATATACACAATTCACCGCTATATTGCTAAATTGTACACGATTTTTCATATCAACAGAAAAATATACCGGGATAACCTGGCTTCCCTTTCAGTCAGTCACTACGAGTTATGTCAGAGACTGACGAATGGGGGTTTCGTTAGAGAGCCCTATCACCTGAGAGTATGAAAATACCATGGGTCTTTGGAATTTGCAATTTGGTCTTTGGAATTTGGTCTGGGGTATAAAAGGAGCCGCGAGTGCAATCTCACATTATGTTTCTGCTTCGGAGCTGAAGTGTGTATGTGCTTCTCCTTTGCCTTCTTCAAGCAACGAGTGCTCTTCAGTCAGTGTTGGTGTGACGGCGCGTTTCAGCAGATTCACAATCCTGCTTCTGGTCTTTCCAGTGGCTTGCAGCGCTCGTGGATGAGTCATGTTCTCATTGCGGGATCAACGGGTGCACTGGGGTCCCCCTGGTGGAGCGCGCTGTGGTGATGCAATTGTGTCCCCAGAGCGCCTCCACCTGGCGCGTGATCCAAGGGACCCCTCCAAGGCCTGTAGGTTTTCGTCCACTCAAAGCCTATAGCCCCGCAGTTGACAGAAAATTGTTACACATGCTGTAGCAGATGACAAATACAACAAAGAACTAAAGCCCCGCCTCACCCAGTTTGGGTACCGGACCTGGTTGAAACACTCATGCTGGCAGAGTGCCAAAACTTAACAAGGTCAAGCCAACGCTGGACTAATATATCTATGGAGGTATTTTGTCATGTCAGATGTATTAATAATGCCATCAGAATGCCAACCAAAGCACAGGATAGCAATAAGTAGATGGCTATAAGTAATTGTAAATCATGCAAAATAAATGCCATGATGACTAGATTTTATACAGGTGTTAACCATAATGATTTTGTTAATGGTGATCACCAACCAAATATTGATAATGTGGAAGTTACTGCCTTTTGCCTTGGCACGACTTCTCACTTTTTGCTGACAATACAAAGGCAGAGTACAGTAACTTAAAAATAGTGGTCAAAAGTCAAGTTTGAGCTCAAGATTTTTTCATAGATAATTTTCAATTACTAAAACATCTAATTGCCAGATTTCCAGTGCCCTACCTATTAATTTGGCGGGACAACTAAAAATCTTTAAAGTCATTTTTCTCAGTTCCAAAATCTACTGTAGCGAGTTAAGGTATTTTGCCTATGTAGGGCAGAGTACGCACCCTTCGTGTTTAGTGCTTACGTAGACAGAACGCTGTGTTTCAGGACCTCAGACCAGCTCTTTGTCTGTTTCGGTGGGAAGCTGAAGGGAAAGGCTCTCTCCAAGCAGAGGCTGTCTCACTGGATAGTGGATGCCATTGTCTTGGCTTACCAGGTGCAAGGCCTGCCATGCCCCCTAGGGGTAAAGACACACTCCACCAGGAGTGTGGCTTCCTCCTGGGCTCTAGCGCATGGCGTCTCGCTAACAGACATCTGTAGAGCTGCAGGCCGGGGCGACACCTAACACTTTACACCTAACACCTAAACACGCGAGATTCTACAATGTTCCTGTAAAGCCAGTTACTTCTCTGTACTCGCTCCCAGTAGCCAGTAAGTAGGACCTGCTTGTGTCATCGCTTGCTGCACCATTCCACTCCACAGACTAGATACGTGCACTATTTTACTCAGATGAGTTCCTCTTGCACCGTTGATGCCATCACCAGAGTGCATGCCTGGTTGGTCAGCCCTCGTGATCAGTTAGTGTTGAAAAGGCTCAGTAAGTTAATTCTTGTTGGTCGGTTGTGAATTATTGACAGTTGTAGCTTAGTCCCGCCCCCAGAGTTTGATGCAACTTGTTATGTTTCGCTTGAAAGCTGTGGAGGGCTTGTGTGTATTCAAGCCATAGATGAGTGTGCGTAACTTTGAAAGTAAGTTTAATTTCCACATATACGGTCTTTAACCCTTTTAAACCGGCTGTGTCGTCGCCGACACATACCAAAAAGCTGTGTTAATTTTACCGTAACTCTTCAACCATTTACACTATCAAAACCATTCAAATTGCCCCTGACAGAACATGCAAATGCGGTTTATTATTGTAATTTCATGCTTTCCGTCAGCAAATGACAGCAGCTTTTTGGCAGAGCGGGAAGGAAGGATTTGAACAGAGAGATATGAAGCGCGGCAGGTTAGAGTGTTTTGGATTGCATAAAATAATAAAAGAAACGAACAAATACATGGTAAAAGAAGTGGTAGACAGCAGAAGGGGATTGGGGATTGTATTCGGGGATTGGGATGATTTTTAATGAAACTTGGGAGACGATTGGCCATTACTCTTTAATGTATCTTAGCATGTGGTGTGTCCATGTGGGTAACACTTTATAATAACTTTCAGTTGTAAGTCATTTATAAGTGGCTAGTTAATGATGAACTAATCATTTACAAAACATTCATAAATGATTAGCAAGTGATATACTAACATTTTATGTATGTTTTGTAAATTCCGTTACAAGTCATTTACAAGTGATTAGTAAATGATTAACTAATCATTTATGAAACCTCACTATGCATTCATAAATGATTAATAAGTGATATGTTCATTATTTTATGTATGTTTTGTAGATTCAGTTACTGTCATTTACATTTGATTAGTTAAAGGTCCACTATGTAAATATTTTTGACCACAAGAGGGCGCACAATAACAAAGGCGAAGCTTGATGACGCTATGAAGGAGGTGACGATGGGAGATGTCGTTTTTAATGCGTTTTCACCATCTAGCGCAGGGTTTCTCAACCTTTTGCCTACTGTGACCCACTTTTTTTTGTATGCCAGTCATACGACCCACTAAGGCTGGACATAATTCAATAACTGAAATGCCTCTCAGATCTATAGGCTCCGTAGGCCTATATGTTTAATTAATTTCACAAAAACACAGAAACATTTTCAATAGGCAGACTATGAGGCAAACTGATTTTTTTTTTACTCACGTTAATGTGACACTTGAGACACTTAGTGGCGAGACGGATCACAAAACTTATCACGGATCCGTGGTTTTGAAATAGTCATTTTTTTTTTTTAAATGCGCTTCTTTGGCTGGCTCTGATATAGCTGGAAGGCAGCATTCAGCATATTACTGAAGCGGGAATAAACATCACAATATGATTATCTGCTTCTATGGTGACAAGCAGAGTTAGTGTCCCAGTAACACCACTGAGAAGTTACACATAAGTGTTTCACTCAATTGAGGCTAAAGCAAATGTTATTTGATTACTCACTCACTCTTGAGCGTCTGGCGCGAGTGATTTCAATTCAATGTAAAGACGCGTTTACGCGCGTCTAGAGGTCCTGCGACGCGAATGAGGCGTTTAGCGCGGCGCTGGCGCGTCCAGTTCGCGCAAATGAGGCGAAACACGAGATAATCATTTCACTGGTCGCGACCCACCGGTTGAGAAACCCTGATCTATCCATACATAAAATGGAATTAATGAATCATGATCACGGATGAGGTAATTTATTCGTTTTTGTATTACCTGTATGTCTGATCGTATTATTTTATGGCATCATAATTAATGAACTGCAAGGAACGTGAAATGTTATGCTATATTATTACAGGCATGTGGTGTAATTCATATCTATTAAAATCATCTTTACTGTAAACATTACGTTTGTACAATAAAAAAAATTGCTTTGCTTACCTGTCTATCAATACACTCGCGAGAGCAGAGTCTCTGTCAAGTCCAAGATTGTCGCGCAGCTCTCTCCATCTCGAAAACGCCTGGCCGAGATTTTTTACGGGTTTTATTCCTCCATTTGTCACACAGTCTGCGTGTATCCGAATATGGACGCTTTCGTTTTGTTGGCACTTCAATACTCACCAAAGAGTAATCGTGATCCATAACAGCTATAACCATACAGTCTACGGCTATAACGCTATAACCACTACTTCCGCATTTGACCATGTGATATTCCGGTGTGGTGGAATATCACATGATCCACACCGGAAAAAAGGATAGTGCGGACATTGCGTCACTGAGAGGCGACATTTCTTTTCCGGGACGGACAGTTATTTAAAATCGGAATTTCTCTGAATTAAAAAATCTTTGGAGACTTTTGAGATATTGTAAGTACACAACTGGAGGAAATATATCACACTGTGCAAGTTATTTTCGGAAATTTGATTACAAAATTGTTACATATTGGAGCTTTAATGATTAACTAATCATTTGCAAAACATGACTATGTGTTCCATAAATGTTTAATAAATTGTTACATTTTTTTGTATGTTTTGCTCACATCAGGTGCACAGTGGTTAAAGACTCCATGGGCCCTATTTTAACGATCTGAAACGCAAGTATCAAGCGCAAAACGCAAGTAACTTTGTGGGCGGGTCTTGGGCGCTGTTGCTATTATACCGGCGGGATAAATGACTCTTGCGCCCGACGCAAATCTAAAATGGGTTGGTCTGAAGTAGCTTCATTATTCATAGGTGTGGTTTGGGTGTAACGTGAAATAAACCAATCAGAGCGACATCTCACATTCCTTTTAAGAGCAGGCGCGCTTGTTCTATAGCGGATTCCTATTATAACGGCGGATTTGCCAGGCGCGCGCCAGGAGCGGTTCACAGCCGAGGAGACCGACGTTCTCGTCAGGGGCGTTGAGGATGGAGAAACACACCCAAATTAACTTTGGTTAAACAGGCGTATGATAATTTGGGTAAATGTGTAAGCTAGATGTATGCTTTTATAATAAACTGTTTATCTATCTATCTATCTATCTATCTATTGTAATAATGTAGGCTACGATTTGCAAAAATGAAACCTGCTGCTTCTGTGTGTAGATGAGAGAATCAAAGTGTATGCGCGTTGTGCACATATTGATTATGGCCAAGCATGCGCCCTTAAAATAGCATATGAATAACATGCGCAACGCGCCACTGACTTTAAACTAGTTTTTTTCGGTCAGTGGCGGAATTGTTTTCTAAACCTGCAAAATAGCATGAGGGAACGTTTGCGCCGGAACACGCCTCCTCTCTGCGCTGAACCGCCCAGGGGAGCGCAAGTGTATTTCTTAGTTAACCGACGTGCGTCTGTGGAGGGAAATGCTTCACTGTGCGCGGGTGCAAAATAGGAATGATACATGTGTCGGTGTACAAAGTCAATTGTGCTGGGTGCAAGATAGGGCCCCATGTGTTTCAGAGAAGGCAGCTGTCTATACCCTCATCAGTCAGCACTTACACTGCAGTACACACTACAGTGTTCAACACCCATTATAGATGTGTAAACGCATGAATAAATAATTTACAACACTTTCTGCATCCCCTAATCTAAAGTGTAAACTATTCATCACTTGTAAATGTGTTACACATCATTCATAGATAAGATTCGTTGATTTTATGCCTTATTGATTCTTGAAGTGGTAATCTACAAATGATGTGTAACACATTTACAAGTGATGAATAGTTTACACTTTAGATTAGGGGGTTTGCAGAAAGTGTTGTAAATGATTTATTCATGCGTTTAGACATCATTAGAATAGAATAGAATAGAATCGGGCATTTATATAGCGCTTTCATATGTACTACTGTACACCCAAAGCGCTTTACAATCATATCAGGGGATCTCTCCTCAACCACCATCATTGTGTTGAACACTGTTACTTACCTGTTACAAATTATCTGTATGTGTATACAAGGCATTTACAACACTTTCTGCACCCTCTAATTGCTACATACATACAAAAAAAAAAAAAAAAAAAAAAAAATATTAAACATTTATGAAAAGCATATTCATGTTTTGTAAATGATTAGTTAATCATTAACTAATCAATTGTAAATTACTTATAACTGAATCTACAAAACATACATACAATAATTAACATATCACTTATTAATCATTTATGAACGCAGTCATGTTTCGTAAATAATTAATCATTTACTAATCAATTGTAAATGACTTGTAACAGAATTTACAAAGCATACATAAAATGTTAGTATAACACTTGCTAATCATTTATGAATGTTTTGTAAACGATTAGTTCATCATTAACTAACCACTTATAAATGACTTACAACTGAACGTTATTATAAAGTGTTACCGATGACACCTTGCACATGAAGATAGCACATTGTTTTTGAATTTTACAGTCAAAAAATCTAAATATGTGAAAAACACCTATTTTAGCTTCAGGTTCTAAAGGGTTAATCTTGTTTATATTGCTATTTGTTGTATTATGTGTTGAAACATTCTGATGTTGAGTGTATTCGTATTTACTTGAAGCTAATGTTAGCGGTATGACTGTGCATAATCTTTGCACGTGTGTTTCGATGCGCACTGCATAAGTGAAATAATGATAACGACTCATATTTTCCATATGTTTACTTTAGTGTTTACACTGTACAGATGCCATTAAGCCATATTTATGTGGATTGTGAAGTTTACACTCAAATGAGATATGGTTATTAGATGACGTGCATATTAATAGTCAATTGTTTACATTTATAGCAATGTATCCTCACGTGTTTTTTTCTTTTTGAGTTAAATGTTTATCATTTATTACTGTAAACTGATTATTTATATTTCTGTTTTTATTATAGAAACCTCACACACACACCCTTAATATCACATACATCTGTTAATGCACCATATGTTGATGGCTTGAACCTACTATTAAATAACAGTGTTTGGACTTTTGGACTTTTGTGCATTCTTACCGATGCCCCGTGATGATCCCAATTAAGTCAGAACCAGTCAATACAGTCCAGAAACCTACTTAACAGTTAGGTGCCTCCCTCAGCAAGACCCCTCTTGCCATCTCGAGGTTGAAACATTCCACCCTGCGGGCTGGATACCTCTGAGTTCTCCATGCATCCCGTACTCGGGTCATATGTGTATTCTAAGTCCTTCCTGCAGGTAGGCGTTGTTTCACATATTCCATCTGGGATATGCTACCCAGTGTACCTTGGTATTCTTGCGTTAGCCTGGCCCTTCACTCGTGCTAGCCTCTACTAATATATATTGTTAGTGCCTTTCATGGTTTTCTCATTAAAACCGAATATGTTTATCAGTGGTTGTATATCAAGCAGGGACAAGTTTGTGTGCATTGTGTTTTGTGATTTCAGCGGAACAAATAGAGAGTCTCCGCAACGGCGATAGATTGAAGCGCGCGTCCGAGTGAAGACCGTGCATAAGCCACAAGAGAACATTGTTTCCATGACACTGATGGCAGAGGCAACGAGCACTCAGCAGCTTGATTTAAAAACAACACATTTCAGCGCTAGAACGCCTCTTACTTGACAAACTAACGAAATGAATGGCCTGCTAGATAGATGGAGATGTTTTATTTATCTGTATTAGATACATCCGTGCCACTAGATGTTTCAAAAAGTGGTGAGGACAATATCGACCCTGGAAAAAACCCATATTGCTCCGCGACGTGTCAACGCAATGGTTGCTTTGGCCAGGTGGTATTTATAGCATAGGGAGCGGGACTCTTTAGATTCTAGAAAGCATTTGATTGGACAGAAGATGTGATGAGAAGTTGAAGTCTGTGGGTGAAGTCATAAAAATATGTGATCCTTTTTAGCTGAAGTGAGGTACTGTAACTTTTGAATGCTTATATCTTCTAAATGCGAATTTTGTCATTGTTTTGGAACACACCAGCTTATTCATAACTTTAAGACTAACATATTCATACTAAAAGTTACGTCGGATGACGACGAATGGGGGTTTCGCTTAGAAAGCCTCTCACCTTTGAGTATACAAAACGAGCCAATGGCAAGAAAATGCCATGGGTCTGCGGAATTTGCATAGCGTAAGTCCGCCCCACGTCGTGGGTATATAAGGAAGTACGCTGGCAACATGCAGATATGTTTCTTCGCTGAGGAGCCGAGACTGAACTCCGGCGTTCCAGCGGTACAGCGGAAGTGGCAGGGAGACGTAACGTCTATGTTCCCTTCTCAGTGAATGAGGGTTACATACGTAACCGAGATGTTCCCTTTCGTGGTCACTCCGAGTTACGTCGGATGACGACGAATGGGGTCCCCAGTCTAATCACGCCTCGGCTGTCTTCCAGTGCCCTGCGTAAGTCTGAGCTCCCTGTCGTGAGACTAGCACGGACAAAGGAGTCCAACTTAACACAGGAATACCAAGGTACACTGGGAAGCATATCTCAGTGTTAATATGCAATTATACCCAACCTGAAGGGGGGGTGGGGACTTGGAATACACATATGACCCCGAGGGGCTGCATATGGAGTATCACTGGGATGTCCAGCCGCAGGTGGAATATTTTAACCCCAGGGGTGGCAAGGTGGCTTGCCGAGGAAAAGAAACATGCTCAGAGAGGCTTACAGTGGAAATACACATGTGGGGGTCGCCCAGAGGGGGAACCATGCACATGGAGGCACCTAGCCAAGCGCGAAAGCTGCCGGAGGCATAACTCTGGCATTGAAGTCGACAGTGCTGGAGGAGACTCAGGGCTTATTAGGCTCACCTGAGGAAAATATCGCACGTATCCCGTCCGTGGAGAGGAATGGCGAGCAAGCGAAGACACCTGAGCAGAATCTAGTACCGGCTAGTTGAAGCGAGTACATAAGAAGAAACTGGCTCCACTCGGAGATTATATAATCTCGCGAATGTGTTAGGTGTCGCCCAGCCTGCAGCTCTACAAATGTCTGTTAGCGAGGCGCCATGCGCTAGAGCCCAAGAGGATGCCACACTCCGAGTGGAGTGGGCCGTCACACCAAGGGGGCATGGTCGACCTTGCTGCTGGTATTCCAAAGCAATGGTGTCCACTATCCAGTGAGACAACCTTTGCTTGGAGAGAGCCTTTCCCTTCAGCTTCCCACCATAACAGACAAAGAGCTGGTCTGAGGTCCTGAAACACTGCGTTCTGTCTACGTAAGCACGGAGGGCGCGTACTGGACAGAGCAGTGCCAAGGCTGGGTCTGCCTCCTCCAACGGCAGTGTATGCAGGTTCACCACCTGGTCTCGAAAGGGTGTGGTGGGAACTTTGGGCACATATCCAGGCCGGGGTCTCAGGATCACGTGAGAGTTAGCCGGCCCGAATTCCAGGCACGCTTCGTCAACCGAAAATGCCTGCAGGTCCCCTACCCTCTTGATGGAGGCCAATGCAACCAGGAGCGCTGTCTCAATTGACAGGAACTTAAGCTCCACTGATTGCAGAGGCTCAAAGGGAGCACTCTGCAAGGCAGTTAAAACCACTGAGAGGTCCCAAGAGGGTACGAGGGGAGGACAAGGAGGATTCAGTCTCATCGCTCCCCTCAGGAACCTGACGATCAGGTCGTGCCTTCCCAGAGACTAACCGTCAACTGCATCGTGATGTGCGGCAATGGCGGCAACATACACTTTCATGGTGGAGGGAGACAGCCTTCGCTCCAACCCTTCCTGCAGGAAGGAAAGCACAACACTGATCGGGCATTTCGTGGGTTCTTGATGTTTAGAAGAACACCAGTTGACGAAGAGGTTCCACTTCAACGCATAGGCATGTCTCGTGGACGATGTTCTAGCGGAAGTGATGGTAGCCACCACCGCTGGTGGTAGGGTACTCAAACCTGCCTCGTCCCGTCCAGGAGCCACACGTGGAGGTTCCAAAGATCGATTCCAAAGACCGCTTCTCCCCTCTTCGCGAGACGGAACGCGGCGCTGTGATCATCGGCAGTTCCATCGTCCGGCATGTCCACGCTACCTCAGGTAAAGGTAAGGTGCTTTCGATGCAACGAATGGCATCAGGCTGCGGCAGACAGAGGTTCTGAAGAAGGACTACAGGAGCCTGATCGAGACGGTACGCAGCACATCGCCTGAAACAACGATCATCGTGTCTGGACCGCTTCCCACGTACCGACTAGGACATGAAAGGTTCAGTAGATTATTTGCTCTAAATGAATGGCTAATGTCATGGTGTAATGAACAGAAGCTGCTCTTTGTAAATAATTGGAATCTGTTCTGGGAGCGACCTAGGCTCTTCCGTGCTGATGGCCTTCACCCCAGCAGAATCGGAGCGGCTCTTCTGTCGGACAACATCTCCAAGACGTTACACACCATATGACTAGTAAGTCAAAGCCCAAATCACAGTCTTTGCTGTCCCAACTTAATTGATATAAGTACCAATGTAGAACATTATATAGAAACTGTGTCTATTCCTCGTTTAGTGAGGTCAAACATTAAATCTACTATAGGATCTAGGAAAAATCTAATTGTGATTAAACCAGAAAATCTCAATATTAGTGAACAACCACACCATCTTCTTCCGCTTATCCGGGGCCGGGTCGCGGGGGCAGCAGTCTAAGCAGAGATGCCCAGACCTCCCTCTCCCTAGACACTTCCTCTAGCTCTTCCGGGGGGACACCGAGGCGTTCCCAGGCCAGCCGAGAGACATAGTCCCTCCAGCGTGTCCTAGGTCTTCCCCGGGGTCTCCTCCCAGTGGGACGCGCCCGGAACACCTTCCCGGGAAGGCGTCCAGGAGGCATCCGGAACAGATGCCCGAGCCACCTCAGCTGACCCCTCTCGATGTGGAGGAGCATCTGCTCTACTCTGAGCTCCTCCCGAGTGACCGAGCTTCTCACCCTATCTCTAAGGGATCGCCCAGCCACCCTGCGGAGAAAGCTCATTTCGGCCGCCTGTATCCGGGATCTTGTCCTTTCGGTCATGACCCACAGCTCATGACCATTGGTGAGAGTAGGAACGTAGATTGACCGGTAAATTGAGAGCTTTGCCTTGCGGCTCAGCTCTTTCTCTACCACGACAGACCAGTACATCGACTGCATTACTGCAGAAGCTGCACCGATCCGTCTGTCAATCTCCCGTTCCATCCTTCCCTCACTCGTGAACAAGACCCCAAGATACTTAAACTCCTCCACTTGAGGCAGGAACTCTCCACCAACCTGAAGTGAGCAATCCACCCTTTTCCGACTGAGGACCATGGCCTCGGATTTGGAGGTGCTGATTCTCATCCCAGCCGCTTCACACTTGGCTGCAAACCGTCCCAGTGCATGTTGAAGGTCCTGGTATGATGGGGCCAACACGACAACATCATCCACAAAGAGCAGAGACGAAATCGTGTTGTCCCCAAACCTGACACCCTCCGGCCCCTGGCTGAGCCTAGAAATTCTGTCCATAAAAATTATGAACAGAACCGGCGACAAAGGGCAGCCCTGCCGGAGTCCAACATGCACCGGGAAGAAGTCTGACTTACTGCTGGCAATGCAAACCAAGCTCCTGCTCCGGTCATACAGGGACCGGACAGCCCTTAGCAAAGGACTCCGGACCTCATACTCCCGGAGCACCCTCCACAGGACGCTGCGAGGGACACAGTCGAATGCCTTCTCCAAATCCACAAAGCACATGTGGATTGGTTGGGCAAACTCCCATGAACCCTCCAGCACCCTGTAGAGGGTATAGAGCTGGTCCAGTGTTCCACGGCCTGGACGAAAACCGCACTGTTCCTCCTGAATCGAGGAGATTGAGGAGATCCTCGAAGTATTCCTTCCACCGTCCAACAACATCCCCAGTTGAGGTCAACAGCTGTCCACCTCCACTGTAGACAGCATTGGTAGGGCACTGCTTCCCTCTCCTGAGGTGCCGGACGGTTTGCCAGAATCTCTTCGAGGCCAGCCGATTGTCCTTCTCCATGGCCTCACCAAACTCCTCCCAGGCCCGAGTTTTTGCCTCCACAACCACCCGGGCTGCAGTCCGCTTGGCCTGCCGGTACCCGTCAGCTGCCTCAGGAGTCCCACAAGCCAACCAGGCCTGATAGGACTCCTTCTTCAGCTTGACGGAATCCCTTACTTCCGGTGTCCATCACCAGGTTCGGGGATTGCCGCCTCGACAGGCACCGGAGACCTTACGGCCACAGCTCCGAGCGCCCGCTTCGACAATGGAGGTGAAGAACATGGTCCACTCTGACTCAATATCTCCAACCTCCCTCGGGATCCGGTCGAAGTGGTCGAAGCGAAGCCCGGTCACCAGGCGCTCGCATATGAGCCCCAACCCCGGGCCTGGCTCCAGGGTGGGGCCCCGGCTGCGTCATACCGGGCGACGTCACGGTCCTTCAATTTAAATTCTTCATAAGGGGTTTTTGAACCGCTCTTAGTCTGACCTGTCACCTAGGACCTGTTTGCCTTGGGAGACCCTACCAGGGGCATATAGCCCCGGACAACATAGCTCCTAGGGTCATTCGGGTACTCAAACCCCTCCACCACGTTAAGGTGGCAGTTCAAGGAGGGGCGTTCGACACTATAGATCACAAAATACTCTTAGATCGACTACAAAATTACACTGGTGTTCAGGGACAGGCATTAAACTGGTTTAGATCGTACCTATCAGACCGCTATCATTTTGTCTGTTTAAATGGGGAAAAATCGAAGATAACGTCTGTAAACTATGGAGTGCCACAAGGATCTGTGTTAGGCCCTCTGCTATTCTCAATATATATGCTGCCACTTGGTAATATTATAAGAAAACATGGAATTAGTTTCCACTGTTATGCTGATGACACTCAATTATATATTTCATCACGACCAGATGAAAACACTAAATTATCTAAATTGACAGAGTGTGTTAAAGATATAAAATACTGGATGACGTGTAATTTTCTGCTATTAAATTCAGATAAAACGGAGGTATTACTTATTGATCCAAAAAACTGCCCACAAAACCTCTTGCAATACAACTTTAATTTAGAAGGATGTCCTGTTACTTTATCCACTACAGTAAAAGACCTGGGTATTATACTAGACCGCAACTTGTCTTTCGAAAATCATATTTCATATGTTACAAGAACAGCCTTTTTCCACCTTAGAAACATTGCTAAGCTACGATCTGTTTCTGATGCAGAAAAGTTAGTTCATGCATTCATGACCTCGAGACTAGATTACTTTAATGCTTTATTAGCTGGTTGACCTGCATCCTCAATAAACAAGCTACAGTTAGTCCAAAATGCAGCTGCTAGAGTTCTTACTAGGTCCAGAAAATATGATCATATAACACCAATTCTATCATCTCTACATTGGTTACCTATTAGGTTCCGTATCAATTACAAAGTATTGCTACTGACCTATAAAGCCCTAAATGGTTTAGCTCCAGTGTATTTAACGGATCTTCTATCGCCCTACAATCCATCGCGCTCTTTAAGATCACTAAATTCGAGGCTTCTGGTCATTCTTAGGATATTTAAGTCCACTAAAGGAGGGAGGGCGTGTTCACATTTAGCTCCTAAACTCTGGAATAGTCTTCCTGATATTGTTCGAGGCTCAGACTCGCTGTCCCAGTTTAAAACTAGATTAAAGACGCATCTCTTTAGCCAAGCATTCACATAATACTTACCTTTTATACTACAGTTAAATCGGATCAAATGCATTAATATTATGAACAGCAGCTATGCTAATTATTTCCCATCTGCTTTTCTGTTGTCATCTCGGGACGCTAGGATGTAAATAGAGTTCGTCAGCTCCAGTTTGTATCCAGCCTCTCATGGAGACTTCAGATGCCCCAACACCCGTGAAGATACGACTCGACGCCTGTGAAGAGACGACTCAACGCCCGTGAAGAGACGACTCGACGCCTGTGAAGAGACGACTCGATGCCTGTAAAGAGATGACTAAATTAATACATGATTAACTAACTTTATTTTTCTATGTACATTTCTGAAATGCACTCTCTGTAAAGCTGCTTTGAAACAATATGTATTGTGAAAAGCGCTATAAAAATAAATTTGAATTGAATTTAATTGAATCGGGACAAGGGCCATAGGGTGCCCCGTCCCTGAGAAAGCAGGTCCTTCCTCAGGGGAATTGGCCAGGGAGGTGCTGTCGCAAGGAGTACTAGTTCTGGGAACCAGGTCCGGTTGTGCCAATACGGGGCAACCAAAATGACCTGCTCCTCGTCCTCCCTGATCTTGCGCAAGGTCTGCGCAAAAAGGCTCACTGGGGGAAACACATACTTGCGTAGGCCCCGTAGCCAGCTGTGCGCCAGTGCATCCGTGCCGAGCATGCCCTCGGTTAGGGAATAAAACAGGTCGCAATGGGACGAGTCGTGGGAGGCAAACAGATCTACCTGTGCGTCCCCGAACTGATCCCAAATCAGCTGAACCGTCCGGGTATGGAGTCTCCATTCTCCAGGGAGAGGCCGAAGCCAAGACAGCTCGTCGGCCGCACGGTTCAGGTCTCCCAGGATCTAAATGGCTCGAAGCGACCTCAGATGCTTCTGACTCCAAATGAGGAGGTGGCGAGCGAGTTGCGACATACGGCGGGAGAGCAGACCACCTTGATGGTTGATGTACGCTACTGTCGTGGTATTGTCTGATCGGACTAGTACGTGCTGACCCCTTAGCAACGCACGGAAGCGGTGCAGGGCGAGACGTACAGCCAGCAACTCGAGGCAATTGACATGCCATCCTGGTCCTGTCCAGGAGCCCGCGGCAGCATGTCCATTGCACATGGCGCCCCAGCCAGTGGCGGAGGCATCTGTTTATACAACAACATGCCGGGAAACTCGTTCTAAGGGTCCTCCGGCCCGTAGAAAACTGAGGTTCGTCCATGGGGTGAAGGTCTGACGGCAGGCTGGTGTCACTGGGACTCGGAGAATGCCGTGTTACCATGCCCACCTCGGGACTCAATCGCGAAGCCAAAGCTGAAGCGGTCTCATATGAAGCAATCCGAGCGGCGTTCCTGCGGCTGCGGATGCCATATGCCTCAGGAGCCTCTGAAATAGTTTCAGTGGAACCGCACTCTTGCCCTCGAATTGATGAAGGCAAGTCAGCTCAGACTGCGCGACCGAGTCAATCTCCATACCGAGAAAAAAGATCCTCTGCACGAGGCAGAGTTTGCTCTTCTCCCAGTTGACCCGAAGGCCCAGACGAGCTAGGTGCCGGAGCACTACTGCCCTACAAAGGCAAAACGCCGTAACATCATGTTTGGTCAAAAATGAGTTAGTGTCATTTTTGTGGTATTTGAGACCTCCTTTATCATGTGAAAAAATATCGTGAGTCAATTTGATTGTTTTAGCGAGAAAATAAAGGGCTATGACAACCGTAACTTCCAAAACCATACGAGAAACCACAGCAGAACGCCGTAACAGCTGTTACGGCTCTTTGCCTTTGTTCCAGCACGCTGAAGTTGAGTTAAGGTGTTCTGACTTTGTTTAGCCTGGCATCAAGTGAGATGTTACGGTGCTGCTGTGATGTTACTGTACGCTGGCTTTGTCATACTGTCAAAGTTTGCCGCTCTTTAATTGTCACCAAACCACGTAACACACATCTTTGAAATAAAGTGTAGACTGCCGAGTGCTTGTTTGTATTATTACAGAAACAAAGCAAGGTGAACAAGCCATACATAGATGGTATGCAAGCTAATAGGTTGTCATAAATGTTGTTATTTTCATTCAGGGCGATGGTTCAGATCTGTCAATGTCAGTGACAACCCGGAGCTAGCTAAATTGAATCTGTGTCACGTAAGTTAGCGCTAACGTTGACGCTGACACTCGCCTCACATCAGACGCCGAAAACCAATTATTAAATACACAGGCATCCTACCTTTCCATGCAATCCGATATAATCCATAATCCATAGCAATGCACGTCATCTGCTGTATCCACAACAATCCATACGTGTTTGAGCCATATTTCCTTCTTGCAGGTGTTCATGTCAGATCTTACACAAATTCATATAGCACTAAGCTAACGTACAAAGTAGACTAACCTAATTGGTAAAAGTAATTCCAACTTTTTTTCGGTTGACTCTGTCTATATTATCTAAGAATTAAAAAGCAGTAATCCAAGTCGAGTTCATTGACTGTGCATCTTGAGCAGTTTGGTGGCCCTTAACCTTTTAACTGCCACCTCCCCTCTCCTCCCCTCCCCTCCCCTCCCTTTTTTCGCATAGACATGAAAATCACGATCCAAACTTAAATGGTTGTAATTCAAGAATGCTTTGTAATAGACCTATGGACAAGTTGTATTCCAAATTTTAGGCTGATATCTCAAAAAATGAGTTTTAAGTAAGATTTTATTTGGGCGCAGTAACAAGCTTTTTCACTAGATGGACAGCCAAGCTTCCTTACTGACCATATAAGGACGCCTCCATTTTCATATATGTTTTGAGTGATCTGAACCAAGTATTTCCATAATTTTCATACAATTTATGAAGTAGACATCCTATTCAGAAGTAGTATGGGTGGTTTGGCAGTATTTGATTTGAATTCAACCTCTAATAAACGCATAAAAAGAGCATACATGTGCGTTATAGCTGGCAGCCGCATCACAAATCGAGAATCCATAATATTTTTGTTTATATATAAAAAAAAAATCAGACTTTTTTTTTAAATAAAATTGAATTGGTGTTATTTTTTGAACTCTTGGTATGAAAATAAACTGAGTTTTCTACCAATCTTTCATGGTTTTTCATGTTTATTGCTATTTCAAAATAAAGGCCTAAACACGCCTAATGAATATGAAATATTCTTGTTGCAAATTGATAAATTACTGCTCCTCTGTAATTTATTTTAAAAACATCTGTATTCAATTATAATTAAATTATCTTTATTGTGAAAATATTTCTTGTATTTATTCATACTGTACTGCAAAGTAACTTATCTGTCATACTGTTTAACTTTGTTAGTGTTGCCGCACTATCCTGATCATTATAGCACTAAACAGGAACAACCAAAGGTCTTCTATATAATTTAAAACACATACCATGATGACCTGACCTTGGTTAAGTGTTCTTATAATGGATGTAAGTATGGGGGACAGCAAGCAAATATATTATGTCAGTTACTGCCTATTGCCTTTGCACGACTCCTTATTTTTGGCACATGATACAAAGGCAGAATACAGTAACTGCCAAACAAGGGTCCAAGGTCAATTTTGAGCTCAAGATTTTTTGCATACAAACATTTTCTTCATTATAGCAACTAGTTGTCAAATTTTGGGAGTCCTACCTATAATACTTTTGTCTGGACAAAACAGAAACTTTAAAGTCATTTTTCTCAGTTTCACACTCTAGGGAGTTAACCCTCTGGGGTCTGGGGTGTTTTTGGGGTCCTTGAGATGTTCTGACATGCCCTGACATTTGTGCTTTTTTCAGTTGCTTATAAACATATTAATGGCAAAGGTGTAAATTCACTCTATATAGCACAAACAGGGCTACCATAATATGTGAGCCACATGTATGTACATGTTTTCATTTTTGAGAGAATAATGTTTATGCATGGTTATTGAAAAAACTAAAAATGAAAGTTTCTGAAATAAGGCCACAAAACACATACTAAATATGTGTAAATAAGACTTTTGACTAATGGATGTCGTCGCCTAGAGTTTTTTCTTCAAAATGATGTGAAAATCATCCTGCCTAATCATTCACATAAAACGATACATTGATTTAAGTTTTGTGAAACACTTTTAGTTTGGAAAGCCAATATGCGGATGGGGCGTCAACGATCCAACAGCATCATGCATATTTAGTAGTTCACACCTGATGAGACAATGTCCCTGCATACTTAATGAGCCATTAATTCAGGTGTGTCACCTATAGCTAACTTAAATATACAAGCTTCATAAAAATGATCATTCTAGAAGAAAATTTCAGATGGCATTTTCAGATGGCATATATATATACACACACACTACCAAATTGGTTCACAGTTGGAAGCATCGCAATTTTTTTTATTTTTCCACAAACTATGCTTGCAAATTGTATAATATCCAAGGTAAACATGTCTAGTAATTGTGCAGTTAATTCTCATACTGTATTTTCAGTTTTGGAATATTTATCCTCTCCCCAAATTTGTCACCAATAAAACACAATACAAATTATTTAAAGAAAAAAAAAATATTTACCTTTTAATAGTTTGTTTACATCTACCTTGTAAATATATATTTTTTATTAAAAAGGTTACAATTACAACAACAATTCAAGTGTAATCTTTCTTTGTAAAAACTAAAGTATACAAAACGTATTATTTGATGACTTTATTTTTGACAAAACATACTATATTTAACATATGAGCAAAATTGACAAACAAAAGTTTATTTGATGTGGCAGTCTATTGTACAGCAAAAACTTTATAATCTATTCAAAACTAGTCAACGTCTTTCAAAACTAATGTATACATTTTATCATACGTATTTCAAAGTAAAGGATTTATTAGTTAGTTGATGACTTTATTTTTGACAAAACACATACAGTATATATTCCTCATCTCAGTATAGCAATAGAGTTTGCTAAAAGCTGTTCATTCAATACAGCAGTATTTGAAAATCGATAATATTTTGTAAAATTACATTTATATTTGCATTTATGTCAAAACCTAGACACTTTTAAACATCAAAATGACATTTATTAATATGTATTCGTGTCAAAATGATATATAAACAGATTTTCCTATTCAATTTTGCATGGAAACTCTTCCAAGACGCTTGCGTGTCGCGTGAAATATATATATATATATATAGAACATATGAGCAGAAATTGCTAAACAAAAGCTTATTTGATGTGGAAGTATATTCTACAGTAAAAACTGTACCCAAATCTAGTCAACAAAATGTTGTCTTTCATATTTCGCCTGACTGTAACGTTGTTTTTATGAAATATTAGGGCATATAAATGTTACTTTGCAGTTTAATACGTTGCTTATACAAATAGCCTACATTTTATTTCAACATATTTCAGTCGATTTTTACTCATCTCAGTATAGCAATACAGTTTGCTAAAACATCATCATTCATTCACACACACTGTCTTTTTGCAAGCTGTGGTTAACAGCGCATCTCTGCGGCTGCCGTTCATTCACAGAAACGCGATTCACTTGAGAAGGAAAAAAAACTTACTGTATTCCTCAGCTCAGTCGGATCCTTGCTCCTCAAAATACCCGCACTTCTGAGGGACATTTTCCATTATTATTATTCCTCACAGCGCTGCGAGACGGTGTAAACAAGTAATGATCTGAATAAACTTGTGTTTTCTCGAGCTGATATGGGGGCGTTCACAGGTTTGTGTGGATTGCCTCAGACATTTGCGTTTGAATAGCGCGCGCTCTCCGTGGGCGGAGTCACATTACATTTGAATGAGCTGTAATGAGCTCGACTGGAATCGCTCTCTTTTAATACAGATTTCACAAGATGAGAATATTTGTTTTTTTATATAAATTACTTAATTTAAAAGAAGAGAATTCAAGCTTCATGCCTGTGTGTCTGTATGTCTGTTTGACTGAGTATTCGCTGAGTTACAGATCATTTTCGGACGCGTTTCAGAATGGACTACACTGACAGAGAGAAGGCAGAACTCGCATCACGTTTATTTTTCTTTATTTGGCAAAAAGCACAACACTTTGTTTTTATCGTGAGTATACACAAAAATAATACACATTTAACAGAATCGATTGATGTATGAAACTTGTTTGTAATATCAAAGTCAACAGAGCAAAATTAATTTCTTTTTAACTGATAAGAAAAAAAGCGAGCTGGTATCGCCGGCGATACCGCCGACCCCAGGGGGTTAAGGTCTTTTGCCTTTGCAGGGCAGACTAGGTCCCTGTATTCACAAACCTGGTCTCGAGAGTGAGCTAGGATCAGCCAGTCGTCGAGATAGTTCAGGATGCGAACCCCGTGTTCCCGGAGGGGAACAAGGGCTGCCTCGACGCTGCCTCGACACTGGAGGATGCGTTTGGCCGTGAGCATCTTGAACAGCAACCTGTGAAGGGAGTGGTTCAAGACACGCAGGTCGATGATTAGCCGTAACCCACCGGATTTTTTCGGTACAATGAAGTAGGGGCTGTAGAAGCCGGACTTCATTTCGGCTGGAGGGACAGTCTCGATCGCACCCTTCACCAGTAGGGTGGCGACCTCCGCTCTCATGACAGGGGCATTGCCACCGACCATAGTGAAGCGGACTCCCCTGAAGCGGGGAGAAGACGCGAACGCACAAACTGAATCGCGTAGCCGAGCCTGATGGTTCTCGCGACCCAGCAGGACAGCCTGGGGAGCTCTAGCCAGGCTCCCAGAACTGTACCAGAAGGGTCACGCGAACCACAGACGTACCCTAACCAATCGTAAGCCTACAGCGCTCGGGGGGAGGGCGGCACCACTCCAACCGATGCTTTCAGCTGCCCGGGAAAGCATGGCCATCAGCTCTGGATCTGACTCGACTAACGCTGACACTCCCGAGGGAGGCAACGCAGTCGAATCCTCATTTCCAGAGGAATCAAGCCCGCCTTGTGATGCTGTGAGTGACATGACACCATCTGCTGGAGCCCCGAATGAAAACACTGGGTCCCCGAGAGGAACCAGGCACACACGGAAGCCCCACGATTTGCGATGTGGAGGGGGGCATGGCCCGAGGAAAGCTCGTCGGAATTATGCCACACCAAACCTCAGATCACCCTGGCCACCAGCCAAAGTATCCCCTCTCAAGGAAGAGATAGATTGGGGTGTGGCAGAGGGGACTCTCACACAAGGATAATTGAGTCTCGATCTATAAACATCGCGATGGTCATGTTCCCGCAATGAAAACATGACTCATCCACGACCGCTGCCGAGCGTGATTAAGCCCAACACGTGAAAAAGCGCTTGTGACCGTTAGGCAGATGAATCACGCGCCCACATCCAGTAAATACACGGGCGAGCCTTCTTGAAAAAGATGTGCTGCGTGCAGCTCTTTTAGAGAGAGGAAAAAGCTCAGCAGAGTGCTGAGGCGCCCAGGCAGAAACACACACACTGTCGGCAGATCACTGCACAGATCAGCTGCAGCCAATGTGATCTCGCTGGAACGCGCCGTCACACCAACACACTGAAGAGCCGCTCGTCTCGTCTCGTAGAGTGAAGATGATTCAGAATGGCTTGTAGGAGTGAAGAAAACTCTTGGCTCCGAAGCGAAAACATATCTGCATGTTGCCAGCGTACTTCCTTATATACCCACGACGTGGGGCGGACTTACGCTATGCAAATTCCGCAGACCCATGGCATTTTCTTGCCATTGGCTCGTTTTGTATACTCGAAGGTGAGAGGCTTTCTAAGCGAAACCCCCATTCGTCGTCATCCGACGTAACTCGGAGTGACCACGAAAGGGAACTTAAGTTTTGATTTCAGGGGGCCTTTAAAGCATAATTAAACACCACATAGACATATAGACATAGTCCTGGTTTTTCCTGGTTGGATTGCTCTGCTGATCGATTGCTCCTGTCTGCCTCGCTGCCTGCTGTGAGTGTGTTTGCTTCGGTGCTGTAAGCTCCGTCTTAGCCTCGTATTTCCTTGTTTTGAACCATCATTTACTACAATTTCTAGTTGTTTATACTACTACTAAATACAGCTTACCCAACATCTCAGATTAACCTGACATCGCTAGCTTCCGTTACTACTAGCACAACACGCTAGTAATTCGCTAGCCTGTTAACGCGCCACCCGTGCGCTCAGCTATTTTTATTTATTTATTTTTCTCTCGCGCGCCCGCGCCTTTGAGTTCATAAAAGCTCAGGTGAGTAAGAATCACTCAACAAACACGGTGAGTAATGTCTTGTCCTGTTATTGTCACCTGCACTTCATGTCACATGTTTAGCATAGCCTTCTCTGTTGGCAATATAGGATTTATATGTGATAAATGCAAGGAGACAGTTAGGCTGACAGAGAAGATTTCAGAACTAGAAACACGCATCCAAACTTTAATTGAGGATAGTAAGAGTGCTAGAGCTTCAGATACTATTTTGGATGCGCCTAGCATAGTGAACTCTTTACATGATGCGGTTCCAGCTGAATTAGTGCCTGCGCAGCCGGGCAAATGGGTGACAGTGAGGGATCACTCTAGTCGCGGATCAAAAAACCACTCTTCCGTTCCGATTACCATAACAAATCGATTTGCCCCGCTCAGTGAAACACCCACTGAGAACGATTGTGCCCTAGTTATTGGCGATTCTATTACACGGAACGTGAAAATAGAGACACCAACCACCATAGTCACATGTTTGCCGGGAGCCAGAGCGCCTGACATCAAAGCAAATTTAAAAGTGCTGGCTAATGCTAATCGTAAATTCTCTAAGATCATTATTCACGTCGGCACTAATGATGTTCGACTCCGCCAGTCGGAGATCACCAAAATTAATATTAAAAAGGTGTGTGAACTCGCAAGTACGATGTCAAGCACTGTAATTTGCTCTGGCCCCCTTCCTGTTCGCAGGAGTGATGAGATAGTCAGTAGATTGTGTTCGCTTAACGGTTGGCTGTCTAAGTGGTGTCCGCAACATAATCTAGAATTTATAGACAATTGGAAAAGTTTTTGGGGCAAACCTGACCTGTTGAAAAGAGATGGTATTCATCCCTCCTGGGATGGTGCTGCTCTTCTCTCTTGTAATATGGCACATAGTCTTAGAGCTCAAACATGACAATCTGGGGCTCAGGTCAGGAAGCAGACAGACTGGCTAAACCGACCGTCTGCTAGCGGCCTCACGTCACCAAGGTCAGATAAATCCCATCACATAGAGCCTCTTTCACCTAGCTATCATCATATAGAGACTGTGTCTGTTCCCCGAATTTGGAAATCCAAAAAATGTTTAAACCCATCTAAGGTTAAAAATTTAATTGATGTTCAACAAATAAAAAACAGCTATAATACAGATGAGCAAATGCTAAAGCTTGGGTTGCTGAATATTCGATCGCTTACTTCAAAAGCACTCATTGTTAATGATATGATTTCAGATAATAACCTAGATGTGCTGTGTTTGACAGAAACCTGGCTAAAACCAAACGATTACATTACTTTAAATGAGTCCACCCCGCAAGATTACTGTTATAAACATGAGCCTCGTCTGAAACGCAAAGGGGGAGGAGTTGCTGTAATCTATAGTAATATTTTCAAAACCACTAAGAAATCAAGTTTTAAATATAATTCTTTTGAAGTGTTAGTACTTAATGTAAAAATATATAGTATAAATGATAAATCACGTTTGAGATTTGTGCTGGCTACTGTATACAGGCCACCAGGGCACCATAAAGATTTTGTCAAAGAATTTGCGGACTTTCTATCAGAATTAATATTGACTGCAGATAAAGTTGTTGGTGATTTTAATATACACATCGATAATGAAAAAGATGCATTGGGATTGGCATTTAAAGACATTGTAAACTCAATTGGAGTTAGACAACACGTGTAAGGACCTACTCATCGTCGTAATCATACTCTAGATCTAATATTATCACACGGAATAGATGTTGATGCCATTGAAATTCTGCAGCAGAGCGATGACATCTCAGATCATTATCTAGTCTCGTGTAAACCTCATTTAGCCAAGGCTGCAAAGCCGACTCCGTGTTTCAAATATGTTAGACCTATCACTTCTGCCACTAAAGATTGCTTTATCAATAATCTTCCTGATCAGTTTCATCATCTCAGCATCCCAGATAGCTTAGAAGAACTCGATATTGCAACAGAAACTTTTAACTCTCTCTTTTCCAGCACTTTAGACACAGTTGCTCCGTTGCGCTTAAAGAAGATTAAAGAAAATAGTCCAACGCCGTGGTACAACGAGCACACTTGGGCCCTTAAGAGAGCAGCCAGAAAAATGGAGCGCAACTGGAAGAAAACAAAACTAGAGGTATTTCGCATTTCATGGAAAGAGAGCTCGATTGCTTACAGAGAGGCCTTAAAAGCTGCTAGATCTGCTTATTTTTCAAACCTATTAGAAGAAAATAAACATAATCCTAGGTATTTATTTGAAACAGTGGCTAAACTAACGAAAAAGAAAGCTTCAAGCACCGAAGTTTCCAAGCAACACAGCAGTAATGACTTTATGAACTTCTTCACTTATAAGATTGATAATATAAGGGAGAAAATTATAACTATGCAACCATCTACTACAGTATCGCATCAGGCAGTGCATTGTAGTCTCCCGGAGGAAAAATTTGATTCGTTCGTTGCTATAGAAGAGGAAGAATTTACTAAACTCGTTAAATCATCTAAATCTACAAAATGTATGTTAGACCCTATACCGACTAAGCTACTGAAAGAAATACTTCCAGAGGTCATAGATCCTCTTCTTAATATCATTAATTCATCTTTGTCTCTAGGATACGTACCAAAAAACTTTAAGCTGGCTATGATTAAACCGCTTGTTAAAAAACCGCAACTTGATCCTACAGAATTAGTCAATTACAGGCCGATCTCGAATCTACCTTTTCTGTCAAAGATATTAGAAAAAGCAGTATCTTCACAACTGTGTTCCTTTCGTGAAAGAAATGATATCTGCGAGGATTTTCAGTCAGGATTTAGACCGTACCATAGTACTGAGACTGCTCTCGTTAGAGTCACAAATGATTTGCTCTTATCATCCGATCGTGGTTGTGTCTCTCTATTAGTGTTACTCGATCTTAGTGCTGCATTTGATACTATCGACCACAACATTCTTTTAAATAGACTCGAAAATTATGTTGGCATTAGTGAAATTGCACTAGCATGGTTTAAATCATACTTATCTGACCGTTATCAGTTTGTAGCAGTAAATGAAGAGATGTCTCATCGATCACAAGTTCAGTATGGCGTACCACAAGGCTCAGTACTAGGACCGCTGCTGTTCACTCTGTACATGCTACCATTAGGAGATATCATTAGGAAACATGGCATTAGCTTTCACTGTTATGCCGACGATACTCAGCTCTATATTTCTTCAAAACCTAACGAAACTTACCAATTCACAAAATTAACGGAATGCATAGCGGATATAAAAAATTGGATGACTCGTAATTTCCTACTTCTAAATTCTGAAAAAACAGAGTTTCTAATTATTGGACAAAAAACTTCCTCACGTAATAACCTAGAATACTGTCTAACACTTGATGGCTGCTCTGTTAAGTCTTCGTCGTCGGTTAGGAACCTGGGTGTGCTCTTTGATACCAATCTTTCATTTGAAAGTCACGTGTCTAGTATCTGTAAAACTGCATTTTTCCATCTTAAAAATATATCTAAATTACGTCATATGCTCTCATTGACAAATGCGGAACAATTAGTTCATGCGTTCATGACCTCAAGGCTAGATTATTGTAATGCTCTACTGGGTGGTTGCCCTGCACGCTTAATAAACAAACTACAGCTAGTTCAAAACGCAGCAGCTCGAGTTCTTACCAGAACCAGGAAGTATGACCATATTAGCCCGGTTCTGTCAAAACTGCACTGGCTCCCTATTAAACATCGCATCAATTTTAAAATATTACTGATCACGTACAAAGCAATGGTTTAGCTCCGCAGTACTTGAGCGAGCTCTTAACGCATTATAGTCCTTCTCGTCTATTGCGATCTCAAAATTCCGGCCAGTTGATAATACCTAGAATATCAAAATCGACTGCTGGCGGTAGATCCTTCTCCTATTTAGCACCAAAACTTTGGAACAGCCTTCCTACCATTGTCCGGGAAGCAGACACACTCTGTCAGTTCAAAGCTAGACTAAAAACACATCTCTTTGACATAGCTTTCACATAATACATTATAGACTTCTATAATTCAATATTAGGCTGCATAGATTAGGTCAGCTGGAACTGGGAACACTTCCCATAAATCCTGATGTACTCGTTACATCATAAGAAGAATGGCATCTACGCTAATTTTAGTGTCTTTGTTTATTCCGAGGTTTTCCCGCAGCCTTCCGGATCCAGGCCGTATCCAGATCTGATGAAGGACCTTCGCCTGGACCCGATGACAACGCAGTGCTGAAATGCCAACTAGTCTCTCCCTATGGAGGATCCCTTTACCACTCTACAGATAAAGCGTTGTCGGGAAACTCAATTCGCGTATCTACCCCGAATTGATAAAATAAAATAAAATTCTGTATCAAAAATTATAAGGAAACATCAGTACTTTGTTTAGGCTTGGTTTGTAGGGAATTACAAACCTGCGTACATATATTCAAACGCATAACTATAGAACCACTTCTTAATGCGCATGTGAATGCCATCAGCGTTTCTCACAGGTTCGCGTTTAAAGTCTATGTAGAGAGAATTGTGTCGTCTTAGCGGCCCCTAATTTAATAACAAATGATTGTTGCGACGGAAGCGAATCAATCATAACTAACCTTAGCTGGAAAATAACTTTACTAAAGAACCGCTATAAAGCCAAAACAATCTCTGTTACCATAAATTATACGTTTATCTCTGTAAAGCTGCTTTGAAACAATCTACATTGTTAAAAGCGATATATAAATGAAGATGACTTGACTTGACATATAAACATTAAAAACTTGATTGAACCAATAAACCACTTTTATGATTTATTTTCATACAAAATCTGTTGCAATGTTCAATAAAAAACTTTTTTTTCCTGCAATCAGGAGTACGTTTTTTACGAGGTGGCTAATTCGTACAAATTCATATGACCTCACTTGTACGAATTTGAAACATTTTTGCTAAATCGTACATATTTTATGAGTTTTGCATTTGCATTTATGCATTTGGCAGACACTTTTATCCAAAGCGACTTACATTGCATTTCAAGGTACACATTTACATTCTTATCAGTTCTTATCTAGCTTTCCCTGGGAATCGAACCCATGACATTGGCGTTGCAAGTGCCAACGCTCTACTGTTTGAGCTACAGGAAAGCTGAATTCATACGAACATTGGATATGTACAACATGTGAGTTAATGTCAAATTCAAAGAGTTCCGGTGTTATATTCTACCCCATTACTGATTTGAGTTGTAACTAGGGACAGATGTAGGCCTACACTATGCAATTAAGTGTAAGTGTACTGTTATCCTGTCCACATATTTTTATGTGAATTTTGAGATATAGCCTAAAAAACCCTGGATGGCAACATCAGGATTTGCAAAAATTCAATTAATGTGCACAAAAAAATTGTGAATTCAGTTGAGGCAGGTGATTTTTTTTTATCTGGTAAGAAGACGTGCATAAACTACAATGGAAACAAACTGACTGAATAAATCCTGCGTTACGCAAAAAAAAAAAGAAAGAAAAAAAAAACTCACGTGACTTTGCCTCAACAGAGGATGTAACTGATAACTGGTCTCATTGGAATCATCATAGGGGTTGGTTGAAATATTTTTAATAAACTGTTACAACTATCCCCACCCCAAACAGCCATAACATAGCTAACTGTTTTAGCATGTGGGTTTGAAGTTAGCATAAATACTACAGCATAAAATTAAACTAGAGAAACAGTTACTACAGGTCATGTAAGTTAAATAATTGCATGTATAATTCAATGATTAATTAGCAAAAAATAATCTTGATGAAAAATTACTTTCTTACCTGAAAATCTCTTTTCTGACCTGTCAAACAGACAGTTTGACATCTAACCCTGTGTTACAACACTCCCCATTCTCCCTAAAACATACACACATACTGTGTAAAATAATTTCCTCTTTGAGGTCAATTTAAAGTTTCTAACCTAATACTAACTCCCCTGAAAAAAAAAGTGAATTTCACTCCTTTTGTGCTCATAGTGTAAAAGATAAATTGTAATTATATTAAATTACTAGAATGCTAGGCCAACAAAATACTATTAACTGACAACATATTTTTCACTACTGTGAGTTTCATTCCACACCCACCCAAAGCAGATTTTACTCAGAGTAGGTACACACAGTTCCTGGCAAGAATGATTTTTTTCTCAGTACACACAGTCCTGCTTAATTTAAATCACTAAAAGCTGTGTCTTGTATTGACGATGATGAATATAAGTAACTATTTTTTTATTACTCTTATAAACTACAAAAACAAAATTTGGTTTTGTCCACTTATCTGCTCACTCCCAACAACCACAAAATAGATTACTTGTACCAAGTTAATTGCACACCAATATTATACAGTGAATAGCAGTGAACAAAAGGACACATTTTATATTTTAGTTTTTACTGAATAACAAATTTCCTAAAACTTCTGTAATGAATCAATTCAAATATCAACTCATAAAGCCCAATTTGTAATAGCTATTCTATTTATTTTGATCAATCACAATAATATTTTGATTACAGTTTCCAACTGACTCTATGCGATTGTGGATAGTTTGTGTGATGTGTGGAATTACTTGGCAGAGAACTACCCTTGCTGTACCTGTTGCTGGTCACCAGAGGCTGGAAAGAACGGAAAGGCGTCCCATATACAATGGGTTCTTTTGGCACTGAAGAAAAGCTGTTAGTAGGGGATGTAACAGCTATTACAGGGGCCATCTCCTGTGAGCAACCAGCTAACTCATAGAATACTCTTTGCTTCCATTCTGCTGGCGTTTCTGGTAGTGATTTTCTATGAGTAGCAGACATTTTGACCTCATCGAGAACAAAGGGGCTTCGAGCAACTGCCTCCATAGAAGGAAGTAGTTTTTTGGGCTGCTCCGACCAAGAATATTGTCTGTTCATTGATTCACGTGTTGGATGGACATCTGAGGTGGATACAGGGAAAGCGGAAGACACATAGGACAGTCTCTGAGGAAAAGACAATGACTGGCTCCTGCTGAATCCCTACAGAGCAAGACAGAAGGACATTCACTTATTAGTTCTAGTAAAACAAGTTGACACAGTAGTTGACTCATAAGCCTTATCAAGTAATCACAGATTTAGTTTGTAACATAAATAAACTCTTGATTCTTTTGGATTTCTAACAAGACTTTTTACACCAAACAAAATATAAATTATTACATGCATTTAGACTGCCCTCATCTGGACAGTGTCTGTAAATGCTCTATAGAGACATTGTGCTCATTTTAGGTTAGGGGAGGTCAGGGTTGTTTGGCTACTGGGGTTGGTTGGCACTGGATTAATTCTGTGGTTATAATTAGTCATCATGATTTATAATTAGACTGTCACAACATTTTTGAGAGTGGTGACACTCTTGATAAGAGTAAGATTTTTTAAATATTAATAAATATGAATATCAGTTAATAGAGACATGTAATAATTGTAAATTATTGTATGTAGACATGTAAAATGTATGTAATTGAATTATATATAATTAAAATAAAAATAAAAATATTAAACATTAATCATATTTAACACATTAATCATATAATAATAAAAATATAGGCCTATATATTTGACAAATATTGTGATTATGATTTTTTTATTCTATTTTTCAAACAGTCATCTGAAATATTTTTGATTTTACATAACTTTGTAACTTAACTACAAAAGTCTATACTCAGTTTGGGAAGGTGGGGGGACTTCATTGGAGGAAAAAAAGAAATGTCTGCAAGTCATAAAGTAAGCTCTGAACACAATCTCCAAATTATTATCTCAAAAATTCTGACATTGCGTCATGACAGCATTGCCATGGGCTGTTCTAGTGTCGTCATTAGAGCATGATGATTGAGTTGGGAATGGGGTTATTTCAGCACTTACCTCTAGTTAAAAACACTTGACTAGTTAATAAGTGTAAGACCTATCAGATTGCTAAGCAGAGATGGTGTCTTATTAGGGTTTGTGTGTTGCAAACATGGTGGAGCGAGAGCTATATTTAAAATTAGCTACGTACAGAGTTAAGAAAAGCTACCCATAGTATTTCAACAATTTGTGAAGAACAGAATTATTCGGACAGAATAAAGACTACACTCGTCGACACTGTTCAAATATGGTATGCCAATGCAAAATCACATCATTTAAGTTTAAAATTTAGAACTTAATTTAGAACTTATTGACCCAAGGTGTATTTTTATTACACTGAAGGTGTTTCATTTAAGGACTGGTCTTTGCAGAAACAGATAGAAAGCAAGTAGAGTAACATGAGCAATATGGAAATACCAGAAAGAGAACTGTGGTAAAATTGGTAAAGAAAAGCAAATAGAGAGCGCAGAAAGCATTAAGTGAGACAGAGCTGATGGAGATATTTATTAAAGGGAGACTTCAAGAAGTGCAAGGGAAAGAAGAAACAAGAACAGAAGAAACATTGTTCAGATTGATATTTGAATTAGTACAAATTAATGTAAAAGTATTCTGTACACCTATCCTTTGTTTTCTGAATTTGAACAGTCTGCTAAATACAGTACAAATAATTAATTTACAAAGTACATAAGAATGAATTAGAGGTCTGACAGAATTGCAAAGGAAACTCAGTCCAGGGGGAGATCTAGTATGTTGATTTGGAACTGTAGCCAAAATGTAGCACCTAATGCTTTTAACACTCATTATTTCATTGGTGCTTTGCCTGGCCACACATATCAGAAATGTAAATTCCTTTTCACAATCCAGGGCCACTTGGCATAATGAGAAAATATTTATCAGGTTTCTTTTTTTTTTCTCCACAAAATACAGATAAAAATAAATGCAATTGTCATTCAATTGTGAAACTAATCAAATCTAATCAAATCAATGTATGCTATAAATTGTAGAACTGTTCTATAATGTATGAAATTATTATCTTAAGCATTTATCTAGAAAGTATCATTAAAAGGTTCATTACATGAGGAATCAAACTTTCTTTGATCCTTGACATTGTACTATAAAAAATTGTTCAGACCACAAAAATCCCTCCTAACTGCAAAAACAGCATTTTTTTTAATCTGCCAAAACAAAATGTTTTTCATGTATATTCTATTCTGTTTTTATTTTTTATTTTTTTGTGCCAACATTTTTTTACTAACTTTACTAACATTAAAAGTGAATCAAGAGACATTAAAATACTACAATGTCATGACCTAAAGTTGTAAAATTACTGGTTTCCATTGCTTGCCAGTGTTTGACTTTTTGGCTGAAAACTTTGGTCTTGGAGTCACTGGTAATGCACATCGTGAAGCATATTCATTTTTCATGGGTAAAGAAGACCCTACAAAAAGATTGGCCCCAGTGCTTCCAGGAGCATTGGAGATGTTTCTGGGGCCATCATACATGGACTGCCGTTTCCCATCTAATTGTCGTGGAACAATGGTTGCCTCATTTGATGTAGACTGATGGACAAATGGGTATGGAACACTTACCTCTCCAGTGGCTTTAGATGGCTTTAGAACTGGCTGTGAACTTTTGAAAAAACTATTTGGGGATGAAGAGAATGTTGTAGATGGCTCATAAGCGAAGGACTGGGTCTTAAAACTGGTAGGGGGTTGATAAGAAGTTTGTTTAGACTCTTCAGGGGAAACTGCTTCCTTAGCTTCTAGAGTGGAGTTGTAGGTAAAAAGTGAGGAGTTCAGTTGGTAAGGCTGATGTTTCATAATGTCCAGAACATTGAGATGTTTGGGTGGTGGATTCATCTTCTCCTTGCTTGCTTTAGGCTTTATCTTTGGACTAGTTGAAGGGGGGGGTTGTTTAACTGCTGCAAGAGGATAAAAGGGGGACAAAATAGGATTGTAGGACACTGGAGGTGGGGCACGGACATTAGAAGAGTATTTCCAAGTGCTTGGCATTGAAAGTGTTGGCGATGAGGATCTTGCCTTGTTGGCTCGCACAGTCTCATCGTCCACCACAAATTTTTCCATACGGGACTGTCTACGAGCAAACAGTTCAGCTCCTTTTCCTTTAAGGTTCAGCCCCTCAGAATCACCTGCATCTGATGAATACCCTTTAGGAGAAGCTGATGGAGCCTTAGATGCCTGAACATATGTGCCCAGGTGTTGGGGTGGACAAGAAGCAACAGAGTTACCATCATTTTGTGACCTTGATGTTTTAAACTGGGAAGCACCAGCATGGAGTGAATCTGGCTTATGTGCCTGATGTGGTTTTGGAGTCCAGGCTGATTGATGCAGATCTGGTGAGTGGGATGGAACCCAAGCAGGTGATGCCTGCTGTGATATCGGTTGAGATGATAATGAGGGCCGGGCTTTTCCAGCAGGCTGTAGCTTTGGTGGGTTTTGTTGGGGTACTGCCTGTACCTGGGTCTGCCCCATAACTGGAACTAAGCTTGATGCTGCAAGGGGACTCCTAGAGATGGCACGGCCCTCTGTGGTCCAGGGAGGGTGAGCTGGGTTGATAACAGGTTTAGGTAGGACAGGTGGAGGGTTTTTCTGCTTGATCTTTGGAGCTTGCATGAAATTGCATGCTTCAGCACCCAGACTGAGAAAGTCCTCTTCTGGAACTGACTCTGTTAAGGACTTCTGATCTCCTTTCTTTTGAAGCAGGGTCATTTCTTCTAAGTCTGCCTTGCTTGCTCCTCTCCTTTTAGTTTCTGGTAGGATCCTCCTTTTAATTGCAGGTATAGCAATACGTTCATCACGTGAAGCAATGATGTCTGATGTGGGGGACCAAACTTGTGGGGTTGTGTTTACTGGAACATTAACTTTGAATATGTTTTCAAGTTTCTTAGGTGTTGGGCTTGAGACACCTCTGACTGGTGAAAAAGTTTTTTGGCCTTGACTATGACCACCAAGGAAGGGCTTAGCAGTTCTGTTGGGAACAAGGGGTCTGGGAACAGTCAATCCTTGGTATGGATCCAGACCATTCATACCATTTGCTGATTGTGGCAACATCTGTTGATGAATTGGCTGCTCTTGATACTGCTGTTGTTGTCTTTCATAGACATCTTGTGGGGCTTGTGTACTTTCTTCTTGCGGAGGACGCTTTACAATTTCACCTACTGGTTCCACAATTGCATCCACTGGTATGCCTTTTCGTCTCATTTCCTCTTGTTCTGCAGAAAGATCATCCATCCTTTGACGCCTCTTGGCAAACATAAAGACTCCCTTGCCTTTTGTCTGTGGAAGATGCTCCATTGTTTCCAACTTATACTCGGCCTGTGCTTAAAAATTCTGATGTAGCTTAAAACAGTCCGTTGGTTCTGATCAGTCGTCTTCTCAGAATAAATTTTTGAAGAGCGTGGCAATCTGACTTCCTGATTTACTTTGAAGTGTACAAACTCATTCTTGTCCTGAAATCTGTCTTCTAGAAGATGTACCGTAACTAACCAGTGTGAACCTTCTGACCCTTTAACACGTCTTGAACATCAACACACCCTTGTTTTGGCAGCAGTAAAAAGCAAAGCGTTATGTTTACTTTTAGAGTTGACTTTTTTCAGCTGTCTTGCTGACTGTACCTCACTCCGTCTTAGTCCTGTGAAAGAAAATTCATGACAAATAAATATATAAATAAAATGGCATGAAAATGATGAAGAATGGAAATTCATAACACAATATAGGAATTATTTAGAAATTCATACATTAATGCATTTGGGACAACATGATGCAGCATGGGCTCATAGGCCACATACACAGTGCAGGTAAATTCAGTGGTCAGTTCACCTTTTAGTACTTAATCCTGTTCTGTAAGCACACAGTTCAGCAATTTACGGGAGGGAAAACCACATTCTTAACTCGTGAAAAATTCAAGTAGTGACAACCACATTTACACACATTCTATGCAGTGTGTACGGATCTGAAGTGAACAACTAATTGTTAATGATGTTTTTAAACGTGTTTCAAAGTTGTGTCTCTCTTCTGTACACACGGTGCAAGAAATCACAGGGAACAAGAAATGTCTTGACTCATTAGTGTTGCCAGATCTTGCTAGAAAGAAAAATGCAAATAAGATCAAGCCCATAATAAACGTATTTCCTAATACCAAAATAATGCAACCTGCACTAAACTGGATCGCTATATGAGCCAAGTCCAAACAACATGTCCAAAGATACTTAATAAACGTTGCTTATAATAAGTGGACATAAGTGGCAACACTTAAAGAGCTTGCTTTCACACATAAACAAAACAAGACGGCTCAGCCGACGGTGGTTTAGTGTTCATTGAACATAAGTCTTTGCTCGCTGTTATATTACTTTGGTAAAAAAATAACGGATATCAAACGTGCGAGATGCCAGAACGTTGCTATGGTTACCACAGTGTCAATCATCATAATTTCGAGAGTGAGTTCAGTTCTATACACACACAAAACAATAATTTAGGGGATTCGTAAAACATTGTTAAAATAGTCCAAGTGACTACAGTGACTACAGTTGCTCAACCCTAAGTTTATCAAGCAACATTTATCAAGTTTATCAAGCGACGAGAATACATTTTGCACAAAAAACCCCCATAAAATAACGACTTTATTCAACTATTCATTTTCTTCTGTGTGGGCCTCTGACATGAGGTCATGAGAGTGCCACAACACATGCGCGAGAATATGATGGGAATCATGATCATTTGATCTATCTTTTGATTCATTTGAATCATTTGATTCAAAATCTATCTTTACGACTTTGTAAAAAAAAAAAAAAAAAAAATTATAATGCTGACATTTAGCTTTCTAACATTCAGTTTAGTCCAAAGCATCCTGACTTTCCGAAAGCTTTTTTATGTAAAAAAAAAAAAAAAAAAAAAAAAACCTTGCAAGAGGTCATAAAACCCCAACTAAAGTGCTTATCTGTGCAAACTGTGTCAGTGCTGCTAACACTGTGGTGGGGTGGCAGGACTATGAAGGGAACAAGTGAGTAAGTAAAATAACAAGTAAAATAGTGAGGGGGGTGGGGTGTGGGGGGTGGTGTCCATTTAATGGAGTCAGGGCTCCTCACCAAGGGATCGTATGACAAATCTCTACTGACACATGCTGGTGCCTATCAAACCAGTGGCTTGAGGACAACTGCACTATTGCACTATTATTTAAGAAGCTCTCAAATGTGTTTAGGCATATGGCTTGCCTCATCCATCCCAAACCATTAACAGTATTGACAAATGATGATCCATGTAAGACATTTTTTTTTCTACATTGATCTAAATTCACTTTCTGCAGTCTTCTAATTGCATATTTAGACAGCTCTCCACATCCAACATCAAAACCGAACAATCCTTGAGTGTTTCAGTCTGTGAGGAAATTTATGCACGTTTATAGAATATCAGCATAATCAGACGATACATTGCCTCGTATAGCAAGCGAAGGCCAGTGTGAAAACCCTATTCCAGAATTGGTTGGTTATTTCTGTCCAGGCACTTTAACAGTCAAGGCATACTCATCCAAGCAAGTACCTTACAAACCAGCCAAATGATCAAGTTTCAAATATATTTTTAATTTATATTTTATATTTTATATTGTTATAATTATATTAATCCTATTAGAGGTATTGAAGGTTCAGTATATAATGCATTAAATAAAAAAATGTTTTTAAATTTCTTTCATTAAATAACATTAGACAATAATAATCATCAGTGGAGAGGTGAAGAAAAAGAAAAACACAAACAGATATAGACAAAGACAGCCACTGAAGGACAGATTTGGAGAAGATTTGTCTTACGTGCCTGTCTTGCTTGGTGTCTGCTGAGTCTGGTCGGTTCCGTCAAGGAGCCAGTGCCCCACCACTCTGCCTGCTCAGCACCCCGGACTTGAATTCCACTTAACACACAGGAGGTCCCACACATCTCCCTCCTCCTCCTCTCCCGTCTCCTCCTCTTCTTCAGCCTTTTTTTCTTTCAGTTTACAAGGAATCTAAAAGTTCCTGCTTCAAGTTCTCTGGGTTCTAGTGAGAACCTGTGGTAGAAGAGCATTAGTCCACTTGAGTTTGTTGTTGTGTTCAGATATGGGGAGGCAGGTACTTTGAGAAGGGTCCATATCAGTCTCTTCAGTGTGGGAATGGGGAGTTGCTCTCTCACGTCAAAATATACTGATAGAACCATCATTTAAGTGACCAGAGAGATGTACGCTTGCTTGGTGGGGCTCTTGATGCTTGATAACACTTTCTGTTTCTCCACACTGGATCCATGAACACAAATAGCTTCCATTGCAGTACAGACATCACACAAATGGACATGCAGAGTAATTGCTATTGCAAGCAAATATTCATTGCTTGATTTCCCCATATTACAAGTCAAGTCACCTTTATTTATATAGCGCTTTTTACAATACAGATTGTTTCAAAGCAGCTTTACAGTGATAACAGAAAAAATAATGCAACAAAGTTTGTTTCGGCTGTAGGCTACAGCAAATCTAGAAGAAAATAGGGTAACACTTTATAATAACTGCACACTATTAATCATTAGTTAAGCATTAGTAAATAGTTAATTCATCATTTAGAATGCATTAATAGACATTAATAAGCAGTTTATAAATACAGCTATAAATGATTTAATCTTGATTTATAAGCATATCTATAATGTGTTTAATAATTGTATTTTCATTCTTTATTAATAATCTATTTATCATTTCTAAATTAAGTATTGCATTATTTACAAACCAGTTATTTAGGAGTTGTCAGTGGTTCATAAGATCACTTAGAAAGTGTAAGTAAATGATTAATAAACTATTTAAATGTACATTCATACATCTTATTATTCAGATATATAGTAATAGTTATAGTGTGTTAATAAATGCTGTATTAACATGTACTTCTACTGTAATGCATGGTTAATTCAGGTAGTTATAAAGCATTTAGTAGTGGTCAGTTAACTATTTTTGTGAGCTCATCTAAAGTGAAGACTAGTTATGCCTCATAAAGCATTTACAAAGGAGATTTAAAGGCTCGGTTATCGTCTAAACAGAAAAAGGAAACAAACAACACAGTGATACAGAACATGGATATATTTAAGATTTATAAATGTACATTTAAGTAGTTTATTAATCATTTACTTACATTGTCAAAGTGATCTTATGAACCACTGACAACTCCTAAATAACTGGTTTGTAAATAATGCAATACTTAATTTAGAAATGACAAATTGATCATTAAGAAAGTATGAAAATACAATTATTAAACACATTATAGATATGCTTATAAATCAAGATTAAAGCATTTATATCTGTATTTATAAACTGCTTATCAATGTCTATTAATGCTTTATAAATGATGAATTAACTATTTACTTATGCTTAACTAATGATTAATAGTGTGCAGTTATTATAAAGTGTTACCGAAAATAGTGTCATAGTCTTAAGTAAGTTCAGTGATAGTTAATTTCTGTTGTAAAAAAGTTATTAATTTAGTATTTTCACTGCGATTTTACGTATTTATGAATGAACAGCTCCTTTCAAAATCTTCCCAGTCTACTGACATTTGTTAAGACATCTGCTTTAAATATTACAGTGCTCATGATAACTTTCGTTAACTTTACAATAAGTAAATCCACACTCTGGGATTAGAGGAGTGAAAGCAGGAGATAAAGAACATAAACTCTTACTAGATGCAGATGGCATTTTTGCAGTCATAACTGATTCTCTGACCTTTTTACCACAGCTAATGGATGTTATACAATCCTTCTCAAAATTGTCAGGTTACACTGTCAACTGGAATAAATCTGAAACTACCCCCCTTTCCAAATCATGTTTACCAGTTATGGTAGAAAAGTTTACATTTAAATGGGTCCCTAAGGGAATGAAATATTTAGGAGGAAATAATAGCACTCAATTTACACCCACCACTACAGATGTTCAAAACTAACCTGGAGAAGTGGGAGAAAATCAAACTGACTCTTTTGGGGAAAATCTGTATTATTAAGATGGTGATAGCCCCCCAGCTTAACTATGTCCTAATGATGCTTCCGATTAAAATACCAACTTAATTTTTTTAACAATTTGACATTTTAATGAAAAAAAACTTTGTGGGATGGGAAAAGGGCAATAATTAATCTAAACAAGTTAATTGCCCCTTAAGAGGAGGGCTGGGTTTTCCTGATTGTAGACTATATCATTTGTCATTTGCTATGGCAAAAATAGTTAAATATTGGAATCAGGAAAAAGATAAAACCTACTGGATGAATGTTGAATATAAAATATGTTCACCTTTTACTCCTATTGAAGTATTTTCGCAGTCTGCTACTACAAACCTGTTCCCTTTCGTTCAGTCACTCTGAGTTACATCAGTGACTGACGAAATGGGGGTTTTGCTTAGAAGCCTATCACTTTCGAGTTCTTACAAAACGAGCCAATTGGCAAAACAATGCCATGGGTCTGCGGAATTTGCATAGAGCAAATCCGCCCCACTGCGTGGGTATAATAGGAGCAGCGCGGCAATCTCGCATTATGTTTTTGCTTCGGAGCTTCTAAGTAATCTCATTTCTGCTACTGGTCTGTGCAGTGATCTGCCAACAGTGTGTGTTTTCTCCATGGGTGCTTCAGCACTACTGTTGAGTTTTATCCTCTCTAAAAGAGCTGCACGCGGCGCATCTTTTTAAAGATGTCTCGCCCGTGTTTTTCTGGGTGCGGTAGACAGATTAATTCTGCTGATGGGCACATACACTGCCTGGCGTGTTTGGGCTTAAATCACGCTCAGGCAGCATTCGTGGATGCGTCATGTTCTCATTGCGGGAACATGACCATCGCAATGTTGTGATCGAAACTCAATGACCTCCTTAGTAGTGTCCCCTCTGCCACACCCCAATCTATTCTCTCCATGAGAGGGGATACTTTGGCTGGTGGCCAGGGTCATCTGCGGCTGACGGTGTGGAACAACCCGATGAATTCTCCTCGGGCCACATCCCCCTCTTCCACATTGCAACCCGTGAGGTCTCCTTCGGGGGTACCAGCATTGCCCGAGTCTGATCCAGAACTGACTGCCATGCTTTCCCAGGCAGCCGCGAGCATCGGGCTTGTGTGGAACCCTCCGCCATGCTGAGCGCTGAAGGCTTGATGATTGTTTTTTGGGTTTTTGGGCCAATTCCTTTCTTCCCGGAAATGCATGATGAGGTCATGAGATCGTGAAAGTCTCCTTTGACTTTTCACGACTGCTCGGCGGCCTCTTCCGCCTTCTCTGCCCTCGATGAGGCCACGGCCAAAGGGTACACTGGGGTCCCCCCGGTGGAGCATTCTGTGGCGTTACAACTGTGTCCCCAGAGCGCCTCCACCTGGTGTGGCGACCCTAAGCACCCCTCCAAAGCCTGTAGGTTTTCATCTACTCTGGTGGCGAAGATCTATAGAGCTGAGGGGCAGGCTTCCTCCTCACTGCATGCTATGGCCATCCTACAGGTCTACCAGGCCACGGTGCTCAAAGACATGCACGAGGGTAGGGCTTATCCAGGGCTCATGGAAGAACTGCGTGCCGCTACCGACCTCACTCTATGGGCAATGAAGGTGACATATTCTGCCCTGGCGGCCAGCTGCTGCCTCCACCCAGCCGCCAGCTCAGACGCCTCAGTCTGATCGCCGCTGAGGGCGCCCTCCTGCGGCTCCTGCCGCTCCTGCCCGGCCCCAGTAGCAACCTTCACCCGGGCCGCGCCGTGGAGGTAGCTGCAGAAAGGCGCCCCAGCCCGTACCAGCCCCACAGCCGGCCAAACGCCAGCCGAAGTGGCACTCCTGATACGGGCAGCTCAGAGATGGGCCTCAGTTCTTCTCAGGAGGTGCTAGCAGGGCCACTCCTTCCCCTGGCCGGGGGAGAATATTTTGTTCTCCATTCCTCGCTGGCCTCACGGTCGGCAGCACCCCAATCTGGTTAAAGAAAGAACTGACATTTCTATCTTCTACACTCCGCCTCGCCACTCTCGTCCCCCTCTGTCGCCAGACCCCAGGTGGGCCGGTCATTCCGCCTCGCTGCCCCATCGTGGGTATGTCTGTGGTTCACATGACCCCGCTGGTTCAGTTTTTGGGAGCCTGGCTAGAGCTTCTCAAACTGTCAGGCTGGTTCGCAAGAACCATCAGGTTCGGCTATGTGATTCAGTTCGCACGGTCTCCTCCCCACTTCCATGGAGTCCGCTATACCATGGTGGGTGGCAATGCCCCTGTCATGCGTGTGGAAGTCGCCACTCTACTGTGAAGGGTGCTATCGAGACCGTCCCTCCAGTCGAAATGAATTTTCGAATGTGTTCGTCTGTTGGATTGGTTTGCAGTGATCGACCTGAAGAGATGCGGAGAAGGGACCTACTTTCATGTCTCCATTCTTCCTCGACACAGGCCGTTTCTTCGATTTGCTTTCGAGGGGCAGGCATACCAGTACACGGTACTTCCATTCAGGCTAGCCCTGTCTCCTCGCGTCTTCACGAAAGTCGTCGAGGCAGCCCTTGTGCCACTCCGGCAACAACGGGTTCAAATCCTGAACTATCTCGACGACTGGCTGATTCTAGCTCACTCTCGAGAGCAGGTTTGCGAACACAGGGACCTGGTGCTCCGGAACCTCACCCATCTGGGCCTTTGGGTCAACTGGGAAAAGAGCAAACTCTCCCCCTTGCAGAGAATCTCTTTTCTCGGTATGTAAATCGACTCTGTCGCCATGTACACGCAGCTTACGAGCAAGCGCGCACAGTCACTGCTGAATTGCCTGAGTCAATTAAAGGGCAAGAGTGCAGTTCCACTGAAGTTATTTCAGAGGCTCCTGTGGCATGGCATCCGCAGCGGCAGCCACGCCGCTCAGACTGCTTCATTTGAGACCGCTTCAGCACTGGCTTCACGATCGAGTCCCGAGATGGGCATGGCAACAGGGCACGCTCCGAGTACCAGTTACCTTAGCTGGCCGCAGGGCCTCCGCAAGTATGTGTTTCCCCCAGTGAGCCTTCTTACACAGGTCCTGTGCAAGATCAGGGAGGATGAGGAGCAGGTCCTTCTGGTTGCGCCTCATTGGCCCACCCGGATTTGGTTCTCCGAACTGGTGCTCCTCGCATTTCCAGCAGCCTCTGGAACCCACGTCCCGATCTGTGGAACCAGCATGTGTGGGTTCTGGATGGGACGCGACAGGTTTGAGTACCCTACCACCTCAGTTGGTGGCTACCATCACTTCTGCTAGGGCCTTGTCCACGAGACACGCCTATGCTCTGAAGTGGGACCTCTTCGTCACCTGGTGTTCTTCTCACCGAGAAGATCCCAGAAAATGCTTGATCGGGTCAGTGCTCTCCTTCCTCCAAGAAGGGTTGGAAAGAAGTCCGTCTCCTTCCACCCTGAAGGTTTACGTGGCTGCGATCTCTGCGCACCACGACCTTGTAAAGTCAAAAACAATGGGACAGCATGACCTGGTCGTCAGGTTCCTGAGGGGGGTGAGGAGACTAAATCCTCTCATAAATCCTATATCTAAATCCTGCATACCCTCTTGGGACCTCTTCAGGACATCAGACCAGATCTTTGTCTGTTTTGGTGGGAAGCTGAAGGGAAAGGCTCTCTCCAAGCAAAGGTTGTCTCACTGGATAGTGGACGCCATTGTCTTGGCTTACCAGAAGCAGGGTCGTCCATGCCCCCTAGGGGTGAGGGCACACTCCACCCGGAGTGTGGCCTCCTCCTGGGCTTTAGCGCATGGCGCCTTGCTAACAGACATCTGTAGAGCTGCAGGATGGGCAACACCCAACACTTTCGCGAGATTCTATAATCTCCGGGTAGAGCCAGTGTCCTCTCATGTACTCGCTTCTACTAGCCAGTAAGTAGGACCTGCTCTGTGTCATTGCTTGCTGCGCCATTCCTCTCCACGGACAGGATACGTGCGCTATTCCACTCAGATGAGTTCTCCTTAGACCCTGAGTTCCTCCTGCACTGTCGATGCCATCACCAGAGTGCATGCCCGGTTGGTCAGCCCTCGTGATTGGCTAGGTGCTTCCATGTGCATGGTTCCCCGCTTGGGCAACCCCCACATGTGTATTTCCACTGTAATTCTCCCCGAGCATATGTTTTCCCTCTGAAAGACCTCTTACCATCTCAAGGTTGAAACATTCCACCCTGCAGGCTGGATACCTCTGAGTTTCCATATGAATCCCGCTCTCAGGTCATATGTGTATTCTAAGTCCTCCCTATGTGTAGGCGCTGTGTTAAATATTCCACCCGGGATATGCCACCCAGTGTACCTTGGTGTTCTTGCGTTAAGCCTAGCCCTTTGTCCGTGCTAGTCTCACGACAGGGAGCTCAGACTTGAGCAGGGCACTGGAAGACAGCCGCTGTGGCGTGATTGAATTGGGACCCCCATTTTGTCAGTCACTGACATAACTCAGAGTGACTGAACGAGAGGGAACGTCTCGGTTACGTATGTAACCCTCGTTCCCTGAGGAGGGAACGGAGACGTTACGTTCTCCTGCCACAACCGCTGTACAGCTGGAACAGCCGGGAGTTCAGTCTCAGCTCCTCAGCATAACATAATGCGAGATTGCTGCTCCTTTTATACCCAAATGGGGGGCGGAGTTGCGCTATGCAAATTCCGCAGACCCATGGCATTGTTTTGCCATTGGCTCATTTTGTAAGAACTTAAAGGTGATAGGCTTCTAAGCGAAACCCTCATTTCATCAGTCACTGACGTAACATCTCCGTAACGTTCCCTCCTCAGGGAGCGAGGGTTACACACGTAACCGAGACGTTCTTGCTCATTCTAGAGATGCTTGGATTAGTATTCACAAAATATTCAAATTATCTCACAATTTACAGAAATATTGTTCATTATGGTATAACCTGGCAATTCAATTGGTAAAAAGATTCAATTGGTAACGAAAATGTAATTAAATGTTATAATATTTTAGGAAGAGACCACTTTTGGAAGTTTTTACAGCTGTGTTATTGTATATTGTCTAAAATTGGCCCTGCGGTTGACAACCCTAAAAGGTTGATACCTTAAAAAAACAAGAATCTTGTAAATCCTCACAATTATATAAAATGGTAAACTCCTTCAGGAGCAGTGACTTGGGAAATTTAAGGACCATATGGCAGAGGGACATAGATGTGGAAACTGACTCTGGTCTAGCATTTTGGTGGGGTGTGGTAAATATATAAAAGAAGCAAGGGGGAAGTTCACTCAATATAAGATTCTCCACAGATACAACCACAGTCCGGTAAGACTTTTCAGGATGAAACTGATGAAAGACAATTTATGTTGGAAATACCAGATGGAAACCGGTACCTTTTTACACTGTATTTTGGAATGTAGTCTTGTTAAACCATTCTGGAAACAAGTTATGTATGTTTTAAGTTGCTGGTATGGCTCCAAAATATCTCTAACTCCAAAACTGTTTCTATTAGGTGACAAGTCTCAAATACCTAATGTTTCAAAACGTGTATTTTCTGTTATTATGGTATGTATTACAAAGGCTAGTAGGATTATTTTGAGATACTGGAAGACAATGAAAGCCTCAGTACAACAGAGTGAAAGAGTGGGCCAGAGCAATGGTAGAAATTGCATCTTATGAATCTATGCTTAAACAAGTAAACAGTGTCAGATAGGAGGGGTTGTCTCCTTGGGAAGAGTTCTGGACACATATTACAATAAGGTCTCAAAATGCATAGATAACCACTTTGTGTTTTGTTTTGTACTGTATTTTATTTCATGATCAAAATGTGTCTGTAAGAACATGGAACCCTGTTTTTATCATAATGATGTTGTACTGTCACCTATCAATTAAAAAAATAATAATGTTGAATATTAAGTGTCCCCAACTAAGCAAGTTAGTATTACATACAACAATGTATAAAAAAACAAAAACTTTTTAGTTTTGCTCCATTATTATATTAATTACAGAATTAACTGCATCGAGCTATGGAGCTAGAAGAGTCTCAATAAAGATAAATGCACAAACTGCATTCACATATGCACACACAGGATACACAAATGTACACACATGATTCATAAAAACACACACAGGATACACAAATGCGCACAAAATTCACAAATGCACACACAGAATTTAAAAAGCACAGAAGATTCACAAATGCATACAAAATTCAGAAATGCACACAAAATTCATAAATACACACACAATTCAGAAATGAAAACAAAATTTACAAATGCACACAAGATTCACAAATGCTCAGGACAAGATTCAGAAATGTATTTCTGATGCACACACAAATATATCTTGATTTACAAACTGCTTGCGGTCTGTGAACTTCACTGCATTTGTGTGTGAATTTTGAGACTCCCCTGACTTGGCTCGACACACAAATGCCTTTTTTTAAACAGGGAATGACCTGTGACCAATCAGATACCTCCCTTGTTTTAGCCAATCACAAGAACGCACCCCACGTGGGGGATTGTTTACTTGTAAGCCAATCATATGAAGTGTGGGCGCGAGCGCTAGAGCGAGGTGGGTGGAGTTCTGCCAGTTGGTTGAGACCGGCTTCTTAGGCGGTGGGCCAAGTCCGTCTATCTCGTTTAGTTTTTGATTTGACAGTTACTCAGCAGCTGTGTGGCTCATTTTTGTCTGTATGAATAATTCACAAAAAGATTAATGATTGTTTCCAACGCCAATTGTTGCACATTAAAGTATAAAAATAGATTTCATTTCGCTAGCTGATCACAAACGTTGGCCGGAGTGAGATCCAATCAACGCTTGTGTTGTTACCTTGTTGAATAGATTTGGCCAATCACGTTATTCGTTGAACCGGCGTCGCGTCAGTTTTGAGTCTAGTACAGTCTACAACCCAACGTGAAGAGACCGGTGTGTCTCGGCAAGACAACGTCAAGGTAAGATTTGTTTTACAATGATAATACACCCCTATATCTTAATGCTTTTCATATAAGTTGTATTTAAGACTGCAAGGCAAGCTATAGTTCGCCGTGAATATATGCGTTGTCGTCAGTGATGCGCGGGTCAATGTATAAACAAACCGCACCCGACCGACGTTTTCAACTAACCCGCCCGCAACTCGGACCGCAAAAAACGAAAAAGAAAATATTGTACCCGACTCGCTTCCTGACCCGCATTTTTTTTAAAGTAGCTATAATGCTCATCGTAGCTCTTAATATAACTTAATATTCTAATTTTGTCAAGAATTATAAAAAATCGTCAATATAAGCTCATAATTTGTACTAAAATAGTCTAAATGTTTAGTTTTAAAAACAATTTTAAAAAGCTGGCTATGTCTATTTTGATGTTTCTGCGCAAGTTCAGCAGACAGTGAGGTTCGGGTTTGTTCCGATCAGAGCTCATGAGCGGAGAACGCATTTCTGAATATTCCGCTCCGCTCACGGTCGCTCGCCCAACCCAGATGGCCCGCTGTTTCGAAAATATGTGGAATAAGGGCTGCCTCCGACTATTTTTTTTTCTTGTCGACTAGTTGTTCATTTAAGCCATTCGTGGACAAATCGCCCCTTTATATTAAATTAATTACTTAAAGGCTAGCCTACAGGAATAAGCGTAATGACCGCACGCTTAAAGCTTGCCACAAAGAACCGGTTGAAGTAATGATTATGAATGTGTCTAAATTAGCAAGGAGACATTTAATTGTTTAGTAATAAACTGGTGTTTTCTGTGTCGCTGCAAAGATGAAGTTGACAATGCGGAGATTGCGGACTCGCCATGAACGCCATAGAGAAATGTACATTTCATATGGATTAGCCTACATAATCAGAGAGTATAGCCTATTTATTTTGGTTTGAATATTTTCGTTTAAAAGTAGACATTTCAAGATTTCTGTAATATATAGCCTATATTTATCAAATCTGTGAGGCACAAGTTGAGTTTCGGCGCCCTCCAGTTCACATGCAGTGATCGCGTACCGGTGTTACGGATCAACTGGGGATCATGTTAACTGGGGACGCGCGCGTGCACGCAGATAGTTTTACCTGGATTTCCAGCAGATGTTGAAAGGTGCCAGATTCGTCACAGCGAATCTTTCACTGAGCAGATTTAAAAGCTTTCCACGTTATTGGTAAATGTTTGTATCATATTAGGACACTGTTGTTTACTCTGTCGCTGCTCTGCTGAATGTTTCAGACGCATTGTGTTTTAATTTCACGACACAGACCACGCCCACATTATTTTGTTACTCGTTTCAATGAAATTGAATATCTGATGACAACTGTTAGTAGATTAAATAAATTATGCTATAGACATTTTGTCTTTGCAGTGCATGTATATTCGCAGATTATTGTTATGATGCCAATTTGTGGCTTAATTTAAATTGAGCAGCAATACTGCTGTGGTAAAAGTGATGTCAAGCATTTATTTATTATTTATTTTAATGTTACTGAGGAATGAGTTAAAAGATAAAGCATACAGTAGGCTACACTCCATAAATGTTCCTAAAGAGTGTTGAAAATTGAGAAGCCATAGTTTATGGATCCAGTGAATTACCCACAGTATTTATTCAGGGGAATGTTCAACAAACATATTCATTAGCTAACAGGTATGAAAGTAACAATAAAAAAAGGAAGAAAAAAAAAAGGAAAATAATAGGCAAATGTGCATGCATGCAGGACAGCTGTATTTGCCAACAGTGGAAGATCTGACCACACAGTCCCACCTTCCACATTCTGAACATTCAATCTAAAGAAGGGAGAACAAACTATAGACTAAGTTACATGTTAATGAAGAACAGTTACTTGTTTTGCAATGTATATGTATACATTTTTCTTACCCATTGGCCAGTTTGGCCTTCATACCTATGCTGCTCTCCATCTAATGTAATCATGTTATATTAGTAAATAAATGTCACAGTTGTATTATCTTTTTAAGAACAATTTAACACACCATCACCCTTCATTGTGAAATTTTCACATCTCCTCTTTATATAATCACGCTCCTTTCTTGAGCAGCGATCGGGATATTGGTTATCCTGCAAAGTTTTTGATTTGTCTAACTTTAATTGCATCCATTTGCTGTGGCAGTATATGGCCTAACAACAATGACACTTCATTTATAGACCTTTTAATCTGTTCCTAATGGTTAGCAGACAACGATAATGAAAGCACATGATGTGATGGATAACAAGTAAAGATAACATGTTAATGAGATTCATGGTACCAGTCAAATGAAGAGAACTGGCATAATTTAAATTTATATTACATAAAAAGATTGTGTCATATTTCTTTTGTTAAAGAGGTCAGCAAAAAAGTAAACAATAAAGCATTTCCTATTGTTTTAGAGAGGGTCATGCTATGCATGTGAGGTGACAAATGATTAAGAGGTTGGTGATAGTAGGCCTATGAGAATATTAGCCATAGAGAATATCAGTATATATTTGTAATAATTCATTATCACTATATCATATATTTTGCTTATTTCAATAATACAATTTGTGGTTGCCTTTAAGGTGGACTTTAATCACTAAAGACAAAGTGTTTTCTACATGTCCAATACAAAACATTAGATGCACAACATTCAAGTTCATGCTCCTACTGAGCATAATGTACATTTACACATTTGGCAGACACTTCTATCCAAAGTGACTTACATCGCGTTTCAAAGTACACATTTACATTTATCAGTTCTTGCTTTCCCTGGGAATCGAACCCATGACCTTGGCGTTGTAAGCACCAATGCTCTACTGTTTGACACAATGCCTAAGTTAATATTACTATATATTTGAATTGAATAGAATTGTTCTGAAAGAAGAGTCAAAATTCGTTTTTATTTTTTTATTTTTTATTTTATAAATATGTTGAAAATGTTACAAGTTCATGAGATAATTAACTTAATGACCCTACGTGTATAAGCATAGCTGCTTTATGTCCAGGGAAAATGATACAGAGGCGTCAGAGCTGGTTGTACAGAAAAGAGATCTTAATATAATCAGCAGAGTAAAATAAGCTGATAAGTGTTTTTATATAAAAAATAATAGATCCATTATAAAATTAGGCTATATGCAGATCAATAAATGCAACTTGAAAAAAATGTAAATGACTTTTCAATTTATGTTTCTTTTAGGTAGCCTAGCTACTTTAATTTATCTACTGTCTGTTGTTATTTGTGATTAGAACTCATGCCAACACACTACAGAAAATATGATACACTAATGTTGAGAAGAAGATTCTTACACGTCTTCTGAAGTGCACTGACAAGTCTGTTCATCCAATGAAACCGAATGCCCCATGTTAACATATGCGTGGTTTCTGAGCTTGACACTTAAGTATGTTAAACTTATTTGAAATTGCGTCAAATACGCAGGAATATACACAAAAACAAATCGCTTTATTATGCATACCAGTGTGTATACAACTGGTGAAACATACGTTTTTAATCATGGATCCGTGAAAAATGGCTGCGACGAATCTGTAGCCGTCTAACATCTGCTGCAAATCCAGGTAAAACTATCTGCGTGCACGCGCGTTCCCCAGTTAACATGATCCCCAGTTGATCCGTAACACCGGCGCCTTATTTTGTCTGCCATATATTTGCTTCTTATTTAATAAATACGGGCAATTGATTGATAAAACACTGATCAAAATTAAGATACAATTTATACAAAACGAAAATCTTTTAAAAAGAGTTTTCTATAAAACAAAACTTAATGACGTCGTCAAAATCATGTTTTACCAAAAACAGCGCCGTTGCTAGGAGGGCGTTAGCGCCTCTGCCTCTCAGCGCCTCTGCTTCACGAGTGGATGATAGCCCTGAAGACGCCTAGCAATGATATACCTTTAGTGGTAGTATACCTTTAGTTAAGTTATCGCAGCGCGCTAAGAGACAATGTTATCGGAAAATGCAGCCCAGGTATATTCATAATGGAGATTCCAAAGCTCTCTTCTTTGGTCAGAACCATGGAGAGCGATCGCGGATTTACTTTTACAATGCAACACAATATTTAAAGAGCATCAAGCTATTAAAATCTATATTATGTATACGCACAGATAATATAACAGTAGGCTATATTAGTCAATATTTTTTTATTAGGTTAAGCAGTGATTGGATAACGTTTTTTTATTTTATTTTTATTTAACGTTTTTAATTTAAGGCCCACCCACAATTGGTCTGGCTTATCCAAAACTGGAATCCTGGCGCCGTGCCTGGTTGGTCGTGCCAGTTTTGTGGTTATCAAATGTGTAAATAGCATCGCAAGAAGTAGCCTACACATGACAAAGCCAGCACTTTGGTCATCATCTTTCATTATTTCGGCAAATGTCTCCCACACTTTGCTCTTTCTATTTGTGTATTTGCGGAGCTTCCACTCCCCAGTCTTCACCTTTTCTCTTGCCGCCTCCATCTCTACCTGCAGACTGAGCTCGTGCGTCATCTTCGCGCCAGTTATTCAGCCAATAAAGTGTAAATTAAATTTAAAACGTATTCATAGAAAATTGTGTCTAGAACTATATCAATTACAAAGGTTTAATTGGCATCTTTATTTCAAACGACCCGACCGACCGCGACCCGAATATCATTAAAAATATTTTTGGATGACTCGTAACCGCGGGTGACCGCAGGCACCATTTCGGATCAACCCGCGCATCACTGGTTGTCGTTGATGAGAACAGTAACGTTAGCCACGAAAGAATGTTGGTAAGTGGAGCAGTAAAGCTAGGTCTAATGGTATGCTGCTTAGGCTAATGCAAAATAATCATTCGGTACATACACAATAAACTAAGCAAAGAGTATTCAAATACGGGATAATTACGGGAAAAATTTTAAACGGGAAGACAGCAGGAAATAAGTCTGACTAAGGGAGAATCACGGGGTAAACGGGAGGGTATGTCGAGGTTGGTTACAGCAAGCTACCTAGGCTACAAGTAAGCTAGACTAATCAGCTAAAAAGAGTGCAAACCAAAATAAAGAAATGATTTCAAATCAACTTTATAGTGGTAGTCATGGAGTTATTTAAGCCATATGGTTGATTGTCACAGTTTATACAATGACACAATTCTGTGCATGGTAGCTTACATCTGTCAGTGGTTGGGCTTCACCTACACAACAGAACAGGTATAAGATGGAATATGGTGGAAAAATATTTTAGTTAAAGATGGCTGTTTTTGAGCTATTTAACAAAATTATTTGTGGTCAGAACTGCAGTAGTCTTAATACAAATGTCAAGATGAAAAATGTGATTGAATATTATCTAGTAATGTGCGCTTTCTGTGTTTATTTATCTGAATATAATTCAGTTGTTTATCTAACACGGACAGGACAACATCATATCTCTCCACACCCAAATGACTACAGAGGTGATCGTTGACAATCATCACATCAACAGCACCATGATGGAGCAGGTCAAGATCACAGAGTTGCTTAGTATCCACATCACAGATGACCCATCTTGATCTATCGACACCACCAACAGAACCTGGCCAAGAAATTCCAAAAACCTCTGCACTTCCTCCCACAGTTGAGGAAGGCTCATCTCCCAAAAAGCCATCCTCTTAACTTTCTATAGGGGAATCATAGAGAGCCTCTTCCTTCCACCCCCACCCTCCAGTAACCTAAGGGCAGCTGATTGACTCTTGCACAAATACACTGGTAGTTTACACTATGATGCTGCTACATTGTTTTATTTTTAAATTTGCTATATATGAACATTTGACCCCACTTACACTGCCTTTGCTACTTGTCATGTCATCCACTTACACAATAATACTATATTAATTAGGGATAAGGCACGATTTTCAAATATTCGATTAGCTGATTTTATTATAGAATAGGATGTGCGGGATGATTGTCTTTAAAAAATCCCCATGTTTTAGTTGTGGTTATAAGTTGCAATCCTAAATTCACATACATTTTTTATACATTTAATAAATATATTCTTAATATTTGTTGTTTTTGTTTGTGTTTGAGCGTATATATCAATTACAAAGGTTTAATTGGCATCTTTATTTCAAACGACCCGACCGACCGCGACCCGAATATCATTAAAAATATTTTTGGATGACTCGTAACCGCGGGTGACCGCAGGCACCATTTCGGATCAACCCGCGCATCACTGGTTGTCGTTGATGAGAACAGTAACGTTAGCCACGAAAGAATGTTGGTAAGTGGAGCAGTAAAGCTAGGTCTAATGGTATGCTGCTTAGGCTAATGCAAAATAATCATTCGGTACATACACAATAAACTAAGCAAAGAGTATTCAAATACGGGATAATTACGGGAAAAATTTTAAACGGGAAGACAGCAGGAAATAAGTCTGACTAAGGGAGAATCACGGGGTAAACGGGAGGGTATGTCGAGGTTGGTTACAGCAAGCTACCTAGGCTACAAGTAAGCTAGACTAATCAGCTAAAAAGAGTGCAAACCAAAATAAAGAAATGATTTCAAATCAACTTTATAGTGGTAGTCATGGAGTTATTTAAGCCATATGGTTGATTGTCACAGTTTATACAATGACACAATTCTGTGCATGGTAGCTTACATCTGTCAGTGGTTGGGCTTCACCTACACAACAGAACAGGTATAAGATGGAATATGGTGGAAAAATATTTTAGTTAAAGATGGCTGTTTTTGAGCTATTTAACAAAATTATTTGTGGTCAGAACTGCAGTAGTCTTAATACAAATGTCAAGATGAAAAATGTGATTGAATATTATCTAGTAATGTGCGCTTTCTGTGTTTATTTATCTGAATATAATTCAGTTGTTTATCTAACACGGACAGGACAACATCATATCTCTCCACACCCAAATGACTACAGAGGTGATCGTTGACAATCATCACATCAACAGCACCATGATGGAGCAGGTCAAGATCACAGAGTTGCTTAGTATCCACATCACAGATGACCCATCTTGATCTATCGACACCACCAACAGAACCTGGCCAAGAAATTCCAAAAACCTCTGCACTTCCTCCCACAGTTGAGGAAGGCTCATCTCCCAAAAAGCCATCCTCTTAACTTTCTATAGGGGAATCATAGAGAGCCTCTTCCTTCCACCCCCACCCTCCAGTAACCTAAGGGCAGCTGATTGACTCTTGCACAAATACACTGGTAGTTTACACTATGATGCTGCTACATTGTTTTATTTTTAAATTTGCTATATATGAACATTTGACCCCACTTACACTGCCTTTGCTACTTGTCATGTCATCCACTTACACAATAATACTATATTAATTAGGGATAAGGCACGATTTTCAAATATTCGATTAGCTGATTTTATTATAGAATAGGATGTGCGGGATGATTGTCTTTAAAAAATCCCCATGTTTTAGTTGTGGTTATAAGTTGCAATCCTAAATTCACATACATTTTTTATACATTTAATAAATATATTCTTAATATTTGTTGTTTTTGTTTGTGTTTGAGCGTATATATATCAATATTAATTTTGAGACTTGAAATGTAAACTCTCAAGGGTTGGATTTCTAAATATATGTTGGTTATGTGTCTATTCAGAATGACTTCTGCAGCAACCTTTTTTTTTTTGGGGGGGGGGTATGTCATGTATGCATCACTTGCATATCATTATTCATTCACGTGAAAACATGTTTAACAGTACCAGACATTAGGAAAATATGACATACGGATGTGCCGTTACAGTCAAGTCAAGTTTATTTATATAGCGCTTTTCACAATAGAGATTGTATCAAAGCAGCTTCACAGTATTAAATTAAAACAATACATCAATGTTTGTTTCTAGTGGAAAACGTCCACGTTTGGTAATGCTGATCAATAGTATTGTTGATTGATTAATTAAATTAAATATCCCCAACTGAGCAAGCCATAGGCAACAGTCCATTGCATTAATAAAAATAATTTGTGTGTAGGCTACATTGAACAGACTTTGCCCACCTTGTCTGGGAAAGGAGTTACAGGGCTTTTTACATTTGAGGCTAAACGGATAAAACAGCTAATTTTTAGCTCAGTATTACTGAACTACATTACTAAAATTACATTTTTAATGATTAAAGCAAAATTAAAATTTCAAGAACGCAGCTTCCTGGTCACTGACAAAGATTACTTTGCCTCCGCCATAGAATCTGTGTTCATTATTTACATTGGTTGTCAAGGAAACGGGAGGTTTTCTAACGTTATGATTAGTACTCCTGCTTACTTGCCGGTTTAAAAAAGTAAGAGTTTGTAAGGACATTTTGCGTCAAATGTGCAAACAACAAAGTTGGAAACAATGTCTGCAGTACTTATACGATTTTATTACATGGCCTTAGCAAAAAAAAAAAACGTACACAGCTGAGAGGTAAGTATTAAATTCGTAATTTCGAGGTCCGGCCCACCGCCTCAACCATAGACTGTAAAAAATGGTCTCAACCAACTGGCAGAACTCCACCCACCTCGCTGTCGCGCTCTCGCTCGCGCCCACACTTCATGTGATTGGCTTACAAGTAAACAATCCCCCACGTGGGGTGCGTTCTTGTGATTGGCTAAAACAAGGGAGGTATCTGATTGGTCACAGGTCATTCCCTGTTTAAAAAAAGACATTTGTGTGTCGAGCCAAGTCAGGGGAGTCTCAAAATTCACACACAAATGCAGTGAAGTTCACAGACCGCAAGCAGTTTGTAAATCAAGATATATTTGTGTGTGCATCAGAAATACATTTCTGAATCTTGTCCTGAGCATTTGTGAATCTTGTGTGCATTTGTAAATTTTGTTTTCATTTCTGAATTGTGTGTGTATTTATGAATTTTGTGTGCATTTCTGAATTTTGTATGCATTTGTGAATCTTCTGTGCTTTTTAAATTCTGTGTGTGCATTTGTGAATTTTGTGCGCATTTGTGTATCCTGTGTGTGTATTTATGAATCATGTGTGTGCATTTGTGTATCCTGTGTGTGCATATGTGAATGCAGTTTGTGCATTTATCTTTATTGAGACTCTTCTAGCTCCATATCGAGCCAATGAATTGATATTTACAGAGAACAATAACTAAGGGGAAAAAAGCATTTAAATGTCTGGCACAAATTCCTTTGCTATTCCAGACACTTAACCGCAAAGTAATGGGGCGCTGCAAATAAGCACAATCTACTGTAACACAGCCCTAATATAGGGAAGGAGAAAAAGAATATTCTGGGCCCTGAAGCTGAACTTTCACAAAAAAAGTTTTATATGATCTCTTTTTGAGATCCTGAGGCTCTTTTTGTTATTTGTTTATCTCTTTGTTAATAGAAAAGACTAAACAATATATCCATCAAGCAACTAAATAATTCAGCCCTCTCTATAAACTGTGAAACATGCATCTCTCACACATTCTTCTTGAGACACATTACTGTAAGGCAACAGAAAAACTAAAATATCTATCAAGTTAGGAGTATAAAAGGATCTAATAAAATGAATAAATTAATAACAATTACTGTTTTTTTCATATTGCAACATATTTCATCAGTATTCCAGAACAGCTCAACAAACCCTCCATAGCAGTGGAATACACTGACTTTGTGTTATCTAAACTGCATAACCCTAAAATGTTTGTGACTTAAGGAGTCAAAATCCAGATCCAGGCATGCACACATGTATTTAATAATTTCCAATATCATACAAATTCACCAAGTCACAGTGAGACTAATGGAGTGCATTCATTCCTCTCCCTCAATAGGGAATCTGCAGTACTGCCTGGAAAGCCATCAGCTCTCCTGTTCTCTATAGAAGGAATGGTATTCACTGTTTGTGTCTAAATGTTAAACTAGCATTTGTGTCCTGGAAGCCAAACACAACAGTGCGGTGGCTGTTTTCCATATTGTGTGCTCTGCATGCCATATTTTCTCCTCCTGCACGCTCCTTGCACGGTCTCATTGCCATTTATGTCTAGCATGAACAGAGATAAAAATATATGATTGGGGATATGATTAATTAGTAATTATCACCTATTGTTTGCACCATGTGACTAAATTTTACTCCATATGACCTATGTACTGTATATTATAATAAAATGCATTTGCTCATTGTCTTTCATTTTGCAATATTGATTGTAGAATTTTGCTTGTTTATAGCCTCTAAATTCGAATCATAAACACAGTCTCTTGAAACCAGGAATGACACATCATAAATAGTTATCAGTGTTGGGGGTAAAGCATTACAAGTATCTTGAGATATGTAATCAAGTCAAGTCACCTTCATTTATATAGCGCTTTTAACCATATGAATTGTTCCAAAGCAGCTTTACAGTGATAATAGGAAATTAAAGTAACAGAGATTGTTTTGGCTTTACAGCAGCTCCAGGATAAAGTTATTGTCCAACTAAAGTTAGTTTTGATTCATTAGATCATTAGTTATTAACTTAGGAGCCGCAAACACAACACCATTCTAACAGAAAACACTCAACATGCTCCGGCCGCCCATCCACACAAAACAGTACCTGGTGGCTCAAGAACGCACTACCGGAAACAGGTTCCAAGGTGCAAACGATTATTAGTTATCGCAACGCAAACCTACGCGTCTGCAAACCTCTGTGCAAACCTCTACGCAAACACAGATGTCGTGCACATGCGCATCACGTGTTCAGTCCACAGGTATGTGTGTTTGAATATATATGTGCGCAGGCGTGTAGTCCTTCTTTACAAATCAACCCTCAACAAACTACTTGTCTGGCCTTAAAAATGTATAATACAGTATTATTTATCGTATCCGCGTAGCCACATGGTGACTCTGAACAGAGGTAAAGGGAAGGGAAGTAGGCCTTCACAGGGGAGAGCCTAGTTGACACTTCAGGACTGCGTTGTCGTCGTGTCCAGGCACAGGTCCTTCATCAGATCTGGATACAGCCTGGATCCAGCAGACTGCGGTAAACCTTGGGATAAACAGAGAGACTAAAATTAGCGTAGACGCCATCCTTCTTATGATGTAACAGGTACATCAGGATTTATGGGAAGTGTTCCCGGTTCCGGCTGACCTAAACTATGCTGCCTAACATTGAATTATAGAAGTCTATAATATGTTATGTGTATACTAGGCCAAAGATATGTGTTTTTAGTCTAGATTTGAACTGACAGAGTCTGCTTCCCGGACAATGTTAGGAAGACTGTTCCAAAGTTTTGGTGCTAAATAGGGAAAGGATCTACTGCCAGCAGTCGATTTTGATATTCTAGGTTTTATCAACTGGCTGGAATTTTGAGATTGCAATAGACGTGAAGGACTATAATGCGTTAAGAGCTTGCTCAAGTACTGGGGAGTTAAACCATTTAGTGCTTTGTAAGAAATCAGCAATATATTTAAAAAGTTATACAATGTTTAATAGGGAGCCAATGCAGTGTTGACAGAACCGGGCTAATATGGTCATACTTCCTGGTTCTGGTAAGAACTCTAGCTGCTGCATTTTGGACCAGCTGTAGTTTATTTATTAAGTGTGCAGGCCAACCACCCATTATAGCATTACAATAATCTAGTCTTGATGTCATGGACGCATGAACTAATTGTTCCACATTTTTCATTGGGAGCATATGACGTAATTTAGATATATTTTTAAAATGGAAAAATGCGGTTTTACAGATACTAGACATGTTACTTTCAAATGAAAGATTGGTATCAAAGTGTCACATTCACTGTCTGTCATCGTCCTGTCTGCACTACAGTTCCCAGAATCCTCCCGAGCTCGTAAGCTGGTGTCGAACAGTGCAGACCTGGCTTTGAAGATGTTCGACCCAGCCTTCATGTCAGTCAGAAAAGCCATTGAATACGCCGGTCCAGTCGAGCCTGCAATTCACGCCAGTCCAGCCGAGCCTGCACTTCACGCCAGTCCAGCCAAGCCTGCACTTCACGCCAGTCCAGCCGAGCCTGCACTTCACGCCAGATCTGCCGAAGCCAAGGCAGTATGCGTCATGCCCGCCGCCCCTGAGACTGTGAGCGTTATGCCCGCTGCGCCTGTGACAGACAGCGTCATGCCCGCAGAGCTTTTGTTTTCTTTTATTCCGTCGACCCTGAAGCTCCCTTCGCCGCTGGTTCCGTCCAGCTCAAAGCCTTCACCGCTGGTCCCGTCCAGCACAGAGCCCTCTTCATCGCTGGTCCTGTCCAGTTCAGAGCCCTCTTCGCCGCTGGTTCCGCCCAGCTCAGAGCCCTCTTCGCCGCTGGTTCCGCCCAGCTCAGAGCCCTCTTCGCCGCTGGTCCTGCCCAGCTCAAAGCCTTCTTCGCCGCTGGTCCTGCCCAGCTCAGAGCCCTCTTCGCCGCTGGTCCTGCCCAGCTCAGAGCCCTCTTCGCCGCTGGTCCTGCCCAGCTCAAAGCCTTCTTCGCCGCTGGTCCTGCCCAGCACAGAGCCCTCTTCATCGCTGGTCCTGCCCAGCTCAGAGCCCTCTTCGCCGCTGGTTCCGCCCAGCTCAGAGCCCTCTTCGCCGCTGGTTCCGCCCAGCTCAGAGCCCTCTTCGCCGCTGGTCCTGCCCAGCTCAAAGCCTTCTTCGCCGCTGGTCCTGCCCAGCTCAGAGCCCTCTTCGCCGCTGGTCCCGTCCAGCTCAGAGCCCTCTTCGCCGCTGGTCCCGCCCAGCTCAGAGCCCTCTTCGCCGCTGGTCCCGCCCAGCTCAGAGCCCTCTTCGCCGCTGGTTCCGCCCAGCTCAGAGCCCTCTTCGCCGCTGGTCCTGCCCAGCTCAGAGCCCTCTTCGCCGCTGGTCCAGCCCAGCTCAGAGCCCTCTTCGCCGCTGGTTCCGCCCAGCTCAGAGCCCTCTTCGCCGCTGGTTCCGCCCAGCTCAGAGCCCTCTTCGCCGCTGGTTCCGCCCAGCACCGAGCCCTCGTCGCTGGATCTGCCCAGCACCGAGCCCTCGTCGCTGGATCTGCCCAGCACCGAGCCCTCATCGCTGCCCTGCACCGAGCCCTCTCTGGTACCCGGGACTTTTCCCAAGTATTTTTTGGGGGGGGGGCCATAGGGCTCCGTCCTGGCCACTCGAGGGGCCATGGCCACCTGAGGGGTCCTCACCACCATGGCCACCTGAAGGGTCTTCACCACCATGGCCACCTGAAGGGTCTTCTCCGCCGTGGCCACCTGAAGGGTCTTCTCCGCCATGGCCACCTGAAGGGTCTTCTCCGCCGTGGCCACCTGAAGGGTCTTCACCGCCGTGGCCACCTGAAGGGTCTTCTCCGCCATGGCCACCCGAAGGGTCTTCACCGCCGTGGCCACCTGAAGGGTCTTCTCCGCCATGGCCACCCGAAGGGTCTTCTCCGCCGTGGCCACCTGAAGGGTCTTCACCGCCGTGGCCACCTGAAGGGTCTTCTCCGCCTTGGCCACCCGAAGGGTCCGGACCGCCATGGCCACCCGAAGGGTCCTCACTGCCGTGGTCGCCTGAGGGGACATCACCGCCCTGGCCACCCGAAGGGTCCTCTCCGCCGTGGCCACCCGAAGGGTCCTCACCGCCGTGGCCGCCCGAGGGGTCGTCTCCGTCCTGGCCACGCCCACAGCCTGCTCCACCGTGACCACACCCACAGTCTGCTCCGCCCTGGAGGCTTCCTGCCTTGTCTCCCTTGCCTTGTCTTCCCCGTCAGCCTCCAGGGCGCCCACCCTCCCACCCCTTTGGTCTTTCTACGGCGCGAGGACGCGCCTACCGGGAGGGGGGAGTAATGTCACATTCACTGTCTGTCATCGTCCTGTCTGCACTACAGTTCCCAGAATCCTCCTTGTTTCCACACCTGAACTCACTCCCTTCATTACCCACCGGTTCATCATCATTATCTGCATCACCTGTCTTGTGTTCATCTGTGTGTGTATTTAAGTTCCTGGTTTTCACTCTTCACTTGTCGGTCAATGTTTATGTTAGGTTTATCTATGTTCTGAGCACACGCTCCCTTTTTGTTTGTATTTGCTTATATTGAGAATTAAAATCTTGGAATTCATCATCTTCGTGTTCGTCTCCTACTTCATCTACCCAGAAGCCTGACACAAAGAGCACACTCAGGTTCCTAAACGACGACAAAGACTTGACAGAGCAGCCATCAAGTGTTAGACAGTATTCTAAGTTATTACGTGAGGAAGTTTGTACAGAGTGAACAGCAATGGTCCTAGTACTGAGCCTTGTGGTACGTCATACTGAACTTTTGATCGATAAGACATCTCTTCATTTACTGCTACAAACTGATAATGGTCAGATAAGTATGATTTAAACCATGCTAATGCAATTCCATTAATGGCAACATAATTTTCGAGTCTATTTAAAAGAATGTTGTGGTCGATAGTATCAAATGCAGCACTAAGATCGAGTAACACTAATAGAGAGACACAACCACGATTGGATGATAAGAGCAAATCATTTGTGACTCTAACGAGAGCAGTCTCAGTACTATGGTACGGTCTAAATCCTGACTGAAAATCCTCGCAGATATCATTTCTTTCAAGAAAGGAACACAGTTGTGAAGATACTGCTTTTTCTAATATCTTTGACAGAAAAGGTAGATTTGAGATCGGCCTGTAATTGACTAATTCTGTAGGATCAAGTTGCGTTTTTTTAACAAGCGGTTTAATCATAGCCAGCTTAAAGGTTTTTGGTACATATCCTAGAGACAAAGATTAATTAATGATATTAAGAAGAGGATCTATGACCTCTGGAAGTATTTCTTTCAGTAGCTTAGTCGGTATAGGGTCTAACATACATGTTGTAGATTTAGATGATTTAACGAGTTTAGTAAATTCTTCCTCTTCTATAGCAACGAATGAATCAAATTTTTCCTCAGGGAGACTACAATGCACTGCCTGATGCGATACTGTAGTAGACGGTTGCATAGTTATAATTTTCTCCCTGATATTATCAATCTTATAAGTGAAGAAGTTCATAAAGTCATTACTGCTGTGTTGCTTGGAAACTTCGGTGCTTGAAGCTTTCTTTTTCGTTAGTTTAGCACTAAAATCGAGTAACACTAAAAGAGAGATACAACCACGATTGGATGATAAGAGCAAGGCTGGGTTTCCCGATAACGTTGTCTCTTAGTGCGCTACGAAGACTCTTAAGGTATAACTTAACTAAAGGTACACCATTGATAGGCGTGTTCCCCGAACCATACCTTAGGAAGCTGCTTAAGATATACCTTCTTACATGCGACGTTACCCGGTGCTGTCCGTGGCGATGGTGCTGAATTGGTTGATATCGATGGCTCGAGAATCAATTATTCTCTCATGCAGGGGCTGTTTCACTGCATTATGTGAGAAAGCGGTGTTGTTTATAAAAAAGAAGCCTTTTAGAAATAGTTGAAATTGCATTTATTAGGACTCATGGGATATTATAAAAAATAATCTAAACTATAATAGCCTATAATAGCCTAGCCTACATATTTTAAAATTGTATCAAAGATTGCTGCCATGATAACCATTTCAAATTTGTATGTGCTTTCTTCTCTTTCCCATTTTTGTTCGCCTGAGGTGGAGCTGCGATGAAATATTGTTCTTGTAAATACTTTCCAGCATTTCAATAATAAAAGTGTACATCTTACCTACGGTGCTCGGCAGTGATCAAAAAGGATTTAAACAGTGAATTTTGAATCTCTTCTTGTAAACTCAGAGATGTGGATTCAGACGGCAATTAAATTACCACACAACCTGTTTGTCAAAAAAGTAAGTACTAATTTGGCCAGGGATTTTTACGCGGGTTGGTTGAGAAAAAAAAACACTGATATAATGGATTCGGACGGCACTGAAATCACCAACTTACCCCTGTAAATACCGTACGAGCACATTGAGAAACAAGTAGCGTCCGAATAGGACTTAACTGTTGCCTATGCTTTCACTGGCCTTTAAAAGCACTCTTTAATTAAATTAATAATATAATATATATAATAATATAATTAAAAATCTAACAACAATCAGTGTAATGACAATTTTATTCTTTGCATGAAAACACTTGAATTAGCCTAATTGAACACTGTCTGGGTGTATTAAAACTTCAGAATTATATTCGTATAGACCTGCAACAGTTATAAGGTAAAGCTAAGAGTGGTCCAGACCAACCTTCCGAACGTATGACTTACAGAAGGTATACTTAACTAAGAACATTTCGGGATTATCAATAAGGTACAGCTTAAGGTGTAACTTAAGAACGACATAGCGTTAAGAGGGTTTCGGGAATTGCAGCTCAAATCATTTGTGACTCTAATGAGAGCTGTCTCAGTACTATGGTACAGTCTAAATCCTGACTGAAAATCCTCGCATATATCATTTCTTTCTAAAAAAGAACATAGTTGTGAGGATACTGCCTTGTCTAGTATCTTTGACAGAAAAGGTAGATTCTCAGATCGGCCTGTAATTGACTAATTCTGTAGGATCAAGTTGCGTTTTTTTAACAAGCGATTTAATCATAGCCAGCTTAAAGGAGAACTTGGTAACTTTTTTAACTTAATAAAACTGTCTAGAATTCATTTGGATGGTTAAACAACCTGTTCTGGTGATATTGGTGACTTTCCCCGCTCCCCCCAGCGTTCCCAGGCGGAAAACCAACCTTGCAACTTGGGGACTACCGTCCCGGCAAGATAGAAATTGGAAGTCTCGTGAGAAGCGAGAACGAGAACGAGAATGAGTGCGAAACACGAATTGCTTTACGGCAATTCGACATAAACACACACGCATGTATGATGTATTACCAGATTACCCACCTCGGTAGACGATACAGTTGGCTTGCTCCGATCATAACAAGCGCACATGAGCAGCGGTAGAGAGGGGGAGGAGGCCGCCGCAAGTGAGTTTTTTACGACCGTGTTGTGAAATATACGCCCCCCCTCCCACAGCTGTAGGGGGAGCTCGTGGGGAAAACATGCGACAACAAAAGAAAAATCAGCGAAGAAGTGACTAGAGTTCGCTAGAGTTGCCGAGTTCTCCTTTAAAAGTTTTTGGTATGTATCCTAATGACAAAGCTGAATTAATGATATTAAGAAGAGGATCTATGACCTCTGGAAGCATCTCTTTCAATAGCTTAGTCGGTATAGGGTCTAACATACATGTTGTTGATTTAGATGATTTAACGAGTTTAGTAAATTCTTCCTCTCCTATAGCATTGAATGAATCAAATTTTTCCTCAAGGAGACTACAATGCACTGCCTGATGCAATACTGTAGTAGATGGTTGCATAGTTATAATTTTGTCCCTGATATTATCAATCTTGTAAGTAAAGAAGTACATAAAGTCATTACTGCTGTCCTGCTTGGAAACGTCTGGGCTTGAAGCTTTATTTTGCATTAGTTTATCCACTGTTTCAAATAAATACTCAGGGTTTTGTTTATTTTCTTCTAATAGCGTTGGAAAATAAGCATATCTAGCAGCTTTTAAGGCCTCTCTGTATGCAGTCGTGCTCTCTTTCTATGAAATGCGAAATACGTCTAGTTTTGTTTTCTTCCAGTTGCGCTCCATTTTTCTGGCTGCTCTCTTAACCCTCTGGGGTCTGAGGTGTTTTTGGGGTCCTTGAGATGTTCTGACATGCCCTGACATTTGTGCTTTTTTCAGTTGTTTATAAACATATTAATGGCAAAGGTATAATTACACTCTATTTAGCACAAACAGGGCTACCATAATATGTGAGCAACATGTATGTACATGTTTGTATTTTTGAGAGAATAATGTTTATGCATGGTTATTGAAAAAACTAAAAATTAAAGTTTCTGAAATAAGGCCACAAAACACATACTAAATATGTGTCCACAAGACTTTTGACTAATGGATGTTTGACTAATGGATTTTCTTCAAAATGATGTGAAAATGATCCTTCCTAATCATTCACATAAAACAATACATTGATTTAAATTTTGCAAGACACTTTCTGTTTGGAAAGGCAATATGCGAGTGGGCGTCAATGATCCAAACCATCATGCATATTTAGTGGTTCGCACCTGAGGAGACAATGGGGCCCGCATACTTAATGAGCCATTCATTCAGGTGTGTCACTGAGCCACAAGAAAGAATGCAAGAGCAATATGTATGTGTATCTATATATATATATATATATATATATATATATACACTCACCTAAAGGATTATTAGGAACACCATACTAATACTGTGTTTGACCCCCTTTCGCCTTCAGAACTGCCTTAATTCTACGTGGCATTGATTCAACAAGGTGCTGAAAGCATTCTTTAGAAATGTTGGCCCATATTAATAGGATAGCATCTTGCAGTTGATGGAGATTTGTGGGATGCACATCCAGAGCACGAAGCTCCCGTTCCACCACATCCCAAAGATGCTCTATTGGGTTGAGATCTGGTGACTGTGGGGGCCATTTTAGTACAGTGAACTCATTGTCATGTTCAAGAAACCAATTTGAAATGATTCGAGCTTTGTGACATGTTGCATTATCCTGCTGGAAGTAGCCATCAGAGGATGGGTACATGGTGGTCATAAAGGGATGGACATGATCAGAAACAATGCTCAGGTAGGCCGTGGCATTTAAAGATGCCCAATTGGCACTAAGGGGCCTAAAGTGTGCCAAGAAAACATCCCCAAAACCATTACACCACCACCACCAGCCTGCACAGTGGTAACAAGGCATGATGGATCCATGTTCTCATTCTGTTTACGCCAAATTCTGACTCTACCATCTGAATGTCTCAACAGAAATCGAGACTCATCAGACCAGGCAACATTTTTCCAGTCTTCAACTGTCCAATTTTGGTGAGCTTGTGCAAATTGTAGCCTCTTTTTCCTATTTTTAGTGGAGATGAGTGGTACCCGGTGGGATCTTCTGCTGTTGTAGCCCATCCGCCTCAAGGTTGTGCGTGTTGTGGCTTCACAAATGCTTTGCTGCATACCTCGGTTGTAACGAGTGGTTATTTCAGTCAAAGTTGCTCTTCTATCAGCTTGAATCAGTCGGCCCATTCTCCTCTGACCTCTAGCATCAACAAGGCATTTTCGCCCACAGGACTGCCGCATACTGGATGTTTTTCCCTTTTCACACCATTCTTTGTAAACCCTAGAAATGGTTGTGCGTGAAAATCCCAGTAACTGAGCAGATTGTGAAATACTCAGACCGGCCCGTCTGGCACCAACAACCATGCCACGCTCAAAATTGCTTAAATCACCTTTCTTTCCCATTCTGACATTCAGTTTGGAGTTCAGACTGGGGTGAACTTAGGGGTGTGGTCCTTGACCAGGACCACACCCCTAAATGCATTGAAGCAACTGCCATGTGATTGGTTGATTAGATAATTGCATTAATGAGAAATTGAACAGGTGTTCCTAATAATCCTATAGGTGAGTGTACATGCAGAAGCATGGGAAGCTATTCCAGGCATGTCAGAATGGGTGCTGAGCACAGTAAAACAGGGCTATTCGCTGCAGTTCGCTCGCCGTCCCCCGCGCTTTCGAGCACGGACCGAGACGAGAGTGAATATGGAAGTAGCACACCTACTCCGTGCAGAAATAGCGAGACTGCTGTGCAAAGGGGCCATAGAACCAGTACCTCCTTCTCTGAGTGAGTCAGGCTTTTACAGCCATTACTTACTCGTGCCCAAGAAGGACGGAGCTCTAAGACCTATCTTAGATCTGAGATATTTGAACAAAAGTTCTCATGTAAGGACCGTTCAAAATGCTCACAACCAGACAGATACTCGCGCAAATTCACCCGAGGGACTGGTTTATTTCTCTTGATCTGAAAGACGCGTACTTTCAGATTCAGATAATACCCCGTCACAGGCCATTCTTGAGATTCGCCTTCGACGGTCAGGTATATCAATACACCATCCTTCCATTCGGCCTGTCTTTAGCACCCCGTACATTACGAAGTGCATGAACACGGCTCTCGCTCCCCTGAGAAAACGGGGCATGTGGATTCTGAACTATCTGGACGATGGGCTGATTCTGGCACAGTCAGAGATAGAACTTATATCTCACAGAAAAGTGCTTCTCAGCCACCTGGAAAGCCTGGGTCTTACGGTCAACTGGACCAAGAGCTCATTACTGCCCAGTCAGTCAGTCTCTTTTCTGGGAATAGAGCTGAACTCTGTGGCTATGACGGCCCGCTTGTTGACACAGCGCACGCGCCGTGTTCAGCGCCTGGCGCGTCTTTCCAGAAGGGCAACATTGCTCCTCTGAAAACATTTCAGAGACTGCTGGGTTGTATGGCATCAGCTGCAGCTGTGCTCCAGCTGGGCTTACTCCCTATGCGCCCGCTGCAGCACTGGCTGAATGCTCGAGTGCCTCACCGAGCGTGGGCTTCCGGCGGCATACGAATCACGAGGGCAGATCGGTCTTTGGCCTGTGGTCAGACCGGGAGAAACGCCTCCATATAAACTGTCTGGAAATGATGGCGGTCGAGAACGCGCTCAAGCGTTTCCTCCCATACATACGGGGCCACCACGTTCCAGTCTGCACAGACAACATGTCCGTGGTGTCCTACATTAACCAGCAGGGCGGTGTCAGATCCAGGAATCTCTGCGATCTGGCAGAACGCCTCCTCATTTGGGCTCGGCGCTCTCTTCGCTCCCTGAGAGCCGCGCATGTGCCGGGCCACTTGAACGATGGCCCAGACAGACTGTCCAGGGACAACATTCCCCGGGAGAATGGGCCCTGCACCCTCAGACAGTCCAGCTACTATGGCGCCTTTCGGCAAAGCGGAGGTCAACCTTTTCGCGTCAACAGACAACTTTCATTGCCCAAGGTTCTTTTCAAAGAACGAGGCCCAAATCTGGCCCAGCCGCCCACTGTACGCTTTCCCTCCGATCTTGCTGTTACCACAGGTAATCAAGAGAATCAGGGAAGCGCACCACTCGGTGCTCATTATAGCCCCGCGATGGGAAAACCAAGCCTGGTTCCCAGAGCTGATGCGGCTTTCACACGTAGCCCCGTCAAGTCAAGTCAAGTCATCTTCATTTATATAGCGCTTTTAACAATGTAGATTGTTTCAAAGCAGCTTTACAGAGATAAGCGTATAATTTAAGGTAACAGAGATTGTTCTGGCTTTACAGCAGAGTTAAGTTATTTTCCATCTAAAGCTAGTTTTGATTGATTTGCTTCCGTCGCAACGATCATTTGTTATTAAACCAGGGGCCGCTAAGACGACACCATTCCCTCTACACAGACTTTAAACGCGAACCTGTGAGAAACGCTGATGGCGTTCACATGCGCATTTAGAATGGGTTCTATAGTTATGTGCATTTGAAAATACACCCAGGTTCCTAACCGACGACGAAGACTTAACAGAGCAGCCATCGAGTGTTAGACAGTATTCTAGGTTATTACGTTAAAAGTTTTTTGTCCAATAATTAGAAACTCTGTTTTTTTTAGAATTTAGAAGTAGGAAATTACGAGTCATCCAATTTCTTATATCGCTATGCATTCCGTTAATTTTGTGAATTGGTAAGTTTCGTTAGGTTTTGAAGAAATATAGACCTGAGTATCGTCGGCATAACAGTGAAAGCTAATTCCATGTTTCCTAATGATATCTCCTAATGGTAGCATGTACAGAGTGAACAGCAGCGGTCCTAGTACTGAGCCTTGTGGTACGCCATACTGAACTTGTGATCGATGAGGCATCTCATCATTTACTGCTAAAAACTGATAACGGTCAGATAAGTATGATTTAAACCATGCTAGTGCATTTCCCGTAATGCCAACATAATGTTCTAATCTATTTAAAAGAACGTTGTGGTCAATGGTGTCAAATGCAGCACTAAGATCGAGTAACACTAATAGCGAGATACAACCACGATCGGATGATAAGAGCAAATCATTTGTGACTCTAACGAGAGCTGTCTCGGTACTATGGTACGGTCTAAATCCGGACTGGAAATCCTTGCAGATATCATTTCTTTCAAGAAAGGAACACAGTTGTGAGGATACTGCCTTTTCTAATATCTTTGACAGAAAAGGTAGATTCGAGATCGGCCTGTAATTGACTAATTCTGTAGGATCAAGTTGCGTTTTTTTAACAAGCGGTTTAATCATAGCCAGCTTAAAGTTTTTTGGTACGTATCCTAGAGACAAAGATGAATTAATGATATTAAGAAGAGGATCTAGGACCTCTGGAAGTATCTCTTTCAATAGCTTAGTTGGTATAGGGTCTAACATACATGTTGTCGATTTAGATGATTTAATGAGTTTAGTAAATTCTTCCTCTCCTATAGCAACGAATGAATCAAATTTTTCCTCAGGGAGACTACAATGCACTGCCTGATGCGATACTGTAGTAGACGGTTGCATAGTTATAATTTTGTCCCTGATATTATCAATCTTATAAGTGGAGAAGTTCATAAAATCATTACTGCTGTGTTGCTTGGAAACTTCTGGGCTTGAAGCTTTATTTTTCGTTAGTTTAGCCACCGTTTCAAATAAATACCTAGGATTATGTTTATTTTCTTCTAATAGGGTTGAAAAATAAGCAGATCTAGCAGCTTTTAAAGCCTCTCTGTAAGTAATTGAGCTCTCCTTCCATGAAATGCGAAATACCTCTAGTTTTGTTTTCTTCCATTTGCGCTCCATTTTTCTGGCTGCTCTCTTAAGGGCCCGAGTGTGCTCGTTGTACCACGGCGTTGGACTATTTTCTTTAATCTTCTTTAAGCGCAACGGAGCAACTGTGTCTAAAGTGCTGGAAAAGAGAGAGTTAAACGTTTCTGTTGTAATATCTAGTTCTTCTAAGCTATCTAGGATGCTGAGATGATGGAACTGATCAGGAAGATTATTAATAAAGCAATCTTTAGTAGCAGAAGTGATAGGTCTCACATATTTGAAACACGGAGTCGGCTTTGCGGCCTTGGCTAAATGCAAATTACACGAGACTAGATAATGATCTGAGATGTCATCGCTCTGCTGCAGAATTTCAACAGCATCAACATCTATTCCATGTGATAATATTAGATCTAGAGTATGATTACGACGATGAGTAGGTCCTGACACGTGTTGTCTAACTCCAATTGAATTTACAATGTCTTTAAATGCCAATCCCAATGCATCTTTTTCATTATCGATGTGTATATTAAAATCACCAACAATTAGTACTTTATCTGCAGTCAATATTAATTCTGATAGAAAGTCCGCAAATTATTTGATAAAGTCTGTATGGTGCCCTGGTGGCCTGTATACAGTAGCCAGCACAAATCTCAAACGTGATTTATCGTTTACACTATCGTTTACACCCGTGGCCGATTCCGGTGAGGAGAGATCTTCTCTCTCAAGCCGGCGGCTCAATTTGGCATCCCCATCCAGAGCGCTGGTCTCTGCATGCGTGGGTAATCAATGGATACCCGTTGCCTTGCCAGAAGGGGCTGTGAACACGATCACACAGTCTAGAGCTCCCTCTATGAGAAGGCTTTACGCGTTTAAATGGTCTGTGTTTACAAAATGGTGTACCGACAAAAATCTAGACCCACAAACTTGTGGGTTCTCGTGGCTGCTTCGCTTCCTTCAAGAGCTGCTGGATATGGGCAGGTCCCCCTCCACGCTCAAAGTGTATGTTGCGGCTATTGCAGCGTTCGCAGAGTCGACGCACGGCCAGTCAATAGGAAGGAACGAGCTCATCATCCGCTTCCTTAGAGGAGCCAGGAGGATGAATCCCCCGCGGCCCCCTTCGGTTCCTATCTGGGATCTTTCTTTGGTCCTAGAGGCCCTGAAAACACATCCCTTTGAGCCATTAGATTCTGTGGATCTAAAATACCTTTCGCTCAAAACCGTTTTTCTGATAGCTCTGTCATCAGTCAAACGTGTGGGGGATCTACATGTGCTATCTGTTAGCACAGCGTGCCTCGAGTTTGGACCAAATGACTCTAAAGTCATCCTCAAACCGAGACATGGTTATGTCCCCAAGGTGATTAGCACTCCCTTCAGATCGCAGGTCATCTCTCTATCGGCTCTGCCAGCATCCGATAGCAAGGGCGATGATAACCTCCTCTGCCCCGTCAGGGCGCTGAGAGTTTACATCACGCCCTCCGCCGCCTTCAGGTGCTCGGAGCAGCTCTTTGTTTCGTTTGGTGGGCGCACCAAGGGTCTCGCCGCCTCGAAACATAGCCTGTCCAGATGGATAGTGGACGCAATCGCAGCAGCTTATGCGTCAAAAGACCTGCAGTGCCCTCTGGGCATCAGGGCTCATTCCACTAGAGGCATGGCCTCATCGTGGTCGTGGTCCAGTGGGATTTCTATTCATGACATTTGTACGGCGGCAGGCTGGGCCTCCCCCTCTACATTTGTTAGGTTTTACAACCTGGAAGTTCCCGCCTTGCAGGCTAGACTTTTATCAGTCTAAATCGTGTGTATGTCCTGCCCAGTTTGTTCGTGCGCAGGCTATTCTCACGTGACTTAGCTCTCCTGGTTGAGCTGCACTATAAGGGTTGATACTCTCTATGATGGACCGGCAGCGCCGTTCTGTATCCCCTAAGAGGTGCTTATGTACATGTGCTGGGCCGCGTTGCTGGCCGCCTTATTCCCACTTATCTGTTTCCCCCGGGCTTCCCTTGGGACTTATGTGGTGGATGCTCAGCGCGCACGGCGTTGACAAGGGGTTTCCGTAGCGTAAGCAACTTACGTAATACGAGAGAACCTCTCATAAGAGAACGTACTCGGTTACCTAATGTAACCTCGTAGTGCAGGGCCATATGTAGCAAAATAAAGTGTTTGGAACATTTCATATAGATTTTTGCAAATGATGTTTTTTGACTTCTTCATACCCTATAGTTTGCAAAACTACCTGTTTCCGATTTTTTCCCGGGCTGCACAGGCCCAAAATCCAAGATGGCGGACATATCACCAAAAATTGCAAATAATCGCCCTTTTAAACATTTCAAATGGATATATGTTAGGTATATCATTATATACATACATTTTCTAATTAACTGATTGACTTGGGTAATAAATATGACCATGGGTAACATGAATTATCATGATTATCAACCAATGATGGGTGTAACCACCATTATGCTATTTATTGGCATACCCGGAAAAACGCATTGACTGATTAAAAGTTTCCTTCATATAACCTAATAATCATTTTAATTAAAATAATGTTCTGCGCTCACCACAATAATTCTGTTAACAATCAGATGACATGGAAAATTATTGGGGAGAATGGATTACATGAAGCCAATGGAAAGATGGGAAAGATAGCCAGCCTTTGTTACTAGGAAACGATAAACAAAATGAAACTTTTGAGTTTTTGCAGGAAGAGGGAAATTATTTTTCCAGCCTGGGCAACTGGTGTTTTTTTACTTGCTAGGACCCCACTGAATACAAAACAACCTGTTTCCAATTTTTTTCTTAATTTTTAGTGCCAAAATTCAAGATGGCAGACAATATGCAGACAAATCACATAAAATAAAATATATAATCTTTTCCCTTCTATAAAGGCTTAAAAATGGTAAACTTTTGATGAATTTATTCCTAATAAGGCAGACAAGTGAGACAGACTATTTTCAAAATATTTATTGGATCATTTGCCAAAAAATTGGGTGAAAAAAATAGAAACATTGGAAAAAATGGGGAAAAAAATCTGCATTTTGTTTCATTATTGAAGAGTTCAACAAAACAGTCAGCCATTGTCACTCAAGTATTTATCCTCATCACTCTCACTGTCACTGTCACTGTCTGACTTTTCAATACTGGTGCATGTCTCCTCAGAGCCCTCACACCTGCAAAGTTGCGTGCATGGTAAGTTGTTGCTCTTGCAAGAACACCTTCTACTGCATTGGCTGGCAAGACAAGAGCACTTCACAAGCTCCACAACAGCCTCTGGTGCTGGTGGAAGTTTTGACAGGACAGGAGCCCATTGCCCATCATCAATTTGCCTCCATCCCAGTGATAGTGCGTCAAGAATCTTTGGAGCAGGCACTGCATCTTGTGCCCAAACATTTGCTTGCCAGTGTGCTCTCAGAATGTGCTCTGTAACTGCTCCTGAAGTGGGACATAGTTTTCCCACTCCCTGGTTGGGTTCAATTCTCTGGACTCTCTAGATCAATAATTATCAAAAAAAAGTTGAACTTTGGCATTTGGGTGGCTGTAACAGGGTCATTTAGAAAAGGGGCGTGGCAAAATACACTCAAAAGCCTATAAATCCCAAAGGAAAACTCAGAACTTCACAAAAATTGATGAGCATATGTGTCAGAACATGGTGAGGAAGCATGCAGAGTTTCATGGAGATCGGACCATAGGTGGCGCTATAACTGGCAAAAAGCCTTCATTCTTATTAGGGGTTCAAGCATGAAATGCTGAAACCCTATTGTAATTGTAAGGATTTGTAAAACGCATCGCGCAGGACAAACCGTAAGGCCTAGAGACTTGAAACCTGGCCAGATGGTAGGCCTCAATTTGGGGACAACCTATCAGAGTATGACCCCGATTGGCCCATAGGTGGTTCTACAGCAACCAAAAGTTCAAAATCACTCATAACTCTTAGACCGTTTGTCCCAGGATTAAGTGTCTTATGTCGTTGGAATCCTTGGCTCAAGGCGGACAAAATGGCTATCTCCGATTTGGATGTAGGCAGGGAAAATTTTCTGCTATGTCGAATTTTGTCCAAAACCTACTTTTGCGAACTAGTCCCTGGTTTTTCGCCCGATCGGAACCAAACCAGGCTAGGACAATTCTCTGGACTCTCTAGATCAATAATTATATATAAAAAAAGTTGAACTTTGGCATTTGGGTGGCTGTAACAGGGTCATTTAGAAAATGGGCATGGCAAAATACACTCAAAAGCCTATAAATCTCAAAGGAAAACTCAGAACTTCACAAAAATTGATGAGCATATGTGTCAGAACATGGTGAGGAAGCATGCAGAGTTTCATGGAGATCGGACCATAGGTGGCTCTATAACTGGCAAAAAACCTTCATTCTTATTAGGGGTTCAAGCATGAAATGCTGAAACCCTATTGTAATTGTAAGGATTTGTAAAACGCATCGCGCAGGACAAACCATAAGGCCTAGAGACTTGAAACCTGGCCAGATGGTAGGCCTCAATTTGGGGACAACCTATCAGAGTATGACCCCGATTGGCCCATAGGTGGCACTACAGCAACCAAAAGTTCCAAATCACTCATAACTCTTAGACCGTTTGTCCCAGGATCAAGTGTCTTATATCGTTGGAATCCTTGGCTCAAGGCGGACAAAATGGCTATCTCCGATTTGGATGTAGGCAGGGAAAATTTTCTGCTATGTCGAATTTTGTCCAAAACCTACTTTTGCGAACTAGTCCCTGGTTTTTCGCCCGATCGGAACCAAACCAGGCTAGGACAATTCTCTGGACTCTCTAGATCAATAATTATCAAAAAAAAGTTGAACTTTGGCATTTGGGTGGCTGTAACAGGGTCATTTAGAAAAGGGGCATGGCAAAATACACTCAAAAGCCTATAAATCTCAAAGGAAAACTCAGAACTTCACAAAAATTGATGAGCATATGTGTCAGAACATGGTGAGGAAGCATGCAGAGTTTCATGGAGATCGGACCATAGGTGGCGCTATAACTGGCAAAAAGCCTTCATTCTTATTAGGGGTTCAAGCATGAAATGCTGAAACCCTATTGTAATTGTAAGGATTTGTAAAACGCATCGCGCAGGACAAACCGTAAGGCCTAGAGACTTGAAACCTGGCCAGATGGTAGGCCTCAATTTGGGGACAACTTATCAGAGTATGACCCCGATTGGCCCATAGGTGGCGCTACAGCAACCAAAAGTTCAAAATCACTCATAACTCTTAGACCGTTTGTCCCAGGACCAAGTGTCTTATATCGTTGGAATCCTTGGCTCAAGGCGGACAAAATGGCTATCTCCGATTTGCTCGCCCTTGGCAACAATTTCGAGTAAATTGCATTTTTTTGAAAAACCTATTTTTGCAAACTTCTCCTAGGTTTTTGGCCCGATCGAAACCAAACCACTGCAAGAATATTCTCTGGAGTCTGACAATCAATAATCATCCAAAAAATTCAAAATTTCAATTAACGGTCGATAAGGGGAACCAAAATATTTGATGGCACCAGGGCCACTTTTACTAAAACGGTTATAAATTGTGAACGGAAAGAGATTTTTTTGCTAAACTTGGGATACATCTTTCTGAGCTCAATCTGAGATCACTTGAAAAAAATCACAACAATTGGCCACTTGGTGGCACTATAAAACGGTTATAACTTGTGAACGGAAAGAGATATTTTCGCAAAACTTGGGACACATGTTCATAAGCTCAATCTGAGTTGATATGAAAAAAATCGTGACAATTGGCCACTTGGTGGCGCTATAACAGTGAAAAAAATCATGAAATTAGCTATAAGCGCACCCAACTGTTAGTCTACTGAAAATTGGCACGCAGTGTCTTTGTCCAGGGTGCCATGATAGTCTATGAGAACATTGGTGTATCTAAAAAAACTCAGTATACGTCATTGGCACAATGCCTTGAAGGAGCCTTAGAAGTTTCAAGCCAGTGTTTTTTCACAGGAGTGACCTCCTAAGACTCCTGAATCCTTGCCGAGTCCAACAATACCAAACATGCCAGGTTTCGCCTTATGGTTTTTGTAAGTGTCATTTAGAGCTTTAAAAAATTGTGTTTATCTTCATAGCCGTTAGTCCGATCGAGACAACAACAAAAAAACAAAGGAAATTTGAAAACATAGGTAAATAGCTAAACAATAATGCCAAAATGTTAAAATTATGATAGGAACTGACAAAAAATGAATTAAATCCAATCAATTTCACCCATGGATCATTTTGATGCTCTCACATGTTTGAAACGAACAATGATGGATTGTGATGAAATTTGTTTTGAACTGGGACTGGCGAATCCCCGTCCATATTGGGGACTCGGCAAGGATTCAGGAGTCTTAGGAGGTCACTCTTGTGAAAAAACACTGGCTTGAAACTTCTAAGGCTCCTTCAAGGCATTGTGCCAATGACGTATACTGAGTTTTTTTAGATACACCAATGTTCTCATAGACTATCATGGCACCCTGGACAAAGACACTGCTATGTCTGACAAGCGACACCACTCTCACACCACACCAAGTTCTCACGCAGTGAAAAATACATTGCGGATCAGAGAGGAGACTGCGCGCTGACAGACAAGTACTTTTGATATGAAACAAATGGTGCTTTTCCACTACACAGTACCAGCTCGCCTCGGCTCGGCTCGGCTCGACTCGACTCGGCTTTGTTTGGTTTTCCACTGTGTAAAAGTTGTACCTGTACCTGCTTCCAGGTACTTTTTTTTGTACCACCTCCGGCGAGGTTCTAAGCGAGTTGAGGCGATACTAAAATGTGACGTGAAAACACGGCAGACTGCTGATTGGTCAGAGAGAATCGTCACTATTCACTGCGTCATCATTGCATGCGCCAGACAGAGTATCCTGAATATAAAACAGCAAAAACAAAAACATCCAAAAACAGCATACACTCGATTTCCTCCATTGTCCTGTGTGTGTGGCAGCGGATGTATCTCGCGTAGAAGATTAAGTCACAGCAGTTTCCAGCGGCGTCGCTATGACGACCAGTTACTATTGTGGAGGTACTATCTGCAATGGAAAACGGAGCGAAAAGCAAGCCGAGCCGAGTCGAGCTGGTACTGGTAATGGAAAAGCGCCAAAAGTCTCACCTTTCAAATGTAGTCATTTTTTAGAGACATTTAAACAATAAATACCGTTTTGTGACTCTTTAATGTGTCTGACAGATCGCTGTAGACTCGAGGCTCAATTAAAGCTGCTCGTGAACCGATCATCTCTTCCTTCTAGTTAATTTATAGCATTAAAATAAACATGAATGAACATAAAACGAATGTTGTTTTAAAGTGCTAAGACGTCAGCACACTTTGTTTTTCATATCGTAATTGTTAGGCCTAGGTCCAAATACATAAAAAAGATGCTCTCTTACATTATAGCGAGATTTTCCGGGCTTTCCAAAGTTTAGATTAGATCGATTAGATCAGGATTGTGCGCACGGGCATTCTCAATTGACCCTTCGCAGGGAGTTTGATTGACAGGCGATCTGACTAATCATAATCTGCCATTTTGTCCAACAAAGCAGTCAGGAGAGTTAGTAGATTAACATTGGAGGATTTAAATTTGAAAAACAAAGTGTACTGACGTCTTAGCACTTTAAAACAACATTCCTTTTATGTTCATTCATGTTTATTTTAATGCTATAAATTAACTAGAAGGAAGAGATGATCGGTTCACGAGCAGCTTTAACTGAGCCTCGAGTCTACAGCGATCTGTCAGACACATTAAAGAGTCACAAAATGGTATTTATTGTTTAAATGTCTCTAAAAAATGACTACATTTGAAAGGTGAGACTTTGTTTCATATCAAAAGTACTTGTCTGTCAGCGCGCAGTCTCCTCTCTGATCCGCAATGTATTTTTCACTGCGTGAGAACTTGGTGTGGTGTGAGAGTGGCGTCGCTTGTCAGACATAGCAACAGTAACTAAAGTGGGCGAGTCTTTCCAAACGGTCATTGACAGTATGGACGGGGATTCGCCAGTCCCAATTCAAAACAAATTTCATCACAATCCATCATTGTTCGTTTCAAACATGTGAGAGCATCAAAATGATCCATGGGTGAAATTGATTGTATTTAATTTTTTTTTTTTGTCAGTTCCTATCATACTTTTAACATTTTGGCGTTATTGTTTAGCTATTTACCTATGTTTTAAAATTTCCTTTGCTTTTTTGTTGTTGTCTCGATCGGACTAACGGCTTTGAAGATAACCACAATTTTTTAAAGCTCTAAATGACACTTACAAAAACCATAAGGCGAAACCTGGCATGTTTGGTATTGTTGGACTCGGCAAGGATTCAGGAGTCTTAGGAGGTCACTCCTGTGAAAAAACACTGGCTTGAAACTTCTAAGGCTCCTTCAAGGCATTGTGCCTATAGCCGCTTTCCGACCGGAGGAACCTTTTCACAGTTCCTAGAACTATTGGCTAAAGTACCCGGATGTCGGCGTGTTCGCACCGGAGGAACTAGGAACGATTTTAGTTCTAGTAACTCCATTTGGAGGAACTAATTTAGGTCCTACTTCAGAGTAGGGTCTAAACCAGCACTACAGGAACTACTCGTGACGTTAGTGTACGCTGATTGACCGAACGCACGCGGAACACCAGCACCCGCCATTTTTAAAACAGCTAGAATGTAAACACACAGATTATAGCCTATATATTTACTCCATAAACTAACTATACAAACATGGAAAACAGTGATAGATGGGTCTCTAAACCTTTATGCTGAAGAGAAAATCCAACCCAACTTTGAGGGGACCAAGCCAAACATGATTATGTTTATCTGCCCAGCTAGCAACACTGGACATCAACCACACGGCATAGGCTAATAACCTTTTTTTTCATATACTGTCTACTTTCTATAACAGTTCTATCTAATAACATATTAAACAGTACTGTTAGACAGATCACTAACTAATAAACACAGAGAATGCGAGCATTGTTTGCTCTGGCGTTCTCAGCGCTGCCAAAATAAAGGTCCATCGCGCCGTCAAAATAAAAGTCACCGTGCTTGCGTCACTCCCTTACCCCTCCTACCAGTTCCTATGGCCACTTGGCCAGTGCGAACGCAAACAGCAAAACCGAGTTTGGGGGAGAGTAGTTCTTAGAACTGTTTAGAAGTGGACAGTTCCTAGAACTAAGTTCCTGTAACTACTTGGTCGGAAAGCGGCTAATGACGTATACTGAGTTTTTTGAGATACACCAATGTTCTCATAGACTATCATGGCACCCTGGACAAAGACACTGCGTGCCAGTTTTCAGTAGACTAACGGTTGGGTGCGCTTATAGCTATTTTCATGATTTTTTTCACTGTTATAGCGCCACCAAGTGGCCAATTGTCACGATTTTTTTCATGTCAGCTCAGATTGAGCTTATGAACATAAGTCCCAAGTTTAGCGAAAATATCTCTTTCCGCTCACAAGTTATAACCATTTTATAGCACCACCAAGTGGCCAATTGTCATGATATTTTTTCACATGACCTCAGAATGAGCTCATGAACTCGTTCCCCGAGTTAACCGAAAATATCTCTTTCCGTTCACAAGTTATAATCGTTTTAGTAAAAGTGGCCCTGGTGCCTTAAACATTTTGGTTTCCCTTAGCGACCGTGAATTTAAATTAAGTATTTTTTTGATGATTATTGATAGTCACTGTCCAGAGAATATTCTCAAACTTCGTGCTTGAACCCCTAATAAGTGCCTAAAAAAGGGCCACAAAAAGGCCTCTAAAAAAAATAACTATAGGGTCTAGGCACTTGCCGCTTGCGCTGCTGCGTTCCAAAAACTTTATCAAGCCTTTTAACATGTGCCTCGGAGAGGAAAAAGTAAGTTTTTGCCCTTTTAGCTCATTTATCATGGAAATGTGGTGAATTTTTTTTTTACCTTTTAAACTGTAACACCTCCACTGATGGCCCGATCTCCATAAAAGTTTGCACGCTTCTTTAGAATAATATGGCGCATGTGCTCAGCTAATTTGGTGAAGTTCTGCTCTTTTTTCCCCCATTTTTCAGTCATTTAAATGTCATTTTGCATAGGATAATACAGAGGCCTTCTCACCTTTATGACAGTTAAAGCGCCACCAATGGCCTGACGTCCATGAAAGTTTTCAAGCTGCTTTAGAATCACGTGACGCATGCGCATGCCCGATTTTGTGAAGTTGTATGCAAATCAGACAGCAAGATGGCCGCTTTTAGCCATTTCATGGGATTTGCCATAGAAATACATCATTTTGACACCCTTTTAACAGTTAGAGCGCCACCAAGTGGCCAGTCACCGCGTCCTTTTTCACGCGACCACAGAATGAGCTCGTACATACGTGTGCTGAGTTTGGTGCAAAAATCTCGTTCCGTTCATGAGTTATAGCCAATTAAGCAAAATGGGCTCCTCCCACTTCGAACGTTTTGGCGGCCCTTAGGGACCGTGAACCGAAATTTTCACTTTTTTTTGATAATTATTGACAATCAGACTCCAGAGAATCTTGCCGCACTGGTTTGGTTCCAGTCGGGCCAAAAACCTAGGACTAGTTCGCGAAAGTAGGTTTTTGGAAAAACCCCAAATACCCGAAAATTTTCCCAGGGTGACGAGCACATCCGAGGCATGCATCTGGTCCGCCTCAAGCCAAGGATTCCAGCGATATAGGACACTTGAGCCTACGCCTCACGGTTGAGGAGTTATGAGCCGTTTCATACTTTTGACCGCTGTAGCACCCCCGTCAGGCCGATCGGGGCGGGCCTTGGTGACGTTGTAGGCGGTGTGAGTACTATCAGCCCCCAAAGTTTCAAGTCTCTACGACTTACGGTTTGGTCTGCCCGATCAGTTTTATGTCTGAATGTTGCATCATGGGAAAATTAACAATAACAATAGGGTTTCAGCACTTCGTGCTTGAACCCCTAATTAGCTCATAAAAATAGTTAGATAATGTTTTTTATGCTTTAACAACTTATTAACCATTTAATTGATGTACAGTATTTTAAACCAGTAGTAAAGAATTGTTAGTTGGATATTAGGAGTAAATAGTTCTCACTTTAGATTAGGTAAATCAAAATGTCATAAATTAAGTGCTTTAAACATTAAAGGTGCTCTAAGCGATGTTGGGTGAAAGGGAACATACAGTGTTGATGTCACGTTTGGTTTTGGGTTGAATCACGTTTAGGTTTTTGAGTCTTTTAATTTGTAAGTGCCATATCTATTGCTGGATCCCAATTCACCTTCTTGTTTTTGGTGATTTTCCTTTTATTGTGACAGGACAGTAGAGAGATGACAGGAAACGAGGTGGGAGAGAGACGGGGGATGGGATCAGGAAAGGTCCACGAGCCGGGACTCGAACTCGGGCCGCCCGAGCGCAAAGGCGCTACATGTCGGCACACTGACCACGAGGCCATTGGCGCCGACGCAATTCACCTTCTTATACTACGCCGTAAAAGTATGTACTCTTTTTGTAAAGAAAAAGTACATACTTTTGAGTGTGTATCAGGAGTAGGCAAGCTTTGGGGCATGGTACGTCATAACTGCATCTTTAACAGACAGCTCTGTCGCTTAGTTGTGTGCATCCTGTCACCGTTTAAACTGCCCTGTCAATAATCTTGTCACAGTTAAAATCCTCCACATTTAATTTAATTTCCTACCGGAGAGATATGTAGTAGCACGTTGATCTGCCAGTCCTGGGACTTTCATGCGGAGAACTCTCCTCATGTGTTTGCAATTTGTATAATGATGCATTTAAAAGTTCACAATGCTGCTGCAGATTAAATATAATGTGGAGAACATTGAATAAATATCTTTTCGTCAAGTTAGATACTGATTATTAACCCTCTGGGGTTGACAAACACGCCGGCGTGTTTTGCTGGATTTTTTTTACATAGCAGCAAAATAGACTTAAAATTCTCCGTCATTTATGGTCATACAGACTTAAGAAATATAAATATTTTTTATGTGTCCACTTACAATCGAAAAAAAAACATTGTGCTTTTGTAAAATAAAGAAAATAAACAGGGTGTGCTTTCTGCCTCTCCGTGACCTCTTTTCTTTTCCCTCTCAGTGACTGTTATGGTCTACAGTGTTTTTCCACCAGGTGGCGTTGTTCTGTGTTCTGGAGTGAGCAACAGGAACAGGTGTGGTGGGTTACCGGTGATTGCACTTGCATCAAGAGACACCGAGTACAAAAGGAATGACGGAGTTGGACTCAGGACATCTCTTCCTCTTCAGTTCCAGATTGTTTTTACTTTTATTCTTTATTTCTTTGAGTTGTAGTATTATTAATTTGACTTATTTTTCCATTAAATCTTTATTTGTTAAATCGAGTTCCATGTGTGGCCTCCCCGTTATTATGTTGCTTCACCTTGAGCCAGGTGGACGTAACATAATGGGGGCTCGTCTATTAAACTGAGAGAGGCTCATTTGAAGAATTTAAGCATAGTTGGTGAAACAGTTATGTGAGAGGTAATTGGATGAGGTTGATTATTTGGTAAAGTAATAATTTGATCCAAATTATTCTTGGGGAAAAAACATGATGTAACAGTTTTGATTGTTTTGATTATTTGGTAAATATTTGCTGGGGCTGAAGAGGAAAACATTGTTTGGCAGTCAAAATATTGGAACTTTGACCGGTCGTTTCCTCATGTGCATGAGAGGTAAGGCAGATTTGAACTATAATTGCCGGGAGGTATTGATGAGACTGGTTAGACCAGCAGAGTCACGTGAACTCCCGTGTTAGGTGGAAGAGTGGTGTTTGTTATTTTAATTTTTTATTTTAGTTTGTTGTTTTTGGTACGTCGGACGCGGGGAGACGGATTAGCCGTTGAGCTGCATGTGGGCATACTGAAGACTAGGGTTGAGTTTATTTAGTTTATTTCTTAGTTAGATACGGGACGGCTCTTAATTCTTCTGGCATTGTGGTGCTATCTGCCTTGCGCTGGTCATTGTGAGTTTCGTTTTTTCTAACCTGTGATTCAGGAAATTGGGTAAAAAGGAAATGGTAGTGTTTGACTTTGTAAAAAAAAAAGAAAAAATAGGGTAGAGGTGAAATTTGGATAAAATGGATCAACTACAAGATTTTTTGGCTGCTCCTACGGTGGAGAAATTGAATGGTCTTTTAAAAGATCAATTAGGTAAAGTAGTTGAACATTTTAATTTCGAAGTAGCAGTAACAAAGAGTACGAAGGTAAAAAAAAATCGGGATATGGTAAAAGAGAAATTAGTTGAGAGGATGATTTTGACTGCAGATGCACCATCAGAAGAAGTGGTTTCACCAGACGGTACGTCCGCGCCGTTTGTTAGGATGGGAGTACAGAGCGGGTTTACGTTTGAGCAGCAGTTGGAAATTTTTAATAATTTGTAATAATTTGTTACATTTATATAGCGCTTTTTCTGAGACCTCAAAGCGCTTTACATAGATGGGGGAATCTCCTCAACCACCACCAATGTGTAGCATCCACCTGGATGATGCGACGGCAGCCATATTGCGCCAGAACGCCCACCACATACCAGCTTACTGGTGGAGAGGAGACAGTGATGAAGCCAATCAGTATATGGGGATGATTAGGAGGCCATGATGGACAGGGGCCAAGGGGCAAATTTGGCCAGGATGCCGGGGTTACACCCCTACTCTTTTTCGAAGGACATCCTGGGATTTTTAATGACCACAGAGAGTCAGGACCTCGGTTTAACGTCTTATCCGAAGGACGGTGCTCTTTTGGGAGTATAGTGTCCCCGTCACTACACTGGGGCATTAGGACCCACACAGACCACAGGGTGAGCACCCCCTGCTGGCCTCACTAACACCTCTTCCAGCAGCAACCTGGTTTTTCTCAGGAGGTCTCCCATCCAGGTACTAACCAGGCTCAGCCCTGCTTAGCTTCAGTGGGCAACCAGTCTTGGGCTACAGGGTGATATGGCTGCTGGCCGAACATGCAGAGTAGGGAATGTGACCTGGACAGACAGCATAAATTAGAAAAAATTTGACTTGAAGAACGAGAGCGTGAAAGGTACTTTGAGAAATTTAAGTATGAGCAGCAGGTTCAGGAGGTTAAGTTAGCTCAGGAAGCCGAACGCTTAAAGTTGGTTGCTGAGGGGAAAATGGGGAGTATTAGTGGTGACTCCTCGGGTGATCAACTGGTTTCAAATAGGCATTAAATATTGCTAGTATGACTAAGTTGCTGCCTAGATTTAACGAAAAAAATCTTGATGTTTTCAAAAAAATCAAAACGCAGATAAGAACGGAGAGTCCCAGGCAGATTATGGTCCTTTTATTACAACGGGGCATGTTTCTCTAGTTGACTGTTCAGTTAAAGTACCTGTAAGGATCCTGCGCGACACAGGGTCTTCTCAATCTTTTATTTTAGACTCGAAGTTGAATTTTTCTTCTGGATCTAGTACAGGGAATAGTGTTCTGATCCAAGGAATTTGGTTAGAAATATTCTCTGCTCCTTTACACAGGATTCAGTTAAATTCGGAATTGGTGCGTGGGGAAGTTGAAATTGCATTGCGACCTTCGTTACCCGTGGAAGGTGTAGATGTAATTTTAGGAAATAATTTGGCAGGAAATCGTGTGTGGGGTGGGGTGGTACCTCCCATTGTGAAAACGAATCCAACTTTATCTGCAGAGGCAGATAAGAGTGTCAAAGACTTTCCCAATGTTTTTGTTTCCTGTGCTGTAACTCAAGCCATGAGTAAAAAGTGTCCCAGATTAACGGTGAAATAGAAAACTCTTCCTTTGATCATTTGGTCAACTTGTCTTTGTTGCCTTCATCGATTTCCCGTGACGAGTTAATTTTGGCTCAGGGCAAAGATGCCGGGTCGACAACGCTGTTTGCGTCTGTTAAGTCCAATAAAGAAATTGAAAGCATGGCTTCTGGTTATTTCCTGAGTAAGGGGGTTTTAATTCGTAAGTGGATGTATAATTCGTAAGCCATGTAATGATCGTGCTGTGGGTGAACCCATATTTAAGATTGTTATTCCGGATGGGTTGCGTGATTTGGTGCTGAAAACGGCTCACTGGGATATAGCTGGGCATTTAGGGGTCAAGAAAACCTACAACAGTGTAATGCGCTACTTTTTCTGGCCTCGATTAAAAAGAGAGGTGGTGAGTTTTATTAAGACGTGCCACACCTGTCAAATGGTAGGAAAACCGAATGAGGTATTGGCTTCGGGGCCGTTGTTTCCCATTCCTGCTGTGAGCAATCCTTTTGAGTATCTTACTATTGACTGTGTTGGGCCCTTAAAAGCATCCAAAGCAGGATCTAACTACTTATTAACTGTCATGTGTCAGACAACTCGTTATCCTGCTGCTTATCCCCTGCGAACGATTACTACGAGGTCTGTGGTAAAAGCTCTGTCACAGTTTATTTCAGTTTTTGGTATTCCAAAAGTAATTCAAACTGACAGAGGAACCAACTTTACTTCTCGTATGTTTGAGCAGATTTTGCAACAGCTGCGTGTGAAACATCATAAAAGTAGTGCGCATCATCCTGAAAGCCAGGGAGCTCTCGAGCGTTTTCATCAAACGTTAAAACAACTGTTGAGAGCGTATTGCAATGAAGTGAATAAAGACTGGGAGGAGGGACTTCCTTGGTTGATGTTAGCTGCACGCGAAGTGGTTCAGGAGAGCCTTGGTTTTAGCCCTAACGATTTGGTTTTTGGTCACAAGGTAAGAGGCCCGTTGTCCCTTCTGATGGATAACGTGACGGAACCTGAAATGTCAGTAAATCTCTTGGATTATGTTAATGGTTTTCGATGTAGATTATATCTGGCAGGTAAATTGGCCGGGGAAAATCTAGTTAAAGCACAGCTGAAAATGAAGACATGGTTTGATTGTGGGTCAGAGCATCGTGAGTTAAGTCCTGGAGATCAAGTTTTAATGTTGGTTCCTGTTACTGGGTCATCTTTCTTGGCAAGATTTTCAGGGCCTTATAGCATAATGAAACGGGTCTCGGACCAAAATTATATTGTTTCGACGCCGGATAGGCGAAAATCTACCCAACTGTGTCATGTGAACCTGTTAAAACCGTATTTCTGCCGGATAAGTGATAACGCTGTCCCTGGTGCTGAAGTAAAGTCTGTGGCGGTAGCTTCAGTGGTGAGTGATTCCTCAAGCGCGAAGTTAAATTACACTGAAGGCAATGGTTTTATGTCTGATTGTATTGTTCAACCCCGACTTTGTAATTCTGAACAACTGGCGAAGTTGGATGTTATGTTGGAACATTTGCCCGAAGAAAGTCGCGATCAACTGATCAGTTTGATTACGGAGTTTTCGTCACTTTTCTTCGATACGCCTTCATGTACTGATTTAATATATCATGATATTGATGTTGGAGACTCTTTACCCGTTAGACAGAGATATTTTCGTGTTTGTTCTACAAAACAGAAACATTTGGAAGATGAGGTCAAGTACTTAATGAATGCTGGGCTTGCGAAACCATCTTACTCTAGTTGGGCGTCACCATGTATTCTGGTCGCAAAACCAGACAAGACGTATAGATTTTGTACTGACTATAGAAAATTAAATAGTGTTATGAAGCCCGACTCTTTTCCACTTCCGCGGATGGAAGATTGTATTGACTCCGTGGGATCAGCTAAATTTGTAACCAAACTCGACCTTTTAAAGGGGTATTATCAAAGTTCCTTTGACTCCTCGTGTACAAGAAGTTTCTGCTTTTATTACACCTTCGGGGTTATACTCATACAATGTAATGAGTTTCGGTCTTCGAAATGCTCTGGCTACCTTTCAGCGCCTTATGAATCGAGTGGTCTTAGGGCTGGAAGGGTGTGCAGTGTACTTGGATGACGTCATAGTATATAGTCAGACGTGGGAGGAACAGCGTTGTCGGTTGCGCACCCTGTTTGGGCTTTATTGTTACAGCCATATAGTTTGGAGATTCGCCATATTCGAGGGCGAGATAATGTTATGGCGGATACTTTGTCCCGTTCTCCGGTGGATGAATATAATCATTTTACGTGTTATTTGCCCTTTGTCTTCGTTTGATCTGTTTAGTGTTCTCAAGGCGCCTGAGAACACTGAAAGATGGAGTTTGGGTAGGTGATGAGAAGAAAAGGGGTAATTGACATTTATGTGTGAGCTTACGATTGTATTTTTTTTTTTTGATTGTGCAAAATTGGAGTTTGTTATTTCTGGTGTTTGCAGAGTTCCCTTTTAGGGGCCTCTGTTTTAAGAGGGGAGGTGTTATGGTCTACAGTGTTTTTCCACCAGGTGGCATTGTTCTGTGTTCTGGAGTGAGCGACAGGAACAGGTGTGGTGGGTTACCAGTGATTGCGCTTGCATCAAGAGACAGCGAGTACAAAAGGAATGACGGAGTTGGACTCAGGACGGCTCTTCCTCTTCAGTTCCAGATTGTTTTTACTTTTATTCTTTATTTCTTTGAGTTGTAGTGTTATTAATTTGACTTATTTTTCCATTAAATCTTTGTTCAATCGAGTTCCATGTGTGGCCTCCCCGTTATTATGTTGCTTCACCTTGAGCCAGGTAGACGTAACAGTGACATATTGAGAGACATTGTTGTCTCTCATTGCTCTGTTTTTACAGTTTTCCTTGGGACCAGAGGAGTATCTGATGCGCCAGTCTGCATAGAGGGCGAGATCTCAGACCCCCTTGGTGGTTGAAATAGGACACCACTGACATGTTGTCTGTTCTCACGAGAACGTGGTGACCTTTGAGGTCTGGGAGGAAGCTCCTTAGAGCCCAGAAGCCCGCCAACATCTCTAGACAGTTTATGTGCCAGGAAGAATGTTCAATACTACAGATGAACGTGTGTTTATTGAGCACATAAATCACAGAGGTAACGTGAATCTTGTCTGGATGTTACAGGAACAGATGAACACACGTGTATTTATCTGATAAAGAGTGGCTCATGACGTTGAATGCTGCCATCAAAAGCTTTGAGTGAGTATACTACAAAAATGAATAACAAAATCTATTTAAATCTTAAGTTGTAGTTTATTTTAATTATTGTAATTTCAAACAAAGTTATTACAGCACTTTTCTGATTCTGTCACGGTTCATCGATCCGTGTGTTCATTTTGTGTATCTGTTGGTTGTTATGGGTGTGGGATCTGAGTGTGTAGTCTTGTTTGTTGCTTAGTAACTAGCTAATCATTTAATCAGCCCGCAGCTGCAGCTAGTTAATTCTGTTGTTAGCTGCCTATATCTAGCAGGAGTGATTATTGCCTGGTGTCGGTTCGTCACTCTTGTTTATGCTCTCTTACCCAGTTCCGGTGCCTGAGTTTCCTTACGGAGTTATTTCCTCAATCTCGTCTGTGTTCCCAGACTTCTGGAGATCGTTTGGAGTTCTCTTCATTCCAGTTCCCGTTTGGCATCCACACATGATTATTCATATCACTCATCCTCTCCGGTGTATTTGTATCCTGGTCGCCCGCCTGCTCTACGTGGTGTTTTGAGTATTATCATCTGTTCAGCCTGCCTTCAATAAACTGTTTGTTTGCATTTGGATCTACGACTCTCATTCTGACAGAACGAACCGACCATCAATGGATCCAGCAAGCACAGCAGAATTGCAGAATGTATTGGCCAGAAGCGATGCTCGTCTCCAGCAACAGGAGGAACAGACTATGGCCACGGGTCGTGCAATATAGACACTAGTGACCCAAGTTTCTGAACTGACAAAACAGGTACAGCAATTAAGTATTGAGACTGCTGCTTCTTGACAACAAACTACGGCAGATCCACAGACTCCAGTGATCCAGTCCATTCGTTCTACTGAACCACGCCTTCCGCCTCCCATGTTCTACTCTGGTGAGTCCCAGATGTGTCGTCCCTTACTGGCCAAATGTTCATTATACATCTCGCTTCAACCTTCCGCGTTTCCAACAGAGGAGTCCAAGGTGGCCTTTGTGATCACTTTACTCGCGGGAAGAGCGGGCTGTTGGGTAACGACTGTTTGGGAGTAGAGACTTACGTGTTGTGCGTCCTTTCAAGCTTTCTCTAATGAACTCAGAAAGGTTTTTGATTTCACTGCTTCTGGCAGAGACACGGCGCATCTTCTTGCAGAGCTGCGACAGGGAGAACGTACGGTAACAGACTATTCAATTGAATTTCGTACATTGGCGGCAGAGTGTGGCTGGAATGCCGAAGCTCAATGGAACATGTTTTTACACAGACTTTCTGAGTACATAAAGAATGAGATTTACGTCTTGGAATTACCCACGGGTGTGGATAAATTGATTGATCTGGTGGTTCAAGTGGATACCAGACAACGTCGACGAGGTCGTCGGTCACAGCGAGTCAGTGCCAACGTTACATCTACACCTAATCCTACTTTTAATTCTCCTGACGAGACTACAACATTTCTTCCTGATTCTGAGCCCATGCAACTGGGCAGGTCTCGTTTATCATCACAGGAGAAACAGAGGAGGAGAAAGTGGGGATTATGTTTGTATTGTGGAAACGGCGGTCACATTGCACTGGAGTGTCCAGTAAAAGCCAGCACCCGTTAGTAGGTAAGAGGTTACTGACGGGTGGGATTGCATGGACTGAATCCTCTTTTTCTGCCACTCATCTTCCAGTAAGTTTAAGACTGCAGACTCTGAATTTCGACTGTGAGGGTCTAGTAGATTCAGGAGCCGAGGGTAATTTTTTGGATATTGATCTGGTACACAGTCTCCAGATACCAGTGGTGGCGCTCTCCAAGCCCATTTCTGTGGTTGCACTTAATGGTCAACTTTTACCCTCCGTCACACACTCTACTGTCACCTTAAGACTGGTCACTTCTGGTAATCATTCAGAGAACATTGACTTTCTATTGATTGACACTCCTTCTACTCCTGTGGTGCTTGGTCATCCCTGGCTGGCACTCCATAACCCGCATATTAACTGGCGCGGGAATTCTGTTCTCTCCTGGAGTGAATTTTGTCATGCTTCTTGTTTAATGTCTGCGTGTTCTTCTGTGTCTTGTTCTGTGTTTCAGGATGAACACGCGCATTTATCTAACGTGCCACGTGAGTATCTTGACCTGAAGGAAGTGTTCAGTAAGTCCCGGGCTGCTTCTCTACCTCCACATCGTCCCTATGACTGTGCTATAGATTTACTGCCAGGTATGTCTCTGCCCAAAGGCAAGTTATACTCACTTTCTGCTCCAGAAAGGGAGGCCATGGAGAAATACATTTCTGATTCTCTGGCATCCGGGTTCATTCGCCCTTCGTCTTCTCCAGCGGGGGCAGGGTTCTTTTTTGTGGGGAAGAAGGATGGTTCTCTGCAACTGTGTATTGACTACCGAGGGTTGAACAACATCACGGTAAAGAATACTTATCCTTTGCCGTTGATGTCTTAAACCTTCGAGCGGTTGCAGGGAGCATCCGTCTTCACAAAATTGGACTTACGTAATGCTTATCATTTGGTTCGCATAAGGAAGGGGGATGAATGGAAAACTGCTTTTAACACTCCCAGGGGGCACTTTGAATATTTGGTCATGCCTTTCGGGCTGTCTAACTCCCCTGCAGTTTTCCAGGCACTCGTGAATGACATGCTGAGAGATATGGTAGATCAGTTCATATAATTATGTTTACCTGGATGACATATTGATATTTTCTTCTTCTCTCCAGGAACACGTTCAACACGTCAGACGAGTGCTCCAGAGACTGTTAGAGAATGGGCTTTTTGTCAAGGCGGAGAAATGTTCGTTCCATGCACAGTCGGTTCCATTTCTGGGTTATATCATCTCCTCCGAGGGTGTGCGCATGGATCCTGACAAGGTTAAGGCTGTGGTGGATTGGCCAACTCCAGATTCCCGTAAGGCCCTACAGAGGTTTTTGGGGTTTGCCAATTTTTACCGGCGTTTCATTCGCAATTTCAGCCAACTAACCGCTCCTCTGACTGCCTTGACCTCCACCAAAACGACGTTCAGGTGGTCTGGTGCAGCTGAGGCTGCATTTGCCAACCTCAAGAGTCGCATCGTTTCAGCTCCCATTCTTGTAGCCCCTGATCCATCACGTCAGTTTGTGGTGGAGGTCGACGCATCAGAGGCGGGGATAGGAGCGGTTCTTTCCCAGCACTCACCCACGGATGATAAGATGCACCCTTGCGTGTTTTTTTCTCATCGTTTATCGTCTGCTGAGTGTAATTATGACATTGGTAACAGAGAGTTACTGGCAGTCAAGCTAGCGTTGGAAGAGTGGTGCCATTGGCTAGAGGGTTCGGGTTACCTTTTATCATCTGGACCGATCATAAGAACCTTGAATATATCAGATCTGATAAACGACTCAACTCCAGGCAGGCTCGGTGGGCACTTTTTTTTCGGTCGTTTTGACTTTTTACTATCGTATCATCCGGGTTCTAAGAACATCAAACCCGATGCTTTATCTCGAATTTTTTACCGTTCCGTTCGCCCCCGTCCACTCCAGAGTGCATTTTTCCTGAGAGACTCATTGTCTCCACACTCGTATGGGAGATCGAGTCGAAGGTCTGTTCGGCCTTAGAAGGGGTAACGCCTCCGCCCGGGTGTCCACCGAGTCGTTTATTCGTACCGGAGCGGTTACGGTCCGACGTGATTCAGTGGGGTCATTGTTCCAACGTAGCATGTCATCCAGGAGTCAATCGCACCAGTTTTTTGGTCAAGCAACGATTCTGGTGGCCTTCCATGGCTCGCGACATTCAAAGTTTTGTTTTGGCATGTTCAGTCTGTGCTCGTGGTAAGACTTCCAATCGCCCACCAGATGGGTCGCCAGATGGCCTCCCAATGGATGTGGTCTCTGACAGGGGTCCCCAATTTATTTCCAAATTTTGGAAAGAATTTTGTCGATTATTGGGGGCGAGTGTCAGTCTTTCTTCTGGTTTTCATCCTCAGAGCAATGGCCAGACCGAGCATGCCAACCAAGACTTAGAGAGAGTGTTGCGATGTTTGGTTTCTCAGAATCCTTCCTCCTGGAGCCAGAAACTCTCATGGGTTGAGTACGCACATAACTCATTATCAGTATCATCCACGGGCCTATCTCCTTTTGAGTGTAGCATAGGGTACCAGCCACCTATTTTTCCCAGTTTGGAATCCGAAGTCGCGGTCCCCTCCGCTCACGCATTCGTCCAGAGGTGCCGCCGCTCTTGGAGTAGAGCCCGCGAGACTCTCCTCCAAGTGGGAGCGCGCACGAAGGCTCAGGCCGATCGCCACCGGTCAAAGCCTCCTGTTTACGTCGTGGGTCAAAAAGTGTGGCTTTCCTCCAAGAATATTCCTCTCCGCTCCGTTTGTAACAAATTAGCTCCCAAATTCATTGGCCCGTTCACTGTCGCCAAGATTCTTAGTCCGGTGGCAGTCCACCTCAAACTCCCTCCCACGTACAGGAGAATTCATCCCGTTTTTCATGTTTCCAAATTAAAGCCTGTGTTTCATTCACACATTAATCCGCCAGCCCCAGTTCCCCCTCCGCCGCGACTCGTAGATAGGGAACCCACCTATTCGGTCAATCGTATTCTGGACTTGAGAAGGAGGGGACGCGGATTTCAGTACTTGGTGGACTGGGAGGGTTACGGTCCAGAGGAGAGAAGTTGGGTTCCTGCTAGGGACATACTGGATCACTCCCTGGATCTGAGTGTGTGGTCTTGTTTGTTGCTTAGTAACTAGCTGATCATTTAATCAGCCCGCAGCTGCAACTAGTTAATTCTGTTGTTAGCTGCCTATATCTAGCTGGAGTGATTATTGCCTGGTGTCGGTTCGTCACTCTTGTTTATGCTCTCTTACCCAGTTCCGGTGCCTGAGTTTCCTTACGGAGTTATTTCCTCGATCTCGTCTGTGTTCCCAGACTTCTGGAGATCGTTTGGAGTTCTCTTCATTCCAGTTCCCGTTTGGCATCCACACAGGATTATTCATATCACTCATCCTCTCTGGTGTATTTGTATCCTGGTCGCCCGCCTGCTATACGTGGTGTTTTGAGTATTATCATCTGTTCAACCTGCCTTCAATAAACTGTTTGCTTGCATTTGGATCTACGACTCTCATTCTGACAGATTCTTGATTTCTGTGCATTTGCTGCAGAGATTTTGTGGTGGAACAGGGGAACAGGGCCTGCAAGGAAATAAGATGGCGACATTTGTGGCGGGAAAAAAGGGCATTTTCTGACCCCTGGAATTTACACCTCTGTGATGAGGCAGATGGTGCACTCAGGCAAAGATAGAAGTCCCTTTCCCATCCATGATCAGATTCCAGTCTGACTGCAGCAATGAGGGACATAATGCACGGCAGAGACAGGCGAAGGTGGGCACGGTGGTCAGCTGATTCATCAAAATAAAGCCACAGAATGAGAACAGCTGTATCTTTAACAATGAACAATCATAATGACAAAAACATAAATATCATGGGTTTGCGTACATCATAATATGAGATTATATACACAGGAAAAAAAAGCACAATGACAAGGTTTAATATATTTGAATAATTCATCATAATACATAAAAACAGGGATGAAACAAGAGTTAAATTCAACAAGAAAAAGAGGAAAACATCTCAGGTTACGACTGTAACCAATGTTCACTGAGAACAGGGAATGAACCACTGCGTCAGAACGCTATGGGCAACGCCTCCGCATGAACCGGTGTCTGAAATGCTTATCTAATCACGGCAATCCTATTGGCCGCCGACAGCCTATGACATCATCACTAGTGCTACCCGGAAGTATAAAAGGGGCGCCTAGAGAACATGTCAACAACTTATCGTCTAAAGGGGACTGTTCAGCAGGCATCCCCGAGGCATGGCGGAAAGACGCAGTGTCTCGTTCCCTGTTCTCAGGGAGCATAGGTTACAGTCATAACCTGAGATTTTCCATTTCAAAAGGGAACTCGCACTGCGTCAGAACGCTATGGGGAACGTTCTACCCACGCTGCCATGCTGAGGGGAGTGCATGCCAAATTATGGCTGTGTCAAAAAAATGACAGTTCTACCAGAAAGACTCGGGAGATAGAATGATGTAACAAAGCATTAATTCATTGCGTCTGCGGGCTCAAACATGTGTAAGTACTGATCATTTCTACAGCAAGTATTAGGACATGATTGGATAGATGTGAAGTTAATAAGTGACGTAGTAATTGAGTCTTCCTGGCAGAACTTATGCTAAAGCTTTCATTTTCACTGAAATGCCAAAAGCACTCCCCCTTCAGGTCACATACAGGCTGTCAGTGACAGTATTCCCTACGGCCACTGCCCAAGCTTGATGCTAAGCTAGGAAGTAACTTTGTGCTTTCACACGAAGGACTTGACCCAGAACCAGCTCAAGGGTATGGATACCACAGCCCGACTTTAGAGGGGTGTTCCTTTAAGCTAATTTATTTGTTGTTAATTTGCTCTATAACAGTCTTAACTGGCCTTAAAAAAACTGTAGCCATTTGAAATTAGTCAACCACTGCATTTTAATCACAATCCAAACAAAGATGTACACATGTAGCATGAACAGTTGTTTTTGCCCCCTCGGAGGGCTGACCGATCGTGCTCTGCTCCCAAACAAATAACGCAGTCAGTGTTATATATCTATGACATGGCATGATACATCTTCTAAATGTGCTAGACATAGTTTTTCTTTCTCCTAATCATATATACACATCGAATATCACACGCACAGAAAGACAAAGAAGCTAATGACGTCTTCTCTAGGCACCCTTTTATACTCTACCAGCATGCCTGTGACATCACCCGACTACAGTAGCCAGACGAGATTGGCGTGTAAAGCACGTGCTTCAGACATCAGCAATCCCATAGTGTCAACTCGCCAATCTAGTGTAGAGTTCCACTTTGAAATTAACCTGACAGTTTCAATTTATTCTTTTGTTTTGTATTTCAAATGTCAAGAATATAACATATACCAGTGCTAAGGAAATTAGGCTTTGATAAAGTTTTAATATCAATTGGTATGAATATATTTAATACCCCCCAAAAAAGATGCCTCTAATTCAGAGTGCCTCCTCTCTCTTAGGTAGGGAGGTCTGTTGTTAGTGTCACTGGGTGTGACATAATAGTAATTTTGTATAATAAAAAATAATTATCAATAAAATGGACACTGCGAGAAGATCTGAAATTTCTAAGATACAGATCCGAGATTTCTAAGATACAGCTGATTTTTTCAGGAAAACATTAGTTTTCGGCAAATGATGAGAGGTGGTACCAGTAAATGGTCACATTTTGATTGTACATTATAATAGATTATAATAAAACTGTAATATAACATAATGGAACTTATTTTTTATTATTGTTTATTGTAAATGTTATATATTCTCTTGTATTTAACTAATAAATGCCAGCCTTGATTTAAGCAAATGTATAACATTTGGGTTGCTGTCAATTCTAAATCTGTTAGAGACACTGGCTGCGTTCGAAACCGTATACTCACCAAGTAGGTACTTAGTTTCAATAAGTACTTACTTAACAAGCGCTAAAAGAGTATCGGTACTTTATAACCTGATCACGTTAGTATGAATGCGATCCGGACATCTGCCATGTTGACATTACCATGTGACCTACGACGTTAAGCGCAACAACTTAAAAGATATGAGCAACAGGTTTAATTCATCTATCTATAAATATCTTGATATTGATGAAACTTGCTCATTTTGTGGTCGTTGAAAAAACAGCCCATTTATTGATTGTAGTATAACCAATACATTTAGGGTTGATTTAAGTTCTTATATTTTTAACCCTATAACGTGACCCACAGTTTTATACTTAAAGATATTATTTTTTATTACGAAAACCCAAAATTGTCACCTCTTGAATATGTTGTTAAGTTCTTTATTTTATATGCTAAAATTTTCACCCACAAGCAAAAGCCCTCGAACTGTGTCAGAACGCTATGGGGAACGCCTCCGTGAAAACCGGTGTTTGAAACGCTTATCTAATCACGGCAATCCTATTGGCCGGCGACAGCCTATGACATCATCACTAGTGCGACCCGGAAGTATATAAGGGGCGCCTAGAGAACATGTCAACAATTTTTCGTCTTCAGGGACTGTTAAAAGGTAATCATGGCTTGTGAAAAATGCTTCAGGAAGTGTGTGCATCCATGTCTAAGATATTGATACTTGATGACACACATCTTGTGTGTTTATTGTTTGGGCTCAGATCATGCACGATCAGCTCGTGAGGGATCTGCTTGTGCCACTGTGAGTTTTTTCCCCTGAGAAAAAAACTCCACTCTCGTGGAAAGAGGGACAGGCATCTGTACCAGGTGATTCAGGTCCCGCTCGTGCTGAGGCAGAGCAGAGACTGGAATCGTGGGTTTTTTCAGAGGGAGCCCGCTGAGGAGGTTGAGAGAGAGTTGTTAATCTCTCATGCCCTTCAGAGACTCGCGAGAGTGAGCTGCAGGATGAGGATGTCCTCGTCCTCGTCCTAACGTCCTGTGATCCAGCAGCGAGTGCTCTGCTGTGTATAAAAACAACCAGCCCAAGAGAGCAGGAGATGGCTGATGAGGGTGAAGAGGATATACAACCCAAACCCTCACAGCCATCCTGTGGGCGGGCTTTTATCTCTTCTCCAGAACCGAATTAATCAGTTCAGTGTATCTAGACACAGGAGCGCCATGGCAGAGGGAGAGTGCCACAAAAAATCAAAGTATGAGACACATTTTACGCCAGACTACACGAAAGTGTACCCCTGTCTTGTAAGAGTAAAACATAAACAATGTGTGTGTATATATATATATATATATATTAGGGGTGTAACGATATTCGAACCGAACCGAAAAACCGCGATACACCACCCACGATACGAATCGCGATACTCTCATGGCGTACCGAACACGCCCGCCCCGCCCCCTGCTGCCCCACCCCCTGCTGTCCCGGCTCATTGGACCTCATGTCTTATGTGTACACAACGAATACAGTGTTGTTGCCTAACCACCATTAACCACATTTAATCGCACTAAGCTCAGTGTTTTGTTACTTTCGATAATAAGCAAGGTGTAATCTTTCAAATTCTGTCTATTTGATCACGAAATTCAAACATTAAATGTCGTTTTGGCGCTCTTTGATGTGGCGTGACAGATCACCGTACTAGCTCCTCATTTCAAGCGGCAGCGCGGAGCGCGAGTAAACGCGAGCATCTCTTCTTCAGTTACAGAATAAACATGAATGGACACCTGAAGGTACGTTGAAAGATACAGTATACTAACTGAAAGGCATCATAACTCGTGTAATCGCTCAGTCAGTGTTTCAAAAGCGGAAATACGTCAATAAAACGTTTTTCACTTAGCTTTATTTACCTCAGGCAAGTCATTCAGTGTCCACAGCTTGTTGGTTTGCTAAAGAAATGAACTCTTTCACTAAATAAATACACTATATTAGCCTATATATTATATTTTACTTAACCTGTTAATGACATCTTGATTATTTAATGTATGTTTAAAATATCTGTCATGAAAATGACAGCAACTGTGTAAATGATTATATTTCAATAATAAATTAGAGTAAAAACATGTTAATGTGAAAACTGCCTTATGTGCAGTTTACATGTTTTCATACAATTTGTTACTTGAGTGTTGATTATTATTATATCTAAAAATAAATAGCAACTGAATTTAGGCTAAAAGTCTAGGCTCTGTTGTTAAGCTTTAATGTTACAGTAATGTGCAAGTAAGGGCTCCTAGTTTACAGCATTAGCATATCATTTTGTTATCCTTGCGAAACGTTTACTTGTAATTGAATTAATTTAAAGATTTTTTTAAATTTTTAATTTATTTAATTAAAGCACTGTTTAAAAAAAAGAAGCAATTTTAGCTTTCTAAACCCCCCACCCCACCTAAATGAACCGAACCGAACCGAACCGAACCGAGACGTCAAAACCGTGGGACGTACCGAACCGTCAGTTTTGTGTATCGTTACACCCCTAATATATATATATATATATATATATATATATATATATATATATATATATATATATATATGTGTGTGTGTGTGTGTATATATGTATATATATATACACATATATATATATATATATATGAAGAGCTCTTTTCCAAAACGGGATAAACGCCATTTTTAAAAAAAATGAGTTTGTCATGTCATTTTGCTGTGTACTGGACCTATTCACTGCTCCATCAACGTTTCATGACAAATCGCTATATTTACTTGTTTAAAATGTACTGCAAGATGCAGTTTCTTTCCAAAACGAGATAAGCGCCAAACCTATTTTTAGCCTAAACGGGATATATCCTCTCAACCAATCAGAATTCGGTGAGCGTTCTACGCAATCCAAATAGGCGGCGATCTGAACAGAGGTTTGTTACTTTGTTTATGTTCATTCATTCCTCAAAATGAGTGCTTTAAACTGTAGTAACACTTTTGATGGCCTTGATGAGCCAGTGAGACCTACACCTGGGGGTAGAAAGCGCAGACTGAACAAAGAAAATCACAAAAAACAACAAAAAAAGAAGGTTCGTCACTCGGGTGGTGCGTTAATACCAACAGTGGGATGTCAACACAAAGCTGCCGCCAAAGGTTTCTGTCAGGCCGAGAGGCTGTCGCCGGACGATCTGATGGTAAATTTCAACTATTTTTATGAAAAACAAAACAAGGTTGACCAGGACCAGGCCATACTTCATCTCCTGGACATCACGCAAGTGACAAGGAAGCGTCCGAAAGTCCAGGACATTAACAAACAAAAAGACCGGAACGTATCTGTTAAGTACAGTCTTTTGTGCAACAGACATCCGGAGAATGTGCCCGTTTGCAAGGCGACCTTCATAAAAGTGTTTGGTGAGTACAACTTTCGTTTCAGAATTGACTATTATAATACTGTTTTGTAGGTTTCCCCCTCGCGATAAAGATATTTTCCTGTAAAGAAGCCTGCTAACGTGACATTAAAAGTACTGAATAGTTCTAATAGCCTAATAGCCTAAATGTGTTACTAAATGATTTGAATGTATTTTTAACATTGTTGTATTTAAGGACTGGTATTTGTATGTGTGTTATTTTTAAATTATTTGTTTTATGTGGTGGACAATATTAGAACATGTCACTGGAAATATGCATTTTATTTTTACTATTTATTTTATTTTATTTTATTTTACTATTTATTTTATTTGGCTTTTATTTATTTCATGCATTTGCACTTATTTAATTTATATTAATTTATACTATGAGTACCTGATTATATGTTGCATGTTCTCTTGTTTGTTTTTTAACAGACAAACCATCATTTTTTTTTTTCAAAAATTGATGGATTTATAGCGTTTTGAAAAATAAATAAATAAACTTTGAATTTATCATCAACAATATTGTTGTTTGATTTAATAATCATTGTTCAACGTGTTCAGACTGAGCCAAAAAAACATTTTAATTAGGATAAATTGAATATTCACAAAATGTGTGGGTCTAGGTAAAAAATGTAATTTTCCTGAAAACTACTGAAATGGATTTATCCCGTTTTGGAAAAGAGCTCCTCATATATATATATATATATATATATATATATATATATATATATATATATATATATCACACACACACACATATATATATATAAATATATAAAAGACTGAAAATATTACTTGACTCAACATTCAAACCAAAATATCTGACTTCCTGATGCTCGGAGCTAATGACTGTAAATTAGAAAATTGTCCGACTCGATTAGACCAATATGCGTACTGATTTTTGTGACTGTACATAAAATTAACCCCCCCACTTTTGTCAAAAGCATTTAGAAAGTGACCTGCTGCCAGTTGGTGGCGCTATAACTTTGACTCACAATAGTTACATACAAGTGATCGGCCTCTTACCACGAATACACTGCTGAAGTTTCATCAAGATCAGTTAATGTATGCAGAAGTTATAACACTTCGTTTTTATCTTTTCTCACCATAAATTCGTGTCCTCGCCACGGCCAAACCGTTCGAGATATCAAAAATCCGTCTGCAATTTAGCATCCTCAATGTCTTGACTTCATGCTGACCGAGTTTGGAGGCGATTGGATGAATTCTCTAGGATCAGTACATCAAATTCCACAGCATGCGTTTTTCAAACAACCCATAATAGCCGACTTCCTGTTGGGCGGAGCTAATAACTTAGTGTGCGGAAGTTGTTCGGCCCGATGAGATCTATATGTGTACCGAGTTTCATATTAATTCATGCAAGCATGTTTGATATATGGACCAAGTTTTCAGACCGTGTTTAAGGGGGCGCTGTTGAGCCCCCCTGCCACGCCCGGTTACCAGCTTCAGCCCGGCCCTGATGACCATGAGTTCTGACCTGTTTGAAAAGTTTCAAGAATTTTTGAGCACCTTAAGGGCCCCAAAAGTGCCCGAAAGGTTGACAAAATAATAATAATAATAATAAATATAGCTGCGAGCAGCGATTACGGGCCCAAGCCGGTGGCACCGCAACCCCGGAGCCTTTAGTTACCTAAAGGCACCGGGGATGGCGGTGCCGCCGGCTTTGGCCCTCCATCGCTGCTCGCAGCTATATTTATATATATATATATATGTGTGTATAAATATCTATCTATCTATCTATCTATATAATATATATATATATATATATATATACACACACACACACACATACATATACATATACACACATATATATATATATATATATATATATAAGACAGAAAATATTACTTGTCTTACCTTATTCTGATTTTATGATACACTCAAAATATTCCACAACAAATCCTTTAAATTTAATGTAAAAATAAAAACGAAAGTAAGCAGTGTTGGTCTCACGTAACCCTCTCATTAGAATCAAAATGTTTCAATATTTGCGATGTATTTGGATGCTAAACTATTCTTTATTATAGGCTTTGTACTTCACTTGTGTTCCAATATCGATGGAAAAAATCATCCTCTTCACACGCGCAAAAATGTGCTTGGAAACATCACAGTGGAGCTCTGCTTTCTGTGAATGGTACAAATTGTACTACTGACTATTTAAACAGAGCAGTGTAATTCGTTTATGTTAGGTTGACTATTTTTATTATTATATTGTTTTAGGGCTATAATGAACAGGCTGCGATGTCAAGATAGCAATTCTGGAATGTGTGTGTGTGTGTGACGCGGTTGCGGTTTAACAGTGGACACAAAAACATAAATAAAATGTTTTAGTTAATTCCTACATCCATAGGAATACATTGAAAATGCTCGCTCTACTCCGCACCATTATCAATGTCTGTGCGGACGTCTGTATTTTACTAGTATATAGTATACTATAGTTAGCGATTTAAAAGCACCCGCTCGTGTCACACGTCGATTAACCGATGGGAGAATATCCTCACAGTCATATACCTAATAAATTTATATTTAAATACAATAGGCCTACCTAGTAAAACGTTTTATATAGTATTTTGATATCCTTTTGGACACAAGAGGGCAGTATAGCCCTATGTTTGCTTTTTTGTTGAACCAAATAGCACTAAATAGCCTGTTTTTTACTTTTTCATACTCCTTGAATTGCAAAAACAGAATAAAATAGGTTTAGTTCTAATATTTTTATATAAAAATACATGGTGTATAATTACATTTTTAGAAGTTATGAGATGTTTCCTGCTTCCTTTTTGACATTAATTGAATCCCTCGCCATAGCAAAACCGTTTGAGATATTCAATATCCGTTTACAATTTAGCATCATTAATATATTTTTATGATGTTGAAAAAGTTTGGTGGGAATAAAATAAACCTTTTAGGAGGAGTAACTAAAAACTCAGAGGCTGATTTAACAAAAAATCCATATTCAGACCAAAATATCTGACACCCTGTTGGTCGTAGCTAATAACTGTCAATTAGAAAGTTGTCTGGCTCGATGAGACCAATATACGTACTGATTTTTGTAATTGTGGGTAAAACTAACCCCCCCACTTTTGTCAAAAACATTTTGAAAGTGACACACTTCCTGCTGCCAGTTGGTGGCGCTATAACTTTGACTCACAATAGTCACATCCATCTGATCGGCCTCTTACCACGAACACACTGCTGAAGTTTCATCAAGATCAGTTAATGTGTGCAGAAGTTATAACACTTCGTGTTTCTCTTTTCTCGCCATAAATTCGTGTCCTCGCCACGGCCAAACCGTTTGAGATATCAAAAATCCGTCCGCAATTTAGCATCCTCAATGTCTTGACTTCATGCTCACCGAGTTTGGTGGCGATTTAATTAATTCTCTAGGAGAAGTGTTTCAAATTCCACAGCAAGCGTTCTCCAAACAACCCATAATTGCCGACTTCCTGTTGGGCTGGCGTAAAATTTAGAGCACGAAAGTTGTTCGGCCCGATGAGATCTATATGTGTACCGAGTTTCATATCATTACATGCAAGTGTGTTTGATTTATGGACAAGTGTTCGGATCCCGTTCCAGGGGGCGCTGTTGAGCCCCCCTGCCACGCCCGGGTACCAGCTTCAGCCCGGCCCTGATGGCCGCGGGTTCTGACCTGTGTGCAAAGTTTCAAGAGTTTTCGAGCACGTTAAAGGCCCCAAAAGACCCTGAAACCTTGAAAAACAGGAATTTTAAACAAATCTCACTCAAAAGACAAATCCCCCCACCCCTCACACACACAGAGACGCAGAGGCAGAGAGAGAGAGAGGGAGAGAATTCTCCAAAAAATCACATTCAAACCAAAATATCTCACTTCCTGTTGGTCACAGCTTATGACTATAAATTAGAAATTTGTCCGGCTTGATGAGAACAATATACATAACGATTTTTGTGACTCTACTTAAAACTAAGCTCCCATTTTTGACTAAAGGTGGCGCTACTGAGCCCCTCACCACGCCCGTTTCTGAAACTTTGCACATGTCTACTGGATAATAAATGTGATGTGTCTGTCGAGTTTCATCCAATTTCAAGTATGTTAAGAGTCTCAAAAGCATCTGAAAAGAATATTAAAGTTTGATGCGTTGCCACGGCAACAGTATTTAAGATATCAATAAACCTTTCACAGGTCTACATCTGCCGTGTGTCTACATTATACACATAAAGTTTGAAGCAAATCGGGTAAAAATAAGAGGGTGATTTCAAAGCATTTTGAAAGTGACACACTTCCTGCTGCCAGTTGGTGGCGCTATAACTTTGACTCACAATAGTCACATCCATGTGATCGGCCTCTTACAACAAACACACTGCTGAAGTTTAATCAAGATCAGTTAATGTATGCAGAAGTTATAACACACTTCCTGTTTCCATTATTCGCCATAAATTCGTGTCCTCGCCACGGCCAAACCGTGCGAGATATCAAAAATCCGTCCGCAATTTAGTATTATCAATGTCTTGATTTAATGCTGACCGAGTTTGGTGGGGATCGGATGAATTCTCTAGGATGAGTGTTTCAAATTCCACAGCATGCGTTTTTCAAACAACCCATAATAGCCGACTTCCTGTTGGGCGGAGCTAATAACTTAGAGTGCGGAAGTTGTTCGGCCCGATGAGATCTATATGTGTACCGAGTTTCATATTAATTCATGCAAGCGTGTTTGATATATGGACCAAGTTTTCAGACTGTGTTCAAGGGGGCGCTGTTGAGCCCCCCTGCCACGCCCGTGTACCAGCTTCAGCCCGGCCCTGATGATCGTGGGTTCTGACCTGTGTGAAAAGTTTCAAGTGTTTTTGAGCACGTTAAGTGCGCCAAAAGCCCCTAAAACCTTGAAAAACAAAGATTAAATGGAATAGACAAACCCCCCCACACACACACACAGACACACAGAGAGAGAGAGAAAATTCTTCAGAAAGTCCACATTCAAACCAAAATATCTCTCTTCCTGTTGGTTGGAGCTTATAAGTGTAAATTAGAAAGTTGTCCGGCTCGATGAGAACAATATACATACCGATTTTTGTGATTCTAGGAAAAACTAAGCCCCCATTTTTGACTAAAGGTGGCGCTACTGAGCCCCTCACCACGCCTATTTCTGAAACTTTGCACATGTCTACTGGCTAATAAATGTGATGTGTCTGTCGAGTTTCATGCATTTTCAAGCATGTGAAGAGTCTCAAAAGCATCCGAAAAGAATATTAAAGTTTGATGCGTTGCCACGGCAACAGTATCTAAGATATCAATAATCCTTTCACAGGTCTACATCTGCCATGTGTCTACATTATACACATAAAGTTTGAAGCAAATCAGATTAAAATAAGAGGGTGATTTCAAAGCATTTTGAAAGTGACACACTTCCTGCTGCCAGTTGGTGGCGCTATAACTTTGACTCACAATAGTCACATCCATGTGATCGGCCTCTTACAACGAACACACTGCTGAAGTTTCATCAAGATCAGTTAATGTATGCTGAAGTTATAACACACTTCCTGTTTCCATTATTCGCCCTAATTTCGTTTCCTCGCCACGGCCAAACCGTTCGAGATATCAAAAATCTGTCCGCAATTTAGCATCCTCAATGTCTTGACTTCATACACACTGAGTTTCGAGGGGATTGGATGATTTCTCTAGGAGGAGTACATTAAATTCCACAGCATGCGTTTCCAAACAACCCATAATAGCCGACTTCCTGTTGGGCTGGCGTAAAACTTAGAGCACGAAAGTTGTTCGGCCCGATGAGATCTATATGTGTGCCGAGTTTCATATTATTACATACAAGTGTGTTTGAGTTATGGACAAGTGTTCGGATCCCGTTCCAGGGGGCGCTGTTGAGCCCCCCTGCCACGCCCGGGTACCAGCTTCAGTCCGGCCCTGATGGCCGCGGGTTCTGACATGTGTGCAAAGTTTCAAGAGTTTTTGAGCATGTTAAGGGCCCCAAAAGTGCCCGAAAGGTTGACAAAATAATAATAATAATAATAAATATAGCTGCGAGCAGCGATTACGGGCCCAAGCCGGTGGCACCGCAATCCTGGTGCCAGGGTGGCGGTGCCGGCGGCTTTGGCCCTCCATCGCTGCTCGCAGCTATATTTATATTATATATATATATATATATATATATATATATACACACACACACACACATACATATATATATATATATATAAATATATATATACACACACACACATACATACATATATATATATATATATATATATATATATATATATATATATATATATATATAAATAAATAAATTTAAGGGACAAGACACAGATAATTTTACTTGCCTGACCTAATTAGAACAAAGAAAAAAATAAAATAAAATAATAAGTAGGGGATCACTAAATCGAGAGAATTATTCTGATTTTATGATACACTCAAAATATTCCACAACAAATCCTTTAAATGTAATGATATTCAGAACGGAACAAGAATAAAAAATAAAAAATAAACTATAAACAAAGCCAAAACGAAAAAATAAATATAATAAAAAAAATGAATTTCAAGCAATCCATGGCATGATTTATTTATTTTTTGGACTAAAACATTCTGGCTTTTTTTAAACTCAAACATAATTCTTAAATTGAATAATAATAAAAGAATAAAATGGGTTTAGTTCTGATTTCGTTGAAATCGCTCGCTCTCCGTACCTAACTTTTCCTGAATACAATCACTATTGAAACTGTGACATTGATTTCATACAACAGGTTATTAACAGTTAAAATGAAGTCATTTACATTTTAGATGCAATATTGACTGTTTTTGTTCTGTTTCAGCAGCGGAAATAGTTAAACAAAGATCACAGAAGAACGCATCTCACAGGAACGTGTTTTCTCATAACTGAATGATTCAGCATTTTGAACGAATTGGTTGACTCAAAGATTGAATGATCAATCCATAAACATCTGTTTATGTTTATGGATTGGATGTTTATGGATCCATGTTTATGGATCTGTATGTTATGGATTACGAATCATTTGAACGAATGAATCAATGACTCGCTCATTAAGACGGTCACTTGGCGACATCTAATGGCGGTTTAGTGTTGTTTAAAAGCATAATTCTTTCCAACGTGTGTGTGATTTGTGTGTGCACCATTATAAATGTCCGTGCGGACGTCTGTATTTTTCTTTCACTTTTATATTAGCGATACAAAAGCACCCGCTCGTGTCACACACGTCGATTAACCGGTGGGAAAATATCCTCAGACACATACCTAATAAATGTATATTTAAATACATTATTGGCCTAGCTGGTAAAAAGTTTTATATATTATTTTGATGTCCTTTTGGACACAAGAGGGCAGTATAGCCCTATGTATGACTTGATTTTTTTTTTTACTTTACTTTTAAGTGCTAAAGAATGTTAATTCAATGAAACATGACTTTGTTGTTACTCAAGAAGGCAATGTCCAATTTGCACCAAACTTCACACGTTTGATAAGAGTTCTGTCCTGAACACACATCCATGCTCATATTCAGTTATAGCCATAACGCCACCTACTGGCAACAGAAACTGACATGGTTAACACCGTAATGCAGTACTAACCACATAATTATTGTGTACTAAGCATGCTAGAAACAGACTAAACATGCTAGCAACACTTAGCTGAGTCATGAAGCATGCTATTATCACCATTATACAAAACATTTTGTAACTGACTTTGACATACTCTTACTATATATACCTCCTTAAATGTACATTTCCCAACCATGCTCTGTCTTCCTAAAGCCACCGAGTGTTGATGGCACGGGTGCGAGGGCCCTTTCATCGCTGCTTGCAGCTTTAATTATTATTATTCTCCGCATTGAATCGCATTTTTGAGGGCCTAAACATGCGCGAAAACTCACAAAACTTTGCACACGCATCAGAACTGGCGAAAATTTACATCTGATATAGGTTTCAGAATTGGACGGGGCAAAATGGCTCGATAGCGCCACCTATAAAAGTTCAACAGAGTGCGCCTCCCGCATCGTTCCACGTACGTGCACGAAATTCGGTACATACGTGTAATGACCTAATACCTACAAAAAAAGTCTCTTGGAGCATAGCCCTAAACACAACAGGAAGTCAGCCATTTTGAACTTCCTCTCAGATTTTTGTGCAGTTTTTGCCATTTTCAGGCCTCGTACTTTAACGAACTCCTCCTACAGTTTTAATCTGATCATCTTCAAATTTGGTGAGTGTAATCTTAAGGCCTTTGCGACGTTAAATTGCGAAGATCTTGAGTTTTCGTCGAAGGGCGGGTCCTCGGCGGCCTGACAAATTTCGATGTTTCGCCATGAAACAGGAAGTTGCTGTAACTCAGGCATGGAATGTCCAATCTGCCCCAAACTTCACACGTTTGATAAGAGTTCTGTCCTGAACACATGGCCATGCTCATATTCAGTTATAGTCATAGCGCCACCTGCTGGCAACAGGAAGTGACATGTTTAACACTGTTATGGACTCCTAATAACATATAAAAAAGTGCCAGCAAGTGCTAAACATGCTAACAACATACTAGAAGCATGCTAAAACATGCTAGCAAACTCTTAGCTAAGTGCTAAAGCATGCATATTATTGCAATTAAATAGGAATTTGCTGTAACTCAGGCATGGAATATCCAATCTGCCCCAAACTTCACACTTTTGATAAGCGTTCTGTCCTGAACACATCTACATGAGAATATTCAGTTATAGTAATAGCGCCACCTACTGGCAACAGGAAGTGTCATGTTTAACACGTTGATGCCATTCTAGCAACATGTTAAAAATGCCATTGAGGTCTAAACATGCTAGAAACATGTTAAAACATGCTAGCTAATGTTAAAACATGCTAGCAATACTTAGCTAAGTGGTAAAGCATGCTAATTCAATGAAACAGGATGTTGTTGTTACTCAAGAAGGCAATGTCCAATCTGCGCCAAACTTCACACTTTTAATAAACGTTCTGTCCTGAACACATGACCATGCTCATATTCAGTTACAGTCATAGTGCCACCTGCTGGCAACAGGAAGTGACATGTTAAACACTGTTGTGGACATAAAAACATATAAAAAAGTGCCAGCAAGTGCTAAACATGCTAACAACATACTAGAAACATGCTAAAACATGCTAGCAAACTCTTAGCTAAGTGCTAAAGCAGGCTATTGCTGCAATTAAATAGGAATTTGCTGTAACTCAGGCATGGAATGTCCAATCTGCCCCAAACTTCACACGTTTGATAAGAGTCATGGCCTGAACACATCTACATGAGAATATTCAGTTATAGTAATAGCGCCACCTGCTGTCAACAGGAAATGACATGTTTAACACTGTTGTGGTCTCCTAATAACATATAAAAAAGAGCCAGCAAGTGCTAAACAGGTTAGCAACATACTAGAAACATGCTAGCAAACACTTAGCTAAGTGCTAAAGCATGCTATTACTGCAATTAAATAGGAATTTGCTGTAACTCAGGCATGGAATGTCCAATCTGCCCCAAACTTCACACGTTTGATAAGAATCATGGCCTGAACACATGTCTATGCTCAAATTCAGTTATAGTTATAGCGCCACCTACTGGCAACAGGAAGTGACATGTTTAACACGTTGATGCCGTTCTAGCAACATGTTAAAAATGCCATTGAGTTCTAAACATGCTAGAAACATGTTAAAACATGCTTGCAATACTTAGCTAAGTGCTAAAGCATGCTAATTCAATGAAACAGGACTTTGTTGTTACTCAAGAAGGCAATGTCCAATCTACCCCAAACTTCACACGTTTGATAAGAGTTATCTCTTGAACACATGTCCATGCTCATATTTAGTTATAGTCATAGCGCCACCTGCTGGCAACAGGAAGTGACGTTTAACATTGTTCTTGATTCCTAATAACATATAAAAAAAATGCCAGTAGGTGCTAAACATCCTACCAACATATTAGAGACATGCTAAAACATACTAGCAAACACTTAGCTAAGTGCTAAAGAATGATATTACTGCAATTAAATATGAATTTGCTGTAACTCAGGCATGGAATGTCCAATCTGCCCCAAACTTCACACGTTTGATAAGCATTCTGTCCTGAACACATGACCATGCTTATATTCAGTTACAGTCATAGCGCCACCTGCTGGCAACAGGAAGTGACATGTTTAACACTGTTATGGACTCCTAATAACATATAAAAAAGTGCCAGCAAGTGTTAAACATGCTAACAACATACTAGAAACATGCTAAAACATGCTAGCAAACTCTTAGCTAAGTGCTAAAGCATGCTATTATTGCAATTAAATAGGAATTTGCTGTAACTCAGGCATGGAATGTCCAATCTGCCCCAAACTTCACACGTTTGATAAGAATCATGGCCTGAACACATGTCTATGCTCAAATTCAGTTATAGTTATAGCGCCACCTACTGGCAACAGGAAGTGACATGTTTAACACGTTGATGCCGTTCTAGCAACATGTTAAAAATGCCATTGAGTTCTAAACATGCTAGAAAAATGTTAAAACATGCTAGCAATACTTAGCTAAGTGCTAAATCATGCTAATTCAATGAAACAGGACTTTGTTGTTACTCAAGAAGGCAATGTCCAATCTACCCCAAACTTCACACGTTTGATAAGAGTTATCTCTTGAACACATGTCCATGCTCATATTTAGTTATAGTCATAGCGCCACCTGCTGGCAACAGGAAGTGACGTTTAACATTGTTCTTGACTCCTAATAACATATAAAAAAAAATGCCAGTAGGTGCTAAACATCCTACCAACATACTAGAGACATGCTAAAACATACTAGCAAACACTTAGCTAAGTGCTAAAGAACGATATTACTGCAATTAAATATGAATTTGCTGTAACTCAGGCATGGAATGTCCAATCTGCCCCAAACTTCACACTTTTGATAAGCGTTCTGTCCTGAACACATGACCATGCTTATATTCAGTTACAGTCATAGCGCCACCTGCTGGCAACAGGAAGTGACATGTTTAACACTGTTATGGACTCCTAATAACATATAAAAAAGTGCCAGCAAGTGTTAAACATGCTAACAACATACTAGAAACATGCTAAAACATGCTAGCAAACTCTTAGCTAAGTGCTAAAGCATGCTATTATTGCAATTAAATAGGAATTTGCTGTAACTCAGGCATGGAATGTCCAATCTGCCCCAAACTTCACACTTTTGATAAGAGTCATGGCCTGAACACATCTACATGAGAATGTTCAGTTATAGTAATAGCGCCACCTACTGGCAACAGGAAGTGACATGTTTAACACGTTTATGCCGTTCTAGCAACATGTTAAAAATGCCATTGAGTTCTAAACATGCTAAAAACATGTTAAAACATACTAACAATGCTTAGCTAAGTGCTAAAGAATGCTAATTCAATGAAACATGACTTTGTTGTTACTCAAGAAGGCAATGTCCAATTTGCACCAAACTTCACACGTTTGATAAGAGTTCTGTCCTGAACACACATCCATGCTCATATTCAGTTATAGTCATAACGCCACCTACTGGCAACAGAAACTGACATGGTTAACACAGTAATGCAGTACTAACCACATAATTATTGTGTACTAAGCATGCTAGAAACAGACTAAACATGCTAGCAACACTTAGCTGAGTCATGAAGCATGCTATTATCACCATTATACAAAACATTTTGTAACTGACTTTGACATACTCTTACTATATATACCTCCTTAAATGTACATTTCCCAACCATGCTCTGTCTTCCTAAAGCCACCGAGTGTTGATGGCACGGGTGCGAGGGCCCTTTCATCGCTGCTTGCAGCTTTAATTATTATTATTATTATTATTCTTCTCCGCATTGAATTGCATTTTTGAGGGCCTAAACATGCGCGAAAACTCACGAAACTTTGCACACGCGTCAGAACTGGCGAAAATTTACATCTGATATAGGTTTCAGAATTGGACGGGGCAAAATGGCTCGATAGCGCCACCTATAAAAGTTCAACGGAGTGCGCCTCCCGCAACGTTCAACGTACGTGCACGAAATTCGGTACATACGTGTAATGACCTAATACCTACAAAAAAAGTCTCTTGGAGCATAGCCCTAAACACAACAGGAAGTCAGCCATTTTGAACTTCCTCTCAGATTTTTGTGCAGTTTTTGCCATTTTCAGGCCTCGTACTTTAACGAACTCCTCCTACAGTTTTAATCTGATCATCTTCAAATTTGGTGAGTGTAATCTTAAGGCCTTTGCGACGTTAAATTGCGAAGATCTTGAGTTTTCGTCGAAGGGCGGGTCCTCGGCGGCCTTACAAATTTCGATGTTTCGCCATGAAACAGGAAGTTGCTGTAACTCAGGCATGGAATGTCCAATCTGCCCCAAACTTCACACGTTTGATAAGAGTTCTGTCCTGAACACATGGCCATGCTCATATTCAGTTATAGTCATAGCGCCACCTGCTGGCAACAGGAAGTGACATGTTTAACACTGTTATGGACTCCTAATAACATATAAAAAAGTGCCAGCAAGTGCTAAACATGCTAACAACATACTAGAAGCATGCTAAAACATGCTAGCAAACTCTTAGCTAAGTGCTAAAGCATGCTATTATTGCAATTAAATAGGAATTTGCTGTAACTCAGGCATGGAATGTCCAATCTGCCCCAAACTTCACACTTTTGATAAGCGTTCTGTCCTGAACACATCTACATGAGAATATTCAGTTATAGTAATAGCGCCACCTACTGGCAACAGGAAGTGTCATGTTTAACACGTTGATGCCATTCTAGCAACATGTTAAAAATGCCATTGAGGTCTAAACATGCTAGAAACATGTTAAAACATGCTAGCTAATGTTAAAACATGCTAGCAATACTTAGCTAAGTGGTAAAGCATGCTAATTCAATGAAACAGGATGTTGTTGTTACTCAAGAAGGCAATGTCCAATATGCGCCAAACTTCACACTTTTAATAAACGTTCTGTCCTGAACACATGACCATGCTCATATTCAGTTACAGTCATAGTGCCACCTGCTGGCAACAGGAAGTGACATGTTAAACACTGTTGTGGACATATAAAAACATATAAAAAAAGTGCCAGCAAGTGCTAAACATGCTAACAACATACTAGAAACATGCTAAAACATGCTAGCAAACACTTAGCTAAGTGCTAAAGCATGCTATTGCTGCAATTAAATAGGAATTTGCTGTAACACAGGCATGGAATGTCCAATCTGCCCCAAACTTCACACGTTTGATAAGAGTCATGGCCTGAACACATCTACATGAGAATATTCAGTTATAGTAATAGCGCCACCTGCTGTCAACAGGAAGTGACATGTTTAACACTGTTGTGGTCTCCTAATAACATATATAAAAGAGCCAGCAAGTGCTAAACAGGTTAGCAACATACTAGAAACATGCTAGCAAACACTTAGCTAAGTGATAAAGCATGCTATTACTGCAATTAAATAGGAATTTGCTGTAACTCAGGCATGGAACGTCCAATCTGCCCCAAACTTCACATGTTTGATAAGAGTCATGGCCTGAACACATCTACATGAGAATATTCAGTTATAGTAATAGCGCCACCTGCTGTCAACAGGAAGTGACATGTTTAACACTGTTGTGGTCTCCTAATAACATATATAAAAGAGCCAGCAAGTGCTAAACAGGTTAGCAACATACTAGAAACATGCTAGCAAACACTTAGCTAAGTGCTAAAGCATGCTATTACTGCAATTAAATAGGAATTTGCTGTAACTCAGGCATGGAATGTCCAATCTGCCCCAAACTTCACATGTTTGATAAGAATCATGGCCTGAACACGTCTATGCTCAAATTCAGTTATAGTAATAGCGCCACCTACTGGCAACAGGAAGTGACATGTTTAACACGTTGATGCCGTTCTAGCAACATGTTAAAAATGCCATTGAGTTCTAAACATGCTAGAAACATATTAAAACATGCTAGCAATACTTAGCTAAGTGCTAAAGCATGCTAATTCAATGAAACAGGACTTTGTTGTTACTCAAGAAGGCAATGTACAATCTACCCCAAACTTCACACGTTTGATAAGAGTTATCTCTTGAACACATGTCCATGCTCATATTTAGTTATAGTCATAGCGCCACCTGCTGGCAACAGGAAGTGACGTTTAACACTGTTCTTGACTCCTAATAACATATAAAATTAAAGCTGCAAGCAGCGATGAAAGGGCCCTCGCACCCGTGCCATCAACACTCGGTGGCTTTAGGAAGGCAGAGCATGGTTGGGAAATGTACATTTAAGGAGGTATATATAGTAAGAGTATGTCAAAGTCAGTTACAAAATGTTTTGTATAATGGTGATAATAGCATGCTTCATGACTCAGCTAAGTGTTGCTAGCATGTTCAGTCTGTTTCTAGCATGCTTAGTACACAATAATTATGTGGTTAGTACTGCATTACTGTGTTAACCATGTCAGTTTCTGTTGCCAGTAGGTGGCGTTATGACTATAACTGAATATGAGCATGGATGTGTGTTCAGGACAGAACTCTTATCAAACATGTGAAGTTTGGTGCAAATTGGACATTGCCTTCTTGAGTAACAACAAAGTCATGTTTCATTGAATTAGCATTCTTTAGAACTTAGCTAAGCATTGTTAGCATGTTTTAACATGTTGCTAGAACGGCATCAACGTGTTAAACATGTCACTTCCTGTTGCCAGTTGGTGGCGCTATTACTATAACTGAACATTCTCATGTAGATGTGTTCAGGCCATGACTCTTATCAAAAGTGTGAAGTTTGGGGCAGATTGGACATTCCATGCCTGAGTTACAGCAAATTCCTATTTAATTGCAATAATAGCATGCTTTAGCACTTGGCTAAGAGTTTGCTAGCATGTTTTAGCATGTTTCTAGTATGTTGTTAGCATGTTTAACACTTGCTGGCACTTTTTTATATGTTATTAGGAGTCCACAACAGTGTTAAACATGTCACTTCCTGTTGCCAGCAGGTGGCGCTATGACTGTAACTGAATATAAGCATGGTCATGTGTTCAGGACAGAACGCTTATCAAAAGTGTGAAGTTTGGGGCAGATTGGACATTCCATGCCTGAGTTACAGCAAATTCATATTTAATTGCAGTAATATCATTCTTTAGCACTTAGCTAAGTGTTTGCTATTATGTTTTAGCATGTCTCTAGTATGTTGGTAGGATGTTTAGCACCTACTGGCATTTTTTTATATGTTATTAGGAGTCAAGAACAGTGTTAAACGTCACTTCCTGTTGCCAGCAGGTGGCGCTATGACTATAACTAAATATGAGCATGGACATGTGTTCAAGAGATAACTCTTATCAAACGTGTGACGTTTGGGGTAGATTGTACATTGCCTTCTTGAGTAACAACAAAGTCCTGTTTCATTGAATTAGCATGCTTTAGCACTTAGCTAAGTATTGCTAGCATGTTTTAATATGTTTCTAGCATGTTTAGAACTCAATGGCATTTTTAACATGTTGCTAGAACGGCATCAACGTGTTAAACATGTCACTTCCTGTTGCCAGTAGGTGGCGCTATTACTATAACTGAATTTGAGCATAGGCATGCGTTCAGGCCATGATTCTTATCAAACATGTGAAGTTTGGGGCAGATTGGACGTTCCATGCCTGAGTTACAGCAAATTCCTATTTAATTGCAGTAATAGCATGCTTTATCACTTAGCTAAGTGTTTGCTAGCATGTTTCTAGTATGTTGCTAACCTGTTTAGCACTTGCTGGCTCTTTTATATATGTTATTAGGAGACCACAACAGTGTTAAACATGTCACTTCCTGTTGACAGCAGGTGGCGCTATTACTATAACTGAATATTCTCATGTAGATGTGTTCAGGCCATGACTCTTATCAAACGTGTGAAGTTTGGGGCAGATTGGACATTCCATGCCTGTGTTACAGCAAATTCCTATTTAATTGCAGCAATAGCATGCTTTAGCACTTAGCTAAGTGTTTGCTAGCATGTTTTAGCATGTTTCTAGTATGTTGTTAGCATGTTTAGCACTTGCTGGCACTTTTTTTATATGTTTTTATATGTCCACAACAGTGTTTAACATGTCACTTCCTGTTGCCAGCAGGTGGCACTATGACTGTAACTGAATATGAGCATGGTCATGTGTTCAGGACAGAACGTTTATTAAAAGTGTGAAGTTTGGCGCATATTGGACATTGCCTTCTTGAGTAACAACAACATCCTGTTTCATTGAATTAGCATGCTTTAGCACTTAGCTAAGTATTGCTAGCATGTTTTAACATGTTTCTAGCATGTTTAGACCTCAATGGCATTTTTAACATGTTGCTAGAATGGCATCAACGTGTTAAACATGACACTTCCTGTTGCCAGTAGGTGGCGCTATTACTATAACTGAATATTATCATGTAGATGTGTTCAGGACAGAACGCTTATCAAAAGTGTGAAGTTTGGGGCAGATTGGACATTCCATGCCTGAGTTACAGCAAATTCCTATTTAATTGCAATAATAGCATGCTTTAGCACTTAGCTAAGAGTTTGCTAGCATGTTTTAGCATGCTTCTAGTATGTTGTTAGCATGTTTCGCACTTGCTGGCACTTTTTTATATGTTATTAGGAGTCCATAACAGTGTTAAACATGTCACTTCCTGTTGCCAGCAGGTGGCGCTATGACTATAACTGAATATGAGCATGGCCATGTGTTCAGGACAGAACTCTTATCAAACGTGTGAAGTTTGGGGGAGATTGGACATTCCATGCCTGAGTTACAGCAACTTCCTGTTTCATGGCGAAACATCGAAATTTGTAAGGCCGCCGAGGACCCGCCCTTCGACGAAAACTCAAGATCTTCGCAATTTAACGTCGCAAAGGCCTTAAGATTACACTCACCAAATTTGAAGATGATCAGATTAAAACTGTAGGAGGAGTTCGTTAAAGTACGAGGCCTGAAAATGGCAAAAACTGCACAAAAATCTGAGAGGAAGTTCAAAATGGCTGACTTCCTGTTGTGTTTAGGGCTATGCTCCAAGAGACTTTTTTGTAGGTATTAGGTCATTACACGTATGTACCGAATTTCGTGTACGTACGTGGAACGTTGCAGGAGGCGCACTCCGTTGAACTTTTATAGGTGGCGCTATCGAGCCATTTTGCCCCGTCCAATTCTGAAACCTATATCAGATGTAAATTTTCGCCAGTTCTGACGCGTGTGCAAAGTTTCGTGAGTTTTCGCGCATGTTTAGGCCCTCAAAAATGCAATTCAATGCGGAGAAGAATAATAATAATAATAATAAACAGAGCAATTCCAAGAGGGTCCTCACACCATCGGTGCTCGGGCCCTAATAAACAGAGCAATTCCAAGAGGGTCCTCACACCATCGGTGCTCGGGCCCTAATAATAATAATAATAATAATAATAATCCTACCGAAAACAATAGGGCCTTCGCCCTTTCAGGGCTTGGGCCCTAATAATAATAATAAACAATAATCCTACCGAAAACAATAGGGCCTTCGCCCTTTCAGGGCTTGGGCCCTAATAAACAGAGCAATTCCAAGAGGGTCCTCACACCATCGGTGCTCGGGCCCTAATAAACAGAGCAATTCCAAGAGGGTCCTCACACCATCGGTGCTCGGGCCCTAATAATAAACAGAGCAATTCCAAGAGGGTCCTCACACCATCGGTGCTCGGGCCCTAAATATAGCTGCAAGCAGCGATTACGGACCCAAGCCGGTGGCACCGCAACCCTGATGCCTTTAGTTACCTAAAGGCACCGGGGTGGCGGTGCCGCCGGCTTTTGCCCTTCATCGCTGTTCGCAGCTATATATATATATATATATATATATATATATATATATATATATATATATATATATATATATATATATAAATAAAAGACAGAAAATATTACTTGTCTTACCTTATTCTGATTTTATGACACACTCAAAATATCCCACAACATTGATTAATGTTGATTAACCATTTGATTAACCGATGGTAAAATATTCTCACCGTCACAAAGCTAGTATATTTTTATATAGATACAATAGGCCTACCTGATTTTGAACACAAGAGGGCAGTATAGCACTATGAATGACATGATTTATTTATTTTTTTGGACTAAAAAAACATTCTGGCTGTTTTTAAACTTAAACAATTATTAAATTGAAAAAAAAAATAAAAAAAATAAAATGGGTTTAGTTCTGATATTTGTATAATTTTATATAGAAATAAATGGTGTATAATTACATTTTTAGAAGATATGAGGCTTTCAGTGTTTCCATTTTTGACATTAATTTAATCCCTCGCCATAGCAAAACCGTTTGAGATATGTATTATCCGTTCACAATTTAGCATTTTTAATGTATTTTCATCATGTTGAAAAAGTTTGGTGGGAATAAAATTAACCACTTAAGAGGAGTGGGTAAAAATTCAGAGACTGATTTTGCAAAGAAATCCACATTCAAACCAAAATATCTGACTTCCTGTTGGTCGGAGCTAATGACTGTAAATTAGAAAGTTGTCCGGCTCGATGAGACCAATATACATACTGATTTTTGTAACTGTTGGTAAAACTAACCCCCCCACTTTTGTCAAAAGCATTTTGAAAGTGACACACTTTCTGCTGCCATCTGGTGGTTCTATAACTTTGACTCACAATAGTTACATCCATCTGATCGGCCTCTTACCACGAACACACTGCTGAAGTTTCATCAAGATCAGTTAATGTATGCAGAAGTTATAACACTTCGTGTTTCTCTTTTCTCGCCATAAATTCGTTTCCTCGCCACGGCCAAACCGTTCGAGATATCAAAAATCCGTCCACAATTTAGCATCCTCAATGACTTGACTTCATGCTGACCGAGTTTGGAGGCGATTGGATGAATTTCCTAGGATGAGTACATCAAATTCCACAGCATGCGTTTCCAAACAACCCATAATAGCCGACTTCCTGTTGGGCTGGCGTAAAAAGTAAAAGTACGAAAGTTGTTCGGCCCGATGAGATCTATATGTGTACTGAGTTTCATATTATTACATACAAGCGTGTCTGATTTATGGACCAAGTTTTCGGACCTCGTTCAAGGGGGCGCTGTTGAGCCCCCCTGCCACGCCCGGGTACCAGCTTCTGCCCGGCCCTGATGGCCTCAGGTGTGCAAAGTTTCAAGAGTTTTCGAGCACGTTAAGGGCCCCAAATGTGCCCGAAAGGTTGACAGAAAAATAAGAATAAATATAGCTGCGAGCAGCGATTACGGGCCCAAGCCGGTGGCACCGCAACCCCGGTGCCTTTAGTTACCTAAAGGCACCGGGGTGGCGGTGCCGCCGGCTTTGGCCCTTCATCGCTGCTCGCAGCTATATTTATTCTTATTTTTCTGTCAACCTTTCGGGCACATTTGGGGCCCTTAACGTGCTCGAAAACTCTTGAAACTTTGCACACCTGAGGCCATATATATATATTAGAGGTGGGCATAGATTAATTTTTTTAATCTAGATTAATCTAGATTAATTTTGAAATTAATCTAGATTAATCTAGATTAAAATGGCTCATTTGAATTCTGCCGAAGGCATTCAGAATATGTGTGCTACCCAAATAATGACTATAAAAGTAAGTCTTTGTGAACGGGTTTCTCAAGCCAGGTGGCGCATTAGACCAGGGGCTCATCTCCTGTTTCCAAAATGCATCACAAACTGCTTGAGAAAGCTGTTCTACTCATAGACTGTAAAGGTTACTACTGTACTGTTACCGTCCATAGGCAACATTAGGTAGGCCTATGTTATTATCAACTACTATAGGCTATCAATTAGGGATGGGCGATATGGCCTAAAATCTATATTGTGATATACATTGCAGCCTCTTGCGATAACGATATACAGTATATTATAATAAAACAATTTCAGAACAGGTTACACAGACCCTGCTAAACAACTGCTAAATGTATTTTTTTTTAAAGGGTATATGTAGTTTTGAGAACATATTGTGCAAAACTGTAAGTATACAACATAATTTTGCAGATAAATCAAATTTAAGTACACTAGCTGCAGAGACTTAAGTAGGTCTAATGTTTATTATAGCTTTGAGTTTATGAAACCCCAAATTTAAAGTGATAATATTGTCTAACTGATGTATTTTCAGTTAAAAAGAAACACAACAACGATTCTTAAAATCGGGTATAGACAGAGATTATGTGTGTTACACCACTAAGATATATTGGAATGAGAATAATACGCGTGCGCTGGTAATCAGTGATATCATGTTTCGTTTTGAATTTGAGGTGGTAGAACGGATTAGTCGGGTGTTAACCATAGACTGTAAAAAATGGTGTTAACTTACCGAACCGTTACCCCCCACACTCTGTCTATAGTTTGCTGCTGTTTGTCGGACGGCTTAAATCCGAACCAAGTCCAAATAATCGATGTTGCAGCTTTCACTTTCAGCCGTGTTTACTTAAGATGACGACGAATATGCGTTGCAGCCGGGTTTACCTCGCGGCCGCGGGTAGATTGCGTCATCATCTCCCAACCCAACTTGGGGAATAGATTAACGGCGATATTTTTTTTATCGCGCGATAAGAGTCTCGCGTTAACGCAGCGCGTTAACGCCGATAACGGCCCACCACTAATATATATATACATATTTATATGTGTGTATATATACTGTTGTAAACTCAGAATCGAAGACCAGGAGACTTGGTTGTTTCTTCAGCAGGATTCTTTATTGAGAATGCGAGCTGTCGGTAGCTGCAGTCACCAAAGTCTGTCTGAGTTCTATACAGTATAGTTTTTATACATTTACAAGGAGGTGGGACTTTTGGAGGTGGAGACAAGTCAAACAAAGCAGAGGGATGATTCTTGATTCAATCAAGAATAAGCATAACACTATCATTCAAATGATCCAATCAGCCTGATAGCATCACCCATACCTTCACATGATAATAGTTTAACTTGGAGTCATGTCACTGTTCAGGAGGTGTATACAGATACAAAGGTTAATGTCCGATGACTGGGTTGCTTGACTTAATCTTCTTTGAACTGTCAACTCACATGAACATAAATTAAACTGTCATCATCTATGCCTCACATGAACATAAATTAAACATATTCCCACAATACACACACACACATATATATATATATATATATACATATATATATACACACATATATAGATTTGAGGCTTTTAGTGTTTCCTTTTTTGACATTCCTTTAATCCCTTGCCATTGCAAAACCGTTTGAGATATTTATTATCCGTTCACAATTTAGCATCTTCAATGTATTTTCATCATGTTGTAAAAGTTTGGTGGGAATAAAATATATCACTTAAGAGGAGTGGGTAAAAATTCAGAGGCCGATTTTGCAAAGAAATCCACATTCAAACCAAAATATCTGACATCCTGTTGGTCGGAGCTAATGACTTTAAATTAGAAAGTTGTCCGGCTCGATGAAACCAATATACATACTGATTTTTTAAACTGTGGGTAAAACTAACCCCCCCACTTTTGTCAAAAGCATTTTGAAAGTGACACACTTCCTGCTCCCAGTTAGTGGCGCTATAACTTTCACTCACAATAGTTACATCCATCTGATTGGCCTCTTACCACGAACACACTGGTGAAGTTTCATCAAGATCAGTTAATGTGTGCAAAACTTATAACACTTTGTGTTTCTCTTTTCTCTCCATACATTTGTGTCCTCGCCACGGCCAAACCATTTGAGATATCAAAAATCCGTCCGCAATTTAGCATCCTCAATGTCTTGACTTCATGCACACCTAGTTTGGAGGCAATTGAATTAATTCTCTAGGAGGAGTGTTTCAAATTCCACAGCAAGCGTTCTCCAAACAACCCATAATAGCTGACTTCCTGTTGGGCTGACGTATAACTTAAACAGAAGAAGAAGAAGAAGAAGAAGAAGAAGAAGAAGAAGAAGAAGAAGAAGAACGGCAGCTGGTATTGGAATTGGCCATGAAAAATCTATAGGTAGATTTTGCCTTTCATCAAGGCCAAGGTCAGGGATCTTGGGCTTGAAAAGGTTGATGACCACTGAGTTATGCTAACATGAAGGGGCTCGCTGAACACAGCTATACAAGGATGCCTTTAGGTTGAGGATTGCTTCACCCCTGCCATTGAAGCATTTTCAGATCACATTCAGGCTTGTTGACAAGGCTTATGTGGTGGCGGGCCAGGCTGGTGAAGCTTTGCACACCATGCCAGTGCTGCAAGCCTACCAAGCTGACGTACTAAATAATCTCATCCTGGGCAAGGGAGTGTCTGGATAAAAGTGTATTTTAAAGGATAAAAGTCAATTGGTTATTCTTCCGAAGAAAAGAGTGAGAAATATATTTTCTAGGGATGAGAAGCGCACTCTCCCTGTAGGAGATCAATATTAGGGGATATTATTTTGAAGGGCATTTTTTATTTATTTATTTATTTTCTGGAAAAGAAACATTTATTCCCCAGGGGGGAACTGCATAGGTCTAAAAATAAAAGGCAAGGATTTGTTTGCACCACATTTTCAGTCAGTTGCCTAAATACTGTGTTTGACGGTCAGTATTTGACGGTAAATACTGTGCTCCCCTTGTAATCATATTGTTTCCTTAGCAGTAAAGCTAGACTGATACAATCTACTCCTTATTTGTCTCTCCAGAAGCTTGCACTATGGAGGCATGGACATGCTTAGGTTGGGAAGAGGCTGTTATTCGACACCCCCTCCTAGTTGTTTATTTGCCGCCCCTTCAGTTTATACCTGGAGATGATCATGTGGATACATAGTGGGGAAGTGTTAAAGGTCCCGTTCTTCATGATCCCATGTTTCAAACTTTAGTTAGTGTGTAATGTTGTTGTTAGAGTATAAATAATATCTGTAAAATTATAAAGCTCAAAGTTCAATGCCAAGCGAGATATTTTATTTAACAGAAGTCACCTACATCGAACAGCCAGTTTGGACTACATCCCTCTACTTCCTTCTTTAATGACGTCACTAGAACAGTTTTTTGACTAACCTCCGCCCACAGGAATACACAAAAAAGGGGGCGTGGTCTTGTTGCGCTTCCACGGAGAAGAGGAAGAGTTGCGTTTGTAGAGTGTGTTTGTCGCCATGTCATCGAGACGCTGTTATTTTCATCCAGGAGTCCAATCACCTTTGTTTGGCCTTCCCTGAGCGCATGCATCTCCACGTTATGGTAAGAGGCGTGACCTTTCCGGGCAACGTGCGCTAAGCTGCTGTCCAATCACAACACAGGAACCGCTGGCACAATCAGAACTCGTTACGTATTTCTGAAGGAGGGACTTCATAGAACAAGGAAGTCATCAGCCCATTCTTAGGACACTGAAAACAGCGGTATACAGATAAGTAAATTGTGTGAAAAATACTGTTTTTTTACACGCGAAACATGAACACATGTTATATTGCACACTGTAAACACAATCAAAGCTTCAAAAACACACGAAAAACGGGACCTTTAACACTAGAACGGCCATGGCGGTCATTTTGACTGTTTTGAATTTTATATCTGCAATAACTTCGTTGAAAAAATAAATACAATCCTGCTGGTACCTGACTTTTCCTAAAAGTGTCTGTATTTTCATTTAAAATGTTTTTCATATAAATTACACATAAGGCAAAAAAACAAATGAACATATTTACCTATTTCGGCCATAGACGGTCATATTGACCGCACGGAATTTCGCGGAATTATTATAGGCTATACCAATATACACAACAATAAAATGTGGTTAAAAATACACTAAACATATTCAACAACAAATCATTTAAATGTAATGATATTCAGAACAGAACAAGAATGAAAAAAATAACTATAAACAAGCCAAAATGAAATGCGTTATAAGCGAAAGTGAAAGTAAGCGGCGTTAGGCTCACGTAACTTTCTAATTAGAATCAAAATGTTTCAACATTTGCGATGTATTTGGATGGTGAACTATGTCTTTTTTATAGGCTTTGTACTTCACTCACGTTCCAATATCGACGGAAAAAATTATCCTGGTACGAATTGTAGGCTATAGGCTACAAACAGAGCAGTGGAATTTTTATATGTTAGGTTGATTATTTTATTATTATATTTTATTGTGGCTATAATGAACAGGCTGCAATGTCAAGACTGCAATACTGGAATATGGTTGATGTGTGTGTGAGTGTGTGCGTGTGTGTGTGTCGGCGGGTGCGGACGCGATCGAACTGTGTAAACAAATATGGGCTACTCCGTCATTTTGTTCAGGACATCTACGGATATTATTTATTTATAAATGTATAATTAAACTTGTTTAAATGTACAGTTTGGTGTTGTTTTGTTTTTTAAAGACATATTAATACAATAAATGCATTCATCTCTCAATTGGGTATTTATCATTAAAGATATAGAGTTTGGAATATAGCGGTCAAAATGACCGCTTGCGGCAGTTCTAGTAGTTATGGAATTCTGGCACTTCTAGTGTTAATACGTTTCCTAACGGTTTGTGTGGAGTATCGAGACAGAGCATAAAAGTGGAATTAGTAGCAGTTAGCGATCCACTCTCTCTGTAAGTCACTAGAACTGAAGTAATGGACAACCATCAATCGATAAGGGTTTCTTGGTAGGGAGCAGTTTGAGAGTCTCCTGTCCAGTAAAGGCACCTCTTTTATACCCTGCCGACGTGTCTGATGACACCCAACTGTGATAGCCAATCAAGACTGGCTTGTAACACAAGTGCTTCAGAAAGCAGCTCACGTACAGTGTTCCCATAGCGTCAACTAAATGATGCAGTGTCTCATTCCTTCTCAGGGAAGCCAAGATGTTAGTTAAATATGTATTGAGAGTCCTATATAATTACAAGTTAGCATTAATTACTTATTTTATGTGTAATCTTAAATGTGTAAAATAGTCTATTAGAGATACAGTATTATTAGTACTGTTACGTTGTCCAGGCATCCTAAACAACAGTAATACAGTTTCACTAACTTCTTAAATTTCATTTATGGGATCTGTTCTTCAAATAATTGCTAGCTTGATGATATGAACAAAAAGGAAAGACAATAAGAATTTAAGCATTGCTGCACTTAGAGAACAGAAAATAGCACCAACATAATATTTGGGTTGTCACACTCTGATCATCTTCAACCTCCTTAGTGCATCATTAAGGAGAAAAGAAGCTAAATTTCATTATCATTGCACATTGTGCATGCTAACAACTTTAGAAGAAAAACATTGTGTGTGTGTGTGTGTGTGTGTGTGTGTGTGTGTGTGTGTTCAAAATAAAAAATAAATAAAAAAAACCTTCAACCTCAGAACTAGTTTTCAGCTAAAAAATCTAGTGTTACTTTTAAAACAATGTGTGTATTTGACGTCAAGAAAAGTTGGTGTCCACTTTAGATGCATGGTTCTAGCTTGACCATGAGAATTTCAAATAAACCCAGTCTCTCACAAATTATTCATCTTTTGGATTAAATTTTAAAAAGTTTAGGTTAAACATGCTTTGAATCTCTACACAAGTATAGGCTTACCAAGAGTAGGCCTACCCTTACGAAAAAGAAGTTTACTTCAAGTTAATTTTATGAAGTATACTTAAGTAATGTTCAAGTATATTTTTAAGTATACTTTATGTAGTAAGTATACTAATATCAATGTGTACTTGTAGTAAACTTGTAAGTGTACTATTTCAATACTGCTTGGGACTAAATTGGCCCACTTTTAGTATATAAAAGTATACGTTTAAGTGTACTATACATGTAAGAGTAGTAAACTTTAAGTACACAACTAGGTTTCTCATTTGTAATGCATCTGTACTACAAGTTAACTTATAAGTATACTAGTAGTTTGCTATTTTAATACAAGTAGTAAAAATGTTTAGTTTATGAAAGTACACACTGTGTACTCTCAGTAAACTACTAGTTTAGTAGTTTATACTGCAAGTATACTTGTAAGTTTTCTTTAAGTGAACATAACATTATACTTATAGTTTACTATTTATATAAATTTTTTGCACTTGCAGTATACTACTGTTCAAATGTAGATATTATTTTTAATACTTGAAAAATACCTTTAACTGTACTTTAATTTAAAAAAACATTTTATTAGCTTCATGCATTCTTTTTTATCAGCACTTGAATGTCAGTAAGTTTCATAAAGAAAGGCAACATTTTAAACCAAAAAGTTGAGAAAATCACATTTTTGTCAAAGAATACACCTTGATCAGATTCAGAACGATGATCAAAACACAGATGGAGTAGATCGAGTCCAACACCCCCAAAGCTTCACAGTCATTTTCTCTTCATGGGTTACGCTTCATTTCATTTGGTAATATTAAGCAGTTTTTGATGATCACGTTATTTTACATTTGAGTGAGCAATCTTCTATCACTTGTTTCAGCTTCTCCTGTGTTTTGATCCGGAGATTCTGTACCAGAAGATGTGTCATAGCACCCCCTACCGTATAACAGTGAAAACATGGATAGCTGGAAAATTCAGTCAATGGTGGGGAAAAATAGACTGGGTAAACCAAGCCTGATCTGCTGGCGATTTGATTTCGCTCTGCAGCTCAGGCTAGAAACCTGTACATTCTTCTATCCTGCTTACAAATCCGCGGGGACCAATCACAAACTGGCTTATCCACCTGGCGCACTATTGGCGGGTTTAATCCAATCCAATTCCTTTTAACCTCTCAACGATGCTCAATGGCTTCTTTAGTTTATCAAACAAATCGCTCGAGTGGATGTAAATACCACTCACTTTCATGTTTTTTTTTTTTTTTTGCACAACCTGCAAAAATCGCTCAGTGCCATTGCTGCTTCTGCAAACCGCTGATCAATGCTACAAACCAACACATTTGTTGACACGTTTCCTGCCTGGAGTTTTCGCTGCAAAGTACGTCACCTGGATCGTTGGTCTGATTGGTTGAAGGACTATCCAATTGCATACAGAACATACTCTCTAGACTAATGTTCATTCTTAAAAGATTGAGCTTGGTCTGGTGATAGCCAGACTAGGGGAAAAGTAGAATTAGAGTAAATTCCTATACACTACCAGTGGACTAGCCTACACAAAAATTCAGATACGCAGAAATAGAAACCTATATATCTATATCTATAACCTAAATATCTGTTTTATATCAATATTCTAATCAATATTTTCAAACAATGTAAGTTTCATATATGAAAAACTATGTAAAAAAGTATATTTAATAGGATAATCGATCAAAAGAGTTAACACAACTACAAGCCAAGTATACTTTGAATACTTAATTATACTTTTAAGTATATCTTGATCAAAAGATTGAGTACAAGTACAGGCCAAATAAATATACTTGGACTCTTCTTTCAGTACAAGTCAAGTACACTTAAGTGTAATTTTAAGTATATTTTTGATAAGTATATAAAATGTAGACTGAAAGCATTCTTTCTTATTTTTAGTTTAAAAGAAGTATACTAATAGAACACTTGAATAAACTTTTTCGTAAGGGTACTTAGAGTTCAGCTGTGTAAAATAAAAAGTGTGATACAATTAGTATTAAACAGCTAGTTAGTGCACCCAAAAATGAGCCATGTCAGTAACCACAGAAGCACATTACAATACTAGAACACTGATGTTGTTTAGTACAAGCAGTTGTTGTTCTACCACTAACATGTTCCTTATATTTGCATCACACTAGAGCCCCAAACGTCTACATAGGTATGTATAAATTCAGCAGTCAGTTCACAGAAGTCTGGAGCAGTCCAGAGTAGTCCAGAGCTGTCTAGAGCATTCCAGAACAGCAGCACATAAAATATGAAATTATCCAATGAGAATTGGATAATAGAATTGTCCAAGTACTGGTGGAATTCCTGACTAACATCTAGACTGCATTGTCAAAAATCTTAAGAGACTGCATGATATTTTCATCCTGCAAAACAAAAGTGGTATTATTATGCATCTGCTAAAAGTAATAAATGTTTTGATAAAGACAAAATGAGCCTTACTTTTTGGCAGCAGTCACTGAATTCATCAATAGTTACTACACCATCCTGGTTTATGTCCATTTTCTAAGGGGAGAAAAAAAAATGTCATTCAAATGCAGTTTTTCTTTCTTATGTACAGTGAGGAGTAATCTAGTGATGCATATCAAAACTGACTTTTGATAGCGATTCTAATAAATATGTCTGCTGCATATCCAGCCTGAACTCAATGAAAAATGTGAACAATGAACAGATTAACAGAACCGGAAGTTGTTATAGTCTTTTCTTCTCTATTGTGTCGTATATAAGAGTGAAACAACTTATGAAACAAGAAAAAAAAATGTAGGGCAGGACTTGATTTCTTTCTTTGGGAATTGATTGGATCATAGGAACTTGGGAATTGCTAACTAAATGGAGGCAGATATGAATGGCAGTTTGCAGTCAGTTGTGGATGATATTTAGAACGTTTGGGGAGATCTAGAGACATGGCAGCTTAGAAAGGCGGCACCCGGGCCAGCGCAGGTGGCTAATCCTACACAGAGCTGAGCAACATAGGAGGCGGCAGAGGGAGAGGGCTAGGAAGCGGACTGCTTTTAAAAATAACACATTTGGGTTTATTAAGCAGCTCCTTGGATAGAAACGCATTAGGCCCCTAGCCAAGACCAGAGATCAAGACCTAGGGCAGTGTGAGGTTGTGATAAGACCACCAAAGCCTGATGAGGCATTTGGCCTGAGAGGGGCACTCATAAAAGAAGTTCAGGATGTGGTGAGGAAAGAAAGCAAGGTCTAGGTCAGCTCCAGTCCAGTCCATCATAAAAGGTGTACAAGCAGTGCCCTATGCTGTTACAACGGCTCTGGAAGATTTTCAAGGTCATCTGGAGGAGAGGTAAAATAGTACAGTAGTAGCGGGTTGCAGATAGAGTGTAGATTCTTAAAGAGGAGGACACTTTAGGACCAGTTTGGATTAAAATATTTGCTTAGTGTTGATGGGAAGATTTTCTTCAGCATTTTAGCTAAGCGAATGGCTGATTTCTTCCTCAAGAATGGATATATTGACACTTACTATAGAGCCTCAGTAAGAGACCTCATCCTAGACTACTACAGTGACTTTAGCCTGAAAGTCATAGGGCTAGCAACACTGCCAACAACACAAGGCAGTTGAAGTGCCCGTTGCATCGTGTGCCCCAGCCAGTCTTAGAAGTGTCTGATCATGTATTAGGAAATTTTTTATGACAAGGGTAAAATAACCCAATGTTCAAACAGGATTAAAGGTGCAGTCTGTAAGAATGACAGCTAGTGGTCGAAATAGGTACTGCACTCCAAATTAGGTGTGGGCGATGTGGCAAAAATATCATATCACGATTTTTTTCAGAAAAATCTCGATTCATGATTTTATCACGATTCTTTTTCATGTTGGTTTTTACTATTTTGCAAGTTCAAATGTCCTGTAGACATTTCATCTGGAAACTGCTATACAAAGCAAAATAGCACATATTTTCCAAAAATGTAAGCATAGTTACATTTTCCCATTATAATATTGTAAAATAGCAGTACTTGGAAGAAAATGCTGACGTGTTGCCTCACTGCCTCCTCTTTGAGCCGTGGATGGATAGATTTCCCCATCAAATCATAAATAGACTTCAAAATATCCAACATTTCCTGAAACAAAAAGATTAAATACACAGTCTTTGCATTCAGTACATCACAGACCAAACCTCACAAGGTGTTTAGTCCTTGACATTAGAGTGTTCAGACCTCTTTAGTAATCTGTCCATCTTTGTTGATGTCATATAGATTGAAAGCCCAATTCAGCTTCTCTTCAGTAGTACCTCTCAACAAAACAGAGAGATCACAGACTAACTCCTTTAAAAGCAAAACAACAAAAAAAGCAGAAATGTCAAAGCCTCCTTTCATGCTTCCATTTAACACATATGAACACGTTAAAGTTACTGCAGTCTTAAAGAATGGACATTATACATTCTTTCTAATCTTTTATCTAGTGTTAAAGATTTAAACATCTGAAAACATTAAAACATTGAAAACATTATATATTGCAAAAATCTGAATCAAATTAATGTCAAATATAAAGGATAATCAATAGAGATACTGTATCCAAACTATTAAAGCCATTCGAAACATTGACTTTTTGTGCATATTTGCATATTTTGCATATTTTTTCGACATAAATGTTTGTCCCGATCTACAAAATGTTTTTGTTAAAAATCCTTACCTCAAAACTAAGAGAGCCATTCTTATCTTTATCAAATGCATTGAAGAGAAACTGAGCGTACTTTGATGAATCTGAGAAAATAATAAATACAATTATATTACTACAGGAAAAAATGTGATGCTTTAGATTTTTAGGTTTCTGTAACATATGTATATATCTAAACATTTTTCAAAGAAATAGTATTATAATAGCATGGCAGCCAGTTTTACTTTTATTATATATTTATTTGAATTGGTATGGCCGGTCCCATAGCTTATTAAAATCAGGATTTGAACTGAATCTGGTCATAAAATGTCACAGTTAATATATATTTTTTAAAAGTTATACTGGTTTTTATCATATTATATTGTCACTTTAAGAGTTGTAACTTTCTGTTAAAATTGTGTGAAAGATATCACATCAGACCACAAGGAGGAGACACTGACTGCAGTGTGCAGAAAAAGATCTCAGTCTTCCAACTGTCACGTTACAAAGTATTTTCATGTGATTTGCACATATTTTTAAATACTGTAATTTACTAATAGCCTTTAATGCCTGCACAATAGATCTTTAACACTTGATCACTTGATTTTATAGAGAATTTGCTTTTTAGTTTCCTATTATATATACAGTGGTGGTCAGAATTGATGGCACCCCTGGTAAATATGAACAAAAATGGTTGTAAAAAAATAAACCTGCATTGTTTATCCTTTTGATCTTTCCTTCAAAAAATTCGCAAAAATCTAACCTTTTATTGAAGTAAAAGAATTGAAATTGGGGGGTAAATAACATTATGAAATAAATGTTTTTCTCCAAAACACGTCGGCCACAATTATTGGCACCCCTAGAATTTTTTATGAGAAAAATATCTCTGAAGTATATTCTCATTAATATTTACCTTTATTTAGCACACCAGGGTGACTAGGAACATGAAATTGTCCAGCTATGACTTCTTGTTTCACAGGAGTGTAAATATGAGGAAGCACAAAGGCCAAATTCCTTTAATCATCCATCACAATGAGTAAAACCAAAGAATATAGTTCTGATGTGAAGCAAAAGATTGTTGAGCTTCACAAAATAGAAAGTGGCTGTAAGAAAATAGCTAAAGAATTGAAAATCCCCATTTTGACCATCAGGGCAATAATTAAGAAGTTATAATCAACTAAAGATGTTAAGAATCTGCCAGGAAGAGGACGTGTGTCTATATTGTCTTAATGGACGGTGAGGAGGAAAGTTTGAGTGGCCAAAGACTCTCCAAGGATCACAGATGGAGAATTGCAGAGATTACTTGAGTCTTGGGGTCAGAAAGCCTAAAAATAAATTATCAAACAACCCCTACATCCCCACATGTTGTTTGGGAGGGTTTCAAGAAAAATCCTCCTCGCTCCTCCAAAAATAAACTCCAGCATATTCAGTTGTCAGACACGACTGGATCTTCAAAAGGGACCGGATTCTGTGGTCAGATGAAACAAAAAAAAGGGCTTTTTGGCAGCAAACCCAGCTGATGTGTTTGGTGCAAACAGGGATGAAGAGTACCCCATGCCTACGGTTAAATATACCGCTGGATCTTATATGTTGTGGGCCTATTTATTTGCTGGAGGTCCTGGACATCTTGTTCAGATACATGGTATTATGGATTCTAGCAAATACCAACAGATAAAAAATCAAAACCTGACGCCTCTGATAGAAATCTTATAATGGGCCGTGGTTGGATCTTCCATCAGGACAACAGTCCAAAACAAACATCAAAATCAACACAAAAATGGGTAACTGAGCACAAAATGAAGCTTCTGCCATGACCGTCCCAGTTCCCTGACCTGATGAGTGGAGTGAACTGAACAGAAGAAGCACCAACATGAACTTGTGAATCTGAAGGATATGGAGAGATTCTGTGTGAAGGAATGGTCTCTGATCTCTTGTCAGTTATTCTCCAAACTCATCAGGCATTATAGGAGAAGACTCAGATCTGTTATCTTGGCAAAAGGAGGTTGCAAAAAGTATTTAATAACAGGGTGCCAACAATTATGGCCAGCATGTTTTGGAGAAAAACATTTATTTTATAATGTTATTTACCCCCCCACTTTCAATTCTTTTACTTCAATGAAAGGTTAGATTTTTGTGATTTTTTTGAATGAAAGATCAAAAGGATAAACAATGCAGATTTATTTTTTACAGCCATTTTTTATCATATTTATTAGGGGTGCCATCAATTCTGACCACCACTGTATATATATATATATATATATATATATATATATATATATATATATATATAAATATACACACTTTTTTTTTTTTTTTTTTGCTAAACATATTTAATAATATAAACTTTAAGTGGACCAACCTCCCAGTGGGAAGAACACAGCATAGATGTTTTTAAATGTGTCCTCATTCACAACTCCACTTGGACATTCCTAGTAAAAACAGGATCAGAACAGCAATATTTAAGGGACTGGGATTTCTCCAAAGAGAGCAGAAGCCTGAAAATGACAACATCATTTTTTATTTCTACACCCAGCAGGTGGGGTTTAACTGAACTCTCACATTCTTGAATCCTCTATAGAGTAACTGCAGCTCTTGTCTGGAGAAGTGGGTCTGCGACTGCAGTTGCTCCAGATTTTCCGGTTGATACCGCACCGTTGTGCTCTCTTGTTCTTCGTCCTCATTATCTACAACATAGCACACACAGCTGCCATTATTATTATTTTATGGGCAATACAGCTTCTGTATCAAAGAAAGAATAACTATTTTTTTATTTACTGTGATATGCAGGTGTTCAGACACACCCTTGTTCACAATCTGTCCAATGACACCTAGAGCTTTATCTTTAATTAAGAACCCTGGCACTAGCAGGTGTCCAGTGACACTAATTATACAAACACTTGCCTTTTTGATGAATAATTAAAAGAGAGTGACATGTATTGATGGCTTTTTCAAGCCCATTTACACTTTTACCCTTTTACACATTGCCTTTGATTTGAGAAACTACATTAGGGTCAAAACAGATTTTGTGTTTTTACTTCAATAATGGATCATAACAAAATGTGTTTAGGTAGCATGCAAGTATTTAGTTTATAGTGCAGTACTGTATTTTTTATTTTTTATTGCTTTTTATTTATTTTTGTATAACTCTGTTTTGATATTTAAAGCTGTTTATAAAATACTTAACTGTTTGGCTATTACGTACAGTATGTGAGGTTCAATATTCATAGCATAAACTGCTTAACAGGTCTGCTGGCCTGTTTCCATGAATTTTATTAAATATTCACCACTGTGCCTTAGCAGGTCAGGTAACTAGTGGTGTCTCCTTTAGGACATCCATAATACCTCTGTCCCAGTTTCTCATGAAGAACGTCCTGGTGCGGGTTGATGCTTGCAGCCCTAAAGAAGCAATGGTTTTAACAAGATATAGTCCCTGTGCTTAAAAAAAGTTCTACTTCTAGCCTATATCCTTGTCCAAGTGTGAGAAATAGCCAATACCATTTCTGAGGAAATACAGAAGAAGAAAAATGTCAATGCTAATTTTATAAAACAATGATAATTGCATAAAACCTTTATTAAAACATCCAGTCTTAATTGAACTATACTGCTAATTACTATTTGAAGGTCAACATGTTCATGTTTAACAACTGTTTTTGTATGAGGGGGTTAATATATTGGGGTACATTGGGGCTAATAAATTAGGGTACAAGAATGACCCACTTAAAGACTGGTCAAGCTTTTACAAGCTGCTCCTAAAACATAATCAATCAAGTCACAACACCCACCACTTAACTGTTCACATTTCACTGGAGAGGTGGTGTGCTACAAATAACCAGAGCAGATTTGAGAGTCTAGTTCTGGATCTGCAATTTGTTTAAAGGGAAACTTTTATGCAGAAAACATCAATCACGTGTGTTATAGACATAATATAGATTTACCCATATGGTCATTCCGTGTCAAATCAACCAAATTTCAGAAACTTCCCTGGCTCAAATTTTTTATTTTGTTAATATTTTTTCTGAAGAAAGACAAACATAAATAGTGATTAAAGGCAAAATATTAGATGTCATGGATGAAGATTTACTGAGTAATCCAATATTTTGTTGAGGGGGGTCAGAATGACCATTTTCACTAGAGATTTGGAGCCAAATTACAGAATATTTCACTCTATTTTAGGTCTGAGAATACAGTTGTGAGGAAACCTAAAATTAATCATTGCACACACAAGAAACGGAGACAAAACAGCATTATTAAACAAACAAACAAACAAAAAATGCTTTGGCTCAGATGAAAGAGCAAATCGAATGGTGTCTGATAGAAGAAAACATTTTCTATAAAAATAGCTTTTTTGGAACATTTATATAAAAATGACACATTTTTCTCCATATTCATAAGTTAACCATATTTGTTCATTTCAAGAGCTTAATTTGAATGTAATTTCATTAATTGTCCACTCATTGCCATAGTGTGCTGTAAGGAGTGTGTTAATTATTATTTCCCTACTGATTAGCAACATGACACAGTATCACTTTCATAAATGTCTGCTTTGGCCTGTTTTTGAAGTAGAAAGGGAAAAAAGATTGAATGGTTTGTAGCTATTTTTGTCTCATGATGCTTTTAAGGCATAAATACGGACTGAGCAGTGAATCCCCAGTGGGAAACCAATCAACTGGATTAAATTAATCAAATACTAAATGTAAGTATCCATCCAGACTGCATGAATTTCAAATAGGAAGGTACTTCTCAGCTTCTCAAATGCAGAAAAAATGAAGCAGAAATGTGGCGGATAAAATTACCTGAAAAAGATACTGGTGTCTTCAATACTTAATTTATGGCATTATTAAGGGATCATCAGTGTCTTATGGTTGGCTATGGAATGATGGAGTGTGTAATTATATTTAGTCCCACAAGGATATGAAGCATAGCCAAGGGAAAAATGAAATTAATTAGAACTCTCATCCACAAAGTTAAGACCATTAATGATTAACACTGTAATTTCAGTAATAAACCACATATTGTGGGGTAAGCAACTATATTGTTATTTTTATTGCATTTAATGATAGACAGTGATGACTGAATACAAACAAAATACACAACACAATCTAATTTACTAATTGTCAATAAAAAAATATGGAAGAACAGTTTATATTAAAACCTTAAATAACACTATGGTGGATTTATTATTTATTTATTATTAATTATTATTTACATTATTATGGTGTACATATCTGTGCTATTTTCAGACTAAAAGATGTTAGATACAGTTAGCCAACCTCTATATGAGTTAAACATGGCTCTGTTTTACCTTGGCAAGGTATTTGATCTACAACTCTGCCATTAAATATTAAGTATTTCAGTAAAATGTGTAATTACACCCTTCAAGAGACAAGGGAGAAAAAGAGGTGTAAGGCATGAACTTACAAGCAGCCTGGTTTAAACACCCGTTGACCTTTCTATTAGCATAAGTGTTGCAATGTGATATGTATTAATATTGTAAATTCCATTTAGATTGACATATAGTAACAAATGTAGAACTTTACAAAAAGTTTATTACTTTGCTCAATAGTTAATAACATCTATACAAATGTAAAAATAATAATAATAATAATTAAAAACTTGCACTGACAGTTTGAGTTGAAAAGTTTAAAAAATGTTCCTTGCTATTATTTTGATGCCATTTTACTTATTCCTCATCAAAACTTTTGTAGTGAGATTGGTCTTAGATCTGTGTCATTCTAAAAAACTTTTAATTGAGCTATTGTAATTTAAGTGTATAATGTTGTTTTCGTGGGCATTTCTAGTTTGGTATGGTTACTTCTAGCCTGATGTCGGTTTTTGAAAATGAAATATGAATCGTTGTCGTGGAAAAATTACATATGGGAAACTAAGGAGGGGTGTACAGCAAGCAATTTCTTATGGTGGGGTATTTTTGAAAGTCAGTTTAAACAGATGCCTGGAAGTCTTACATGTAAATAGAAAACACTGTTGAGCATTTCCACGGTTATAGAAAAAGCAAAAATACACGTATATTCACAATGAAACGATGCTGTTGATACACGCTGATTTTATTACATTTCCTTTTTTTTTTTTTAAGGACATCTGTATTAGAATATTACGGGCTATGGTTGTCAGAAAAATGGAAAAAGTAAAACAATTGGATTAACCAAAATAAATTGCAATTATTTAATTAATCTGCAACAGATGAATTGTTTTGCTCAAACACAGAGCATTGCCAAGGTCATGGGTTTGACTAATAATATAGACTATACATTCAGTGCAATGTTGCTTTGGATAAAATCAGCAAATGTAAATGACAACTGCCCCTGGTCTGTCTGACTGGTGTATGCTGGTGTGTACAACTTTGATTTTTCAAATTTGAAAATAAAACAAATTACTGGAGTAAATTTTACAAGAAAATACAATTTCAGTTTCCTTCGACGTTCGACGTTTCACCGACGTGACGACGTAATTGGGATCGCCTTGAGAGACCAATCTACTTCGAGTGTATTAAAACGAGCCACTGCACATTGGCATGCGATAATTGCACCAGCTACTCTGCGCAGCAGGTGAGTCGCAAATTTGTCTTTTGCTTCGGAGCTGAGCGGTTGTACTGTTTCTGCTCTACAATCTTCTGACAGTGTTAAACTTCAAGGAAACGAGTCTGCTTCTTCAGGAGAATGCCTCTTCAAAGCTGGTGTTGGTGTTACAGCGCAGACAGTGCTGGCCGCGATTTCACAGAGAGCCGCCAAAACAGCTGTTTTCACAGCTCAGTATGTTGTGCCTTCAATGAGAATGTGAGTGCTCACATCAGGCTTGCACTATCGTCCTGTTTGTGTAGCCGTGGTCATCTCCCGGTCATCCCATTCAGTTTTTCCTGAAAGAGCATACACGGTTTGACACTGCGTCTTTTTCAAGATGTCATTCAAACCGTGTGTTTCTGGATACGGTTGCTTCCTATCCACATATGATGGCCACGATCACTGTTTCACATGCCTGGGCTTAAGCTTGCTGAAACTGCGCTTGTGGGTGGTTTATGTTCTCTTTTCACGTCGGCACGTTGTTCATCTTGCCTTTCTCATAAACGTTTAAGCGATCAGCGTGCCGTGTGCCATCAAGCAGCCGGCTGACAACGCGGATTGTCACGGCAACCCAGCGTGCATCATTCGGCACTCTAGATGCGCGGTCGAGACTCAAGTGCCTCAAACGAGGTGGAGTCCCCTCACCTATGCCCCGATCTAGTTCTTCTTCTGGTACAACAGAAAAGGGCTACTTCTGCGGGCGACCCAGATTAGTATAGCTGCTCTTCCCTGGAGGAGGGCCGGGTGGAGAACTTCCGTTGAATCATTTTGTTCCGCCACTGGCGTCTCAGCCAGTGGTACCAAATTCTCAGCAAAAGCAGCATCTCTATCTCTGGGTGCCAAGAGAGCGAGGTTGGCGGTCTGCGACGCTATGCCTTGCCACCCTCTGCCCCCTCTTGCTTCACCAGCGGCAGCCTGATGCGCTTGCGTCTATAGTGTTGCACTGCACACTCAGACCCCACTTCGGGCTACTACACCGTCCAAGTCAGGTCCCTTCCTGCCCCACCGCGGGTACGTCTTGCACGGTTCCTGGGAGCCTAGCAATTGCTTCCCAGCCTGTCTTGCTGGCTCATCCATACCATCAGAATCGGCTATGCGATTCAGTTTCCCCGGAGTCCCCCAAATGCCTTCACCAAGCAGAGATCGCAGTCCTACTGGCGAAGGACCCGATAGAGCCGGTCCCTCCAGCCGATATGAAGACCGGGTTCTACAGACCGTACTTCATTGTACCCAAGAAAGGTGGTTGGTTATGATCAATCTTGGACCTGCGTGTCCTGAACCGATCCCTTCACAGGCTGCCGTTCAAGATGCTTACGCAGAAACGCATTTTCATCTGTCCCCAAGATTGCTTTGTAGTGATCGACCTGAAGGACACGTACTCTCATGTCTCGATTCTCCCTTCACACAGACCGTTTCTTCGATTTGCGTTCGAGGAGCGGGCATATCAGTACAAGGTCTTACCCTTCGGGCTGGCCACCCCAGTGACACTCCATATGTTGTACTGCCCCTAACCGGCCAGTCCAGATGTGTTATAGCAAATTAGCTCTAAAGAAATATTAATAATCAATCATAACTTGTTATAATTGATTATGAATATTTGGATCAGTTAATATAATTAACTTAATGTAGTAAAATTTATATTACAATCAATCCACCTGTTCGTCCTGTGAACACTAATTGTTTATTGTTTATTAATTCTAAGAAATGTTTATTTCTGAGGGAGGAAAATGTCTTTCTTACTGTACAGTACTATTACGATGTAACGTCTCACGTTCCCTCCTTCAGGGAACGAGGGTTACATACGTAACCGTGACGTTTTTCTACTACAAGATTTTATTTTTAATTCAGTGTTGCCAAAAGCCAAAAAAATATTTTCATTGTAAACTTATGTCAAATTATGTCTAATGTCTTTGTTCTTTTACAAAATGTTTGTTACTTTTTAATGTTTACATTTGTGTAGCTACATTATGTAATGCATAACAGATAATTTGTTAAAGTAAATTTAAATAGAAAAGTCATGAACGTTAATTATACATTTTCACACACAGTAGTCATATTAGAATATTCATTAACTGATCTGTAATTAATCTATTAATTAAATGTATTTTAATGTAGTCTAGTACCCGATTTCTAATGTAGGCCTATGAAATAATTTTACTCTGGTAAAGCAACTATTTAGCAGTTAATGTTAACAATTTTGGAACAAAAGCTTATATAGGCTAAATGAAGTTCAGAACAACAAAGCGACAGAATGATGCAAACTTTTTAGTCTCGGTGCAATGCGGTAAATTATATCCAGAAAAATATTGTTACAAACTGGTTACCTGAGTTCAGAGTTCCTGTGATTAAGCGAGCAATATGCTGGGTAAACTTGATCAACTGACGCTTGCATCGTCGCCGTCGGCTGCTCATTTTCAGAGAAAGAATGGAAGCAAAAGCGAGTTCTCCGATTTATTCCAATGTGCTATGAGGTTGGATTTCACTGGTTTCAGTTTCCTATCAGGCAGGCTAAATGGATGGACAGTGACGCTGAGAGCGAATAAAACCCCCCCCCCCCCACACACACACACACTCTCTCTCTCACTCTCTCTCACACACACACAAAAACACAAAGGTTTTATTCATTTCATTACAGATCACCATTATTTTGGTGTACTGTCACTCTACATCAGACCATTTGTAATAGCCTACTTAAGGTTTCTTTTTTTTTCTTTTTTTCTTTTATTATTTTGTTACAAATGTCAATACAAATAATAAATAAAACAAAAGCTCATAAAGTCTACAAAACCTTTGCTTTCTGCCTATGTAGTTCCAATGAAAATCATGCATTTTCTCAGTAAGTGAGAAAACTTAATTTTAAAGGAGTTACTGTAGTACCTCTAGTCTAGAAGCATCAAGGAGGCAGTTCTGAATTTGAGCATCCTCTGGCAAAGGCACACTCTGCGTTTTACAACTCCCTCTGGTGGACAACCTCATGTAATGTGATCACAAAGGCATTATTCTGCCTCTTCAGTTATGCGATATACATCATTAGAAAAACCAGGTTGTGTTACATTAATTTACTTTATACAAAATATAGTACATAGAGTGGGTCGTGTGACAACATGTTGGTTGTTAAAGCGGTAGTGAAGCCTCTCGTAAAGAAGTAGGCTACAATGTAGGTAAGTAGGCTACAATGACTACATCTTAAAACTTTACAAAAGCTGGTTTGACACTTGCCACATTAATAAAGAATTCTGATGTGAAACTGATGTGCTGATTCAACTGTTATATTGAATAATCATTTTATTATTTTACAATAACTTTGGTTGTGGTCAAAGCTGGAACTTTATTTTTATAGATATAAAATTAGGCTGCACAACTCATGTAAAAGCTTAAAGGGGACATATCATGCTAAATCCACTTTTTTAGCCCTTAAATGCATTTTGTTGTATATTTGGAGTGTTTAGAAGTACAGAAAGGTTGAAATTATTCTCTTCAGGTGCTTCGTTGATATCTTTATATTCTGTTTTGGCCTCATTTTTCAACCTGTTCCGATTTTTCTGTTATCTATGACGTTTTGTGAACTATTGACTAGTTGCATGTGGCTGCCATTTTGGAATTCGGATCAGCGAGTGTACGCGTAGACACTTCCGGTTTCGCATTACGCTCGGTGCGGGGAGCCGGAGAAAGCCGAAAATTTTCTTTTATAGTTGTTTATAGAATCAATTATCACTTAAAATACTACTAAGATCCATATTACTATCACACGAGCCAATGGCAATTAAATGCACGGATGCATAGTCAGATTAATTAATGAAATACAACTGTTCACGGACAGAAGATTGTATCTGACTCATGCTGCATACACATACGCAATGACAATTATGCCTACTGTAAATATAGAGTTACAACTACGATAAGAATTGTTTGCATAAAATGCAGTGTGAACATTCAACTCGGTCACTGTTGTCTCTCGCTCTCGCTGTCAGATCCAAGCGGGAAGGAAGTCGACCGGAAGTTGAAGTCGGCCGGGTGCCGCCATCTTGAGCGGAACTTCACTTGCGTTAGCAATCCCATTGACTTCCATTCATTTTGGCGTCACTTTGACAGCGAATAACTTTACATCTGAGGCGTTTGAAGACTCCATTTGTCCATTTTTTATTTCTAAAGAAACACGACAATGTATAAAATGCTCCATTACCTTGTAGCTTATGTTATGGCCCCGTAGAAGCAGTTTTTGTAAAAGTAGGCTAACGATTGCGTCATAACCAAGCGACTCTTTGTCGCACATTAGAGAGATTACCGTATGGACAGGAGGAGAAGCTCGCTGGCAATCGGGGGGACGTAGAGGCAAAATGACAATATAATTAATCAGAATACCTAGCAAAAGTTGATCCTGCTCCATGCTCATGGACAGCTCCTACTCACGCTCTCCGTCTCTGCAAGATTCGGAAGGGAATGATTCAGATTTCTCTTGGCACAGCTACTAGAAGACAGACGAGTTGCTCACGTGGTCCGTGTAACGCTTTGCTCGGTTTGAGTCTGCGCGTCAGGAAAGGAAGTGCTAAGAAATTGCTAAAAATGGGCTTCACTTGTCTCAATTGAGTTCCAATGGGGTCGCTGTGTCCATTTCTTTTACTGTCTATGGTCAGATCACCGGAAGTACTGGCGCGCACACTCAAGTTCGAACGTCAACGGTCGTCGTGCAACTGGTCAATTACGTCACAGTATTTGCAGCGGAACTGCCAAATAAGGCAAGGCAAGGCAAGGCAAGGCAAGTTTATTTATATAGCACATTTCATACACAATGGCAATTCAAAGTGCTTTACATAAAAGAAATTAAAATAATAAAAAGAAATAAGACTAATTAAAACAGTTAAGAAAAATAAAAAAAATAAAAATACAGTACAGTACAAACAGTCGGACGAACATTGGCACAGTGCTCATTCAGTAAATGCACAGCTAAACAGATGTGTTTTGAGTCTAGATTTGAATGTGACTACTGTAGGAGCACGTCTGATCTCCACTGGAAGCTGGTTCCAGCTGCGGCTGGCATAATAGCTAAAAGCAGATTCACCATGCTTTGAGTGAACCCTTGGTATTTCTAGCTGATATGATCCTAGTGATCTGAGTGATCTGTTGGGTTTATATTCAGTGAGCATATCTGCAATGTATTGAGGTCCTAGGCCATTGAATGATTTATATATCAGTAATAATACTTTAAAATCAATCCTAAATTTAACTGGGAGCCAGTGTAAAGACCTGAGGACTGGTGTGATATGTTCATATTTTCTAGTTCTGCTCAGAATCCTGGCGGCAGCGTTCTGTATGAGCTGCAACTGTCTTATGGTCTTTTTGGGAAGGCCAGTGAGGAGTCCATTACAATAATCCACCCTGCTGGTGATGAAAGCATGCACAAGTTTCTCTAAGTCTTGTCTGGAAACAAAGCATCTAATTCTTGCAATATTTTTCAGATGATAGTATGCTGATTTAGTTATTGCTTTGACATGACTACTGAAACTAAGGTCTGACTCTAGTGTCACACCAAGATTCCTGACTTGATTTTTAGTTGTTTGACACCTAGAGTGAAGGTATGCGTTCACCTTGAGAACTTCATCTTTGTTTCCAAATGCAATGACTTCAGTTTTGTCTATGTTTAACTGAAGAAAGTTTTGACACATCCAACTGTTGACTTCATCAATGCATTGGCACAGGGAGTCAATGGGGCTGTAATCGTTAGGCGATAGGGCTAAGTAGAGCTGTGTGTCGTCTGCATAGCTGTGGTAAGCAATTTGGTTCTTTCTCATTATTTGGCTCATTGGGAGCATATACAGGTTGAACAGGAGTGGCGCAAGAATTGAGCCTTGAGGGACTCCGCATGTCATGGATGTCCACTCAGACTTATGGTCTCCTATACTCACATAATAACCTCTCCCATCTAAGTATGACCTGAACCATTTTAGGACTATCCCAGAAAGCCCCACCCAGTTTTCCAGCCTGTCAATAAGTATGTTATGATCGACAGTGTCAAATGCAGCACTGAGGTCGAGTAGCACCAGCACTGATAGTTTGCCTGAATCAGTATTTAAGCGAATATCGTTTATTATCTTTATGAGCGCTGTCTCTGTGCTGTGGTGCGGTCGGAAACCAGATTGAAAATTGTCAAAGGATCCATTTGAGCTTAAGAATTTGTTCAGCTGATTGAAGACAACTTTTTCAATGATCTTGCCTATGAAAGGAAGATTTGAGATCGGTCTATAGTTGCTTAATATGGTCTTATCCAGATTGCTCTTTTTCAGGAGGGGCTTGACAACTGCAGTTTTCAGGGAGTATGGAAAACTGCCAGAGCGAAGTGAGGCATTTACCACTTCTAGAAGATCTGCTTCTAAACTGTTTAACACACTTTTGAAAAATGATGTGGGAAGTGTGTCAAGAGCACAGGTTGATGTTTTAAGGTGTCGTACGGTTTCTTCCAAAATTTTGCCATCAATTTCTTTGAAGTCAGACATAGTAACTACTTTCTCAGGTGGTTTGATCTGTCTGACCCCAGCGCAACTCAAGGATGTGCTGATCACCTTTCTGATATTATTGATTTTCTCAGAGAAGAAAGAAGCAAACTCACTGCACTTGTTCTCTGAGAGCATTTCACTGGGAATCTGGCTTGGGGGGTTTGTCAGTCTCTCTACAGTAGCAAAAAGAGTGCGTGTGTTGTTTAAATTACTGTTTATAATATTTGAGAAGAAAGTCTGTCTAGCTTTGCCTAGTTCCATATTGAAAGCATGAAGGCTGTCTTTGTAGATGTTATAATGGACTACAAGTTTAGTCTTCCGCCACATGCGCTCTGCTTTTCTGCATTGTCTTTTCATATTTTGCACTGTTGTTGAGTTTCTCCAAGGTGCTTTTTGTCTGCCACTCTTCTTCCTGACTTTAACAGGAGCAATATCATCAATTACACCTTTAACTTTTGAGTTAAAAGAATCAAGGAGAAAATCAACAGAGTCTGATATGCTTGGTGTTAAGGATATAGCCTTCATAAATAGTACACTAGTGTTCTCATTTAAGCATCTCTTCTTGACAGACACAGATCTAGCTTCAGTGGCAGGAGAGATCAATATATCAAAGAAAATACAGAAATGATCAGACAGTGCTACATCCTTAATAACAATCGATGAAATGTTAAGACCCTTACTGATAAGTAAATCTAGAGTGTGTCCACGATTGTGTGTGGGTCCATGTACATGCTGAGTCAGATCAAAAGTTTTTAAAACAGTTTTGATTTCTTTAGCCATGTTGTTCTCTGCACTATCTATGTGGATGTTAAAATCTCCAGCAATGGCAAAACAGTCAAACTCTGAGGTAATTGCTGATAACAGTTCTGTAAAGTCCTCAGCAAAGGCTAGAGAGAATTTTGGAGGCCTGTAAATAATGATAAGTAAAATGCGTGGAGCACCTTTTAACACAATACCCAGATATTCGAAAGAAGGGTAATTCCCAAATGATATTTGCTTACATTGATAGATATCTTTAAAAAGAGCAGCTAGACCCCCACCTCTCTTAACAGCTCTGCAGACACTCATAAAAGTAAAGTTAGGAGGGGCTGCTTCATTGAGGATTGTTGCACTAAAGCTGTCTTCTAGCCAGGTTTCATTTAGAAGCATAAAATCCAGGTTGTTTGTGGTTATTAAGTCGTTGACTAGAAGTGATTTATTTTTAAGTGAACGAATGTTTAAAAGTGCTAACTTAACAGTCTTACTTTTTGTCCCCACATCAATCTTACTTTGACGTGTAATAGGCACCAGATTAGTTAGGTTTGCTGCACGGCTATTGAAGGCCTTAGATTTTCTATCTTGTAATAAAACAGCAATAGAGAAAGATACCGGCACACTGGGTTCCCGCTTGTTCTGTAAACATTTGAGAAAGTTACTGTTATCAGAGCGGGGACCCAAAACACATCACTGAGAGCTGGTATCAGTTGTTTTTGGTTCACCTCGAGCAGATGGAGGAGGGTGTGGGCCCTGGCGTTGTGGCAGAGGCCGAAGAGCTCTCACAGGAGGGGGAGGGCGAGCTGGGCCTGCAGGCTTTGGTGCGGGTGGTAATGGTGCCTGTCGTTTTTTGGTTGGTATCTGGGGGCTTGCAGCAAAAGAGTGGGATAGTTTGGTTCCAGCATACACCAGTTCTTCCATTTTCTGTGAGAAACACAGAAGTGGCGATGCTGGAGAGAGGGATAGCGTGTCTGGTGAAAGGGGCTGTTGCTCTGGTGTTATAGGAGGTTGTGATATGCTGTCCTGGCTTCCCTGGCTGTTTTCCAGGAAGTCGTCCTTGGGTGCTGAATCTTCAAGCAGTTCTGATATGTCTCTCTGTGGGCAGGGCTCAGCTGAGATTGTGTCCGTGAGCAGAGGTTGTTGTGGCGGAGTGGTGTTATCATTGTCCTTGTGTGATATGTCAACCGCATGTCCATTTTGCTGCTGAAGTGAAGTCCTGTGGTCATTCATACTGTGTCCAGGTGTGTGTGTGCCGTTCAGATTGAGTGGATTGGCACACACTGCAGAAGGATGATTGAGGGAGAAGTAGAAATTGTCCTTTAACACTCTTGAACCAAGTTTGTTTGGGTGATGGCCATCCCGATGAAACAGTTGTCTCTGACTCCAGAAAAGATTGAAATTGTCAATGAAGTTTACTCCTTTTATATTGCAGGTTTTTTGCAGCCATGTATTTAGCCCAAGCAACCGTGAAAACCTGTTTGTTCCTCTTGCTGGGAGAGGTCCACTGATGAATGTTTGAACTTTCAGTCTTTCAAGTGTTTCAAAAAGTTCATTGAAATCCTTCTTAAGGAGTTCTGACTGCTCTTTATGAATATCATTCTTCCCCACATGAATGATGAGTCGATTTGCAGTCTTATGTTTCATCAGAATGTTCTGAAGTTCCCTGTTTATATCAGAAGTTGTTGCTTGTGGAAGGCAGCACATAGTTGTATCCCTGCTGCTAATGTTTCTGATTATCGAGTCCCCCACTATCAGAGTCCTGGGCTCGGCTGCGCTCTGAGCTGAGTGCCGCTGTCTGCTCGACCTTGAGCGCCAGTTAGCATCAGTGTTAGCTACTGGCCCATTCAGTCTGTGTTCGATCACATTCATCACATTTGGGGATTCCTCATTTACATTCATTAGTACTTCAAATCTGTTCTCAAGATGTATAGGCGGTGGTAGAAGACCGGTGTTTGCAATCCTTGTCAGAGCTGTATCTGGGGTAGAGGATGCTACTGCGGCAATATGTGATGCTCGTGACAATCTGATGTCTTGAGTGCCTTTGGGTCTAGCTCCCTGTTTGTGCCATCGATTAGTAAGTCGATCGGCTTGTTTCTCTACCTGTCGAGGAGCACTAGTTTCATGGGACTCACCGGTATGCTGAGGGTGTTCATGACGAAGCTCTGTTGTGTGCTCCGTCTGGTTTGATGGTCCCGTAAGTAACTTTGTTTCGAGAACTGCAATCCTTTGTAAAAGTCTGTGGCAGTTAGTGCAGCAAGTAGATTCTTGAACCTGAAGAGGCATTTTCTCTTATCCGTATGAATGTAGGCAGTTGTGTTTTCCTTTCCCGGAATGTAAGCTGGTCGGGTAAAAGAATTCTGCGTTTTTGTAGTAATCCAAAATTTGTTGTCTGAGCACTGTGCTGTTTGCTGAAGTTAAAGTTAGGTGATAAAAGGAAATAAAATATAAAAATATAGGAGATAAAATGTAAAAGCGATAGAGCAAAGCGCGGAGCAGTAAGCAAGAGCGTCCGAACAGTAGCTGAGCAGGAAGTAAGGACATTGACTTCCAGCCCAACACTTCGAGCAATCCGCCATTTTTATTTCTCGCTGCAATTTTGTAGTCCAAGCTAAAAGATGCAGAAGTTACGAGAGGGTAAGTTAAAATGTTCGGTTGTTGGATGTAGTAACCCACACGCTTCATTACACCGTCTAATGTAGATGAACTGCCGCGCTTGTGACAAGGCGCATGTTTAACTGAAAGAACGAGCAGAGAGAGAGAGACCCGGTCTTTATCAAAGTAAATCGACACGGTGGTAAAAGGTCTGAAGACCAAAGTTTCATGTGTAAATACAGTAACACACCATTGCGATACATCCATATGAAGACATTGTTCTGCAGATTTGTCGTCTTCATTTTCACCTCGCTCCGGCTCCAACTATGGCTCGAACATGTAAGGCTGGCTGGACAAGTCTTCTGTTGTTGACATTTTGTTAATAACGTGTGAATAAAAAGTTTCTGTGCCGCTAGATAATCGTATCTCTGCTATCAAACTACAAAAATGGCCGAACGGGGTGGAGTTGAACCGAGTGTCTCCTCTGCATCCTGGAGAGGGGGCGGGGTATGAAGTGTCTCAATTGTATTTAAAGAGACCGCACCAAAACGAGTTGCTCTCAGACGCACATCAGAAAAGGGGTAGAAAAGGGGCCTGTGGAGCTATAATAATGAGGAATTCAGACCCAAGCATTGCAGTTCCGCTTTATATAGACTACAAATGTATGATTTATATGTAAAAAGTAACAATTTAAAATCATGATATGTCTCCTTTAAGGAATGAGTCAACAACTGAGGGTTATTTTACTCAGTACTGTTCTTCCCCAGCTAACAGGGAACTTTCCCATAGGCCTATATCTTTCACTAACGTTCTTTAAAAGTTTTGTAAATGTTAGGACAAATCGTTCTTAAAATAATGTTTATGGAATTTGTTCATAATGTGGTTAATACAGTTAATATATGTTCATGTAATGTCGAGATAAAACATTCTTAGAATAAAATTCTCTGAACATCCTTATGTTATTTTTAATGTTATCATAAAATGTTCTGAGTACAAAGCTCATGGAACATCCTTATGATGTAATTTGTACTTGCTGAATGTTCTCTTATTGTAGAGAGAAAATGTGAGAACAAAGTTCATGGGACGTGTTTACAATGTTATTTTTAGGCCTATACTTGAACATTTTCGTAACATTAAGAAAAAAATGTCTTAGAACATTCTCGGAACGTCTTTATAATGTTATTAATATTTACTAAATGTTTTTGGAATGTTTGCATCAAATGTTGTGAGAACAATTTTAATGAAACGTCCTTTATTTGTCAAATTCTTAGTACATTTTTTGGCCTAGTGCTTTTCACAATACACATTGTTTCAAAGCAGCTTTACAGAAAATCATGATGTTATAATGTTTATACTATACTAATTGTCATGCCTTATAGTCGCATTTAGCAGATTCTCAGCTCAGGGAACGTTCTCAGAACGTTAATAGAACATTCATTCAAAGTTATCTAGTCTTTAAAAAAAATCTTAAAATGCTAGGCCGCTAGCACAAAAATGTTATTTATGTATGGTTCATGGAACATATTTTTTGGAATGGTTTAGTTGGACGTTCATCTAACATTTTTTAAAGGTTACTACTTGTTTGATCATTAAAGAAAATAGAAGAGAACATGAAGTCACAAGACATGCATAAGGAACAAACAATGAGTGCAAGTTGTATATTAAATATATATATGTATATTAAACAGGCAAACAGGAATAATACACTGACTTCATCCCAGCTAAAATAATTCTTAGAATATTTTGCTAACATTCCCTTTAAAGGGATTACTGATTACTGTTAAGGTGATATTATGCCCCTTTTCACAAGATGTAATATAAATCTGTGGTGTCCCCAGAATGTGTCTGGGAAATTTCAGATCAAAATTCCCCCCAGATTATTTATTATAGCTTGTCAAATTTGCCCCTTTTTAGGCATGAGCAAAAATGCACCGTTTTTGTGTGTGTCCCTTTAAATGCAAATGAGCAGCTGCTCCCCGCCTCTGTTCAGAAGACTGCCGATCCTTTAGAGGAGCTTCGGATACAGTAACAAAACATGCAAATAATCCCACTCATCCAAAATCTCAGAAATAGCCAGTAGTGGAGTGCAGCCTTATGGAGAGAGACAGTCAGGTTTTCATGATATGTCCCCTTTAAGTTGAAAACGTTATTTCTGAATGTTTTTTTTAAAACATTCAAAGCGTCCAGTTTTTTAATGTATTAAGAATGTTTGTAGCAACTCATAATTGTAATAACAAAGCGTAATGTTATAGCAAGGTATAATGTATTAACTATTACATTATTAATGTAATAAAAATGTTTATAATGAAATAATTTCATAGATTTCATAAAATCTTGATGTAATAGTGATTTTTTAATGTAGTAACTCATTTTTTACATAATGTAATAGGTTATTGTATGAGACATGTATTACATTATGAACACACTGTAGCAACTTAAAATGTAATCACAGTTCATAAGGCAATACCAGCACATAGCCTAAGTTAAGTAATTATGCATTGGCTTTGCAATTACAATTATGGCATTGCATAGGTTGTAAGTTTTAAAAGCTATTACAATTATGACAATATGACAACGTTTATAATGTAATAAATTTCTCAAAATTTTTATTACAATATGAACTCATGATTTTATTACGTTTTGAGAAAATGATTACATTATGAACATTTTATTACAATAATAATGTAATGCTTATTACATTATGCTGTAATTACATTATGCTTTATTACATTATGAGTTGCAACAAACGTTTTTGGTTACACTTTATTTTAAGGTGTCATTGTTACGGTGTAATTATATATTTAAGTACTAAGTAATATTAAGCAACTATGTACTTACTATAGGGTTATGGTAGGATTAGGATTTGGTTGAGGGTTAGTTGCATGTAATTTTGCATAATTTATTTTATTACTATGGTAATTACATGTAACATTTGTAACAAGGACACTGTCAAATAAAGCGTTAACATGTTTTTTCTTGGTTTATGTGAACATTAGAGGAACATCCTATTCTATCATTTTGAAAATGTTATGAAAACGTTATTTCTGAATGTTTTCAGAACGTTTTCCTGATTCCTGTAGTCTTCCTGTAGCTCAAACAGTAGAGTGTTGGTGCTTGTAACACCAAGGTCATGGGTTTGATTCCCAGGGAAAACAAGAACTGATAAGAATGTAAATGTGTTCCTTGAAATGCAATGTAAGTCGCTTTGGATAAAAGTGTCTGCCAAATGAATGAACATTCAAAACAGCTATTTTTATTATTTTTTTATTTATTTTTTACGTTTTAAGAACAATTTGTCCTAACATTTACATAACTTTTAAAGAACATTAGTGAAAGTTATGGGAACTGTTATTGGAACTTAACTTTTTAGCTGGGATTGAACCTATGCATTACTCTAAGCAATCAGGCATTTGAACTTCCCATTCTGTAACAGCATTTCAACTGATTCTGAACTAAATTCTCTCAATGTCTTTCCTCACAATTACTCACAACTCTGTGCATGAGCTCCATTCAACTCCATTTTTAAACATCCAGACTCTGCAGACAAATTGAACCAATCATATTGAAGGTGACATGTTAGTCTTATTTGTTTTCTTGATTCTATAAAAACTGTTGTATCTGTGTTTTACTGTGGGAATTCTCAATGGAATTTGTCTGAGATCCTCCGGCCTTGCTTCTTGGGAGAGATTCCCTGAGAACTGCTCGGGAAGATCTCCTGGCAGTGATTAAAGCATTTAAAGGACATTTGCAGGTCTGTTTGTCGATTTATTCCCGTGCAGGAAGCTAGTTTAGGAAGTAAGTTAGTTAGGGAAAAATCTACCGCACTACCCAATCCACCACACCTGTCCCTCACCTTACCCGTATCACACCTCAATAGCAGCAAAAGTGTTTTACAATACAACATGAACACAATAAGTACATTGTACTTATTTTTTGATGTAAGTACATAGTACTTAACGCCACTTAATATAAAGTGGGACCGAATGTTTTCATAACTTAATGGGAATGTTAGCAAAACATTCTAAGAACATATTTTTGTTAGCTGTGACACTGTGCTTCAGGAAAACTGCCCGCCGCAACTTGAACATGTCACTTTCTGAAGTAAAGTCTGAATGATTAACAAAAGACTCCTGATGATGACTTGATTTCCACCAACCCTAAAACTATCAGGTCTGGTAATTGTAAAACTTATGACATTGACAGAACACAGAACACAACATACCAAGACAAGAAACATTTAATATTTTAGTCTCGAAGTTCTAGTCTAGAATTGTACCCTATGAATACATTTTCAACATGGCACAAATGACAAAGTTCACCTGAAGTCATGTGAGGTGAATTGCAATGGTGGCCTAAATATGAAGAACAGCATATATGACACTTGAAAGCAAATTTTGAGCAACTCTTCAATACTTTTTATGCATGTAAAACATGTTTATGGAATAAAGACTTTCAAAGAAATGTCAAAAACAGTAAAGCACATAATAGGTTTACTAGAAAGATTATAGGCCTATTATATAAATTTAGATGGGTGTAAATTCTAGGCATAAAGATTAGAACAGAGGATATGCATTGAAAAAATTTAATCTATTATTGTGATAAATTCTTCCTTATAAGTCAAGAACACTGAATGTGTTTATAAAATTCATTAAAAAAAGGAATGCCGCTTTTACTTTTCCACATGAGTTTACAATGCATTTTTGAGAACATACAGAGTATTTTACAGAGTCGGCATGTGGAAGAACATCATGAGTAAAGAAGCCATCAGACTCAGTGAACTGGAACTCAGGAAACTTGAAGATGATTCTTTAGATTCTTCAGACACGCTTTAGACAGAAAGAGAAAATTCAAGTCAGTAGGTTTATTTTAGTTATGCTCAGTTTAATATTTCAACATGAGTTTTATTCAATCAAATAAATCTTAAAGGATTAGTTCACTTCGGAATTAAAATTTACGGATCACCCCCATGTCATCCAAGATATTCATGTCTTTCTTTCTTCAGTCAAAAAGAAATTAAGGTTTTTGAGGAAAACATTCCAGGATTTTTCTCCATATAGTGGACTTCAATGGGGTACAACAGTTTGAAGTTCCAAATTGCAGTTTCAGGGCAGCTTCAAAGGGCTCTACACGATCCCAGCCGAGGACTAAGGGTCTTATCTAGCAAAACCATCGGTCATTTTATTAAAAAAAAGAAACATTTCTATACTTTTTATCCTGCACTAACTCTGTGATATGCCACGCATTATGTAATCACGTTGAAAGGTCACGCGTAACATAGGCAGAAGTATGGACCTAGTGTTTACAAAGCAAACGTGCAAAGACTAAGTCAAACGCCATTTACAAAAATAAATAAAAGGTAAAACAACTATGTGGGACGATTTTGAAGTTGGAGGAGAAAATTAGATGCCGTTTTTTACCCTACCCTACTTTTTTGAACCGAAACACATATGACCTTTCAACGTGATTACGTAATGCTTGGCGCATCGCAGAGTTAGTGCAAGATGAGCATTTGTGGTTAAAAAATATATATCTATATTTATTTATTTTAGAAAATGACATATTGTTTCGCTAGATAAGACCCTTATTCCTCAGCTGGGATCGTGTAGAGCCCTTTAAAGCTGCATTGAAACCATTGTAACCCATTTAAGTCCATGGAGAAAAATCCTGTAATGTTTTCCTCAAAAACCCTAATCTCTTTTCGACTGAAGAGAGAAAGACATGAACATCTTGGATGACGTGGGGGTGAGAAAATGATCGGGAATTTTTAATTCTGAAGTGAACTAATCCTTTAACTGCTCTCTCTCTCTCTCTCTCTCTCTCTCTCTCTCTCTCTCTCTCTCTCTCTCTCTCTCTCTCTCTTACCTGACAAGGCTACTGCAGTTGGATGAGCTGTGCATGTCTGAATGCATTAAGTTGATCTCTTTATAATGTTCATCATCATTAACAACAGTCTTGATATTCCTAACTGTGAAAACTTCAGTGGGTGGTATTAGCAGATCAATATCATCTGATATACACACTTTATCAAGGTTGATCACAGAACAGGAAAGGATATTGAAAACAGTCCCAATGGTCTCATAAGTTGCTGCATCTTCGGTTGCAACAGTATATTCCGTATATGCTGGAAAAAAACTCTCAAAACGTACTTTGTCCCCAATGTTGATGCTATATTGCTCCTCTATGGCGGAGTACACTGTATTACAATTGCTTTTCAAGAGTTGCATGGCATCTGTCAGCAGGAAGAAAAGAGATTTGAAAGGAAACATATCTTGGTAAGTTGAATTTCTCCAGCTTTTGGTGTGAATCAACTTATTAAATGTTTTATGAAATGCCGGTTCAGCTTCAACATAGCTCTTCAGTGCAGTCATGTGCTCCGGTGTAAGCTCTGGAATGGCCTTCTCGCATGTTGTGTTACCTTTCCACATATTCTTAAAATCTCTATTGTTGTTAAGCTCTGTCTGCAGCAAACCTCCAGCTTTTGTGACCATTTGCAGCATCTCTTTCCGACAACTGTAGAATGAGTAATCTGCAGCTTCAGGAAACATGCTCACGTGTATCAGCTCTTCAGTTATCTGCACCACAGTCTGAAAGCACAAGAAATTTGGAGAGAAATAAAATCAAAGATTATGCCTCACAAAGTTTGATGAGTTCTCCAAGTTAAACAGTTTAAAGTAGTGAGGATATGTTCAATGGAGACCTTACAGTGTACAAGAGCACCAGGAGAAATGCAGGAAGCCACAAACTACCCATTGTATCAGTTGGCGTATGTGCACGGGAAAGTCTGGGAAAGGACAATAACATGAACAACAAGCTAAAAAATAAAGTTGGTAAATATATGCTTGCCAAATATATATCAAATACAAATATTTTCAGCACAGACAGAACAAAAGCACTGCCTAAACCCAGTGGCTTATCAAAAAAACAAAGAGAAACTGAAAAAGGCAGCACTCACCGTCTCAAGATGCCTGGTATTTTTAAGGTTGGTTAAACATGACAAAGCTACAGGTCAGAACTGCTGGGTGTCCACAAACTGGAAAAAAAATATGTATATACAGGAAAGCTTATCAGGGCTGTACTCTGCCTTTTCCTTCCTGCAATTTAATCACTATGGTGATCAGCAATGAGCAAAGCCAGACAGCATAATAATGTAAGAAGAATCACAGGGTAGGTCATTTAAAAAAACAAGTAATAAAAACTCAGTGAGTGTTTTAGCGCAATTTTCTGACGTCATGGGATCACAACACTAAGAGATAGTAAATCTTTTTATGTTTTTTTTTGTTTTTTTTTTTTTTTTTTTTTTTTTTTTTTTTGTGTGTGCGTTCCCGAGATTAGACCTTCCTTAACATAATGCCGAAAACCCGAAGTCTCTAGGTGGTCTGGTTGAGGAGGAGATAGAAGTGCAAGATTGGTGCGCACAGACAGAACAGAAATCATGAGTTAACAATCGCAATTTTGTCCGTAGGAAAATTGCGCTAAAAAAAAGGTAAACTTTTGTACAGGGTTGTGTGGTGGTACTTTTCTGTGAAACCGGGCCATGGTTTAGTAACAACTTTTTTTTTTAAAAGAGTGTGAATTACTCTAGGCTATTAATACTTTTGGAGGTTAATGAAAAACAAATTTTGCCAGCAAAGGTTTAAAAAACATCAAATGCACCCTTAAATAACATATGAGTACCCAATGGAATTGAACCAATAACAATAGAAAACGTACTCGGTTACTAATGTAACCTCGGTTCTCTCTAGAAGAGGGAACGAGTATTGCGTAAGGTTAGCTTACGCATCGGGAAAGTCTTCTTTCTTCGAGATCTGAAGCCAAAAAATTATCCTTAATTTTGTATACATTGTCAACGCAGTGCAGCAGCCGACAGACCTAGGCAGGCTGTATAAGCGTGCTCATTGGCTGCTCGGCGGCAACTGCTTAAGCCTATCGGTGAGCGCTCTGAACGCGGCAACCAATGAGGGCGCTTCGCGCCCTCCACACCCTTCTAACCGTCAGAATGGGTGTGGCCAGCGTGTATAAATTCAGCGCTCACAGGCTAAAATTCTGGTTTTCGCAGTCTGAAGCGCAAAAGCTCGTGGCGCGACACGGCAGGTTACGCAATACTCGTTCCCTCTTCTAGAGAGAACCGAGGTTACATTAGTAACCGAGTACGTTCTCTTACGAGAGGTCTCTCGTATTGCGTAAGGTTAGCTTACGCATCGGGAACCCTTTGTCAACGCCGTGTGCGCCGAGCATCCAGCCCATGAATCCCAGGGAAACCGGGGAAAACACTCTGCTGGGAAAAGTGGCCGGTCGGAGAGACGGGCCAGCGCAGTACAGGCACTTCATGCAGCATATGAAATAGAGCGGCGCGGCCGGTCTATAAACATATAACAGTACAAACAGTAGGGCCGGCAGAGCGAGCCCATACAGTACATAAGCACTCATAAGGGTAGGAGAAAAACGACATAGTCGGTCTCACATGAAGGGAAAAAATTCCCGCGCGACAGAGAATAATACGGGCGGCCAGCAACGCGGGCCAGCACCGACAACAGCGCGTAACGGGAAATAGGAAACAGAGCGGATCAGCCGGTCTGAGTCAAACACTTCACCCTGAGTATAGTACCAGAATAGCGCCAGCATATGAACGTAGTCTGCACACGAGAAATGGGCAGAGCATACACGTCACTTATACTGACAGTATTTTTGCCTGTAGGGCAGGAACTTCCAGGTTATAAAACCTCACGAATGTTGACGGGGAGGCCCAGCCCGCCGCCATACAAATATCGTGAATAGAAATTCCGCTGGACCAGGCCCACGACGAGGCCATGCCTCTAGTGGAGTGGGCTCTGATGCCCAGAGGGCACTGCAGGTGTCTGGAGGCATAAGCTGCTGCTATCGCGTCCACTATCCACCTGGACAAGCTCTGCTTCGAGGCGGCGAGACCCTTGGTGCGTCCGCCGAAGGAAACAAAGAGCTGCTCTGAACGCCTGAAAGCGGCGGAGCGCGTGATGTAAACTCTCAGCGCCCGGACAGGGCAAAGGAGGTTATCACTGTCCCCACTATCGGATGCTGGCAGAGCCGAGAGGGAAATAACTTGTGCCCTAAACGGGGTTCCAATCGCTTTGGGGATGTAACCGTGTCTCGGTCTGAGAATGACTTTCGAGTCATTCGGCCCGAACTCAAGACATGCAGGGCTAACAGATAGCGCGTGCAAATCACCCACTCGTTTGACTGAAGACAGAGCTATCAGAAAAACGGTTTTAAGCGATAGATATTTTAGATCCGCGGATTCAAGCGGTTCAAAGGGAAAAGCCTTTAGGGCCGCTAGGACCAAGGACAGATCCCACGAGGGAACCGAGGGGGGCCGCGGGGGGTTCATCCGTCTAGCTCCTCTGAGGAAGCGGATAATGAGCTCATTCCTTCCCATTGCCCGGCCGCGCGTCGTCTCAGCGAACGCTGCAATAGCGGCCACATACACTTTGAGCGTGGAAGGGGATCTGCCCTTTTCCAACAGCTCTTGCAAGAAGGAGAGCACCCGCGGGACCCCGCATGCGCGCGGATCCAAGTTTTTAGTAGCGCACCATTTAGAAAACACCGACCATTTAGACGCGTAGAGCCGTCTCGTAGAGGGGGCTCTCGACTGTGTGATCGTGTTCACGACCCCGTCTGACAGGTCAACGGGTATCCGTTGATCACCCATGCATGCAGCGACCAGCGCTCTGGATGGGGATGCCAGATCGACCCACCGGCTTGGGAGAGGAGATCCTGTCTCACCGGGATCGGCCATGGGGGTGAGTGCGACAGCCTCACTAGCTCTGGGTACCAGGTTTGGTTTTCCCATCGCGGGGCTATAAGCAGCACTGAGTGGTGCGTTTCTCTGATCCTCGAAATGACCTGTGGCAACAGGGAGATCGGAGGAAAAGCGTACAGCGGGAGGCTGGGCCATGTCTGGGACAGCGCGTCTTCGCTCTTCGAATAAAACTTCTGGCATTGAGCATTGTCTTTCGACGCAAAGAGGTCGATTTCCGCTCTGCCGAATAGGCGCCAGAGAAACTGGACTGTCTGGAGGTGCAGAGACCATTCTCCCGGGGGAATGTTGTCCCTGGACAGTCTGTCTGGACAGACATTCAGGTGGCCCGGCACGTGCGCGGCTCTCAGCGAGCGCAGCGAGCGGTAAGCCCACACGAGAAGGCGTTCTGTCAGCCTGCACAGATTCCTGGATCTGACACCGCCCTGTCGGTTCACATAGGATACCACGGCCGTGTTGTCCGAGCGGACTAGCACATGGTGATCCCGTATGAGTGGGAGGAAGCGCCTGAGCGCGTTCTCGACCGCCATCATCTCCAAACAGTTTATGTGGAGGCATTTTTCCCGGTCTGACCATAGGCCAAAAGCCGGTTTGCCCTCGAACAGAGCGCCCCAGCCGGAGGTGGAAGCGTCCGTCGAGATAACTTTGCGGTGTGAGATAGCTCCCATTGTCACTCCCCGCTGGTACCAGTCGGCCGCTAACCAGGGCTTCAGAGCTGAAACGCAGCTCTGAGTCACTCTGATGCGAATACCGCCGGAAGCCCATGCTCTGTGAGGCACTCGGGCATTCAGCCAGCGTTGTAGCGGGCGCATTCGTAAAAGACCCAGCCGAAGCGCTGCTGCGGCTGAGGCCATACAACCCAGTAACCTCTGAAATGTTTTGAGAGGTACGGTGCTGCCCGGCCGGAGGGACGCGGCCAGGCGTCGAATGCAGCGCGCGCGCTGTGTCGACAGGCGGGCCGTCATCGCTACAGTGTCCAGATCCAAACCCAGAAAAGAGGTTGATTGACTGGGCACGAGCGAGCTCTTGGTCCAGTTGACCGTAAGCCCCAGGCTGTCCAAATGGCTTAAAAGCACTGTTCTGTGGGCGATGAGTTCGGCCTCTGACTGTGCTAGGATCAGCCAATCGTCCAAGTAGTTCAAAATTCGCATTCCCCGACCCCTCAGGGGAGCGAGAGCCGTGTCCATGCACTTCGTGAATGTGCGAGGTGCCAAAGACAGGCCGAACGGCAGGACGGTGTACTGATATACCTGACCGTCGAAGGCGAATCTCAAGAATGGCCTGTGACGGGGTATTATCTGGATCTGAAAGTACGCGTCTTTTAGATCGAGAGATATAAACCAGTCCCTCGGGCGAATTTGCGCGAGGATTTGTCTGGTTGTGAGCATTTTGAACGGTCTTTTCATAAGAGCCTTGTTCAAACGTCTCAGATCCAGAATCGGTCTGAGAGCTCCGTCCTTCTTGGGAACGAGGAAATAACGGCTGTAAAAGCCCGACTCGCTCATGGAAGGGGAAACCGGTTCTATTGCCCTTTTGCACAGCAGTGTGGCTATTTCTGCTCGAAGTAGATGTGCTACTTCCCCATTCACTCTGGTCTCGATACGCGCTTGAAAGCGCGGAGGGCGGCGAGCGAACTGCAGAGTATAGCCTCGTTTTACTGTGCTCAGCACCCATTCTGACGCGCCTGGAATAGCTTCCCACGCTCTCGCGTGTGCAGCCAGGGGCAGAATGGTCTCTGGGCTCTGATCGCCGCTGATCGCGGGCTCGAGAGCTCGAGACGGAGGGGCGGGCGTGACGCGCGCGCTCTTGGTGCTTAGATACGGCGGGTCGCACACAGCGGTGACTGGCCGTTTTACACACAGCGTCCCGGTGGCTTTTGACGGGGAACATACAGTGTGAAGCACGACGCTCGAAGGCGGCGTGGGGGGCGAAGTAAGGGAGCGGATGTGTGAGCGCGTGGAAGCGGGCACAGCATCCGTGTTTATAACTTGACCGGTTGTGAGGGGTTGTGTAACAGAGCGGGTAGTGAGTAGGTGTGGGCACAGCGGGGTGGACACGTGACCTACTTTTATCACTCGAGCGGCTTGTGCCAGCTTTATGCGAGTGGGCTCTGTGAGAGACACGGAGTTTACAGTGCTTGTGTGCAGAGGTGAACACAGATAAGTGGGCACATTTTCTGCATTTGAAACACTTACAGCGCGAGGCGCGCGACCAGGCATAATACTCTCTTTGAGATTTCTCTGAGTCGCCGTGAAAACGGCGGTTGTGTGCAGGCGAGAGGGTGAATTCACCGGCTCGTTGGCTGCGAAATGAGTGTCTGCAGTAACCGTAGCAACGGGGACTGACAGAACGTGAAGCTTTGACGACGGTCCGGCCGCGGCGGGACCCAGTCGTCGCTTTTCTCCTCGGGCTAGGAGGATTTTGGAGGCTCAGGCTTCACCGCGATCCTCTGCCGGGGTCCCCGGGGAGGCGGCGGTCTGACGCGGCTGGTCGAGCGAGAGCGAGGGCGGCCGCCCTGTCGTCGCTGCGAGGACGGAGGTCGAGCTGGGCGCTGGGCAGAGCTATGTGCAGGCTGGTCCGAAGGACGGCGTGCAGCAGGTCTGGAGCGTCGAGGCAGAAACAAATTCATTGCCTGTGTAGTTTTTTGAACCTCCGAAAAGCGGTCGACGATCCCGCTAACCGCTGGGCCGAACAGGCCGGTGGGGGAGAGGGGGGCGTTGAGAAACACCGCGCGCTCAGACTCCCTCATGTCCGCGAGCGTGAGCCAGAGATGCCTCTCTGTAACTGACAGAGAGGCCATGCACCTTCCAATGGCCTGGGCAGCGGATTTCGTGGCGCGAAGGGAAAGGTCCGTCGCGCTCCTCAAATCCGTGATGGAAGCAGGCTCCGAGCGCTTCTCGTCCAGATCACGGAGGAGGTTAGCCTGGAGAATCTGCAGTACTGCCATAGAGTGGAGTGCTGATGCGGCCTGCCCCGCGGCGGCGAAAGCGCGGCCGACGAGGGCTGAAGTGGTCCTGCATGCTTTGGACGGGAGGGCAGCCTTTGAGCGCCAACGAGAGGGCGGGCAAAGGTGCGCTGCGACCGCCTCCTCCACAGGGGGGATGGAATTATACCCCTTCTCAGCGGCGCCGTCAACCTGTGAGAGCGTCGATGAGGCGTGTGAAGATACTCTCGCGGAGAATGGAGCATTCCACGATTTAGAGAGCTCGCTGTGAAGCTCAGGCAGGAAGGGTGCTTTTCTAGACGCCAGCTGTCGGCGGCGTTGGTGAAGGAAGCAGCCGTCGAGTCTGTTCGGGGCTGGCTCTTCCGGGGAAGACCAGTCAAGGCCCAGCTGTTCGACAGCACGCGTGAGGAGGCGTAAAAGTTCCGCGTCCTCGCCCGCTCGAGATCGGCCTGAATCCTGGACTGAAGAGGAGGCGGTAGACCATTCCTCGCTGTCAGAAGCCAGGAGAGAACAGGTATCCGCGGCGCGTTCACCAGGCTCATCCGCCTCATCCCCTGAAGCGGCGGCGGCCGGCGGCTGCGCGGCCGTGAGGGGGGGCGGGGAAGGCGAAGGAGAAGCTCGAGGGAAAGGCTCCGGCGAGCTTCTGTACGCCTGGTTGGTCTCCGGTGGTCGCTGTGAGCGGCGCTTTTTCTTGCGCGGCCCAGCAGGGACGGGCGGGGAGACATGTAGGTCGAAAACTCCAAGCCGAGCCCGCAGGGTCGGCATTGGAAGTTCCTCGCACTCGGGGCAGCCGCCCGTGGAGAGTGCGGTGGCGGCGTGATCGCGGCCCAGGCAGAGAGCGCAGATGAGATGGCGGTCTCCGTCGCTGAGCGGGGCGTGGCACGAGCCGCATGGAAAACGGGGCATTTTTAGAAAAACGCCCCGCGCTCTTTTAGAAGGAGAGGGTGTGATGCAGTAGGCAAACACACAGCAGTGAAAAGGATATGACGCCGGATAGCGTAGCAGGCACGGAAGGCTGAAGGCGGCGAAGGCGGCCGGCTTCTTCAGGCGCTGTCCTAGGCTTGCTGGTCGCTGGTTTCAACGGCGGCGGCTTCTCCAGATCCAGCGATGCGAAGAGCTTTTGCGCTTCAGACTGCGAAAACCAGAATTTATACACGCTGGCCACACCCATTCTGACGGTTAGAAGGGTGTGGAGGGCGCGAAGCGCCCTCATTGGTTGCCGCGTTCAGAGCGCTCACCGATAGGCTTAAGCAGTTGCCGCCGAGCAGCCAATGAGCACGCTTATACAGCCTGCCTAGGTCTGTCGGCTGCTGCACTGCGTTGACAATGTATACAAAATTAAGGATAATTTTTTGGCTTCAGATCTCGAAGAAAGAAGACTTTCCCGATGCGTAAGCTAACCTTACGCAATACGAGAGACCTCTCGTAAGAGAACTCTTTTTGAGAAACTGGTATTTTAAAACAAGAGAAATTCTTTATATGAGAGAAACTGTCCTTTATTATACAATTGACCAACTGTCACGGAGTCACTCAACGACACACCCCAGCCAGCGTCAACTCAGCACACCTGGTCCCGATCACAATCACCGGAATTCTGATTCACAGCACCTGCACCTCATCACTTCACTTACCACGCTTGCTCTGTATTTAAACCCCAGTTATTCCACTGCTCTCTGTCCAGTCATCTTTTGACGCCTGTGACTCACTGGTTCCTGTCTGGTTCCTGTCTGGTCCCAAGAAATTCCCTCTATTCGCCGCAAGTATATCAAGTTGTACATTAACGTCTCCTTGTGTTCATTCTAAGCAGCAGTGGTGTGCGGTGTTTCTCCAAGACTCTACAATCTGTCTCCCTGAGCTATCCAGTGTATTCCTGGAAGGACCTCGAAGCTGTTTCATGTTTTCAGGAGTTGCATACGTGTCTAAATAAACTCTGTTTACTTCACTCTCTGTGTCTTCATCCTTGTATTAGTGTGACACCAACAAGTTTAATATTATCAGATAAGAAAAGGTGATTACAGAAACCTATCTCAACAAAGAAAACCTTAACTTAACTTTAGGATAATGTTGGTGTCCTAACTTAAAGTCCACATGAAATCAAAATTGACCATATTTACTTTGTTTGCCTAAATTGATCGTTTTGTGGTGAACAATTCATCCATGCAAGTCAATCCACAAAAAAAAAATTTTTGGCTTCGTAATCTTTAATCAAAATCTGAAAATGCCCCTCCCCTCTGCATTGGAGGACCTTCCCTGATGACGTATGTTTGAGGACTCGGGTTGGGAAACGCTGAACCACTCCCCTCAAACCGTTAGTCTGTTATGAGCAGAGATGGAGAGGAGGAACGCTAGAGTAAAACCCTGCCCTCTGTTCAATATTCCGTTTCACTGGGAAATACGTCATAACACTGGAGAAAAGTCGTTTGCAACTTCCGGTTCACGCGGACTTTAAAACCTTTTTGACAGCCAACATTAAAAATCACATTACAATAGCTTAGTTCGAGAATGGCATTACATTTATTCATTTTAAAAGGTGAAGAGCAGTGATGTTTGATAGTGGAGACTTTTGGAAAACCCAGATGTACTGCGCTTTGATGACAAAATACTTGTAAATAATTACAGACTCCCACAACATTTATTGTGAGTGAAGGTAAAAACTTACCGAAGTGGGAGTGAAAGTAAAAACTCACAGAATAGAATAGATTTTACTTTTTCTACTGAGCTTATCAAAAATTCTGTAACACTTTAGAATACTGTTCAGTCATTATAACTACACAGGAAAAATTAACATTCTAGTAACTATTAACAAGAAACTCTGATTAATGAATGAGTACAGTAAGTAATAGCACTCAGTTGAATGTGGTAGTTCACTATTAGATCATCTGTAACTACTATTTCTTTTTTCATACCTCCAGAGGACTACTAAGAACTACTATACACAGGTTCATAATTAACATGAATAATGCATAATGTATAATTAATACTAAAGTAAAGATCATGGTAACCCACTAGTAGTTACTCAAGTATTACCAAATCCTTCAGCAGGAATTACTAATTATTTGGATCAGTATTCTAATATGAAAAGCATGATAACTCTCTAATATTGACAAAAGTCATTGTAAACTTTTGACTTATAAGTAAAACAGAATGTATTATTCATATTAACTATAAACCTGTAGGCCTATATAGCCTAGTAGTTCTTAGTCCACAGGGAGGTATGAAAAAAATAGTAGTTTTTGACTAGCTAATAGTGAACTACCTCATTCAAGTGATATTACTTATTAATTTGTTAATCTGAGTTTCTTGCTAATTAATAGTAGTTACTACAGTGCTAATAATGCGTTCCCTTTCGATACGGTTCACTTGCATTGCGTCAGTCTCTGACGCATATGGGGAAACTCAATTTTCTCCGAATACTGGAGCCTGATTGGCTTTTTAGCCCGCCAAAGAGGGTGGGGCCGACTGCCTATTTAAGTCGCGCAAAAAGGCCATTAATCAGATTTTCTCTCTTTAAGTGCGAAGACACATCTCGCCATTGAGAACAGCCTTTTACAGCAGACCAATGGCTTCTCCCCTGCGGCTTACCAGAGACAACAGAGCAATTTCACAGCGCAAACCACGAAAAGAGCAAATTTCACGGCACAAGTCGATTCCAAAAGAGCTTATTTCCATTCTAAAAGAGCAAAGCGGTGCTTGTCCTTCTTCTGGCGCAAACGGTATGGTTTCATTCGGCGCAGAACTCGCATCATGTTTATTTTTCTTTATTTGGCAAAAAAGCACAACACGTTGTTTTATTGTGAGTATACACAAAAAAATAGACACTTAACAGGATCGAATGATGTACAACACTTATATGTAAGATAAAAATCAACTTTGAGTCTCTTTTGCACTGATAAGAAAAAAAGCGAACTGGTATCGCCAGCGCGACCGCCAACCCCAGGGGGTTAAGCAGCAGTTACGCTGCCCCAACCCAGAATGCAGGCGTACTGATGATTTATTGTTGAATTTATCAGTTCAAATCTAGACTAAAAACACATCTCTTTGGCCGAGCATACACATAACACATTATAGACTTCTATAATTCAATGTTAGGTTGCATAGTTTAGGTCAGCCGGAACTGGGAACACTCCCCATAAATCCTGATGTACTTGTTACATCATAAGAAGGATGGCGTCAATGCTAATATTAGTATTATTGCAATAGTATTATTGTAAAAAGCGCTATATAAATAAAGGTGACTATTGGTTTGTGTGTATAACACTGTGTCAGATTTGACTCGTGTTGGAAATTCAGTGACTCATCTTCTGCTGGCACTTCATTCGACCCTGTCTACAGCAGCACCAGATAATACTGCATTGGAACTTCTTGACACTTCTCTGCAGGCATTGGGATCAATAGCCTTCACTAGTGGAAAGGCTCTTGGGCTTGTTACGCAGGCTAGATGGCAAGCTCAGTCCAAGCTTCCAGAGGTATGTCACAACAACCTTAGTCAATTACCTCTAGTACCTGGTCAGGTCTTCAGCCCAGCTGCTCAGGAGGCTCTTGAATGTAGGGCACGAGTGGCAGAATCCTGATCCAAGCATATTGTGCACAGTGTGAGTTACCCTGCACTGGCTGCACAACGGGTGTCTGTTCGTCATTCCATTTCGCAGAAGCTTAAACAAGGGCAATCTTACAGGCCGCCACAACAGGGTTATCAGCCTTGTTTGCCATCAAGAAGAGAAGTACCCCGTTCTCAGTTCAGGCCTCCAACTTGCCCTAACCCTACTCACCCAAATGTTTGTCACCGGTTCACAATCGACACACGCTGGTTTGGGTCACGACCAGTTATGCAGCCTCTCTGAGACTTTGGAGAAGGGACCAATTTTTTCAGAATGCCGATTGGGCTGCATCCAGCACGCAGGGAGGTGGTAACCACGGATGCCTCCTTCAGTGGGTGGGGAGGACTTTGGCAGCACCAAGGTATTCGGGGCAGTTAGGAACCACAGTTAAGGGCAGTTCATATCAATCTACTGGAACTGTGGGCAGCATTTTTCACCCTGAGACATTTCAAGCAGGAACTTTCAGGGAGACACATTCTGGTAAGGACGGACAATAACAAGGGGACACCAGGTCCCTACCCTGTCTCCAGTTGACAAGAAGGCTTCTGTTGTGGGCAAACAAGCACTTTCTTTCAGTCAGAGAAACTCACATCCCCAGTCGCTGCAACAGTGTAGTGGACACACTTTCCAGTTCTGAGCCGAGACCGGGGGAATGGTGTCTGAACAAGGAAGTTGTTCAGTCAATTTGAAGGAGCTACAGAATAGCGACCGTGGACCTTTTCGCCAACAGGACAGCGACTCATTGTCCTCTATGGTTTTCAGCGCAGGAGGAGGAGGAGGGCACCACGAATGGCCAGAGCTTCTCCTCTATGCTTTTCCCCCAATTCCACTCCTTTGGTCTGTCCTGAGGCGAGTGCAGGAGAGGCATAACAGGCTCATTCTAGTGGCTCCTTGTTGGCCAGCAATGCCTTGGTTCAGTCTCTTTTCAACTCTAACAACGGGGCCGCCTCACCCCCTGCGAGTTCTAGAGCACCTTCAACACGTTGTACTTACGCCAGTAAGTGGAAACTGTTTGTCTCTTGGTGCACAGATCGTGCCCTCAACCCAGTTGATTGTCCCATCAGTGTGGTGCTGGACTTCCTGCAGTACTTGTTGGATACTGGACGTTCTCCAGCCACACTTAAAGGGTTTGTGACTGCCTTGTCTGCTTATCGGGATCCTATGGAGCAGGTGTCAATTGGTGCAAATAAGCTAGTGGTGGCTTTTCTCAAAGGAGCTGTATGGTTAAAGCCACCAGTACAGGTAGTGTGTACCTGGTGGGATTTACGGGTGGTGTTGGACAGTTTGTGTTCAGCACCTTACGAATCTATTGAGCAGGCAGATATTTGAAGCCTTTCTATGAAGACAGCATTTCTGTTATAACATCAGCCAAAAGGGTCGGTGAGTTACATGCTCTGTCAGTGAGTCCACAGTGTCTCAGGTGGAGGCCAGAAAGCAATCAAGTTACACTTTGGCCGCATCCAGCATTTCAGCCCAAGGTATTGTCGCCTCAATTCACAAACCAACCCATTCAGTTGGCGTCGTTTATACAAGAGGACAAGACGGCCCTCTGTCCAGTCCAGTCTGAACAGTGGAAGACTGCTAGAGTCTCTGGTCATTCAGATTGAGAATGACTAAACCGACCATGACGTCTTCGGAAGCTGATATAGCTTCGGCCATCTCAGCGATCGAGGTCACGTGTGACTGAATTGATACGAGATTCTCGATGTGATACGCGAGACGCAACTCTTTCCACCATGTATTGACCGTCTCTGGCGGTCTTCCACCAGTCATAGAACCACGGTTACGACCAGTAACCAGCATTCCTTGACAATCAATAATTAAAGCTTCAGGATATAGGGTGACAGACCATGTCAAAGCATATGTAGGGCCCTATCTTGCACCCAGCGCAATTGACTTTGTACACCGACGCATGTATCATTCCTATTTTGCACCCGCGCAAAGCACGTTTTTTCCTCCGCAGAAGCACGTCGCTAAACTAGGGAATGAACTTGCGCTCGCGGGGCGGTTCAGCGCAAAAAAGGAGGCGTGTTCCAGCGCAAACGTTCCTTCATGCTATTTTGCAGGTTTAGAAAACAGTTGCGCCACTAACCAGGAAAAAATGGTTTTAAAGTCAGTGGCGCGTTGCGCATGTTATTCATATGCTATTTTAAGGGCGCATGCTTGGCCATAATCAATGTAGCGTGTGCACAACGCGCATTCACTTTGATTCTCTCATCTACACAGAAGCAGCAGTTTTCATTTTTGCAAATCATACATTATTACGATAGATAGATAGATAGATAGATAGATAGATAGATAGATACAATTTATTATAAAAGCATACATCTAGCTTACACATTTACCCAAATTATCATACGCCTTTTTAACCGAAGTTAATTTGGGTGGGTTTCTCCATCCCCAACGTCCCTGACGAGAGCGTTGCTCTCCTCGGCTGTGAACCGCTCCTCGCGCGCGCCTGGCAAATCCGCCGTTATAATAGGAATCCGCTATAGAACAAGTGCGCCTGCTCTTAAAGGGAATGTGAGATGACGCTCTGATTGGTTTATTTCACGTTACGCCCAAACCACACCTATGAATAATGAAGCTACTTCAGACCTACCCATTTTAGATTTGCGCCTGGCGCAAGAGTCATTTATCCCGCCGGGAAAATAGCAACAGCGCCAAGACCCGCCCACAAAGTTACTTGCGCTTTGCGCTTTGACACTTGCGTTTCAGATCGTTAAAATAGGGCCCGTAATGTTAGTCTGCTAACGCCTTTCCAGAGCAAATGTTTTGTTCCTACTAAATTGATTTCAAAGCATAATAGTGAAAGTTTAAATATGTTTATGTTTAAATTAAATTTTTAAAGTTTTAATAAAATCGTATCTTAAAAATCTCTAAAATCGTAAAGTTAACCTAATAGGTTAAGTATATTTTTTATTAAACAGCATCTGTTCAAAAGCTTTAGACTGTTGAAAATTTAAAAATCAAAAACTTAGATCTCATTTATACAAAAAGATTCAATCAGCATTTTTGTTATGACAAAGTTTGTCACATTGTTTTTTTTTTTAAGGGAATATGTGTGTTTAAAAAAAAACAACTAGAAATATTTTTTAAAGATTCCAAATGTGAAGGCTTCTGTGTGTTTGACGCAGCACAGATGGAACTCTCACCTCAAACGAAGACTCAACAATGATCTTAGTTTAAGTTGTATCTTTAAGAAAATGAACACACACACACACACACACACACACGCACACGCACGCGCGCGAGCATTGGGTTTCTATGTTTTATTAAATTAAAATATTTATGTTTCCATAGCCATAACTATTTTTTGTACTGTAACTGTATATTCTATCCTGTACACCTAAACACGACCCTCACAGAAATCTCTCTGCATTTTTACATTTTCAAAAAATTAAAAAATTAAAAATGTAATATAATTTATAAGCTGTTTTGCTCAGGGCAAAAAAACTGTGGTATTACTACCCTTTTGAACACATTTTGTCCATACAACATGGAAAGCCTGAAACACACACACACTCACAATTGGTTCTATACAAGGAACTCTATTTTAAATTAAATGATTATAAATAAAATATATAAGACAATGAATAAAAACAAATATGTTACTAAAATGTATTTAAACAATTTAAACATATAGCTAAATGAATATAAACGTTTATATATATATATATATATATATTGTAGCAAATTAGCTCTATGAAATATTAATAATCAATAATAACTTGTTCTAATTGATTATGAATATTTGGATCAGTTAATATAATGAACTTACTGTCGTAAATTAATATTACAATCAATTAGCCTGTTTGTCCCGTGAACACTCAGGATTAATTGTTTATTAACTCTAAGAAATGTACATTTCCGGGGCATGGGAAATGTCTTTCTTAATTTACAGTACTACTAAGAGCAGTAGCAAAAATCTAAATGATTAGTGACTCCAGTTATGAGCGTGAGACACAGACAACTTTACGTGTGACATGAACAAGATTTTATTAACTAGTCACACACATACATGCATACAGTTTACCAAGGGAAAGAGAGCTGATGCATAATACAGGAAAGCAAGAAGTTAAAGCATTGTTTGAAATTCAGCAGATCAACAGCCTTGAGCAAACCATCAGTTTAGTTCTAACACGCCCTTCCTTAAAAGGGGTAAGGATACTTAATGTATCAAATAATGAGACTAAGTTTGATACTTGCATGTCTCGCCCATTTGAATTAAACTGTCCTGATGCAATTTGTTGAGGCTCCAGTTGATCTTTGCTGATGTGGTCTTGATGAGAAAGAACCAGTGGGAGTCGGAGTATCTTTGGTGAATGGAAAGACAAGGCCGCAGCCTGGCACAAGCTTGGTGGTCCTTAGAAGCTTCTAGTTTAGCATCATCTTCACGTCTGCATCTCAGGAAGGGACTAAGCGAGAGCTAAGAGCTGATCAGTGACTTTAAAGCGTGAAGATGGCACAACCTCTGGAGATGTGTGAGCCAATGAGAAGATTTCCCTTTGGAGGGAAATTTTACGACCCATTGTCCCTTTGAACATGCAGTTTGATTGGATGTTTAACACAAGAATCTTTAAGATGCTTATAATACTAATGCATCACAAAGTTAGCAGAATGTAACGTAAATTAACAAAACGGGGATGAAGATTGGAGTTTATAGATACCAAAAATGCCACACATTTGATTTGGTTAACCATATTATCCAAAGTCTGAAATATTAACCCAATAGAGTTTACAAGAATACAAAAGACAACCACATTAAAGGAAAATCATGAGATCGGAAAATTAGATACATGTTTACACATTTCTCAAATGGTTATATATAAAATATATAGAATTAACAGGGTTTATTTCTCCTTCTCAGTGAGAATTAAGTAAGAGTCGCAGCTTTCTGGACATTCTTTTGGATCGTAAAATCCTCTTATCAGTCTCTGTGTGTCCTGTAACAAGACACCGCGTTCTGCCAGTGTGTTAGCTTCATTTGGGATGTTAGTTTTTGGGGGAAGTTTCACAGGCATTTGTTGGGAGAGTGAGTTTGCTGGATTATTCATTAAATAAATGAATAATTTGTGTGTGTCTGATTGGTCCAGACGCTACAATATATATAAGCACCTTACATTTTCAGAGAGCTGAAGCAGTAGTTCTGCAATTATATATATAAAAAAAAACTGCAAATAATTTAAGTTGTATTATAAACAAAACACTCCTAGATCTACCCAGGGATAAACTACACAGTGAAATTAATCTTCAGACCCTCACAGAGATGGGAGGAGTTACAGACCAGATGAGCCTCTGTTTATCATGTCACAGCATATGTAAAGTTAGTCTGCTAACTTTACATATGCTGTGACATGATAAACAGAGGCTCATCTGTTTATCATGTCACAGCATATGTAAAGTTAGTCTGCTAACGCCTTTCCAGAGTCAATGTTTTGGTCGTACTAAATTTATTTCAAAACATAATCTTAAAAACGTTTATATTATATCTTATTAAAATTAATTAATTAAATCTTTAAAGTTTTGTAAAAACCTTATCTTCAATTTATCTTCCTAGAAGATTACTGTATCCATCTGATGCCCAATGGTAGAAATGATTTTGCTTAAATTTATCCTAAAATATAATTTTTATTAAACAGCATCTGTTCAAAAACTTTAGATTGTTTAAAATTTTAAAGCAAAAACTGTGCTTAGTCGTATTAGATTTATACGAAAATATTAAATTAGCATTTTTGTCCATCCACATTCACAACGTTTTTTCAACGTTATAAATATGTATTTTCACAACATTGCAGAAAAGTTTTTTTTACGTTATAAATATGTATTTTCACAACGTTGCAGAAACTTCTTTCATCTTTGACGTCGCCAATACGTTTTTACCACGTTTTTACCACGTTCTTTCACCCGAAACTCAAAAAAGTCACGAAAATAACATGTTAATCATTAAAACCTGATTTAGCCCCTAATACCGAGTTTCAAGCTGTCGACCTCTCCCGAGTCCCCAGCAAAAACTCGTTGAAATGACGTCGAAAAGACGACATTGCCAGTCGTCTAAACAACGTTAAAATTTGGTTGAAAAGTGAAAGGTGAAAAGACGTCTTTTTCAGGTCGTTGAAAAGACGACAATAAAATGACGTCCCAATCGCGTCTAAATTAGGTTGTAAAGTGAGTTGAAAAGACGTCTTTTTCAGGCCTAATTTCAACCGTGAATTCATGATTATATTTAATTTTCATAATACGAAAATTCACAAAAGAGTTTATAAAACCATTTATTGACACATAAAATACATCTTTCACATAAAAAACACTTTCCTGATCACATCTTAAGCCTGCATTTGATCAAGCATACCCTAAAAAAGTTATATTGTGAAATATTACTACAATAAAAATAACTTTTCTTAAATATACATGTAAATATACAGTATAAAGTGTGTAATTTATTCCTGTGATGCAAAGCTGAATTTTCAGCATCATTACTTCAGTCTTCAGTGTCACATGATCCTTCAGAATTCATTATAATATGATTATTTGATTCTCAAGAAACATTTATGATTATTATAAGTTATACAGCTTCATATTTTTGTGGAAACTATGATACAGTTTTCAGTATTCTTTGAATAGAACTTTCATAAGAGCAACATTTATTTGAATCATTTTTTTAAACAATTTTAAAGTTTTTACTGTGACTTTTGGTCAAATTAATCTATCTTTTCTGTATAAACATTTTTTCAAAACAATAAATCTTTAAAATATTTATAAAACAGAACAATGACCAATTATAACCACATTAGAAAACAGTAAAGGGATAGTTCACACAAAAATTTAAATTCTGTCATTAATTACTTACCCTCATGTCGCTCCAAACCCATAATACTTTTGTGGAGAACACAAATGAAGATATTTTTAACAGATGCCTTGTGTGCGTAAACAATTACGTCTTTATTCACAAATGATGTATCTCCGACGCATAAGATGGCCGGCTCTCTCGCCAACACAACACTGATGAATCGTGGTGCTCCATGAACACGTGTCAGAGACGTATATTTTGTGAATAAAGATGCCATGTTTTTTTTTTTTGCACACACAAAGCATTCACTTCGCTTCATAAAGTTGAGGTTAAAACCACTGGAGTCATATTGATTATTGTTATAATGTCTTTACTACCTTGAAAGTTGTAGTGGCATAAACTGTGAAATGGAGGGACAGAAAGCTCTCAGATTTCATTAAAAATATCTACATTTGTGTTTCAAAGATGAACGAAAGTCTTACAGGTTTGCAACGACATGAAGGTGAGTGATGAAAATGTTTGGTAATGTTTGGCGCATTAGGTAAATGAGTTCCTCAGGGGCACCAGTAGATCTCTGCCTGATCTCTGATCTGCTCCTTCCACCATCCCAGTCCCGGATTATTGAGCCACGACAGAAGTTTCCACTCTGAATGCTTTAGCCTGGCTGTTTTTTCTCCAGCATCTAAAGTGAGAAAGAAAACAATAACCAAAATGTAAATGTAAAAAAAACAATGGTTGTCCAAAATGTGAAGTATACACTTGAGTTTTCCCTCTATATTTGTGCAAGATTTCAGTCATAGATAAATTGTAAATGTTTGCTTGATTAGACATTACCTGTCTAGCGACGTATGTTTATGCTGAAATATAATATTGGTTTGTGAATTGGTTTGGTTTGTTAAAATCCCCCATCACATGTCATTTTGTAGCGAACTGTCTTGTGTGATTAAAGTTTTGAGCTTCAGAACTTCCGATAACATAGTGAGTTTTTAGGGAGCGAATGTTTCAGTGCACTTTAAGGATTTTGTGATAAAGACGGCCCTTAACCACTGACTACTGAGCTAGAGACCAGAGTGATATGCACCCAGAGTTATGCACCTTGATTAGCTTGTTCAGGTGTGCTGGTCTAGGTTGGAGTAAAGCTCTGCATGTAAGTGGACCTTGAGAACAATGTTGAGATCTCCTGCAATATGTTCTGAACTTACAACACTGGTGTCCAGACCAAAGTTCTGCAGAGTTTCTGGTGGTCCTGGATCAGCTGCTCAGGTCTGCTTAATTGGGTTTGGAGCTAAACTCTGTGAAGCTAAACAAACTGTAAAGGGGAGAAGACAAACAATATTATTATGTTATAAATAATTTGTTCTGTGTTCATCTGCTTACCTGTACAAAGTATGCATCATGAATAAGCGGTATATATTGGATTTGATCTTTTAATTACACTGTTTTACTACATTAATACTAACTGCAAACCTGATAAAAAATGGCTGGTGGGCAATGGAAAGCCTCCAGGTGGGCGTAATGGTGTGACGTCACGTGATAACTATGAATTAACCATACAGTGCGTACTTTTAGGTTAAATAAATTAGCTTATTTCCATTCATCCATTGACCAATTGTCAGCAAAACCTTTACAAAACTATCAAAATATCTCATCTACACATAAGATGTGATTACAAGCCCAAACTTAACGTTACAGCTCAAGTCTAGTTAACCTAACGTTACCTCTAAGTTAGTTAGCTAGATGCTAACGGACTTTTTCGAAGACACTAAACCATTTCTATAAAGTAAATATTCAACGGAAGCGAGTGATTTACATGAAAGAAAGTCTCAGAAACATTTGTATGTACTATTTGTGTAATTTTATGGACTGAACTTACCTTAAAGTAGTTAAAACAACAGTGAGAGACGTACGTTTCGCTGATTGTCAGTTGAGCTGCCGTCTCGTTTCCATGGTAACCCCCTCCGCTCCAGTTCAAATGCGGCTTGAATGTTCAGCGCGCGCGCCCATTAAAACACGTAGAAGTCACGCAGCATTTACATACATTTAGATTGATGGAGTGAATTATTTGATAATCAGCTAAAATATCCTGAAACCTGATGTATTATTAAGTGGATATTAGGCCTGTGGCCATCGCAAACTGTAAATGGAATGAAAATATGAAAGCATTGAAAATGTAAAACATGTTTGAAGTCATAATAGGCTACATTATAATATAATATATGTCTACCTTTAGAAATGGTAAACGTGGTGTAGAAATAAAATAGCAAAAACTACATGATATAATTATGAACATATTTTTCTCATAGGCTACACAAATTTACAGATGTAACACGAGGAACAAAGCTTATAAGTATTTTTTAAATGTATTTCAAATATACAAAATGTATTTCAATATATTTAACAGTGCTTCACATATAAATTAATATATTAATATTCACATATATGTGAATATATTATTAGTGCTGTTGTTTATCGGGGTCTACGCAGTGCTTAATTTGTAAAGGGAGGATCCTCCCCTTACACTGCCTAGTTTTTCGGCACCAGAGAATTTTTAACATGTGCTGAGGGGGTGCTAGATCATTGACGGGGGGAGCTGCGCAAAACTTGGCCACTAAATATTTAATATTCAGTTATGTTATTGATCACAATTAAAGTTTTAATTTCATCAAATTGAACAAGCGCAACATTCAGCATTCAATCAAATATTCTAAAAGATAGGCTATTATTAACAATAATGTTATTTTAACACAATATCTTATTATTTCGACATAATATGTGTGCGTGCAACAAGCAAGATGTGCATTTGTAAATCCGGTGACGCGTGTATTGATTTTTATTAATAAACAAGTGTTTTCTCTGATAGTGTCGACTCAGCTGCATAGATGAAGTTGACGATCGCCATCTCCGTGTGAACGCGCCTATAGAGAGAAATGCACATAGGCCTAATGGATTACATAATCATAGAGTAGCCTTTTTCTTTTTTCGTTTTGAATTATTTCGTTTAAAGACATTTCAAGCTTTGTGTATTTGATGTATTTTTCATGTCTGTGCGAGGCATACACTGAGTTTCGTTAAGTTAGGATGAGATGCGCTTAACGTGCAATGCAAGTGACCGCGCGGGCACCTCCATGATTGTCTGTTATATTTGCTTCTTATTAATTAAATCCAGGCATGGTTGATGAAAAATTGATTAAAATTAAGATACAATTTATACAAAACGAAATTCACTTTAAAGAAAGGTTTTCTACAAAACAAAACTTGATGAAGTGGTCAAAATCATGTCTGACCCGCATGTCTCATATTGCGCATCCCATCTTACTCGGTCGTGCTGTTCACTTTTCATAATCAACATAAATGGAAAATAAAAATAAAAATAACACTATAATATTTTAACAAATATGAAACTAAATGCACTTAGTTGAAAGTTGAAAGGCATTTGTTCAAATCAAGTTCACGGATAATTGTGTGTGCATTTATTAATCATTATTATGATACTAAAATCATAATGCTATGTACAAAAAAATCAGATGAGCCCAGAATATGAACACAATTACACGTTAAGCATTTTCCTCCCACAGAAAACCATTATAAGAACGCTTAATGTGGCTTAATGCAGATTAGAATGTCCCCTATTTTGTCGAAATAATGAGATATTGCCTATGTCAATACTAGGCTACTGCTGTGTCCACCGTGGTCTCCACATTCTTGATCAGCGGAAACGATTTTTGCTTGTTTGGGATCTGACTGGCCAGGATTTATGCCAAATAATGTAGGTATTAATATGATTTGCGAACGTGTAGTTTTGTGCTTACAAATAATTTATTTCTGGCATGTGCAGTGACACGTAACTTTGAAACTATTTCTACAATCTATTTCTTCACTTGCTACAATAGACTTTAATTGTATTTATGCTACATTAGGGCTATATGTGGTCCAAAACAGACGAGCGTCTTGGGTTAAATAAACAAAGCCAAATTTTCAAGTCTTTTTTTGGGCTAAAATTGGACCAAATCAGACGGACCAAACAAAGCCCAATTTTCAACGTCGACGTTTGGGCTAAATTTGGACCAAATCAGACGGACCAAACAAAGCCCAATTTTCAACGTCTATGTTTGGGCTAAATTTGGACCAAATCAGACGGACCAAACAAAGCCCAATTTTCAACGTCTATGTTTGGGCTAAATTTGGACCAAATCAGACGGACCAAACAAAGCCCAATTTTCAACGTCTATGTTTGGGCTAAATTTGGACCAAATCAGACGGACCAAACAAAGCCCAATTTTCAACGTCTATTTTTGGGCTAAATGTAGACTATGACGGGCCGACTTGATTTAGCCCAAAAAGCAACGTCTTAATGACGTCTGGTGCTGGGTGGGTACCATCGGTTCAAGGCAGTGTTCAGCAAGTCCCGGGCTACTTCCTTACCACCTCACCGCACTTATGACTGTGCCATTGTTCTACTCCCTGGTTGCTGTGTCAAGTCAAGCTGGATGCCCTGTCCCAAGCCTACTCTCCCAAAATACAAGAGAAGCTCTTGGCACCGATTATTCCGAGGCCTAGGATCGTCGCACCTCTTCAGTGGGAACTAGAAAAAGGGATACGACAGGCCCTTGTCCATGAGCCCGATCCAGGCGGTGGTCCCGCCGGACGCCTGTACGTTCCTCTCTCTGTTTGGGCCCGGATCTTGCAGTGGGGTCATGAGTCGCCCTTGACATGCCATCCAGGAAGTGCTCGCACACTGGACTTCCTCCAGCTGCGGTTTTGGTGGCCGTCCATCAAGAAGGACGTTCAGGTCTATGTTGAGGCCTGCCCTGTGTGCAACCAGGGAAAGTCTGTTCCATCCCTTACCTATTCCTCGCAGGCCATGGTCACACCATTCTCTGGACTTTGTTACGGGACTTCCTCCATCCCAGGGCAACACAGTCATCCTAGTGGTTGTAGACCGGTTCTCTAAGGCTGCCCGGTTTATTCCCCTGCCCAAGCTGCCTTCGGCCAAGGAGACTGCTGAGCTCCTCATGAACCATGTCTTCCGGATATTTGGAATTCCCCTGGACATTGTCTCCAACCAAGGTCCCCAATTCTCATCCCGGTTCTGGGGGGCCTTCTGCAGGCTTATTGGGGCCACAGCCAGCCTATCGTCTGGGTTCCATCCAGAGTCTAATGGCCAGACGGAACGGATTAATCAGGATCTGGAGACCACCTTGCGGTGTACGGCGGCCAGTAATCCCACGTCTTGGGCCAGCTATATCATTTGGGCTGAATACGCCCACAACACCCTCCATTCCTCGGCCACCGGATTGTCCCCTTTCGAATGCCAGTTTGGATACACCCCTCCATTATTTCCAGAGGAAGAGAAGCAAGTTGGTGTTCTCTCGGCCCAGCGCTTTGTCCTACACTGTAGGCGAACCTGGAAGAAGGCCAGGCGTACCCTCCTTCGGACCTCCCAGAGATACCAAAGCCAGGCTAATCGCCGCCGCCGGAAGGCCCCTAATTTCCGAGCTGGTCAAAGAGTTTGGTTAGCCACTAAGAACCTGCCCCTCCGAGTCGAATCCAAGAAGCTTTCCCAGAAATACATCGGCCCTTTTCGCATAGCAAAAAAAGTTAACCCTGTTTCTTATCGTTTGTTTCTCCTTCGCTCCCTTAGAATTAACCCCACTTTTCATGTTTCGTTACTGAAACCTGTCTTGTCTTCTCCATTCTCCGCTTTATTTTAGCTGTGTTTTTTCCCCTTGTTCCTCACTCAGTTTTTGAGTCTTGGCTATGTGTCTCCTGCTGTCCTTTCCCAAGTCCTTTCAAGTAATCCAAGCTATCCCAGCTATTTTTCTCCCCTTGTGGAGTTATTTTATTTCTCTCCTGTTATTGTTTGCATTATCTCTGTTAGTAATTCCTCTTTCTGAGAAGAACTTTTGTTGGATTTTTTTTGACTTGCAAAGTAGATTTATATATATAAAAAAAGGTACTTTGCAAGTAAAAAAAAATCCAACTAAAGTTCTTTTTTTATTGCCTTTAGTATTGCCTTGAGTGTTTCGTTTGGGTCCAACATTACCTCCTCTGTGGCTAAGTGGTAGAACACTCAACTCTCCACACCTAAGACCTGAGATTGAGCCCAGCTTGTGACAGTTAACAAATTAGTGTTAACTAATAATTGTTGCAAACAGGTACTACCGACAAACTATTTGTGCATTCCTGGAACTGGGCGTCGTTACACTACATCCTTATGTATCGCTTTCTGCCAGGACTTTTACATGCTTTTCCCAAACCACTGAAGTGATGTCGACGTCCGGGTTAGCGGTAGCATAAGCCATCAGGCAAGTGTTATTTAAATAAACTCCTTATGTACTTACAAACTTTCCAATGCCTCGTTTTTATGAGTACATAACCTATTTGTACTACTGTATAAGTTTGATACCATTCTGGGCATTATTAGTGGGGTAATTTAAGAGATACATCATAGGATCCATTAGCACCTGCACTAAGCCATCCGGCTGATTTCTCTAAATAAGATCTAACTTTAATAATGTTCAACCAAGGGAAAAAAGGCTTCTGGGGGGGTGTCTGGCTTGAGGTCATGGTGCAAAGGACCCTAGGTTGACCATCCCTTTAAATATACTTTTTTTTACATAGTTTTTCATATTCAGCCTTATGAAACTTACATTGTTTGAAAATATTGATTAGAATATTGATATAAAACAGATATGTTTCTAATTCTGCGTATCTGAATTTTTGTGTAGGCTAGTCCACTGGTGGTATATAGGAATTTACTATTTTCCCCACCATTGACTGAATTTTCCAGCTATCCATGTTTTCACTGTTATACGGTAGGGGGCGCTATGACACATCTTCTAGAACAGAATCTCTGGATCAAAACACGGGAGAAGAAGAAGCCGAAACAAGTGATAGAAGATTGCTCACTCAAATGTAAAATAACGTGATCATCAAACATTAAACAGCGTGTAAATAAAAACTGCTTAATATTACCAAATGAAATGAAGCGTAACCCATGAAGGGAAAACGACTGTGAAGCTTTGGGGTTGTTGGACTCGATCTACTCCTTCTTTGTTTTGATCATCGTTCTGAATCTGATCAAGGTGTAGTCTTTGACAAAAATACAATTTTCTCAACTTTTTTGTTTCACGAGTTCACAATTACATACAATTAGAGGGGGTAAAGTTTAAAGCGTATTTGGCGTGCTGTCCGGGGGGAGGGCTCGGTGTTCGGCCCGAACCCAGAGTACTCCCCCGTATGTAAGTGGTTAGGACTAGAAGTGAGGAGGAGGGGTGGAGGGATGCTGCTAAACTGTCAAGGGATTGAGGTGAGATTGCTGAATCTATATATACCTCTTATCATTGATTCCTGAGTGCTCTCCACTCATGTTAATTATCCGAAAGTGCTCCTCCAGAACTTTGTTAATAAAAAAATGTTTAAAATGTCATCATTTAAAATGTTGCCCTTCTTTATGAAACTTACTGACATTCAAGTGTTGATTAAAAAAGGATGCATGAAGCTAATAAAATGTTTTTAAAATTAAAGTACAGTTAAAGGTATTTCAAGTATAAAAAATAATATTACATTTGAACATATAGTAGTATACCGCAAGTGCAAAATTAACATATGAATAGTAAACTATAAGTATAATATGCTCACTTAAAGAAAACTTACAAGTATACTTGCAGTAAAACTACTAAACTAGTAGTTAACTGAGAGTACACTTCAGTGTGTACTTTCATAAACTAAAAAATGTACTACTTGTATTAAAATAGTAAACTAAGTAGTTTACTACTCTAGATATAGTACACTTAAACGTATACTAAAAGTGGGCCAATTTAGTCCCAAGCAGTATTAAAATAGTACACTTACAAGTTTACTACAAGTACACATTGATATTAGTATACTTACTACATAAAGTATACTTAAAAATATACTTGAACATTACTTAAGTATACTTCATAAAATTAACTTGAAGTACACTTCTTTTTCGTAAGGATAATTAGGCCTAGTCTGAAATCACTATCTAGCATTACGCCTGTTTTATGGTATTCGTGATAGCGAATTATATATATAGTTATACTGTATAAAACATCCCAAAAAGTTGATGTTTGGTCTATTGTCACAGATCTGCACTACATCTCCCATCACCCTCCTTGGCTCCCACCTGTTTGTCATTCCCTATCACTCACACCTGCACCTCATCACCCTCATCACTGCCACTATAAATGCACTCACCTCACCTCAGCTCATTGTCTGATCTTGTTCATATGAAGTGGACTTCTCACAACCTGTCTCCAGTGTTTTCCATTTCTCTGTGTCTCCTTCAAGATCATCCATTGGACTCTCACTTACCTGCTCACTGCCCCATTGCTGTCAATAAACCTCACTGTTTACTAGTGATGGCCAGATCGAGGCCTCGTGAAGCAAATGAAACAGTTGAACCAAATGTGCCATATTGTTTCGAGGCTTCGAATCAATCCGACACCCGTCTCAACGGTGACACCTAGTGGTCACTTGCAGGTGTTGATCTGAAACAACCTTGACGAGCCATTAAAAAAATGTGGTTTTTTTTATTATTATAATTTTCTAATATGTGAAGCTTGTAACCTATAGGCTCCTCACTGTGCATAATGTTATTTTGGTCATGAAAAATGAATATTAATAAAATAAATCAAGCCACAATGTCTCACTTTTTTAGAGATTTTTATTCAAATCCTCTCACAAGGGACACTTGATGCTGACATACAAAGATATTTTTTAGCAAGGACATACAAATGAGGAAAGATTACTGCTCTCTCTTTCCAGTAAGTTAGTGGATCACGAGTTCTGGGCAAATATGCATCGTTGATGTATTTTTTCACTTCCACTGTGGCATCAGCTGCAGTATATTGGGTACTCATATGTAGACCTATAAAATGTATATTCACACAATATTATATTATATTATATTCACATTGAAGCTAATTTTAACATGATTGGCAGTTGTGATTGGGACATTAGGTTGTAGGGCATTGGGCTATGGACTTTATAAACAGTGTCCCAAAAGGTTATAATTATATTTCAATTATAATTATATTTCAATTATAATTATATTTCAAACAATGCATACATTGCATAGATGGCCCAACAGTGTCAGTAGCAGGCCTAGGTGCAGGGGGAATGCCATCCTCTGCACCCTGCAAAATGGCAGGATGAGTGCTCCTCAAATGGTGCATCATGGATGATGTATTGTTGCAGTAGGCTAGATACCGATCACCAGGGCCGTGCAGAGACCTCTGGAGGGGCAGGTGCTCAAAGTATAAAAGGGGGCACATGGAACAAGAAAATTTTGTACATTTTAAAGATAAATTCATTAATTTGGTGCACTTTGAGTCACCCGAATCCACTGTTAAAAATAAATAATCCACCCGCAAAACCGCCCATATTCTTTGATTTAAATATCTGCATCTGATCATCACATTACAATTATTCAGATTCTCAGTGTTAAGCATGATAATATGGTAACATATCACACTGAAGTAGGCTGATTTAAAACGAACATTTATTTAAAATAAAAGTTCTTCTTTTGGCAAAATTACATTTCCTTAATAGCCTAAACAGAGGCTTTTCTCCCTTCAAACTTAAATTGTCAATGTTTCATTACATCACTTTGAAAACACTAATTTTTTGTACCTTTTAAAAAGGGCATTTTTCCACTAATTTTATTAAATGTATGCTCCATCTTTTATTTCAAATTCTCAAATTTGATCAATATAATCAATTAAAATAATAAGACACTAGGCTGTTACCAATCAAATTAAATAATTAACATTGAAAAATTATAACTGTATTAATTTGGATTATTTTAAATATTTTTGAATATACAAATAAGGAATGTTGAAAAGAATGATACTTTATGAAACTAAACCGCCAGTAGGAGGCGGCAGGCGACCGTCTTAATGAGCGAGTCATTGAGTCATTCATTCAAACGATTCATTCAAACGGCTGATTTATTCAGAATGAGGCAGTTTATGAATGGGTAATTGAATCTTTGACTCAACCGATTCGTTCAAAATGCTGAATCATTCAGTAATGCTACAAGTGTTGCTGTGAGATGCGCTATGGTTCTGCAGTGATCTTTGTTTGGAACTATTTTCGCTGCTGAAACAGAACAAAAATAGTCATTGCGTCTAAAATGTAAGTGACTTAATTTTAACTATTTGTTTATTGACCTGCTATGAAATCAGTCTCGGTTTCAATCTTGATGGCATTCAGGAAAACAGTTACTTCTATAGCCTAACGTTACACACAGCAATATAAACAACATCTGCATGCTCTCTTCACGTCGTCCTTGTAAAATAATAATAAGTAAACGAACATCAAAATCACTTCGCTGAGAATGAAACGCCACTTACCAGCAGCCGCAGATTTGAAGACATCCTCTGGTAGTGCGCATAGCCGCGCGAAATAAAAAAAAAATGTGCTTGCAGCGTGAGGAATGAGGTGAAAGGTCATCATGTGGGTCATTTTATTTACGGCTAAATTATTATTAATTAATTCAATAAATATATTTTTTTGACAGGGAAGCTGTGCGCAAACAGGAATATATATTATTTTTCAAAAATAGAAAAAAAGCACCCCAGAAAAAAGGGCACTTTCTCTCCAGGAATAAAAAGGGCAGGTGCTCAAGCCCCCTTTGATGTCTATGTGTGCACGTGCCTGCCGATCACAATACACACATCTCACTTTATTTGGGGTTTCTAAATGGAAATGCTCCCACACCACAGATGTACGGCATCTCTTCTGGGGAGCCTCCATTTTATCTATCTATCCAAATCATTCTATCTATCTATATGAATCTATCTATGTATCTAGATATGTATCTATAATCTATGTATCTATATATGTATCTATCTATAACATATGTATTTATATATGTATCTATAATCTATCTATATATGTATCTATCTAATATGTATTTGTATCTGTAATCTATCTGTATCTATCTATTAATCTGTCTATATGTATATCTATGTATCTATTAATGTGTCACTATATACTCTGTCTGTCTCTAGCATCAGTCAATGTGTTGTGTAAATTTAAATGTAAGCCTAAATTGCCTATAACTAATCAAATCGCACTATGTCACTATATCACCAAAAATCCGCTACCTCAAAGTCAAACTCCTCTCACAAAAACCCACGAGGTCAAAATGCGTTTATTTCACTTTTATACAGATGTGCGATTGTGTGGTCTGTTCCCGACCGTGTCAATCAAACGCTGATTCGGCGGACCACACCTGATGAAACACTTCTCAATATGCGAACTTGTCTGTACTTGTGTTCTTGTGGACTTGTGAAACGTCATCAGTCGCTGCCCTAGTACTGTTCCAATTCAAAGTTCACATCTAGCCAAGTCCAGTTCAAATCCCCGGATGTGTTCTTGATCCGCCCCTTTTACCGAGGATGCATCGAGAGGTGACTTGTGCGGACTTCAGACAGCCAGGTATCCCAGAATGCATCTCACACCAACCAGCAAGCGCGTAATTTAAAAATACTGCTATAATTGTGTCACAAAATGTAGTTTTAAGAGTATTTCAGGCGAGAATGTAGTTGTTAAAAGCTCAAATCTTTGTTTTATTTATAAAGATAGCGCCTATTTGAAAATTTGATCTGACGTTTTCGGAGTTTTGAGAACCAGGCAACCGGACGCTCGGCGCTCGTACCCCGCCGAGAACAGCCTCTCTCGGCTAGTGCTGCTGACTTGCCGGTGGCTCGGATGTCTAGTCTAGTGGTTTAACTAACATGAGATATAAATCGTCTTGTGTATATCCAACAGGCGATTTATTTATTTTATTTGTCTCATTAATGTATAATTTGTTCCCTGGCAAAACGTTTTAGCTGAGAGCAAAGTGAAGTTTCATAGCTTTATTTAACGTTAGTCTATTTAAATTTAACGTTTTAGCGAGAGCTGACTTATGTTTGACTGAATCGTTGGCTTTTTATTGTTGTATAGCTTCTTATACCTTTTAGGCTACTTATACTTTTAGAATGGGTATTATTGATCATTAAAACTGACATTTAACAAAAAAGGTTATGTCATTTTATTTTATATATTTAAAACATAGCCTATACAATATTTTATTATAGTCTGCATGTTGCCTATTCTCTTCACTGTATATACATATATGACACAACCCTGTCTCTTTTTTGCTAAATATTCGTTTTAATGATCAATATTATAATGTTTTTTTATTCATCATATTTTTAAAATGAAAACAAAAAGAGTCAGGGTTGTGCTTTATATTTTGTGTTGTTGTAAATATGCAGTGAAGATAATCAATTGCGTTTCCTGAACCACATTTGTGTGGCCATTATGTTAAAGATTTTTTTTTAAATGAAAATGAAAAGAGGCAAAGTGGTGGTTTATAACATATTTCGTTTTATTTGTAGCCTAAAGAGATAACCGGAGTAGCCAGAGCGAGCTGCATGAGTGACGCTATCAAGTACGCCGCTGTTCCATTTGCAGAATTATCGGACTTGTGTCCTCCCGTCCTCGGGAGTTCGTTCTCCTGAGTCGAACTTGTCAGTCCGAACTACCAAGGACTCAAGTCCGAACTTTGCGTACTTGGTATTGAGAAACGGCTTTAGTCTTAGTGAAACACTTCGAGGCTTCGTTTGGTCATAGTCACGTGACATGGGTGTTTCGAATCACGCTTCGGATCAGTGTTTCGACACATCTGCGCTTCGGGATCTCGCAAAGCTTCGGAACGACTGTTTCGCGTCAGCCATCCTTACTGTTTACCCTCCATCTTCCTCTCCGGTGTCTACTTCCGTAACAGTTTGTTGCAATGTTTTTAAGAAATAGGGATTACCATACTCCAAAAAGTTCCTGTCACAATGAAACCATTAAAGATGGCCAACGGTTCAGGTCAATGGGTGAAAACACTACATATGTAAGTTAGTTTCCAAATTTTCCCCCAATATCAAATACTGTATTAATTTTTTTCAAAGGATAATCATGCTTTTAAGTTTGCATAAAAAGTTAAAATCAAACTTATCTTCATACCGGTTGTCTTCTGACATAATGCCATTAATTGGATCTTTTTGTTTTAAAAATGTACTTTTCTTATTTTTACAAAGGTTCACTCTACTTTCAGGTATTCCCTAACGCTGTGTGGACAAAATGTGGTCAAAAGGGTAGTAATACCACAAATTTTTGCCCTGAGCAAAACCGCTTATACATTATATTAAAATATGTATTTTGTTTTATTTTTTTTTATGTAAAAATGCAGAACGTTTTCTGTGAGGGTTGTGTTTGGTGTACAGGATAGAATATACAGTTACAGTACAAAAATCATTTAAGCTGATGTGTGTGTGTGTGGTGATTTTCTTAAAGATACAACTTAAACTAAATAAGAGCATTGTTGAGCCCTCATTTGAGGTGGCGTGAGAGTTGCATCTGTGCTGCGTCAAACACACAGACGCCTTCACATTTGGAATCTTTAAAAAAACATTCTAGTTGTATTTTTTTTTTTTTTAAAAAACAGATTTCTTTAAAAAGAAACAATGTGACAAACTTTACTTCACAAAAGTGCGTATTGAATCTTTCCCTATGATTGAGATCTAAGTTTTTGCTTTAAAATTTTCAACAATCTAAAGTTTTTGAATAGATGCTGTTTAATAAAAATGATACTTTAGGTTCCCTTTCGTCAGCAGGGAACTCCGACGCCTCGTCGGGGGAGTTCCCCTGACGAATTGGGATCACGCTAGGGAGACCAATTGCCTTCGAGTGAATTAAAACGAGCCAATGAACATTGGCATGCAAGATTTGCATTCCGCGGCCCGCCTACCAGTGCGGGTATAAAGGCGGAAGCAAGCGCATACACAAACGCTTTTAGCTTCGGAGCCGACCGATTGTGTCCTCTCTGAATGAATGAGCTTTAAAGATTGTATTTATCTTACGCTCTACGAGTCTGCTGTTTCGGGAAGGGACCTCTCTGTGTTGGTGAGACGGCGTTTCAGCGACCGCGCAATTTCCTGTCTGCCGGCTGCGTCTACACGCTGTTAATTCAAAAGCTGTTTTTACAGCTGGTAAACGGTTGAGTGCGCACAGCGGGCTTGCAGTTTCCCCGCTGTGTCGCCGCGTTGGGTCCCTGTGTGCTTCAGCACAATAAAGAGAGTAATTTCTTCCTGAAAGAGCAACACGAGTGAAGATCGCGTCCTTTTCAGGATGACGTTTCACTCGTGTGTTTCTGGATGTGATTGTTTCCTGTCCTCATTTGACGGCCACGTTCGTTGTTTCACATGCCTAATCAGTGTGTGAGACTACGTTCGTGGGTGGTTCATGTTCTCTCAGGAGTGCATAACCACGTCGGCATGTTGTTCGTCTCCCCTTTTTTAAAAAGGCTCGAGCCGCTCAGCGTGCCGTGTGCCGTCGAGCACCGGCTGACAGCGCGGGTTGTCACGGCAACCCAGCGCGCGTCATTCGGCGCTCTAGATGCGCGATCGAGACTCGTGTACCTCTACGAGGTTGAGTCCCTTTGCTTATTCCCCATCTAGTTCCTTTTCAAAAAAAAGAGGACTACTTTGGCTAATAGCATTGGTGATCTGGGGGTTACAGTGCGGAACGTCTCGCCAGGTGAAAGACCCTCACGAGCTTCCCACTCCTCTAGCGCATCGCAAACATGCTGAGACTGTGTTCGTGGGTGGTTTATGCTTTCTTATGAGAGCATGACCACGTCGGCGCGTTGTTCGCCTTGCCTGAAGGCTTGAGCGCCAGCGTGCCGTGTGTCATCAAGACGATGGCCACGTTCACTGTCTTGCATGCCTGGTTGACGGCCACGATCACTGTTTCACATGCCTAATCAGTGTGTTGAGACTGCGTTCGTGGGTGGTTCATGTTCTCTCATGAGTGCATGACCACGTCGGCACGTTGTTCGTCTCCCCTTTCTCGTAAAGGCTTGAGCCGCTCAGCGTGCCGTGTGCCGTTGAGGCTTTCGGATGGGATTCTGGTCTTTCTCATGAGGGACCAAGCATTTCATTCGGGGCCCCAGGGGAGGGCAGATGTCGATCGCTACATCGGAGAGAGGGCTGTTATACTCTGAAAATGATGCTGAGTTCCTACTATAATGGTGTGTTCTCATGCTGAAGATTCAGACTTGACAGCCACACTTTCCTGGGCCGTTCTAAAGTGCCTGGATGGGTGTGAAAAATTTTGGCAGTATGGAAGCATTTTGGTGCCAATATGGCAAGCCAAACATGCTTAAATCTGCAGAAGTTTTTCCTCTCTCACTACCCCTGCACATTCAGTGCACGTGGGTAGTTCTGACTCGGAGTAGAGCTGCGCTTTATGACTGACCGTGATTAGTCACAGCGCTGGCCTTCGGTCAGACGATGTCCACACTGGTGGTCCAGAAGCGCCTTAAAACCAGCCCGCTCAGAGTTCGTTTCCCCCCAGCAAAAGGAAGGGAAACGACCCTGAGAGGAGCGACCCAGAGTATGTGACGTCTGCTCTTCAGGAGTGTGTGTCATCACCACTCCTTCCCGTGGAGGAGGGCCGGGTGGAGAATCCTTTGTTGAATTTTCTTGTTTCTGTTCCGCCGCCGACCAGCCGGTCGGTGGTACCCAAAACCTCATTAAAAGAGCAGTTTCTTCCTCCTCTGGGTCATTCACGGTTGGGACTGCCGAACATGCAGTCTCTCCCGCTCGAGAGTGGGACGTCAGTGTGCGCCACCCTCGGGTCTCGCCACTCTCAGATCCCAGCTCCCAGCTCTCAGATAGCAGTGGCGCCACCTCGGTCACGTCACTCCTGTCTGCCGCTGGGCGGGAAGGTTAGTCCGTGGGGAAGCACGACCTGGTCATCAGATTCCTCAAGGGTGCTAGGAGGTTAAATCCACCTCGCGATTTGCACCCTGTACCCTCTTGGGACTTAACTTTAGTGCTTAGAGCGCTTCAAAGTCCTCCTTTTGAGCCTTTGCTGACAGTCGAGCTTAATATCCTGTCCATTAAGACAGAGCTCCTGTTAGCATTGGCTTCCTTCAAGAGGGTGGGGGATCTGCAGGCATTTTCGGTCGACGAATCGTGCCTAGAGTTCGGGCCTGGCCTTTCTCATGTTATATTGAGACCCCGGCTCGGATATGTGCCCAAGGTTCCTACCACTCCCTTCGCGGACCAGGTAGTGAACCTGCAAGCGCTGCCCCAGGAGGAGGCAGACCCAGCCCTAGCTTTCTCTGTCCCGTCCGGGCCCTCCGGGTTTATATAGACAGAACGCAAAGCTTCAGGACCTCAGATCAGCTCTTTGTTTGTTACGGAGGCCAGCAGAAGGGGAAGGCTGTCTCCAAGCAGAGGTTAGCTCACTGGCTAGTGGATGCTATCACCAGGGCTATGAGTCCCAGGGTGAGCCCTGCCCACCCAGGTTGCGGGCTCACTCCACTAGGAGTGTTGCCGCTTCCTGGGCTCTGGCATAAGGCGCCTCGCTAACAGACATTTTTAGAGCTGCGGGCTGGGCGACACCGAACACGTTCGTTAGGTTTTATAGCCTACGTGTGGAACCTTTTTCCTCCCGAGTACTTGCTACGGCCAGTAATTAGAGGGAATAGGTGTGTCGGCTTGCGACGCCATTCCGTGAACGGATACGTGCGTCTTCTTGCTCCGTTGGTTACCCAACAAACGGCTAACCTCGTGAGTTCCTCCATCACCCCCTCCGGTGCCAGGCGTTGCGGACCGCACGACACCAGGTCTGCTACCTTCAGTAAGGAGTTGCTATCAGACTGGGTGCTTTTTCCAGTGGTCCCTGCGGCGACCCATGATTGCCACGTGCAGTTCAGCCGTGTCTTCCCCTTGATAGACTCATTCTGTCATTCCTGTTGAGTACGCTCCTCACTCCTCCGGACTGGGACTACCTTCATGGACTGCCATATGTTTCACTACCCTACGTGGTTAGTACATGTGTGTATTTGAGGGCCTTCCTCTAGGCTGCCTCAGCTTCCGCAGCGTCCCCCCCCCCCCTATTATTTCCTTGGGGTCAGGCACGCTTTCCCAGTGTTATCCAATATCCACTGATTGGGTATTGCGGAACAGCAGTGTGATTCCCTAGCTAGCTCCCGCAAAATTTCTGGAAACTGCTGCAGGGCTATAGCTTAGCTGGGCGCTGGAAGGGGCCAGCACCATGGCGTTTTGGTAGGGATCCCAATTCGTCAGGGGAACTCCCCCGACGAGGCGTCGGAGTTCCCTGCTGACGAAAGGGAACGTCTCGGTTACGTATGGTAACCCTCGTTCCCTGAGTCCAGGGAACGGAGACGCCTCGTCCCGTCGCCATGCTGCTGTACCTTCACGGAGGACTGGACACCGTTCGGCTCCTCAGCGAAAAGCGTTTGTGTATGCGCTTGCTTCCGCCTTTATACCCGCACTGGTAGGCGGGCCGCGGAATGCAAATCTTGCATGCCAATGTTCATTGGCTTGTTTTAATTCACTCGAAGGAAATCGGTCTCCCTAGCGTGATCCCAATTCGTCAGGGGAACTCCCCCGACGAGGCGTCGGAGTTCCCTGGACTCAGGGAACGAGGGTTACCATACGTAACCGAGACGTTAACTTTAAGCAAAATCATTGGGCATCAGATGGATACAGTAATCTTCTAGGAAGATAAATAGAAGATACTATTTTATTAAAACTTTAAGGATTTAAATTAAACAATCTTTTCACTTTAAGAGATCATATTTAAACTTAGACTATTATGCTTTGAAATAAATTTAGTATGAACAAAACATTTGCTCTGGAAAGGCTTTAGCAGACTAACATTACATAATAATAATTAATAATAATAATCAGAGACGGACAGAGTACACAGCTACATTACTTGAGTAAAAGTACAGATACCCCTAGCTAAATTTTACTCAAGTACAAGTAAAAGTACTACAGTCAGATGTCTACTTAAGTAAAAGTACTAAAGTACTTGTTTTTAAAGTACTTGAGTATCAAGAGTACAAGAGTACATTTTCTAAATATTGCTTTACTACTGCCACAGTGCTTACATTGGTAAACACAGCAAACACTTGAAGCGAAAACTATCATTAACTTGTTCAGAAAATTGAAATAGTCTGGCGACGTGGGGCCACGCCTTGGCACATTCCCGGGATGCAATATTTTTTTTCCCAGGATGGTAGGGGAAGACTCATGAATATTCATTAGGGAAGTCATCCCTGATTGGTCTGATGACCTACCCCTAACCCCACCCCTAAACCTACTCGTCACTGGGGGTCTTATGACCTCCCTAACCCCGCCCCTAAACCTACTCGTCACTGGGGTTAAGACCAATCAGGGATGACTTCCCTAATGAATATTCATGAGTCTTCCCCTACCATCCTGGGAAAAAAAATATGCTCCCGGGATGGACCTGCTGCGTCTTCATCCATTGTTTCGTCCATGGTTTCATCTCTTATCTAAATCTGACCATGGAGTTGACTTTGGCGGAAAGCTGAAGGTGATTGCTAGGCTGTCCCAATCAGTGGCGCCTGCACAATCCAATCACATTTGAGAGGGTTTCCGAGATGTTTCTTTTTTCCTTTTTTTTCTTTTTTTTTTTTAGAAGAAGTAACGGGTACTCACAGTTATGGATAGAAATGTAGTGGAGTAAAGAGTATAATATTTGCCTCTCAAATGTACTTGAGTAAAGTCATGAGTACTCCCCAAAAATGATACTCGAGTAAAGTACAGATCCCTCAAAATTGTACTTAAGTACTGTACTCAAGTAAATGTACTCAGTTACTGTCCGGCTCTGATAATAATAATAATAATAATAATTTGTTACATTTATATAGCGTAACATTACATTTATATTTATATTACATTTATATATATACTTTTCTGGGTACGCAAAACGCTTTACATGGAAGGGGGAATCTCCTCAACCACCACCAATGTGCAGCATCCACCTGGATGATGCGACGGCAGCCATACTGCGCCAGAATGCCCACCACACACCAGCTTATTGGTAGAGAGGAGACAGAGTGATGAAGCCAATCAGTATATGGGGATGATTATATATATATATATATATGTATGTATGTGTGTATGTATGTGTATGTGTATGTATATGTGTATATATATGCATATATTCTTTTTAATTTAGAACCTGACTCTGAGACACGCACAAGAATTCCAATGTACCTGTACATTGGATGGCTGTGTATGTGTGTATGTGTGTAGTGTACTTTAATAATGTTCAACCAAGGGAAAAAAGGCCTCTGGGGGGTGTTTTGCTCGAGGTCATGGTGCAAAGAACCAGGTTGATTTTACTCCGAACCATCCCATTAATGTATCCTTGCTGAATAAAAGTAGGCTAGGCTATTACTTTAATTTATTTCCAAAAAACAAATAAATAAATAAATCTTACTGACCCCAAACGTTTGAACTTTAATGTTACAAAAGCTTTCTATTTCAGATAAATGCTATTATTATGAATGATGATTTGTGTGTAATGTGACTCTCTTTTTTTTTTTTTTGTATGACATTAAAATTATTTTAAAAATTACATTTTAAATAATGGGTTAAGAAAAATTGTGTTTATGTCTGAGAACCTTTTATACACATAACTGCAGACACTGAAATGACATACACTGTATGAAACAGTACAAATACTTTGAATGTCCCTTATTTTCCTTTTCTGTTGGCAACCCTACTCTCAACCTATCTGTCTATTAAGCCTATAAAAAACAGTCTTCATGTATTTCACGACACTTTAGCTTGTGATTCTTATTAAGTGTAGGTCATATTTGCAGGATTTTTTACTTTTCAGTGTGTGAAGTTTTTTGGCCCATTTTACCTGTAAAAGAAAACCTGCTTATGCACACCCGAATATAAAGCATTTTTCACATCCAGCCTTCCTTAATTATATATCACTTATAAATGATTAAATACAAAATAATTAGTAGTTATTAAGAGTTATGTGGTTTGGAATTGGTAAAATGTGCTTGGATAAAAAATATTATCAGAATATCAACTTGCATAATAATAATGCACGCACTGTCTTTCTGACATGCGAAATTGTAATACAACCGACCAACTCTTAAGTAGAAGTTTTCTAAGTGCATTTGAGGGCAGCACAAGGACAAACATTTCCAATACTATAATAGTATATAGAAGGAAATATAAGAGTAATAACAATAATATGGAGGATTACCAGTCAAATGTTCATATCTAGTGTAAACCTAAAACGTTCATTGAGTGCATGTACATGCAACAACTATACACAAAAAATGAAAACTGCATAATGTTAAAATCCACCATGTAAAAAAAATAAATAAAAAAATGCTTTTACACGAGATAAAAAACTGATTTGAAATTAGATTGATTTGAAATCAAAGCATAAAGAGACATGCACACATGCCAGCAAAGGAGTTAACAGAGTAAAATCAGGGTAAAGGGCTTAAATCCATAAGCAGATCACCCGTCTGCCACTCCCTTCTGCTCCGCTGCTTTGCGCATGCGTAGAAGTATGAGAAAATAAATAATTAATATGAGAAAGTTTCTCATTCTCATTATTACAAGAAAGTTATATTATAATAATGAGAAACTTTCTCATAATCATGACTTAGAATGTCATAATAATGAAAAATGAAGTCATTATTATGAAAAACTTTCTCAATATAACGAGATACTAAGTCATAATAATGAGAACATTTCTCATTATGACTTAAAAAATCATGTTTTTTTACTCATCTGTGGCGGAAACAGGCTTCCATAGTGTATGATTGCGCATGTCAACAACTAATTTTATGGAACTTCTTGTCCTTTTTGTAGCTTAAACATTCCTATAATCACCTAGTTTTACTATAATGAAAAAAGAGAAGTTAGGAAACTCAGCTAATGTGTGAGGAGTGTCATGAGCAAGTACATACATCTGGATTTGAAACTATACTTTTATATACATATATACATTATGAATGCATTAAAACTGAATACAAAATATGACAATTCAAAATTTGAAATTGATTGCATTAAATACAAAAAAAACAATGCTTGTTTATTCATGTTTTCTAATCTAATTATGTAATTATAATTTGTTGACAAAAAATTTTTCATAAAGTGTCATCCAGTTCATGTTTATTGTCAGACAACCGTTTTGTCCTCTGTAAACATTTCTACTCTTTTTCCATTTCTAGTGTTCCATGTAGGCTGAATAAAATTTGTTACTGCCAAAACTACAGTTTGTTCAACAGATCAAGTTTCAGTTACAGCAGAAAAGTAAAAAGACCACTGAATTTCACTGAAAAATAAAAATGTTTGTGTAATGAAATTCCGCACAAGAGCATGGTAGTTCAGAAGTCAAAGTTAAATGAAGAACGGTAGTTTCTCTCCCATCTCTTTTCTCTCTCTTCTTTCCTCTCAAGTTGTTTGGCACTGAGGGTTGTTTCTCTCTCCTGTCTCAGTCTTTTTTCTTTATGTTTGTGTTGCACTGCCTGAGGATCTTTGGCCTTGAAGTGAGTGACTTTAGGCTGTGGGGTCACACCATATCCCAGTCCCGCCTGATCTCTTTTTAGTACTGTGCTTACTGGATTTTTGCGGCCAGAGTGGACAGGTCCAAGACCAGAGGAGGGGTCCCACCCCAAGCGAAGCATCATTTTATAGCTAGTGCTGGAAGAGGGCAGACAGTATTGAGGGGTGGCTGGGGGGCGGAGCTCACTGAACTGATGCATTGTGGACCTGTTGTGTGCTTCAGTGTTGTCTGTGTAATCAACAGCACACACATTGCACCACTGAGAATGAACACTGTGGAAACAGACACACACACATAAGTATAAATAGGTATATAAAAAAACTTAGACTTATTAAATGTAACAGCATTTTAGTGAAAACTTTAAATAAACATAATGGAACATCATGTCAAATACCTGTGTTATACATGGGAAATACAAAAGAAAATAAAAAAGCACAGCATTGAGCATGTTTACTGTACAATCACATTGATATGCTGATAGCTCCTAAAAATCTATTCTTTTCTTTAAAGCTACACTGTGTGATTTTTACCCCCATCTAGCGGTGAAATTGTATATGACTACCCAGTGAATATTAGTTTCTGTTCCTCTCAATTCCGAGGGCGTTTTAACTCCTACGGTGGCCGTATTATTCCAAGATTAACATGGCTTCCAGTTATCACATCGTCCATGACAATAATACATTTTTTATATATAGCTTAAAAAATTGCGCCTTTAAAACTATTCATTACCTGTGATCCGTCGCAGCACAGATTTATGTTACAAGGTAAACAATACTTTTTCACCATTGACGCGAGGATGAAGTTATACTAGAGGTCGTTCTGGCGTTATGCACAACCATGCTATGGTTAGACAAGCAACTATAAAACTTCGAATTTACACAAATGAATTACAACAGGCTGAATTACCTGTCGAGAAGAAAGCAGGCAACCTCGGCGTCCGTTTTAAAATCTTTTCTCCTCATGAGCTCTTTCCATCTGGGAAAAGTTACTCCAATATTGACTATGGTCTTGCTGATTTGTCTGTCGCGTTGACGTTTTAATTCTCTCGTTCAAATGTGAGTACGCACGCACGCACGCACACACACACACACACACACACACACACACACACACACACACACCACACTATCTTTCAAATCTGCCGGCACTCGCGAGCTCGCGAGTAATCTCCCCCTCGCATTCGTCACGGTGTCACTGAGTGAAAAACGCAAAAGGCGAAGCTTGAATTTACAGGCATGTCCCTCTTTGGCTAATGTAGTTTCAAGATGGAGGGGCAACATGGCGACCGGCATTCGAACCCCTCACCTGTATGCACTTTCAGTGGCAGATTATAAACTTAAGAGAATACTTTATTACTTGAAAGAAGTAAATATACATTAATGAGCACATATATTTTTGAAAGAACTAAGTGTTTTTTGCTAAGAATCAACTAAAAAAGTTACACAGTGTAGCTTTAATTAAACCATTGTCCTGGTTTACATGCAAACCAATTAACGCCAATGCAAGTAAATTGTGTTTACAAGACTTATTCCCTGGAAGTGACTGAGTATTCCAATTGTTATGTAAGGTTTTATGTTAAATAAATAAGCAGTATTTTGTATTATTACAACGAGGAGAATATATTTTTTATTATTATTAATTATTTCACTCTAATGTTAAAACTTTGTAAGTCAATTACTTTAGAAATTAATAAAATTTAAAATATCGTCAATGTTGGGCAGAAAACCCGTATCACCATATTGCATCTTTTTTTTTTCTTTCATAAATGTATTACTATTGGTCACCCTTTACGTCTATCTATGGGGTTTGCACATTTTTAACAAATGAAAATTATTAAAAAGAGCTTGTGACTAAACCTTGTAACTCCATTGGCTTTTCAAACTTAAGGTACACCCCTCCTCTATCATCAAAGAAGTGCTGCATGCAGTTTGCGCTGTCTCTGGTTCTTTGCAGTGCAAGAATAAATAAATAACTGGTTGTTTTTTAAATAAGTACAACATTTTCTTTACTCAAGAAACAATAAAAAGCCTGTGCATAGCACTTCATCTTTTATAACATGAGATTTTGGCCAAATGACTCTGCGCACACATAACAACAGTAAACTTTATAACCTGCAACTTGATGAAAACACAATGCGATGCACTTATTGCCTCAGATGCGGCCGTTCTAATGACGGACAAAAACATGACATTCGCTGGTCAAAAACTTTGTAACTTAACTGAGCTTGATCTTAGTCAAATGCAAGTATATAATCATATAAAAGCCACAATATCAGCTTTGACAACACAGTTTTTAATTATTTAAAGAATAGTGTTTTTCAATTTCCTGAAAAGTAGTAGTTTTAGTCATACAAGATTTCTGACCGACAGCGGGGCAAAGTTTACCTATGTCACAATATGACCACATGCATTGTCGGCTTATACACCATTTAAATTTTGACAAACAAAGAACATTGTTTTTGTTGTGCTTCGGCTGTTCTTGTTCTTGTGCGGATGAATATGGTTATCCTACTGCTCTTAAAACATTCACTACTAGGCTTAAGAGATAAAAACCAGCTTAGATGGAAAGGATCTCAAGCTGACTAGCTGAAGACTTTACAGTGGCTATATACTCATTAATAGATAAAAGCCAAGCCAATGTTGATTCTCTTATTACGAGCTCAGTTGCATTCTCTTTTTGCCAGCAGACTCTCCTCTGTTCGTTTTCTTAAACGGGTGATTCCCCAGAGGTTCGAGATTTAGCGTGCACCATCAAACAAGCAAACTTGTCGCTTGTTGTGACAAGTAACCTATGCCACTCCCACACCATACATGCATGTCAAAGTAGCCAGAGCAGCTTTTTACTATTTACAGATATGAAGAGACACTTACGGGCGAGTGATGCTGTAACGGCCACCTAGTATTAAGTAGTGTTCATGACATGAATGTTGATGTGCCTTTAAGATAACTTCTATGACGTACTTTATTGTATGCGTGCTGTTTTTATGTGAGAGCGCACACACAGTGAGAGTGAGATTTATGTACCTTTTATGTACCTTTATGCAAAATCGGGTTAAGAACATGCATGTAAATGATAATGTTAACTGCTATATTTAAAGGATAATTCCGGTATTTAGCACTTTGAGTCTCTTTTCTGGTTTGTTTTGGATGAACTAGAGTGGTGGACACAGAAATTTTGACGATGGGTCCTATCTCGACTTTTTGACTCGTTTAGAATCGCCTTTGACCGCTTCAGAGTGGCTGGCTACGGGCATGCACACACATGTCCTTAAAACAACCCTTAACGTTCACCGTGTAGGCCATGTCCTTCTACAAATAAAAACATGGAAAAAAAGTGAACTGGATGTGCTACGCTCTTTGGAATCAAGACATGACATTATTATTCACCCAGCCGACAAGGGGGGCGCTGTTGTGGTTATGGGCTTAAAGAACTATGATTGTGGTATATTTAAATTACTAAATGATGAAAAACATTATCAGCCCCTCCTTCACAATCCTACTTCCAGCACAAAAAATATGATTGATGAATTTATTGATACATCTCACAAAAAAGGCTGGATTACCGATAAAGAAAAGGCTTTTTTACTAAGTGACCATCCCAACCCAGGCTCATTGGAAATACGTTACTCTGCCTACATTTTTGCAAAACCTGAAATACGTACCTCCAGGTACGTTTCCCTGTGAAACTTCCAATAGAGGCGCTAAGTGGTATCAATTTTTCCAGCCTGGTCTCATTGTTAATACGATTAGGCTAATACGTAATTTTCAAAGATAGAAAACTTACTTTTTTGTACGTTTGGATAGATGCTGAAACGTATAATATGGACGTATCTGCAACGTTTAAACGTAACATTATTACGTTTTTACAGCTAAAAAACGTAAACTATTTACGAATATTTCATATCATAAAGATATCTGTATAATTTCCCTTTTACCATTTTATAGATTATAAATGTAAGATCCCTTAACACTACTCCCACACCTAAACATACCCATTTTATAGACAATATTAAAAGGATAAAAAGTAATGGACAGATATGTGTAGGGAAATGGCTGTTTTATTAACAATATAGCATTAAAATATAAGGTGTGTTCGACATCGGCTGCGGCTGGATGTAACCAATCAGCGAGAGTAGCCGCGTGCAGGCGGGGAGGAGCTGCAAACGGAGACGTGAAGTCGGACACTTTCTGGTTCCCGTGGTGACCGCTCACGTGGTGTTTGCATACTTTACCACAGCTGAAGTGAAATAAATGCAATATTTGCCTAATAATGCACAGATGTTTCAGAGACATTTTCATTCAATACTTTATGAAGGCTACTGCTTCATACAGCGTCTGTTTGAACAAGAATAAAGTTCAATATAAGCTACTATCAATGAAGTGGAGTCTACTTTTTTTAATCAGTTTTAATTTGATAAACATGACACAATATAACATCGCAACTACATGAAAAGAGTGTTTACTGTTATAAAAAACTGATTTGTGAGCGTTAGAGGAACTAAAGGTGTTCGGATAAACACGAAACACACGTGATCGTTGTCATGCAGTGAATCCGGCCAATCGTGGAACAGCTGTGTCGTCATCAGCCCTCGTGCAGCCCAGTGCAGCCACTCTTGAGAAGCTGCGCTGGCTGAGTTCTCCGGCTACTCTCGAATCACTCTTGCGGTACTTTGATGGCATACGTCACAGTCACGTGGCGGCGGCGCTGGATCAAGTCGGACAAAATTTCTAACCGGCATGCACTGCTTCAAGTCAGCTACCGATCGGTCTGCGCAGAGCTGCATGAAGCCGAACAAGCCTATAGTTTGAGCCACTAATCCTACCCCTACCCCTAAACCTAACAATTTCTTAAAACTACGTAACGTTAGGCTAAAGTTACAATTATAAAGAAAAACAACAGACAGACACGTATAATCATAATCATATATTTATTGAGAAAACCGGTACCAAAAGTCGTTCACATGACGATGTGTCGCAGTCCTCTCTGGCAGTATATAATAGTTTTGTATGAGGTAACGTTACAGAGCAGAATTTAAGTTATTAATCCATGAAAATGTTAATCCGGTTTCGGTTCGTTGTTCACTCTGTGAAGGCGCGCGCGCGCGCTTCTCCATTTCAGATCTAGTACACCAACTTAAACACGGCATGTCGCAATCGGTGACGAAGCATGCGAGAGCCAATGAGCGTTTGATATCACTGCCGTAAAACATGTCGTAACGCTTCGGGCGCAATTTTTGAATTTGAATTCACCATGAGCGCGGGATTGACGTTTACGGTCTCTGCTGAGAAGTGGAGATGAAGATCACTGGATAAAGGGCTGAATTTGGATCTGTTTCTTGCAAACAACGTATGGATTCTAAAGATTTGGATTACATCAAGCTAATAAAATTGATGTATTTTGTGAATTTATGTTGTGTTTTAGTGTATTATGGGTCTATAGGAGAAAACGCCTTTTGTGTCTCACGGTAAATAAACCAAATATTACAAAATGGTTAAACGATTAAATAAGGTATTTGTAAGGTTTTAAAGTGTATTCTTGTTTAACACCATGTAGGCTAATCCTCCAAAACGAGTTTGCAGCAGAAGGCACGAACAGAGCGAAATGTTATTATTTATGAGTAACGATCGCGAGTGCTGCACTGGCGATTTCTTTTTTTCTGCTTTGTTTTGTCCTGCCCTGGTTGCACCGGATTGTTGTGGATTGCAGAAGCGCAGAGAACCTTCTTTTTCATTTGAACCCTTAACGTTCGTTTTCAAAACTGTGTAACTCACCGAGTGGTTAGTGACGTTGATGTTCCAAAACAAGTAGCGTAGCGAAATACAGTTTCTGTCGTGTTTTATTTGCCATTTTGTAAAATCCCATTGATTTCTGTTGGACTCATTGCTCGTTGATATTACTGCACTACCGGAAACGGAAAAGATGCTTCAAGGCCTGTTCACACCGGGACGAATTTCGCGTGCGATATTCGCAGACATTTAACGCCTCGTGACTAAACAAAGGGCGCCAATGTGAGTGGGCACACTGACGCGAAAAACGCCACGCGTAAAAGCGGCATTTTTAAAAAAAACGCCTCGGGTTCGTTTTTTTGGTTTGACGCACCGCGTCAAAAACTATCCGACCAATGAGATTGGCGCTTTTGCTCACGTGTCTGGAGCTTCTGAAGTTACAGTAAAACACAACTTGGGGGCGCTTATACACAAAACGGTCTTGCCGAGCACACATACGTAACGGCGAAGAAGATATACGCCAAGTAGCGTCTACACTGCCGGGAAGAAATAAGACGAGGAAGATGCAAGGCAAGATGAATGTAGAGCTGCTGGTCTCGTTGGTGTCGGAACATAAAGAACTATATGACAAATGCAACATGACTTGCTCTCTTCTTCTGAGTGACAAGCGAGTGTCAGAAGCGTAAAATTGCGCAGCGCTACCTTGTGTACCGGGGTATTTCTGTTTTACATTAAGCGCCATCTAATGTCAGGGAACGAATTTGCATGTTCACTCGGCTCATCTTCAGCGAAAATCGCTTGGGTGTGAACACAAAAAACGTGTTGAAAAATGCTGGCGAATAACGCGTGCCGATATTCGTCCCGGTGTGTACGGCCCTTCAGACTCAAATATCGAGCGGAAGTTTATACACGGTTGTGAGGTATCTGAAAAAATATTTCCACTATAGCAAATAACACGGATTGAAATCATACATTGCACCGATATATTTGTTTTTAATCATCAACGAACACCACTTTAAGGAATTATCCTTTAAAGTGTAAGTTGCAGGTTAAATTTTTCACGAAGTAATGCAATGTGTTTATTAAACATAAAGATAAGAACCGCCCACCATTGTTTTTTATACCAAAATGCTGATATAATATGAAAAGTTGGCACTTTTAACAGTGGTTTTAACCGCTCCCGCGCCCTTCCACTAGATAGGGCGTGACGTCATAAGAGGAACTCACTAGTAGAGTTACCGTACGCTAGCAGCTATATTCGCCTTACATAACTTCAGAAAAGTTGGTTGTATGTTTTATTTGATAAAAAAAATTATGGATAAAATAACTCCATTGTAAACATACTCGTGTGTGCTGACTTCAAGGGGACCGTGATCCTGCCTGAAATGAGAATACGCTATTCGCAAAACAAACGGGTTCAGGCACGTCAGATCAGCCGGTCGCAGGCTGTTCCACTAAACTCCAAAACGCGTTCACCTCACGGCAGCACACACTCTCCACTGCTGATTCAACTGGCATAGCCCACACAAACACAGTGATGTGTCTTTTTCTTTTCTGACAATAAACATCGCTAATTAAATCGTGAGAAATTGATAACGCGTGGATTGAGGAAGGGTATTACATGACGTTTGAGGCGTCGATGAGACTAGCGATTGCGCCTGTGCAGTGTGTGCATCTCTAACGTTGCAGGCTTGCAGCTCTGATTTGGACTGACTTACTGTAAGTAAATAATGTCTTCAGTCGTTGTCCCTCCTTGCTATTCTACATGACGGCAATATTTTGAAAAGACTTGCTTGTTCCGTTATATTATCCGGGTTAAGTTTGCACCAGGCTAGACTAGCTCTAACGTAGCTAACGCTACTCACCAGGACACCTGGCCAACCCTCCACTAATACTCCTCACACCAAGCATTAATAACTCTTTGAGTGCCATGGCTGCCCTGAGTGCCCTCTCTCATGCCTGACCGGTTAAAAATTGTAGGGCTGTGGTCCATAAAGAATTTGATGGTTTCCCACATCCTCAGTCGTTCTCCAAATAGCCATAATACAGTAAGAATCTAGCAGATGGGTTGCGAGTTCCTCTTGTGACGTCATCACCCAGTAACTGAAAAAACACGCTACCTTTGAAGAAACCCCAATAAATGTTATTTTAACGCATTTTAAGACAGAAATAATTAAATATATACATATAGAGCACTTTAATTTACACATTAATTGGCTGTGGTGGTTAACCTGCAACTTACACTTTAAAGGTAGGGTAGGTAGGAATTGTCTAAAAAACTTCTTTTCCAAATTTGTTTAAACTTTATTTATATATCAATACATAATTAAAATGTAAGTACTCTGAAAAAGAAAGTATAAAAATCGAGTGTCTGTAGACCTCTCACGACTGTTTTAAAGACAGCTCATTATTTCCATTCACTCCACCCCCTCCCTTCTGGGCTCCTTCCAAAGCCACGCCCCCAAAACACATGAACGCGCGACTCCGACCGCTGAGCTGGAGGACGCATTATTTACCTGAGACGAGCGGAGAGGAAGGAGCACAGTGCATGTAGTGACATCATGTCAGAATCACATGTAATAAAAAAATCTAACTTTATCATTATGAATATAAACAAATAAGATGTATTTTAGTACTCACTATCAAGCTAGCATATTGATATTGGTAAAGTTTAAAATATTTTTTTTTTATTCGCTAACGAGCTAGTTATATCTATACGGCAAAGCTAAAAACAGGTTGCATTGATACACGTTTTTCCATTTCCATTAGTTACACTGTGATGAAGATGAATTTCGTGTAAGATTCATAACATATATGGTGTTCTGCATGTAAGAGTTTCCATGATGAAAACATTGTTGACTCTGATGAGGACTACACTCCAGAGACAAGTACCGCATCGTCAGCTCGAGGACAGGTCCGGGGTCGAGGGCGAAGCAGAGGAGGTCGTGCAAGAGGCCGTGCAACTTGGGTCTGAGGATATTGACACGCGTTTTATTTCTTTGTTTATCCAAAGACTTTTTGTTCATTACCTTTTCTAGTACTGTCTTCCTTTTTTGCCTTGTTTGCCTTCGCTAACTGCATATGCCGGTAATGTGAATTTTGATGTGCTCTTTCTCTGCCATTGTTTTGCTATTCCTAGGTTCCGTGCCTGTTGAATTCCTCAAATCAAACGGGTTCGCGCAAGTGGGCAGATCCTGTGTGGCAAAAGGGTGGTTGCCATGGTTGCGAGAGAGTGACAGTCGCCTAAGCCAATCCTTTGTTTCGTCCCGAATGGAAATAATGAGCTGTGTTTAATGCAGATTAAACGGTCTAGAGCAGGGTTGGCTAACCCTGCTCCTGCCGATCGACTGTCCTGCACAGTTCATCTCCAACCCTAATCAAACACACCTGCCTTTAATTTGCAAGCGATCCTGAAGACGTTAATTGGATGCTTCAGGTGTGTTTGATTAGGGTTGGAGATAAACTGTGCTGGACAGTCGATCGGCAGGAGCAGGGTTGGGCACCCCTGGTCTAGAGTCACTCGATTTTTATACTCTTTTTTTCAGAGTACTTACATTTTAATTATGTAATGATATGTATAGAAAGTTTAAACAAATTTGGAAAAAAGTTTTTTATAAAATTCCTACCTACCCTACCTTTAAGTGTGAATTTCTGTTGTGTTTGGACATCTGGACACTAAGTTATAACTGTAAACCATCTAACCTGTCTGCATTGTTTGTAGTAGGTGTGTTTGTAGTCTCTGACATGCTAAACTGCTCCAGGTCTCTCACTACATCCTGATGACCTGCCTGCAGGGCCAGATCCCGAGCATCTCTGCCCTGAGAGAGAAAGAAAAAAGGAAGGAGATAAAACTAGAAGGAATGAGACAAAACAAGACATAACCAGAGATAATGTTTAGGAAATGATTTGCAAAATATTACATCAATAGTGTTTCAGGATTTTGTGTTTGAAGTAGCAGGACTACTTCCATTAGGGATCATATAGGTTAACTTAATTAGTTTAGCTTACAGACATATAACTATTTTTTAAGTAATTTTATGAATAACAATGTATTGTGTAAATGTTTCACAGCAAATAAAACTAAAACTATTTAAAATATTTTAACTGAAATAAAGATGAAATAAAACAAAATATAAATACTAGATGAAAAACAAACTAAAATAAGCACTAAAATTACTAATTGTAAATAAATAATAATAATAATAATAATAATAATAATAATGACTAAAGCTCATACAATTACTAAAAAGTTAACTAAAATTAAATCTTAAAATATAAAAACAACAGGTAATTGAAAATAATAATAAAAATTACATTAGTACATAAATGATAGTAAAGGTTATGTCATCTGCTGTTTTAAATGCTCAAGCTCTTTAATGATTCTGATTAGCTGTCAATGCTTTTGTAGTTCATTAGACGAAAAAAAAGTTCTGAAAAGTTCTTTTGTCATAGAATTTGAATAGTTACCGCAATTATACTTAGTTATCTGTATTAATTGTCCTTGAATGGGCCTTAAAAGTACTGGTAGTGTTATAAAAGTCTGTGATACGCTAATTTGATTAGTTTTTTCCTTTAATGAAAAGAGAGATTTGGCAGAGAGATTTTTTCATAATTGAATGTTATGCACCTGTTTGTCCACTACTCCCACCCAAGCAGCGCCGTGTTGAAGAAGCAACCGAACAGCCTCTGTTTTTCCTGCCTTACTTGCACACATCACACCCGTCCAGTAAAAATCATCACGGAAGTTGACATCACAGCCACACCGCAAGAGGTCTTTCAAGGCCCGAATGTTGCCCTCCTGGGCATATCGGAGAAGTTTGTGTCCATCACGCTCTGAGGTCCTGACCGGTTGGACATTAGAAGCTTCTTGTCTTTGTGCTTCTCTTCTTCTTCGACTGGGTCCTCATGTCAAAAGATAATGGGTTATCATGATAAAACTGTAGAATAATGTGTCTTAAACAGCTACAACTATTATAAATTAAAGGGGATGTCTAATGCTATTTCATGCATACTGACTTATTTACACTGTTAAATAGTTGGATTTTCCAGCTAAACATGGCCAAAATGTTAAAATACGAGTTGAACATTATTCTGTGCCAAAATACACTCCATCAGGGTTCGTATAAGTTTCGTAAAGTTTTTTTCCTGAGTATAGCCCTGTATGAAGGGCGGAATTCCTTGTATGGGCACTTTTCCTGGAAAAGCGCACGCACACATCTCATGTCGCCGATAGCTTAGCTTAGCATAATGAATGGAATCATTTGTTGCCAGCTAGCATGTCATGAGTAAAAGTGATAAAAAAAAAAAAATGAATTACTTCTTGTGGCCTGCGTATTCACAATGAGTACAAATAGCAATGCAGATTAAGACTAGGCGATTTCCTAGGCAGATATTGACTTGGGACTATATTGGGGGGAAGCACAGGCGAAGCACTGCTACTTGGGCGCAAAGATATCACACAACACCTGAAATCCCCCAACTTCCGTCAACATACCAGCGTGAATAGTAGCCGGCTATTCTTCCTACAGTAGACATAATGAATGGCGATGAACATGGCAGATTTTGTGAGAGACGAGGAGGGTGACTTCTCAGACAGTCAAGAGCCAGAACCATACCTCTATTAACCAGAGTTTTCAGAAGAAGAGCTGCATGCTTTGGAAATAGAATGACAGGAGGAGGAGGTTGCGATCGCTCAACAGCCTGAGACGTGAGGATGAGAGTCAACACGAACTGGTGGTGAGTGTGATATCTCTGCGCCCAAGTAGCAGTGATTCGCCTCTGCTTCCCCCCAATATAGTCCATAGTCAATATAGTCAATATCTGCCTAGGAAATTGCCTAGTCTTAAAGGGATAGTTCACTTTGAAATTAAATTTTGGTATGTTTTAGCTTACCTCAAGGGCATCCAAGATGTAGGTGTCTTTTTTTCCGCAGTAGTTTCAATTTTGATATTTTTAGGTCAAACCGTTCTTGTCTGTCAGTGATTTAATGCAGGTCTGTGGTCACTGTCTCAAAGAGCATGCACAGAGTCCAAATTAAAACAATTCCCCATCGTCCAAATTAAACAATTCCCCATCGTAAGTACACATTGATGGCCTAAGACACGAAACGGTTTGTGTGAGAAAACGAACAGTATTTATATCGTTTTTACCTCTTATACACAGCCACGTCCAAGTGATCTGAGGGCACGCGCGCATCCTGGTGTGTGACGTGTACGCAGACTGGTGCATAGATATATACACTAGATGTCGCCTTGTCTACGGCAGTTCATTGGAACGAATGTCTTTAAGGTGACATCTAGTGTATATATCTATGCACCAGTCTGCGTACACGTCACACACCAGGATGCGCACGCGCCCTCAGATCACTTGGACGTGGCTGTGTATAAGAAGTAAAAACTATATAAATACTGTTCGTTTTCTCACACAAACCGCTCGTTTCGTGTCTTAGGCCATCAATGTGTACTTACGATGGGGAATTGTTTAATTTGGACGATGGGGAATTGTTTTAATTTGGACTCTGTGCATGCTCTTTGAGACAGTGACCACACACCTGCATTAAATGACTGACAGACAAGAACGGTTTGACCTAAAAATATCAAAATTGAAACTATTGCGGAAAAAAAGACACCTACATCTTGGATGCCCTTGAGGTAAGCTAAAACATACCAAAATTTAATTTCAAAGTGAACTATTCCTTTAATCTGCATTGCTATTTGTACTCGTTGTGAATATGCAGGCCACAAGAAGTAATTTTTTTTTTTTTTTTTTTATCACCTTTACTCATGACATGCTAGCTGGCAACAAAGGATTCCATTCATTATGCTAAGCTAAGCTAGCTGTGGCGCTTCCAAACTAAAACAATGCATGCACTGAGACAAAAATGTGTTTGCCCACCTATCTAAATGTAGGAAAGACGGTGAATAAGCCCTATTTCAAAAAACAGTGGAGTGTTCCTTTAATATTGAAATATTCGCCAAGGAACACTCAAGTAACATTAGAACAGCCTTCTATCTGTACCGTTTTGGCTTCTTTGCTCACTGTTTTGCTATTATACTCGTGCACTAACTCGTTCACTAAGCTGAACAGCCAACCAGAGTTCCCTCTTTCACCGACGGCCCGACGCCGATTCAACATGTCGAATCGCCCGAAAAAAAGCAGACGAGGACCAATTTTTACCGACGGAGCGGAACCGTGCGGAACACACTGAGAAAATTTAGTCGGCCGACGCACAAAAACTGCCCGTCGGCTTGGTGTGTTCCAGGCCGTTCCACCCAAATTCCACCCATTTGAACATTGTTTTTTATTTAAAGTGGGTCATATATGTAGTCGAAATGTAAAATAAATTTTGAATTTGGTGCCTTCGTGACCGAGGAAAGACAAAAAATAACTTCAGGACGCATTTGTATGAAAGACAACAACTCCCACAATGCACCACATTGCACAGCTCCGCAAGCCACTCCCACTAATCCAGAAAGGCATATCTGCCTATAAGAGAAATCACTCTTCCGTCTACAAGGCTAGCTACCACCAGAGCTTGAAATTCATTTCACATTCACACAAAATGTCTAGTTAGTTGGCGAACTCATTAGTGCATTACTCCTCATTTGTATTTCTTTCGAAAAGGTGAATTATTGCATGGTACCTGGATGTTCAGTCAGAACATATGCGGTGCGAAACTAGGATAGTTCTCAACACAAACGTCCGTGTCCTCGTCTGATTCAGAGATTTCGTCCAGGAGAAATTGTCATCGTTGAAATTCTTTGCCGCAGACGGACTCTATCTCTGTGTTCGTAGTTGCATCTTACAGTCTATGAGTTGCATAGTGAGATCACCGGCGCCACCAGTCCGCCCTAACTCGAGCCAGTCCGGGCTCCTCGTCCGCGGCAGGCAGGTCTTCTGCCTCGGCTGCTCTTCGCTATAATGCGGCTTGTAAAGGTAGCCACAAACACCTGATTCAAGCATCAGACTTCCGAAATCCTCTTCTTCTATATCATATTGAGCACTCTCCTCCGCTATTGTCATTACTTTACATCTGTCTCCACAGCGCCTGTTAGCTTAGCTTCAAACAAGATGGAGGATATTGCTTTCAGTTTCAGAGAGTAAAGTCCCACCCACTGATCTGTAATGGGTCTGTAGCGTGAGCGTGTCCCGCCTCCTGGGAAAGAAGAGGAACTAGTGCTTGTAGTCTCAACAGAAATCCCCCCCTCTTACACTTCCTCCTACAATGACGCAAAATGACGATTTTTGCGTCATTGTAGGAGGAAGTGTAAAAGGTAAATAACGGATTTCTCCCGTCTCAGGGGAAAATGAGAGAGTGTTGCACGACCATTCAATAGTATGACTGGGTTTCTAACAATGCAAAGCTTAATGCAAATGGGTGGAGTGTCCCTTTAAGAGCACGCCCATCAACGTGCTTCGTTTGGGTTACGGAAGTCGTCTGCAGTGCTGCACGGCATGCGTCCAAGACCTCAACTGTTTTCGGAAAGAAGCAGTACAGCTGTATCTGTTTTTTATAAAACTGATAAAACTAAAGACTCTTTGGAGATATGAAGGATGCAGTACTACTCTATAGGTACTTACGATTAACATGAGATTGGCAGAAACTGTGTGTTATGTCCCCTTTAAACTCTGAAGGAATGCAAAGATTAAATTTCTTAATGAAGACTACTCATACTGTATAGGATTTTGAAGGGCACAATTACTGTATAGCCTAGACTTTATGCACCAGAGAAACAAGCCCACAACCATCTACCTCGCCGATTTAGTAATGGTCTATCAACCACCCAGAACTCTCCTTTCCTCTGAACACACCTCTCTGGTCACTCCCAAATTCAAATATAAAAAGTTTGGAGGCCGGTCATTTGCCGTCCAGGGCCCTAATCTGTGGAACGCTTTACCAACACTCCTACGAAGCATCACCGTGTTGAGTGTTTTTAAATCGCAGTTGAAAACACATCTGTTCAGACAAGCTTTTAACATGTAACCTCTGACTCTGACTGATATTTGTGTTTTATTTTCTGTTGTCTATTGATGCTTTTACTGTTACCTTTTGGCTGTTGTAAGGCGCTATAAAAATAAAATTTGATTGATTGATTTAAAATTTTGTGTTTAAACTTCCAGTTTTGCGGTAGCTCTATATATTACTATGGCATTGCTCTGGAACGCTGGTTCTATGAATGGTGGAAGACCACCAGAGATGGTCAGTACATGGTGGAAGGAGTTGCATCTTGCACATCACATCGAGAATCTCGTATTAATTCAGTCACACGTGACTATGACCAATGACAGGTTGGATGCTATATGAGTTCTGACTATGTTACGGTCGGTCTCTTAGTCATTCTCAATCAGAGTGACTAGAGACTCCGGCAGTCTTCCACCATTCATAGAACAACGGTTACACAAGTAACCAGCATTCTATTTCACTGTTGCAGACCACCAGAGACGATCAGTACATGGAGGAAGATGAATACAGCCATACAGCCAAGTCACGAGGATAAAATAACTTAAACGTTATCTGGCAACACAGGGGAGACAATCAAAGGCATAGGAGCCACATTAAGCATATGAAACCTTGTGAACGTGCAAGATGATTCCTATGTGGCTGTCACACATATCTCTGAGAGGGGCACGCCACGTAATGCTGCCCAAGAAGTAGCCACAGCCTTGTCCTCCTTTCTAAACACCTCCAGCTGAATAGGCTGATTTGTGAACTGAGATGACAATACCTTGGGCTGGAAAGCTGGGTTTGGCCAAAGTGTAACTTGATTGCTCTCTGGCCCCCACCTGAGACACTGCGGACTCTCCATCTGTCCAGCAATCCCTTGCAAATCCCACTGGGAACACACTAAGCTTAAGCCGCATAGCTCCTTTAAGAAAAGCCACCACTAGCCTATTTGCACTGATTGACACCTGCCCCATAGGATCTCAATGGGCTGACAGGGCTGCCACAAACACCTTAAGAGTGGCTGGAGAGTGTCAAATAAGTACTGCAGAAAGTCCAAGACTACACTGATAGGGCAATCAATTGAAAACCATAAGAGGCTATGTGTCGTTGCCTTGCTGGCAAGAGGTCCACGGCTGCTGTTCCATAAATTATCCAGATTGACCGGACAACCTCCTTGTGCAGACACTACTCCCCTGGTTTCGGCCTTGAACGGAAAGTGAGTCTGCCACACTGTTGCAGCAACCGGAATGTGTGCTGCTCTGACTGACAGGAAGTGTTTGTTTGCCCACAATGGAAGCACTCTCGTCAACTGGAGACAGTATAGGGACCTCGTGCCTCCCTGGTGGTTGTTTAAAAATACCACTGTGTATTGTCCGTCCTTACCAGAATGTGTCTCCCTGAGAGTTCCTGCCTGAAATGTCTCAGGGTAAAGAGTACTGCCCACAGCTCCAGGAGTTTGATGTGAGGTGCCCCCAACTGAGGGTCCCAACTGCCCCGTATACCTCGGTGTTGCCAAAGTCCTTCCCAGGCATCTACAGTCTGTAACATGCAGAAAGGAAGACGGTCAAGGCTCTTGAGGTCCAGGATGGGCATGAAGCTCCCATCTTTCTTAAAGATAAGAAAATATTTTGAGTGGAATCCCCCGGGGTGGATGTGGGGATCTATTGGCTCTATCGGATCCTTCAAATGTTTTGGACCTCCATCGGGCAAGGGCACTGACAAAGGTCCTGGACCACTGTAGAATGGACCTGGGTGCTCACTAGGGGTCTGTGACGGAACTGAAGACAATAGCCCAGTCCAGTCCAGTCAGTGCAGGATGGTTCACACTGCACCCAATATGCTGAGATCGGGATTCTGCTGCTAGAGGTAACTGACGAAGGTTGTTACGGCATGCCACTGAAAGCTTGGACTGAGCAAAGCACACTTGACACCTGGTCTGCGTAATAAGCCCAATAGACTTTCCACTGGAGATGGCAATCGATCCAAAGGCCTGCTGAGAAGCGTCACCAGCAACAGATGAGCCATTGAATACCCCACACGACTCAACCCTGAGACAGTGTTCTAAATACGCACTAATAAGTCATAAATAAGTACTAATAAGCAAGAGGTTTGAAGGACCCAACACAGGAAGAGGTGTGTCCAAGTTCAGCCTAGCAACGGCCATCTTGATTGTGTCCTGCAGCGAGAACACTACTGAAGAATCAGCACCTTGAAGACCTGAGCCCTCATCACTATGAGAGTGTTGAGACGGAGAATGTAAAGATGAAGTCTCCTCTAAAGGTGCAAAACACTCCTGCTCATGAGCAATGAATCCGATGCTGCTAAAGACAAGGTGCCCAGATCCTCCATGGAACATTCAGCTGCTGGTTTGAACCTGGGCAATGAGGAGGTAGATACGGATCCCCCCCATTTCCTCATTTACATTCAGAGTGGCAGAAGGAAATTACATTGCCAATAGAGCTTGAATGCCCTGCACAGCATTATAGTTCAGCCACCTGGTGGGATAGTGTCGTAGATGTGGTCTGTTTCTTCCTTGGAGGCCCTTCAGTTTTGCTAGCTGAACACTTACTACCAGTCTGAACCTTGGCTCTGGCTGGTGCTGATGAATTTTGAACTTCAGGCCAGTCTGTTGCCTAACCTCAAGAGGCATCAAATTACATTCTGGGAAAGGATCAACAAAGGCCTCCCTGAGATGCTTGATGCCTAGACAGACAGGACATTGGGCATCCATAAGATCCATAGGACCTGAACATGTGGTACATGAGGCAGCCATATCACCTAAACGTTGAGAAAATAAACCCTGGTAAACCAATGGGTTAATTAACAGAGCTGAATATGGCACTGCAATGATAGGTGCAATAATTGGTTGTCACGGTAACCACACACAATGACTGACGCCATGGTTTACCAGTGAGTGCATCTACGGCCAATGAGTTTTAATACAAACACTCACCTCAATTTCTCTGACAGGAACAGGCGCTAAGTGAAGACCCTGGATAACTAATGGGTCCAAAACATACAAACAATATAAATCCAATAGCGAAACCAACGACGAATCCAGTGTTGTTTTGCTTTCTCGAGACACAGCTATAACAGGAGACACAGCTATAACAGGGAACAAATGCCAACCAAAGAGCTGTGCACACTCGAGCAAGATCTCTTTGCGAGAATGACAAAGAGACCGACCGTGACGTAATCAGAACTGAAATAGCTTCCATTAAGTCAAAGTCACAAGTAACTGAATTAATACGAGATTCTTGATGTGATGCATGAGGCGCAACTCCTTCCACCATGTACTGACCGTCTCTGGCGGTCTGGAACAGTGAAATAGAAGAGTAATTAGCGGGTGAAGTGGATTTACTTATTATAGAGTTTACAAAAGTTACCATGAGCATTATAATGTTTAAAGCGGATGTCTTAAAAAATGTCAGTTGACTGAGAAGATTTTAAAACAAGCGGTTAATTTATAAGATCTGTAAGAAAACAAAGAGCGCAAAGAGGTCTATAGATTAGGGGTGTGCCATATCATACCGTCCACGATAATACCGGTATAAATTTTTACATGATAAAAAAGTGTCATATCGCGATATCACTGATATAGCGATGCAATGACGTATGGCGCATTACGTTCCTTAGCACGCACAATAACAACACCTGTCTGAGCGCGAGAGCAGCAAGTCAGCCTCCAATGACGATTTAGTACCTAAAAAGGAGCTACTTCAATAGTATTTTAATAATTCCCGCAGGTCTACCACTTATAATGCGGGAAATTCCCCCGCAAATATTGATTTTACCAACCGCGTGAGTTTTCAGCGGTGCCGCGTCTTCTCTCTCTCTCGCTTTCAAAATGGGTTGCACAAGTCAAGCGTCGATACCACACTCTTGTGTTTAGCAGTCAGGACATGACGGAATTGTCTTTTGTCACTTGCATCGTAACTAAAGTTTATCATTTTCACTTCTTTTTAAGTCTTATCAGTTTAAACATTTGCGATTTTAAACTATTCAGTACTCTCGCGCGCTCTCTGAGAGATGTTTACTCTGCGTGCATACAGTAAAGCCGCCTCACAAACAGCTCGCGAGTAACAAAAGTTCCATTTCGCGGATTATATTGCTTTAACGGGGGAAAAAACACGCAAAATTGTGTAAAAATTCCGGTCATGGTTAGTATATTCGTAAACAGTCGGTTATGTCTGAAATAACCATAAAACGTGCGTGACAGTGTGACAGACAGTATAACAGTAATGGATCCGGGCACTAGCTCTAAAAGTGACAGCAGCCATGTGTCTGTCATTAATGTTGTCGTCAAAACAACAAAAGATAGCTTTCATTGTAAGGAATCAGAATTAGCCTAATAGCCTTTAATTTAATTTAGTCAGGACTAGTGTTATTTTACATTTGATTACCTTATTCAGTTTCTGTAGTATTTCTGAATAGTGTTAGACCTACCCAAAAACGTTTCTCTTTATTTGTATCTTTATTATTTTGTATATGTTTTGCTACTTTTTTCAATTTAATTCAAAGATTGAAATCAAGCTTCCTTGTGTTGTGTAAACTCTGAAATACAAAATTACCCAATTGTAAAAACACAATGAGTGAGCAAACATTTAGGTGAGATAAATGTAATAAAAAAAATTGTCAAATTTTTTTTTTATATCGTCATAAATATCATTATCGCAAATATTCTTGAAATATCGTGATATAATTTTGAGGCTATATCGCCCACCCCTACTATAGATTATAGTTTTATGAAAAAGGCAGTTTAGTAGAAGCCACACTGTGCCAATAATTATATAAATACATTTGTGACAAATATCAGTGCAACTTAAAAAAAATGTGCAATCTATTTATGGAATCATACTTTAAGACATAATTTAAACATATATGCTTGTAGTCAAAGCCCAAATTTCAGTTTGAATGTTCTAACAGTTATGAAGTAACAAGAGCAATTACAGCAATACCATGGTTTAGGCCTATGATTTTATTTCCTTCTTTCATTTTCCCACCCTACCAAAATGCAAAGACATTCAGAATAAATTATGGAAACTAGGTCTGTCAAAGTTTAGTTTTTCATGACCATTTCCCGCTTTTTGGTGCTGTGTCTTTAAAGCATAACTGGTTGCCGCAGGTGCTAACATATTTAGGGGAAAATATATGGTAAGCTGACTCTTATCAGTTTTATAAATAATAAATGTGTAAATATTGGTGGTCATGGTAATGTATTTATCAGCTTTTTTGCAAAAAAGTGTTACAGAATATTTTCATAACACCACTATTATTTTTACTTTCAATCATCAGTTGTATCAATGTAACAATGTGCCAGCTGATAACTAGATTTTTCATTTGACCGCTTTCAATACTTTTAAATCATGCAAAAAAGGATTCCAACTTCAGCTGAGTTGTGACCAGGAGAACTGGGAAGGAAATAAAATCAAAATGAAACAATATTTTTTTAGATGCTGTGATCATAATTCTCAATCTGCGTATTATCTTCATCTCTACCTGCTCTTCTTCTCACTCTCCTTATGGTTGCTGCTTCTCCCTCTTTTGGCCTTTCTCCATCTCTCTCTTGTAGCAGGGTTTGGTAGAAGTCTCTGGCCTCCTCCCCAGAAAGTGTTTGCTTGTCTTCTCTCTTTCTTTCTATCCAGAGATTTTCCTCCTCTTTACCTCTGGTAAAGTAGACTGGTTTGCTCATCTTTAACACAGTATCTGCTAAAGAGGAAATATCTGATGGGGCTGCTGCTCATGTCTTTGAGACTAAAACCAAGAGAATAAAAAAAAAGCTTTAAAATATTTAAATAGAATAAAAGCTTTAAAATATTCAATGCCTTCTCATTCTTAGGTCAGTTAAATGTCTTGCTTTATATGGGCAGCTAAACATTATCTCTGAAATAAATTCATTAACAGCAAATGATTAAATCAAAGAAGCTTGATCAAGACTAGAACAAATCAGTAATGGGTAAACACAGAGTTCTTATTTTCTAAATAAATGGATTTACATCCTTTGATACTGATAGTGTAATTATAGTCACTGTGCCATTTAGCATTCCACAAATCAGAGAGATGTACAATAGTTACACAGCCACAATCTGTATAATTACAAAACATAAATCAAAGGAAAGAAATAACAATACACTTTTAATTGCGCGTGAATTTGGGACTATAATTCCCACTCTGTGTGAGCACATCCAGAAAAATAAAACAAACGATTAAAAAAAAAACCTACATACGGTAAACAAACACTGTGCTCCTCTTCTTGTTGTGATGTTTATTGGCGACCAAAGTGAACTGTTGCCACCAACTGGTCTGGAGTATGAAGTGTTTGGTTTAAACCATAGAACTGATGGGAGAAACAATGACCGAAACAACCATAGCAAAATGATTCACTGTTTTGAAGCTCTCTGAACGCCAAACAGGCTGGTGACGCCTGCTGGTCAGAATTGTGTAAATGCATCGAAAACTCAGTGAAAAACATTTTACAAAGCAATTGCAAATGTTTTATTGAAAGTGTAATCTATTAAATGCAATTAACAAATAATCTAATACCATTAAATATGAAATGTCGGTATAAATGTGTTATTTTTATTAAATTGTTGTTACTAAATTGTTCTTGTTTGTTTGTTTTTTTATGGAGAGATTGGCAAATCAGGCCAATAAGAGACAACAATTCTTCCTTTGTATTATACAAATGTGTCAACAAAAATGTCCACTGGTTTGGTTAATCATTGAACCATTGAAATTTCTAAACAGTTATGACGTCATGAAGCCTCGTTTACTGAAATCACGTGACTCTTGCATTTTGATACGAGCTCCGAATCACTGGTTCGAAACAAAAGATTCACAAAGGTTCCGAAGCTTCACTAAGCAGTGTTTCGAAAACGCCCATCACTATTTAAATTGTGAATAATAGTTATTTTGAGATATGCATAATATGCATGGCATGCAATGATCACATGCTAACAGCCTCTTGGTGTATGGCAAGCCGTTTTAACATTTAATCCTTAAAACCTACTAGTCTCTAGCCTGGCAAGCCAGACCTACATCAAGATGTTAGGTCTGGCAACTCACCATAGACACGGCTCAATCCAAGGGGCGGGATAAACGGCTGTCTTTCAAATTCCCTCTGCACGCAATAGGACAGCGCTTCAACCAACCAGAGCGTTTTCCCAACAGCTGAGCTAATGTTAGTTGATAGATTCAACTTTTGAATCTGGCCGGCAAAACTACGAACACATCTTCCTTTTTTAAGAATGACTTAAGTGCCGTTCTTTGCTCTTTTCTCAAAAAAAACTTAACTTTCCTCAGTCTTGAACAGTTCCAGATTTGAAAGACTGTTCGCCAGAAGCAGCAACTCTTCTTTGTTTTCAAGTAGTAGGGAACCGTTGCAACTCTGTTGTCATTATGTTAAGCCCGCCCCGCCTACTCTATACGCGATGTGACTGACTTAATTTAGGTTTTTACAGCTCCGAAAGTCAACAGAGAGTTGCTAGACTACCCTGGCTGCAAAATACATTTTGCTGCCGCTAGGGTGCGTCTAGATTTCTAGGCTAACTAGTCTCTATTTTCATGCTACTACTAGTAGCCTACTTATTTTTTAGATACTAGTATCTATTCCATTAAGTACTAGTACTTATTCATTAGATTCTAGTGCCTATTAAATTGGTACTAGTACATATTTATTATATACCACCAGTACTTATTCATTAGTTACTAGTAGGCTACTTATTATTAGATACTAGTAATAATTAATTAGATACTAGTACATATTAAATAGATACTACTTATTCATTAGACACTAGTACTTATTTCAGTAGTGACTAGTAACTATTCTTTTGTTACTAGAGACAAATTATTATTATTTTGCCATTGACTTCTATGGGGATCTGTCATTCAAATATCAACTATTATGGCAAGCCGTTTTAACATTTAATCCTTAAAACCTACTAGTATCTATTTTCATGCTACTAGTACTTATTTTTTTAGATACTAGTATCTATTCCATTAAGTACTAGTACTTATTCATTAGCTACTAGTGCTTATTCATTAAATTATAGTGCCTATTAAATTGGTACTATACTTATTCATTAGATACTAGTACTTATTCATTAGTTACTAGTATTTATTATTAGATACTACTTATTAATTAGATACTAGTAACTATTAAATAGATACTAGTACTTATTTCAATAGTGACTAGTAACTATTCTTTTGTTAACAATTTGGTTTTTTTTTTGCCATTGACTTCTATGGGCATCTGTCATTCAGATATCAACTATTCAATTCTGACTAGTATGTATTCCAGTTGTGACTAGTACATATACAGTATATTTGATACTAGTAGTTATTCATTAGTACTTATTTTTTTAGATACCAATACCTATTACTAGATTCAATAAATACTAGTACTAAGTCATTAGATACTTTAGGTACTAGTGCCCAAGGCCACATTAATGCACGGGCTTACCTTGGCTGAAGCCCAGGGGCCTCCCAAGTTCAGGTTCATGATGAGCTGAAAAGGTCATATTGTTTTGTAACTTGTCAGGTTTTCTGTCAATCACTCTAATCGCACGTTACATGTCTGCTGATTGAGTGAACCACGTGGCCCCATAAGCCCCGTTCACACAGTCACGGCGCTGATCCACTTTTGCGACACGACTGTCGCGTGGTGTCGCGACTCCTCCCCACATTGGTACATTGATGGGCGTTTACCGCTATGGGCGTGGATTTGACCGAGCGGGAAATGTAGCGTATCAGAACAGAGGACCTGCGAGAGACTTCCCTCCATCTCCATATGCTCTACTTCTATTGGATAGACGCGTCACGTTTAACGGAATTCATTGCATAAAGATGAGCATCGGCCAGCTTTTTGACGCGCAGCACTTTTTCAAATGAAGCGCCGCCTTCCCGGAATGCTTTGCGGGCGCGTCAAAGTCGCTTGACGTCACCCTTAGGAATATAGTGGAGAGCGGCGCGACAGAAGTGTCGCATGGACAAGTGGATCAGCGCCGTCAGCGATTTTGTCGCTGTATGTCGCTAGTCTCTATACTAACGGCGTTGATCCACTTTTGCGACACGACTGTCGCGTGGTGTCGCGACGCCTCCCCACATTGGTACGTTGATGGCCGTTTACCGCTATGGGCGTGGTTTTGACCGAGCGGGAAATGTAGCGTATCAGAACAGAGGACCTGCGAGAAACTTCCCTCCGTCTCCATATGCTCTACTTCTATTGGATAGACGCGTCACGTTTAACGGAATTCATTTGCATAAAGATGAGCATCGGCCAGCTTTTCGATGCGCAGCACTTTTTCAAATGAAGCGCCGCCTTCCCGGAATGCTTTGCGGGCGCGTCAAAGTCGCTTGGCGTCACCCATAGGAATATAGTGGAGAGTGGCGCGACAGAAGTGTAGCACCGTAACGGCGCTGATCCACTTTTGCGACTCCCCACACAACATATGTTCACATTCATGGCACAATTCAAACTGGACCAGAAAATAATTATTTTCTCACATTCACTTGCATTGACGACTTTTCAATCTAGAGGTATAGTGGGGTTTTACGGATGGGCGGGACTTACCAGCTCTATAGGTTCGCGATTGGCCAATCAAGCGAGCCTTCAGCTGATAAGGCTAATGTGAATGAGACATCCCTTATGAAAAACAACTACAGGAATACTATAGTATTTTGGGACAAGTATTTTCTTGACCTAGTAAGAACTCTAGCAGCTGCATTTTGGACTAACTGTAGCTTGTTTATTGAGGATGCAGGACAACCAGCTAATAAAGCATTACAGTAATCTAGTCTCGAGGTCATGAATGCATGAACTAACTTTTCTGCACCAGAAACAGATAGCATGTTATGTAGCTTAGCAATGTTTCTAAGGTGGAAAAAGGCTGTTCTTGTAACATATGAAATATGATTTTCGAAAGACAAGTTGCGGTCTAGTATAACACCCAGGTCTTTTACTGTAGTGGATAAAGTAACAGGACATCCTTCTAAATTAAATTGCAAGAGGTTTTGTGGGCAGTTTTTTTGACCAATAAGTAATACCTCCATTTTATCTGAATTTAATAGCAGAAAATTACACGTCATCCAGTATTTTATATCTTTAACACACTCTGTCAATTTAGATAATTTTGTGTTTTCATCTGGTCGTGATGAAATATATAATTGAGTGTCATCAGCATAACAGTGGAAACTAATTCCATGTTTTCTTATAATATTACCAAGTGGCAGCATATATATTGAGAATAGCAGAGGGCCTAACACAGATCCTTGCGGCACTCCATAGTTTACTGACGTTATCTTCGATTTTTCCCCATTTAAACAGACAAAATGGTAGCAGTCTGATAGGTACGATCTAAACCAGTTTAATGCCTGTCCCTGAACACCAGTGTAATTTTGGAGTCGATCTAAGAGTATTTTGTGATCTATAGTGTGGAACGCAGCGCTAAGATCTAGTAAAACTAGTATTGAGATACAGCCTTGGTCAGAATCTAGAAGTAAATCATTTGTAATTTTAACGAGCGCAGTTTCTGTGCTATGATTCGGTCTGAATCCTGACTGAAATTTTTCATAGATATCATTTTCTTGCAAGAAAGAGCACAATTGAGCAGACACAACTTTTTCTAGTATTTTAGACATAAATGGAAGATTTGAAATGGGTCTGTAATTTGCTAGGCTATTATGATCTAATTGTGGTTTCTTAATGAGCGGTTTTATTACTGCCAACTTGAATATTCTTGGAACATGACCTAAAGTTAAAGACAAGTTAATAATATTGAGAAGAGGCTCTTCCACTACAGGTAACACTCCTTTCAGTAGTTTAGTGGGTATTGGATCTAATAAACATGTTGTTGGTTTAGATGCAATGATAAGTTTATTTAGCTCTTCCTGTCCTATAGTTGTAAAGCGCTGTAGTTGTTCTTGAGGGGCGTTAATTGAGGCTGAATCATAAGACACCATTAAAGATTGTACATTTACAATTGTGTTTCTGATGCTTTCTATTTTCTCAGTGAAGAAATTCATAAAATCATTACTTCTAAACTGTAACGGAATATTTTGCTCAGGTGATGTCTGTTTATTTGTTAGTCTAGCCACGGTGTTAAATAAAAACCTTGGATTATTTTAGTTATTTTCTATTAGTTTGCGGAGATGCTCAGCCCTGGCTGCTTTTAGGGCCTTTTTATAATGTGACATACTGTCTTTCCACGCAATTCTAAAGACCTCTAAATTAGTTTGTTTTTATTTACGCTCTAAATTATGAGTTTCTCTCTTGATAACATGCGTAGCACTGTTGTACCATGGTGCTTTAGTTTTCTCTCTAACCTTTTTTAATCTAATTGGTGCAACAATGTCTAATGTACTAGAGAAAATGGTGCTCATAGTGCTAGTCATTTCCTCTAGTTCATCTGTTTGTTTGGGTTCACTGAGCAGCTGAGATAGATCAGGTAAGCTATTTGAGAATCTATAGTGGTTGGAAGGATTGTTCTGCCTGGTCGATAGCATGGCGCAACATGACAAATTTCAGCAGTACGTAGTATGCAAGTTACCATGTAATGGTCAGTGACATCATCACTTTGCGGTATAATATCTACAGTATATCGGTTGGATTGGTTCCATGTGATATAATTAAATCTAGTGTATGATTAAGACGATGAGTGGGACCAGTGACGTTTTGCTTGACCCCAAAGGAGTTTAATAAATCTGTAAACGCAGCCCCTAACGCATCCTAAGGATGTAGAACTTCAATTCATAATTTATTTGTTTATTGGCGGTACAGAAAACATTTCCATAGCAACATAGCAACTCTTCGGCATGATTGTCCCGTGTATTTCAATGAGCGCCAAGGCAATGTTTTCCCCCACGGGCTAAATTCACATCACGTGACGGGGTGTTCCCGGGGGCGTTCCCAGACAACCGTCTGTATCTATAACGAGAAAGACTACATGTCGCCTATGTGACATCACCCCATAACACATTTTCCCTCCACTTGTCAAATCACGGTGCTAATGCTGCGATAATCTATGGAGACAGATCGAGATGCCTGTGTGTTTTGTACCCAAATGTCACCATTCAAACCAAATGAGCTGTTCTTTCTTCAGATTCGCGTCGAAAGCAGCGAAGAGTTGTAGTCCACAAAGTGCTCTCACACAAAGTCTAACCGTATCAAACTTCTACCCGCTAAATTGTAGCATTCTTCACACGAAAATTTATATTAAAAATTCACAGACAACATATGTTCACATTCATGGCAAAATTCAAACGGGACCAGAAAATAATTATTTTCTCACATTCACTTGCATTGACGATTTTTCAACCTAGAGGTCCAGTGGGGTTAGCGGAAGGGGCGGGACTTACCAGCTCTATGCTCAAGTGGGCTCAGCGATATGTTAATAACAATATTATGGTGTTTTCTGGCTCAGAGAGGGAAAACTCACTGTTGTATGTCTCGAAAGAAACTAATGCATTTTGTGATACCTTTGTGATATTACACTTTTTTTTAAATGAGACTCTATAAATCGAGGGGATGGGGGGCCTACAAAACCTCTCAGCCCTGGGGCCTAACATTAGGTTAAGGCAGCTCTGCTAGTGCCTATTCTTTAGATACTACCTTTTTAAAAGATACTAGTAGTTATTCATTACATTCTAGGGCCTATTAAATAGGTACTAGTATTTGTTTATTAGATACTAGTGCTTATTCAGTAGTTACTAGTACTTGTTCATTAGATTCTAGTGCCTATTAAATTGCTACGTATTTATTATATAGGCCTACTAGTACTTATTCATTAGTCAATAGTACTTATTGTTAGATACTACTTATTCATTAGATACTATTACGTATTTCAATAGTGACTAGTAGTAACTATTCTTTTGTTACTAGTAACAATTTTTTATTTTATTTTTTTTATTATTTTTTTGCCATTGACTTCTGGGGATCTGTCATTCAGATATCAACTATTCAGTTCTGATTTGTTGTATGTACTCCAATTGTGACTAGTACATATTTATTAGATACTAGCTGTTATTCATTATGTAGTACTTTTTAGATACCAGTACCTATTACTAGATAGTATTTATTCAATAAATACTAGTAAGTCATTAGATACTAGTACCTATTAAATAGATACTAGCACTTATTCATTAGCTACTTATTAATTAGATACTAGTACTTATTCAATATATACTAGTACCTATTTATTAGATACTAGTATTTATTCCAAATGTTACTAATAAGATTTTTTATTTTACTAGTAAGAGACTAGTATAGTATTTACTAGTATGACTAGTCATAACATAAGACGAGTAAAAAAGCAGTTGTGACAAGTAAAATAAGAATAGTTAACTTACTAGTAACAATTACAAGTGTCTAATAAATAAGTTGTATCTATTGAATAAGTACTAGTAGCTAATTAATAAGTACTAGTATCTATTTAATAGGAACTAGAATCTATTTAATAGGTATAGTATCTAATGAATAAGTACTAGTATCTTATTGAATAAGTACTAGTAGCTAATGAATAAGTAGTATCTATTTAATAGGTCCTAGTATCTAATGACTAAGTACTAGTATCTATTGAACAAGAACTAGTATCTAGTAATAGGTAGGTATCTAAAAAATAAGTATAGTACCTACTGTATGAATAACTACTAGTATCTAATAAATACATACTAGTCACAATTGGAATACAGTCAGAACTAAATAGTTGATATCTGAATGACAGATTCCCATAGAAGTCAATGGCAAAAAATTTAAATGTGTCACTAGTAACAAAATAATAGTTACTAGTCACTATTGAAATAAACATAGTATCATGAATACATAGTATCTAATAAGGACTAGTAACTAATGAATAAGTACTAGTATCTAATAAATAAGTACTAGAATCTAATAAATAAGTACTTGTACCAATTTAATAGGCACTAGAATCTAATTAATAAGTACTAGTGTCTATTTAATAGGTAGGCCTACTAGGATCTAATGAATGAGAACCAGTCTCTAAAAAACATAAGAACTAGTATCTAATGAATAACTACTAGTATCTTTTAAAAAGGTACTAGTATCTAAAGAATAGGCACTAGTACCTAAAGAATAAGCACTAGTACTTAATGGAAATAGATACTATAGGTTTTAAGGATTAAATGGTGTGTCCATACTCCACAACATGTTCATTTTTGTCGATGCCCTGTTTGAATAATGAACGGTTTAAACCACGATGCCGTATGCGTTATTAATAAGAAATGTTTCTTGCAACAAATTAGACAGGAGAATGATTTCTGAAGGGTGCTGGTGGATAGTAATTATATCTGAATTATGTAATCAGATTCCTAAAATGAAATAGGTTACAAGTCCTACTTGTAATTACTTTACTTGAAACAAGTAAAAAAAATGTTTAGTTAGTGTTTTATTTTTATTTAAAGACAATTCTTTAAATTTAACATTTTTAAGATTTAATTATTAGCTTTTCATTAATTTACGAACCCCCTAGTTACACAATCCCCAGTTTGAGAAACCCAGACATATGTTTAATGTTAACAAAGAGTGGAATACATTTTCTTTCTCTTTGCATTTTTATATCAATATGCTACAAGATTATTCTATACAAATCAATGTGATAAATGAGTTAGGTCAAAAGTAATCAGATTATTTTACCTAAAATGTGTAATGTAATAGATTATGTTATCACGATTTTCATCATGTAATTTGTATTCAGTAATGGATTCATTTGTAAGTAATCTACTCAGCACTGCTGAAGTACACGTAACACATGGTGTAATGGCTGCTGAATATTCAGCTTTACATCGGCATTTTACAATTGTTATTTTAAATTGTAGTATTTCAAAATATTACTGCTATTACAGTATTCTGAATCAAACAAATGTAGTCTTAGTGAGCATAAGAGACTTCTTTCAATCAAATAACATTTAAAAAAACATTCCCAGTCCTACAATTTTGAAAGGTAATGTGCAATATAAGCAGATAAGTGATTTTATTACTAGTTTCATGTTATAACATAATTTTAGGTCTTGTAGCCAGTTTCAAATCAGTACTGTATTTTGACATCTACATATAAATTGACTGGAAAATTTGACTGGGGGAGTGTAAAACTATCACAAAGAAACAGGAATATGAGCATTATGAATTTTATTGAAATAATTAGTGTCAAAATGTATTCAATGCTGGAACTCTGGAACTGCTGGTTGACAAAAATAATGTTTTTGCTTTGAAAAAGTGTCCCATGAACAAGCAGACACAAAGACTGATCGCATGACAAAAGTAAAAAAAAGTTCACCCAACATATTATAACTGAGACTAAGTATTGATTGCTGAAAAGTTTACCACTTCAAAGATGATAGACATTTTCATTAATTGTCTCAGCTGGCTTCTCTTTGTCCAAATAAATACAAGGACTAAATATGAAAATGGATGTTCTGAACTTCATCAAACAGGGGTACAAAACTTTAGGCTGCTATGAAGATGGGAGACAAAAGTCTCACAGGCATCAGCCTGACTGAGAGGTGATGATGCTCTCTCTCTCCTCCATTCCTTGGCAGCTAAAACATTCAAAGATGTCAAAACTAGCCAGAAACATTAGAATTTCTTGACATGCATTTGGCATAAACCATGAATAAGCATTGAGAAAAAAAGAAGAAGAAAAAAGTCTGTATGCAGCTAACCAAAAATCTACCAGATCTTTGTGAATCTGTAAATGTATGGTTTCTTTATGCAATAAGACAAATTTGAAGATAAACATGCAATCAAATGAAAACAATTAGAAGTGACCCCAATCGTTTAATAAAATATTGTATTTTGGCCCAACAGTTAGATTAAGCACTTCCGTTGAATAGCACAAATTCTTTTAATACCTTATTCTAAATACTTCATATTTTATGCATTACATTGCAAAAATTGGGAGATCACTGTGAACACTAACAAGTGAACACTTGTGAACAAAAACAGAAAAACAACTTAAGCTAAAAAGGATAAAGCAAAATTAATCCCTCAACCCAAACTGTATTTCATGGCCATCTGAAACTGCTGATTTCCCCTCACTTCTTTTTTTCACTGCAGCATTTATGCTGCATACAAACGCACATAAATTCACAAACAAATGAAACAAAGCCTGTAATAGAGGAGAGAACAGCATTTCTCAGTTGTCACTCTTCTACATGATATCATTTCTGAGGCTGAATATTTCTGTGTACTCGGAAGATGAGCAAGACAGTGAGGACAGACTCCCATGGAAGTGCAGGAGATCCCAGCCTGCTCAGCATCAGGGTCCTGCGGAGCTCTCCTGATTCTTTTAGCTTTTCACGATCCCTCCGTCACCCTCACTCACAAAGCGCTTACGCCCCCTGTTGGCCACAGGAATACATTTGTTATAATGCTAGTGTTCACAGGAAGAGAATTACCATCAAATATCAGACAGTAACAAATTAAAAATCCTTATTCTCTAAAGAACATCGATAAACAGGGAAGATGCAAGTCTCTGACCTGGTTGGACAGAAATCCCTCAGCTGCTTAGTGATGACTGACTCCTGGTAACAAAGGTCCACAAAGGTTTCCATAATGGAGTGTGCATGAGGCACATCCAGGTTAATCTCTGGCAGCTCGTCATATACACGCTGGAAGCCCTGTGTATAACACGCAAACCCATGAATTCTCTCACAAACAACTAGATGGAAAATGTTGCCAACCATGTTGGAGCAATTCCATATTTAACCTGGTCAGATCCAAATTATTGAATTATGTGGAATTCAATTATTGACTTGAAAGTCATTGTTATGAGCAGATAAAGCTAAAATATTACAACTGTAACAAGTTTAATGCCAGATTATTAAAAATATGGAAAATGAATAAATAAAGACTACTTTGTGACTACTATGTGGGTTTATGTCACTTGCTCACAAGCACAATAATAATGGCTCTCAGACTTTCCTCTGCATGGTTTGAACCTGCAACCTTCAAATGACCAGGTCAAGTTGGATATCAATACAACAAGCTTTGCTGAGAAACTTCTGCTGACGTTACAAAAGCAAACCATTTTGAATACAACCATGATCCAAAGATTAACAGACCCAAATTTAGTGATGACTGGAAAAAGCTTGGAATAAATCACCATCCACTATCGTAGTGAATCGTGGGAAATTTTGGGCACCGCACTATCCGATTATGATTCCAATTCTAGGAATCACAATTCAATTCTAAAACGGTACTTTTTTTCCGATTGATAAATTCGTTTTTTAAATGCATTTTATTTTAAAAAAACATACACATACTCAAATCAAAACAATTGTATGTTAAGTTCATTATTACATATAGCTTTAAAACAAAGTTAATACAAAGTAATTTGTAACAATTTCAAATGGCATAAATGATGCCTTGTTAGAGAATTTGGAATACCAGCAGGTGAAACCGCACATATCCTGTGCAATGAAGTCCACGATTGCCGTTTAATTTGGTTTGGACCATGAAACCTTATGCAAGTTTATATACTCATTCAACGGTTTTGTGTGTGTGCGTGTGTAACTGGCAGCAAGCAGAACACAGCTGTCTCTAGCACATATGTGGAAAAAACAAATTTTCAGAATAGATCTAGAATCACCGAAGACACATTTCTCTGTGATGTCAATGGTTTTACGCCATTATAAACAGTACCATCTGTTTGCTAATAATTAAAATAACAATAATAGTAAGCAATCATTAGGATCTGAAATTACTAGAAGAATAATGGTAGAATGTTTAGACAGTTTTAGCTAATTGGTAACAGTATATCACCCAGTTGCATAATAGCTTCAAAAAAAAAGAAAGAAGTCAAGTTTGTACAAACCCTGTTCATCTGGTCCAGAGTGATTAGGCCAGTTTGCCACAACACCTTGAGGAGTTTGACCATCATCTGTATGGCTGTGTCACCTGTAGACTCTAGTACCATAATCACAGCCTATATCAACCAGACAGAAAAGCAGGTGAGAGAAATCAGAATGAACAGGAATGAGAGGAATCATACAAAATGCTATGTTAGCATAAAATGTTAAAAAATGTTATTTTTAAGTTGGCTTGAGAAAGCCAACTTACTGAAATCCTATTTAAACTTATTATTCTTCTTTTTCTGACCGCAAATTTTTAGACACTAACTCCTCCTAGACCGTTCAAGCTACATACTCCAAACTTGGGTCAGACCTTCAGACTGTTCTGACTTGGTGTGATATATCTTTTCAGACTGATTTGACTTTCAGTTTTCTTAAAAAATAATATTAAAAATCATAAAAACCCCATAGACTTTCATTGCAGACTGCTCAAATTGAGCCAAGACTACGGTGGCCCATTAGTGCACAACCCAAAAACTCAAACCTAAATTCTCTGAAGCCCTAGACTCAATTAAACTACCATTATCTATCTATCTATCTATCTATCTATCTATCTATCTATCTATCTATCTATCTATCTATCTATCTATCTATCTATCTATCTATCTATCTATCTATATTCAAACCTTATCTATCTATCTATCTATCTATCTATCTATCTATCTATCTATCTATCTATCTATCTATCTATCTATCTATCTATCTATCTATATTCAAACCTTATCTATCTATCTATCTATCTATCTATCTATCTATCTATCTATCTATCTATCTATCTATCTATCTATCAATCTATCTATCCATATTCAAACCTTATCTATCTATCTATCTATCTATCTATCTATCTATCTATCTATCTATCTATCTATCTATCTATCTATCTATCTATCTATCTATCCATATTCAAACCTTATCTATCTATCTATCTATCTATCTATCTATCTATCTATCTATCTATCTATCTATCCATATTCAAACCTTATCTATCTATCTATCTATCTATCTATCTATCTATCTATCTATCTATCTATCTATCTATCTATCTATCTACAAACCTTTTCTATCTATCTATCTATCTATCTATCTATCTATCTATCTATTCATATTCAAACCTTTTCTATCTATCTATCTATCTATCTATCTATCTATCTATCTATCTATCTATCTATCTATCTATCTATCTATCTATCCATATTCAAACCTTTTCTATCTATCTATCTATCTATCTATCTATCTATCTATCTATCTATCTATCTATCTATCTATCTATTCATATTCAAACCTTTTCTATCTATCTATCTATCTATCTATCTATCTATCTATCCATATTCAAACCTTTTCTATCTATCTATCTATCTATCTATCTATCTATCTATCTATCTATCTATCTATCTTCAAACATTTTCTATCTATCTATCCATATTCAAACCTTTTCTATCTATCTATCTATCTATCTATCTATCTATCTATCTATCTATCTATCTATCTATCTATCTATCTATCTATCTATCTTCAAACATTTTCTATCTATCTATCCATATTCAAACCTTTTCTATCTATCTATCTATCTATCTATCTATCTATCTATCTATCTATCTATCTATCTATCTATCTATCTATCTATCTTCAAACCTTTTCTATCTATCTATCTATCTATCTATCTATCTATCTATCTATCTATCTATCTATCTATCTATCTATCTATCTATCTATCTATCTTCAAACCATTTCTATCTATCTATCTATCTATCTATCTATCTATCTATCTATCTATCTATCTATCTATCTATCTATCTATCTATCTATCTATCTATCTTCAAACCATTTCTATCTATCTATCTATCTATCTATCTATCTATCTATCTATCTATCTATCTATCTATCTATCTATATTCAAACCTTTTCTATCTATCTATCTATCTATCTATCTATCTATCTATCTATCTATCTATCTATCTATCTATCTATCTATATTCAAACCTTTTCTATCTATCTATCTATCTATCTATCTATCTATCTATCTATCTATCTATCTATATATATTCAAACCTTATCTATCTATCTATCTATCTATCTATCTATCTATCTATCTATCTATCTATCTATCTTTCATCTATCTATCTATCATCTATCCATCCATCCATCCATCCATCCATCCATCCATCCATCCATCTATCTTTTCAAACTGTTTATATCTATCTATATTTTCAAACTGTTTATATCTATCTATATTTTCAAACTATCTATCTAGCCTATCTATCTATCTTCAAACTAAAACTATTTCAATCTGAAAACCTTTCTTTAAACTAAAAGCTTTTAAAACTACTTCAAAATCTCTGGTCCGGCTTTCTCAAGCCAACTTAAAGTTTGTCTCAACAAACTTTTTTTTCTAGTTTTATTTAGTACTGTCCTGAATAAGATATTTTACAGAAGGAAACACAATGCATTTAGAGCCGGGAAATTAAAACTTTTGAACAGGATGAAGATGTCCAAATTTTCTTATTTTGTTTAAATATAAAAAAAATATTTTAGCACTGCTCTTCGAAAGCAGCAGAAGATACTTGTATTTTTCACGGACAACAAATTAATTAGTATTTAAATTAATTGTAAATTTGTAAAATTTTATTACAATCTACCTTGATCTTCAAATGCAAAAGTTTTCATCCCTGGCCTTTAATGCATCATGTTTCCTTCTGGAGCATCAGTGAATGTTTGAACCTTTTTTAACAGTTGTGTTTGAATCCCTCAATTGTGCTCAATGTGAAAAGAATCTCAAAATCATACAGTCACTGCTGGAAAATGTTCAAATATGCAAAAGATACTGAAACTGAAGAATTTGCAGGACTTGAGGGATTTTTCTCAAGAACATTGGGCAGTAGGGCTGTCACTTTACGTTCGAAAATCGATTGCACAATCGATCGGACCAACCAACACAAGTTTCGAAAACGAAAATAGGGAATCGATTTTAACGGTCTTTTCTCGGAACGCGTCCAGCTCGTCACGATATGCCCGCAGCGAACGCGCATCACACATCAACTCTGATAAACACACATTATACTTCTGCATAATGTTTCTATTTTTACTACAAAAATGTGAATTCTGCCGGTATTCAGACAGTCTCATGCATACAGATACAGATTCAGGCTACGGTCAACAATCGCCTACGTAGACAACATTTGTTTGACTTTTCTAACCGTAAACACAGGCATGTTGAAGACTGCAGTAGTTTTCATTGATGTTATGGCAGTCCACTCTGCTTATTGCTTTTCGAGAATGTTGCACTCCTGTTTGTCATTGTGCACGAAACTTCACGCCAATAATCAATAATAATACGTCAACAGGAATATTGCTGACTTGTTGTGCGCGTCTCAAGCGCCCTCTTTACGTTCGTCCTAATGCCTGTTAGTTGTCCGTGGATTTGCCCATATTTGGCGTTTAAAATGGAAACGTCTTTAGACATAGAAAATCGATTTTACAATCGATTCAATGAACACATATGTCTCAAAAATCGAACAGGATTTTTTCACAAAAGTGACAGCCCTATTGGGCAGTTTAATTCCTCAGGACAAACGTAAAAAAAAGTTGTGGATCATCCAGGTAACGACACACAGTATTAAAGGAGAACTCGGCAACTCTAGCGAACTCTAGTCACTTCTTCGCTGATTTTCCCTTTTGTTGTCGCATGTTTTCCCCACGAGCTCCCCCTACAGATGTGGGGGGGCGTATATGTCACAACACGGTCGTAAAAAACTCACTTGCGGCGGCCTCCTCCCCCTCTCTACCGCTGCTCATGTGCGTTTGTTTTGATCGGAGCAAGCCAACTGTATCGTGTGGAGCTATGTCTACCGAGGTGGGTAATCTGGTAATACATCATACATGCGTGTGTGTTTATGTCGAATTGCCGTAAAGCGATTCGTGTTTCGCGCTCGTTCTCGTTCTCGCTTCTCAAGAGACTTCCAATTTCTATTTTGCCGGGACGGTTGTCCCCAAGTTGCAAGGTTGGTTTTCCGCCTGGGAACGCTGGGGGGAGCGGGGAAAGTCACCAATATCACCAGAACAGGTTGTTTAACCATCCAAATGATTTCTAGACAGTTTTATTAAGTTAAAAAAGTTACCAAGTTCTCCTTTAAGAATCAAGGACACATAAACTTTGAAAAGGGTTATTTTTATAAATTCAGCTATTTTTTTGTCTTGTGGACTTTATGTAAACATCTTTTATGTAAAATATCTTATTTAGGACAGTACTAAATAAAAAATAAAATGCATTTTGTATGATCTCTCTTTTTTATTTTTAATAATTAACATTTTGAAGATTCTGCAAGGGGTATGTAAGCTTTTGAGCACAACTGTATATAGTAATTTTTATATATTGTCATATATGACAATGATGACAAAGATGACAATCTATGTGCATTCAATATATTGACTATTTTAGTATGTGGAATGTTCATCCATACCTCATAGACCAGTTCATGATGAAAGTGTGGCACTTCTAGATCTCGCAGACAGTGCTCAGCCTCAGAGAGCACACCTGACACCAGGTACTCCTTTAGCAGCAGGTTCATCTGTAAAACAAATAGCAACAGAATATATAAACAGCAAATAAGGTGTAGGATGTTGAACAAAATTTGAGTTTCTTCATTTACATGTTTTGTGCTCAAGAAGTTTGAAGATAGCGTCACCTAGCCTTCAAGGGATAGTGTTTTTACCAAAACGTTTTTGTTTTCTTTGTCTCACTATATTCCATGGGTTATGCTGATTCCAACAATATTCTATTTATAATTTTCTGTAATTTTGCTTGTCTGCCATTTTAAAGTTTTGTTGTCAACTCCTACTACAAATCTTGTCCAATTTTGTCCAAAATCGGCTCAGATGATCTTTGGACTGAGCCACACAGAAAGGACCAAATAGATGTTTGATTATTGCTACTGTTACAGTAAAACAACATTCCAAAATTTGTATTTGTTGTCTTATGCTATGTAGTTTACTATGCTAACCATTAGTCATTCTATCTAATGTGGCTCTTCAGCTATAAAACTAATAGTAAACTTTGTTAATGGTTAATACTCTAATTTAGCATACTAATCAGTTAGCATTACTAATGCTTTTGTATGTACATTCTCACCTTGGAAGCTCTCCTTTGCACCGAGACAAATGTGTCCTCAATGTGGCAAACAAGCACAATAAGCAGCAAGCTCCCGAACTGAAGGTTCTTATTCTAGCATGCTACAATGTTCAAATTGATTGTGATATGCTAAGTACATTGTATTCTGTTCTTCTTTTACATGTATTCTTTTGGCTCAGCACTGCACTAATTTTTGGCAAAATATTTTTTTGTGCCTGTTCATTCTCATCTTAAATGTCTCCAGATACTGGCATTTTGACATCATTTTTTGTTTTTGTTCATTCAAGTGAGATAAAAGACAACTCAAATCAGTACTGGCAGGCTATCTAAGAAGTGGCTTTCTGTGCGCAAATTTCATAGACAGCACGCCAGTACTGAATTTAGTTTGCGTCATTAAAAAAGCCTTTATCACAGTCCGTGTGTCGTCAAATTCTGCTCCGATTAGTAGCATAAAGGAATTTCCCCCTGTATTATTGTCAATGGACGGACGGCAGTTTTGAGAAGAAAATTATACTCATTTAGTTTCACTTAACAAAAAAAGTCAATGTTCAAAACTGTTTATTTAGACTTACATGATACCCCACACCATGCATGTCATCTTTCATTCTAATGTGTAACATGATCTGAGAGACGCGATTGTCAGCGCTGCCGAGATTAACGAGCAGCGCGCAACTCAAGTTACTGCCAGAGGAATGATTTCATTTTATTTTTAATGTTATTTAGTTTATTTTTTGCATTATATTACCACCCATTATTGTCTACAGTATCACTGCACTCAAACACGGATGATACGTTTACGATGATCAAAACAGTTATTTTTGAATAATAATCTATGGGCTGGAAAATTTCTTTTATTTAAACTACGGTACTTCAATTTGAAGAAAGCATCATACAGTAAGTGCATGAAAAATGTGAACATTATGGTTTAATACAATAAGTTTTCCCCAACCTTTAATTGAATCCACATAAAATAGACTTCAGTCATAATTAATATTTTAAGATTTGCCTAATTCTAATGCTCTTTAATGTGATACAGTATGTTGTTTGTATTCTATTCTTGTAGTTCTGCAGTAAAATAAGGTGATTGGATTCTGAAGTATTGCGCTCACACATACAGTATGGCTTGCGTGCTCCCCTTTAAATCACAAAATATGCGTCAGAATATTATGACACATTTTTTCTTTGTTTCACAATACTCAATTAATGATTGTAAACTAAGGCTGGTGACTTTAGAAGAGGTATCTGTGCTGAATTTTACAAAAACAAAATCAAACCAATTCCATGCTATGGGTACAGCCATTGATACAGGCTGGAGTGGAAGTTTTTTTACGCTCCTATTTGAAGCTTCCGCTTTTCAAACACGGAAGTGTGATAAAGCCCTATTGCGCTTGAATTGTTTAAAAGTACTTGAATTAATGATTGGCTGATCATTGGATAAGCCTACATTAATACCATTCTCGGTAATGATGGAGGGATTTGAAATCCGGCCTCACTTTACCTCTTTGATGAGATGTTTGACAGGCCTCTGTCCGCCACCAACTCCCCACACATTATCAAGCCGCATAATTTCCCTCTTCATGGAGAGCAGAACTGATGCTCTGTCCAGTGCAGCTCTAACAGTAATAAAGGCATGAACACACAAACATGGGAACAGCATATCAGTGGGTCAGAAGCAGATAATACAGAAAATAGAACAAAAAGAATGATTTCACAATTCACACATTAGATAAAACTGCATATTCAATCTAGGGCCCCATGGCATGTAGGGTGGGAAATTACCTTCATTGCCCACAAGCCACAATGACTGGTAAAAGCACAATTTACCACTTTAGTTCTAATAGTAGCCATTTTAACTTTTTAATTCAAATACACACCATTCATAAATCCCTATTAGGAATGTGCAAACTGCTTGAGTGACTAGTCGACAAGTAGCCCTAGTCGATTAGGCTGCTTGTGGGTTCACTCTTATTGGGATGTGCTTCTTTCCATCTGTGCTACAAGATAATAAAATGCTACTTCTACAAACATGCTTCATTGTTACAAAGCAAAAGCATGCTTCATCAAGGGCCAATCAGAGGCAGTCTCCACCGTTACGTAGTGACAAGGCAAATCTTTCTGCCACTGTAATCACATTTGGCTGGTGGCAGATGGTAAATTCCCACCCCAAATCCCACTCTGACCCAAAATCCCATTATCATCGTGACTCCCTGAATTTAACTAAAAATGGTCGTCAAAACCTTGAAACCTTAAAGCACCTCACAATTCTAAGGGCTGCATTCAACACTTTTCATGTTAATTACAATTTGGTTTGTGATGCAATGAAGGTTCTGCATAAAATTTAGGTTTATGTACTGAGTAACAGAATACTTATTCATAATCTGGACACAAGACTGCCTGGTGAATATCCAAGCAAATTACCCAAATGACCAAGACTGTCACATCAAGCTCACCTGGCATGGTCACAATCTACCTTGCCTTTGTAACAGTCAAGGAAACTCATGGGTAAAGCGTGGTCAGCAATGGCTCGTGCAATAAATTGACCAAGCATCTGAAGAAAAGGAAGGAACCAGGTATGATAGAGAATGTGCTCATACAGGATGAATAAATAAATAAATGAGTGAAATAAAAAGTGAACTTGATTGAACTCTTTTAATAATATTATCCTTTTTATGGAATTTTTCATTGTCAAATGACATTTTTCCCTTACCTGTGGGGCCTCCGGTGTGTCCAGGATGAGGTCTGGCAGTTCTTTAAGTATTTTGTCAAATGCACGTGACATGTCCCTTTCAGAGAGCACCTTTCCAGATAAGTCTGAGAGAAGACGTGATGTAAGCTCTCTTTGGCTGGCCTTGCCTTCCAGAGACAGAGAAACAGCCAGAGAGGAGAACTCATATCTGTGATGGCCTAAGTTCAGCTCTTTGAGAAGCATCTACCAGACAAAGAAGGAAGCAGAAATATAAGTTTAGATCAACAACTTACAAAGACTGTGGAAAATTGCTGGGAGGTGAATTAACCCTCTGGGGTCTAAGGTGTTTTTGGGGTCCTTGAGATGCTTTGACATGCCCTGACATTTGTGCTTTTTTCAGTTGCTTATAAACATATTAATGGCAAAGGTGTCATTACACTCTAATCAGCACAAACAGGGCTACCATAATATGTGAGCGACATGTATGTACATGTTTGTATTTTTGAGAGAATAATGTTTATGCATGGTTATTGAAAAAAAAAAAAAAAGAAAGTTTTTTAAGGCCACAAAACACATACTAAATATGTATCCACAAGACTTTTGACTAATGGATGTTGTCGCCTAGAGTTTTTGCTTCAAAATGATCTGAAAATCATCCTGCCTAATCATTCACATAAAACAATACATTGATTTACATTTTGTAAGACACTTTTTGTTTGGAAAGGCAATATGCGTGGGAGCGTGAATGATCATGAAAAATTCTCTGATTCACATCTGAGAAGACAATGACCCGCATAATGAGCTCCATAATGAGCCTTTCAGTCAGGTATGTCACTGAGAGGGTACCACAAGAAAGAATGCGAGGACAAAAGAAATATATATATATATATTAGGGGTGTCGCAATATACCGGTATTGACGATAATCGTGATATTCAAAGCATGAAATATCGACATCGTGTTAATTTAGAGCAATACAATATACCGGTATTGGCGATATTGGCGTTTTCTAGACGCAGCGCTCGTCCGCGCCCGCGCAGCTAGAGTGAAACACTCTGTCCACACCCGAAAAAAGTAAGCTGAGCTCGCCAGTATTAACAACAGAGTTCTTCGGCTTCAAAGAAAACAGCACCATAGAGGTGTTCGCACACCGGACGAGAAGCGCAGTGCCACGTCTTTAAAATTCGAACACATTCTGTATGAGTCTACACACACCGGACGAGAAGCACAGCGCGGTTCTATTCGGCGTCTGTCCGCGTCGCCCAGCAACGGCTCAGGACCGTGTTCAAAATCCTGCCGCGACACAGAGCGCAGAAAAAAGTGTTCAGATCACAGACTCAGCAACTATTGTATTTAATTGTACAGTATAATCATAACATAGTACAGACATTATCTCAATTCCATAATGTCCTTAAACATAATGATATTGCTGGCCATAAACTGAGAAAGTGCGTGTCCGGTGTGCAATACCTCGAGTTGTCATAGACACGACGCGGCTATTATTTTACTAGTCATCATGGAATGGGAAACGTGACATTAACTGTTAACAGGGGGTTTCTGTGTTCATATATTTAATAAAGGGTGATTATTAAAATGAAGAACCCCGTTTTCTTTACTCATCTTATTAGGGCCCAAGCCCTGAAAGGGCGAAGGCCCTATTGTTTTCGTAAGGATTATTTTTTTTCTTTTTCTTTTTCTTTTTCTTCATTATTTTTTTTTTTTGCCTTTTTGCCACTTTTGGGGCCCTTAACATGCTCAAAAACTCTTGAAACTTTGCACACAGGTCAGAACCCGCGGCCATCAGGGCCGGACTGAAGCTGGTACCCGGGCGTGGCAGGGGGGCTCGACAGCGCCCCCTGGAATGGGGTCCGAAATCTTGGTCCATATATCAAACATGCTTGCATGTAATAATATGAAACTCAGTACACATATAGATCTCATCGGGCCGCACAACTTTCGTGCTCTAAGTTTTACAAAAGCCCAACAGGAAGTCGGTTATTATACGTTGTTTGGAAAACGCATACAATGGAATGTGAAATACTCCTCCTAGGGAATTCATCCGATCGCCGCCAAACTCGTTGTGAATGAAGTCAAGACATTGAGGATGAATTCTTGCGAACAGATTTTTGATATCTCGAACGGTTTGGCCGTGACGAGGAAACAAATTTATGGCGAATAATGGGACACAGGAAGTGTGTTATAACTTCTGCATACATTATCTGATCTTGCTGAAACTTCAGCAGTGTATTCGTTGTAAGAGGCCAATCACATGGATGTGACCTTTGTGAGTCAAAGTTATAGCGCCACCAACTGCCCAAAAAATCTTTAAACTTTCCACACAGGTCAGGACCCACGGTCATCAGAGCCGGGCTGAAGCTGGTACCCGGGCGTGGCAGGGGGGCTCAACAGCGCCCCCTTGGACACGGTCTGAAAACTTGGTCCATATATCAAACACGCTTGCATGAATTAATATGAAACTCGGTACACATATAGATCTCATCGGGCCGAACAACTTCCGCACTCTAAGTTATTAGCTCCGCCCAACAGGAAGTCGGCTATTATGGGTTGTTTGAAAAACGCATGCTGTGGAATTTAATGTACTCATCCTAGAGAATTCATCCGATCGCCTCCAAACTCGGTCAGCATGAAGTCAAGACATTGAGGACGATAAATTCCGGACGGATTTTTGATATCTCGAACGGTTTGGCCGTGGCGAGGAAACAATGGCGAGAAAAGAGAAACACGAAGTAATATAACTTCTGCATACGTTAACTGATCTTGATGAAACTTCAGCAGTGTGTTCGTGGTAAGAGGCCGATCAGATGGATGTAACTATTGTGAGTCAAAGTTATAGCGCCACCAACTGGCATATATATATATATATATATATATATATATATATATATATATATATATATATATATATATATATATATATATATATATATATTAGGGCTGTCAATCGATTAAATTTTTTAATCGCGATTAATCGCATATTGTCATGAGTTAACTCGCGATTAATCGCATTTAATCGCACATTTTTTTATTTGTTCTAAATGTACCTTAAATTAATACTTTTCAAGTTTGTAATACTCTAATCAACGTGGGCATGGATACATATAGATGCTTTATGCAAATGTAGCCTATGTTTATTATTGAAAACATAGTCAATATAGAGCATAAAGACGAGACATGTTTCAAAGGTCATAGATGTTTTTCAAAGAACTCGTTCATGTCTATTAGACACGTAGAAAGAACAAAAAAAATGCCAGGTTACCATTACTTCTCTTTCTTTGCACTGAGCAATTTACTAACACAAACATGTTTAGATTTTTGCATGACAGGGCAGCTCTTCTGAAAATGCTAAATGTACATTTGTTATTTATTAGCCTATTACATAGTTTGTCTCTCTCTGTGCCAATTTTGATGAAGCTAAATTCTCAATAAAACTGTTTTCATTGGTATATTTTACTGTTTCTGTTGTCAAACAACGGAATGAATTTGAAATGGTGACTGAAACGCGACCCAATAAACATAACCAGCTCTCCCTTCCAAAATGTTAAGTTAATCTGCACAAAAATTCTGATAATCGAGCCGTCGTCTGGTGAAATCAAATTCACATAAGATAAAGACTATATCTGTGCTCTGATTTCGGCTATACTTGTAAAATTAGAGAAGCAACATAATATCTGTGCTTAACTGAATAAAGCGCTGCTCCTCCGCGCGAGACGCAGAGAGAGAGAGAGAAAGAGAGAGAGAGAGAGAGAGAGAGAGAGAGAGAGAGAGAGAGAGCGAGCGAGAGGTGCGCGCACGTGCTGGAAGAGCAGCCTACCGGCGATTCTCAGAAACTAAATAAGGTTTAGTTTTTTACTCAGAAACTAAACTAAATAAGCGTTCTAAATAACGCTTTGTTGAAGGGAAAAAAATCGCTAAAGGGGTCTGCAATGTCGCTAAGTTGGCAACACTGTATCTCCATTTCTCCAACTGGGGTTGGGCCACGGGTCAAACAGAAAATACGCGCTGCGTTAATCGCGCGTTAAAAAAATTAGTGCCGTTATTATGATTTTGCGTTAACGCGTTATTAACGCGCTAACTTTGACAGCCCTAATATATATATATATATATATATATATATATATATATATATATATATATATATATACACACAGGTGCTGGTCATAAAATTAGAATATCATCAAAAAGTTGATTTATTTCAAGAATTCAACTTAACAGGTGAAACTAATATATTATATAGACTCATTACATGCAAAGTGAGATATTTCAAGCCTTTATTTGTTATAATTTTGATGATTATGGCTTACAGCTTATGAAACCCACGAAATCAAAATCCCAAAAAAATAGAATATTACATGAAATCACACAGTAATTACACAGTGATACCATGGTCATTGAACCAGGTTTTGGTTCTTTTGGCAGTGTGGGCAGGTGCAAATCCTGCTGGAAAATGAAGGAAGCATCTCCATAAAGCTTGTCTGCTGAAGGAAGCATGAAGTGCTCTGGAAATGTCCTGGTAGACGGCTGCGTTGAGTGGACAGCACAGTGGACCAACACCAGCCGATGACATGGCTCCCCAAACCAACACAGACTGTGGGAACTTCACACTGGACTTCAAGCATCTTGGATTGTGTGCCTCTCCATTCTTCCTCCAGACTCTGGGACCTTGGTTTCCAAATGAGATGCAAAATTTGCTCTCATCAGAAAAGAGGACTTTGGTCCACTGTGCTTTACTAAATCCAGAGTCGACGCAGCCGTCTACCAGGACATTTCCAGAGCACTTCATGCTTCCTTCATTTTCCAGCAGGATTTGCACCTGCCCACACTGCCAAAAGAACCAAAACCTGGTTCAATGACCATGGTATCACTGTGTAATTACTGTGTGATTTCATGTAATATTCTAATTTTCTGGGATTTTTATTTCGTGGGTTTCATAAGCTGTAAGCCATAATCATCAAAATTATAACACATAAAGGCTTGAAATATCTCACTTTGCATGTAATGAGTCTATATAATATATTAGTTTCATCTGTTAAGTTGAATTCTTGAAATAAATCAACTTTTTGATGATATTCTAATTTTATGACCAGCACCTGTATATATATATTATATATATATATATATATATATATATATATATATATATATATATATATATATATATATATATATATATATATAAATATAGCTGCGAGCAGCGATGGAGGGCCCAAGCTGGTGACACCGCCACCCCGGTGGCTTTAGTGTAACTAAAGGCACCAGGGTGGCGGTGCCACCGGCTTGGGCCCGCAATCGCTGCTCGCAGCTATATTTATATATATATTTTGTATTTGTATTTGCACTTGATTTTTTTATTCAAATCTGCTATCTGCATGACTTTATTGGCGCTGGTGCAACAATAGGTTTAAGAGCTTTTCAGTTCTTCAGGAAACCTCCAGACAGTGTTTGGCTTCAGTTTGAAACCAGATAAACTTCACATGCTTGTCTTCCTTCACAAAAAATTGCCATAGATTGAGTACGAAAGAAGTAAAGATGCATGTGCCTTGTTGTTTATCAGTATCCTTATGTTTGTTGGGTAAAAAAGAAAAACTATATAAACAAAGTAAAAATTAATTTGACTGATAACTACCCCCCCCATCCCCCCCATCCCATATATATATATATATATATTAGTGTTGTCAAAAATATCGATATTTCAATAAACATCGATACTGAAATACCTGAACGGTACCAATACTAATTTCCCGAAGTATCGATACACCAATACTAGCCGAGCTGTCACTTTCACTTCTCTCCAAAGGCACATTGACAAACACCACACACGCACTTGTCTCATTCGCTCAGGTTAAATAGCAAAACGGGCCTTCCGTTTTAGTGATGAAAGCTAATTGCTTGAACGCCCGGAGAATGCGATGATGGAGGATAAACTTGTGGTGCTCTCGCAGATTACCAGGAGCTTAACGACTTCACAAACCGTAACTACCACAATGTTAACAGAAAGTAAATAAAGTTAATAAAAGGCTGATTTGACGTTTACTTGACTGACAGGACAGCTGTTTCAGTGGTTGCCTAGCAACATAAAAAACGCAGCGCACTGCTCGTTCTGTGTGATGGTAAGTGCTGTGCACCTCGCGTTTTCGAACCTGAAAAACGCGTTAGGTGTGATCGGGGCCTAATATAGCAAAGCACCTGAAAAACCGACACCCGGATCTATATAAATAATTTCGAGAGGTTGGTAACTCTTCTCATTTTAACATTTCTGAGACATTAACCAAGATGGCCTAGTATTGTTGTTGATATGAGTGTGTGTTGTCTCGTTTTTTCACCGTAATTCTTAAAGTTAATATAATCTGACTGAGGAATCTTAGACAAGTAAATATTTTAACTGTGGTCAAATGTAAATTAACTTGTGCTTATTTAACTTTATTCAAAAAAATATTATTTAATTCTGCAATTTGCCTTCATTAGCGATTATCATCAATTTGATTACACAGATACTAATTAAACTAAACTGAGCTAGACAATGACATATCTGAATTCAATAATGAAATGCCTTTAACTGAAAATTGAATGTATAATCTTATTATTATACATTACTGACACTCTATCCTACAATTTGATACTGTTAAGTGCTTTGACACAATCTGTATTGTTAAAAGCACTATATAAATAAAGGTGGCTTGACTTGATGTCGATCCAGTGAACATTGTTTTCATGTGTGATGCACGCACGTTTGCGTTTAAATCTGTTCATCCAATAACGTTAATGTATTAACCAGCATTTATGCTTTTGAACAAGTGCACTACCTCAGGACATTTTTGTTCATGTAAAATATACCTCATCGTCATGTTCTAGACTTGTTATATTTAGCTTTAAATAAAAAAAATACCCCCTTAATATTGTGGCAGTTTTTTTCTCTCCGTGGTATCGAAAATGGTATCGAATATCGATATTTTTCAAGGTATCGTATCGAAGTTAGAAATTCTAGTATCGTGACAACACTAATATATATATATATATATATATATATATATATATATATATATATATATATATATATATATATATATATATATATATATATATATATATATTAGGGCTGGGCAAAAAATATCGATTTCTCGATTTTAATCGATTCTCATTTTTACGAAACGATATCGATTCTTAAATCCCAAGAATCGATTAGTCATCCTGTTTTCAGTTGATGAATGAATGGAACATTGTTGCGCGCATCCAATCCAATAAATCGCAATCATCTTTATGCTTTGTTATTATTGATATGAAACAAAGTCTCAGATTTCAAATTACGTCCATTTTCTTACGAAATTCAAAAACATAATTAACGTTTTGGCGCTGTGGCGTGAGATTGCTCTGGCGCAGCTCAGCTCAAGAGAAGCAGCAGCGCGAGCGCACATGATCTTCTCTTCCGCCTTAACACCAGTTACAGCGCGAAATAAACATGAATGAGCATCTGAAAGTGTGTTAAAAGATAGAGTACAACTTATCGAAGTCCGTATCATGTCACATGGAATCGCTCAATCACTGTTTCAACCGTGGAAAGACGTTAGTAAACAATGTCATGTAACGTCACATTTACCTCAGAAAAAACATATATCCAGTGACCATAAAAAAATTTACTCTAGAGAGGAGCATTTTGTTAAATATACGCACCATATTACATATTCATTATAATGTTTAATGTTCTTCAATATTTAATGCATGTTTGAATAAATCTGGAAAGTTTTTTATGACAGCCACCATTAAAATTTTTATATAATTTCATATAACTTTATTATTATAAAAATAAATAAAAGTGTATTTTAAGTGTTTGTATACAAATCAGTTCATTTTTACCTTCAATATAATAGTAGGCTAATGAAGCCTATAGGCTACAACTGACTCCGTTACAATAAGAGATTTGTTTTCCTTGAGAAAATTTGCAATGTATTTTACCTGATATCCAAAATAATCGATATTGAATCGAATCGAATCGTAATCGAAATCGAATCGAATTGCAAGCTTGTGAATCGAAATCGAATCGAATTGTGAAATTTGTGTCAATACCCAGCCCTAATATATATATATATATATATATATATATATATATATATATATATATATATATATATATATATATATATATATATACACTCACCTAAAGGATTATTAGGAACACCATACTAATACTGTGTTTGACCCCCTTTCGCCTTCAGAACTGCCTTAATTATACGTGGCATTGATTCAACAAGGTGCTGAAAGCATTCTTTAGAAATGTTGGCCCATATTGATAGGATAGCATCTTGCAGTTGATGGAAATTTGTGGGATGCACATCCAGGGCACGAAGCTCCCGTTCCACCACATCCCAAAGATGCTCTATTGGGTTGAGATCTGGTGACTGTGGGGGCCATTTTAGTACAGTGAACTCATTGTCATGTTCAAGAAACCAATTTGAAATGATTCGAGCTTTGTGACATGGTGCATTATCCTGCTGGAAGTAGCCATCAGAGGATGGGTACATGGTGGTCATAAAGGGATGGACATGGTCAGAAACAATGCTCAGGTAGGCCGTGGCATTTAAACGATGCCCAATTGGCACTAAGGGGCCTAAAGTGTGCCAAGAAAACATCCCCCACACCATTACACCACCACCACCAGCCTGCACAGTGGTAACAAGGCATGATGGATCCATGTTCTCATTCTGTTTACGCCAAATTCTGACTCTACCATCTGAATGTCTCAACAGAAATCGAGACTCATCAGACCAGGCAACATTTTTCCAGTCTTCAACTGTCCAATTTTGGTGAGCTCGTGCAAATTGTAGCCTCTTTTTCCTATTTGTAGTGGAGATGATTGGTACCCGGTGGGGTCTTCTGCTGTTGTAGCCCATTCGCCTCAAGGTTGTGTGTGTTGTGGCTTCACAAATGCTTTGCTGCATACCTCGGCTGTAACGAGTGGTTATTTCAGTCAAAGTTGCTCTTCTATCAGCTTGAATCAGTCGGCCCATTCTCCTCTGACCTCTAGCATCAACAAGGCATTTTCGCCCACAGGACTGCCGCAAACTGGATGTTTTTCCCTTTTCACACCATTCTTTGTAAACCCTAGAAATGGTTGTGCGTGAAAATCCCAGTAACTGAGCAGATTGTGAAATACTCAGACCGGCCCGTCTGGCACCAACAACCATGCCACGCTCAAAATTGCTTAAATCACCTTTCTTTCCCATTCTGACATTCAGTTTGGAGTTCAGGAGATTGTCTTGACCAGGACCACACCCCTAAATGCATTGAAGCAACTGCCATGTGATTGGTTGATTAGATAATTGCATTAAAGAGAAATTGAACAGGTGTTCCTAATAATCCTTTAGGTGAGTGTATATATATATATATATATATATATATATATATATATATATATATATATATTTTGATACTTTGCAGTCACGTGATATCTGGCTGGCAACAAACGCGGTTAGTGCATCCAATCGCACAACAACTATCTGGCATGTCGTGTACACCTCAAAACACCAACTTTTGTATATTAAAACTGGCAACGTCCTGGCAAGATCCTTAATTAGTTTACTGGTTTCCGTTGCTAGAGAATGACGTTCTTGCCCGCCAGCCAGTACAACTGACGTCACGTGCAAAGTATCAATATGTATATAAAATCCAAATATAAATGAAAGTCAAAAGCACATTTTTAGTATATAGTCATACCTGGAAACAAATCCTGTTCAAATAGGCTATATGGGCCATTCTACAGAATTGGTTCAAAGTTAAACATCTTGAATTGTTTTTGTCTTTTTCCACAAATTTTGTATGCATGCAAATTGTATAATAGTAAACATTTCTAGTAATTGTGCCATTAATTCCCATACTGTATTTTCAGAAAGTCTTGGAATATATCCTCTCCCCAAATTTGTCACTAATAAAACACAGTAATAAATAGTTTAATGAGAAGGCTTATATTGACCTATTAAGGTTTTGTTTACATCTACCTTGTAAATATTTTTTTTTACTATAATAGCATCTTAGTTGATGACTTTATTTTTTACAAAACATACTATATATTTAACATATGAGCAGAAATTGGCGAACAAAAGCTTATTTGATGTGGCAGTAGTCTATTTTACAGTAAAAACTTTAAATCTATCCAAAACTAGTCAACGAAATGTTGTCTTTCATATTTCGTCTGTAAAATATCGTTTTTAGGATATTTTAGAGCAGGGTTCACCAATCTTGGTCCTGGAGGGCCGCTGTCCTGCAGAGTTTAGCTCCAACCCCAATTAAACACACCTGAACCAGCTAATCAAGGTCTCACTAGGCATACTAGAAACTTTCAAACAGGTGTGTTAGAGCTGGTTGGAGCTAAACTCTGCAGGACAGCGGCCCTCCAGGACCGAGATTGGTGAACCCTGTTTTAGAGCATATAAATGTTAATTTGCAGTTTAATACGTTGCTTATACAAAGATATTTTATTTCAACATATTTCAGTTGATTTTTACTCATCTCAGTATAGCAATATAGTTTGGTAAAAGCTAAACTAGTAGATGTGTTTATGTAAAAATAACATGTTTACTAATGTAAGTGCGAGTGTGAATGAACTGCACAGATGCCCGCTGCACTGATGCCCGCTCCTCCAAATGAAACTAAACCAGCACTTCTGAGGTAAATTTTTCCAGGATTATATTACTATAATGATATTATTATTCCTCACAGTATCGCAAGATGACGTAAAGTACATGATTCTTATTTAAACTTGATGTGTTTTATCCAGCTGATGTGGGCGTTGATAGGTTTGCAATGATTGCCTCAGATCATTTGCGTTTGAATAGTGCGTGCTCTCCGTGGGCATGTTCACATTAGCAGGTAATGATTTGTAATGAGCTGTAATGAGAACGACTGACATCTCTCCCTTTTCATACAGTTTACATAAACAGAGAATATTTGTTTTCGTTTTGAATTAGATCTTTAAAAAAGTAGACACTTAAATGATTATAAAGATATATAGCTCATGCCTGGGTGAATAGTATTCGCTGAGTTTTAAGTTTAGAGACGTGCTCCAGAAAAAAGTTCACGAAGAGGCAGAAAGCACACCCTGTTTATTTTCTTTACTTTACAAAAGCACAATGTTTTTTCAATTGTAAGTGGACACAAAAAAAGTAGACATTTTACAGTTTATTTTTTCATATTTCTTAAGTCTGTATGACCATAAATGAGTATTTTAAGTCTATTTTGCTGCTATGTGAAAAAAAATCGAGCAAAATGCGCCAGCGTGTTTGCTGACCCCAGAGGTTTAAAGGAAAGGTTGACCCAAAAATGAAAATTATCCCATAATTTACTCTCTTGTGAATGTGTGTACAGCCGTTGCCGGTTTTATAAAAACCCATCGCTTCGCTACAGAAGGCATTTATTAACCCACTGGAGTCGTATGGATTACTTTTATGATGGATGGATGTGCTTTTTGGAGCTTGAAATCGGGCACTATTCAATGCCATTACAAAGCTGGGAAGTGCCAGGATATTATTTAATTTAACTCTGTGTTTGGCTGAAAGAAGAAAGTCATATACACCTAGGATGGCTTGAAGGGGAGTAAATTATGCAATAATTTTTGGGTGAACTATTCATTTAACTGGTTTAAATTCTGAGGAGTAATTAGAATACTGTATATTAGACCAGTATGATGCTCTAATGTAGTGGTTCTTAACTTTTTTGACTTCAATATTTAAAGGCCCGACAGTTCTGTAAATTAAATTTCAGGATTCCAGACATCCTAAGAGATTAATGTTCTTCACGGATGCAGCCCAGGTATGTGTGTTGGAGCAGGTTTGGAACTAAACTCTACAGGACTGTGTGGACCTGACTGTGTTTTGCACCCCTGAATTAACAGGTAAACAAATTAATTCAGTGTGTAAGCTCAAAAAAATATCAAAGTTCAACCAGGAGAGGAGCTTGCACACATTATCGTAGAAAATGTCTTATACAAAAAAAAAAATTTAGATTTCAAATACAAAGACAAAACATTTTTGATTTACATCATCAGTGTGAACAGGGGGTGAATTATAAATAAGTAATATTTTGATTTATCTTTTTTGCATCTTTTTTTAAGGCTTGGTTTAATTTCACCTAGTGGGCCCCAGCTTCCTGGATGAGAAGCATTGCTCTAATGGTATTCAATGAATGGGAATGGAATGTTTAGCAACTAATACTACTGAAACAAAGTTTCTGTTATTTGGCATCTGGCTTTGTGATAAGCTATAGCTCACCTCCACCTCTTTGGTGTCTCCATGCTCAAAGTACTCCTGCACAATGGGGTTGATGGTCTTCTCGAGTTCTCTCTCGTCCAGCTCCGGTACTACTGTAGCATATACCGTGTCTCCCTGATAAACAAACAAGAGTCTGACACTAGAAAAACACCTTTAACATAAAGGGATAACAAATCAATTAAACAAATACTAAATCATTAAAAAAAAAAAAATCTTTTATTTTCCCTAGTAGATCTCTCCAGTAAACTGTCATTGTTGCAGCCCATCTGTGTTTGTTAAACACTTGGGTGATAAAGTGCACTGATTAGCATAACAGCAGTATTCAAACAGCATGAATATCAGCAGGGCTGCCAGAACCACTTTTAGCTCACATCCCACTCAACTGAACAAGAGAAACACTGACTCACTGACTCTGATTCTTAAAGGATTGGTTAAAAAAAATTAAATGCTGTCATTATTTACTTGCCCTCATGCCATTCAAAACATCAAACCTCATTGGTGGTCATGTCATGACACAGGAATGATATTATTGACATCACCATATTTGATTTGGACTCTATATACATGAGCTGTGTCTGAAATTGCATTCTGTATAGCAAGTGCTACATTTGGTTTGAAATGTACTTCATGACCATTAAAGGGGTCCTACTACGCCCTTTTACAAAGTCTTGATTTTGTTTTTGAGGTGTACTAGAATATACTTTCATGCTTGATTGTTCAAAAAAACACAGTATTTTTCACATATTTTTATTATATATACATTATTTTAGCACCTCTTTCCCCAGTCTGGCCTGAACACGCTGATGTTTCAATGAAGCCCCTCCTTCTTAAATACGAAATGTGTTGTGATTGGTTGGCTGGCCCAGTGTTGTGATTGGCACCGCTAAGCGCGTGTTCAGGAAATGCCACGCCCCTTACCATGAGCTACTTGACTCAGATGTAAATATTAAAGGCAGGGTAGGTAGGATTTGTCTAAAAAACTTTTTTCCAAATTTGTTTAAACTTTCTTTATATATCAATACATAATTAAAATGTAAGTACTCTGAAAAAAAGAGTATAAAAATCGAGTGACTCTAGACCGTTTAATCTGCATTAAACACAGCTCATTATTTCCATTCGGGATGAAACAAAGGATTGGCTTAGGCGACTGTCACTCTCTCTCGCAACCATGGCAACCACCCTGTTGCTACAGGATCTGCCCACATGCGCGCACCCGTTTGATTTGAGGAGTTCAAGAGGCACAGAACCTAGGAATAGCAAAATAATGGCAGAGAAAGAGCATTTAAAATTCACATTACCAGCATATGCAGTTAGCGAAGGCAAACAAGGCAAAAAAAAGAAGACAGTACTAGAAAAGGCAATGAACAAAAAGTCTTTGGATAAACAAAGAAATAAAACGCGAGTCAATATCGGCGTGGCTTTCCAGCGATGGCGAGAACTGAGGGACCTCAAGGGGCTGAAAAGTGACTCCTTGATGGCTTTATTTCTGCTGGACAGGTAATCTTTCTTTTTGTAATTTGATTATACATATTTTTTTTTGTTTATGTTTTCATGAAGCATGTATCACTAGCACACGTAGCTGCCTAATATAGCTAACATAACATTACTTAGCGAGCCATAGTAGAGACGAAAAATAATCAATAGGCCTAGCTCAAGTTGATAGCTGTCGTGTTGAATTGTGCAAAATTTAACTTTACATAACAAAATACATGTTTAACAGCTAGTTGTCCTCGAGCTGACGATGCGGTACTTGTCTCTGGAGTGTAGTCCTCATCAGAGTCAACAATGCTTTCATCATGGAAACTCTTACATGCAGAACACCATATATGTTATGAATCTTACACGAAATTCATCTTCATCACAGTGTAACTAATGGAAATGGAAAAACGTGTATCAATGCAACCTGTTTTGCCTGCTTTGCCTTATAGTTATAACTAGCTCGTTACTAGCGAATCAAAACAAATATATTTTAAACTTCACCAATATCGATATGCTAGCTTGATAGTGAGTACTAAAATACATCTTATTTGTTTATATTCATAATGATAAAGTTAGATTTTTTTATTACAAGTGATTCTGACATGATGTCACTACATGCACTGCGCTCCTTCCTCTCCGCTCGTCTCAGGTAAATAATGCGTCTTCCAGCTCAGCGGTCGGAGTCGCGCGTTCATGTGTTTTGGGGGCGTGGCTTTGGAAGGAGCCCAGAAGGGAGAGGGTGGAGTGAATGGAAATAATGAGCTGTCTTTAAAACAGTCGTGAGAGGTCTACATACACTCGATTTTTATACTTTATTTTTCAGAGTACTTACATTTTAATTATGTATTGATATATACATAAAGTTTAAACAAATTTGAAAAAGAAGTTTTTTAGACAATTCCTACCTACCCCCACCTTTAAGGAGTAGATCTAAAAAAAGATATACACTTTTCGGCAACACCGCTTCTTCAGGACAGTCCTGAAGAAGGATGTGTTGCCGAAACGCGTAGATCTACTTTCAACTGGTTTGAATGATTTAGCCCAGTTTATTAAAGGCCATTTACTTTACCATGTGAGTGCCTTGGAGTATTTCATCTACATCGTCTACATCACAGGTGTCAAACTCAGTTCCTGGAGGGCCACAGCCCTACAGAGTTTTGTTCCAACCCTGCTTCGACACACACACCTGCAGTTTTCAAATAAGCCTGAAGGACTTGATTAGCTGATCAGGTGTGTTTAATTAGGGTTGAAGCTAAACTCTGCAGGGCTGTGGCCCTCCAGGAACTGAGTTTGACACCCCTGGTCTACATCATGATACTTGTCAGAAAACTATGGCAATACAAAGAGTAATCGATCACAAAACCATGGTTAATTTTCCTAAGGGGGGGGTGAACAACCATACAAAAGCGAGAGCTTACAAATGCTACATTAAACAATATATAAACACTAATTTTGGCTAGCAGGCGAGCGGAGCTAAAGAGCTTTGCCCTTTGTTTACATTGTAGCAACAACATAAAACTTATAATTGGAACTGTTGGTACAAAACGCAACTAGAAATAATAAGACATACTTGCAAGTTGTTATCCAAAAACAACAGATTGTCCCGACAAAGTGAGAACTGCTCCATTTCAGGGGAAGCTTTTGTGCGTAGCCTGCATTGTACTCTCTTAGTTTCTGGAAGCTGTTCTCCATTAAATGTGCAGCACACAGATAAACGTTGGGGTTATAATGTTCAGGAACAGTGTTTAAAATTATTTTAACCACTCTAAGTTCGTCAGCTTTAGGAAGGTCAAACAAATGAGTTTTGGAAACGGATGGAAAAAACAGTGTCTCTTTGACATAGCGACAACACTGTCTTCTCTAATGCAGCTCAACCAGGCACCTTTTTTGCACATTCCATGGGAGGAGATTATTTAAATGAGTAACGTTATGATTTCATAAGATCCGGAAAAAACGTGTTGTAGTCAAAACGAGCCGTTCATTGTAATTCTTGGAAAGTGGATTCTGTTAAATAAAATATCTCCCTTTAGAACTAACTTAAGCTGAAAAAGCATAATAGGACCCCTTCAAAAAAAAGCAAAGTATAGATAGTAAAGTGTCCAGTGGATACACACTTCAGAACATTTGTCGGAAGTAGTAGATAATCCAAGTACTTTTCGCCTACTGTTATATGGTATTATAAATTTGGACAAACTACTTGCATTTGGCAAACATTTGCTGACAAATAAACAGGGATATCTGGGTGCAGGTGCATGTGTTGACTGGCACGAAAGTGTACTAGTATTCTTCACGTATAGGCTGCAAAGGTAAATAGTAGGTGTACTCTTACCTGTGCAGATTCATCATAGTTGGGGTCCTTTGCGTCAGGTTCCTCCACCTCATATACCATACCAGCTGCTCCCCACACACCTTTACCACCTGCTCCACCTATTCATAGGGGCAATAAGAATAAAACAGCTATAAGAAAAACGCAAAAGGTAGGGAGGAAGGAATTTGAAATATAAAACATTTATCCAATAGAAACTAGAACATAAGAGGCGACTTTTATACCTGTTACCATATTTTTTGGTTTGGATCCATTAAATGAATATATCATGATGATAAAAACTGTAACAGTGATGTAAGATTTTGGTCATACCACACAAATAACCAAAGTTACTAAATGGTGGTTTGTGGTTTATATTAACATCTAAATTTGGTATCCATCTATCTTTAATTAACTGATATATTGGAAAAACAAATAATTAGAGAACAATTCATATTTCACAATCTCACCTTTTTTGGGCAGTCCTCGACCTTTACCAGTCCGTGACTTTCGATCATTTACAGCATTTTTACCCTTGGGGCTGTGTGGATCGGTAGAAAGCTCTCCAGAAACCGATTCAGAAAGTGATTCCCGAGTGGAATCCCGGGAGGATGATTTACGCAGGCGCCGTTTAGCCTTAGCTTTCAGTCTGGCCTCATGCAGGGCCTTTTCCTGAGGGGTCCAGTTCCCATTCACCTCCAACTCATTCAGATCCTCACTGCCATAAGTCCCATCCACCCCATCCTGCTCTTTCTCAAGTGAGAACACACCTGTACCAGACAGACAGAATCGACAACTATTAAGATACTCCTAGCTTGTGCACTAATCTAGCTTATACTTCAAAACTCGGCACTGTGTACTATGAATATTGTTGGTTTTCATTTTTTATAAACTACTTTAAATGTAAATATACAATTAAGGCTTCTGAAAAATACAAGCCCAAAAGAAAATTCACAATTTGTCATTTAAATGCATCAAAAAATGTTTTAAACATCAATCAGGCATACCACTTTAAGGCCTGGTTTTTACAGTCAGGGTTTAGATAAAGCAAGGATTAGGCCTTAATTCAATTAGGGCATTTAAGTAGCTTTTATAAATATGCCTTCGAAAAAAACATTACTGGTATGCATTTTGAGACAGAACAATGGCACTTGACCTTTTAAGATATGTCAATGCAAGTTGCTTTCAGTTAAAACAGCTCTGGGACTAGGCTTAAACCTTGTATGTGAAACCGGGGATAAGAGAACTAAACATAAAAAAAAAAAAAAAAATAAAAAAAAAAAACCTTAAGAATATTGACATTTTCAAGTGACATTATATATGTACCACCCCAAGCATTTTAATCATCAATCAGCTTTAATTTCTTTAGCTTTAATTTCATCATGCAGAAATGTTTATCTTTCCTGCACACCTGGTCATGTCTCATATTCACCTCCGATAAACCTTAAAAAAAAGTTCTAGTTATCAGCCCTAAAAGCAAGCAAACATCTTAATTCAAGAGGTTTCATTTGCTGAATTTCAGGCTCTGGAACTGTCAGCCAATATTCTTGCACAATCTTTGGCGTTTAAAATAATGTGGGGGGAAAAACTATACACATTATTGTCATTTACTGAGCAGCAGATTTTAAACAATGCACTGCGTCTTGTGTCACCAATATGGAAGGAGAAGGTACCACATTCAAGGAATAATTCACTCAAAAATAAATTGCCATTTTTTTACACCAAAAAGGAATATGAAGAAACTTCAACTGGTCATACTTTCAAGGTTCGCTGTACCCATACAGATACTATAGCAAAAACTATCGTAAATGCTATTGAACTTTGTTTTCTCCCGTTCATTGTTTTGGTTATTACAATCAGTCATGAATTTAGGTGCATATAAACTTACTGACATGTTTACACTGAGATAAGGTGGCATGCAACAAAAAGAGCATGTGTTATGAAGGTGCAATTTAATAACGTGATATTATATCCCAATACTTGTAGTGAAAACATGCATGAAATGCAGTACTTCTCATAATGTAAAAAATTATTACAGAACACAATGTAAAAAGTGAGCCCACTTTCAAGTCAATGTCTCAAAGCTAATCTCAGAGCTGCAATAAATATGAGCTGAGGTTCATCCAAAAACAGATGTCTTGACAAAGCATATGCTACTCTGTTTTAAAGGGATAGACTCAAAATAAAAATGCATACAGGTTTGAAACAACATTAGAGTGTAAAAGTGTTTTTTTTCTGCTTTCACTGGACTACACAAAAGGACAAGCAAATGAATAGATAAAGAGGGCAGCAGCAGCACAAGGAGGCAGAAAAGCTGACTTTGCTTTTTCTGATGCCTCTCTGGTGCTCTTGCCAAGCCTGACTACATATGGCAGTGTACAGTCTACATGGGGGGGGGGATGGGTTAGAAGGAGGAATAGGAGTGGCCTTCATGGTAATAAATACTCCCGTCCAAAAATACTAGCTCTGATCAGACGAGAAACCACACTGTAGTTACTACTGTGTTTAAACCTGTTAAAAGTGCCAGGAACAGCAACACAAAATGGGCACAGCAGGGCCAAATCAAAAGTGTTACTTCAAAATGTTGTAGCTATGTTCTGTAAAAGTCTTTGACTAGGCCACCATGGGTCTACACTACATAACAAAAAAAAAAAAAAAAAAATTGCTCAATATTAACAATGTTGATTCATTTTGGTATTAAGTATTAAGCAAGCAGGAGAACAGGAGGTGTGGTGGGTGTGTTTAACCAGCAGTTTAACTGTCAATAAGGAAAATGTGACATGATAAAAGGAAAACGTCTTATCTATTTTGACAACTATGGCTTATTCACCTCTGACATCTTCTGGGGGTGTACATTAGACCCACTTTACAACAAATACAGTCAGTAGTGCAAATTTGCCTTTCTAGTCTGTGCATTACATATTATGCAGTATGATTGTTAAACAATTATAGGGATCCAAAAATTGGCTGGTATTCATAGTATGGGGTCAAAAATATCTCATTTGTTTGTTGCAAGCTGAACAAAGACACACATTCAACATACTTTTTTTTTTTTTTGTAATACATGTGTCTTTCCAACAGAGATGCTCTGATGTATCAGCCATTTTTTAATCAAATTAAAATTTCATCAATTAGAAAAAAGTTATAGATGGGTAGGTACACTAAAAAAATATTACTAATTTATCATTAGTTTATGTGCATTTATTGTCTAAGCTATAATCAGCTTGTTTTCCTCCAGAACTGCACATGGTGACACGTGATATACTTTCATAAATGTTTGACGTTTTACTGTCTGCTGAAAATATGCAAGGAAAAAACAGCTAAATAATAACAGTATCATAGAGACAAAATATATAAATATTACAAATGTATCATATTGTGTCATATTAGAATATTTATTATATATTTATACTATATATATTTCTGTATTGTAATGTAGGCCTACGCCTGATTTTTAAATTAATAGAACCAATCCAGTAATGAATATGACTGAAGGTGAACACAGCATTAAAAATGTTCTCTTGTATCTCTATGTATTTGTGTAATTGACTTGTGTTTAACTCAATAAAATACATAATTTAAAAGGCATAAAAAGTGACATGACAAGTAGGGATGCACCGATAGCACTTTTTCCAGAACGAGTCCGATACCTATACTTTTAGTACTTGCCAATGCTGAGTACCGACTTGTACTTGTTATACTTGTATTTTCATTGTATTTTTAATTATAAATTTAAATTTTGAAAAATATTGGGCAGAGAAACCAAAAGAATATGAATCAAATTAGTTGGCTTAGCAAATAGATATGTCCTTTGGTTATTTTCATGTCTAATTATGCCTGTTATAATTTGTTGTAAGAGCTAATGTTACATTCACTGTTCATATTATTGTTCTATAATATTTTATGTGGGGGGGGGGGGGGGGTATCAGAATCAGCACATCTGTATGATTCTGTAGTTTGTGTGTGTATGTACGTGTCAAAGATTTCCAAAACTTTTTAACATTTCAATTTAATTTAAATTTAGTTTACGCACTATATAACAATACAAATATTACATAAACACACATGTGGTCGGTTCATATGCTAATGTCATCAGATAAGAGAAATGCATGGAAGCCAATCTGTGCGCAATCAAAAACAAAGACCATGTCACGTACTTATGATAACAGTACTTTTATAGCACTGATCTGGACGCTGTTTTTATGAAAATCGCGACAAAAAAAATAAATATTCACATGCAAACTCATGTGGCAAGAAAAAAAAAAAAACATCCGGGTATCTCAGCAAGGGGGCGTATGTTTTAATATTGTGGCAAATTTCCCCTAACAAAGAAGCTTAATGATTGTATCGCGTAGGCTACAAGATCAAATATAAATAGATGTAATTAGAAAAGAAACGTATTTAATGACACAATTGGTCATTCCATATTGGTTTGTTCATAAGCCAAATTTGCAGCAATAAACATGACAATCTTACATGCTAGCTCGCTTTGCGGTTAGCTGGTTTGGTACCAAGTTGTAGAGTTCATATTATTAACGATAGTTAATTTGTGTAAAATATGGGGAAATAATGTTTCTTGTACTTGACCACTTTATTTGTATCAGAGAAATTATTAAAAAATAAAATGCTTATCCGCAAAAAGTTTTGCATGAAATAGTTATCTTGCTTATATGTGTTCACAATAACAAACAGTGAAATCTTGGTATTAATGCAATAATGCACCGATTATTTTTCTAGACGTTTGTACCACACATGCGATATACAAGCCTTTCTGCCAGAGCACATGGTGGAACATGAGTGCAACTAAAGCCCATGTCGTCTGCAAAAACGACACCGTAAAAGACCAACTACCATATGCATTGATTAGCCAAATGCAGGCTGAATACATAAATGAGCAGTTGTTAAGGCAATCAGAGGTTTAAATGTTCGTACCATCGTTTCGGGTGGCAGTGGTCCAGGCTTCAATCTCAGTCGCCATTATACGCTTGTTTACCGTCCTCCTAAGCCTGCAGATCACGGAAACAAGTAGTAACCACATCAGTATCAAACGTGCGAAATCCCGTGATGACATAAATAACAATAACAAAAAGATATATAGTATCTGACCATAGCGAATGATCTGACCGCTGTAATTTACATTTCAGTCGTAAATGCATTCAGCTTAACCTCACCTTAAACTGAAGGCTCGCTTATCACTTAAAATCTAGCAGTAACGTTAGCTGGTAGAGTAAACAGTCCTTGAGGAAAATTAGATTCGGCAAAAATATCCTGTTTAATAATAATAAATTCAAGTCAAAAATGTCTACAAAAATATATATATTTGCATTAGAAGTGCACGTTGCAGAGAGGAAGCAATAACATGGACAGTGTTTTCAACTTCAGACAGCTCAGAGCACGTCACATGAGTAGCGTGAGCCTCATGCATATTAATTACGCAACGTGTCTTTCGTCTAGTAGGACTGTTCTAAAGTGGACGAATGAACGTGACTTGTGACTCATGAATATTAAATATGTTACGTGACTGGTCCGACTGGTCCAACGCTCCAGTAAGCCTACTAAGCAACGTCAGCATCACTAAATTTATATTCATGAGAGAAGCAATTTCGCCGTAGTGTTGCATTTGTAATGGGGAGTGGATGGAGGGGCTGGAATTAAACCGTTTGTCCAATCTCATAGCAATGGCAAACTAGGCGGAGTTTGACGAGTTTGTTTCTTTGGTAAACACAATTCAATGTGTGGAGTTGTTGATACCAGTGTGTTGTAGCCATAGACTGTAAAAATAAAATAAAAGTGGTAGCCTATACTAAATTACTTACTTAAATTACTTAAAACGTAAAATATTAGGCCATAGTGTAATTTGGTTAATCTGCACATTTTAGCCGTAGGCTAAATTGCAGGATTTTATATATCTATGACGCTTTCTGGACATCAAACATACTAACTGTGATGATTGATATTTCAATCTTTTTGCACGCCTCCACACATTCTGTCTGATGTGTAATAAGTCACCTCTCTCTCTCTCTCTCTCTCTCTCTCTCTCTCTCTCTCTCTCTCTCTCTCTCTCTCTCTCTCTCTCTCTCTCTCCTTGTAAGTAGCGATCTATGTGTTTTTCAAGTAAATACTGTTGAATACAAGAATGCATTGAAAAGGAAAACTAAAGATTTAAAGCTGTATTATAATATGTTTGTAGACTTCCGCCTTCTACTAAATACAAGAGCCTTTAAATTTCCCAGTACGCCACTAGATGTCGCTGTCACCACAATAGTGATGTTTCCACTACAACTTTCCCACCTTATTCCAGATGGAAAATTAACATCATGAAATACACTGGTATATGAATTGCTCTTTAATTGTGTTTTTAAAATATTGTGTTACCTGTATTGTTTAAAATTTTATATTTTGTAACTGTTTTGCATTGTTGTATTTTTTTTCTTCACACTTGTATTTTTAATTCATCATCAAAATCAGTTTGACCTTAGATCTCATGTTTGTTTGGTTAATACTTTTTGATTTTAATTTTTTACCACATGCACCCCATTATTATAAAATATTTATTATAAATTAAAATGTATTATTATAATTATTTTACAAGAATTAATTTAGGTTAAGCGTTTAATAGTGCGTGGAATGCTAATAAAAAAAATCATGTTATCAGTGATATGTTGCATATCAGAAACAGTTTTCTATTCACTTGCACTATTGATATAAATATGTCTGACTATAATTCAGAAGTTCAGCGAATGAGGTGTCTCTCTATTTAAATGACTTAGCAATTGGCCCAATTTGAAGCAGACCTCTTCATTATGTAATTAACCTATTTATTTATTTATTTGAAAATGAAGATTTCTGAAGCATGATAATGAAGCATTATCCAAAGTTTGTGTGTGATTTTCCATTGCACTCAACTAGAAGTATAAACTTCATAGAATTTTAAAAAATATGGTTGTCTATAAGTTTATGTGCACATTTATGTGCTGTCTTCTTTTTATTTTTTTTGAGTCCATTAAGTTGACTCCACCCCTATTTGGTGATGTGCACAGCTGCACTTGTGGGCTGCGGAAACACATTCCCAGGCACGCAAAGCCTGTGGGGCTCTAGCTCTCTTTTCATTCTCACTTACAACAAGTCTTCCTATGATTGGAATTTTTTTAAAAATGTTTTTTAATTTATTTATTTTTTGCTCTAATTTGTCAGCATTGAGTAAATTAATATTTACAAGCAGTAAATTAATATTTACAAGCATAATTGGCCCAGACTGGTTAAATTGTATGGTTATATAATATAATATAATATAATATATAACGTGTATATATATATATATATATATATATATATATATATATATATATATATATATATAATCATGAGTGTAATTATAAAAGTGTAAACTTTTTCTTTTTTCTTTTGAAGTTTCACTTTTAAATGGCTTCTCATTTTGCAAATCACAGTTTGAGACCTATTTGTCTAGAGATTACTGATTACTGGACACCTTGCTCTCATCTATGCACACAGAACAAAAATAACCCCCTAACATTTCTTTGCATGGTTACAATACAATAACATACAGCAACCCTTTCGATTGACCTGATTTCTGCAGAAATTAGTCATAAAAATGTCACAGCGACAGACAAAACATACCATACCATACATGTCTGCTTACATACCATACCACCACACAAACAGTGTGTTTTCGTGTTTTTATTGAACCCACTGGGTGAACAGTGCACAATGGAAAAAATTCTGTGACGTAAAAAAGGCTAATGACTTCTCCAAAAGCTAAATGGAATCAGGACTCATCATTCAATCAATGAGATTACATATTGAAGGTGTTGGGCAGAGCCTGCACTGTACAACACATATTTTTAGTTTGCTATTTGCGGGAAGCATAGCCTTATGTTAACCATGTGTCAAAAACAAAAGAGTTCTTAGAACACATTCAGAGTTACAGTATCTTTAAAAGCCTCAATGTTCATCAGTCCACAATAAAACTAATAGTCTATAAATACAGAAAGTTCAGGACTGTTGCTTCTCTCTTTATGAGTGGGCGTCCTGCAAAGACAACTGCAAGAGCACAGTGCAGAATTTATGTGAAGACTTGCTAATATCTATGTTGGTTTACAAAAACACTAAACTCAGATATGCTCCTACAGTAGTCACACTCAAATCCAGACTCAAAACATATCTGTTTAGCTGTGCATTTACTGAATGAGCACTGTGCCACTGTTCGTCCAACCAACTGATTACACTGTATTTTATCTCTGCATTCTCCATTTGATTCTAAACTACTGTATTCTTCCTTTTGATAAACTGAGCTCAAATGTTTTGTGATAGTTGGGGGCCTTAAGCACATTTTCGCGCAAATTCATCTAAAAGCGCCAAATTTGGCACAGATGTAGCTCAAGTCATACCGAAATGATTTAGCTAGGGCGCCGGAGCCAGCGACCCTCGGGGCCAAGATGGCGGCCAAATCCAATTTGGCCGCTGCCCGAAAATTTAAGGGTATTGTAGTAGTGGGGAAACCATGATGGTCCTGATGACCAAATTTGTGAACAAGTGCTCACCTTTCTATGGTGGAGTTTGATAGGGATTGACTCATGATGGTCAAGGGAACACTGTGGTGACTAGTACAGACTACTGGTCTGGATTGGTATAGATTACTAATCTGGTGGGCTCAGACAATCCACGGTATATGAAAATCCACAGAAGAATACTGACCGTCATGGGGAAATCTCAGAGTCAAAATAAGACACACCAGTGTTTTGCCAGATGAGAAGTTTATTTACTATTTTAATTCATTTTACTCTAATTAATTTTATAACTGTATCATTTATCTCTTTTAATTCCTTTTATAACTGTTTTAATTTCCCCTGCTTTTATTTTGTGTCTATTTTCTATGCAAAGCTCTATGAGTTGCTATAGTGTGATTATTATAATTCCTTTCTATGTAAAGCTTTTGAATAACTGCTTTTATTTTGTGATTATTTTATTCCTCTCTATGTAAACTAACTAACTAACTAACTAACAAATAAATAAATAAACCTCATCCCAACTGTAAAATATGGTTGGAAGGCCATATAACTGTAATTATTATTATTATTATTATTATTATTATTATGCAGATTTATAATAATAATAATAATAATTAATAATAATATAAGCAGATTGTTGGTCCCTTTTCATCTGCCGACGAGACCAATGACAACGGCGAGCGATTCCGGCTTTTTTGTAGCCTTAATGGCCTCTTCATCAGCAACACCGGCTTCCAACACAAGGCCATTCACAAAAAGACCTGGAGGGCACCTGGGGGTCGCTTCTCTAATGAGATTGACTACATCTGCATCAACAGGTGATGGAGATCGGCATTACATGACGTGCGCGTGTACCGAGCAGCAGATGTTGGATCTGACCATTTCCTGCTGCGAGGACCCTCCAGTTGAAGCTCAAGCCGAAGAAACGTCCGCAGCCCATACGCCCATTTGCAGTGGAGAAGTTCAAGGATCCCCAAGTCATAGCCGGATTCATCCTACACATTCAAAATCGGTTCCAGCCGTTGCAGGATCTGGACGATATCGAAGGTCAATGGGGCAGCTTCAAGCAGGTGGTCACAGAAGCTGCGCAGGCAATTGTTGGCCGAAGGCGTGGGAGGCGTATAGGAGCAGTGGATTCAGGACCGGACATGGGCCATCATCGATGAGCGAAAGGAGGCGAAGAAGCGACATGAGCAGGTCCGTACGGAAGATCAGCTGAACATCGAAGCACGGCGATACGCTGAATTGGGCCGAGCGGTCAAGAGGAGCTGCAGAGCCGATAAGAAGAAATGGCTGGAGAACAAATGCATCGAAGCTCAGGAAGCCGCCAATAGGAATGATACCAAGACCCTGTATCGCATCGTACGAGTAGCTCTAGAATCCCGATCAAAGATAAACACGGGAAACTACTTCTAAGCAAAGAAGAGCAGGACGCCCATTGGATTGAGCACTTCCAAGAAACCCTGAACCAGTCAGAACCAACATCCACCTATGATTTCGACAGTGAGCCAGGGCAGCCCGAACTCGAGGTCAACATCGGCGATATCACCACTACAGAGGTCAATGCGGCAATCAAAGCGCTCAAGAGGAGTAAAGCTGCTGGACTGGATGAGATATTCCAAGAGCTTTTGAAGTACGGCGGGCCAGTGATCGCCCAAAAGCTGGTCGAGTTGTGCAACAAATGTTGGCAGTCCGAGACTGTCCCTAATGATTGGCGAAAGGGCGTCATTGTCAAGCTGCCGAAGAAGGAGAATCCATCTGACTGTGGGAACTGGAGAGGCATCACCTTGCTTTCAGTGCCTGGCAAAGTCTTTTGCAGTGTCATGCTGCGACGCCTGCGGACGGCTGTTGATCGATGCCTGCGTGACAACCAGGCTGGATTTCGAGGAGGACGGTCGTGCAGTGAACAGATATTCACCCTCCGTAATATCATTGAGCAGTCCGTCAAGTTCAAGCGGTCCCTTTCCATCAATTTTATTGACTTCAAGAAGGCCTTTGATAGTGTCCATTGGGATTCGCTGTGGCGTATTCTTCACATATATGGCGCCCCGCCACAATTCATCGCCATTTTCAAGAACCTGTATTTGAACTCCAATTTCACGATCAAGACCGAAACTGGGACCACCGACTTCTTTCACCGGCGTCCGGCAGGGATGCATTTTATCGCCATTCCTCTTCTTGATCGTGGTCGACTTTGTCATGGCGAAGGCGATGGATGGACCCGGTTATGGGATTCCATGGACTGACCAATCACGTCTGACCAACCTGGATTTTGCTGACGATATTGCACTGTTCGTGGAGACGAGGAAATCTCTTGGACGTATGACCTCCTCTTTGGAGAGGGAATCGGGCAAAGTTGGGTTAACGGAGAGAAGACCGAGGTCATGCAGGTCCACTTACTACCAACACCGGCCATGATCCCGATCCATCTAGGGCAGCAGCAGCTGGAAGACGTCACCCAGTTCACTTACCTTGGGAGTCTAATTAAAAATGACGGTGACTCGGAGGCGGATGTGCTCTGTCGCATTGCCAAGGCATCAGCAGTGTTCTACCGCCTGCGGCCCATCTGGACATCGAGTACCATCAGCATGACCATCAAACTGCATCTGTACGCAACCATCATCCTGCCTGTCACCTATGGCAGCGAGACGTGGAAGGTCACAGTGGCCGTCACCCATAAGGTTGACGTATTTCATCAGCGGTGTCTACAACGTATCCTTGGAATTAGCTATCTAGACCACATCACCAATGTAGAAGTCCTCCGACGGAGTAAAATGAGCAGACTGAGTATCATCATCGCCGAACAGAGACTACGATTGGCTGGCCATGTTCTGCGAATGGACCGGCACCGGATTATGAGGTGCGCCATGTACTGGGAACCACTAGATGCCAAGCTTGGACGTGGACGACCCAAGACCAACTGGAGGTCCACATTCAAAGACGTCTTGAAGCGACTCGGCATCAGCTGGATGGAAGCCAAGGACCGAGCGTCTGATTGTGCGCAGTGGAGAGCTCTCGTTGCCCTATATGCTAGACAGCATGGGCAGGACTAAGGTAAGGTATTATTACTATTATTATTATTATATTATTATGGTTTGGGGAGAATAAGCCATTTTCTAGGAGGCCATCTTAACCACCAATTGAAGCTCAACAGAATTTAAATGATGTGACAGGAAACAACTCAAAGAAAAAGAGTAAATCAACAACATAATGGCTTCATCAAAAGAAAATATGCCTTCAGGAGTGGCCCAGTCATGACCTCAACCCGACTGGGATGCTATGACCTCAACTATCTGAAAATCTGAAATGTCCAGATCAACATTTGGTCAGTTTTGAAGTGAGAAAAGTATTTCTTGTTTTGAAGGGATATTTCTCCCATAAATGAAAATTCTATAATAATTTGTTGTTACAAACCTCTTTCTACTGTGAAAAAAAAGTATTTTTTTGTCAACACAATAAAATTTGAGATCTGCCAGAAAGCCAGAGATCTGTGTTTTCCTTGACAGAATATTAAAATAAAAAAATAATTAAAAAAATGACTAATTGGTCAGTAGATTTATATCAGTATGTGGTAGACATTCAAAATAATGTCAGCCCACTCAAAGGTAAAAATTAAGTAAAGCTTTATTCCAAACAGAGAGCTACCAAAGTGAGTGCTAAAACACATTTTATGAGTATTTATTCAGTAAAATCATACATATACACAGTTATCAATGAAACAAAGACTTTCAAAATTGATTGGATAAACAAATGAACAGATCACTGTAAGGCCTCCTACTTTCTTTTACCATGTATACTTCCAGTTCATCTTCATCCACCTTGGTCTTTCTTATCATCGCATGTTGTGATGCACGTAAATAATTTTTCATTGGAAACGTTTTATGACTCGCTAGGCTCTTACAAACCATACTGACCTTTTTAGTTCTTTTTCACAGCATTTGGCTACAGAGTGCAGATTAGACTTGAAACTTGCAAGAGGGACAGAAAGAAACATACAATAATTTTCTCAAAATATTGACACACACACACACACATGTATATATGTAAAAACAAACAATATAAAATCAAAAAGCTAAAACTTAAACATAAAGAACATATACTGTAAATGACACACCCTTCCTCAGTTCACACATCCTTCCTTCAGGAACAACCTGTTCTCAGAACCGAGTGCTCATTCAAAAACAAAAACAAATCTTTAAATTAAAAAGTACCTGCTGTACCTCATGCAAAATTAACAACATTAATAATGTATAAGAAGTGGTAGTGATTGAATACACATTAGAAAATAATAATTCCCTTACAGTAACTGGCTGATTTGATTGCATTTTATTTTGGCATTTCACTGAAATGAAGAACGCTCGGATAACAGATGACAAATGCAGGGCCGGATTAACCATATGGGCATTTGGGCACCATACAGGGCTGTATAAAGGTTTTCAAGCATGGACGAGCTGACCAGTGTGTCCAGGGGAACTGCAATACCTGGAGTGAGACAAATAATTCTCTTATTTTATATTTTCCTGTCACCTCCTATTCAGCTCCTCCACAAATTAATGCTCATGTTTTCAACTTCACCTCTGTGTGTTGTCTTATTTTCCCTCTCTCTCCTTTGCTGAGTTCAGAATCTAAAGCAGAATGTAGGTCAGCAGTCGGTGCCGAGTTACCAATTAGAAACAGCTGTGTTTTTTTGTCCACAGAGTGAGCGGAGGTCAGCGATTTCTGCTTTCGTTCTCATTCTTCTTCTTGTTGCTCTCTGGCTTCTTTCCCCTCTCTCATTTACCAGTCTAAAAAATAATGTGTTTAACTGTCTCTTTTCACTGGTCTATGATGATGATGACGATAACACCTCAGCTCAATATTTATACTCTTTCTTCCCTAAAGGAATATATTGTTAAAAGGAATAGGCCAGTTCAGCCAAAACGAATAATCTGTCATTATATGTTCAACCTCACATTTCAAAACAGTATGATTTTTTCCCCTTAACACACACACACACACACACACACACACACACACACACACATTCCATTAAAAAATGGAATGAGGCATCTCTTTATTTACTAAACCCCTATAGCTTACCTTGGCAGAAATGACTGACTTATTATTTTTGAGTCTGATATTTGTAATGAAGCAGTTGATATGGTTCACAAAACCATAACCATGATTCTTTCATAAACAACATGAGCGTGAGTAAATAATTACAAAATTTTCAGTTTTGGGTGAACTGCTTATTTAAAACAAAACAAAATAATTCAGTTTACTCGTATTCCTCCTGTTGACAAATTTTAAAAGCCTTGAGAAATTAATAAAATACATGTGTTTTATGACTTGCAAATAAACATGGTTTTGAAAACTGTTTCTTTGCAAATTCTGCTAAATGTCAACGAGAACACCAAGTTGTGATATTGTGTTTTATAGCATTATTGATATATATATATATATTCTTATGTTATAGCCTGTTTTGAACCTCAGGAAAGTAGCCACTTTGAAAGAAATAGTACACGGATGACCATTTCAGAGTCGACCGCGCCCTTGGCGTCATATCATTGAGTATCATCCAACTTTGATGGTTTCATTTAATAAAAAATATAAGCTAATTTAGGCTACATCTTATTTTTAAACGTGAATCAGCGAGCTGTACTAACACTTTAATGTGATAGTGCCTCAGTAAACGATCAGAAACTTGATTTTCAAAAACATTTCCTTTCACTGAGTTCCTTCCAGAGACAACTTTGTCACTGCCAGCATAGTTCAGTAAACGAGGTTATTAGAAAACACGCCCAGTGTTTCATTTGGCCAACCAGCTGCTAGTATAGGGTGCGTCAGTCCAATGAGCGATTTAGGGGTTGGGTCACACGTACTGTTGCTAGGGCATGGCTTTAACCTTGTTACTATCACTGACTAACCAATCAAATGACATTTCTCAATGTGTCAACATCTTTCCCGTGAACTTCACTATTTGAAGTATTTGATTGGATACAAATGTTTTTAAGTTCCGCCTTTCACACTTTTCTGTTATCTGATTGGGCGAAGAAGCCATCAATCGAGCTCCAGATTTTAGTTTACGTGCAGTCTGCATTAATTTTTGTCGAGAGTCTCTACGACTCGGAATTGAGCTGTTCATATCGAGCGTCATCATTTTTTTTTGTTTATTTGTTTTGTTTTTGTTTCTTGCATTTGTTTTAAATTTATTGTTATACAGTGTTAATGCGTTTTTGTATTGTTTTTATTTCTGTAAACACACCAGGATGGAACTTAATTCTCTTCTACTTCTTCTTGAGGCAGCAGAGTATTTGGAAAGAAGAGACAGAGGTATATATGGATGTCTGTGGGATCAACCAAAACAATCTTTTTATTTGCAATTTTTCGTTTTTGGGGTCTAATGCCACTTATAAACCTGCCAGCTGATCAAGTGTAGTTTAATTCAAGCCCAAAAGGACGATAGCTTCTTGTTACTGTGAGTTACTAAAGTCAATAAATAGTCAGTTATCGGGATAAGATGACTTACATGTGTCATTCATCCCAACCTACGTTAAAATGTTGATCCGTTTTCATTTTCCGTCAAATGTAACCCGGGGGATGAGGTGTTTGCTTTACACTAAGTTAAGATAAACACAATTCGTCATTTTAAACGGCTTGACGTGAAAACATATAAAGTGTCTAACTTCCTAACCGTCTAAATTGTTGTACACTGAATCACACAAATCTGTATTTAATGCTGGTTTTGTTTACTTTCTCACTAGAAGCTGAACACGGTTATGCGTCTGTTTTGCCGTACGACAGCGACTTGTCCAGAAAGAAAACGAAATCTTCTCCCATTTCAAGAAAAAACCACAACAATAGGTAAATACAATACAAGTATTGCTATATTAATGGATGGATACATTCAAACTATGTTTATTCTACGTGTAATCGCCATTTTTGTTGATGGGCTTGGCTGTGTATAAACATTGCCACGCGTACAGCGTCAACTTTCTGCTGCTGCTGCTTTCCCTTTTCCACTGCTGTCATCTCCCTTCTACTCAGTCATTTTCATTTAAAAGCATGTATTTAATTAACAAAACCTATTTGTTTAAACACTACTGTCAACGTCAGTACATTTTTAAGGATTTGTAATATATACGGGAAGTAGCTTAAAACACTAAAGTTTGCATGCTTAAAATTATTTGTCAACCATTTTTTGACCATGCATTCTTGCACACTGAAAACAAACAGTGATTTCAGAAGTAATGTTTTTCTCAGAAGTTGCAATTTTATTGACTTTATTAAATATGAGCATTAATGTGTCATAGACAGTGGGCTTGTAGTAGTGTAGATAAGGTGTGGTTAAACTCTCACTGTTGGGTGTAGTGTGAAGACTCAAGTCAGCGGCTGGAGAGTATGGCGAGTGGATCATGCCTTTTCTAAGGCTACCCTGAAGAAGGCGAAGGAGCAGTCTACCCTTCCGTCGCCGTCAGTCCGTGTCTATTTTTGAATGGGATTGATAGAGACGTCAGACGACAGACCGGCGGCGACGTCACGGCGGCGTCACAGTAGTAACGTATAGGCTACCTTACGGCGACGTGGCGACGGCGTACGTGAGAAATGTATAAAAAATCATAACGTCTGAACCAGGCACGTCGCCTAATAAGACGCCTGATACACACGTCGTCCCTCAGTACATTGCCTAATAAGACGCCTGATACACACGTCGTCCCTCAGTACGTCGCCTAATAAGACGCCTGATACACACGTCGTCCCAATATAATGTTATTTTTCCCATGTTGATAACGAAAAGTGAATAGCATGAGTAAGATTGGATTTGCAATAGGCTATATCGGGAGACATGATTTTTGTTTTGTAGGAAGCTTTTCTTTAAAGTGAATTTTTGTTTAATATTAAAGCCTCTTAATTTTAAATTTGTCATCACCCAATTGTATGGATTTAATAAAAAAAGAAGCGAATATTCCATAAACAGGCTCTAACTTGTTGGTCTTTCTACAGCAGTGTTTCAATAAATGGTCTATCTTTTCTAGACAGAAAAGTTAACAACAAAGTAGGCCTAATAAAAAAATGTATTTGCAAAATCTATCCCTGCCTCCAGATACTATGGTCCCCCTTGTATGAAAATATTAATTGGAATAGAGCATGGAGTAACCCACATACATTTTTAATTACAAACAAAGTAAAAGAAATATAATTTAAAATTATTTACCATTATTACCCCTGTAACAAGATTATCTCTAAATTTATAGCCTACCGTAGACGAAAAATGCAGCTTTTGCTTTATGGAAACGGAAACGTTAGACCATTTATTCTATAATTGCTCACATAGCTCTTCTCTGTGGAATGATATAGCCTACAATGTTTCATTAATGGACAACTTGGCTCAAACATAGCCTACATTTATCTAATTTTGATATCTTCTTTTACTTTTCTGACTCAAATTTCTCTGTACAATATATAGTCAACTTAATCATTTTGCTTGGAAAATTCTTTATTCTTAAATCGAAGTTTATGAAAAACTACGGTGACGCATTGCTGCCACATAATTTTTTCCACTCAATTGTCGTAATAACGAGATCTTATGTCGTTTTAACGACATATTTTTCTCGTAATAACGAGATCTTATTTCATTAAAACGACATATTTTCTTGGCCTTATAAGAACGTGTGTAGTCATGTACAAAATATGCCTTTATCCACATAAAATTGATAGCCAATCATGTCTTTATCATACGTTCAAAAAGCTGAAGAAATAGCAGCCCCCAACGGACATTCATGTTAAAAGATAAAATTCTGTACACACCTTATTAATAACAGATGAGCCCAGAATACGAACATTGTGTTTAATTCATAGACTGTAAAAAAATAGGTTTAATTGCATATTAGGCTAAGCATTTTCCTCTCATAGAAAACCCTTATAATAAAGAAAAAGCTTAATGTGGCTTAATATACTTCAGTGATCAAGATCAAATGCTGTACACACCTTATTAATAAACCATACTATCCTACAGAAAAGCAGATGAGCCCAGAATATGAACGCAATGCATTTAATTATACGTTAAGCGTTTTCCGATAGAAACCCTTTATTATAAAGAAAATAAAGGTGGCTCTTAACGTGGCTTTCTATGGGAGGATGGCATTGCGGTGCACAGCAAATCCTTTAAATGGTATTCAATGCAAAACAAAAATGAAAAATAAAAGTAGCCAATAAAATAAACAAATTATTGTGGCATTAATTAGCCCACAAACAATATTTATTTTAAAGACTAAACGAATTTGTTTAAAGAAAAAAAACAGCGTTGGGCGTTTATCTTTAGAGTGTTTCAGCCGCCCTTTTCAAACTGGCGCAATAAAATGCAACAGAATTTGATTTGTTAAACATGAAGGACTTATCAGTCTGGCATGGCCGCTCGCTCTAACGTTAACCTAGATAAATGTTCGCTATTATTAAGCGCATATCCGAGTGTTTGTGCGGAGTGTGGAGCGCGCACTGCATGGCACACATGGACGCGCCGGTGCCATCACTCGCATTTTCCTATCAACAGTGGAAACAACTTAAATACTCCATTTCTGGTCATACAGAAAAGAATAAAACATCAGTCGCAACTTTATTTGTGTAAACTCTCAACAACAAGAAAACGTTGTGCTTTTGTAAAATAAAAGAAAACGAACGCGCTTTCATGATCTCTGTGAATTGGAGCGCGTCTCAAAAATGAACCGAAAAACAGTTAGCCTCACAGACATGAGAAATATAACTATCTATATAAAGTTTATAAATAAAATAAAAATGTCCACCAACGAAAAAAAATCCAATCGAAAGCAAATACGGTATACCATCTGATTATGTGATCCTGTCCGTATGAAAGGCGCATTCATTAGCCTACTTTTGCCGGTGCTTTGCGGCAAGTTTTATGCGCTTGAGCGCGGAATAGCCATATATACACCCAGGATTGAATATAAACGTGCGATTAGTCCTAATTGCTTAAATAAATTACTACTAGTCTAGAAAAATCCTTTAGTCTATGGCAACTCTAATCAATAGCCTACATTTAATATTTGACATTATTTAATTAGTAATTTTATCCAGCTCTTTACATTAAATTAGTTGAGTTAGCATAATTAGTTAATGAACAAATAAAATAATAAAATAAAGTTTAAATTATACCGGTAACATTGCTTATTCCACCACACAAAGGATTGTTTATGGTGACAATCCGTTATACATGTGAAGATTGTATATGGCTGTATCTTGAAGATTTTTGTATTGTATCTTCTGTTATAAAGATGAAGATTGACATTTCGTTAATTAAACAAAATAAGAACACAATGTTGTAAAAAATAAACAACTTAGGCTATCTGTTAGATGTGTTTTGACTACTTTTTGTTTAATTATCTCTAGGTAATGAAGATATAGCCTATTAACAAAAATAAATCTTAGGCTATATATAATATATTATATAAAAAAAAACTTATAGGCCTATATAAAATATATTTTAAAAAAGGGCCTCATTGATTCATTTTGCCTGATTGGGGGCTGTTACTATTTGCATAAGCTTTTTGAACGTAGAAGTGTGAAAAAGGCGCGATAGGCTGTCAATTTTATGTGGATTATAAAGGCAAAAAACGAGAAAACGAGAAAAATATGTCGTTTTAACGACATAAGATCACGTTATTACGAGAAAAGATGACGTTAAAACGACATAAGATCTCGTTATTACAATAATTGAGGGGAAAAAATAATATGTATGTGGCAGCAGCTATGCGTCACCGTAGTACTGCTCTTGATGTGTAACAATTATCGTCAGTTATCCTCTTGCGCCCTCTGTTGGCATTTGTACATACATATGTTCATTGTTTATATATTTCTTCATGTATTTTAATAGTGTTGTTAAATAAAATAAAATAATGAATTACTTTTAATACCCTACTTTATTTGAACCAATTATATTGCCTCATTTGTAATTATGTATTTAAGTAAAGGCTATTGTTCACTTCAGATCTATCTTTATGACCAAAAAATATATAGCCTAAATAAATAGTCGACACTGACAGCCCTAGTCTTGAACATTTGACCATGAACCTACATTGTTTTGCATTTTGTGACTAAACGACTATTTCCCTATCTTATATTTTTTCATTGTTGATTTCTTGAAAATAATAGGCTATTAAAATACTTTCTTGTCACCTTCTCCTGTAAACAATATCGTGAATAGTTTCATAGTGTGTATTCGCCCATTATGGTCGACTGTGTAAATTAAAATTATTACCACCTTCAAAAGTAAAAACTCAGAATGACACATTCCAGAATATTATGTTTATAGATTACAATTAATGAATTTATCTGTTCAACTTTAAAGTTGTTGTTAATAATTGTGCAAAAAGTTGTGACTTTGATGGTGTATAATTTGCATAGTCCTCATATCCACTAGAAAGTGAGTGAATTATAAAAAAAAAACAAAAAAAACTATGTTCGTAAACCATTCAGAGATGACATTAATGACATACACAACTTTGTATACAATACAAAATTTGATATTTTCCATGTCATCAGAATACAAGAAAAGAATGATTGATTAGAAAGATAACAAAGGAAAGATAAGAAAAGCTAGGGGGGAAAATAGATATTATTTTATTGTGATGCGACATTGGAGTCATGCTGTGGTGAGACGTTGGTGTCACGCGTCTGTGATGCGACGTGCTGTGGTGAGACGTTGGAGTCACGCGTCAGTGGTGCGACGTGCTGTGATGCGACGTTGGAGTCACGCGTTGGTTTCACGCGTCTGTGGTGCGGCGTACCCCTTCTGTCACGTAAAAGTACACGACTGTCGACTTCGGTAAGTTATCCGTGGCACTATCCACTCGTCATAGGAGAGTTGACCCCTGGATCTGTTTTGCTGCATTAGTCCCCTTTCCTTGCAATGTCAAAGCAAAACAGCAGGAGCCTAGTGTGCTGCCCTTCCCCCACATATGCATAGAGAGCACTGAAAAGGGGAAATCTATGGGATAACCAGGAAATGTGTGAATATTTTTTATTTTTACTTTTTACCAAAATGTACTATACTTTTCTAATTGATTTACAGATTACAAAAACTTCTGATGTGTGGACTTTCAGTAGTATATTGTTAAATATTTTTTTCTCCCAACACCATGCATTCTGCGCTAGCCTTGTGCCTGTATTTTTAGTCACGGTAATGTTTTTATAATGAACATAGCTTATAGCATATTTTGCTATGCAGCCTCATACCTGTCATTTGCATTAATTTCATTATGCATACTCAGGGATACTTCCACATTAAGGGAGAGGTAAAATAATTTTTTTTGCAGTCCCACATGATGATGCTAGTCGTGCAGAAAGTGCACACTGCAGCTTCGACATACAATAAACAACTGATGCTATGACCTATATATTTTGTTTCTGTAGTCTATTCAGTGAGTATAATCTCTCTGTTTTGTTTGTTTGGAGAACATGTATTTGCCCTATCGTACACCCCAGCATTCATACCCTGGACTAAAATAGCAATGCGTTGTAGCGTGCTGAATTTCCTCTGCGTCATTGAGTGCATGCTGTTGGGTGATATTGGCCTAATAGACACAGTAAGGGAATGCAAAATGATTGTGTTTTGTCTATAATATAGAATTCAGAGCATAACAGCATGTGGAGTGGGAAGGGGCCAGGGTGCATCAAAAGAATATCATTAATTTAAACAGATTAATTTAAACTCAAAATGCGTTGCATTACCTTCTTTGGGTGCAATGATAATTTATTGAATATTTATGCAAAAAGGGCATTTTTGTTAATTTTCTCAATAGACAACATCTTAACCAAGTGCATATGTATGCTAACAGACAAATGTAGCTCTTTGATGCTCTTTTTGGACCACATCATTTCATAAAGAACATCACCACTATTTCACACTGCTTTATTTTGCCACAGTAGATTGTAACAGCATCACTATCATTATATAAAAACCCTTTTTATATACTTTGTTAAAGAGGTTTACATGCTCATCTATGTTTCTATTTATTCCCTGTTCAGGTCATCACACAATGAGCTGGAAAAACACAGGTAAGATCATATCTGATATCCTACAATTCATATGTCGTTTAAGAAATGCCTTTAAGAGGGCTTTAAGAGTTTTTATATGTAGGAACCATCAAAAGAGTGTGGGTTATAATTGTGGATAACATAATGGTTTACATATATCTTAGAAGCCAGTGTCTTGTAGTGATGAGCAGGGTTTGAAATGAACATTCGCTAATCTGCCAAATGTTGTTGATAATCATCCATGATCAACTTAAAATCCAATTTGGCAGGTTATGGTTCATAAATGATGTTTGTTTGACTACACAGGAGCCAAAGGTGCCCTTTGCTGTTTTGGCATATTGAGATGCTGCTGCTTAACCTGCTGCATTCAGTGTAAAATATTTGCCAACAATATACTGACTCAAAGGGCATGGGAATATCACATGATATATTGGGACATGATTTTCACTATCATTATCGGACGCCTTGGGAATGAGAACGGGTTGGCTTTTTTGAATGTATGTTATTGGAATAGAGGCTTTAATACTTTTGTGATGAAACAACTGATCACTTTATGAATTGACAGCCTGTCTACTAATCTTCAGGGTGTTTGCCATTAAACATTCATTTTGGAGTCATCTGTACTTGAGTTTAAAACCAAATTAAACATGATTTCCTGCATTGCCCTTCAAGGGCACAAAAACACTGTTTGAAGTTTCACCCCACAGGTATAAGATTCAGATTTCGATTTTATAATAAATATATTTAAATCTAAGCTGTCACTTTGAAAATTAATTTTCTTAGTTAATTCTAGTAAGTATTTTTGTTTTAGCTAGTAGAAATTCTGAATGGTTGGTAAAGTTGCCAAATTGGCTTGTGAGTGAAAAAGTTGATTTCAAACCCTGAAGATGAGGTGATAGTAAGAGAGAGATAGTGTTTGCTAAATAAGAGATAAACTAAATAAACTAATTACAGTGTGACAGACAATTTTGTGCTGTTCGTGTTTGTTCCAGAGATCGGGTGTGTTTGTGTGAGAATTGTGTCCCTTGTGCTGATTTCTTGGAGTTTGCCAGTCACATGCTTAAGTTTGAGGAATTGATTACTGCTGCTCTGTGAGAAATATGTTCAGTCATGTCCTTCCTCAGAATAGAGCTTCTGAACCATTGACAGCAGCACTAGTACCGGGGGGAAAAACAGGAAAACCATATGGACAGGTTTATGACATTTTTAAAGGGACATATTGAAATACAAAAGAGAAAAACATTCCAATGTCATGCAACTTCCTGTTACTGTATCTCTGTGTCAGGGGATCCAATTTTGAGTTAATGCTCTAAATCAAGGGGACCCCTGGTCTGCTGTGGTACTGCAGGGGGTCCACCAATTAATGTTTGATCACAAAAATATTTTTTTGTTAAACAAATTAAAACATGGGTAAAAAACATCACTAAGTCAAATTTAAATATACGCACTCTGAAACAAAAGCAACAGGACCCTCAGTTGATACTGTAACAATATAATATTATTGGCGAAACACTCATTTTGAGAACGTGAAATGTTCCTATTTACAGTGAGTGTTTCTCAAAACAAAGAATGCAAAGAACGGACTTGTGTTCTTGGGGAGAAAGCTCTTGCTAGTTGTTCTTGGAAGAATGAACTCACAAGGTGACGAGCACACAGAACGCTGCTGACAGTTTGAGACGATGTGTTCTTGCTGGTATTGCGCAATAACACCCCCGCACAGACGCCGTCTGCAGTACCCAAACATAACGAGAATTATCGACGATAACAGCCAGGCTTTATCGCCCAAGCCTACCCTCAGCTCAAGGGATTACTCTACAACTGTACACTACAATGTAATGTATATTCATAACAATAAAGCAACGCTTATGGAGATTCTCACTTCCGAAAACGTTTGAGCACATTTTCGATTCGCCATAAATTTTCGTAAAAATGCCAATATTAGAAATCTACACAGTTGATTTCTTGCATCAAATGTTCTCAGAAGTGAATTTAGTGATGAAATAGCGTATGAAATTGTAGAAAAATGACTTACTGTTACTCTTAAGATACTCTTACCTGCCTCTCCTTCATCGAATGCCAAAATGAATGCTGGGATATTTCTGCCGTCAAGTTCACACAAGTTACCAACCGATGCATCCTCGGTAAAATGGGCGTGTCAAGAACACTACCGGGATTTTTAACTGTTCTTGCCAAAATGCAAACTTGTGTATTAGGACAGTACTTGGGCAGCGACTGATGACGTTTCACAAGTCCACAAGAACACAAGTACAGACAAGAACGCATATTGAGAAACGGCCAGTGTGATTTTGCAGCCAGGAGAAATGTAGCCAATCACACGTTCTATCTTGAAATCAATGTCCAATCAGTGGTGTTGAAGTTAAAATCGAAAAAAAGAGTTTTTGTTCAGTGATGAGTTCTGCTCGTTCTCGTGAATCATCTCATTAACAAACAAATACACAATGTAAGTTAGAGATTTATTATGCAGTGTAGACAACTTAATTGATTTTAGTGGAATGTTGTGAGATCGCAAACTGAGATGAGTGACAGTTTTTTAATGATTGTAAAGTGAGCACTATTTCACACTTTCGAGGCTACATCTATAATCCATTGAAAAAAGGTATTGTTTTTCATGCTGCAAAGAGGACCGGTGGCCAAATACACGCTGTAAAGTTTTTGAAGTGAGTGACATCTACCTATAAATGCAGGATTCACTCTCGAAATTGTAATTGCCATAGTGATACTAGCGTGTGATAAAAATATGGCATGTCAAAATAGATACACGCAAAATCCAGTTATGTCATTTTTAAATTCCATTCCATTATTTGCAAAAGTAATGACTTGTAAATAGTCTTAAATGTCTCACTGTACATTGCTATTCTTGTTATGGTGGAGCCGTTGCTACACATTACATCTGCACTTCTCACTAATCCTCACTAATTTCAGATGCTCAGTGCTTTTGATTCTTAATTGTCCATCACACAGTCGAATTAAAATGTGATATTTTAGTAAACTTTAAGCTAAAGTTCAGGTAAATGCTTATTTGTTCATCTGATTAATAAAATACTGTCACGGGGTGAAGAATCACACAACAAAGAGAGCTCACATTAAAGCCCCGGAGGGTGGGTTTAATGAACAGAGTGAAATGGTGAAAGCAGACAGTACGGGTAGGTGCGCCGGTGAGTGGTGTGCTTCTTGTCCTCGTGCCAGTGAAGTCCGTGTCTGAGTGCTCGTAGGGAGAGATCGGCTTCAGCTGCTGTCTGTGAGAGAATAAAGAGAAGCGTTAGTTCCACTTTCTCCGTCAGAGGTTCTCCCCCTAACTCTTTCGCCATGTGTGCTTATAAGCACGGTAGTTGATGAGCCGCAGCTGAGGCCGATCGGGGCGTGATGAGGACGTGCAGCTGTGGCTCGTTTGTTTCCAGGGCGACGCTGATGATCGGCCGGGACGCTCGTCACACTCCCCCCCCCCCCTAAGCGTCGTCCTGGTCCTGTTGAGGATATGAGAAAGCAGGGGAGAGAGAGGGGGTGGGTGGGGAGTGACCCCTGACAGACCTGCAAAAGCTGCCCAGATCCGAGAGAGTCCGTCGGCGTTTGAGTTCATGGCTCCGGCCCGATGTTGTACCTCAAAGTGGAAGTCCTGGAGCGCAAGGAACCATCGGGTCACCCTGGCGTTGGTATTCTTGGCTCGTGCCATCCACTGGAGAGGGGCGTGGTCGGTGACCAGGGTGAACCTCCGGCCAAGGAGGTAGTATCGCAGCTCCAGGACTGCCCACTTGATGGCCAGAGCCTCCTTCTCCACGGTGGCATAGTTTCTCTCGGCTGGGGACAGCTTCCTGCTGATGTACAGGACCGGATGCTCTTCTCCCTCTTGGATTTGGGAGAGGACGGCTCCCAAACCTGTGTCTGAGGCATCCGTCTGCAGCAGGAAGGGACAGGTGAAGTCGGGAGCTCGCAGGACTGGCTCCGAGGTGAGGGCGGATTTAACCTTCTTGAAAGCGTCTTCTGCTGCCGGGGTCCACTGTACTTTCTCCGGCTGTCCCTTCCTGGTCAGATCTGTCAGGGGGGCGGCTAACGAGGAGAAGTCAGAGATGAAGCAGCGATAGTACCCCGCCAACCCTAAGAACGCTCGTACCTGGGTTTTGGTCCTTGGCTGTGGGGCTGTCCTGACGGCCTCTACCTTTTTTTCCTGGGGACGGATCATCCCTCGTCCCACTTGGAAACCCAGGTACTTTGCCTCATACAGCGCTAAATGACATTTCCGAGGGTTGGCGGTGAGTCCAGCCCTCCGGAGATCGGACAGCACCCTCCGTAGACGGTCCAGGTGGTCCTCCCACGCCTCTGAGTGGATGACGACATCGTCGATATAAGCGGCGGCGTAGGCCTGATGGGGCCGCAGGATGATATCCATCAGTCTTTGAAAGGTAGCGGGTGCTCCATGAAGGCCGAAGGGAAGGGTCCGGTATTGCCAGTGCCCACCGGGGGTAGAGAATGCTGTTTTGGGCTTTGCAGAGGGAGAAAGCGGTACCTGCCAATACCCTTTTGTAAGGTCCAAGGTGGAGATAAACCGGGCCCTCCCCAGGCGGTCCAGTAATTCATCCACTCGAGGCATGGGGTACCCGTCGAACTCTGAGACTTCGTTGAGGCGTCGAAAGTCGTTACAGAAGCGGAGGGTGCCGTCCGGTTTTGGAACCATCACAATTGGGCTGGACCACGGGCTGCGCGATGGTTCTATCACCCCTAACTTCAACATTTGTTGTACCTCTTCCTCGATAGCCTGCCGACGAGCCTCAGGGATGCGGTAGGGGCGCTGCCGGACAACGACTCCAGGTGGTGTGGGGATGTCGTGATGTAGTACGTTGGTCCGCCCGGGGAATGGAGAGAACACATCCGAGAACTGACCGACCAGGTGCTGCAGGTCCGCCTTCTGAGCAGCCGAGAGCTGGGGGTTGAAGTCTACAACCACGGGTTCAGAGATGGCTAGAGCTGTAAGTTGGTCTCTAGTCCCCACCCACTTCTTGAGGAGGTTGATGTGGTACAACTGATTTGGACGGCGCCTTCCTGGCTGGCGTAGACAATAGGTGACTGGGCCAATTTTCTCCAGGACGGTGTACGGGCCCTGCCAGGTGGCGAGGAACTTACAGGCGGCGTTGGGGACTAGGACCATAACACGGTCTCCGGGTTGGAATTCCCGTGGCTGGGCTGCTCGGTTGTAGTGCCGTTGTTGGGACTGCTGTGCCTTCACCAGGTGTTCCCGGACTAACGGCATGACCCGGTCGATCTTGTTCCTCATCTGTCTTACGTGTTCCACGACGGAGCGATGGGCTGCAGGCTGCTGCTCCCAGGCCTCCCTTGCTACGTCCAGGAGGCCTCGAGGTTGTCGTCCGAACAGGAGCTCAAAGGGGGTGAAGCCAGTTGAGGCCTGGGGAACCTCGCGGACGTCGAAGAGGACATACGGCAACATCAGGTCCCAATCGCGCCGGTCTTCTGCGGTCACTCTGCGGAGCATTTGTTTGAGGGTTTGGTTAAACCTCTCCACGAGGCCGTCGGTTTGCGGGTGGTAGACTGTGGTCCTCAACTGCTTCACCCTCAGCAGCCTGCAGAGATCAGCCATTAGCCGGGACATAAAGGGGGTACCTTGGTCGGTCAGTATCTCCGCTGGGATGCCGACTCGGCTGAACAGCATGAAGAGCTCGTGGGCGATGGACTTGGCTGTAGCTTTCCGGAGGGGCAGTGCTTCCGGATACCGGGTGGCGTAGTCGACAATCACTAGGATGTGTTCGTGTCCCCGGGCTGACTTCGGCAGCGGCCCTACCAGATCCATCCCGATGCGCTCGAAGGGCACGTCGATGATGGGCAGCGAAATCATGGGGCTGGGGGAGGCTTCCTGGGAGAGGTACGTTGGCAGGTCGGGCAGGCCTGACAAAAGCGTTTTACCTCGGCGTCGATCCCCGGCCAGTGGAAACGGTCCCGGATTCTCTGTGTAGTGTTGTCAGCCCCGAGGTGCCCCGCCATGGGGTGTGTGTGCGCGAGCTCCAGCACTGTCTCTGTCTTCGACCGGGGCACCACCAGCAACGTTCTTTCCTCCCCCCTTCGCTGCGCGACACAATACAGCAGGCCATTTTGGACCACAAAGTGCGGGAGAGGATGGGGACCAGGCTGAACTTCTTTCCCGTCTATAATACGGACCCGTTCCCAGCAGTGTTTCAGCCTGTCGTCCTCGCGCTGTTCCCTTGCGAATGAGCCCCCTTCCGTGACCTGCTGAAAAACATCAAAGAAGAGATTAGGGCATTGGGAAGGGGACTCACCATCTCTCCCGCTGTCAGAGGCCAGGAGGGCGGAGCGCTGACGTGGTCCGCGGGCTGGTCTCCGCCTCCGGAGGCTCCCTCTCGGGCTGACGGGCTGGGTGGCAGTGGCCAGGAGGCGGTCAAACCCGGGCCAGTCTCTTCCCAGCAGGACCGGCACTGGAAGGTCCTTTACCAGTCCTACTTCGACCGGCCAGGAACCTGAGGGGGCTGAGATCGTCACTCTCCGGGTCGGTATTTCTCGGGTCTCCCCGTGGACGCAGGTGATGGGAAGACGAGCTTTGGAGTCCGTGCGGGGGAACAGCAGACTAGACTGGATCAGGCTGACCGCGCTGCCGGAGTCCAAGAGGGCACGGAAAGGCTTCCCATTTATTTTCACGTCGACCTCGGGGGCCCCTAGCGGTGGGTCGCTGTGGACGATGCAGCCCGCCAGCCAGTTTTTAGTGGGTGGTGTGGGGTCCTCCGTGGGCATAGGCTCATCACGGATAGGGGGAGCCGCGGGCCTGCTGTTTGGTCGGAACGTGCCCTCCGGCGCGCGTCGCTCCTGGACCACCCTCCGGGGAAACGGTAGCGCTCTCTCCCCGGCATCCCGCTGTTGGGCCGCATCCGCCAGCTCGATGGCCTCGACGAGTTCCAAGGTGGTAGTTGGACTCCTCATGGCGACGGCCTGTCGATGGGAGCGGGGCAGGGCACGAAGTAGCCGGTCGATGACGACACGTTCCGCCACTTGTTCCGGCGTGGGGTCTCCCTCCAAGAGCCAGTGTTGGGCAAGCCGTGAGAGCTCGGCAACCTGGGCGCGGGCGGGCAGGCGGGACTTGTAATTCCAGTCGAAGAAATATTGGGCTGCGCAGACTGGCGACAGCCCTAAACGGCTGAGGATTTCTCTCTTGACATCCGGATATCGGTCGGCGACAGCGGCTGGAAGAGAAAAATAAGCCCGCTGGGCTTCCCCAGTGAGGAGTGGGGCCAGTGCCCGCGCCCAGTCGGCTGGTGGCCATTCCTCTGTTGTCGCTGTTGTTTCAAACATTCGCAAGAATGCCTCTACATCATCGTGAGGGGTTAATTTAGGTAATAACCTGGCAGCTTGCACGCGAGGGTCCGGCGGCGGAGCGTGTTGGACGGCGGCGGCACGAAGTGCCGCGACTTCCTGTTCGGTTTCGCCCTGCCGGGTGGCGAGGTGCTCCACAATCTGCTGCTGGCGGATGCTGACCTCGGTGATCCGTTGGAGAAGTTGGTCCATCTCGGGGGAGGAGCGCTCGTCTGTCATAACCAGAACACAAAAAGGGGAAAAAACTGATGAGTTTTTTTTATTTTTTTTAAATTTTTTTTTATCACTTGTTGGTGATTCTTCACTCTTCTGCCCGCATTCTCCACCAGACTGTCACGGGGTGAAGAATCACACAACAAAGAGAGCTCACATTAAAGCCCCGGAGGGTGGGTTTAATGAACAGAGTGAAATGGTGAAAGCAGACAGTACGGGTAGGTGCGCCGGTGAGTGGTGTGCTTCTTGTCCTCGTGCCAGTGAAGTCCGTGTCTGAGTGCTCGTAGGGAGAGATCGGCTTCAGCTGCTGTCTGTGAGAGAATAAAGAGAAGCGTTAGTTCCACTTTCTCCGTCAGAGGTTCTCCCCCTAACTCTTTCGCCATGTGTGCTTATAAGCACGGTAGTTGATGAGCCGCAGCTGAGGCCGATCGGGGCGTGATGAGGACGTGCAGCTGTGGCTCGTTTGTTTCCAGGGCGACGCTGATGATCGGCCGGGACGCTCGTCACAATACAAACAACTAATGAATTGTGATTTTTATCGCAACATGTTGTTTATTATGATGCATAAATCTCAATTTTTCGTTCACAACGTACACTTCCAAATTGTGAGATGCGGCCGAACGCATTGCCAGTTTAAAATGGTTTTATGACCTCACACACCTAAAGCGCGTGCACTGAAACCAGCTGTCACAGCGCTAAACTGAATCATCTTTATCGCCTTATTGGGTGCTTCTCAATATCCCTCCTCGTCTCCTCTCTCCTCCGTCCTCCATCCTATGACCCGGAAACCGATCGAGCACAGCCATCTTGAAGGACATCTCAATTCTCTAATTGCACCGCGAGGAGTTGAGGATCGAGTAGTGAGGAGGCTTCCTGAGGAGTCATGAGCGAGGATACACAGGTGGATCCTATGCGGAAGAGTTTTATCGACTAAAACGTGACGCACGTATAAATTCTCCTCCCCCTTCACATCGGTCACAATAATTTTGATTTATACTTTACTTTTGCAGTTTATATAAACCACACATCTCACATATTTCAACAAGGTATCTTTCTTTATTATTATTTATTATTAATTTCTTAAATAAACAAATTTCAACAACATGAGGGCAGATCCTCTGAGCGCTGCTGATGACGCGATGAAGTGACGCTCGAGTGATCAAGGATTCCAATGTATAAAAAAAGCTTTCATTCGATCCCTCCGTCCTCGCGTCTTTTCCTTGCAGCCTTCCCTCGCATCCTACAGGGGGCGGAGCTGAGACGCGAGGAAAGGAAGCGAGGAGAGGAAACGAGGATGCACAAATAAGAATTGAGAAGCACCCTGTGTGTTTCAAATGTCAAAAACACACAAAGTTCACGTAAACAGTTTATCTTAATGAATGTAAACATCTGAAAAAAAAATAAAAGATGTGTGGAAAAAAAAAAACCTTTACCAAAATTTTCAAATTTCATACTAAGTATACTACAAAACTATTAACATGTTTACTGACATTACACTACACAATAATAATAATAATCCTATGACAGTAATAGCCATATATTGGAAAGCAAATGCACTGAAAAATAAATGAAACTTTCATAATTAGTTTTGCCTTAATTTCGATACTTGAAAGAGATAAACACGTAAGCTTTTATTTTGACAGAAACTGTAGTCAAGATTTTGCCGGAAAACAAGTTTACAAAACTTGTCTCATTACAATTCTAGTGAAATACTGTATGTGAAAATAATGCGTAACTGGTGCCCGTTAACCTGTTAAGCTGCAACCCCACTTTTGAAAAATCCCCAGAAATGACATACCCAAACTAAAACAGATACAGTTCATGAACCCTTTGCACTAAAAGCACAAGTATGATCTCATTTGAAAGCTGACACCTGGTAGTTTATTGTAAATGTAGAATTAATTATTGTCATAATGATTTTTTTTTTTTTAAATAGCTTCAAAGTTTTGTAAAGTTATTAGAATTTTTTTTTTTATGAAACATATTAATGAAAATAAAATTGAAGTTGGCACTGGAGCAATCTAGAAATGCACTACAGCTAAAGCCACATGTCTGACCATGTTATATTTAAAATATGAAGATAATAAGTCTAAAACTCTGTATTTAGTTAAATGTTTTTCAAGATCATGTCATGACTTTATTTTGATTAGGCTACTCTAAAAATGCTACTGATGTTTAGTCGTTGTCTAAGCATCCATTCAGTCTTTTGTCTCTATTGTTTTGTGGTGCAAACGAGCCCCATTCAGTCTCAGTCTCCCCCTGCACACATTCACACCTCTCCAGACTGGTTATGGCTCGAAATATGCATTTCTTTTGTCTGCATTATAGTTACTAACGACTGGCTATTCACAGGGTTTTAATCCCTAATTTCTTTTATCAAAGTTCTCACTTCACATTTGAAGTGCACTAAATAGTGGTCAAATGCACTAAAACATATCAGTAAGCATTCTTATTTAGAACAAAATTCATAAAAGAATAACCCCTGGTGGCAGGTGCACCTGGGCTAGCTAGCATGTTAGCTTAGCACACCATCAATACACGACCATTTATGAGATTAAAACCATGTTTGTGCTCCAAACTTACTTCATAACGCAATCGAGTGTTTTAAATAATCTTCTGTGATATAATTTGGCTTCAGATAAAAAAAAAATCAGACAGAAAACATTATTTATAGTTTTCTGCACGATGATAAAGTCTATATCGATTAGCATTACATTATAAATATAATATAAAATATAAAATACCTGGCATGGCTTGAAGAACACAGGCAAATCAAATATCATAGCAAACATGTTTATTGTCTTCAAAACATCTTTTATCTGCATATTACAGCGATCTCTGTAGGTTTGTGTGTAGCAGTGACGTCCTGGAATGTCACATGATTATGGCTCTTCTTCATGTCCCATATATGGATTATTTTTTGTGCATATAGCGCCCTCAGGCTATTGGTATGAATTGAAAACACTGCACATCTCAGTAAGAAGCGATCATAATGATTACATCGACGCATTTGGGTATAAATTCAATAAATATTATTCCTGTCTTTAGAAATATGACGTGAATCTATGAGAATATATCAATATTTCTCCAAGTTTGCACATTTTTGAGCTAAAAGCCCTGAAGGACGTTGTTTTGTGTATCGCTGTCATGACGACAGCACGGGAGTTTTTTATGAATGGAAGCGACTGACGCGCATAATTCATATTAAAGGTATCGACTCATTTTTTCATTTCATAATTCCTGACACAAATTAAGACATAACTGTCACTATAAGTTTCTCAGAATACAATAGTGGTCAAATACTGAAACTTGAGTATTATATCTTTTTAATGATGTATAGTTTGTCAAGGTATAACATTAAATCTGATAGTAACTTTGAACTATATAAATAAAAAAACGCTTCAGTGCGCCCACGCACTGGTGAAGCTTAACAGGTTAAAGGCAGGGTAGTTAGGTTTTTTCTAAAAAACTTTTTCCCAAATTTGTTTAAACTGTCTTTATATACCAATACATAATTAAAATGTAAGTACTAATGTAAGAAAAAGAGAGGATAAAAATCGAGTGTCTGTAGTCCTCTCAAGGCTGCAATAAACACAGCTACTTATTTCCATTCGGAATGAATGAAATGATTGGCTGGGCGACTGTCACTCTCCCTCGCTACCATGGCTACCACCCCTGCTGCTACAGGAGCTGCCCACATGCGCGCACCCATTTGACTCGAGGAGGCGAAGAGGCACGCAAAACTAGGAAGAATCACAATTATGGCAGAGAAAGAACAGTCAAAATTCCCAGTAACTGCATATACAGTCTGCGAAGGCAAACAAGGCAAAAAAAGGAAGACAGTATTCGAAAAGGCTATGACCAAAAAGTCTTTGGATAAAGCAAGAAGTAAGACGAGAGTCAATATCGGCCAACAGTGCTTTCATCGTGAAAGCTCTTACATGCAAAACACCGTATATGTTATGACTCTTACACGAAATTCACCTTCATCACAGTGTAACTGATGGTAATGGGAAAACGTGTATCAATGCAACCTGTTTTTAGCTTTGCCTTATGTTACTAGCTCGTTACCGAATCAAACTCAATATATTTTAAACTTTACCAGTATCGATATGCTAGCTTGATAGTGAGTACTAACAGCCATGTTAGTTGTTTATATTCATAATGATAAAGTTAGGTATTTTATTACATGTGATTCTGACATGATGTCACTACATGCACTGCGCTCCTCTCCGCTCGGCGCTGACAAACGCGTCCTCCAAGCTGAGCGGTCGGCATCGCGCGTTCATGTGTTTTGGGGGCGTGGCTTTGGAAGGAGCCCAGAAGGGAGGGGGTGGGAGTGAATGGAATAAGTAGCTGTGTTTATTGCAGCCCTGAGAGGACTATAGACACTCGATTTTTATACTCTCTTTTTCAGAGTACTTACATTTTAATTATGTATTGGTATATAAAGACAGTTTAAACTAATTTGGGAAAAAGTTTTTTTAGAAAAAACCTACCTACCCTGCCTTTAAGTTCCCAAATGCACGCTAAACTCAGCACATGCACAGATGGAATTCACCACATTCATTCACTGTGAACTGAGCTGTGCACAGCTGATCGCATGAGCCAAATGTGCACTTCTCTTTAGGACTAGTTCACACTACAGGATTTTAAGCCTGATTCAAGCCCGATTTGCAAGTTAATGAGCTCGCCGACAGGTCGTGCTGTAATCGCGTGCAAATCTGCTGGTGATCCGTGCTCACCAATCTTTATGTGTTAAATACTAAATGACGCATCAAAAACGCTCTCCGATGCCAGACAAATATCTAGCATGCTAAATATCTGGAGCTGTCGGCTGACTCGATAGCCTGTGGTGTCATGTGTCGCGACGAGCATCAGCCAATGAGAGAGAAAGGCATAGGTTGAGGTCACCTAAAGAAAAACAGCAGCAGCAGCAAAAAGAAAAGTTTGGACCCAAGAAATGGAGCAAAATTTAATTTAACTGTGGCAGGAGCATGAATGCCTGTTTGATGTTTCCAACAAGATGTAGTCTACCACAACCGAGATGGCAGCTGCTTTTTTCATTATAAACATGTTTTACTTACCTCCAACTCTCTCTGTAGCACAGACATAAAAAAGCCCTGAACCGCATGGCGAAAAAAAAGAAAGAAAGAAAACTTATCTTGTTATTTCGAGATATTAAGTCGTTATTTCAACATAATATCTTGTTATTTCGACATAATATCTGTTATTTTGACATATCTCGTTATTTCGACATAATATCTGTTATTTCGACATAATATCTGTTATTTCGACATATCTCGTTATTTCAACATAATAAGGGTACATTCTAATCTGCATTAAGCCACATTAACCTCTTAAGTGTCACCGGCCCACCGGTGGGCCCAAAATCATTACATATTTAAAACAGTAATATCCTATAATAAACATAAACTAATCTTGACAAACTATATATCATTTGAAAGCTTACAAACTCTAGTTTTCATATTTGGTGAATGATTTCCAAAATAAATTAGAGAGGAGCTGTAATTTATCAATTTGCAACAAGAATATTTTCATATTTATAAGGCGTGTTCAGACCTTTATTTTGAAATAGCAATGAACATGAAAAATCATGAAAGAATGGATGAAACCTCAGTTTGTTTTCATGCCAAGAGTTCAAAAGATATCATCCATTCAATTATTTTAGAAAAAAATATATTAATATGTTTTTAATAACACATATGGAAATGAAGGCACCCTTATATGGGCAGTAATGGAGTCTGGTTGTCACCTAGTGAAAATGTTTGGTACTGCGCCCAAACAAAATCTCACTGAAAGCTCATTTTTTGAGATATCAACCTAAAATTTGAAACACAACTTATTCAGATTTTTGGCTTTGATTTTCTAGCAGTTTTAGAGTCGGCCAGGTTTTAAAAATATATATTTTATATAAAATATGAATAATTAAATTTTTTAAATTGTACATTTTCATAAACACAAACTTATATAACTTTTTTTTTGTTTCACTTTCTTAATTTATTTCACTTCAACAAAAATCTGCCAAATGTCTTCTTTAAAACAAGACCAATTTTACGTCTATACTCCAAAGCATTCTTTAATTACAACCATTTAAAGTCGAAATGTGCATTTTCATGTATATTTAAAAAAAGGGGGGTGACACTTAAAGGGTTAAGCGTTCTTATAATGGTTTTCTATGGGAGGAAAATGTTTAACGTGTAATTAAACGCGTTGCGTTCATATTCTGGGCTCATCTGATTTATTTGTACATACTATAGCCTACTTTAATATGATTTTAGTATCATAATGATTAATAAATGTACGCACAATTATCCGTGAACTTGATCAATTTTGCAGATATGTTTTACTATGCACAAACAAATGCCTTTCAACTTCAGAATTCAAAATTCAGAATTAAATGAATGTGCAGCAATTTGTACAAATAGAGAGTACATATAGAGTACAAATAGTATGCAATATAATCATGACATGGAGGTGCCGGCGCGGTCACTTGCATTACACGTGAACTGGAGCGCATCTCATCCTAAATTAACCGAAACTCAGCGTATGCCTCACAGACATGAGACATATATCTATAGAAAGCTTTAAATGTCTTTAAACGAAACAATTCAAAACGAAAAGAAATAGGCTACTCTCTGATTATGTAATCCATTATGTGCATTTCTCTCTATAGGCGCGCTCACTACAGATCGTCAACTTCATCTTTGCAGCCGACACTGACACAGAAAACACTAGTTTATTAATAAAAATCAATGCACGCGTGTCACCAGATTTACAAATTCTTATTTGTTGCATACACACATATTATGTTGAAATAATTAGATATTATGTTGAAATAACATTATTAATAATAATAAATCTTTAAGAATATTTGATTGAATGCTGAATGGTGTGCTTGTTCAATTTAATACAATTAAAACTTTAATTGTGATAATTAAAATAATTGAATATTAAATATTGAGTGGCCATGTTTTGCTCATTTATTAATAGTATTTATATATATTATATAATTGCGCAGCTCCCCCTGTCAGTGATCTAGCACCCCCTCAGCACCTGTTTTTTAAATTCTCTAGCGTCGCCCCTGAGCACAGACAATCCCTGCTGCCCGCATGTGCTTATCCATTCTTTCACCCATATTCTTTTTTTTTGAGGGGGTTCTGAACAGATCATTGCGCAAACAACTTGCACTGCCAATTTTGTCCCGGCGTCCATTTTCAAATAGACAACTCCTGTTTCGCATCATTTCCCATTCCACTTCTCGCGCGTGTTTTCGTGACAAAACGTGGTTTGGGGACTGGATAGAGTCGTTGGGTGACAGTTGTTGTCAGCTCGTGTAGTGTGGAACCCCCTGTTGCAGATCATTTACGTAGTGTCACGTAGTGTGAACACCATAACGACTTCAAGACTCCAGAGCAAGTCATGTAGTCTAAACAGCACAGCGATCTGCCGACGTTTAAAGTTGTGTAGTGTGAACTAGGCATTATGCAGCGCAGTCAGACAATCTTTTGAGATTTGATAAGGACATATAGGGATTTTAGTTTGTTTGACAGCAATGGCGCAAAACATGACATTAAGGACCTTTTATGTTATTATGAGAAGTTTAAATATAGCCTATTCTCGAGCCGCCGGTGGCAGGTCTATTGTTTTGCATTTATACTCCAAAATGTAATGCACAGTTAATTTGACATACAGTATCAGATTGTTTTGTTCCGTCCATTGCTATGGTTATTACTGTCAATCGGTCATTTAAGTAGGGTTGTTAATCCAGAAACGTTTCACTGTGTAATTAGCAGCATGAAAAATATATCATATACAGAAAGCGAGCAAAGATCGCTGCCATTAGAATCACTGAAGCTGTCAATGAATCTCTTATTGACAACTTGTTTATACTTTGGTTATAAAGGATTCTCGAGCATGCAGAACTCGTGCTGAATAAAAAATCTGCCATTCTGAGCAGTGTTGAGTGGATTCTGACTAATTTAAACACCTGATTGGCATTGCATTCACGTGATCAAAATACCTTTGACACTCTTCACAGAGTGCTTACACAAACACTCAAAATAGCGTTATAAAGGGGTCATATGATGCCATTTTAAAAGTTCATTATTATGTTGGCTTTGTCAGATCTACTATTTAAGCTTATTATTAAGTTGGCTTGAGAAAGCCAACTTAATGAAATCCTATTTAAACATTATTATTCTTTATCTGAGACTAAATTTTCTGACTCTAACTCCTCCTAGAGCTTTAACTCTACATACTCCAAACTCAGACCTTCAGACTGTTCTGACTTAGTGTGCTATAACTTTTCAGACTGATTTGACTTTCAGTTTTCTTAAAAATTAATATTAAAAATCATCGACTTTCATTGCAGAATGTTCAAATTGAGCCAAGGCTACGGTGGCCCAGTAGTGCACAACCCAAAAACTCAAATCTAAACTCCCTGAAGCTCTAGACTCAATTAAACTACCATTCTATTTATATCTATATATCTTCAAACCTTTTCTATCTATCTATCTATCTATCTATCTATCTATCTATCTATCTATCTATCTATCTATCTATCTATCTATCTATCTATCTATCTATCTATCTATCTATCTATCTATCTATCTTCAACAGTTTTCTGTCTATCTATCTAATCTATCTTTCTTTCTAACTAATCTTTCTTTCAAACTAATTTTTCTTTCTAACTAAATAATCTAGCTAATCTTTCTTTTTTACTTTTTAACTAATCTACCTTTCTTTCTAACTAAACTTTCTTTCTTACTTTATCTATCTATCTATCTATCTATCTATCTATCTATCTATCTATCTATCTATCTATCTATCTATCTATCTATCTATCTATCTATCTATCTATCTATCTATCTATCTAAGCTTTCTTTCTTTCTAACTAATCTTTCTTTATTTCTAACTAATCTTTCTTTATTTCTAACTAATCTTTCTTTATTTCTAACTATTCTTTATTTCTAACTAATCCATCTTTCTTTCTTTCTTTCTTTCTTTCTTTCTTTCTAACTAATCTATCTTTCTTTCTAACTAATCTCTTTCTAACTACTCTTTCCTTCTTTTTTCTTACTCTATTCTTTCTTTCTAACCTATCTTTCTTTCTAACTAATCTATCTTTCTTTCTTTCTAACTAATCTTTCTTTCTTTCTTTCTTTCTTTCTTTCTTTCTTTCTTTCTTTCTTTCTTTCTTTCTAACTAATCTGTCTTTTTCTAACTAATCCATCTTTTTTTCTTTCTAACTAATCTTTCTAACTAATCTATCTATCTTTCATTCTAACTAATCTATCTATCTTTCTAACTAATCTATCTTTCTAACTAATCTATCTATCTATCTATCTATCTATCTATCTATCTATCTATCTATCTATCTATCTAAGCTTTCTTTCTTTCTAACTAATCTTTCTTTATTTCTAACTAATCTTTCTTTATTTCTAACTATTCTTTATTTCTAACTAATCTTTCTTTCTTTCTTTCTTTCTTTCTTTCTTTCTAACTAATCTATCTTTCTTTCTAACTAATCTCTTTCTAACTACTCTTTCCTTCTTTTTTCTTACTCTATTCTTTCTTTCTAACCTATCTTTCTTTCTAACTAATCTATCTTTCTTTCTTTCTAACTAATCTTTCTTTCTTTCTTTCTTTCTTTCTTTCTTTCTTTCTTTCTTTCTTTCTTTCTTTCTAACTAATCTGTCTTTTTCTAACTAATCCATCTTTTTTTCTTTCTAACTAATCTTTCTAACTAATCTATATATCTTTCATTCTAACTAATCTATCTATCTTTCTAACTAATCTATCTTTCTAACTAATCTATCTTTCTTACTAATCTAGCTTTCTTTCTTTCTAACTAATCTTTCTTTCTTTCTACCTACTTTCCTTCTTTTTTCTTACTCTTTTTTTCTTTCTTTCTTACCTTTCTTTCTTTCTAAATAAATAATCTTTCTTTCTGTCTTTCTTTCAACCTAATCTTTCTTTCTTTCTAACTATTCTTTCTTTCTTTCTTTCTTTCTTTCTTTCTTTTTCTTTCTTTCTTCCTAATCTTTCTTCCTAATCTTTCTTTCTTTCTACCTAATCCTTCTTTCTTTTTTCTATCTTTCTTTCTTTTTTCTATCTTTCTTCTTTAACTAATCTTTTTCTCTTTCTTTCTTTCTTTCTTTCTTTCTTTCTTTCAAACTAATCTTTCTTTCTCTATAAATAATCTTTTTTTCTTTCTAATCTATCTTTCTAACTAATCTTTCTTTTTAAAGGGGTCATATAATGGTACATGCACTTTTACAAGTTGATTGTACTGAAATGTGTGTTGGCAGTGCCTGTACACAACCATCATAAAATGATAAAAATCCATTCAGTGGTTTTTTTTTAATCTTCTTATGTTTTCCCCTGTCTCAAATCAAGGCGTGGGAGGGACGCCCCTCCCACGATTGTTGATTGACAGCAGTGTTTCAACACAGACCCGCCCTCGCTTGTGAGCGAGCTGTCAATCATCATAGTCCGCGCGGGAATATTCCAATGCTTTCATGTTTGCGCAAATCATTTCACCAGACTGCTTTATAAACGAGAACATTGAAAAAGGTATTAGCTCCTGTCTGAGTATGTGTTGTTTATGTGCCTAATGACTGTCATAGTCTCACAGACTGGTTATTTTTTAAACAGATCAGTAAAATGTTAGTGCTTCAGCCCTGACAGTTGTACCTAACAACACTGCATAGATAACGTTACGCATCACGGACAAGCCTACATTTACCGGAAAAAAGTTTTTCATGACCATTAGCTGTAACATCAATCTGTCAATGAACTAACGGATACATCAGTAAACACATAGCGTTTGTATCTCACTACTCTACCCTGCCAGTACATACAAAGATAGATCAAAGTGACATTACGTTAACCAACCATTCAGAAACGTCCTGTTTTCCGACTCCGGTTCAAATTGATACGGTTGCACAGTGTCCTCAGAGACTCCCGCTGCCATTCTTCAAAATATACCCTCAACTGTTGTCAAGGCAACACTCCAAGTGTGTTGTGTCCGGTTGTGTCAAAACGCGTCCGGTTGTGTCAAAACGGCCCACAGAACAGAGAGGCGGGGTGAGCAAAGTTCATTATCATTTAAAGACGCATGACTTAAACGTCGTGCTGAAAACAGAGCTGTTTTTGACCAGGTAAAATTAGTGTTTTCTTACAATACTAATGAGAATTTTTAATTAAAGTATATTACAAACTTTTAATTTAGACCCTAAAGAATCATATTAGCTTGTACAAAAATGGCATTATATGACCCCTTTAACTGATCTTTCTAACTAATCCATCTTTCTTTCTTTTTCTTTCTAACTAATCATTTTTTCTTTCTTTCTTTAACTATTCTTTCTTTCTAACTAATCTATCAATCAATATTTAAACTACTTTAAACTTCTTCAAACTCTCTGGTCCGGCTTTCTCAAGCCAACTTAAAGTTTGTCTCAACAAACTTTTTTTCTAGTTATTATTATTATTATTATTATTAGCAAAAATTAAAACAGTATATCCTTCTAGGGCTTTCAAGGTACAACCACCAAACTCGTGTCAGACTTGGGTTGTTATATCTTTTCTAGCTGATCCGACTGATGATTTTCGTTCATCAGACTTTCAATGAGTGGGTCAAAACTTTTGTACAATAAGACTTAAAGAATATTTAAGCTGTCTATCACTAGCCAAGCTTAAAGGGATAGTTCACCCAAAAATGTTAATTTTGTCACCATTTACTCACCCTTGAGCCGTGAGATATCTGTCTCCCATATTAGCATTTTAGAGTGAAAAACTATTTAATATTTTCTAGCCTCTGGAACAAGCTGTAGTGTGCACACACTATGGTGATTCATGCAAAACTCTTACAAAACTATAATCAGGCTTTGACCAGGATTCAGTGCTGCACTGATAATTAGTTGATGCTTCCCATTTCAGATGGGAAATGCATTTAGTGCTTGTTATTAAAGCTAGAGATGCACCGGTCAACCGGCCCTAAATCGGAACCAGCCGGTTTTGCTCCAAACACATGATCGGTTTTTCATTTTATTTTGGCCAATCTCTATCCCGAGAAAATGCTGTATTGCTGCTGTTCCATAAGAGCCACCTACTGTCGGAGAGTGAATTTGCATTTTCATTCAGCTACCACCCATTGATGAAAGGGGTAATATAATCAGGGTAATTTCATAGGTGAATAACCCCAAATATATTTTTTAGTATTAACCCTCTGGGGTCGGCCGGCGCAACAAGCTCGCTTTTTTTCTTATTAGTGCAAAAAATACTCAAAATACTCTGTTGATTTTGATCTTACATATAAGTGTTGTACATCATTCGATCCTGTTAAGTGTCTCTTTCTTTGTGTATACTCACAATAAAAACAAAGTGTTGTGCTTTTGGCCAAATAAAGAAAAATAAACATTCATGTACTTTACGTCGTCTTGCTACGCTGAGAGGAATAATATTATCGTAATAATAATCCTTGGAAATGTACCTCAGAAGTGCTGGTTTAGTTTCACTTTGAAGAGCAACGGATCCAGCTGAGGATTGTGAATAGTAAGTTCTTTATTCTTAAGTGCTTTGTTCTAATTGCGGTGTGGACTAGTGTTTGTAAACCGCAAAAAGACTGTTTAAATATGAATCGCGTGTCTGTGTGTGAATGAATGAACTGCACAGATGTGCGCTGTTGTTTACTACAGCTGTAGTAAACAACAGCGCGCATCTGTGCCGTTCATTCACACTCGCACTTACATTAGTAAACATTATTTTTACACGAACACATCTACTAGTTTAGCTTTTACCAAACTATATTGCTATACTGAGATGAGTAAAAATCGACTGAAATATGTTGAAATAAAATGTCTTTTTATAAGCAACGTATTAAACTGCAAATTAACATTTATATGCTAATATATCATAAAAACGATATGTTGCAGACGAAATATGAATGTTTAGACAAGATTTCGTTGATTAGTTTTGGATAGATTATAAAGTTTTTACTGTAAAAAGACTACTGCCACATCAAATAAGCTTTTGTTCACCAATTTCTGCTCATATGTTATAGAATGGGATGTTACTATAAAGTAGGTATATTGAATTATCAACTAAGATGTTATTATAATGTTTGTTCCAATATTCAAACTAATGAATCCTTAACTTTGAAATACATATGATAAAATGTATACAATATGCATGCATACAAAATTTGTGGAAAAAGACATTTTTTTCAAGATGTTTCCAACTCTAACTTTGAACCAATTCTGCAGAATGAATATATATATATATATATATATATATATATATATATATATAATGTGTGTAAGCAATAAGGTACGAGAGGCTGTACTGTATCGTGAATAAGTAACGGCTGAAGGGCGTTGTTAGGCACGACGCGAAGTGGAGTGCCTGCCACCCCTTCAGCCATTACTTATTCACGATACAGTATGAGGCGCCACGTAGGATTTAAAGGTGAACTAAGTAACTTTTTTACCTTAACTGAACAGCTTCGGAGACATTGGAGTGGTTATATTAATTATTTCGGGTTGAATGGTGGTCGTTTCGCACTCCCCTGGTGCCCGTGAGCGGAAAATACGCACTTGCAACTTTGAGCCGGCGGGCCGCCGGCCAGCGCGTCAGGAAGTATCGCGTGATATCAGGTCTCGCGATGTAAACAATTGCTTTACGGCCAAAAGAAATCTGCTAAAATGCTGTCATTATTGCGCTCCCTCACGCTGTTCGCACCCGAATGAAGAAGACGTTTTAAAGAATGTCCCATCTGCTTTGATGTCGTTGATCTACTAGCCTCTGGTGTCTGAGAATCGCCAACGAGTTTTTACAACAGTGTTGTCAAATATCTATTCCGAAGCTGTGGGGGGAGCTCTAGAGAGAAACCTGCGAGCAAAAAGCGAGAATACAGCGAAGAAATCCCGAAACTACTGAGCCCTGCTTTAAATCAAACTTCGCTTATCAATACATACATAACACATGCACATACACCTATAAATTACTCGCATATACATGTATACTATTGGATGTTCAAAATACATATATGAAATACACGTGCACACTAATATGAAATCCATACCAATACATATTATGTTAGTAATGAATGCATATACACTTGTGAATAACTTGCATATACATATAAACTTGACGCACGCATACACCTATAAATACTTGCATATACATATAAACTTCAATGCATATAAACCTATAAACACTCGCATATACATATAAACTTCCATGCATATACACCTATAAACACTCGCACATACATTAGGGCTGCACGATATTGGGAAAAAATGACATTGCGATATTTTATTTTTCTGCGATATATATTGCGATATGAAATCTAATCTAATTTTTTCTTACAAACAAAAATGGGGTGAGCACACTCACATTCTCATTTTAAATGATTTAAACATCAGAGTATGATTTAAATTAGAGTAAATTATTTGTTTGTAACTTTAGGATATGGTTTGAATTGTTAACATATTAACTAACATGAACTTACCATGAGCAATACTTCTGTTACTATATTTATTAATCTTTGTTTATCTTAGTTTATAAAAACACAGCTGTTCATTGTTTGGTAATGTTACTTCACAGTGCATTAACTATGTTAACAAATACTGTACAACTTTTGATTTCAATAATGTAGGCTATAGCCTAAATGTTGAAATTGTTGTAGAAGTGCAGTTTAGTAATAGTAAACTAATGTAGTTAAATAATTTAATAAATAGAACATTATTGTAAAGTGTTACAGATTTTTTTATACACCAATTCAGACGTCTCGTGAGTTCAGTGTTGGACAGGTCAGTTGTTTAAACCATTCATTAAATTGAATCGGTTCAAAGGAATCATTAGTTCGCGAATCGGACGTGTACGGCACGCGTTGTGTAATTATCTCGGCAGTTTAGGATATCGCACAAGATTTGACAACACAGAAAACATTTCATCACTGGATAGTTTTTTTTTCTTTTTCTTTTGTTCGACACCATCGTGTCAATTTATTTAGATTAATGTGCGCGAGGGAGAGAGAGCAAGACAGCGCTCGTGTTGTTTGAAGACGGTGAAGGTGAGCGCGCGCGCGGCCGGGGCTCGCTCGCTCTCTCTCTCTCTCTCTCTCTCTCTCTCTGCTCGTTCTTATATGCGCCCTGTTAAACTGACAGGACTTAAAAACACATGCAAATGATAAACTTTCACTCTATGATGGTTAAGCTGTGCAATTAATCCGCGAATCACATTCGTCCAAGGGCCTGTGAGCAGCTGGCCCGTACGGTAATGAATAACGGATCAACTACGACAGCCTACATCGCACATCCTGCGATGTGACTATCGTGGATTCGTACATCGCGATATCGATGCTTAAACGACACATCGTGCAGCCCTAACATACATATAAACTTCCATGCATATACACCTATAAACACTCGCACATACATATAAACTTTCATGCATATACACCTATAAACACTCGCACATACATATAGGGCCCTATTTTAACGATCTGAAACGCAAGTGTCAACGCGCAAAGCGCAAGTAACTTTGTGGGCGGGTCTTGGCGCTGTTGCTATTTTCCCGGCGGGATAAATGACTCTTGCGCCAGGCGCAAATCTAAAATGGGTTGGTCTGAAGAGCTTCATTATTCATAGGTGTGGTTTGGGCGTAACGTGAAATAAACCAATCAGAGCGTCATCTCACATTCCCTTTAAGAGCAGGCGCGCTTGTTCTAAAGCGGATTCCTATTATAACGGCGGATTTGCCAGACGCACGCGAGGAGCGGTTCACAGCCGAGGAGAGCAACGCTCTCGTCAGGGACGTTGGGGATGGAGAAACCCACCCAAATTAACTTCGGTTAAAAAGGCGTATGATAATTTGGGTAAATGTGTAAGCTAGATGTATGCTTTTATAATAAATTATCTATCTATCTATCTATCTATCTATCTATCTATCTATCTATCTATCTATCTATCGTAATAATGTATGATTTGCAAAAATGAAAACTGCTGCTTCTGTGTAGATGAGAGAATCAAAGTGTATGCGCGTTGTGCACACACTACATTGATTATGGCCAAGCATGCGCCCTTAAAATAGCATATGAATAACATGTGCAACGCGCCACTGACTTTAAACCATTTTTTCCTGGTTAGTGGCGCAACTGTTTTCTAAACCTGCAAAATAGCATGAAGGAATGTTTGCGCTGGAACACGCCTCCTTTTTTGCGCTGAACCGCCCAGGGAGCGCAAGTTCATTCCCTAGTTTAGCGACGTGCTTCTGTGGAGGGAAAAACGCGCTTTGCGCGGGTGCAAAATAGGAATGATACATGCGTCGGTGTACAAAGTCAATTGCGCTGGGTGCAAGATAGGGCCCATAAACTTCCATGCATATACACCTATAAACACTCGCATATACATATAAACTCGATGCGCGCATACACATCCATAAAACACTCGCACATACATATAAAATAAAACGTGGATGCATGCTTTGTGTATATATGCAAGTGATTTCATATGTGGATGTGCGTGAACTTTTCAGTGTAAAAGGAAGGCATTTCAGTGTAAAAGGAAGGCATTTGTGCGTACACGGAATTAACCTGCCTTTTTAAAAGTTTGTTTTACAATTTGAAATGAAATAAGCATAAACGAGAAAACGGCCCCTTTATTCGTTTTTTAGCCTAAAGCCTCTTACGTTGTTGATTTATATTTCAAACAAGAATTCGACATTTGCTCGCAATGTTTTTCTTACAAAAAAACCTCATCATTTTGCAGGACAATTGTCTTTTACAGTATACAACACAGATAGAAGGGTGCCAATAAATCTGTGGTGATATACAACATGCTTTAAGAAAAGTTTATTTCCATCACACTGTAAAGTGTTTTTAGATATTACATATAGATAACATACACCAAAGATTTTACATATAAACTGGGTCAGCATACTGTTAATTACAGTTAGTACCACGGGAAGTAGGGGTGCTGATGTGACCCCTGGAGTGGAGCCCATGAAGAAATATGGTTGGGGATAAAAGTTCACACAAACAAAACCAAAAAACTGTGGTGTTTAGCCTATACGACAATTCACCATGACGTCACAACAGTAATAGACGTTCTTCCGGGTGGCAAAAGCCGAAGCGTTCCTATGACAACGCTAGTAAATTGCTTGGAAAGGAGGCCCACCGTCGACAGTAAAAATGTAATAAAAATAAAACATTTAATTAAATATAATGCATTTTTTTTATCATAATAACAACTGTGTTTAATGGTAGAAGTAAAAAATATAATATTATGTAATATAGTAGGCCTACACATAATTAGCAAAATACTCTCTATAGATCTTTTTTCTAGCCAAAATAACGTGCTATATAGCCTATAATGGTCAATAAATGGCTTTCCTGAGGTAAATGTTACGTGACAATTGTTCTCCAGCTGTTATATCGACCTTTGCGCGGTTGAAAAACACTGATTGGTCGATATTATGTATGAGGAATATACATTTAGGTAAGTTGCGTGAGAAAATGGATGTGTAGTGAGAGCGTGTGAAAAGTGACAATTGTATGAGGCGCCACGTAGGATTTAAATCAAACTTCGCTTATCAATACATAACACAATACAATTATAAATTACTCGCATATACATTTATTGGATGTTCAAAATACATATATGAAATACTCGTGCACACTAATATGAAATCCATACCAATACATATTATGTTAGTAATGAATGCTTGTGAATAACTTGCATATAGGCTACATATAAACTTGACGCACGCATACACCTATAAATACTTTTAAACTTCCATGCATATACATAAACACTCGTCTCGCACATACACACTCGCAGCACGCAGACACACCTATAAACACTCGCACATACATATAAACTCGATGCGCATAACGTTACACATTCATAAAACACTCGCGCATACAAAATAAAACGTGGATGCATGCTTTAGTTGTGTAGGCTATATGTATGCGAGTATTTATAGGTGTATGCGTGCGTCAAGTTTATATGCAATATTCACAAGTGTATGCATTCATTACTAACATTGGTATGAATTTCATATTAGTGTGCACGTGTATTTCATATGTATTTTGAACATCCAATAGTATAGCCTACATGTATATGCGGGTAATTTATAGGTGTATATGCACGTGTGTTATGTATGTATTGATAAGCGAAGTTTGATTTAAATCCTACGTGGCGCCTCATACAATTGCGTGAGTCTCACGGTCAGTCGCTATAACCTCCTCACCCACAGGAAATCGATAAAACCCTACACCTTTTGCTGTATATCTGGCAGCGCAACCCCAAACACAACACGTTTTCATCATCGTTTCAACTTTGATCAACAACAATGTTTTTAACTATGTAACTGTTGCAGTCGCCGGCTGGATCTCTTCAGTTAGTCAGTGGAAGCCGCTCGCGTTCTGCCACCCGGAAGTTACTCGCCGCCTATTGTTTACAAACATTCTGAAAAGGCCTATAGGCATACATATTACGTGTGTTTGTTTTTATTTATGCAATATTATAAAATACCCATATTATAACAAATAAATATATTTGGAAATTGCCCTTTAAAACGAAGGCTCAGTTTGTGGTTCACAATTATTTGACTAAAAACAACAAAAACAATAAAACAAAGACAAAGTCACTTATATTAAACACTTTTTTATTGATTTTTTTGTTAACAGAAGTTATATCTAGCACCTTTAATTGCCTTCGCTATCGTCCTGTCAATCATCTGTCTCATTCTCGCGGGTCGCGGATATGATTACAGTTTCAGTAAAACTGTATTTCACCATCATCGGTACCCACCCTCAGCCGATTGGCATTACAGTATTTGCAATCACCATCCCGTGTCAAAACGGAGCGTCTAAAAGAAACGTTCTGACTGCTGCCTGAACATTGGTCAGTGAGCCTCTCCCGCTCGGCGCTGTCAAGCACAGCTTCACCACACAGATTTAACTCCGCACAGCTAAATAAAACAGGCTGGTGGCAGACTAATAATTAATATCTCTGATGTAAAGATTTCTGTGAAACGTGTAAAGTTGCACAGAAGAAAGCCCAATAGGACCTGCCCTGTACAGTTTAAGAATCTGTAGCCATAGTAGAGGACTATTATTTTGTAGAACAGACCCGAGCGACAACTGATGACGTCACATGCTCAGACTTGCTTGACCAATCGGCGGAAGGGGGCGTGTCAGGCCGCCCACATGTGGAAAACGAATTTTGAAGTAATTTATTCGTTTTTTGCCTGTGAACTAAAAAACTAAAAATCAAGCCGAAATCTCGTTTTTTCCGTTTTTTTTTTTTTTTTAAACAAAAAAAACGAATAAAGGGGCCGTTTTCTCGTTTATGCTTATTTCATTTCAAATTGGAAAACAAACTATCAAAATGACACAAATGACTTTTACACTGAAATGCCTTCCGGACCGGTTACACTGAAATGCCTTCCTTTTACACTGAAATGCCTTCCGGTTACACTGAAATTCCTTCCGTTTGCACTGAAAAGTTCACGCACATCCACATTAAAATCACTCGCATATACATACACAACTAAAGCACACATCCACGTTTTATTTTATATGTATGCGCGAGTGTTTTATGGATGTGTATGCGCGCATCGAGTTTATATGTATATGCGAGTGTTTATAGGTGTATATGCATGGAAGTTTATATTATGTGCGAGTGTTTATAGGTGTATATGCATGGAAGTTTATATGTATGTGCGAGTGTTTATAGGTGTATATGCATGGAAGTTTATATGTATGTGCGAGTGTTTATAGGTGTATATGCATGGAAGTTTATATGTATGTGCGAGTGTTTATAGGTGTATATGCATGGAAGTTTATATGTATGTGCGAGTGTTTATAGGTGTATATGCATGGAAGTTTATATGTATATGCGAGTGTTTATAGGTGTATATGCATGGAAGTTTATATGTATGTGCGAGTGTTTATAGGTGTATATGCATGGAAGTTTATATGTATGTGCGAGTGTTTATAGGTGTATATGCATGGAAGTTTATATGTATGTGCGAGTGTTTATAGGTGTATATGCATGGAAGTTTATATGTATGTGCGAGTGTTTATGGGCCATTCTACAGAATTGGTGCAAAGTCAGAGTTGGAAACATCTTGAAATTTTTTTGTTTTTTCCCACAAATTTTGCATGTATGCAAATTGTATAATATCCAAGGTATGCTTTTCTAGTAATTGTGCAGTTAATTCTCATATTGTATTTTCAGAAAATGCTGGAATATTTTCCTTCTCCCCAAATTTGTCACTACCGAAACACAATATTAAATAATTTATTAAGAAGGCTTATAATGACCTATTAAGATTTTGTTTACATCTACCTTATAAATATATATTTTTTCTATTTTTAAAAAATATTTTTACTGGTTAAATCAATAAAGATTATAATTTTAATAATATTTTAAGTGTGATTTATGAGATTTGTTGTATTTTGAACCCAATCTTTCTTTGTAGAAGGCATAAAGTTTATCGTACTGATTTCAAAGTTAAGGATTCATTAGTATTAATATGCATTGAACCAAACACTATCATAACATCTTAGTTGATAATTCAATATACTTTATTTTTGACAAAACATCCCATGTTACGGTAGTGACTGCACATTTTTGGTAGTGACAGTAATGTTTTGGTAGTGAAAATTAGTTTGCCATGGCTGAATCAGACTGTCCACATTTTATGTTAATATAAATAAATAACTATGATGCACATATGCAGTCAGTACATATAGCAGACACACATCTGACAGTAAATATCTTATAAGAACACCTAGAGCTATTCTATATTTTGGGTCTTGAGGTGCAAGTGAGAAGAGGTATGCTCATAGATTTTTCTTCCTAAAAAAACAACAACTTACAATGTAGACTCAGAACCACTTTGTTTTATTTTCACATTTTCAACATTTTGTTTATGAGTCATTCAGATAAATCTCCAGAACCACTGAACTCTCTGTCTGTGTGTGTGTGTGTGTGTGTGTGTGTGTGTGTGTGTGTGTGTGTGTGTGTGTACTGGTGTCTGATCACCCTCACTGGAAGTGCTAGGTGGTGTGGAAGCCCTGCAAAATGTCTCCATCTCTTTTTGTCTTTTCACCATCATCCTGTGTCTTTTCTGTCTTTTCCTCCATGCTTTTCTGACATGTCTTTGCTCCCTGTCAGATAATTCACTGATACTCTTCAACTTTCCTTCTTCCCTTCGTTTCTTATTTCTTTCATTTTCTTTCCTTAAGTATTCCTCGTACTTCACTGGGTCTTCCCTCAACCTTTGTTTGTATTCTCTCTGTCTCTCTGTTGTAGTTTTTCTATTTTTTTTAGGCATGTTGGTGTTTTATGTCATTCTCCTTGCCAAGTTAATCATAGAAATTAACATTACTGACAACAACCTTACACCTAAGCTAGTATCATGGACTGCAACCTTAAGTAATTGTAACCTCATCACATTACAGAATTTTAACAGAATATTGCATACTAAAACACTACTAAAACATACTACAGTAGTAATTATTTGCATAACTGTACTAAAATGTAGTTTATTCCTCCAAATAAAGGATTATGTGTTCCCTTTTGTCACTACCAAAACAATGTCACAACCGAAACTTCAAGAAAATGTTTCGGTTGTGACTGTTTTGGTAGTGACAATTTTAGATAACTTTTGAGCCTAGCTCGAAGATGCTAATCAGCACATGGTTAGCCATCACTGGTCAGAACAGTTGAACACATATAACAACTAAATTTTATGGAATAACATCCCAAAAAAATTTCTCAATAGCAGAAAAAATGAGTTTGGTAGTGACATTCCTTAAAGTTACACACAGATTTTTAGACTTTAGAACACATTTACCTCAAAATGATGGGATCAATCTACTCACCATATAGCACATGAGAGAGAGGGACACAGGAATATTTCCTGATCAAAAATGTAGGAGTGTGGTTAAAATCAGTCTCAGCCAATGGACTACAACATTCACTGTTTTGGTAGTGACATGAAAATGCGGGACATGTTTTTTTAGATAAAGTTTCATGATTTAAAAATAAAATATAAAATAAATATTTTTTTAACTTCATTTAAAAAAATATATATATATATATTTTTTTTAAAACAAGAATGGAAAAATTTGCAAAAAATTATTCAATATCATTTTCACAAGTTGAAATTTAGGGGTTAGGGTTTGGGACAGCCACCTCCTAATTGAAAGTAGCCCATAAATTATGATTTTATATATATAAAGCTTACTGATATCTTAAATATTATTGTGGGTTTCAATAGATAATTGAAGGATCTTAGTAAACATCTAAGATTTTAATAATTAAATGCTTTTCAAATGTGTTTTTTGGATGAGGGACAGCAGTTTGCACCAATTCTGTAGAATGGCCCTTATAGGTGTATATGCATGGAAGTTTATATGTATGTGCGAGTGTTTATAGGTGTATATGCATGGAAGTTTATATGTATGTGCGAGTGTTTATAGGTGTATATGCATGGAAGTTTATATGTATGTGCGAGTGTTTATAGGTGTATATGCATGGAAGTTTATATGTATGTGCGAGTGTTTATAGGTGTACAGTATATGCATGGAAGTTTATATGTATGTGCGAGTGTTTATAGGTGTATATGCATGGAAGTTTATATGTATGTGCGAGTGTTTATAGGTGTATATGCATGGAAGTTTATATGTATATGCGAGTGTTTATAGGTGTATATGCATGGAAGTTTATATGTATGTGCGAGTGTTTATAGGTGTATGCATGGAAGTTTATATGTATATGCGAGTATTTATAGGTGTATGCGTGCGTCAAGTTTATATGTATATGCAAGTTATTCACAAGTGTATATGCATTCATTACTAACATAATATGTAGGCTATTGGTATGGATTTCATATTAGTGTGCACGTGTATTTCATATATGTATTTTGAACATCCAATAGTATACATGTATATGCGAGTAATTTATAGGTGTATATGCAGATTATGCACGTGTGTTATGTATGTATTGATAAGCGAAGTTTGATTTAAATCCTACGTGGCGCCTCATAATACAGCACTTGCCTCAAGTACCTTTTTGCTTTTATAAAACAGTTATCACAAAATATTACAGTAAAAAAAAAAATGTATTAGTGCAACTTTCATGAAGTTAAATCAATAAAAGCATTCCTTCCGCTAGAAAAAAATAGTCCCTGTGACCGTGAACAACGTTCCAATGTGTAATATGCATGAAAGCTCAAATAAAAACAACAAACCGTTCTCAAACTTTCTCATTGTTTTTATTTTTTACAACACAATATTTGTGAAATTTCCTCACACAAATAGGCATAGCTTATCTCTCAGCATGAGAAAACGTTTATTTTTTTGTTTATTCCGTTATTTTCTCTCTGCACTAAACTAAATATTTACATAGCCTAAATAAAAACACAAGGGCACATATTTTGATAGATAACAGTTAGGTCTTTAATCTATTTTATTAATGTTATTAATTTAGTTGCTAAAATGCTGCCTAACAAGAGATACTTTTTTTTATTGTTGTTTATTTACATTTATTTGAACATCTCCGTTTATTGTGCACGCATTCAATATTTGTCTCATTTCAATCGGCTCCACTGTGGTGATATTTAAAGGTCCCGTTCTGCGTGATCCCATGTTTCAATCTTTAGTTAGTGTGTAATGTTGCTGTTAGAGCATAAATAATATCTGTAAAATTATAAAGCTCAAAGTTCAATGCCAAGCGAGATATTTTATTTAACAGAAGTTGACTACAAAAAACGGCTCGATTGGACTACATCCCTCTACTTCCTTCTTTAATGATGTCACTAGAACCGTTTCTTGACTAACCTCCGCCCACAGGAATGCTCCCTCAACTCTACTGGCTACTTGCGCACTTCTTATAACTTAGGCTACTGGGTTTACTCAGCTCTTACGGTGATTTTCTGAAGTAAAACTGACGCTTCATCTTTTGTGTGATGTACAATAAACTTTATTAAACTCATCAGTACATGTTTGATCATCATTCAGACAGCAGACTTGTAGGCTATTAATAAATAATGGATACATAGCCTACAAGCAGATGACAAATACGTTATAATAACCGTAATTAAACTACTAAACCATACCTGTTTCATCTCTATACAGCACTCTGACTCTGTAGGCATTATTGTCCGACTCGAAATGAACGCCGTTACTGAGAGTTTCTGATATTATCATCATTCCGTGAGATGAATTTTTCTTGACAGACTGAGCGCGAGCTCATGAAGCTCCGCCCCCTGTGTCGTCCAGCAGCAGCTCATTTGCATTTAAAGGGCACACACTGAAACAGCTCGTTTTTCTGAGCCCCAAAAAATGTCAATTTAAACATGCTGTAAAAAATTATCTGTTGGGTATTTTGAGCTCAAACTTCACATACACACTCTGGGGACATCAGAGACTTATTTTACATCTTGTGAAAAGGGGCATATAACGGGACCTTTAACGCGGTTCTCTTTAGTTGGGGCTCAGCACTGTCAGCAGTGTTTTCTGTTGCAGCAAGAATGTCGCTCCAGTGCTTTCTTTGTTTTAAGTTTGGCCTCCAGTAGCTCTGTAGTGAACTTTCACACTTATGTCCACTCACAGACATAATTTCCCTCGATTCGAGACCAGCATCGGACAATCTCTGCACCATGGTGCTGCGAAGGCAGTGATTTGTGTAAACCTTGGAGGTGCCTGCTGCTTTACAAATTCTCGGCAACATTGTTGCAAGGTAGTTCACACCCATAGGCTCTCTTTTGTACCTGCAACAGTCAAAAACGAGAAAAAACTTTAACACAACAAGATTTAACACAAATTATAAATGGCTAATATGATTTATGTGCCGCTGCGTGATCTACGTACCAAACCCATTTAGAGAGGTTTTGCTTTTTGGGGTGAAGGTAAAAAGCAGGGGGGTTAGATGGCAGAAGAGAAAAGTACTTCTCTAGAGAGGCAACGGGACAAAGCGGGTTCCCAGTTTGTTGGAACATGAAGCCACGCCTGCTCTCCTTATTTCTGTCATGTGGGTCCTTATGGTTTTTTGTGTGTTCATTGAAGCTCATTGTGACATACTTTAGACCATTTTCGTTTGTTAAAATGCGAAATGAGTCTGGAATGAGTTCTCGGTTCCCCTCTTTTCCTCTACGTCCGAAGTGTAACTGCACGTCAAACCAGACTTTGTTTTACGAGTCCTTCAGGCGTGTTGGGATTAAGCGCATCGGACAGTTTTATGGTGCTGAAATCTGTAGTAGAAATCGGTGTGTGATGCTCCGTTTTATCACGACCCTCTCTTCTCATTGTCTTTACGACTCAGACGAAAACATTATTGGATGAGGTGAATTCGCTGTCTCTCATCAGACACCAGGACAAACTCAAAGGTGGATCATTCAGGAATCTGTTCAGACCCGCACGTAACGCTACATAGCTACTGATCCCATATTTTTCGCCTTTGGAGCTTCTGACAGTTCCGTAGAAGTCACAGAGAAGTGTGTTGAGTTCCGTCTTGGTGATTTGTTTAAAATCAATGCTGCAACCCTTTTCACTACACCAGTCACCGAAGCATTTCACTGCCCATTGGGTTTGCTGCACGATATTTTTTTCATTACGAGTCTTCTCGAATGTATCAATGTTACATTTCAGCACTTCAGCACGACGGTTCATATTTGTAGAAGTCTCTCCAAATTGTTCCTCAAACCACTCATCCATCGTCATGCCACCTAGTAAATGGAAATTTACTTTAACCCCCTGAGGTCGGCAATCACGCCGGCGTGATCTACTCGTTTTTTTTTTTTATCAGTGCAAAATACTCTGTTGATTTTGATTTTACATACTTGTGTTGTACATCATTCAAAGCTGTTAAATCTCGTCTTTTATTTGTGTACACTCATAATAAAAACAAAATGTTGTGTTTTCCGTAAAACAAAGAAAATAAACATGATGCGCGTTCTGCCGTCTCTCTCAATGTGAAACTCATTCTGAAACGCGACAGAAAATGACCTGTAACTCAGCGAATGTTTGTCACACAGACTTGAAACGCATGTCTATACAACGCTTGGAATCTCTATTTTTAAAGTATGTAAATAATATAAAAAACAAATATTCTATTTTTAAGTAATCCATACGAAAGCAGCGGCATGTACAGTTTCTCAAACGCGTCCTCATTAAATTTAATTTGAACACGCCTACGAGCGCACGAGCGATTGACATGCAAATGATCCATGCGGAGAAACGCAGACCTGTAAAACGCCCTCATCACCTCAAAACAAAGAAGCAGAGACTTCGTAACTTAGCCTACTCCTTACTGTGTTTGAAAGACGCGCCAGAGCTTACATTGGATTTAGGCTACCTCAGAAGAAGAAGAACGCGATTTGTAGACAAGAAAGATTTAAGGTAAGAAATTTTTACATATTAGTTTGTTATTGTTGCATAAATGTCACATTGCAGTTGAACTGTTGCTAGATATATGGGGAATATTATAATATTTAGACCCGTGTTTACTGTTAAGCCTACTGTGTTTGTGGATATCTGGTCAAACGTAGATATGTATGGTAACCATAATGTTTTATATTTGAGCGCGATCGCGTTTGAATGTATCAGATTTTGCAGCGCGATCGCGTTTGAATGTATCATTTGAACATTTGAAAAGCAAAACGCACCAAACGGCTTCATGTTTTTACTATTATCTCATTTCATATCATCATAACGAATGGAAACATTTGAAGTAACATGATAATCAATATATTTTTCTCTAGCTTGGTTGTTACTGAAATATTTTGGAAGATTTATACTGCTATCTATTGTTATTATTATTTTACCCAGCACTGCGCATAGCTTATGCCTACAAGGCACAACAAACCTTGTGTTCATTATATTATATATTGTTGGAAACATTTGTGTGTGTGTGTGTGTGTGTGTGTATTTTGTGAACTTTAAAAAGCAATTTTAACCAGAAAAATCTAATATTTATTTCCAAAATCGTGCAGGCCTTTCTCTTGATATCAGTATGTTCATTTTTTTCAGGGCCCAGATGCCACTGAGTCCTGCCGACTTCAACATTCACATGAGTCTCTGGAACATGAACATGGTAAAGTGAAAATCAAACACCTTGCAAATTAAAGGTATGTAGCCTACAATGTTTTTAGGAATGGCACAAAGGTCTGTCTTTGAAGTGTTTTTTTTGGCATTTGTTGTGTATCTTTGGGTTATGTTGTGTTGTAAATAAATCCAAACAATTTAAAAGCCATTCTTTTTTTAATCTCCTCATTTACAGTATTGTGCAAGGTTGCTCAGAATGACAGGGCTATTAGGAGCTATATTAGGATAGCTCCTAATAGGGCCGTTGGGGAGGTTCTTTGTCTTTCTCAGGTGAGAAAAGCTTACATATTAATGAGCTGCCGCATAAGGCTTTCTAACACAAAACACGTCGTAAAATTTTTAAATCAATATATTGTCTTCTCTGAATGAGCAGTCAGGGTGATTTTCACATTGTTTTGGAGCAAATATTCTAGGCTACGTGATACAATTTTCAAAAGTCTTGTGAAGAAATAATCAGTATGGGTTTCATGGCCTTATTTCAGTGAGAATTTTTTTTTGTATTTTCACAAACCACGCATAAATGTCATTATCTCAAAACTACAAACTTTTACATACGTGCTGTTGATATATTATTGTAGCAGAGTTTGTGCTGAATACAGTGTAATCAGACTTTATCCATGAAAATGTCACAAGTAACAGAAATAACCAGAAATGTCAGAGCATGTCAGAACACCTCCAGGGCCCAGAAAACAGCTCAGACCTCAGAGGGTTAAACATTTTAGCCTTTTTAATTCTTACGTTTTTTCTATGTTTATGTTGATACGTGTGGTTGCTAAGGGTGTTGCTAAGGGCGCAGTGATAAATAGAACCGTTGGGTGGAAGCGGTCATTGCCGTGTTTTATCGTGAATAAAGCACAGCTATTGACCAATCAGAATCAAGGATTGGAACTAACCGTTTTATATATATATGACACAAGACACATTCTGCCCTGTCTGTTACAGAGAGCAGAGACAGAAGACACCCTTCACAATCTTACTTCATGTTTGCTCTTTCCTGTTTTTCTGCCTCCTCCAGTTGCTTCACTCTTCTGACTCATCAGGAGCTTGAGGTATAAGAGGAGGTACAAAAGCATGGTCTAAAATGTTCATTAGTTTAACAACAATTTCTCAGTGGAAGTTAGTATTGTCAGAAATGGTGATATGTCAATATTTATTGATACTGAAATATCTGAATTGATTCCAATACTCCTTTTCTGCAATATTGAAACACCGATACCAGTTGTGCGTTCTCTCTCTCTCTACTCTCTGACAGCGAATTGACAGTTTGACACACCCCCAACTCCTCTCACTCGTCTCATTTGTTCCGGTTGAAGTATTGGTGTTTAGGGCTGTCACTTTAGTGAAAAAATCCTGTTCGATTTTTGCGACATAAGTGTTCATTGAATCGATTGTAAAATCGATTTTCCATGTCTAAAGACGGGGCTCTCAAGTGTCACGCATTGAGCGTGACAGTCACTCATTTCGGTCTTTTGTCACGCACTCCCGCCACACATTGTATTTCTCACGCGGAAAAACTATTTATGCCGCAGCGCCCAAAATTTCTCTGCCCGTGCCGATCTCACTATGGAACCGGCAGCCAGAAATCAAGCGCGTCTCCCCTAGCCGAGCCTGCCACTTATCAGCCAATCAAAAAAAAGAAAGGGGCTACACAATAGCCAATCAGAAAATAGCACTATTGTATCTGGGTAAGATTTAACGCAACAACCAATGAAAAAAAGCACATCCTGGAATTGTTAACGTGATTCTGCTACAGCGTCTTCGTTCAAAGTTTCGTTCACCCATAGAGGAAACCACTGGAGCTCCGAGCATCACTTTGAGCACAGAGTAAGTCATGATGATCTCCTGTTTTAATGTTACAACAAATTCACAACTTGTTTGACACAAACAGTGACAACTTGACTGCTGTTTAGAGAATGTTTCCCAGATAATTAGCATCAGTTTTTCGTGAGTGTCTGTAACTTTTTTTAAAAAATTTGTTTTATTGCACTTCAAACAAACAAAGTCAATGTACAGTCAGAATTGCAATATATACAAAATGGAGAAAACAAAAACAAACTAACAAAACAAAAAAAACAGACATTATAGGCTAAACATTATATAAAAATATCAAAGGATTCACAAACCGAAATAGTTTTAATTGCTTTCTTATTGTGGGAATGAAAGATAGTTTTGATATATAATTGCATTTCTTTTTCAAGAACCAAAAACAAAGGTTTGGTTTTATTGTACTTACATTTATGTATATGGAATTTAGCTAAAATTAAATTTATAATATAGTACTCTTTCCTTTTATTTGAGGGAATATTATTAAAACCAAATATAACATTGTTGTCAATGTTGTCAATTATAAATCTAGACAAATCTTTCCAAAATTTTCTTACATGAGCGCAATGCCAAAACAGATTAAACAAAGTTTCAGGCAATGTATTGCAAAAAGAACAGTTCAGATCAATTTCCTTTTTAAATTTAACAAGAAAATTATTTACTGGGTTGTACCTGTGTAAGATTTTGAAACTTATTTCCTTTATTTTATTTACCAATAAATATTTGTTTGGTAAAGTCCAGATGGCCTTCCATAACAAACCTTCAACCAGTCTATTCCAGTAAACAATACAGTTTGGCCTGGTGACAATGTCTTTTTGAAACAATGAACGAATGGTTTTATTTACGTTTACGACTCCGGGGGCAAAACAAATTTTCCCAATTTCAGTATCAAATAAATTAAAGGAAGAAAGGGGCGCAGTACTGGTTTGGCTATTAGCTCTGAATAATGCCAAGTCCCCTGTGGGGATCGCATCCATGACAATCGAAAACTCCCTGGGCGTCACTGGAATTTTATGGAGACCTAGAAACTCAGAGTAAGTTAGCAGCATACCTTCTTGATTTAGTAATTGATCTACTCGTATTATACCTGCTAAAAACCATCTTTCAAAAAAATAAGGTTTTATTTTTAAATAATAAATTGTAATTGTTCCAAATTAAATATCTATGGGGTGAAAAATTATGCTTATATAAAAGGGACCAAGCAAGCAACATTTGTTTGTGAAAGCAAGACAAATTTAGAGGGATTTTCTCAATTTTATAATTGCAAATCAAGAGAAAATCAAGAATACCAACTCTGGAGAAAACAAGGTTGGGTATGAAATACCCAAAGAGAATTTGGATTTAGAATGAAATATCTAATCCAATTTATTTAAAAAATATTATTTAAAGTACTGAAATCAAGGAAGTTCAAACCACCTGATTCATAATTATTCATTATTATAGACTTCCTAATATAATGAGTTTTGTTTCTCCAAAGAAAATTAAATAAGGCAGTATCAATAGCTTTACACATCTCCTTAGAAACAGCGAGTGAAGTCGCAGTATAGACTAATCTTGACAGTCCCTCAGCTTTACATAACAAAACTCTACCTTTTAGGGATAAATCCCTCAAAAGCCAGTGATTCAGCTTTGCTTTAGTTTTCTGGAGAATGGGATCAAAATTTATCTTACATCTAGATTTTTGTTTTTTCGAAATGACAATCCCCAAATATGTCACAGACTCCTTTACTGGGATATTAGCAATTTGTTGTAATTGACAGTCTTTAACAGATAACAGTTCACATTTGTTAATGAAGCTTGAAGCTTTAGAAAAGGCATCTACTACTTTAAGAGCTGCCGAGATTTGATGTTGATCTTTTAGGAACAGTGCAGTATCGTCTCCTAACTGGGATATTATAATTTCCCTACCAGCAATAGATATACCTTTTAATTGGCTTGACTTAATATGAATATTCATAAGCTGAGTGCAAAACAAGAAGAGATAAGGGGAGATGGGACAACCTTGCCTTATACCACGGTTTAAATTAAATCTAGATGACGAACCACATTTAAGTTTAATAGAACAGTTTGCGTTCCTATACATTGTTTGTATAGCATTACAAAAAAGTCTCCAAAGCCAAATTTTTGTAAAGACCTAAAAATAAAAGCATGCTCCACCGTATCGAAGGCTTTATAGAAATCTAAGAAAAGAATAAATCCATTATCAGTACTTAAATGTGAATAGTCCCAACACGTCTAGAACTAATATTATATTATTTGAAATATGTCTTTTCTTTAGGAAGCCAGATTGAGCCTCGTCTATAAGGGGGTCCATAACTGATTTGATTCTATTTGCAAAGACTAAGGCAAAGATCTTATAATCATTGTTTAAGAGAGAGATTGGTCTCCAATTATCTAATAGCAAAGGGTCTTTTTTTTGGTTTTGGAATCAAAGTAATTAACCCTTGAGTTAAAGTAGGTGGAAGACATTGATTTTCTATACTCTCTATATAAACTTCTTTAAGAAACAGGGCAATAAGATCAGAAAAGGTTTTATAAAATTCAGCTGTGAGGCCATCAACCCCAGGAGATTTGTTAACCTTAATATGTGCGATAGCGCTCAACAGTAATTAAGCTATCACAAAGTTCTTTTTGTACAGGGTCGACAGATTTACAATTTATTCCAGAAATAGAATTTAGAAATAAATAAGCCGAATGATCACAGAATTTGGAAGAATATAAACCACTATAAAATTCTGTACAAAATTTTGATATTTTAACTTGGTCATCTGTAACATCCCCATCTATTTTAAGTTGTTCAATTGTATTATTTTTAGAATGAAATTTCTCTTTTTCCAAAAAAACATGCAGAGTTTTGTTCCCCTTTCTTCAACCATCGCTTTCGTGACCTGGTGAAGGCTCCTTCTGCCTTATTTTTATATAATTTGTCCAACTCCAATTGTAGAGTGACTAACTCAGCTTGTTCATCTTCATTTGGACATGATTTTGAGGAGAGGACAGCTAATCTTGAAATAATATTGTCCTCTTTAGTCCGTCTTTCTATTGCCATTAAGCTACCCTGTTTTCGAAAGTACTTAGCTACCTCAAATTTCAATAGCTCCCAATTACTGCAGAATTTCTTTTCTGAAAGTGCTTTATACCAATGACATAAAATAATATTTTTAACCTTTGTTTTAATATGTTCATATAGTAATGAACTATTAAGTTTCCAATATGAACTTCTACCCATGGTATGTGGAGAAGTGCTGAAATTAATAGAAATAAGAACAGCTTTATGGTCGCTGAGCGGTGAAGGAATCACATTAACAGAGACATCTGAAGATTGTATATTCGCAGACACTAACCAATAATCTATTCGAGATTGCCTGTTACCAGACTTGTTGCTCCAAGTATATGTCAACGAATCAGGAAACGTAGACCTCCATATATCAACCAAATTGAATCTCTCCATAAAACGTTTAAGGTTTGTATTTTGATTATAAGATGGTCTTGCTGGTAAACAATCGAGAGAGCCGTCCATAACAGTATTAAAATCACCCCCTATGATAAGAGAAAGATCCGGGAATTGCGATAGCTCCTGAAGGATATGCTCTTCTAAAGTTTCAAATAAATGATCGTTTTCACTTTTAGAATTATATCCATAAACACTCGCAATGAGCAATACAGAACCATGAATTTTGAGAGTTTGGCACAAATAATGTCCAGATCCGTCACGTTGTGTATGCAAAATCTCCCCGGTGAATCTGTTCTTTAAAGTGACGACACCGGCGGAGCGCTCGGATCCATGCGCACACCAGATGTCGTTACCCCACTGAGTCCTCCAGAAACGCACATCATCAGGAATCGAATGAGATTCTTGAAAAAAACAAAAATCAGTCCTATGCTGTTTAGCAAATAAAAATAAAGCTTTCCGTTTAATATGTTGCCTTAACCCCCTGGCATTTAGTGTAACTACAGACAATGACAGAACGACAGTGAAAAGTGATCCACAAAAATAAGTGCGACTACAAGAACAGTTGGTAGGAGAAACCGCGTAGGCTAGGTAGAGAGAAAAATAAAAACATAAACTCGAATTTCCAATGGCCACGAAAACTGATCTTGTTCAAATAAAATAATTATGAAAACAGTGTTTTCATTTGAGGACAAATGTGTGTATAAATCCCATGTTGGCTTATAAGAACAAAAAATCAACCATTCAGTAAAGTGAGCAGAATTGCTGCATGTCCTCGTTCATCATATTAGGTTAATTCCGGTCCCGATGGTAAAGGTAAAAATAAATTAACAAAAAAAAAAAACTTTGAAGACATAACGGTCTTCATTTTAGTTCAAAATACTGTCTACAAAACCATTAGCTTAATGATCCAACTTTTGTAGGGCTGTAGCCTACCCCCAAAAAAAGAAAAAGAAAAAAAGGGGTACCTCTCCTCATCTCTCATGGTGGGTTAATTTCGATCCCGGTAACAAAGGCACCTCCACCAACAAAGTAAGCAGATTTTCCTTTGAGACGGGCTTCATTTACTGCAGGCCATAGCTGGAGACGTCTTGCTCTGTCCATCTTAGACAAATCTTCCGCAAAACGCAGACCGTGACTCCTCAGGTATTCAGACTTTTTTGCCGCTTTCCACACAGAATCGCGAATCACCCTGGATGTGAACTGAATAATTATTCCTCTGGGTTTATCAATATTGGACAACTCCTTTCCTTTCTTCTGGCCCAGATGATGCACTGTGTCAATGAGACTAGGAAGTTTGGCCTTCTCTGCAGGTAGGATAGCTTGACATATGCCAATAGCTTTTTGGCGCACATCTTCTTTATCGGGCTCCGGTACACCGAATAAACAGAGATTCCATCTTCGTGAATAACTCTCTAACTCTGCAATACGCAACTCAGCTGAGCTCAGGCGCGCCTCATCGTTGGCGATGCGCTTTTCAAGAACTGCAGATTTCTCCTTAATGTCCTTTATCTCAGCACATGCAAAGTCAATAGTTTTCTTGAGTCCCTAAATTCGCAGGGTGTTTTCAGAGATCAATCTCTCCAAAGCATCGGATCTGGAGTTGATGAGTTGCGAGAGTTGTAGGACTATGTCAGAGGTCTCCATTACAGCGGTCTCCATTACAGCGGCTGAAGTAGGTAACTGCTCCGATTTACCTTTCTTTGGAGCAGGTGATTTGCTTGGGGTGACAGGTATGGCTGTAAAGTCTTCATCAGCCAATATATAGTCATGGAAATGTTCCTCCATGCTAACGCTATCTGGTGTGACTGTTGTCTTAGACTTCGATTTTCTATCTCTTTTACGATCAGAGGTCGCCATTTGGTCAAATTAAATGTTGTTTAACCAATTGAGAGCCAATAGGTTACATTAGATATGACAATTAGACTATCACTTTCCTGAAAACAATTTAAATTTCGTGGCTCTCCTTAAACCATGTGCTTACTAGGGCGCCATCTTGAGCCTCCCTGCCGTCTGTAACTTAGCCAACAGTTTTACAGCCTGTTCACTGACAACACCTGCTCAGAACAAGTAGTCTAGGCCTTGTCGTTATCACACGATGACTGATATATTGTCACATTATAAACATCTCTCTCTCTCCAAATAGGCTTAATAATTTTATTAGCACTAAATAAATTAAAGTGTATTGCATAGTCGATGTTATAGGTCACTTTTAAAATCATGTCATATTTTATAATTATATCCTGGCCATGGATGCATTAATCATTGCATCTGTCTTTCAAAGATGTCAGGTAAAAAGCAATTAAGCATCCTCTCATTCGCCCTGAGAGGAGAGTCCCCTAAAAAGGCCAGGTTAGAGGATGCTGTCCCAGAGAAGGTGGCGAAAAGGGTAGATCCATTAGAGGAGGAGACAGTGCAGGTGGAAGGCAACAAGTCCAAAAAGGCAACAAACACTTTCAATAAACAACACCAGTCATAATCTCTCTCTCTCTCTCTCTCTCTCTCTCTCTCTCTCTCTCTCTCTCTCTCTCTCTCTCTCTCTCTCTCTCTCTCTCTCTCTCTCTCACTCACTCACTCACTCACTCACTCACTCACTCTCACACACACACACATAATCGATTGCACAATCGATTGATTACACACACACACACACACACACACACACACACACACACACACACACACACACACACACACACACGCAGAAATTGAATAAATACTTTGTATGTGGTATTTGAGCAATTATTAATAACAACAACAAAAACACTAAAAAAACACCCCATTCCCGTCAGGAGGTCGGGCGGGGGAAATGACGTTTCCATTTTAAATATTTGCCAAATATAGGCAAATCTACGGACAACTAACAGGCATTAGGACGAACGTAAACAGGGCGCCTGAGACGTGCACATTCAGCAATATTTCTGATGATTTATTGGCGTGAAGTTTCTTGCACAATGACAAACAGGAGTGCAACATTCTCGAAAAACAATTAGCTGAGTGGACTGCCATAACATCAATGAAAAACATTACTGCAGGCTTCAACATGGCTGTGTTTACGATTAGAAATGTCAAACAAATTTTGCCTACGTAGGCGATTGTAGACCGTAGCCCGAATCTGTATCTGTATGCATGAGACTGTCTGAATACCGTCAGAATTCACTTTTTTGTAGTAAAAAGAGACACATTATGCAGAAATATAATTTGCTGTCATGTGTGTTTGTCAGAGTCTGCAGTTGCTGTGTGACGCATGTTCACTGCAGGCGTATCGTGACGAGCTGGACGCGCTCCGAGAGAAGGCCGTTAAAATCGATTCCCTATTTTCATTTTCGAAACTTGTGTTGGTTGGTCCGATCGATTGTGCAATCGATTTTCGAACGTAAAGTGACAGCCCTATTGGTGTTACAGGTCCTGAATTTTTGCTCGGGGTTTTGGTTATTGTGCATAATTTTACTCATTCCCGCAAGTTTCATGATCACAACAAAATCATGCGCAACACTGATCTAAAGAAGTGGTGCCCCCACATAAAGCCGCCTCTCAATCAGCTCGCAAGTAACAAATTTAGTTGGTTTTCTTGGCTTATTTTGCTTAAACGGTCAAATGCACACACAATTATGTCAAAATGCTTGGTTTGGTGAATATTCAGATAAACAGTCTGGAATGGAACAGTTTTGGAATGTAAATAGTTGAGAAAGAAAACACATGTTGTATAACAGTATATTGGATCTGTGCATAAGCTCTTAAAGTGACAGCAGCCTAATAAACATGCTGCTGTCATGTTAATCAGAGAATAAAAGACAAAGAGAAGGTCACTCATTGCTCTTTACTGAATAACTTTTGTAACTTAAATTGTAAGCATTAATCTGTATTTCATTTTTACAACGAAGACTATCCAGTGTTATTTTATTTTACTTAATTTAATTTCTTTAGTATTTCTTACCCGAATACTACTGTTAAACCCACCTGAAAAACATAAAACCACATTTATTTAATGTTTTTTTTATTCTATTGCATTTTATTTGTGATATTGTTTGCAATTAGCTTTTTTTGTTCAACTAACTGTCTACTTGTCTTTTTTTTTTAAGTTTCAAATAAAGCCTCCCTGTGCTGTGTGTAAGCTATTGCAACAAAATTAGCCAAATTATCAAAAAATTATGAGATAATAATAAAACTGTCTATAGCAGTATGGCAATTTTCCCCATGTATCGGATATAGATATTTTAAGGTATGGTATCGAAGTTACAAATTCCAGTAATCGTGACAACACTAGTGGAAGTCTCTTTTAATTAGCCTATACAGTGAAATGATACCCTACCAAAAGAGGAATTAAAATTGAAGTTGGGCTGTGCGATATCACAATATTAGATCATGAAGTAAGTGTAAAATTACACCTAGGTGTAAAAAAATTACACCGTGGCATAAATCCAACGCCATGTTCCTCACCAAATGAATGAGAAGGGGTTTTAGTCTAAATAAAGGGCTAGTAGGATTGTAAAATGAGTTAATGTGATTGATAATTTGATTTAATAATCAACTATAATGACTAATAGCCTACAACGTGTCACCAATGCAGCCTCAGATGCGTGCTAGTCAGAATGTGTAACTCCTGTTGTGGACGCGCACTTCCTGGAGCAACATGCTGAAACACGGCAACTAAACCCAATGAATTCACAACAATTTATTAAAACAGTGTTCTCATTATAATGTTATGTAATATGACAGTCCCAATCATAGTTATTATTAGACGTGCATTGCTGTTTGAGCTACGTACTGAATGAACACTGGTAAACTGAAGAGCTTTGCTAGCGGGTTATTTAACTCAACGAAACGCATCCCATATGAGATTAATCAGATATATATACAAAATAAACATAATATTACAAATTATATCTGCACAAAATTACACAAAGTATTCCCATTGAACCACAATTAAGGTTGAACCACTGTAGTCACATGGACTATATTAACTATGTCTTTCCTACCTTTTTGGGCCTTCAAAGTGTTAATTAAATAGCCGTCAATGGAGTCCCCCTGAGCCATAGGATTTTATCAAAAATATCTTAATTTGTGTTTCGAAGATGAATATAGGTCTTGCGGGTTTGGAACAAATTGAGGGTGGGTAATTAAGGACAGAATTTTAATTTTTGGGTGAACTATCCCTTTAACCAAATGCATCCTATATGAGATAAATCAGGAGTGCCCAATCCTGCTCCTGCCAATCGACTGTACTGCACAGTTCATCTCCAACTCTAATCAAACACACATGCCTTTAATTTTCAAGTGATCCTGACTACCTTAATTGGTTGCTTCAGGTGTGTTTGATTAGGGTTGGAGATTAACTGTGCAGGACAGTCAATCGCAGGAGCAGGATTGGGCACCTCTGAGATAAATCATATATAGGCCTACACAAAATAAACCCAATATTACAACTTGCGTTTGCACAAAACAAAAGGCTGCGAATGCTCATGCAAACTTATAGTCATGAAGGTCTAACTCTAGCCTTTTAACGTAAAATGGTCCCAATTCCAAACATAACTCTGGCGCGCTCGCTTGAGCAGCACGCAAGTTTTATTGATTAAATTATTATCGACAATGAATTGGTTGTCAAATAATCATTAGCATCTCTAATTAAAATGTCTTTACGATCTGCCTCCTTGAGAGATCATATAATCTCAGTCGGAGTTTTGATGCCCCCATCCCAACATATTGTACAGTGTGACGTACATTAACATCACGTTTAGCACCGTAGTGGTAGGGTTGGGCATACCGCTAGACATGGTTATGATCACGTGACTTTTGTAGTTTTTCGTCGTCACAAAAGTATTAAAGCTTTGCCCGTTTAAACTTTTTAAAAAGGTTTTACTTGCACACTGTTTGGACATGTGCTTTTCTGGAGACACACACCGAAAGTTCTATTTCACGTCTTATTGCGCTTAAACTGTCAAATAAACAAAAGGTTTACATAAACACAGTCGGATATGTCTTAAGTGAATGTAAACAGCTGAGATAAAATCAGATGTCTGTCAGTATATTGGATCCGTTCATGAGGTGACAGAAGCTAGTCTCGCATAGCTGACGGCAGACAGTCTGGACTCCATCGCAGCTTTAAAGGGGCATTTCACCGGTGGGAACTAAGGATGGGCATTTTTCAAAAATATTGCATTCGAATATATTTTTTTACGTTTTTGTCACCATTTCTGAACAAGCTTACGATTAGGCAATATACACAACAAGCTTACAATATATGTTAAAGTTTTATTTTAGTTGAAAACATTAAACAATGTGTAAACCAAAAAATATATATATTGATCTAAGTGTGTGATCTACTGACAATGCGCAAATTAAAGAACACACGCAGCCGGATCATTTTGATAATGACCAACGCAATCTATCAAGAGCAGCGCAAATTAGCATCTGGTTTAAGACATGCTTTTTTTGGACGTTAAATGGCGCAAATACCAGTAAATTGACTAGTGCAAACCTTAGTAAACCACCTTACATGATAAGAATAATCATTAAATTCTCTCTTATAAATTTTGCAGAAGGGAAACTTCTACAAATGCATATATTACTGATTGCCTTAAGTAAATCATGACAAAAGAGGGTGTGCGCTGGTGCAAGCTGTTAGTAAATCTGATCCTTAGTGTAATTGGAAAAAATAAATAAAGAGCATAAGATAATACGCCATGTAATACTCATGCATTTATATATATATATATATATATATATATATATATATATATATATATATAAAACTGGTTTAATGTTTTTTATTTTTTTTTTATTTTTTTTTTTAGCATTTTTAAAATGATTATGTAAATAATTAACTAAATTAACTAAATAACTTGCCCTTGGCCCTCTGGTTGAGAACCACAGCATTGTCACTAAAAATGTCAATGTCAAAGTCAAAACAAAAATTACAAATAAATCTAAATAAACTAATCAATCTTTTAAAATAAATAGTTGGATGGTGGAACATCCTGGCCCTTCACTAGTCAGTAGCCTACATTTAAAGAGTAATCTCTGTTGGAATGGTCAGCGAAGATCTGTGTTGACACAGTAATCCAGTTCACTGAAGATATGCCTGAACCTGCAACTTTACTGTAGGCATTTGAAATGGAATTCATGCTGTGCCTGTACTTCATGTGTCACCCAGCATTCCTGTGTCATTTTCACATCTGCAGGTGGAACTTTTCTGAGCAGTTCGCTTTGTACAGTTGTACAGTACTTGGAATTGCATTATATTTGTCTATTTTAAGTCATGTAAAAGTGCATTCATTTGTTATTGTTTTGAAGAAATTTAACTTGACATTCAACAATGACCTGAATGACCACAAATCTTCACGCACATGTAATCATGCGCATAGCTGGGAGGCAGTTCGAAAAACAAGGCTGATCTGTGAACAGTGAAATACAGCTCACATACGCTACAGTTTACAGTGTCAAAGACAGGAAAGGTGGAGGGTTGTTTGTGGTGAATGCTGAGGGAACATTGTAAAATCCACAATTGTAAGTTCTAAAAACTGATACACCAAAAGCAAAGCATTTATGCCCAGTTTTAGCAATACTAATAAAAATAGTTTAACATAAATGGAGTCTGTTTTACAAATTTACTGTTGGATTGCACACAATGAAATTTAAGTTGTGACAAAATATTCAAGAATTGTAAATAATATTACAAAAAAAAAGAAAAGAAAAAAAAGATACTTTATTGTAATATAAATTATTACAAATATATAATAATATTTATTCCTTATCCTACCTAACATCACATTTTTCATTGCTACAGTCAAATTACACTTCTTAATCTTCACTGGGGGTTTAAACCTCCATGTTCTGTAAAGCTGCTTTAGAACATTATGCATTGTGAATGGTGCTATATGAATAAAACTGACTTAACTTGTGCTGTTTGACCCAGAAATCAGATCACTGCACTGCACTCAGTGAGATCAGGTTTTCAGGAGTTGAAACCTTTTTGGAAATTTCAGTTAGGTACATTTATTTGCATGCAGGGTCTCACCATTATTCAGTGAAATTATACATGTGCACTGTTGCTGTGAAAAACAAACAGTGCAGGAATAGAAAGAGAAGCTCAAGATACAGTGTCCTGTTAGTTTAGCTCATGGTAATCATTCACAGAGTCATTATAATGTGACTCCTGGCCTATTTCAAATAGCCTCTGTGTTAGCAGGCACACTATATTTTTTAGTTTACTCCCCAGGCTTTCTTTAAGTGCTGTTGAGAGATTGTTCTAATCAATACACCAGTATGATTGCAAAAGAGTCTGGACCCAGTTTTAGCAGCTGCTTGAGTGATACCAGTTGCTTGAATAAAACTGATTGAGAACAACAATAAGTCTAAATGCAAATTAATTTGGGCCAGAGGCAAACAGAATGTTCATCAATTTAGCATATCATTTCAAAGCTCTTTTCATAATTTTTTCCATCACAGTATTCTAAGACATGTGACCATTAGAAGTCGGGCAAGTAGTATTGCTCTAATGATAAATAAATATTATTTTGTAACATTTTACGTTTTAGCTATCATATACACTCACTTATTAAGGACTTGATTGCTTTTTATTCCACAAACATTGCAAGGCATCAGCTCTTTGTTATAAGCCCACTTTAATGATAATGGAGGAGTGGCGAGGTTAGGTGTGCATTTGTCACTTGCATAAAGCTGCAATTTCAGTCTAGTTCCTCTGTCATCCCTGCATTCAAACCTGCAACCTTTGTGTTAGCAGCCCAAAGCAGCATCCTGAATCAGTCTAAATTTATCTCAGGCTAATAATCCTATAACCTGTTCTTTATTTGTTGCAGACGTGCCAAACTGCGATTGTACCTGGAGCAGTTGAAACAGCTTGTGCCTTTGGGTCCTGATAGCACCCGTCACACCACACTGAGCCTGCTCAAACGCGCCAAAATGCACATCAAGGTACAAACATATAAGCATCTTTTTGACTATATGTTTGTTTACACAGCAGTAAAGAGGTTAGAGAAGCTTAAAGCAGTTACAGTCAGAGGGGACGTTAATCAGGAACTGGCTACAGGAAGTTTATGTCACTCTCCATGTTGTAACTCAGATAATCCACAGTTCCTAACGCGGTAGAGATGGTAATATACCTCAGCTTAACATTATTCTTATAATCATAGTCTTTTTTTTATTTTTATTTTATCATTTAAATATTCATGCATGTGATGCATCTGACAGTTCTCATGTGAATCATTGCATCATGTGAGGTAATTTCTGAATTAAGATTCATATTGATATTTTTGTGTGGTATAAAGTAAAAAATGTCAGGGTGATACAACTTTTCTGATATCATCAAGAAAGAAAAAAGCCTCATTAAAATAATGACATTCTGTGTTGCCAAATCCCCCAATCAGAACATTTCTCTTGAATGGATATTTTTCATACCTGGTGTTTTATCTGGTGGCAATCCGCCCAATCTGGCAACACTGTCTGCAGCAGCAGCCTCCCTCGGGTCCTAGTGCCTGCCCAGTAGGAAGTTTGATTTATTTAGGGGGGAGCTGTAGATCTACTTGTTAGGCTAATAAAATGGAACGTAAAATACACAAATAAGATTTAGTCACTTCTGTTTCTCAATAAAGCAAGAAGTAATTGATGTCATACAATCACGAGTCTGATTTGATTTAATGGTCAGAAGCTATAGCCTACATGATAAATAAATGACACTTGTAAATTTATTAATCTGTAATATATTTTTTTCAAACAGATGATGAAAATAACTTGAATCCAAGGAGCTCTAAAAGAATTGTAGAATTTTTATCTGAGGCTAAAGGCAGCATCCTTCAACTGAAGTCACGCCACCCGCACTTCATGTGTTGATGACTCCATTGCTGTAGACCATCTACAAATGTTAAATCCACAATTGAAATATTTAGGTTGCAACTGTATCTGTCTGAAAAATATTTGTTTTATTGTTTTGTTATTTTCAAAGCTTTCAATGTACTCTTATTATAAAAAAGAAATTTATTAATATTTATTTAGCACTATCAAGTAAATTTTTGATAAGGAGACCTCAGAACTCTAAAACCTGAATAAAAAAAAAAAAAAAAATATATATATATATATATATACAGTGCTATGCATAAGTGAATACACCCATGCTAAAGTTGACTAAAAAGAGGAATAAAAAATCATATTTTGGAAATTGAACTTAATGCCTTAATTTAAAAAATGACGAAAAATCCAACCTTTAAGGACACCAATTTTCTTTGTGAATGAATAATGTATCGTAAATAAATAAATGTTCTTCCTTAAAATACATGGTGCATAAGTGAGTACACCCCTATGTTAAATTCCCATAGAGGCAGGCAGATTTTTATTTTTAAGTTTTTTTTTTTTTTTTTTTTTTTAGGATACTATGCATCCTGATAAAGTTCCCTTGGCCTTTGGAATTAAAATAGCCCCACATCATCACATAGCCTTCACCATACCTAGAGATTGGCATGGTTTTATTTCAGTTAGCCTAAAAGCTAGTTTGATTTGCATTGAGAGATGATCTTATGGAAAGTACCCCATGCCAATCTCTAGGTATGGTGAAGGCTATGTGATGATGTGGGGCTATTTTAATTCCAAAGGCCAAGGGAACTTTATCAGGATGCATAGTATCCTAAAAAATTTTTTTTAAAAATACTTAAAAATAAAAATCTGCCTGCCTCTATGGGAATTTAACATAGGGGTGTACTCACTTATGCACCATGTATTTTAAGGAAGAACATTTATTTATTTACGATACATTATTCATTCACAAAGAAAATTGGTGTCCTTAAAGGTTGGATTTTTCCTAATTTTTTAAATTAAGGCATTAAGTTCAATTTCCAAAATATGATTTTTTATTCCTCTTTTTAGTCAACTTTAGCATGGGTGTATTCACTTATGCATTGCACTGTATATATATATATATAATTTTTTTTTTTTTTTTTTTTTTTTTTTAACACTAAGGCTATTTTCAGACTGCAGGCAAAAGTGGCCCAAATCCGATTTTCTTTGTTCATAAGTCATTAGCTGAAATATGTATTTTTTTTTTTTTTTTTTTTTCTTAACAGTGTAAACAGCTCAAACATGGAATTTGATCTTTTCGATTCTGATTTGGGCCACTTCCATATAGCCTATGATTCTAAATCAGACACAGGTCTGATGTTTTGCAATGCGACCTCAGTTCAAACAGTCATATCGGAATTCATGCAACTTTTAAGTCACTCTAGAGTCTAGATCAACATTCATCACAATTCAGCACTGATGGGAGCCAATCCAAAGATTTTACATACCGTTAATTATTTGGTCACTCCGTGAATATGGTATACTGCAGTGAAGTTAGTCAGTGGAGGGATGGTGAGCTGTTATACTAATGTATTACAGTGACAGCTCTATACAAGCAAAACTTTAGGAAAAACTGTATGTGAAAAACATCTCATCCTAGTCTGTGTCCTCTTTATCGGCTGTGCACAGATTCGCTAGCTTCCACATCACATCACTGTACAAATGAACTTGTTTTTCTGTTTTCTTCTGTATAATTCTGTGCTGCGTGCCATCTTTGTTATTGTTCTTTTGTGCATGTGTGTGAGTTTAGGATCGGAGCTGTTCAGACTCGAATCTGATATTAGCCACTTTTAAAAATAACGTGAACAGCCAAACAAAACAAAAAAAATCGGATTTGAGCAATAAATCAGAATTGAGCACTAAGGCTTGCTTTGTGAACGTAGCCGAAAATAATTAATTTATAATTCCTAAACAGGAGAGAGGTGTTATGTCCATACAACGAATATATATATATATATATATTTGTTGTATGGACATAACACCTCTCTCCTGTTTAGGAATTAAATATAAATATATATATATATATAAATATATATATAAAAAAAATTTTTGTTCATATTGGCTATCGCTAAAAATTGGTTAAAAAATATCGGCATATCGGATATTAGCAAAAATCCAATATCGTGCATCCCTATCAGTGTGACAATACAATTGTTTTTTGTTGTTTTAATAGAAAAACTTTGACATAATTTGAATTGAAATGAATTGTTTTAGCTTGAGAGAAATGTTTTACTTTTTACAGTTTTCATAATGTAGAGAGTGTGTTAATTTATATAAAAAACATTTTAAATCAGCAAACTAGGTGAGAAATTGAGTAAAATAAACAATGCGTGTGAGTTGACATTGTCTTGATTTGTGCTTGAAATCGTGATCAGGAAACAAGATTGTAATTTTGAGCAAAATAATTGTAATTATCATTTAACCATGACTAAAATATGACAAGTTTTCAATGACTAAAACTAGACTAAAATTTCCAGACTTTTAGTCAACCAAAACTTGACCAAACAAAAAACAGAATAGGTTGACAATAAAAAATAGACAAAACAAAACAAAAAACACAAGGCTAAGACTGATGTATCATGCATATACATGTAGGGAAAACAATATATTTGTGAATGAATAACTATTTTTAAACTTGAAATAATTATTGGGTTGTGTACCAAGCACATGTTTTCTATGTGTATTAAACCAGTTATTACTTATTGCTTGATGGTTAAACCACATGAGTAACATCTGTAGAGTCATTCAATTGAAAATTTCTTGAAAATTGAACTTTTCGAAAGAACTAGATTTTTATCTTTTATTTATTATGGACACTCTATGTCACTAACTCATTTAAATTTGCCTAATGAAAAAGGGCATTTAGCGTCAGTGGAATGAAATGTGTTCAAACTGTCACTGAAACAGAGACTAGACTAAGGCAACCTGGTACTATGTCTCTGTTGGCCCTTTTGTTTCTTTCCTGTTTGTCACACAGTATTTCAGCTCACCCTGTCTGGTTTCCTGTCATGCACCATAGTCATGCACCAATCTGTTCATGTGATTGTCTCCCTTTTTAGCTCACACAAATTGTGGATTTCTTGCACTGTGCATGCTCAAGCCGACTAGTAGATACATGTCATGCAGTGTGGTGTTTCTGTGCGCTGTGGTTTGATCAGTGGAAACATATGCTCTGCAGAAGCTGGAGGAACAGGACAGGAAGGCTCTAAACATGAAGGAGCAACTGCAAAGAGAACATCGCTACCTCAAACGGCGTCTGGAGCAGCTCTCTGTACAGGGCTTAGAGCGCATTCGCACTGACAGCATGGGCTCCACCATCTCCACTGACTCTGAGCAAGGTAGAGCACAGCTGAAATATCCCGATGAATGCTGAAATACATCCAATAAAACCTTTAAAAACGAAATTAAGTTCTACACTTACAGCAATTACACATACTGTTACATATGCTACACACGTGTATATCGTATGTACTATATAGGCTGTATGACCATAGTTGATTCCAGATCATGTGACCTACATTAATCTCTGTATATACAGTGAGGTCCAGATGTCTGAGACTTTTTGTAAAAATGTTAGTTTTCTGTAAAAATTATACGATTAGCATTACAATTTAAGTGCAAGTTTAATTGATAAATGAATACATTTCAGAATGCCTTTGAATGTTTTAATGTTCTTGCGCTTCTATATATATACACACACACAGACACACACCATACTGTTCCTTCATACTATTCCATGTTTTTAAATTTTCAAAATCCTAAAACTTTCTCTTTCAGTTTAAATGAGATAGAAGTGGACTTACATTTTGTGTAAAATATGTAAATACATTTTGTAGTTAACAGTTAATTAAGCAAATGAGCAGAAATCAGATTTGATCTGCATTCAGCTGTAGTTTGTGTGCTTGTGCTGTTGATTACCACAGATAGTAATTTCAACTCTTCACACTTTAATATGTATAAACAAACATGAAGAGGGTTTACAGTAAATACATGTATTGTGGAACACCAGTAGGTAAGCGGGCAGCACTGCAAATAATAATAACAATAATGTTAAGCATACTATTTCACATAACCATTACCATTTTACACAAGTCAGCATTATTGTCTGTGGCAAGCTTCAGAATTTTATATTTGCCATTAGGTTTAATATAACACAGAATATTCCTTTATTCTTGGGATCTTTGATTCATGTATAAAAAAAAAACACTTTCTATGTTTTCACAGATGTGGACATTGACATAGAGGGAATGGAGTTTACGCCAGGTGAGAATGATAGTGTGGACAGTGTTAGTGATGGTGAGGACCACTACAGCCTGCAGAGCAGCTCCAGCGATGGAGGCCACCATTCACATTCCCACAGATTACAGGCTCACATCTGCTAGGCCGTATCAGACCGCTACAGTGTGTCACCTCCAACATACCCATCAGCCAGTCCCAGCTGGCAGGAAACACCTGGCTGACTTCCACTCATCAGAAAACTCTCTTCCCTCTCAACCCTTGCAACACTTTATATCAGACCCCCCCCAACCCCAACCCCAACCCCAACCCCACGAATACACAAACAAGCAATATGTGGTTTTAGTAAGAACATGTGGTGTGGTAATGCAGTTTCAACTTGTCTTTTCTGCTGCGGTGTGAAACTGGCTCTGTTCCAAAACTTAGTAACTGCCTTGCTGTCTATCATCTACGTAGGCAGTTCTGTCATCTAAGGCAGTATAGACTCCTTAATAGATTAATGGAAAGGGAGCAAAAGGCTAAAACTCCTGGGCACTTCTAGGAATCAATGGATTCTCTTTCAGATAAAAAATTTGAAGTTAAATTGACCTTGAAGTTTATTAATTGGTTAATTTTTTGTGAAAGAAGATAGAATAATAATATCTAATGGCTGACTACTAATGGAGCAAAGAAATGGTGCTCTCCAAATGCATCACTACAACGGTCTGTTGTTAATAGTTTTAGTAGTAAATTAACAGTAGTAAAATTTAATAGTAAATTATGTGGCATTAAACTTGGAAAGCTACAGCTTTCTAATTCAGTAAAATTATTCTGGACCAAGCCTGAAAGACTTGAGAAGATGAGTAGTTTTTTTTTTTTTTTTTTTTTACCTGTTTTTTGTTTTGTGTGTGTGTGTGTGTGTGTGTGTGTGTGTGTGTGTGTGTGGCCAGCAATCAAACTGACAAGTCAAAACTGCATGACTGTACATGTGAAGGTGTAGAGATGGGGGAAAAAACACTTGTCGAGGTGTTGGTACTATCAGAATATAATTAATATGATGCTTTTAGTCCCATGTTTTTCCCTGTAACTTAATTGCAATAATTTTTGAAGCCTGTATTCTTCAGCAGTTTATATGCAGTGTGCAATATACAGTATATTAAAGAAAGTTCTTTGTGCTAGGAATTCCAACTCTTCAGACAGTCCCAGTCTTTAAAGCAGGTTAGACCAAAATAATTGAAAAAAGAAAGAAATTACTTTTGAAAAAAAGAAAGAAATAACTTTTGAAAAAAGAAGCCAAAACCATACTGGTGATTTGAAGTGTAGTTCATATTTTCTGTAGTAGATTTTGTATTATATTTTCCTAAATAGTCCTTGATTAAAAGACAAATAGAGGTGTGTGTGTATATATATATATATATATATATATATATATATATATAAAAATGACAGAACATGAGGCCAGGATAATGTTTGGGAGGCATTTGTTCCTTATCTCCAACCGTCATACTGTGCCTTGACTGGTCGTATCCCTTTTCCTCCCATCATCTCCTTGACACATCCCTCCAGCCCTGCTCGGATCCACTACCTGCCAGCCACCCCGCAGCTTCCATCCTCAGAATAGACTCTTCTTTGGCCTTTGGCACAAGGTGACGAGAAACATTGGTTAGTCACCTCTGACCTCCTTCTTTTAATTCCCCGAAAATGTGCTTTCCATTCTGCCATGCAGCATCATCCACATCAGCGCACACTGGTCATCTCCTCTTTTGGCAGCTCGTCTCACCCCATTGAAAAGCGTTATCCAATCAACTCTGCCCTTGAGGCTCTTTTCATTTCATTTTTTTTTTTTTAAGTTTGATAATAGCTGTCTTTTATTGTCCTTATGCCTAAGATGTGTTTTGTAATTCAAACAATGAAGTGGAAAACCTTGGGAGAAGAGCATTGGAATCAATCATTAATGGCAGCTCAAGTCCTCCCCACCCTCTCCCAATGGTAGTTCCTGTTTTAGTGTTAAAGTGTGCTTAAGGTGATGGCAGTATTTGATCCTTTGCCCATAAAAGCAAAGATACAGCAATATGATAATTTTGTTTGTAAAGGGGTGGAGACTGGGTGTATTTGGTAAGCAGCACTGTTTCAATACTATGGTGCATATTGTGACCAACTCATTGAGTGTTTTTTTTGTATTTTTATTTTTTTATTGTTATTATTTTATCTCTCCATTCTCTGCAAACACTTAAAGGAGGGAGCATGTTTTTATTTTATTTCATTTTACTCTTTTATTTTATATCTTTTTGTAAAGCATTTTTTTTCCATTGAAGAGTTTACATTTATGTCATGGATATATGCCTGACTGTTGTAGCAAAACTATGCTTTTTCAATGTGTTCCAGTATGTTGATCAAGTGAATTGTAAAAAAGAAAAAGCAAACTCTTGCACAGAATCTCCAACAACATGATTTGATCGAGAGTTCAAAGAATTGTGCATGAGATTTTTTTTCAAATCTTTAAGAGATTGTAGCTTTCATTGGCATTATCTAAGAATCACGTCACATGGCAAATTATGTGAAATCAAGCTAAAGTCAGCTTCCAGTGTGGTGAAAGAAATACATGTGACAGAGACAGGGCTATTCAGCGGCTGCAGGGTTTTTGAAAGCTTTAAAACACTAAAAAAATTAATAAAAGAGTGTATGTCAGCATACAGGTACACATATAATTATGTGAAAAGAGCCAGGTGTCCAAGGATCTTAGATGTGTGTTCTATAACTCCGCAAAAAAAAAAAAAAAAAAAAAAAAAAAAAAAAAGGATGGCATGTTGTGATGATACTTTGCGTTTGTTGGGCCTTGCAGATTGAGCTTTCTGCTGAGCATGTTTGATTGAGCTTACTTAAAGTCTGTGCGGCAGGAAAGCTAGATGGCATAGAGACAGGAGACTGGGAGTCAAGGCTACTTAAAGAACAGACCAGAATGACCAAGAAGAAAATATATAGCTATATATATAATTCCTTTTACCTTTGTTATACACATAAAAGCACTAGAAGAAAGAAAGAACTTCCATGAAAAAGATTCCTGCCATATAGATTCTATTAGATATAGACTTATTTTTCTAACCCCTCCCAATTTTGGGAGGCATCAGGTGTAATATCAGATTTATATCTTTATATGACTGTAGGTTTGTGACCCATATTTTCTGCCCACTTTTTCTCTCTGCTTTTATTTGTGTTCATGAAGCAGTTTGTTGACCGGTCAGCATGAGTGGCGTAGCCCGCAGAACGCTTGCGTTTTAGCATGAGGAAAACTTGCGGAGAGACTGCGAAGGGAGGGTTCTGTGCTGGAGACCTGTGAACAGATTTCATTTTAGAAAACAAGTAATATGCATTCAGATGTTGTATAATATTGTAAAGGTTTTTTTTCTCTCTCTTTGTGTGTGTGTGTGTGTGTGTGTGTGTGTGTGTGTGTGTGTGTGTGTGTCTGTCTGTGTCTGTGAGTACGTACACATATTTACCTGGTGCTGGCTATGTTTGAGCCCACACTCTTAAGGTATTATGTATTCTTGTATTGTAATATAAATAATTAAAATGTTTTATACATAGTGGGTCTACGGTCATTATTTGCAATTTGCAACAGCCATTGTGAAAATATATGCTTGGAGTGTAGATCATACATTTTAGCCCTCATGTTCTGTGGACAATCATGTATCAACAAAACAAAATATATCCTGATGCAGTGTAGTTTCTGAAAGGCAGCAGATAGGGAAAAAATATAGACAAATTGGGCACTGGTAAAATGTTTCTAAAATTTTAACTAAATATTTGTAATTTATATGTCAGCAAAGATGCTTTTTGCACCCAGATAATGTAGTTCTATCAGTAGAGAGCTTAACATGCTACCCAACAAAACATTTATTGACCTCTTGTCCTGTTTTTTGTTTTTGTTTTTTTTGACAAAAAACAAAACAAAAACAGCAACATACAAAACTCTCGTAGGGGAAAGAATATACATGCATATATATGACATGTTGTCAATATACAAAAAAGTATTAACTAAGCAGAAAACAACAAAAAACAAACCAAAGAGGGGGAGTTCCTTAAAAATACACAAGTCAAAGGCAAAACGGCTAGAGAAAATAAAATTAACATTTGGAGCGGCACATAGACTGTAAAAAAAGGAGCGGCACTACAAGCGACAGGGGGAGATTAATCAAAACAGTAGTTTCCTAGATACATCACTACACATTTTTTCTTGCAATTTTAGTAGATTTGATCTTTTTCAGTGAGGTAAAAAAAAAACTATTCAAAATCATTTATAAACCAAACAAAGGAAGGCTTAGAACATCTGACCTCTTGTCCTGTCTCAGGCAGTGAAAAGGCAGTTATTTGGGTAACGCACGACCTCGTGTGGTTATTTTGCTTAACATCGTCACAGTGGTTATTTGACTCCAGATCAATAGGTGTCGCAGTGTAAAAGCCCGATGTTTATGCCGAGTGTTCTTGAGTTCGCTTTGCACTCTGGGAGGTTTGTCCTCTTTAGGTGTCATTGTACATTCTACTTTATTTGTAAAGTAATAGAAAATCAGTATGACTGGATCCACAGCGGATGAAAAGCTCCGCTTTGAGCAGTTAACAAAGCTTCGGCGGCAATGGCTTAAAGATCAGGAACTCAGTCCTCGAGAGCCTGTCACTGCACCCAAAACACCCGGCCGCATCGAGCGATTCTGGGGTGGATTTCTGGAGCCCAAGACACTCTGGAGACTTTACGTGAGTTTATGTCTTATATGATCTATTTATCCAGAGAGTGAAAATGTATGTTGTGTATAAGTAACATGCATTGAAGTTTAACTGAGCATTTTAACGGCAGGATATTATTATAACTTGCAATTTTGTCTTATCTTCTTTTTATGCGGACGAACCAGACATTTAAAGCCTATAATGCCAGCGTTTTTGCTATCACTCGGATTCTGATCCCGGCCTGGGTCGTGCATTACTATATGAAGTACCATGTCGCTGTAAGTGCATGTTTATTATGGTCACACTGATTTCTTTGAACATAATTAATTAATTATTGTGTGTGTGTGTGTGTGTGTTCGTAAGGATGTACATTATTCGATGAGAAGAAACGGAGTAAAAAAAGGAGTTCAACACTTATGTTACGTTTTGGCTCGATACACTCACAAAGTCAAAATAGATTTGAAGTACTTGTTTTTATTTATTTATTATTTTTAACACTTTACAATAAGGTCTCATTTGTTAACAGTATATTTACTTCGAAGACATGATATGATAAACATACAAAAAGTATGGTTTATTAAAATGTTAAATTTGGTATTTCATCAGGCATGGGCTTGAATAGGCTTCAACTTATCCATGTACAGGGCAATGATGACACCAGAATAGTAATATTCATGACTCATGATAAAAATACAACATTATGCTAGACACACATGCTGGCACTCTGTCCCTGACTTCAAACATTTAAAGTCTTAAATTTTGTATTTTATAAAATAATGTATTGTATATTTAATTTTATAATCATAAATAATAAACATGGAAGCTCAAATGTGCAGGGTGTTTCCAGAATTTGATCATTGCATAGTCATATTAGCCATAATCAAACAAACCTGAAAATTCTAACCAAAGTTTTCAGTTACTTAAAAATTACAGGCAGGTGTCTGTTTGATTAAGGATGGAGCTAAACTCTGCAGGACATAATTGCCCATCCCTAAACTTAATACTTCAACAAATCAAACAGGTATAAAACATAACATTCTGAAAGAAGTATCTAGATTCTAGAACATTCACTTAAAAATAGAACATGTTAGCTAACGTTATCAATCAAATCAATGATTTCAGATGTATCTATTTACTGTAACCTACCTCATCAGTGAAGTATCAGAAAATTAGTTTGACAATCTGGGTTTATCATATTTGATACTAAATTAAATCTGTCTAAACTTTAATTTTGGGAAAAGTATACATATTGTTTCTATCCACGATACATATTTTTGTATTGTGATATATATCCTGACATGTTATATTGTTGAATATGAATGTAGTATTTCTTTCAATTCAGTGTAATGGTTATATCTATTAAAAGGCTAATTACATTCTATTTTGGTGAACCAAAACTATACAAAAACTGAGGGACTGAAATATTTCCATAGATAAAATGAAAGATAAAATAACACTAAATATCTTTGTGTTTTGGTTGATCATTGTCATGTTAATAAATAAAATGATTTTTCTTGTTTCCACAGAAAAAGCCATATGGAATTGTTGAGCTAAAACCCAGACTGTTTCCTGTAAGTATATTTGGTCCAAGCAGTATTATCACAAAAGTATTCATTTATCATTTATATTTACATTTTACATTTATTCAGTTAGCAGCCTCTTTTATCCAAAGCGACTTATAATTTAAAGCTTAGACAAAGGAATATAGTAAAGTAATCAGTATGATGTTTTGTAAATTAACATTCAAGTAATCATTCATATTGATGTTTCTAAATGTCCTCATACACATCTTTCTTTGTGCATGTTTGTTTTTCAGGGAGACACCATTTTGGAAACAGGAGAAGTTGTCCCAGATCTTCCTGAAGCAGAGAGTCATGGTCATCATTAAAGATGCCCATTTATATTCAGTATAAACATCCTGTCTGCACTGGTTGTAAAATGAACACGTTTGAGTGTATACTATGTCAATAAAATTTATTATACAGATTTTGTGTGCTTTTACTGTGCTTTCAAGTGACAGTAACACGCCCCTTTGGGTAGATTACTCCTTAATATAAATATTCTGGTACTGAGTAAAAGTTCATTTTGATCGTTAAAATTAAGGCTATTTAATATGATTCTATTTTGATAAAAACAACGAACAGTCAAGAGCAAAATTATTTAACAACACAAGGAGTCTTAGACATTTGTTATTGCATATATTTTTTAGGGAGAAAATGTCAAATAAAACAGATTTTCCTAAATAGTGAAAAATTAAAGTTTTTTTTTTATCAATTAGCATATAATACACTCTGTCGTTGCTATTTAGTTAACAATTATCTAATGTTTTTGTGAGTGTTTTAGTATTTTGAAATTATGAAATTAAAAACATTAACGCGTCAAATTTAGCTTTGGACGTCTTTCTTGCACTTGAGTGATATTAGACATTCTCTGGTGATATGCTTTTATTTTGAAGTGAGAAACAGGAAGTTCTGAAAGTGACTGCATTTCACTTCCGAGATGTTCTTGTTTTTTACGTCATTATCAACATTGCTTATGTAGATCTAGACCGACTGAGAGAAGTTGGGTCATTTTTGGTTCTTAGTAAACGATTTTTATATTTACAGTAATGGTGTAGCAATAAAATCCGTCAGATATTATGTATTTCAGACATTTTTGAATATCGTGTAGTGATCTTTGAACTGACACTGCTTTTTTAGGCATCAAGTAAGTTAACGTACATTATTTTCAGGTTAACGTTACATGTTTTTGTGGATTCTGTAATGCATTATTACAATTATTAAACGGTACAAGTCATAATGCTCCTTTTTTGTTTCGGATACTTAAGCGAGATGCTTCCAGTGGAATCCAGATGATCTAAGTAACTTACTCCGAAAGTTTCAACAAATACAAGGAATAGTAAGTAAAACATAATTTTTAAGGGGATATATTAGTTCTACATTATTCGCTTATACATAGATTTATTATAGAAATGTATTTATTGCGATTAACATAAAAGCTAGTATGACACTGCATAGTTATGTCTATATGCTGCACGGTAGGCTATTTTGAAACGCAGCAAAGTTCCAATATTTTGTTGTATCTATCAAAAAGTAGGTTATTATTACTAAGAAGAAAAATTGTAATGTGAGTAAACACGATCACAGAAATAGGCTTTTAGTATTAGTAGGCTATTTATTGGTATGTAGTCATATTTACTCATAGAATATTTCATAATAATGTGACGTACAAAAGTTTTCTAATATTAAGCAGTGAATCTATTTTGTTTTTAAAAAATCTGAGGAATAGAACAGTATGCTATACTACCTAAAAAGGTTTTCTTTTAGGGAATTTCAGGACAGTATCACTTTGACATGTTTGGCTTTGTACTCCTTAAAACATCTAAATAAGTTCAAATTCATTATTTTTCTTTTAATTTATAATGTTATTTAAACTTTCTAAACATTCACATTTAGACAAATGTAGCGAATGCTGAGAACAGTACAAGTAGCCTAATAATTCAAATGTTTCTTCCACCAGATAATGGCATCACCACAAATGAAGGAGCGCCCATCAGGTTTTGTGTTAAACACAATATCAAAAGCAGCATCTCCAGAATCAAAGTGCCCAATCTGCCTGGATCACTTTAAAAACATATCATATCTTGATGTGTGCCTACATAAGTTTTGCTTCTGCTGCATTCATGAGTGGTCAAAGAACAAAGCAGAATGCCCCTTATGCAAGCAGCCATTTAATTCAATCTATCACACCATTAAATCTGAAGATAACTACAAGAGATTTGACCTGCGACCAACTGAGAATGGCTCATTTGGCAACATGGCAGGGCAAAGATTCAGGTATCGCACCACACTTACCGGTGACCGCAGACCAGCAACGAGGAGAACGTCTCCTCCACCTGACCATGGTGTCATATTTGAGGGCCTGAGAGGATCTCTTCCACAGCGGCACAGCAGAGATCTCCATAGCATGATAAGGAGGCTGGCAGTAAGGCAAAGAAGAGAGAGTGAGGGCAGGTCTGTTCAAAGTCTTCATGAACAAGAAGTGATTAAATTCAGACGAGCCTTGTACAGAAGAGGTGTGCGAGTCCAAAGTGTGCAGGATGGTGGCCGTACCAGGGAGACCTCCGCAGAGTTCTTTAAAAGAAATCCTGCTTGTCTCCACAGGCTTGTACCCTGGTTGAGACGAGAGCTGACTGTTCTGTATGGTACCCATGGTTCTCTTGTCAATATAGTGCAGCACATCATCATGACTCTGATCACTCGACAAAACTTGGACGACCAGACTGTTCTACATGAGCTTCGGCCGTTCTTGCTGTCCCACACTGAGCACTTCCTGCATGAGTTTCTCAGCTTTGCTCAATCCCCGTTCAACATGGAGGCATATGACCAGCGTGCTGTTTATGACTTGCCTCGGCCCCCCGGACAGAGTAGCAGTTCAGAAACATCTGTGATTGCCATCTCTGAAGATGAAAGTGATTCTTTAGTGTCAGGAGCCCAGGAATATGCCACTCCTAGGGTGACTTTAAGCCAAACAGCATGGGATGATGAGACCCCGGGGCCATCCTACACTTCAGAGCTATCTCAGGTATTACCTTTCCATGTGAGGGACTCAGATTCTGATAGTAGTGTTGGGGAAGCAGTAGTGTCTGTTGCTGCAGTGCCACATCAGGACCGTCCAGGAAATACTGCCACTATTGCAGTGGAAGAAGAGGACTCCTCTGGCAGTGATGAAGACTGTGTTATTATCAGCTATGTTAAGCCAGTGGCAGAAAGGACACCAGAACTGGTCCAGCTTTCTTCTGACTCTGAACATTCTGAGCAGAATGAAGAGCCGCAAAACCCTCAAGCACCCCAACACATTCGTTTTACTTCAGAGTCAGATTTGTCACCCATTGTAACTCAGAGACCCTCAAGGAGGCCAACAAGGTCCCCTCGCTCACCTGATGACACCTCTACACATCTTAGAAAAGAAGATAAATATGGTAAAAGGAATCATGAAAGGGAGTTGTCAGGATCTAGAGAAGGATCCTCACACAGCAACAGGACACACTCTTCCTCTTGTAGCAGGAAGCACCCATTGTCTAAAGAGAGCAAGCATAACCGGAACCAAGGAAAGGATACAAGTCGCCACACCTCTAGTTATTGGCATTCATATAGCCATTATAGTCAGCAAGGCAGTGACAGGAGTTGTTATACAGAGACATGCTCATCCTACACCAGCTACTACAGAAGTGTTTATAATCGCCCTCATTCTCTATCACACAACAGAAGGCGAGGCATGGATCGTGAGGACAGAAGTAGCTCAAGGAGCACTTCTAGAATCAAGTCCGGCTCCTCCAGCGGCCAGGAAAGAAGACACTCAAGGAGCAATTCCAAAATCAACTCTTCGAATCGTCGGCACAGAAGTCATTATGAGAGCCATTCTAGAATCAACTCCTCCAACCGTAAGGACAGAAGTCGCTCAAGGAGCAGTTCTAGAATCAAGTCCAGTTCCTCCAACTGTCAGGACAGAAATCACTCTAGAAGCAGCTCTAGATACAACTTCTCCAATCGTGAGGGCAAAAGTCGCTCAAGGAGCAATTCTCGAATCAACTCCTCCAACCGTCAGGAAAGAAGTCGCTCAAGGAACAATTCTAGAATCAACTCCAAATCCTCACATCAGACAACACTACATGGTGAATATGGCAGGAAAAGGAAGTACAAAGCAAAGCATTATGAGGAACCCTCAAGGAAGAGTCCTAGTACATGTTTCACAGATACTGCTGAAGATGGTGCAAAAAAGAAAAACAAGAAGCATCACAAAAGGTGCAAGAGGAAAAGTAAGAGTCCAAGCGTAGATGACAAATCTGAGGGTCACAGTAGGAAACATCACAAGAAGAAGAAAAAGAAACACAAGAAGAAGAGCAAGAGACATAATAGTGAGAGGAGGGTGGTAAAGCACAGCCCTGTTCTCATTACAATTAATAGTGACAGTGACAGTGACAGTGACAATGCTGACTCCAGTGAACCCTCAACCAGTAATATCTGTGCAGCTAGCTCCACTTTTACAACAGCAAACAGTTCTACAAAAACTGAAACTCAGCCACTCAAGTCCAGTTTCCTAGACATGGAGCAAGAGTCAACTGCTGGAACTGAATATAGTTCAGTGGGTGATGCAGGGAATCACCTCAATACTGATTAACGCAAATGCCTTTGTGATTTTATATGTTCAATTTAACTGTAATTGAACTCCTCAATTTGTGACGAATAAAGATTTGCAAATGACTTCTTGAAATGCCCACATGCATTTTCAGTGTTGCAAAATCCATTTTTGTTTGCTGAGACATTTCATTTTGTATTGTGTACACATCACATTATTTTTTTTATTACATTACATTATTTAATTTACGAGTTATGATGGCATTTTAGTGGAATAAATCATGCACCATATTCTAACATATTGTAACAAAAAACAAAACAAAAATAAGTTTCAGTGCTTAAATTACATCCCATAACACAAGCTAATAGTAGCGTTGTCTTCATCGTTAAAATGTAGTTGTTTTATGGTTATCTTCTCTTGGATCCACTCTTGTGGGGTTTGAGATTATTTCATTACTTGGGTTTAGTTAAATCACAGTAGGCGGCGCTACTGCGCTTGTTTCGCTTGCGCAGCGCCATAAAACAAGCAAGAACAAGTAGGAAGCTGATGTTATAGTTTATTGTTGCACGTGGAAGCATAGAAGAAAATGGCATTGGACAGTCACATAAAGGTAAATTAAATATTATTATGAAATATGACACGTGAGTTATGTAAGAAAATAGTTTAGGGGAGTGGTACTGCAGTGTTTTCACGTCAACATTCGAAAGAATCAAATGTTGCATTACTTGGCTTCTGAAATGAACATCAACTTTATAATAATATAGTGTTGTTGTAATCGTTAGAATAGAGCACTTCTCTTTCCTTCCAATGTCAGCAGCCCGTTTCGCTCTTTAGAGCATGATGAAAACCTAATATGACAACATGCTTTACGGTCAAACAGTTTTGTTTCCTGGTTCATGATAGAGAGACCAACGAGAGTGTTCCTTTTGTTTTTTGGCATTGACATAAATATTGTATTTCGAAAAGTTTGCTACTTCAGTATTTGTTGATTTTTTTCCCCACATGTTTCCATGGTATACTGTAGAACAAAGGTAAGCATTTCATAAATGTAAAAGTTTAAAATTGGCAAAAACATTTAATATATGCAAAGAGTCAAAATTTACAGTGTTGACCCTTTTTCTTCATAACCTCTGCCATTTTCTCAGAAAGGCCCGGTTCTTGCCAGCTATAGAAGGGTGGGCTGGCAGATATGCTGAGTGGGCAAATGTGGGGAAATTTGTTTGGAAAATGTATTTATTCATTAGATATTACTTGGGTGCACATGTTATTGTTTGTTGTTTGTGGGTCAGTAAATCAAGCCAGTGACTAAACTGTCAGTTTCACATTATTTCTCTTAATAGCGTGAAAATAATCTGTTGTTTAAATTGTGATTAAATTATATACAGAAAGCAATTAAAGAACGCTCCCTTTATAATCACTGGAGCTTTCATTCATACAGCACAAGTTTATCAGTGTTCTGGACTCTCACCAAAACTCCCATTATAATCAGTGATGCTGTCTACACTGCACAATGAATCTCTTATTTACATAGTGTTTGCACTGTTAGTTATGATGAAAGCATTCGGGAGAGTGCAGAAATCGAGTTGTGTTGACGAGATCACTGCATTTAATGCACTCAAGAGACATGTCTGTTATCGGCTACATTGCTCAGAGTCATCGCTGCAACCTTTAATGCCACGGGAGTAGATCTAAATATTATGCTATAATCAACACTTTTCACGATTTGTTTATCGACAGCTGTAATAGTAAAAACGTTGTAAAGTTTTCGAGAGAGTTCTACATGTAGTACTTATTTCATATTCAAAGATGTTAGTCAATCATAGCAGTGGGCATTTACATTAAAGTCTCACAGTGGACACGCCCCTTCCAATAGGGCATTCAAATCACAAGGCTAAAATCATGGTAGATCAGGCCTTTTATTTCTAAATTATGATATTTTTTTGACAATGTAAAAATCATACTAACATTTTAAGTTCACCTCAGTAAACATAAAAAAATGCATTCCATGACCCCTTTAATTGAAACAAACAATTGAAGACACCATCCCACCTTTAGATATGTCTATAATACAGCATCTCATGTTCTTATAGATAGGAATAATTGGTGGATCTGGTCTTGATGATCCAGATATCCTAGAGGGAAGAACAGAACGATATGTAGTCACACCATTTGGAAAGGTGAGTGTCTCTGCATTGTGTCTACTGTGCTTTCTAACATGCATGTTTATAAGAGAGCATATTTGGAATGAATATATCCCTTTGCTTGAATTGAACTGAGAAGTTGATAAAATCACAAATTGTTAGGATTTTGCTTTTAAATCATGTGGTAACCATAGTATATCACAGATGGGCAGAGCCAGAAGGTTTATTTATTGACACTCATTTCCTCCTCTCTTTTGACAGCCATCTGATGCGCTAATTTTGGGCAAAATAAAGAATGTTGAATGTGTCCTTCTTGCAAGGTGATTACACTGGCATGTATATGACTTTTATATTGACTTTTACTTGAAATGCCTGCTGATTTTATATATGAAGGACAAAAGTCTAATCTAGAACTAATCTAATCACAAGGCATGGGAGACAACACACCATCATGCCCACCAATGTAAATTACCAGGCCAATATTTGGGCACTGAAGGAAGAGGGCTGCACTCACCTGCTAGTCACCACAGCATGTGGTTCTCTCAGAGAGGACATCCAGCCGGGGGACATTGTTTTGATTGACCAGTTTATTGATAGGTAAGTATTCATTTGTCTATAATAATTTGACGTTACACTTTTAATTTCACCCTCACTTAAAATAATATTTTAAAGACAATAGAGGTGGAGGACATACAAAGCTACTAAACAATACTGAATGAAGCAAACACTGAGACATCCTTTGACCTTTGTTGAAGGTACTAGAGTCGACCCCCATACTAGAGCTGTTCAAAGTCAAGGAATCGACTCCTCATCCAGACACAATATTAAAGCTGATATCGCTAAACAAATTTAAGATAAATTCTTATGCTTTTTTTTCTTCTTCTTGTCTTCCGTTGGAATAATGAATAAGAATGCTTCTTGTTTGCTGATTGGCTGCTGTTTGTAATAAGCTACTTAAAGGTGCTGTATGTAATTTTTTTTGACTTCGCTAAAGCATGAAAATACCATATGTTTGCAGATATTTAGGAAACCTAAGTTCACATAGCCTAACGTTTCTCTGAAAAACAATGCTAATGCCAGTTATTTTACTTTGAAATGTTTGTTCTGTGTTCGAATGTCTGTTTTTGTTTTGGTCTGTGTGATTCCGCCCACTGCTAATTTATCCAATAGTATTTCGACACCCCAGGTTGCCAGTAGGTGGAAATAGAGCCCTGCACGGGCCTCAAATCTAGGCCCGAGCCCGGCCCTGGCCCGAGACGCTCAGGCCCTAGCCCGACCCGTGTCCGACAGCTCATCAGAATTATCAGCCCGAGTCCGACCCGAGCCCGTTTTTTTTTTTTTTTTTTTTTTTTTTTTTTTCACAGCGGCAGACTGACATTAAAATATGTTCGTTTTGTTAGTTATGTTTCTTTTCTTTTCATTTCTTTATTAAGCTAATTTAGACAAATGTTGGGAGCATTTAAAAAAAAAATGACGACCAAGCAGCCGAGCCAACAGTGAGTAAAACATGTTTGATCAATTTAGCCTCTCAAATCAACGCTAATACTTTACTTAGCTACAATAAAATCCATAGATGTAAAACACTTCAAGCATATCACACAGACAGTTAGTTTAATGTTTATTTATTAAACCACAGTGAGTAATTTTTTTTTTTGAAATACTGAGGCAGGCTCAGGCTGCTTGCAACAGCGCTCGCAAACGAAATGAGCAATAGTCAATCTAAACAAATTAAATAAAATAAATAAAAAACAAACTTGCAGGTTATCTTACCTCAAAAATGCACCACAGAACATGGCCATTCTTTTTTCCAGTAGTTTCCAACAGTTAAACGAAAATAAAGTCCAATCGAACGAAAAACGAAAAACATCAGAAGTTTCCAACAGTTAAACGAAAATAAAGTCCAATCAAACGAAAAGTTAGAATAGTCTCTTACAGAGCATCGTGGAGAAAAAGAATAGCATCCACAGTGGAAGATTTTAACCCAGTCCTCTCTTCTATCACTCGCGATTTTTCTCTTAATATTCTCCATTATTTGCACATGAGGTGAATCGTTGGTTGCGCTGACGGGAAACCACTTGTGTGTGCGCGTGTGTGCGTGCGACTGTCATGTCAATCATATGTCAGTGTAAATAATTATAAGATTATTAAAGTTATGAGGTTATTAAATGTCTTTCTATGTTTGTTTTTCTATCGTCGACGTCAATTTCTCATATTTTTTTTTATTAATGTCTAAAAATATAAAAAGAAGGATAACTCAAAAAAGGCCCGAGGCCCGGCCCGCATGTGAACTATGACGTGAAAATTGGCCCGAAGCCCGGCCCTAGGGGCGTAAAAAAGTCGGGGCCTGTCGGGCTCGGGCTGAAATGCAGGGCTCTAGGTGGAAAACACAGCGTTTTGCAGCCATGGAAGCCAGCAAACGAACTGGGTCAGAGATCGCAGATTCTACCCAACCTAAAAAGCGAATCTAATTGATCATCAACTTGCATTGTAAGTCTCCTCGCCTTCTATTGTCAATTGCGCTCGCTCCTGTTGCGTGTCCTCAATCTGGCAACCCGTGTGAGTGTCGAGTCTGAGGAGAAGGGGGCGGGGGAAACAACTCTCTCCAATATTTAGAATTTGGACTGCAGTACCCATTTCCACCACTAGCTATTCATTTTACATACTGCACCTTTAATTTGAATGTCAAAAGGTTGAATTACAAATTTCTATTCACTTTTGTTCTGTAGTGGAATTACAGTTAGAGCACATAAAGAGACCAATATGCTTAATGAAGAGCAGAAGTCAAAGCTGAAGTTGACAGAGTTTTGAAGTCAAAGTTCTCCACACTTCCAAAGGCTGTAGTAGGAGTAAGATGCTCCAGCCTAGAACTAACTTTGGACTCAGAAACACTAGTGCTTATTAGGGGCTTTCACACCGGGTAGTACTAGGAACTAGCCACCAGGATGGTTCACCGAGAACAAATGGTTCCCCTAGGAATGTTTTCCTGGTTGCATTCGCACCGCCAGTAGGAACTCTGAAGTGACGTAAGTGAAAAAGTGACTTTTATTTTAACGTGTGGTGGACCTTAATTTTGACGGCTCTGAGAACGCTAAAGCCTGAGCTCACAGTGCTATCTCCGTGTTCATTAGTTTACGATCTGTCTAACAGTCCTGTCTAATACGGTAATAATACATAGAAGGTAGACGGTATATGAAAAGGTATTAGTGTATGGTGTGTGGTTGATATCCAGTGTTGCTAGATGAGCAGAAATCATGTTTGGCTTGGTCCCCTCAAAGTTTGGATTTTCTCCTCAGCGTAAAGGTTAAGAGGCCCATCTATCACTGTTTTCCATTTTTGTAGAGTTAATTTCTGGAGTAAATATATAGGCTGTAATCTGTGTGTTTACACAGCCTTTTTAAAAATGGCAGGTGCTGGTGTTTTGCGTGCGTTCGGCCAATCAGCATACACTAACGCCATGGATAGTTCCTATAGTGCTGGTTTAGACCCTACTCTGAAGTAGGAACTAAATTAGTTCCTCCAAAAGGAGTTCCTAGAACTAAAATTGCTACTAGTTCCTGTGGTGTGAACATGCCAAAATCCGGGTACTTCCGCCAATAGTTCTAGGAACTATGAAAATGTTCTTCCGGTGCGAAAGCACCTATAGTCATATGGATAATCACGTTATTTCTACAGGTTCTGTACAGGTTAACAGTACAGATAACTTTAGCAACATCTGAATATTGTATTCTTCTGTATAATTCTGTATTCTATTGTATTGTATTGTTCTTTACGCAAATATTAATTTCATTCAATCATTTAAAGTCATTATCTTTGACGCACTCTGTCCCATATACATGAGAAAGTTTGGTAAGGGTCACTGGTGTGTCATAGGAGTCAAAGGCACTTCTCATCTGGAACATTTTGAACTCTTCTGGAGACTATTCCTTTGGCATGGTCACATGCGTCTCATAATAATAATAATAATAATAATAATAAACAGCCCCTGCAAACACAATTGGATAAAACACAGGCTAGCTATATCTTTTCCCTTCAAGGCTGAGTTTTGTCAGAACATGAACTCTACGGTCCACACATGTGCACAGAGCACTGATATAAACTTTTGTATATGATTCACTCTCATAGTTAAAATATAGTGGCCAATGGTGCAATAAATCCTAAAAATTACACATGCTAAGTATGCATAGCCTATGTGTTAATGGATTCATGTAGTGTGTTATTGACCTTCATGACCTTAGAAACAGTTGTCTCATACAACTAGATGAGAAGAGCAGAATAAAATTAATTAGTTCAAACTGACAATTCTTGATTTTTTTGTATGAGCAAATTAATTAATTACAAAACAAGTACATATCTATTCTCTGCCAAGCCAGGCTAAATAAGTAAACACTTATACTGCATTCCTGTCAAGTCAAGTCATCTACATTTATATAGCGCTTTTAACAATGTAGATTGTTCCAAAGCGGCTTTACAGAGATACAAGGATAGTTTCGCAACGATCATTAGTTATTAACTTAGGGGCCGCGGCGCTAACACAACACCGTTTTAACAGGAAACTACACAGACTTTAAACGCGAAACCTGTGAGAACGCTGATGGCGTGCACATGCGTATTACGAGTTCAGTCTATTGGTATGCGCGTTTGAATATATGTGCGCAGGTTTGTAATTCCCTACAAACCAAGCCTTAAAAAACTACTTGTCTGGCCTTAACATTAGATACAGAATTGTATCACTTCGGCGTAGATACGCGAACCGAATTTTCCCAACAACGCCTTATCTGTAGAGTGGTAAAGGGATCCTCCATAAGGAGAAACTAGTTGGCAATTTAGCACCACGTTATGACATCGGGTCCAGGCGCAGGTCCTTCATCAGATCTGGATACAGCCTGGATCTGGCAGGCTGCGGGAAAACCTCGGGATAAACAAAAACACTAAAATTACTAAAATGGCGTAGATGCCATTCTTTTTATGATGTAACGAGTACATCAGGATTTATGGGAAGTGTTCCCGGTTCCGGCTGACCTGATCTATGCAGCCTAACATTGAATTATAGATATCTATAATGTGTTATGTGTATGCTAGGTCAAAGAGATGTGTTTTTAGTCTAGCTTTGAACTGACAGAGTGTATCTGCTTCCCGGACAATGGTAGGAAGACTGTTCCAAAGTTTTGGTGCTAAATAGGAGAAGGATCTACTGCAAGCAGTTGATTTTGATATTCTAGGTATTATCAACTGGCCGGAATTTTGAGATCGCAATAGACGTGAAGGACTATAATGCGTTAAGAGCTCGCTCAAGTACTGCGGAGCTAAACCATTTAGTGCTTTGTAAGTAATCAGCAATATTTTAAAATTTATACGATGTTTAATAGGGAGCCAGTGCGTACTTCCTGGTTCTGGTAAGAACTCGAGCTGCTGCGTTTTGGACCAGCTGTAGTTTGCTTATTAAGCGTGCAGGGCATGAGGTCATGAACGCATGAACTAATTGTTCCGCATTTGTCAATGAGAGCATATGGCGTAATTTAGATATATTTTTAAGATGGAAAAATGCGGTTTTACAGATACTAGACACGTGACTTTCAAATGAAAGATTGGTATCAAATAGCACACCCAGGTTCCTAACCCATGATGAAGACTTAACAGAGCAGCCATCAAGTGTTAGACAGTATTCTAGGTTTTTACGTGAGGAAGTTTTTTCTCCAATAATTAGAATCTCTGTTTTTTCAGAATTTAGTAGAAGGAAATTACTAGTCATACAATTTTTTTATATCAGCTATGCATTCCGTTAATTTTGTGAATTGGTAGTTTTCGTTAGGTTGTGAAGAAATATAGAGCTGAGTATCATCGGCATAACAGTGAAAGCTAATTCCATGCTTCATAATGATATCTCCTAATGGTACGGTAGCATGTACAGAGTGAACAGCAGTGGTCCTACTACTGAGCCTTGTGGTACGCCATACTGAACTTGTGATCGATAAGACGTCTATTTAAAAGAATGTTGTGGTCAATAGTGTCAAATGCAGCACTAAGATCGAGTAACACTAATAGAGAGATACAACCATGATCAGATGATAAGAGCAAATCATTTGTGACTCTAATGAGAGCTGTCTCGGTACTATGGTACGGTCTAAATCCTGACTGAAAATCCTCGCAGATATAATTTCTTTCTAAAAAGGAACATAGTTGTGAAGATACTGCCTTTTCTAGTATATTTGACAGAAAGGGTAGATTCGAGATCGGCCTGTAATTGACTAATTCTGTAGGATCAAGTTGCGTTTTTTTTAACAAGCGGTTTAATCATAGCCAGCTTAAAGGTTTTTGGTATGTAACCGCACTGGCATTAGTAGTACATTTAACATTTAGCTCAAATGATCTATAGGGAATTTTAATAATTAATCATGAATATGTTACAGTTACATTAATTTATTCGAAGTTGAAAATAGATCGATTTGTATATATGAATAATCAATCACAACGAATTATAATTCATCATTCATATATCAATAATCCTATTTCAGATCGATTATGAGATAACCCTTAATGGAAAATTAATGTAATTATCGAACAGTTGTTTGTCCCGCAAACGACCATAAGATTAACTTACTAACCTTCTCAATAAAGTTATCACTTCTTATAATTTCAAAAAGGAATAGCTTCTGGCCATGAAACCATTCTTTTTGTCCTTATAAAATTTAGGTTACTAAACCATAATCAAATTGTAAAGCCTGTAGCTAGATCAAACATTTCAGGGACTCGTAATGTGAGAATTATAGACAGGATCAATCAAGTATATATGGAATTTTAATAATTGGACTAATACATTGAACTAAGGAATACAAAATACTACAATTTACACGAGTAAATATGTATGTACAGGACACGTAAACAAAATACAAGACTAAACGAATAACGAAAATCAGGGAGAGGATGAAAGAGATCGGACAATGAGACCGGAAAATGGGAGAGATGAGAGAAAGTGAAACTAACATGTGCGATCACAGAAAGATCACAGTTAGGCAAAATCACAGACAGTAACCTTTTGAGAGACACAACAAGAAATCACATCAATCAAATCAAAAATCATTACTTGCGTATGGTTCTCTTTGTATTTGCTGAAGAAGAGCTCTTTTTAGAGCGGGGCGTGTTTCCTCTTGTCTTTGTGGCGAGCAGACTCGCGCGAAGTTTAAAGGTTCACCGAACGTGAAGTTGCCAGAAACATGATTCAGAGTTCATCTCCCTTTGTGGAGAGGCGAATATGAAAATAAAACTTAGTAAAGAAAATAAAACGGAGATGAGGACTCCCTAAGGAGCCATGGAGCCAGGAATTCTCTCAGACGCAGTGCTCGTGCACGTCCTTAAGGAAGAGGAGCGCGCGTGTGTTTCTGCAGGGCTTGCGCTCTCGTCTCTTCCGGTGAGCGCGGTAGCGGGATTTTCAAAAGAGTCTTTTCCTTTGAGTTGAAGTTGTCGGCTGAAGTCCGAAGACGAAACCAAACTAAAAGACTGCAAGGAAAGGAAAATATAAACGGAGAAAAGCTCCCTAAAAGGGAGCCATGGATGGTCTCGCTGATGAAGAGGGTTCGTAAAAGTGCTCTCCGGAGATTTCCTGAGTTGGTCTTTATGGAAAATATGGGTTGACGCCTCTGTTCGCACAAACACCCAATCACCTTCAGAGATTTCAGAGCGGGAAGAAGTTTCTTTGTCCTGTCAGACAACGCCCACTCGAATGAGTCATGAGGAGATGGGCTTTGAGCTGTTCGGCTCCCGAAATATGAAAAAGTGTAAAATAATGTATATTACTTCATTCTGCTATCGAAATTCGACTCTGTTAGATTGAGAGAATCTCAACGATATCACACACGTCATATGAAGATTTTAGGAATATCAAGTTACATAAGATATGCATATTTACAAACATTTTAAAGTTCGTTACATGGCTAGAAATAAGATTTACCCAAAATGTGTTGTACACTAGGCTACAAATGGAGATGAAGCTTAAGGAACTAAACACGGTACACACCTGATTTGTCTAACCTTATTACCAAAGTTTACCAGAATACACAAACTACACCACGTAAAAGAAAAATTATGAGATGGGAAATTACATCCATGTTTACATTTCTTTAGTGGTTATACATATAGAAAATGTAGGATTTAAGTAGGAGTAAAGATTAACACTTTAATTCTGCTCCACTCCTAAAATCTCCGTTGCTTGACATTCCATTAGGCAATAAAACAAAGTGGGGGGGAAGGCAATTTCCAGAGAACGTTGGTGAACATTCTCTAACTAAAACACTATTGATTAAAGAATACATTTCAAAACCACACCTCTATTATAAAGCAAAACTAATCACACATGCATAATGTAATTGTACTTATATTAAAGGATATTCTATCCTAATTCAAAACACAAAGGGATGTTTGTGTGTGTGTATGTCACATAGAAAGTTTCATTATCTCTCTGTGGGTCCTTTTGAAGCTCCCCACAGGGAAGAAGAATGTTGGTTTCAGGTTTCTGGAGTATCTCTGAGATGCCATAAGTGTCAGAAAAGTCCATTTGTTCCAGTCTCTCTGGAGCCTGGCGTATGATTTGTAATTTTGAAGTCACGAGGTTATAAGCTTTGGTAAGCTTAGCAAAGAACGTTTTGGGCAGGAATGTGCTTAGAAAACACAGAGAGTCCGAATTTGTTAATTCAGAATCACACGAACGAATGATTCAAATAGCCCAGTCGCTACAGGTACGTATCCTAGAGACAAAGATGAATTGATGATTGTAAGAAGAGGATCTATGACCTCTGGAAGCATCTCTTTCAGTAGCTTAGTTGGTATAGAGTCTAACATACATGTTGTCGGTTTAGATGATTGAATGAGTTTAGCGAATTCTTCCTCTCCTATAGCAATAAATGAATCGAATTTTTCCTTAGGGAGACTACAATACACTCCCTGATGCGATACTGTAGTAGACGTTTGCGTAGTTATAATTTTGTCCCTGATAATATCAATCTTATAAGTGAAGAAGTTCATAAAGTAATTACTGCTGTGTTGCTTGGAAACTTCTGTGTTTGAAGCTTTCTTTTTCGTTAGTTTAGCCACTGTTTTAAATAAATACCTAGGGTTTTGTTTATTTTCTTCTAATAGGGTTGAAAAATAAGCAGATCTAGCAGCTTTTAAGGCCTCTCTGTATGCAATCGAACTATCTTTCCATGAAATGCGAAATACCTCTAGTTTTGTTTTCTTCCAGTTGCGCTCCATTTTTCTGGCTGCTCTCTTAAGTGCCTGAGTGTGCTCGTTATACCACGGCATTGGACTATTTTCTTTAATCTTTTTTAAGTGCAACGGAGCAACTGTGTCTAAAGTGCTGAAAAAGAGAGAGTTAAAAGTTTCTGTTGCAATATCGAGTTCTTCTAAGCTATCTGGGATGCTGAGATGATGAAACTGATTAGGAAGATTATTAATAAAGCCATCTTTAATGGCTGAAGTGATAGGTCTCACATATTTGTAACACGGAGTCTGCTTTGCAGCCTTAGCTAAATGTAATTTACACGAGACTAGATAATGATCTGAGATGTCATCGCTCTGCTGCAGAATTTCAACGGCATCAACATTTATTCCGTGTGATAATATTAGATCTAGAGTATGATTACGTAGGTCCTGACACGTGTTGTCTAACTCCAATAGAGTTCAGAATGTCTTTAAATGTCCATCCCAATGCATCTTTTTCATTATCTATATGTATATTAAAATCACCAACAATTAGTACTTTATCTGCAGCCAATAGTTAACTCTGATAGAAACTCAACAAATTCTTTGATAAAATCTTTATGGTGCCCTGGTGGCCTGTATACAGTAGCCAGCACAAATCTCAAATGTGATTTGTCATTTACACTATATATTTTTACATTAAGCACCAACACTTCAAAAGAAGTATATTTAAAACTAGATTTCTTATTGATTTTGAAAATATTACTATAAGTTACAGCAACCACCTCCCCCTTTGCCTTTCAGACGAGGTTCATGTTTATAACAGTAATCTTGCGGGGTTGACTCATTTAAAGTAATGTAATCGTTTGGTTTTAGCCAGGTTTCTGTCAAACACAGCACATCTAGATTATAGTCAGTAATCATATCATTAACAATAAGTGCTTTTGAAGTAAGGGATCGAATATTCAGCAACCCAAGCTTTATCATTTGCTCATCTGTATTATAGCTGTTTTTTATTTGTTGAACATCAATTAAATTTTTAACCTTAGATGGGTTGAAACGTTTTTTGGATTTCCAAATTCGGGGAACAGACACAGTCTCTATGTGATGATAGCTGGGTGAAAGAGGCTGTATGTGATGGGATTTATTTGAACTTGGTGACGTGAGACAGCTAGCAGATGGTCGGTTTAGCCAGTCTGTCTGCTTCCTGACCCTTCCTGAAGCAGTCTGTCTGCTTCAGACCCTCAGTCACCTATCAGAAACCAAATACAGACATTGCCTGTTACACAAATACCAGAATAGATACACTGGTAACTGTCATCGTCCCGCTAGCTCTGTTTGGCACACTCTCTCTCTCTTTTTTTATTTTATTTTTTATTAATCATCATTAATTATTAGGTATCCTTCGAAAGCCTACTCCTTTTCATCCTGTGGGCAGTGTCAGGTTTCATATTACAAAATTTACTGCGCTATTTTACAACCAAAACTAACATAACCTTAACAAAGTCTTAACCTAATCTTAACAAAACACATCATCTGAAACTCAAGGTTTAATATTTGGTGATTGCATTGTGAAAGAACAAAGAAGTGATATTTTGACACAGATGTATTCATTTGTGACAGGAGAACACATCAAACAAAATCTCTCCTAAAAATCTCTTAGGAACTTCAATTTTTTATATCAACTTCATATTTGGAACACAACTTGGTTAGACATATGGCTTTGATTTTATAGCCTTTTTAGATTTAAAAATTATTTGGTAAATATATATTTAATATAAAATAAAATAAATGTTATAGTACAGTACATTTGCTTTACAATTAATCATTTTTCTAGAGACCAACCTTAGGTCTGTATTCCAAAGCATTCATGAATTACAACCAAGTCTGGATAGTGCATTTTCACATTTTTACTCAAAGGGGGTTGACAGTATTGTGATTGTGTGCCACGAGTGTGTACACAACCACCCTGTAATGATACAAATCCACCCACTCTTCTTTTTTTAATCCCTATAAATCATAAGCAGTGTCTCAGAACAAGCCATTTGCGGATTGTAGCTTTTGTGACGTCACAAATGCTTAGGCTCCGCCCACGACTGCTGGCAGACTCTGCTCTATTAGCATAGACCCCGCCCTGAGTGAGCTGTACACAGTCCGCCATGTTTATCTCCTCACCAGAGCATTTAGCATTCAAGTAAGACATTTATTTGTATTAAAGCTACTAAAGTATTCAATCAAGAGCAGTGAGTGATTTTCTGTTTTTCTTTTGTTGTTTGATTCATATTAACAGCATATATAGCAGTAGGTACTGTATATTATGCTGCTTTCACTTTAATATACAAATCTAATATACACATGCAATTTATTTACTTGCTGTTTACGTTAACAGACATAACCGACTGTGTTTATGTGAACTTTTTGTACTTTTGACATAACCTTCTGTTTATTTGGCAGTTTAAGCGCAGTACCATAGACATAATGAATACATAGACGCCCTATTGGCCGCTGGAACGTACGTCAACGGCGCCGCCATATTGCGGAGGGCAACTTTCCCATAACTCATAACGGGAATTGAGAAAAATGCCTGCTTCGTGTGCTGCTTGGGGCTGTACAAATTGGTGCACAATTGAAAACAGGTCTCGGGGAATTACCTTTCACATGTAAGACTGAAAAATTGTTTCTGGTTGTATTTGGTCATTACATAATTAGTAATAGTAACGTTAGTTGGCCACCGGAGTCAGTCAGACTAAAATAGCTTGCGATAAATAAATGATTGTGTGACAGTGACAGGATGTCCATTTTTAGACACGCGTAGGGTTGCCAACTTTCTGAAATAGAAATACGGAACGGGGGGATGGGGGGGGGATTTTCGATTCCAGTTTTGGATGGGCCAGACCAATAGTGGGTGGGCCTTAAATTAAAAACGTTATCCAATCACTGTTTAGCCTAATAAATAAATATTGACTGATAAAGCCTACTGTTAGATTATCTGTGCGTATACATAATATAGATTTTAATAGCTTGGTGCTCTTTAAAATTGTTGTTGCATTGTTAAAAGTTTCGGTGCATAGGACGACCTATATCCACGATCGCTCTCCATGGTTCTGACCAAAGAAGAGCGCTTTGGAATCTCCATTACGCATCATACCTGGGCTGCATTTTCTGATAATGTTACTCTTAGCGCGCTACAAAGACTCTTAAGATATAACTTAACTAAAGGTATACTACCACTAAAGGTATACCATTGCTAGGCGTCTTCAGGGCTATCATCCACTCGCGAGGCAGAGGCGCTGGCGCCCTCCTAGCAACGGCGCTGTTTTTAGTAAAACATGATTTTGACGACTTCATTAAGTTTTGTTTTGTAGAAAACTCTTTTTAAAAGATTTTCATTTTGTATAAATTGTATCTTAATTTTGATCAATGTTTTATCAACAAATTGCCCGTATTTATTAAATAAGAAGCAAATATATAGCAGCCAATGTAATAAGGCGCCATGCAGCACAACTTGCATTGCACGTGAACTGGAGGGCGCCGAAACTCAGCTTGTGCCTCACAGATTTGAGAAATATAGGCTATCTATTACAGAAAGCTTGAAATGTCTACTTTTAAACTAAAATATTCAAACCAAAATAAATAGGCTACTCTCTGATTATCCATATGAAATGTGCATTTCTCTTTGCAGCGACACAGAAAACACCAATTTATTACTAAACAAATAAATGTCTCCTTGCTAATTTAGACACATTCATAATCATTACTTTAACCGGTTCTTTGTGGCAAGCTTTATGCGTGCATGCGGTCATAGCGATTATTATCCTGTACCAGCCTATTTAAGTAGCCTAATTGAATTAATATAAAGGGGCGATTTGTCCACAAATGGCTTAAATGAACAACTACTAGTCGACTAGAAAAAAAAATTAGTCGAAGGCAGCCCTTATTACACATATTTTCGAACCAGCAGCAGGCCATTCTGGATTGAGCGAGCGACCCTACGGAATGAGCGAGCGAGCGGAATATTCAGAAATGCGCTCTCCGCTCACGAGCTCTGATCGGAACAAACCCGACCACTGTCTGCTGAACTTGCGCAGCAACATCAAAATAGACATAGCCAGCTTTTTAAAAACTAAACATTTAGACTATTTTAGTGCACTGAATTTATTTTCAAAAATACGGAACAAAGTGCGTTCCGTATCAGTTCAATACGGAACAAGACTTTTATGTGTCAAATACGGAACGATTCCGTATTATACGGAACGGTTGGCAACCCTAGACACGCGCCCGATGCGTAGTAAGCCATACTCAGGGTATTTTTATTTTTTTAACAAATAATTAATTATAACGTAGGGCAATAGTCAGTGGTTAAATTGGGCCGGGGCTCTCCGGGGCTCAGCCCCGGCACATAAGCCTGCTCGTTTGCAGTCAGTTGCCTACTGGAAATTATGTCACATAAAATTTGATGAAAGTGATGCTTTTGAAAACATATTTCTGATTATAACTGAAAGATTTTGAAATGGCATGTCTATTTTGTCTCGGGGGAGCTGAGATGAGAACAATCGGGACACGGCCGTATTCTTGTTCAGCTGCTTAATCTTGTTGTCAATCGACCATGATCGCGCACCGCTCGCGCATGCCATGCGCATCTAGGCTATTACTCAGAACTCCGACACGGATAAATGTACGCAGCAATAATGAATGTTCCTGGGAGATCCGTAGTTGCGCGGGATGTGGAAGCGCGCAAAAGTTCCAGAACCTTCGATCTACTGCCTTGGAAAAAAAATGGAAAAAAAACCCGAGCTGCTGGCCGCCGCTGCAGCAACAGATCAATTTAGTCAAGTTTGTTGGTTGTACAAAAAGTGCACTGGCCTTGAATGACATTTAAGGTAAAAAATGCTTGGCACATTGTATGGGTCACTATCATAACAAGGTAATACAAAGTGTAATCAAGCGTTTTATATTTAATATGAGGGAAATAGGCTACACATGCCATGGACGTGACACAAAAAATCTTTAACTTATTTGGTGGCAAAATATTTTTTTGTAATTCTGTGAATTACACTGCAAACCAAAGTAATACTACCCACCGGATGAAGAAGGGTTGGCTCTCCACAGAAAATAACATATTCATTTTATTTTATTTTTCATGTTCGCATTTAGGAGGAAAAAACAATGTTACGGACGGGACCGCTCTGAAAGTGGCACTAAACGACTGTTTAAAACTTTCACTGAGACCTCAAACAGAAAGCACAAAGCCTTTCTTTAAAATGAATTTCGTTTTGTATTAATTGTATCTTAATTTTAATCAATGTTTCATCAACCAATTGCCTGGATTTAATAGAGTAAATAAAGTAAATATAGCAGACAATAGATAAACACGACACGGAGGCGCCGGCTTGTGAACTGGAGCTCGTCTCATAAATGAACCGAAACTCAGCGCAAGGTAGCCTACTTGCCTGACAGACCTGAGAAATATATCTATAAAAAGCCTGAAATGTCTTTTAAACAGAACAATTCAAAACGAAAGAAAACAGACCGCTCCTTGAGTAGCCTAATCCGTATGAAATGTGCATTTCTCTCTGGCGCGTTCACTACTGCGAAGATTGCGAGGATAGCATCGTCAACTTCATCTATGCAGGGCACTGACACAGAAAACACTTGTTTATTAATAAACAATTAAAATGTCTACTTGCTATATTTTACATATTCATAATCATTACTTTTGCCGGTTCTTTGTGACAGCTTTTAGGTGCTTTATTGGCAGCGCCACCCTTACATCAACGTGTCACCACCTCATCAGCACCGAAAACAGGACATTTTTTTCAATCCCTGTTTTGGCAGGGGAAAAACTGATCAGAAAATGTAACGAAACGTTGTAGAAATGTAGTGGAGTAGAAAGTATAATAATTGCTGCAAAATGTAACGAAGTAAAAGTCAAAAGTATGCACTATTGATTCTTCTTAAGTAAAGTAGGCCTACAGAAACAAAGTATTTGTACTTCGTTACATTCCACCACTGCTGATTAACAGTAGGCTAATGTCCTAATACCTGTTGATACTACAACAATGCAAATATGCTCTTAACCTTGCAGTTTTTCACATATCATGTAAGACTCAATTTCTCCATTTCTTTGCACAAAACTCTCCAGAAAATGCCATTTGATAGTTTATTTTTCAAAAAAAAATCCCGCGGGGGGCATACCCCTGGACCCCCCTAGGGAGAGCCCCCCCCCACATAATAAATCCCAATTTAACCCCTGGCAATAGTATTTAATAGTGTATTGAATGTTGCCACAGACTTGTATAAAATTATACAATGATCCAGTGGGAAAATTAAACCATTAATTTTTACATCTTGTTTTCAATACATTTTTAGTTAATACATTTTTGAAATAATTTTTAGTTTCAATAAAGTTTTATGATTTTTTTTAGTTTTTTGTCATTTTAATTATTTTTGTCTACATTTTTGTTTTACATAATAAATATATATATATATTACACACACATATTATTGCTGTCAAATCGATTAATAGCAAATTATTGTTATAATATTATACCACTTGCGATTATCAATCTATTATAGTTATGCTGTTAAATTATTGTACTAGTCACTATTTAACTTATTTTTTATTGTCTATATTCTGTAATTGATATTTCATATTGTATTGCTATTATTATAGTATTATACATAAACTATATGCTATTATCAATATATTATTATTATTATTATTATATTGTACTTATATTATATAATTATACTATTCATTACTATTTTATTTTTTTTATTTGCTGTATACTGTTTGTTTATTTTATTGACTTAAACTATTTACTATTACTTCTCACTTTATCTTATATTTACTATTTTCATTGCACTGTAGTTGTACCATATCATATATTACCATAAAGGATCCATCAGTTATCTTCGTTATTGTATATTAGGAGTATCTATCTGTAAATATCTATCATTTTAGTGCTATAAAAATACAGAAAGCAGCCTGCCGGTGTGATTTGTAGGCCTATTTGCCGATTAGTTTAATTTTATCAATGGCGGTCAATTCTAAGCACAAGAAAAGCTAAAATCAGGTTAAAGACAGAAAATGCTTTTTCCACAAAAAGAAAACTTTATTTCATTTATTGTGAAAATAAAATTATATCTCAGTATGGGGGTCTTCACAGTTCTTATCCAAGAATAAAAAGCCAAATACATGACAAGCCTGAGCTTTGACAATTCCTTATTAAAAAAATATTTTATAAGTCTAATTATCGAGATTTTAAATAACTAGAGATGGAACTTTTTGTACACCACGTACAAACCACTGAAATGGGTTGATAAATGTAAACGTTATTTTTGTTTTTATCCAGAAAAACTGCAGCTCACCGGTTTACTTGCATTTGTTTACAACAGAGTCTTGCCCTCAGCAATATGGCGGACACGTTGACGTATCGCAGCAACGTTCCAGAGCAGCCAATAGGGCATCTATGTATTTATTATGTCCATGCGCAATACCACGTGAGAGAGAACTTAGTTTAATACTCATGGGACCCGTCGACTGACGTCCAGCTTTCTGTGCGCATGCTTTAGATGTGGGTGCTAACCTTTAAAACGCATGCAGATAATAAACTTTCATAATGATGAAGAACATGTCACGTGAGCGTGACCGCGATAGAGATGATAATCAAAACCAAACAGATGTGGTTTTTTTTTGCAACTGTCTTTATTGTTCCTCACAACTCACCTTGTCAGTTTGATGCATATTCTTTTTCATTTCCTTTTCTTAATTCCATGCCAAAATGTCACACACCACCTTGAAATCAAGGACAACAAAACGTGTTCAGACATTCTATGACGGGCAGCCCACCAGCCCCCCAGGTGTGTGTCACATCCCTATGGCTGAACCTTTCTGCAGCAGGACTAGAGAGGTTAGTGACATTTCCCAGCTCTCTGTCCTTATTGTTCATCTTATCTTATTCTCTTCACCTTTTGCTTACCTCCTCTCGTAGGTTCTCCTGGAGGTTGCCCAGGCACTTGGTGTGAAGTGTCATACTCGAGGGACAATGGTGACCATAGAGGGTCCTCGTTTCTCTTCTCGGGCAGAGAGCCTAATGTTCAGACAGTGGGGTGCTGATGTCATTAACATGTCCACAGTACCGGAGGTGGTTCTTGCCAAGGAGGCCGGGCTGTGCTACGCTAGTATTGCAATGGCAACTGATTATGACTGCTGGAAAGAGCACGAAGAGGCGGTGAGCAGATAGAAGCCTCTGTGTGTGTGTGTGTGTGTGTGTGTGTGTGTGTGTGTGTGTGTGTGTGTGTGTGTGTGTGTGTGTGTGTGTGTGTGTGTGTGTGTGTGTGTGTGTGTGTGCGCGCCTGCTTTACCATATTCATATTTTTCGGGACATCCAGGAGCTCAATTCTATTGGTGGTGTTGGACTGTTTAAGACTGTTTGTAAAACAATATATAAATAAAGTAAATTATTTTTTTACTTGTAAAAATGCTGTAAGTTTTCTGTCAGCAGACCTCCGTTTGAAAACCCCTGGGTTATAGCATTTATAATAATTAGCTGTAAATTAAAAACCATAAAAGTCTTTAGAATGACCCCATTTAGATAAGTAAACTTCATTTGAATCAGTTGAGTTCAAGCCATTATTCCCAATGAGCTGTGCACAGGCACAGCTGCACATTTCTGATGTTACTCCCACACAGACCAAACAGATTATGTGCAGGAGGCAGACTTATAGATGTGTGTGGGGGGAAAAAGTGTAAAATTTCTTTAATCAGATCTATGTGAATGGACAGTCCATTTTGATTTCAGTCTGGAACGGAAACTTAACTGAGTAATTCTGTGCCAAAATACACATTCAAAAGATTAAAAATTTCAAGTGCAAAGTGTTACCAAACACTGTCTTATTAATAAACTACACAATGTAATGTTTGAGTAATTTAGTAATTTATTTTAGGTCAAAGGAAGATTGATAAATATCTACAACCTTGGACCCACATGGTATTTCATTGGTTCTTATGTTTGTGGCACATACTCACTCTAGAAACAAAAAAAAAATTAAAAAAATGTAATCCATTTTCCAATACTGGTCTGCTGCTTCTCTACAATTTAATTAGAGTGCCATAAATAGAAGCATTTGTCTCTTGCTTACACATGCCACATAAAAGCCCTTCATATTAAAAAAAAGTTTTTACGGTTAATTTTCATTGTAACTAGACCATGTGAGTTTTAACAGCGACAGTGTGTATATAATCTTTTGATGCCATGTCAAGAGAAAGGGCAAATGTGCTGCTATTGTGTTCATTCAAAGTTGTTTGTATCCTATTGGTTTAGAAGGATTGTTATAGGATATTCCTTTTTAAGTCAATAAACTCTCCACAGATTATAGTTTCCGATAGCCGGACAACCGGTTAGGCTTGTAGTTTGAAGCAATGTTTACTTCCCCTTGCAGTTCAGAGTCCTCCTTCCGAGTTCCTGCTGCTGACCTCTAGTTTTCACGCCCCACTTCACCACATCCTTCCGTCCCTGTCCTGTATTCTCATTCTCTCTCTGACTCATGCACAGACAATCATTTTGCTGCCAGATCAACACATTTTGCTGCCAGCCAATTAGTCAGTTCCTCTAAAGGAAAACATTGGTGATGAAAAACAGTCTACAGTTCAGTTTTCTTTCTTGATCACATGGATTTTTCTTGTTGCTGTCTTAATTCAGTAGGTTAACTATAGATCCTGCCATAGTCCCCTGTAGAATTTGAATGCACAATGTAGCTGTAGACGACTATGACTTACAAAGTCAGGCATTAGAGACAATAGACCATTTGTTGCTTGAGCATAAAACTTGTGAAAGGTTATACATGACTCATGGCAACCTTATCTGCATTATCTGAGTGGCCACGGGCAAACGTGAGACTCATTGAGACTTAACAGTGTGATATCTGTTTTAAAAAAAATTTAAATCGGATTTTAAAAAAAATATGATTTGTTTGTTTGTAGAGGTAACATACAGTTTTAAGAATAAATGTGATCATTTTAAGGTCCGGATGCATTGCACCTTCATATCTTATCAGTTAATGATTATCTGTGGCTTGCTGGTCCATTAATAGCCTTTTTTTTAATGTACCATTATTTTTGTTTTTCCTATATATTTTTATAAACCTGCATGTACCAAACTTAGCTCCAATTTTATTTTCTTTTTTCTAGGTGTGTGTGGACAATGTTCTAAAAACCATGAAGGAGAATGCAAACAAAGCTAGCAGCATCCTGCTCACAGCAATCCCACAGATCAGCCAGATGGACTGGGAGAGCACAATAAATGCACAAAAAGTGAGTTTAAAGCTCTTGAAATTAAGTCAATTACGGTTTTATTTTATCTTATTTTAATATATGTAATTATATAATAGATCTTTTTTTCTGACATGTATGAAACTTTCCATGTCATAATTTGTCTTCCTTTCTGTTGTTGTCCAGTTGATGTCACAGTCTTCAGTAATGTTGCCCAAACATTAAAGTACTCTGCCATCAAGGAGCCATGAAGATGTGGTGTCCACAAATGTAATCATGTACCTGTTAACAAGTGTGACATTCTTACCGCTATATTAACCTAAATAAAATAAAAAAGAAAATGGGTTTGTTTGTCAGCCACACTGACATGAATGTGCATTTCCCACTCTTTAAAATACAGTATTATGATGTTGTTGTTTTTTTTTTAACAATTAGACATAATGCATGGAAGCATTGGTAGAGGGAATGGACAGGATCTTTTGATTTTGGAATGTTTTTTTCAGTGCCTTTTAAATGTAGTAAATATAGTAGTAGTGTATTTGGTTGTTTATATAGCTAAATACATTTCTCTCATAACCACAAATAAATGTATGCATTTGTTCCCCTATTATATTATTATTCATTTTGCCACATTTCAATGAGCAGTGCTGAAACTTCTCCATTTTGAGTCAGCAGTGCATTTGTTTTTCCAGAGTTTTGTAAAGAACGGATGTCTATTTGTAACAAAAATTGTTAAACTGGTTGCTTGTCAGAAAAAAAAAAAAAAAAAAACTTTTTCTGCAGTATTTTTCCCTCAAGCAATCTTAACAGAAATATGGTCATTGTTTTTAAAATAATATTTCTGCTTTCAAAATGGAGGCCTTCCTAATCCGACTTTGACTACAGTAGTTTCTGAACATATTCTGTTTTTCTGTTCTTTCCATGAGATTAGATCAGCTTGCCAATACCTTGCAGAAATAATTTTACAAATAGAGATGGAGATAAACTCCCAAGTTAATAGGTAATTCTACAAATAACCAGACATTTTTGGTACTTTAAAAGTTAATTCTCTTTTATGTTATTTATTAGTTTTCTACATTTAGTTCTCTATCTCGTACAAAGTGCCAGTATCTGTATTCCACACAGGTTATTTGCAGCCAGGAGATAAAATGATGTAGGCAAATCAATAATGTCTGCAATCAAAATTATATCAATAATAACAAACATTCCTTTCCGCACAAGCTAAATGTTTCTTTGGACTCTACAAACCCCAGTAAAACAGTGTATGCTTTATAAAGAACAAAACAAAGAATTTAAGTTTCATGGAACACAAGATGCAAAGAGTGCTACTAGGGTATAAAGTCAGTAGACTATCTCAGTGCTCTGGATGTGGTAGGCTATAGTTCAACTTTCACAAAAAAAAAAAAAAAAAACATTTGGTCCAACCACTCGAGAATGTAGAAAAACCATAACAACCTTTTATTCATGGTTATAACATTTTAAAAACATTCACATAGGCTATGTAAAGGCTAAAAGGCTTTTTATTTTATTTTTTCTACATTCTCAAGTGCATTGGTCTCGTTTTTTAAAAATAATTTAAGCTTGCATGGTTGAGTAGGCCTATTTATAGTTTAAGCTTATTCATAAAATATAATAAACGAAAATATCTTTACAAAAAAAGAGAACTGACGAAACGGCTCACGAAAATGTAAATTTCGCGCTATTATTGCATTGTTAGCATAGACTGCTCAAAACGGACGACTTGATTTCATTACTTCATCGATTTGATTCCATATAGCCACATCATTCATCACCATGCCTAAGTTAAAAACAAATATTTTGTATAGTCTAGTAAATAATTTGTATCATTACGTCGTGTACAGTTTTTAGTAGGCTAACATTATCGGTAATGCTTCAGACTGAAGGTTGGGTTTCTTTCATTAGTTTATACCAAACATAAAGCGGAGATGCTATGCCTATTCAAAAATGAAGAACAAAAAATTCTCAAGGAAAACATAAATATAGCCTATAGCCTAGGCTACTTAAAATGTTTAGCCTAAACTGCAGCCTATCCACAGACAGTAGCCTAATAAATAACAATTCAAATGCATTAGCTAACTGCGCTCATTCCTTTACTTTTTTAAATACAGTAGGCTATAGGCCTGTCATTTGTGAAAAATGGGCTATATGTATGTTAAAAAAAAAAAAACTTTAGCGTTTAAAAACGACTAAGAAATTCAACCACGTCCACATGGTCAGCCTGCCGTGCCACATCCACAGGTCGTAAATTGCAGTGATCCGTTGCATTGGGATCAGCGTTAAAAAGGATTAAAAGCCGCACAGTGTCTATGAATCCGGCTCTGGCAGCATCGTGCAGAGGAGTGCTTCCTGTCCCGGGATCAGGCAGATTAGGATCCGCTCCATATTTCAGCAGCAGGTGAGCCAATGGTGTGTTACCCATCATCATCACCTGCGAAAAACGTGAAATGTTTTCGCTTTCAGAAAAAAAAAACTACTGTTTGGCATAAATAGGCTAACTGTTCCATTTAAAATAAGCTGCAATTTCTACTCTTGCATTATTTTAATCATTAAGGAACAGATTATTTCGTGCAGTAAGAACATTGTAGGCTAATTGTAGGTTATTCAAATTTGCAGCAATAATGAAATCATTCACGGGCAGTAGGCTATATTTAATGCAACGACTCATAACATTATCTCATGTTTTTATTAGCCTTTAGTAGGCTATTGTTTATCAGTTAAGTGCGTATGAGTATGCACACTTGTGATATTAAACATCTTTCGTTAAAAGATTAAAAGCTTTATAGGCTACCTATAAGCCTGACACTTCAAGCAATACGGTGGTTTTACAATTTCTGCATTTTTGCTGTCTGTTCATTTTAAGTTTAAGAAACTATAAGCCGACTTTGTAGGCACTTTATTTGACCCCCTCCAGCTTTTTTTTATTTTTATCCTATACAGAATGAATTGCAACATGGAATGAGCTGTAACACCAATCAGTTGAACCGACTAGAAATTAGCAACGAAATTATAGCTTATACGTGACCAAATTGTTTAGAAAAAATGCTTTTAACGTCTGGTTTAAAATGTTTGCAGTTTGTGAGGGGGTGGTGAATTGTGATGGGGGGCTATTTATTTTGAAGAAGCAAATAAAACTGGACATTAAATCCATGGCAGAATGTAAACGTCCAGGTTTTCTATTAGATTTACAACCCATCCTGGTGGTAGTGGTAGGCTAAAAACAGCATTTTTTAATTTATTTTTTTACATAATTTACAGTTTAGGAATAGGATTTTTTTTTGTTGTTGTTTGTTTAACTCAAGTAGGATAAGTAGATTTAAGAATACTAAAATGTGACATCGAGACACTTTTTTGTTCTTTGAAGCACATGATTTTATATCGTCGTTTTATCCAGGTGCTAAAAATCTACCTTAATTATCTTACATTCAAGACAAATAAAACAGCAAAGTTTTGTTTTACTATTTTTGTTTTCTTAAGAGTTTTAAAAAAAGGCCATTTACTGGTGCTATGTTAAAATATAAAGTGAAATAGGCTGTTAGGCTAGTGCTACCTACCTCTACAATAGGCTACACTATTGAGATATTATTAATATATTCTTTAGACTATACAAAAGAATACATCAAGTCATTAGAATGACAATAGGCCATAGGCTATTATAAATAGGCTAAGGCAAAAATGTTCCAGTTAGTCTATGTAATGATAAATAGGCATTTTAATACAGAAACAAATAAGAAAATTAATTTAATTAATTAATAAAAATTTAATTCTGTAGCCTATTAAACCAACTGCGAGAAAGAAATAAGTGAAATCCTAAAGTGATATTCATTTATTTGTCAATAATTCAATAATTTTACCTTTCGTACATTTAAATGCCTTTCTGTTGTATGTAGGCTAATAACTAATATTGTGTATGTAAGCAGTCCGTCTGATGTAGGCTTTATATTATTAGGACATCTGAAAACGTTGCCTACCTGTATAGGCGTTCTTCCGAATTTATTAACGTTGTTGACATTCACTCTGTTAGAAAGTAAAAACTGAACACGGCAAGTGTTTCCAGTGGCGGCTGCTTTGGTTAGTTCATCCTCGGCATGCATCCTCTTCATCATCAGTCCAATGAAGAATTTCACTCTGACAGGTAAAAGCAATGAGGACGATATGCGAAAATAATCACTGCATTTCAATCTTCCCTGTCACAGACATAAAATGTTCCCCTGCGCTACGTAAATGAGTTGAATCAGCTCCTTCATAAGCTGTTGTGCCTAATAATTATTACACGTAGGGAGAATTTGTTCGGACTTGCCTCTTATCAACGTCACGGCAAACCGAAACCGTGCTGCAGTACTGTATGTACTGCGCATGCGCACTGAAACAGCTGATCCAGGAAGACTTGGAGCTACAATGACACGATAAAGCAGTAAGAGAGTCTGTTAATGTTTAAAAAACTGGTATTAAATAAATTAAAACAGAACAATCGCGAGAACGAGTTTTCTTTTTCGGTGTCCACAATCGTAATTATAAAAAAACACATTCACGTAGGCCTATAGTCGAATTTTGGAAGTCAAAGCGGGAGGTTATAGCCTACCCAAGAAAAAAATAAATAATTCAAAGTAGCCTTGTTGCTTTAAAGATACGCAATGCTATAACTAATAGGCTAATTATGACTCCCTCAGCATCCCACATTACTTTAGATTTAGCAATGTATTGGTCACCGTATTGTTTACACTGCTATTTACATATAGCCTAGCCTGTTTAATTATAGTCATTCTTTTGTCAGTAGGCTAGGCCTACACTATGGAACGCTTATACACACAACATTAATAAAGCATAGGCTACATTTACGTTACACTTTCTCATTTTTTCTTTTTCCTCAAGTATTTGATTAGCTGCACACAAACAGTGTGTAGAAAGGGGGGAATTCCAGGGATGTAAGATACTGCAATTATTCTTCTGTCACTGTCAGTATTTCGTTCTAGGCTACTTTCCGTTTTATAGTGATATTTGTTCTACAACAGAATCTTAAAAAATTTAGACTGTAGCAATTTATTTTCTTTTACAATATTGCGCTTTATTCATCTGATATGTTTGGATGTGTGTCAGTGAGAGTAGTAAAATTAGTAGCAAATAAATTACATAAACTTTCCTTTCTTTCCAACGGTCTAGGAAGTGATCATGTAGTTCACAACTAAAATAAAAGCTTTACATTCAGAACTGCAACAGTTTTAACTTGTATGGAAGATGGAATAAGAGGCCCCTTTAAGAACAATGTGTATTTACTTTTAAACTGTAACATTTAGTATGCAGGATGATGATGCATCAGTCAATGTTTTATTAATGGAAATAAATAGAAACATTTGCATATTTAGTTGTCAGCATACAAAGTAAAGTTATTCAAAGAGAGGACAAGAAGCCATAGCTAAAATTTTACAGGATGTGAAAATGACTTGATATTATTCTTATTATAGAATAAGAATATATCATTCTTATGCTTCTGTGCCAATTTTTTACTCCGCAGATCTAAAATCCCCCATTAACAAAAAGACACAAAAAAACTTTGATATTCAAAATGATACAATGTCACATATTAGTATTTCCCAAAGACACAAAATTAGATCAGTTAACCTCTAAACTGTTTTTACGGACTAGGCCTAATCTTATAAATGTTCATAATTAGATGAACATTTGTAATTAAGAAGAGCATCGCCATTCATTGTATTGAGATAAAAAAAAAAAAAAAAAAATTTTTTTTTTTTTTAATAAAACCAACCAAAAAAGATTTAATATTCAGAATGTTTTGTTCATGATTAAAGTGTTTCTGACATTTTAGTTAAGGTGAGACAAGTATTTTTCATAATTCATAATAATGATATTTCCCACATTTGGTGGTATGTGTAGAGTCTGTTACAATCAGACACACAATTATTCATTATATTTAATGAACGATCCAGCAAACCCCCTCGCCCAACACACTATGTGTTAGAATTCTGTGAACTACCCCCAAACTGCAACTAACACCCAGGCAGAACAATAGCTAACACTCTGGTCACAAAAGCAAAAAAAAACAAAAAAAAAGGTCTTGTGTATTTTTCAATTTTCCTATTGAAACACACATTGCCCATAAAAAATGACTCTTTCATTAATTAATAGGCAAACATTCTATTAATGAACATGCATATTTCCAGGACATTGTTTATGATTATTACTGTCTTGTATAGTGTCTTTTGTATTGTATACTGTTTTATGCATGCTTTATAATTGAACCACTAGTTAATGTAACCTCTTTTATACCATGCTATCAAAATAATCCTCATTTAATGCCCTACACATTGGTGTACATCATATCATGCATTGCATTCTTGTTATATTAATTCAGAGTTTGAAGGGACACAAACTGCCAGCCCACTCTAATATGCAAAATACCATGCTCAAAGACAAAGTCATAAACTGTCCCTTGAAAGTCTAAGTTACCACTGGCTCACTGACCCACTGGAAGAGTGACCTCCACAGAAGTTAAAGGCCACTTTTCCAGTGACCTCCCTCTTCTTATCCTCTATTCTGTGCGTCTTCTGGTTGCTGTTCATGTGGGACCTCACCAGGCCTCAAACCATCAAGCCAAGACTCTCCCAACAGTAACAGAGTCAGACTAACATCAACGAAGTCTCGACACCCTTCACTCAACCCGGAAGAATTGAACTGCTGAACATCAAGACTTTCTCCTGAAAATGCATATCCGGACGCACGTTCAATGGCTAAGGCATTGCAAGTATCGTACAATTAACTAACTAAGCAGAGGTTTAGTGTAAGTGGTAGACCCCTTGTTAACAAGGTGCTTTAAACTAAGAAACTGATAGTTCTGTTCAGATGGTTAAATAATTATTTTCCATAGCTTCATTCTGGTTCCAGTTTCATTCACTTTCACTGTCCATTTTACCCATCCCATGTATGCGTGATTATGTGTTATGTGTTTTTTGTAGATTGTTTATGTGTTTGTGATTTAGTTAAATAACTTTTGTGCACATCTTACACGAGTTTTGATTGTTTCCTGCTTGTAAATCAACATCACTTTAACAATGCGATCACAGCTACATGCTAACAAAGAGTTATTTTTCAATGACCATGCAAAAATCCTTTCTGAGAGTTGATAGACGATCAATGGTGTTTGCTGGACGAACAGATTAATTGATTGTAATATTAATTCAGATACATCAAATTAATTCTATTAACCTATCCACATATTTTATAATTTATCATAACAAGTTATAATTAATTATTAATATTTCCCTTTTGAGCTAATTTGCATATTAGCACATGTCTGAAAATTACTTTTATCCTCAAAGTTCTCATACACTAAAATTAAATGTGATAGAAATATCAATCTCTTCTGAACTGCTGTGTGATTTTCTTCTTGGTAAACATATAGTATAAATGTTTTATAAATTATTAAAGGCTCACTCAGTAATTTTGTCCTCATTAATTTCACACAGAAATGTATTGTTACATTACAACATTTTAGGTTATTGAACACTTGTGGCTTGTGGAATAGATAGTACCTGTAAAGGAGAATCTTATTTTTGTTGTTTTTATTTATTTATTTGGTTACACTATTTTAAGACATCCCTGCTACAGTGTAATTATACATTTAGGTACTGAGTAATATTAATTAACAACATGTATACTGTTTTTATACTGGTTACAAGGTTTGGTTTAAGGTTAGTTTTAGTTTTTCTCGATTGCTTAAACACTATAACCAGGCTTTTGAACTAAAATTTCAAAACCATAACGCCATTTATCAAAAAGCACACCCATTTCACTAAACTATAAACACTATTCCCTGTTTTGACACATGAGTCAGATTTGTTGAACTGTCACTGCAAAACTCTACACACAAATCCCTTCATTTCTCATTGCTTAGACCATGTTGTCATTTAGAAAGCACTAGCATTCAAAATTGTTCACTCAAGTCAGCACAGCTTCAGCTCAGTTAGCACACAATTACCCAGGTGGAAACACTAAGAGTCAAAATTTAACACACATCAATCAGATCCTTCAATAGATATATAAAAGGGCCCAAATCAGTTTATTGCGTTTTGGAACAATGGATCCAGAAAGACATGAAGGAAGAGGGATAAGAATGAGGAGGAGGAAGGGCAAGGACAAGAAGACAAGCAGTGTCAGATGAAATTCAAGCCACTCTAGTTGCCCATGTCTTTATCAATGGTATGACTATGAGGGAGGCTGGGCTACGAGTAAGGCCAAATTTGAGTCGCTTTACCGTCGCCTCGAGAACCTTCAGGGAGGTGTGGTGGCAAACAAAATTCTATCACTGAATAAGAGACAAACATTTCCAATAGTCTTTGATGAGGTGTTTTTTCTTGCAAGAAAAGGCCAGCAGTCGTACAGTCACACAGAGTGGCTGCAGAGTGTGACCGCGAAGGGAGGGTTTCCTTTCTCCTTTATAGTCTTGACTCCCAGAATGTTATCTTTCTAGGTATTTCAACCATATGTGGAACATTCTTAGACGTGTCCATCATTTTGTATCCTTGAGTGGAGGCCCTCCTGTTACATCCCAACACTCTTTACCATTCCAATACAATTCCATATTAGAATAAGGTTTGTGTGTGCTCTTTTACTGCCATATGATGGTCACACACATCTTACTGTAAGTAAATAAAAAAAAATAGAGGAGAGAGTAAAAAAAAAAAAAAGAGTAAAAAAAAAAAAGAGTAAAACAGAAAAAAAAAATGTTTTTGTGTGTGTGTGTTTTCTGTGTATGAATAAAAATGTGCCAATGTATCCACTGGTTGTGTCTTTTGTGTTCATCATGTAAAAAGGTTTGTGAGGGCGGGAACCACAAGCAACATAACTTACCAGTTTTGGAAATGTTGTTTTGAATTTATTGCACCAGTGTCTTTAGACTATGTTGTAGTGTGTGTGATTTTGAGGGCTTGTGTGTCCTGTCTGAGGGCAAAGTTTGGTTTTTCAGCAAGAGTGAATGGTTTTGAGTGTAGAGCTTCATTTTGACCTGAAAATAGGATGTTTGGGGAATTGGGTGAGACGTTATGGATTTGTGTTTCTAGTTTTGAGAATACGAGGCATAGTTTCAAGAAATGTGTTTAAGCAATCGAGAAAAACTGTAAGTAATTTACAATTACTAAGGTAAGTACATGTAACAAGGACACAGCAAAATAAAGTGTTACCCTTTTTTTTGTTGCTTTTGTGTGATTGTGAATCTGCACTGCTTGGTGTCAGTGTCCAAGTTCAAGAACACTGGCATTGAACAGGAGGTCAAAGAGGTTTGCTGGTATGTCTCCAATAATGCTTGCTGATGGATGTAATAACAACTCTACTAATTAACAAAATCTAGCAGCAAAAAGCATATTTCTACATTCAAAAATATTGGTATTCTGACAAATAACTGTATGCAAGCAACCTTTAAACATTTACATTTCATTATATTAAAGTAGGTGGTTTATAGTGCCTGATTCTTAATTTGTAGGACTCTTAAATATTTTAAATGAATTAGTATTTCCCCTTTCTGCTGATTTTCACGTCACAGCTCAGCTTTCTGAATGGCTTGAGGGTGTGCACATTCTTGGTTGTGACATAGAGCTTTCTTGGCTGGTGTTTGTGCCAATGATCAGGCACAGTCAGGCCTCTTTCGACACTGACCACTCTTTGAAATGGCCATGTACTGCCTTATTCTAACACATGCAGATACATACAAACCCACAAATAAACATGATGTTGCTTTAGAACAATGGGGTATTTGTGAGCATTTGAGAAGCAGCACTAGGCCATATCCAGTGAGAGTTACCGAGAATTTTGAGAAAGATGGAAAGTGATTCACATGCACACTGCCTAACGGTCTGTGAACAAAGCCTTCAGACACAGCCCTCCTTCTTACCCATCTACTGTAGAATACAATACAGGGAATAGTCATGAAGCTAAAACATTTCTGACATACATCAGCATCATGACAGAATTAGTTTGTATTGGTATATGATTTGAACATATATTTAACATTTGAACATATATATGATTTTGTACATATTTTTATTTTAGATTTTAGTTTTTTTTTTTGTTTGTTTTTTACCTATGGCATCAATTTTCTTTAAGCATGTGCGTGATTGCATTTAATGATTAAATTGCGCTTTAATTTTGTGAGACCGCACAAGACCCTTCCCCGCTTTGTCATCCCTTGTCTACAAACTCAAGCAAATTCAGTGCAAATTCAATCCACATCATACAATTGTAATCACAGTCTAAATGCATTAGTTACACTTTTGAGCTGCATTAAACAATGAATCAAACAATTTACAATACAACTCTTTTATTAAATTAAGTATAAGAAATAAGTTTTTTTTTTTTTTTAAACCTATTAATGTGACAAAACAAGCACATCCACTATAGTCACTTGGACTATTTTAACAATGTCTTTAATAACTTTTCTGGGCTGGCAAGTTTTGATCCCATAGAAGCCTATGGAGGAGTGAGCCAGCTCTCAAATTTCATCAAAAATATCTTAATTTGTGTTCCAAAGATGAACGAAAGCCTTACAGGGTTGGAACAACATGAGGGTGAGTAGTGACAGAATTTTCATTTTTGGGTGAACTAACCCTTTAACAAATGAAATGATTAGTGTGTCACAGTGGCTGCAAAACAACTGTTTGACCTTGAATTGTTTAAAAACTGTCTCAATGTGTTTTTCAATTAGAAGGAAGGAAATGAATGGTTTTATAATTAAGATAAATCAAAAGACAATAGAGACAGTTATTGATTTTAAATATTTAGGTGTTATTTTAGATTCTCAATTGAAATTTGATGTGCATGTAAAGAGGCTGTGTAGAACAATCAGAACAAACCTTAATTGTTTTTATTTGACTAGGCCATATATATCCCTAAAAGCAACCAAGTTATGCATGCAATGGTCTTCTCACATTTATTTTATTGTGTAACTGTCTGGAGTCAGGTTTCTCAAATGACTATGAAACCAGTTAGATGTTTAAACAAATTTTGGACAAGAAACCAATCATCATTGTATCATTGTATTGCATCATTGTAATATTTTACAAAAATATAGTTTGCTTAGTTTAAAAAAATGTATAAATATGTCTCTCATTAAAATGTTTTTTAAATGTGTAAATAATCTTGCTCCAGATATCATATGCCAATTACTATCAAAACAGAGTACAAGGGGGTCACTACAAGTGGTGCAACTAATCAGAATTGCACAGTAGGGCCTACCGAAAAGAAAAACTAAATTTGCACAATCCACATTTTCAGTTCAGGGTATACTGCTTTGGAACAGCCAACAAGTTGAACTGAAAATGCAAACAGAGTTGAATATTTTTCAAAGAAATCTAAAAAAGCTTTCTTTTGTCTTTTTTTTTTTTTTTTGTGTGGTTATTGTTTTATTATTGTAAAAAAAAAAAAAAAAAAAAAAAAGCCTAACCAGGGACTGGGGATGCAAATTAGCTTTTGGCTAGAAGCCTGTATGTGGAGCATTGGCTGCTGGAAATTTTAGCAATGTTTCTGCATTGTCCCTGCTAAATAAACTAATACATAAACCAATTCCTAGAAATATTGTTTTTTCAGTTTCCTAAGTTGTAGTTCGAGGGTGGATCTGCTGAATGACTTCAGACGGCATTTGAGCACAAAGATTCTGCATGATCTGGTTACAGACAGACTTCTGAGGCAGCATATTGTTCTAATGATCTACAACAAATTAGAGATAGCTTTGGTAATAACTAAGCAAATATTTAAATCACTAAAAAAACACTCATTAGAAATAAAGTCAAAAGTTGAAAAGTTGTTCAAAAACATACATTTACACACAAACTGACCTTCAATCACAACAAAATATATATTTTTTTAGCTCATCTGTTAAAGAACTGAAATCACAGAATTGTGTGATATCATAGGTAGCGAACGAAACGTATATGCTGCCTTAAAAAAAAAAAAAATCGATCAGATGAAGGTGGCTGAGGATGTGTCTGGCTGCTTTCCTATTTCTGCATGGTGCCTGTAATCCAGTCTGGGATGCAAAAACAAAGCAGGAGAAGGCTATTCTGAAAGGGCCTGCAGACCTCCTGCTCTTCTAAACACAGTGAATGCTAATTTAAGAGCTACTTAAAGAGTCAATAACTACTCTAGGCTGACTCTGAGGGTTCAAATGGAGCCTCAACCTTCCAGGACCACAGACAAGTCCCAAGAAGGAACTTGCTTTCTGGCACTGCGAAAAATGGAGACACCAAGGGATGGCTTCTCACAGGAGCTCTAACAGAACCTAGATCCTAGAACCAGACTCAGGCTGGCCAAATCAGAGCCACTAATGATAGATGGGCTCGGTCTTGGCGAACCCTGACTAGAACTTCCAGGAGCAAAGCTATTAGAGGAAAGGCGTACAGAAGCCACATCTGTAACCTGTCGTCTAGCCCCAACAGAGCTGTAGGTGTGAGGGCAAATCAGAGGGGACAATTAGGTTGACGACTCAAACCAATTCCTCTTGGCTATACCTCTGCCATATGGACTCCATCACCTGTGGGTGGAGTCGCCATTCCTCGGGCCTCAGCCCCTGCCTAAACAGGATGCCTGCTCCCAGATTTGCATGCTCTGGAACATTTGAGAAACCATTTTTAAGGCTCTATGAGTCATAAGGGGAGGGATATGACTCAGAATTTTTTTCTCAAATGTTTTTAATGCCTTAGCCTAGCCTGATGCTGCCCTTAACGGCGGGATCGACTCCACACATGCAGGAGATAAACATGCCTGCATCATGGTCGAATTCCATGCTTAATCTAGAAAAGTGGTACCCTGACTTGAAGATACCCTTACGAAAAAAAAGTTTATTCAAGTGTTCTATTAGTATACTTCTTTTAAACTAAAAATAAGAAAGTATACTTTCAGTCTACATTTTATATACTTCTCAAAAATATACTTTATGTACTTCTCAGACATATACTTAAAATTACACTTAAGTACTTGACTTAGGCTATACTGAGAGAAAAGTCCAAGTATATTTGGCCTGTACTTGTACTCAGTCTTTTGATCGAGATATACTTAAAAGTATAATTAAAGCTACACTGTGTGATTTTTACCCCCATCTAGCGGTGAAATTGTATATGACTACCCAGTGAATATTAGTTTCTGTTCCTCTCAATTCCGAGGGCGTTTTAACTCCTACGGTGGCCGTATTATTCCAAGATTAACATGGCTTCCAGTTATCGACTTCGTCCATGACAATAATAAACAATACGTCTAAAATGAATAAAACTACAGGACAGATGTCAGGAGGTAAACGTCACCCTTGGAATCGGCTATCCCAGCATAATCAGATTAGGCTAACGTTACAATGTGTACAAAGTAAAAGCAATTAAAAATAACTAAAATTTACAGTGTCCTTTTTTTTATATAGCTTAAAAAATTGCGCCTTTAAAACTATTCCTCTCCTGTGATCCGTCGCAGCACAGATTTATGTTACAAGGTAAACAATACTTTTTCACCATTGACGCGAGGATGAAGTTATACTAGAGGTCGTTCTGGCGTTATGCACAACCATGCTATGGTTAGACAAGCAACTATAAAACTTCGAATTTATACAAATGAATTACAACAGGCTGAATTACCTGTCGAGAAGAAAGCAGGCAACCTCGGCGTCCGTTTTAAAATCTTTTCTCCTCGTGAGCTTTTTCCATCTGGGAAAAGTTACTCCAATATTGACTATGGTCTTGCTGATTTGTCTGTCGCGTTGACGTTTTAATTCTCTCTTTCAAATGTGACGCACGCAAGCACACACACACACACACACACACCACACTATCTTTCAAATCTGCCGGCACTCGCGAGCTCGCGAGTAATCTCCCCCTCGCATTCGTCACGGTGTCACTGAGTGAAAAACGCAAAAGGCGAAGCTTGAATTTACAGGTATGTCCCTCTTTGGCTAATGTAGTTTCAAGATGGAGGGGCAACATGGCGACCGGCATTCGAACCCCTCACCCGTATGTACTTTCAATGGCAGATTATAAACTTACGAGAATACTTTATTACTTGAAAGAAGTAAATATACATTAATGAGCACATATATTTTTGAAAGAACTAAGTGTTTTTTGCTAAGAATCAACTAAAAAAGTTACACAGTGTAGCTTTAAGTATTCAAAGTATAGGCCTACTAGGCTTGTAGTTGTGTTAATTCTTTTGATCGAGTAGCCAATATACTTTTTTTTTTTTACATAGTTTTTCATACACAGTCTTATGAAACTTACATTGTTTGAAAATATTGATTAGAATATTGATATAAAACAGATATGTTTTTAATTCTGCGTATCTGAATTTTTGTTTAGGCTAGTCCACTGGTAGTGTATAGGAATTTACTCTAATTCTACTTTTCCCCATCATTGACTGACTTTTCCAGCTGTCTATGTTTTCACTGTTATACAGTAGGGGGCGCTATGACATCTTCTTGTACAGAATCTCTCCGGATCAAAATACAGGAGAAGAAGAAGCTGAAACAAGTGATAGAAGATTGCTCACTCAAATGTAAATTCAAATGTTGATCATCAAACATTAAACAGCATGTAAATCAAAACTGCTTAATATTACCAAATGAAATGAAGCGTAACCCATGAAGAGAAAACGACTGTGAAGCTTTGGGGGTGTTGGACTCGATCTACTCCATTAGTAGCCGCGTTTCCATTACCCTTCAAATTGCGCAAATTGAAATTGCGAATTGAAAATACGCTCAATGGAAACATGTCAATTTCGCAAAACCTCCCATTTATCGCAAAAAAGTTTTTACACTCGCATGAGGTGGCTTTTCAGGCAATTCGAAAAAGAAATATTTCGCAAAACTGCAATGGAAACAGTTTTTGCGCATTTACAGGTCACCTGACGTAGAAGGCGCGGTGTGTTTGGACAGAATACGAGACAAGAGTTCTTTATTGAATTCATAAAAGACAAAAGAATGACAGAAATACTGAATTCTAAACCTCAAAGAAATGCCACAATCAAGACCTCGGAGCAGAAATGAGTGAGAAAAACCCAGAAACACTTCATATACACTAATCACATGCACGCTCACAGCAGGCATGTGATTGGCTAAGGACAAAAAAGCAGGAAAATATACCCCCCCCCCCCCCCCCCAGAGAGAGGTTATCAAAGTCCTCGCCCCGCGGCAAATATCCAGATACTTACATAATTGTGATGAATTTAATCCTTTGTAAGTGATCATTTTGCAGTGTAAGATTACAGTTAACACCTTTAAATATTACATAAATGTATTATGTATGTATGTATAAATCTGCAGCAAAAAGTAATTCTTGAAAAAATCTGCACAGTAATTTTATCAAATCTTCTAAACATGTTAATAAAAATAAATATTAACATATTAGTATTATTAGTACTAATAATAGTACTATTAGTACTCTTATAAAATTCAACCAGGCAATCATACATTTCACAATTTTATATTTATACATGAATGTCAAGAATTCAGAAGTGTGTATATTTATATAGCCTACACTACACTACACAGAAATAACATACAATTAAATTATGCTTATTTTAAATGTATTGTGCAGGCTAGGTATACAAAAATATAGGCTTTTAATAATATTTCAGTGCGCAAAACTATTAAAATATGAAACGCTTCAAAACAGAGCGCACAAAGCGCGTATGCGCATCGCGGGCGCAGAATGATGTGCTCAAAGCAACGTGGAGTCACAGTGTTCAGCGCTGCGCTGCACAAGTGCGCATTTAAAAGTTCACGGCACAAAGCGAAGAAATGTCGAGCGCACAAATCCTAGTGTCTATCTGTCCAACAGTTTATTGATCATTTGTTTCTTCACAGTTTTAAATTCCAGTTATTGTGCGTTTGATACCGATTTAGTCCTAACAGATTTAGATCTAACAGGCACACGGTAGCGAGTCGTTTAAAAACAGCAACAAACTCCAACAAAATAAAGTCATTTTATGCAAATCCACAGCCTTTTCTCTACAGATCAAGCATTATAATGTGAATATCATATTGGAGAGAGTTTTACCGTGCTTGTATGCTGCTGTAACCGGACGAGGCGCGCGCGCTGTTTGAATACTGAATGGAGAATGACTGACAGCCGCAGAGGAGGGAAAACGAGTTTTCGTAAACTTTAATGATGTAAATAGACTTCTGTCTCTCACATTAAGCTATGAAATAGGCTTCAGATGAATTTGTCACCCAAACTGACGTGAAAAAGCGGGAGGCGCCGAAAAGCGCGCTGTTTGCATCCCTGTAAAAATGCAACTCTTTGCCATCTGTAAGCATGGTGACCTATTCCTTTTTTACAGTCTATGATGGTGACGTGCCTCCCGCCACGTGACTGTGACGTGTGCCATCAAAGTACCGCGAGAGCGATTCGAGAGGAGCCGGAGAACTCAGCCAGTGCAGCTTCTCAAGAGCAATTATGTTGCACACACAGAAGAGGCAGTGTTTTCTGGTGGCACATATAGTGTTTATTTTTGTCACACTGTATCTGCAAAATCAACAAAGACAACAATAAAATTAACAATATGTTGATATGGCTGGCAGTGTGACCTCTTCTTTATCAATAGTGAAACTCTGTTCAATAAACTCACATAGGCCTATACACATTACTCTGATATACATTTCTCAGATCTACAGTATGTCAGGAAATAAGAACATGTGCATTTCACTAACTGATATTAATCTTTCAGTAATCAGATACTAATGCTCAATTCACATTTAAACTGTATACAAGCACTTAAAGTACCTAAATTTAACTATATGTGATTGTAAGCTCTGTTCTTTAAATAGCATTAACGTTAGGCTATATAACTCTGAATGACTACAAACTCTCTCAATAGCATCTTAATAGTCACATACCCACAATGACTGAATGTCATGACACAAACGAATTACAGATCAAATGTTGCTTAACTAACTGTAACATTGTGTGCATTAAATTGATAATCATTCTGAGATCGCGATCTACCGCGCGACCGAGTAGGCCGCATTCCAGCCGCGGCGATCACTCGCACGGAATTCCAGCCGCGGGTGCGTCGATGCGGTTATTTTTACCGATTAACCACACAAATGCATCAAACAAACAAATCAACTTCACATTTAAACATTATAAAACAGTTGCGATGTCCCATCACTCATCTTACCTGCAAAATCAACAAAGACAACAATAAAATGAACAATATCATTAGACATTCTCTGATGATATGGCTGGCAGTGTGACTTCTTTATCAATAGTGAAACACCCTGCAGCTCACCACTGCTCCCTAACGTCACCCGCCCGTATTCGCAGGTTTAAGTGATATTAACATAGACATCTTTACTTAATAAATGGTAACCAACTATACATAATAACAATAACACATATGAATAACAATACATAAGAGTATTTGAATTTATATGACTATTTAAGTATAATAAAAAAAAAAAGACTTTATATAACCACTTGAATCTACAGGCTTGTTCGACTTCATGCAGCTCTGCGCAGACCGATTGGCGGCTGACTTGAAGCAGTGCATGCCGGTTAGAAATTTTGTCCGACGGACTTGATGCAGCGCCGACACCACGTGACTGTGACGTATGCCATCAAAGTACCGCGAGAGCGATTTGAGAGTAGCTGGAGAACTCAGCCAGCGCAGCTTCTCAAGAGCGGCTGCAGGATGATGACACAGCTGTTCCAACTTCCATGATTGGCCGGATTCACTGCATGACAACGATCACGTGTGTTTCGTGTTTATTCGAACACCTTTAGTTCCTCTAAAGCTCACAAATCAGTTTTTTATAACAGTAAACACTCTTTTCATGTAGTTGCGATGTTATATTGTGTCATGTTTATCAAATTAAAACTGATTAAAAAACGTAGACTCCACTTCATTGATAGTAGCTTATATTGAACTTTATTCTTGTTCAAACAGACGCTGTATGAAGCAGTACATAAAGTATTGAATGAAAATGTCTCTGAAACATCTGTGCATTATTAGGCAAATATTGCATTTATTTCACTTCAGCTGTGGTAAAGTATGCAAACACCACGTGAGCGGTCACTTCGGGAACCAGAAAGTGTCCGACTTCACGTCTCCGTTTGCAGCTCCTCCCCGCCTGCACGCGGCTACTCTCGCCGATCGGTTACATCCAGCCGCAGCCGATGTCGAACACACCTAACACCTGCACAAGCTCTGATGACGACACAGCTGTTCCACAATTGGCCGGATTCACCTCATGACAATGATCACGTGTGTTTCGTGTTTATTCGAACCATAGACTGTAAAAAAAGATGGACGACGCCCCTTCGCTATTTGGACGACGGCCCTACTATTTATGAAGGCTATATCCTTAACACCAAGTATATCTGCTGACTCTGTTGATTTTCTCCTTGATTCTTTTAACTCAAAAGTTAAAAGTGTAATTGATGATATTGCTCCTGTCAAAGTCAGGAAGAAGAATGGCAGACAAAAAGCACCTTGGAGAAACTCAACAGCAGTGCAAAATATGAAAAGACAATGCAGAAAAGTAGAGCGCATGTGGCGGAAGACAAAACTTGTAGTCCATTATAACATCTACAAAGACAGCATCCATGCTTTTAATATGGAACTAGGCAAAGCTAGACAGAATTTCTTCTCAAATATTATAAACAGTAATTTAAACAACACACGCACTCTTTTTGCTACTGTAGAGAGACTGACAAACCCCCCCAAGCCAGATTCCCAGTGAAATGCTCTCAGACAACAAGTGCAGTGAGTTTGCTTCTTTCTTCTCTGAGAAAATCAATAATATCAGAAAGGTGATCAGCACATCCTTGAGTTGCCCTGGGGTCAGACAGATCAAACCGCCTGAGAAAGTAGTTACTATGTCTGATTTCAAAGAAATTGATGGCAAAATTTTGGAAGAAACCGTACAGCACCTTAAAACATCAACCTGCGCTCTTGACACACTTCCCACATCATTTTTCAAAAGTGTGTTTAACAGTTTAGAAGCAGATCTCCTAGAAGTGGTAAATGCCTCACTTCTCTCTGGGAGTTTTCCAAACTCCCTGAAAACTGCTGTTGTCAAGCCCCTCCTGAAAAAGAGCAATCTGGATAAGACCATATTAAGCAACTATAGGCCGATCTCAAATCTTCCTTTCATAGGCAAGATCATTGAAAAAGTTGTCTTCAATCAGCTGAACAAATTCTTATGCTCGAATGGATACTTTGACAATTTTCAATCTGGTTTCCGACAGCACCACAGCACAGAGACAGCGCTCATAAAGATAATAAACGATATTCGCTTAAATACTGATTCAGGCAAAATATCAGTGCTGGTACTACTCGACCTCAGTGCTGCATTTGACACTGTCGATCATAACATACTTCTTGACAGGCTGGAAAACTGGGTGGGGCTTTCTGGGATAGTCCTAAAATGGTTCAGGTCATACTTAGATGGGAGAGGTTATTATGTGAGTATAGGAGATCATAAGTCTGAGTGGACATCCATGACATGCGGAGTCCCTCAAGGCTCAATTCTTGCGCCACTCCTGTTCAACCTGTAGATGCTCCCAATGAGCCAAATAATGAGAAAGAACCAAATTGCTTACCACAGCTATGCAGACGACACACAGCTCTACTTAGCCCTATCGCCTAACGATTACAGCCCCATTGACTCCCTGTGCCAATGCATTGATGAAGTCAACAGTTGGATGTGTCAAAACTTTCTTCAGTTAAACAAAGACAAAACTGAAGTCATTGCGTTTGGAAACAAAGATGAAGTTCTCAAGGTGAATGCATACCTTCACTCTAGGGGTCAAACAACTAAACATCAAGTCAGGAATCTTGGTGTGACACTAGAGTCAGACCTTAGTTTCAGTAGTCATGTCAAAGCAATAACTAAATCAGCATACTATCATCTGAAAAATATTGCAAGAATTATGCTTTGTTTCCAGACAAGACTTAGAGAAACTTGTGCATGCTTTCATCACCAGCAGGGTGGATTACTGTAATGGACTCCTCACTGGCCTTCCCAAAAAGACCATAAGACAGTTGCAGCTCATACAGAACGCTGCCGCCAGGATTCTGAGCAGAACCAGAAAATATGAACACATCACACCAGTCCTCAGGTCTTTACACTGGCTCCCAGTTAAATTTAGGATTGATTTTAAAGTATTATTACTGGTATATAAATCATTCAATGGCCTAGGACCTCAATACATTGCAGATATGCTCACTGAATATAAACCAAACAGATCACTCAGATCACTAGGATCATATCAGCTAGAAATACCAAGGGTTCACTCTAAGCATGGCGAGACCGCTTTTAGCTATTATGCCAGCCGCAGCTGGAACCAGCTTCCAGAGGAGATCAGATGTGCTCCTACTGTAGTCACATTCAAATCCAGACTCAAAACACTTCTGTTTAACTATGCATTTACTGAATGAGCACTGTGCCAATGTTCGTCCGACTGTTTGTACTGTACTGTATTTTATTTTTTATTTTTCTAAACTGTTTTAATTATTCTTATTTCTTTTTATTATTTTAATTTCTTCTATGTAAAGCACTTTGAATTGCCATTGTGTATGAAATGTGCTATATAAATAAACTTGCCTTGCCTTGCCTTGCCTTGCCTTCGCTCTCTTCCATTGATGAGAACTGAAGCCGCCAGCGTCCCGATATGGCGCTGACATATTGGAACTTGAGTCTGCGCAGTAGCGATCTCGGGACCAGACCTGCACAGTCGTGAGCAGGAAGTAAAGCTGCGAAATCAACGCTCCACCCTCACTCTCGCGGAATGCACTCAGGGAGAGTGGATTCTGCACACTTTTTTAAAAATTGATTGCAGTACGACAAGAGACTTGTTAAAATAAAGTAAATACAATCTCCTCAGTCCTCCGAAGATCCCGAAAAAAATGTCCGTTGGTGCTTCAGTGACTACTTCGCTCAGAGAACCTGTCAATCACAGCTGTCAATCATGACGTTACACCACCGCATCACGTAACTAACTAAAAACCAACTTGTTTTTGAAACAGACACTTGAACTTACATCAGCGTGATAAAAACAACAGCAAATGAAAGAAACCACCTTTGGAAAAAAGATATTTGAAGTGTAATTTAATTGTTTAGTTGGTCTCACGTCCCGTTGAATAACAAGGGGAGGCGGGGCTTATGACCTATACTAGGACCAGCCACCGGGGGGCGATCGAGACGTTTTGGCTTCACTTTTCAGGGCTTGTGCGGCACGCTTGATTCGAACACCTTAGGTGTGTTCGACATCGGCTGCGGCTGGATGTAACCGATCGGCGAGAGTAGCCGCGTGCAGGCGGGGAGGAGCTGCAAACGGAGACGTGAAGTCGGACACTTTCTGGTTCCCGTGGTGACCGCTCACGTGGTGTTTGCATACTTTACCACAGCTAAAGTGAAATAAATGCAATATTTGCCAAATAATACACAGATGTTTCAGATACATTTTCATTCAACACTTTATGTAGGCTACTGCTTCATACAGCGACTGTTTGAACAAGAATAAAGTTCAACATAAGCTACTATCAATGAAGTGGAGTCTACGTTTTTTAATCAGTTTTATTTGATAAACATGACACAATATAACATGACAACGACATGAAAAGAGTGTTCACTGTTATAATAAACTGATTTGAGAGCTTTAGAGGAACTAAAGGTGTTCGAATAAACACGAAACACACGTGATCGTTGTCATGCGGTGAATCCGGCCAATCGTGGAACAGCTGTGTCGTCATCAGCCCTCGTGCAGCCGCTCTTGAGAAGCTGCACTGGCTGAGTTCTCCGGCTACTCTCGAATTGCTCTCGCGGTACTTTGATGGCATACGTCACAGTCACGTGGTGTCGGCGCTGTATCAAGTCGGACAAAATTTCTAACCGGCATGCACTGCTTTAAGTCAGCCGCCGATCGGTCTGCGCAGAGCTGCATGAAGTCGAACAAGCCTCTTTAGTTCCTCTAAGCTCACAAATAATTTTTTATAACAGTAAACACTCTTTTCATGCAGTTGCGATGTTATATTGTGTCCTCTTGTTCAAACAGACGCTGTATGAAGCAGTACATAAAGTATTGAATGAAAATGTCTCTGAAACATCTGTGCATTATTAGGCAAATATTGCATTTATTTCACTTCAGCTGTGGTAAAGTATGCAAACACCACGTGAGCGGTCACTACGGGAACCAGAAAGTGTCCGTTTGCAGCTCCTCCCCGCCTGCACGCGGCTACTCTCGCCGATCGGTTACATCCAGCCGCAGCCGATGTCGAACACACCTATCGGCTGCCGCTGGATGTAACCGATCGGCGAGAGTAGCGCGTGCAGGCGGGGAGGAGCTGCAAATGGAGACGTGAAGTCGGACACTTTCTGGTTCCCGTAGTGACCGCTCACGTGGTGTTTGCATACTTTACCACAGCTGAAGTGAAATAAATGCAATATTTGCCTAATAATGCACAGATGTTTCAGAGACATTTTCATTCAATACTTTATGTACTGCTTCATACAGCGTCTGTTTGAACAAGAATAAAGGTCAACATAAGCTACTTTCAATGAAGTGGAGTCTACGTTTTTTAATCAGTTTTAATTTGATAAACATGACACAATATAACATCACATCAGTTTTATTTGATAAACATGACACAATATAACATGACAACGACATGAAAAGAGTGTTTACTGTTATAATAAACTGATTTGAGAGCTTTAGAGGAACTAAAGGTGTTCGAATAAACACGAAACACACGTGATCGTTGTCATGCGGTGAATCCGGCCAGTCGTGGAACAGCTGTGTCGTCATCAGCCCTCGTGCAGCCGCTCTTGAGAAGCTGCGCTGGCTGAGTTCTCCGGCTACTCTCAAATCGCTCTCGCGGTACTTTGATGGTACACGTCACAGTCACGTGGCGTCGGCGCTGCATCAAGTCGGACAAAATTTCTAACCGGCATGCACTGCTTCAAGTCAGCCGCCGATCGGTCTGCGCAGAGCTGCATGAAGTCGAACAAGCCTGATGTCGAACACACCTATACTTACCAACGTCCGTTGCCATGATTTTTGGATTGACTTATCGCGAGAGGAAAAAAATGACGTTTTAGTCGCATAACATCGGTTAATGGAAACGCCGTCATTTCGCAATAGTTTTTTATCGATATTTAGAAAAAAATCGCAAAAGTTTTGCGCGAATCTTTAATGGAAACGCGGCTTGTGTTTTGATCATCGTTCTGAATCTGATCAAGTCGTAGTCTTTGACAAAATTGTGATCTCAACTTTTTTGTTTAAAATGTTGCCTTTCTTTATGAAACTTACAGACATTCAAGTGTTGATAAAAAAAGGATGCATGAAGCTAATAAAATGTTTTTCAAATTAGAGTAGGCTACAGTTAAAGGTATTTTTCAAGTATAAAAAAAAAATCTACATTTGAACATAGTAGTATACTGCAAGTGCAAAAATAATATATAAATAGTAAACTATAAGTATAGCTATTATGTATACATCTTTAAAAAAAAAAAAAGAAAAGAAAAAAACATTAAATGGCATTTTCTGGAGTTTTGTGCAAAGAAATGGAGAGTCTTACATGATATTTGAAAAACTGCAAGGTTAAGAGCACTTTGCATTGTTGTAGTATCAACAGGTAGGACATTTAGCATTTACATTACTGTTAATCAGCAGCGGTGGAATGTAACGAAGTACAAATAACCCATTTCGTTACTTTACTGAAGTACATTTTTCATGTATCTGTACTTAAGTAGAATCAATAGTGTATACTTTTTTTTGTGATTGTTTTTTTTGTTTTTTTTTTAAATAATAACATTATAATGTTGGATGACAGCATGAATACCAATAAAAGAAAAATACACAAAACACACAAAGGACACAAGGAAGGGTAACTTAAAGGGAACATACAAATAAACCCCGGCAGCCAATTACAGCACATAATAATGCATCATCAATTTAAAACAATTCTTTTAGAGCTTGGGCTGTACTACTCCAATAAGTGACCGTTTGTATTCTAGCCCCATTAATCCTTGCAGTGCTGCGTTCTAAACAAGCAATATAATGAAAAGACAGCAGCCAGAATCTTCTAAGATCCATGTCAGGAGTGAACCATTGCTGTATAATTGTTTTTTTTTAGCAGCAGTGAAACCAGACATTAAAGGGGTGGTTGATTGCGATTTCACTTTTTTCATTTTAAATAGTGTGTACTGTTGCTGCTGGTGTATGAACAGTATCTGCAAAGTTGCTGCGCTGAAAGTTCAACGTAAGCAGAGATATCTTCTTTTAAAAATCAGGAAGTTTAATGCCTACAAAAACGACTCGAATGGGACTACAACGAGATACTTCCCGGGTTTTATACGTAACTATCCCACATCAACCCTCCCTCCGGAATATGCAAAAAAGGGGGCATGGTCATATTTCTGCAGCTTTGTCGAAGAGGAAGGGTTATAGTGGAGAGCTTTAGCTATGCCGTCGAAAGTGTGTTATTTTCACCCAGCTGTCAGGTCTTCTGTGTTAAGGCTTCCTACGGACGCTGTAGTTCGTCAACAATGGCTAAAATTTATGTTTGATTATGTTCCTGAAAATTACAATCGTAATTTAGCTCTCTGTGCTGCGCATTTTACGGAAGACAGCTTCCAGAATCTCCACGAATTCAATGCCGGATTCAACAAGAAACTGTTACTAAAACATGAAGCAGTTCCAACTTTAAAACCAGAGGCAGCAGTTGTTGGGCCACAACCTGTAAGTAAGACTTAATCATTTTAAATGTATTTAATTTCAGACGTAATGTTTTAGTTTTATCAAGGACGTAAACAAATGCCAGCGCTGGCTTTAGTAGCCACTTAGTTCGTGTGTCTATGACAAACGCGTACAAACATTTTAGACCTGAATTTGTAATTATGTACTAATTTTGTAAATGTATTTTCCATGTATACTTTATGACGTAATTTTTCGATTTGATCAAGAACGTAAACCAACGCTGTTTGTTTATAGTAGCCAGTTAGTTCGATGCTATTTTGTGTGTATAAGACAAACGTGTATAAAGTTAAAAAAATTACTCAGTCATGTATATTAAATGTTTAATCAGGAGAAAATCGTATCTCAAAAGCTAACAAGCAGCAGTAGCATTTTCAAGTAACAGAGTATCGAAATTCTTATATAATAATAGTAGAATAGAATAATAATAGAAAAATTTACCATTCAGAAACGTTTTGTAAGAGCCGTGTTTGCGGAGGTTCTGCTTGACTCTCTTTATTGCTGCTTTCTGGGTCTGATTCTGGCTCAAACTGATACGGCAGTATTGACACCATTATTTACATTTGACCGGAGCACATGCAACTTTCGCCGGTAAAGGTAATGGGCGTGAAGTTTCCGCACAATGTGCACTACGCAGTTTAGCCAATTACAACACACCGGCCCAACTAACCAATCTGAGCCCATTGCCTGTTTCTGAGGGAGTGGTTTCATAGAATCAGGAAGTCAACCGGTCGTTCAAATGACAGAGGAGAAAACGGCTTACAATAAAGGTGAAATTTATGAAAAATAAGGCTTTAAAAAAAAAAAAAAACCCCGAAGACATGTTATATTGCACCCCATAAACACAATCATGCAAAGAAAAAAAGCAGTAAACCACCCCTTTAACAATCTTCTCTGAACTAACGTAAAGTTGTATGAAGAATCATCATTCAACAACATAAGACTGGTCAAACTGCAACTTTGTGATATGTTTTAGTACTTGAACTACATGTTTCCAAAAATTGGATATAACTGAACAGTCCCAAAACATATGCAAAAAAAGTAGGCTACCTTTAGAGTAATAGTGCATACTTTTGACTTTTACTTCGTTACATTTTGCAGCAATTATTATACTTTCTACTCCACTACATTTCTACTACGTTTCGTTACATTTTCTGATCAGTTTTTCCCCTGCCAAAACAGGGATTGAAAAAAATCTTTTCGTGCGCGTTGGGTTCGCAACACCCCATTTCGTTTGGCGGTGCGTGCGCGGCTTTTTTTGTAACAGCGCGCGGCTCCGCATCCGAAGATGAATCTGAATCGCGTCTTTGCAAATTCGCGTTTGGTGTGAACACGCCATAAGGGGCCGATCACACTGACGCGTTTTTTGCAGTGAGAGATGCCTATTTTCAATTGGTTTCCTATCGCTGTTTATGCGCCTGCTGCGCCTCGCGTTTTACCGCCTGCTGCGCCTCGCGTTTTTGAAGTTGAAAGAAAAGCAACTCCGAGCGGAAAAAGCGCCCGACGTCATCGCGTTTTTTTCCACTGTCCAATCGAATGAATGGAGAGGCAGGCCTTCCGTTTAGTGATGAAAGCTACAGTTGCTTGAACGCCCGGAGAGTGCGATGATGGAGGATAAACTTGTGGTGCTCTTGCAGGTTACCAGGAGCTTAACGACTTCACAAACCGTAACTACCACAATGTAAACAGAAAGTAAATAAAGTTAATAAAAGGCTGATTTGACGTTTACTTGACTGACAGGATAGCTGTTTCAGTGGTTGCCTAGCAACATAAAAAACGCAGAGGACTGCTCGTTCTGTGTGATGGGGCAGTGCTGTGCACCTCGCGTTTTTAAACCTGAAAAACGCGTTAGGTGTGATTGGCCCCTAACATTATAGGCACGGGAAAACCCCTTAATGGTTAACTGTTAAAAGGACAATATATCGAATCAATTCAATGAATATCAATGAGATCACACATGTGTTAAAGTTGCTAAGAGTGGTTGCTAGGGGTGTTGTAGTGATACATAGAACCATTGGGTGAAGCGGTCATAGCCGTGTTTTATCGTGAATAAAGCACAGCTATTGACCAATCAGAATCAAGGATTGGAACTAACCGTTTTATAATGGATTTTATACGATTCTATTTGTAGTGTGGTATTGGTGGTGATGTACTAAAATAAACGTCACGTGTGGACCTTTCTTCTTCTCACCAATGATTCCTGATGGAGGACAATTACTTGAGTCGCCCCCTGTCGTTTCACAGAATAGTACAATGGCGAGCGCGTCGAGTATAAACGCCTCGTCCGTTTGGGGCTCCGCATCCGAAGATGAACGACTTCGAGCCGAATCTGGCCGAGCTCGAACTTTTCACCACACTGGCACCCAGTTTGTGCGTCTAAATTAGTTGCTTACATTTAAAAAATGAGCATACAATAGCATAAAAAGTATTTTTAATGAACATAAAGGTCCATGTTTAATAAAAATGTTAACTAAACTTAATGAAATGTTTAGTGAAATTAGAAAATATGTAAGAGATCGTTAGTTATGTTGTATACACATTCTCATATCCATATATTTTGTTTTATTGTCACAAGTAATAATCTCAGGGTTCATTCTTTTTGTAGTGAGGTATTGGTGGTGGTGTAGCAAAATAAACATTGTCACGTGTGTATAGCTTTGTTCTTCTCACCACTGAGAAGAAGAAAGCTATACACACGTGACAATGTTTATTTTGCTACACCACCACCAATACCACACTACAAAAATAATCAACCCTGAGATTATTACTCGATGGTTTAGACCAGGGATGGGCAACTTCGGTCCTGGAGGGCCACTGTCCTACAGAGTTTAGCTTCAACCCTAATCAAACACACCTGAACAAGCTAATCAAGGTCCTCAGGATTACTAGAAAATTACAGGCAGGTGATTTTTTCAGGGTTGGAGCTAAACTCTGTAGGATAGTGGCCCTCCAGGACCGAAGTTGCCCATCCATGGTTTAGACTCTAGAGGACAATTACTCGAGTCGCCCCCTATCGTTTCAAAGAATAGTACAACGGAGAGCGCGTCAAGTATAAACGCCTCGTCCGTTTGGGGAGGTGCGCGCGCAGTCAGCGGAGACTCGCGCTGCAGAGCCAGGCGAAAGTATAAACAAGGCTTCACATGTAAGGGTGGCGCTGCCAATAAAGCACCTAAAAGCTGTCACTAAGAACTGCAAAAGTAATGATTATGAATATGTAAAATATAGCAAGGATATAGCAAATGTTTATTAATAAACAAGTGTTTTCTGTGTCAGTGCCCTTCATAGATGAAGTTGACGATGCTGACTCGTGATCTTCGCAGTAGTGAACGCGCCAGAGAGAAATGCACATTTCATACGGATTACACAAGCAGCAGTCTGTTTTCTTTCGTTTTGAATTGTTCTGTTTAAAAGAAGACATTTCAGGCTTTTTATAGATATATTTCTCAGGTCTGTCAGGCAAGTAGGCTACCTTACGCTGAGTTTTGGTTCATTTATGAGACGAGCTCCAGTTCACAAGCCGGCGCCTCCGTGTCGTGTTTATCTATTGTCTGCTATATTTACTTTATTTACTCTATTAAATCCAGGCAATTGGTTGATGAAACATTGATTACAATTAAGATACAATAATACAAAACGAAATTCATTTTAAAGTAAGGCTTTGCTTTCTGTTTGAGGTCTCAGTGAAAGTTACAGTCTTTTAGTGCCGCTTTCAGAGCGGTCCCGTCCGTAACATTGTTTTTTCCTCATAAATGTGAACATGAAAAATAAAATAAAATGACTATGTTATGTTTTGTGGAGAGCCAACCCTTCTTCATCCGGTGGGTAGTACTTTGGTTTGCAGTGTAGGCTAATTCACAGAATTACAAAAAAATATTTTGCCACCTAAAAGTTAAAGATTTTTTGTGTCACGTCCACAGCATGTGTAGCCTATTTCCCTCATATTTCAATATATTGGTATTAAATGCATTTTCTGAGAATTTATATTTCAAGTTTTTACTGCAAATTTCACGTCCATAACGCTGGAATTGACATCACTTGATTACACATTGTATTACCTTGTTATGATATAGTGACCCATACAATGTGCCAAACATATTTTCCTTACCTTGTCATTCAAGGCCAGGGCACTTTTTGTACAACCAGCGTTGTGCTGAACTTGACAAAATTGATCGGCAGCCAGCAGCTTGTGAGGTTTTTTTTCTTTGTTTTTTTTTCAAGGCAGTAGAAGGTTCTGGAACTTTTGCACGCTTCCACATCCCGCACAACTATACGGATCTCCCAGGAACATTCATTATATATTGCTGCGTACATTTATCCGTGTCGGAGTTCTGAATAGTAGCCTACCTAGATGCACATGGCATGTGCGAGCGGTGCGCGATCATGGTCGACTGACAATGAGATTAAGCAGCTGAACAAGAATACGGCCGTGTTCCGATTGTTCTAATCTCAGCTCCGCCGAGACAAAATAGACATGCCATTTCAAAAGTCTTTCATTTATAATCAGAACTATGTTTTCAAAAGCATCACTTTCATCAAATTGTATGTGACATAATTTCCAATCGGCAACTGACTGCAAACAGGCACATCAGGACACAAACGAGCAGGCTTATGTGCCGGGGCTGAGCCCGGGGGAGCCCCGGCCCAATTTAACCAATGTATACATATATGGGGAAGTATACTTCTATTTCGTGAGGGATAGCACATTTTTCTTGAGGTGCAGCCTCCTATGCACCTTATATGGGTAAGAACGACACCTTAATGTGTTACGTCCCAAGGGACGCATGTGTTTTATTTGCTGTTGTAGTGCTTGTCTCTGTATTCTTTCTTTGTTGCTCCTCCCACTATCCATTTCACAGGTTTGGGAGTGCCACCTGATTTGTGTTCCAGCTCGTTTAAGCCTGGTTCACACGGCAGGATAATTAGGCAGATTTTAGCCCCGATTCACCCCTTCCGACAATCTTAAGGATGCTCCGATTATCGTAAAATAATCTGATCAGATATTCCTGCCGTGTATGGTGTGTTAAGACTGCTCTCGTCTGCTCGGAAGGACGTCGGGACCGCTCCAATCTCAAATCGGGGATATCCAACATGTTGGATTTTTTTGGCCCGATTTCTCCTCGTGTGTGGTGTCCCCCGGGGACAAACGAGCACGCAGCCTGTGGACTGTGGCGTGTAGCCAATCAGAAAGGGAGGTGATGAGTCGGCGAGGAAGCACCGGGAAACAAAATCAAAACAGCCGGCGGCATTAACTCTGAAGTCACGTTTGATCTCGAGGGATTTTGCAAGATTTCCCGTCTGACCTGGAAATGCTCGGGAGTCAAATCGGTTTGTGTGTGATGTGTTGATTTTGCCGTGTGGCTGCGCACCACACACTGTACGACCAAAACTGTTAGACCCGTGATTTTTTTATCGCCGTGTGTGGGGTCTCTCAGGTTTGGAAAATCGGCCGACAATTTTAAAAATGTCCCGTGTGAACCAGGCTTAAGGTGTGAGTGGAGCAGTGTATATATAAGAACCCAGAGAGTTCCAACCCAGGAGAGAGACTGAGGCATTTCTCTGAGAGACTGTCATCTTCCGGTGGTTTATTGGTTTTATTGTGTGTAGTGTCAGTATAGTGGTTAAGTGATTGTTAAAAGAAGGTATGCTGTGTGCTAACTTCTATGTGACTTGGTGGTAACCTTGTGTTTGTAGGTAACATCTAACTGGAGTTTTCTTCTGAGTTAAAATACTGTTTGGCTGTTTATTGGGATAATTTGTAGGGAGGTGGATGCCATTTTATTTGAGAATTAGTTTTCTCCTGTGTTGTATAGAGAGGAAGCAAGGGAAGTGTTTGTCTTTTGGTTTATTTAATTTTTTTTGAAGCTAGGTAATTTATTTCTAAAAACCTTTAGTAAGAATTCCTTTTGTTTGTTATTTTGGCCATTTCCCCTCCTGAGGTTCTACCTGTTATATCCCATTTATTATGTACAAATAAAACTTGTGAAATCTTTTTACTTTATTAACTGGTGTCATTGTAATTTGTGCTAGTCCTGGGACCTGGAGACGGGAGTTCTCTCACTCTCTCCCCGCAACTTTTGTTACCTTCCTTTCTTGCCCCTAGACCTAAAACGGATCGTAACAAATGCCAAGCCACCAACTCCTCTGACTGGGCTAGGATCAGCCAGTCAATGTAATTCAGTACATGGATACCCTGGAGTTGCAAATGAGCCAGAGCTTTGTGAAGGTGATAAGGCTAGGTCAAGAGGAAGAACCCAATACTAGTATGTTTCATTCTCGTAAGCAAACTGTATGAACTTCTTGTTGTAAAGTGGGACGGGAAAGTATTTTATATTTAGTATATTTGTTTGGTGCACTGAAACAGCTCGCTGGCAGGGAACAACTGAACATAAACCGATTTGGGGACTGGTCGGGATGGGATGCCCATGACTAGAGAGGCCTACTGCCCTAACAACATTACATGTCCTGATGCCCTCTGAAGAGGGAGACAGGTGCCATTTTGATTGCTAAACTTTTTAAATATTAATGTTCCTACAGAAGCAGTAAAACATGTTATCAAGCAAGTACTGTGTGATAAACTTGAAGAAATGAGGATTCAGAACAATCGCTTGACTATGAATCTGAAGGCTGTGAAGGCTGCTGTACTTAGAGCGTATGAACTGGTACCAGAGGCGTACAGACAAAGGTTTCGTTCTCATCCGAGAGCTGCCAAACAGATTTATGTTGAGTTTGCCCAAGAGAAGCGCACACTTTTTGAGAAGTGGTGTCTTTCTAATCGGGTCACTACTTTTGAACAACTACAAAAGCTAATTTTGCTTGAGTTCAGAAGTAGTGTACCCGAAAATGTGGTAATTCACCTAAACGAACAGAAAGGGACTTCTATCGTTGATGCAGCTGTTTTAGCTGATGAATTCGTGTTAATGCACCAAAATGTATTCTTTACTCCACGGCGTAATGTCCTCCACTAGCGTTAATACGGACAAAGAGATGAGACCTGTCTGGTCACACACAAAATCGGTCACGCAACCGAGTTCGCCTCGAAGAAAGAAAACCTCACGATAAGGTAAGGTACTTTTGGGAAGGGGAAGTTTTAACGTGGAGATATAAACCAGCTGCTCGTTCTTCCCTCAACGAAATTGAAAAGGAAGCTTTGGCTTTATTGTGGGCTTTACAACATTTTGAGGTTTACATTGGGAGTAGTGCTCTACCTGTAATTGTGTATACTGACCATAATCAAATTTTCTGTCCAACATGTCTTCCTCTAACCACCATTTACTGCGCTGGGCTCTCAAGCTTCAAGATTTCAAACTTCAGATCCAACACATCAAGTTTTAAAGAGGGATGGGTACCATGTGCCCGTATTTGGGAACTCGCCTTTAGGGAGGCCTAGTGAGGCCTACTACCTGGCAGCCAGTAAAGCTAGCTGTGCAGTTGCCCATCCTTGGGACTTTGCCTTCAGAGAGGCCTGGTTAGGCCTACTACCTGCCTTCAGGGAGGCCTGGAGAGGCCTACTACCTGATAGCTAGCTAAAAACTCGTTATTGCTATGAACCCTGATTCCGGGTGTCAGTCCAAGGGTGGTCTGCTAAGGCCTGCCAGTCTTGGGACTCAGTCTTGGAGTGGCCTGTTAAAGCCGGTCGCCTGAAAGTTTTCTTTAGGTAAGAAACTGACTGACATGGCCAGTAAGGTTGGGGACCAAGCTACATGGTGGCCTGATAAGGCCAACCGCCTGACTGTGGTCAATCCTATTCGGCTGATCATAATCGGGGCTCGCCTCCAGAGAGGCCCACTGAAGCCAGTTGTCTGATTAACCAGCGAATTAACAGTCGAGCACCCCATGATGTGGCTCAGAGTCAGGGAGGCCTTGCTAAGGTCAACGCCTGACCATCAACACCACTGTTTGTATACCCCGTCACTCAATACTCACTTAGAAGATTTAAGAGGCCTACTAGGCCTGAAGCAAGTCAGTCCTGACAGCCAAATTCATACTGCCGGGGACTCACCATCAGTGAGGCTGGGCCTACTAGCTGATAGCCAGTCTATTCTGCTACAAACATATACCCAACATATACGTTGGGAACCATACTACACCAACACAAATATTGAGGCCACCCACAGGAGGCCTAATAAGGCTAGCTACCTGGTCGCAGCTATAATGTATGCCCCACAACGTTAGGACTCCCTTCCGAGGAGGCCTGTTTAAGGCCTACTACCCATCAGTGAGTCTACTGCCCAAACTACTAAGGCCAACCACCTGAGGTAAGCTGGCCCTCTTGGGGGCTGCCCAGTCAAGGAGACCTGCTGAGGCCTATTACCTAACAGTGCATCCTTTGTTGGCAGATAAGCTGTTTACACAGCGCCTACAGCATCCTGGTACCTAATCACATTGCCCATGGCAGTGTACTCAGCAAAAAACACAGCACCCTTTATCCCTCTGGGGTCGGCAAACGTGCCGGTGCGTTTTGCTAAATTTTTTTCACATATAGCAGCAAAATAGACTTAAAATACTCTGTCATTTATGGAACTTAAGAAACATGAAAAAATAAACTGTACAATGTCTACTTTTTAATGTGTTCACTTACAATCTAAACTAAACATTGTGCTTTTGTAAAATAAAGAAAATAAACAGGGTGTGCTTTCTGCCTCTCCATCTCCGTGAACTTTTTTTCTGGAGCACTTCTCTAAACTCTAAACAAAACTCAGCGAATACTATTCACCCAGGCATGAGCTATATATCTTTATAATCATTTAAGTGTGTACTATTAAATTATCAAAAAAATTCAAAACGAAACCAAATATTTTGTTTATGTAATACAATTCAAAACGAAACAAAATATTAAGTTTATGTAATGCAAACAGTGGTGTTTGTATATCATCGTTAATTCACACTCGCACTTACCAAACTATATTACTATACTGAGATGTGTAAAAATCGACTTAAACATGTTGCAATAAAATGTGTTTATATAAGCAACATATTAAACTGCAAATTAACATGTATATGCCCTAATATATCATAAAAACGATATGTTACAGACGAAATATGAAAGACAACATTTCGTTGACTATAGTTTTGGATAGATTATAAAGTTTTTACTGTAAAATAGACTACTGCCACATCAAATAAGCTTTTGTTCGCCAATTTCTGCTCATATGTTAAATATATAGTATGTTTTGTCAAAAATAAAGTCATCAACTAAGATGCTATTATTCACACCCCCACACATATTGCCTTTCCAAACAAAAAGTATCTTGCAAAATATAAATCAATATATTGTTTTATGTGAATGATTAGGCAGGATTATTTTCAGATCATTTTGAAGCAAAAACTATAGGCGACAATATCCATTAGTCAAAAGTCTTGTGGACACATATTTAGTATGTGTTTTGTGGCCTTATTTCAGAAACTTTCATTTTTATTTTTTTGAATAACCATGCATACACATTATTTTCTCAAAAATACAAACATGTACAAACATGTTGCTCACATATTATGGTAGCCCTGTTTGTGCTAAATAGAGTGTAATGACACCTTTGCCATTAATATGTTTATAAGCAACTGTAAAAAGCACAAATGTCAGGGTATGTAAAAACATCTCAAGGACCCCAAAAATACCTTAGACCCCAGAGGGTTAACCCTCTGGGGTCTGAGCTGTTTTCTGGGCCCTGGAGGTGTTCTGACATGCTCTGACATTTGTGGTTATTTCTGTTACTTGTGACATTTTCATGGCTAAAGTCTAATTACACTGTATTCAGCACAAACTCTGCTACAATAATATATCAGCAGCATGTATGTAAAAGTTTGTAGTTTTGAGATAATGACATTTATGCGTGGTTTGTGAAAATACAAAAAAAAATTCTCACTGAAATAAGGTCATGAAACCCATACTGATTATTTCTTCACAAGACTTTTGAAAATTGTATGACGTAGCCTAGAATATTTGCTCTAAAACTATGTGAAAATCACCCTGACTGCTCATTCAGAGAAGACAATATATTGATTTAAAATTTTTATGACGTGTTTTGTGTGAGAAAGCTTTATGCGGAGGTCATTAATATGTAAAGCGTTTCACACCTGAGAAAGACAAAGACCCTCCCCTAACGGCCCTATTAGGAGCTATCAGGCCCTATCATTCTGAGCAACCTTGCACAAAAAATAAGGAGATTTAAAAAAGAATGGCTTTTAGATTGTTTGGATTTATTTACAACACAACATAATCCAAAGATACACAACAAATGACAAAAAAGCACTTATTGAAAACAATGATCCAAAGACAGAGACCTTTCTGCCATTCCTAAAAACATTGTACATACCTTTCATTTCCAAGGTGTTTGATTTTCACTTTACCATGTTCATGTACAGAGACTCGTGTGAATGTTGTAGTCAGCAGGACTCAGTGGCATCTGGGCCCTGAAAAAAAAAAAATACTGATATCAAGAGAAAGGCCTGCACGATTTTTGGGAATAAATTTTAGATTTTTCTGGTTAAAATTGCTTTTTAAAATTCACAGAATACACACACACACACACACACACACACACACACAAATGTTTCCAACAATATATAATATAATGAACACCAGGTGTGTTGTGCCTTGTAGGCATAGGCTATGCGCAGTGCTGCATAAAATAATAACAATAACCTATAGCAGCCTATAAATCTTCCAGAAGATTTCAGTAACAACTAAGCTAGAGAAAAATATATTGATTATCATGTTACTTCAAATGTTTCCATTCGTTATGATGATATGAAATTAGATAATAGTAAAAACATGAAGCCGTTTGGTGCGGCGATCGCGATCCAAAATAAGATACATTCAAACGCGATCGCGCTCAAATATAAAACATTATGGTTACCATATACATATCTACGTTTGAGCAGATATCCACAAACACAGTAACAGTAAACACGGGTCTAAATATTATAATATTCACCATATCTAGCAACAGTTCAACTGCAATGTGAAATTTATGCAACAATAACAAACTAATATGTAAGAATTTCTTACCTTACATCTTTCTTGTCTTCAAATCGCATTCTTCTTCTTCTGATGTAAATCCAACGTAAACTCACGGCGCGTCTTTCAAACTCGACGAAAAGCAGAGACTTGAGAAGTGTTTTGGTGTTTTGTTTTTGAGGTAATGAGCGCGTTCGCGTTCCATGTGGAGATTTGCATGTCAATCTCTTTTGCGCGAGTGGGCATGGTCAAATTAAAAATAATTAGGAAGCGTTTGAGAAGCTGGACATCTTGTTGGTTTTATACAAATTACTTAAACAGAGAATATTTGTTTTCAGTTTGAATCCGATCATTTAAAAGTACACACTTAAATGTTTATAAAGGTATATGGCTCATAAATGTGTGACAAGTATTTGCTGAGTTTTGTTTCAGTTTATAGACGTGCTCAAGAAAAAAAAAGTTCAGAACGGAGAGGCAGAACGCACACCCTGTTTATTTTCTTTATTTTACAAAAGCACAATGTTTTGATTTGATTGTAAGTGGACACATACAAAAGTAGAAATATCACAGATTCTTTTTTTATATTTCTTTTTTCTGTATGACCATAAATGACGGAGAAATTTAAGTTTATAGTGCTACAATGTGAAGAAAATCCAGCAAAACGCGGGGGCGCGTTTGCCGACCTCAGAGGGTTAAATCCTAATGTACTTGTTACAGTACATCATAAGAAGAATGGCGTTTACGCTAATATTAGTCTCTCTGTTTATCCTGAGGTTTACCGCAGTCCATCGGATCCAGGCCATATCCAGATCCGATGAAGGACCAGCGACCTGGACACAACGATAACGCAGTCCTGAAGTGTCAACTAGTCTCTCCCCTGTGAATGCCTCCTTCACATGGCTAGATTTAACAGGGTGCGGGCCCGCCAGCGGCTCTAGAGGTGACATAATTTTATCTGCGCCCAGCCTAGGGAGTGGGGCTTGCTTGTAAGACAACCATCTACAACCCGACGCTCGAGCAGTAGCTCAGCGAAGTGAGTGGAGCCCATTCTGGCAGCCCAAATCCATATGCTTGTTCTGCACTGCAGGGTCGGGCAGACAAAACCCAGTCTCTTCGTGAAGTGAAAGACGGCCTAAGGGCCTGCTCACATATCGCGTCTTTTGCGCGCGCAAGTTCGTTATTTCAAATGTAGCCGCGCGGTATGCGCGCTCATAATGGAAGCGACGCGGTCGCGGTGCGACGCGCTCGTTTTTTCCAAGCGCGTCCGCGCCGCATCGAGATAAAAACATCTCAACTTTTCAGAATGCCGCAAGCGCACCGCAGGTCACGTGACAAGAACCAAGCTTAGCAACGACAGACGCCTCCGAAGCGCAACCACCTCGAGCGCTTTGGAAAAAGGAGAACGCGGCGCGCCTAGCGTTTTCGACGCGTTTTTATGCGCGATATGTGAGCGCCGCCTAACCCTGCTCAAGAAAGACCCATTGTACCGGGGAGGCCTTATTGAGGCCTAACCCAGTATTCTGCCTTTACTAGTGTGTGTGAACTAGCTTTACTGATAGCTAACAATCTCCAATAAAGAACCAGGAAGCATCTTGCTCTGTTGGTGTGTTTTACTGGAAGGACTGTAAAACTGTAACATACAGAAACAAAGAAAATGCATATTACAATCTCAATAGGGTGAATATACAATACAAATATAAAATAAGTAGCTTAGAATAAACTAAAACCCTCAAAAAACGATCGCATTAGCGAGCGATTAGCACGATGCCAATATACATGGAAAGTGCCATAGGGAAGCTAACAGTACTAGCGCCAGATATTTCCTTACAAATTACGAATTGAAAACATGTTAAAATGACTACATTTGGTATCTAAAGGAAGCTAAGATCACTATCAAACAAATACTTACAGACAGATCTTTTTTAGGGACCAAAATAATAATTTACAGACTTTAACACTCTGGAGTTCGACTTACTGTGGGACTGTTAGGAAAATCACTGACCTACAGAAGCTCTGCGTGGACAAAACGCAAGAAACTCAAAACACAAATAACTCCTCCCACAAGGGGGCAGTACACTCACCGCCTGGTATACTGCTATAACACTATTAACCTTTAACTAATAACACAATTTCTGAAATAGGTCTTGTGTACACCTTAGCAGTACCTTCTTTAATTATTCGTACATCTACTTTACGTACTCTCTTATCTCGACCAGGATAAGTGTCCACAATAAGTCCAGTAGGCCATTCGTTTCTTTTGACCCGAGTGTCCTTTAGGAGAACAACGTCACCAATGGCTAAGTTTGGTTGATCTGCTTGCCATTTTCTTCTTGGTTGAAGCGTTGCAAGATACTCTTCTCGCCATCGTTTCCAGAATGAGTTGGCAAGACTTTGCACCTGTTTCCATTGCTTACGGTACAAGTCCTTAGGATCAAAGTCTCCAGGAGGAACAGAGATGGGACAGATTTTCTGAGTGAGAAGGGCCCTTGGTGTCAGCAAGTCGGGTTGTTGAGGATCGGATGACACAGGTACTAATGGACGACCATTCATTATGGCTGTTACCTCTGCCATGAGCGTCACAAATACTTCGTGAGTCAGATTTGGAGAGTGAACTTTCAGCAGCATAGCGTCCAAAATACGTCGGGCCACTCCGATCATTCTTTCCCACACCCCTCCCATGTGAGAGGAGTGAGGTGGGTTAAACTTCCAAGTGAATGTCTCATTTTTGAGGTAGGATTGAAGCTCTGAATCTTCTGAACTTATCTGAAGCTCTTTGCACGCTCCAACGAAGTTCGTTCCACAATCTGATCAAAAGAGCTTGGTGGAGCGTCTTATGGCCAGGAACCTTCTGAGAGCATTTATGAAACTTGAAGTTGAGAGGGACTCAACTACCTCGTTGTGAACTGCTCGTGTGACTAAACAGGTAAACATTACTGCCCAGCGTTTGTTCTCTAACACTCCACCTCTTGTCCGGCAGATGCAGATGTTCCATGGTCCAAACACGTCCACTGTGACATGTGTGAAAGGAGGAGTTTGGATGAGACGATCAGCTGGAATGTCTGCCATCTTTTGTTGTTGTACATTTCCTCTTAACCTGCGGCAGGTTGTGCATTTGTTGAGAAGATTTGTCACCAACCTTTTTCCTCCAAGGATCCACAGTCCAGCAGACCTGATGGCTCCTTCTGTGATGTGTCTACCTTGGTGCACAACCTCTTCGTGGTAGAACTGGACCAGCAAAGCAGCAATGTGATGCTTCTTTGGAATAATGATGGGCTGGCTTTGTTCTTGAGTTATTTCAGCAGAAGTCACACGTCCTCCTACTCGCACCAGTCCTTCTTTGTCCAAAAACACATTGAGATTCTTCAGTGGACTGTGTTTTAGTATGTCCTCTCCTTTGTTCAAAGTTTTTATTTCCTTTTCAAATATCTCGCCTTGAACAGTTCGTACAATAACTAACTTTGCTTGTGTTAGAGCGTCCATCTTTGATTTATTTGACTCAGGAGCTTTTGAGATAGATCTGACCTTTTCAATGAGTTTGGAGAACTCAACTGGAGACTGGTTGAAGTGCTCAAACCTGTGTGAGCCGAGCGATTTTGTCACAGTTGTGGTTGCAAATGTTGAGACTTGTGGGCGGACTTCAATGTCTGTGGCTGGTTCAACAAGTTGAAAGCTGTTTAGTTGCACAGGACACTCTCCATCACTTCTCCTCAAGAAGTCGGGACCAGTAAATCAATTGGTAGAACTCAGTAGTGAAGCTGGCACATGCCATGTTCCATGATCGGCAGGATTGCTTTCCGTGCTCACAATGTGCCACTGGCTGGGTTCAGATGACTTTCTGATGCGAGCAACACGGTTGGCGACATAGACATAGAACCTTCGGCTGGTGTTGTTGATGTAGCCTAAGACTACTCGGCTGTCACTGTAGTAGTATTTCACTTTGTGAATTTAGATGTCAAGTTCATTTAGTAGCATGTCTGCCAGCTCCACCGCCAGAACTGAAGCGCATAGCTCCAAGGGAGGTACTGTGTGGACTTGTCTAGCAGCTAATTTGGACTTGCCCATGCAGAAGCCTACGTGGACGTGACCTTCGGGTGTCTATGGCTCGAAGGTACGCAACTGCTGATATGGCTGATGTAGAAGCGTCTGCCAAGACACACAGCTCTCTTTGACAGGTAGACTGCAGTGACGTGTTCACATACTGTCTAGGGATTTGTAGTTTCTCAAGGTCAACAAGCGAGTTTTTCCAAGATTTCCATCGTGCCTCTTTTTCCGCTGGCAGTGGAGTGTCCCATTTACAGTTCTCTGAGCACAATTCTCTGATGAGAGCCTTGCCTTGCATGATGATGGGGGCTGCAAACCCAAGGGGATCATACAAGCTGTTAACAGCAGAAAGAATGCCCCTTCTTGTGAATGGCTTGTCTTCTCTTGACACGAGGAAGGTGAAACAGTCATTTTGCAAATCCCAGTTAAGCCCTAAACTTCTCTGTAAGGGCAGGGGCTCTGCACCAAGGTCAAGATTTTTCAGTTCCTTTGCACGTTCTTCAGATGGAAACGCTTCCATTACGTCTGGGCTATTGGATGCTATTTTGTGCAAGCGAATGTTAGAGTCTGCAAGCATTTCTTTGGTGCTTTTCAGAGTTTGGATGGCGCTGGCGTCTGAAGGAAAGGAAGCCAGTCCGTCGTCAACGTAAAAGTTTTTAAGAACAAACTGTTTGGCCTCGTCACTGTACTCCTCTTGTGTAGCCAGAGCCGCCCTCCGGAGGCCATATATTGCTATGGTGGGATACGGGCTGTTTCCAAATACATGTACAGTCATCCTGTACTCTCTGATGACCTTTGTGGGATCGTTACCTTCGTACCACAGGAAACGCACAAAGTCGCGGTGGTCCTCACGAATGACAAAACAATAGAACATTTGCTCTATGTCCGCAGTGATTGCCACAGGTTCTTTGCGGAAACGCAAGAGGACCCCAATAAGTGTGTTGTTCATGTCTGGGCCGCTCAACAAAACATTGTTCAGAGACGTGTCTTCGTGAGTGGCACTAGAGTCAAACACTACACGTATCTGGTTAGGTTTGCGAGGATGGTAGACACCAAAGAACGGTAGGTACCAACACTCTTGGTCTTTGTCGAGTGGCGGGACGGGTTCTGCATGTCCTGACTCAAACATTTTCTGCATAAAGTTCAAGAAATGTTCTTTTATGTGAGGCTTTTTGTCAAGCATGCGACGCAGCAAATTGAGACGTTTGACCGCTTGGTCTCGGTTGTTGGGTAGCCTGTGCCTGTTTGTTTTGAAGGGTAGTGGCGCCACCCAGCTGTGGGACTCGTCCATAAACATTTGCTCATCCATGATCTCCAGGAAGAGTTCATCATCCACTGACATGGCGGGTTTGTCATCATGTGGGGTTCTCATGAACAATTTGTTGGTGAGACAGTCGTTTTCATCTATGTCAATCAAGCTGGTCATGCTCAAAGAGTTAAATGGGGAGTCAGTGCTCAGGACCTTTTCTTTGACATGGAATGAGTTGGGGCAAGAGTCCAAAAGAGATGTGCGTCCGTTGTTCAACACTGTTGTGCGGTAAACACTGACTTTACTTGGCACGTGAGCACCCCCAAGGCAGACCTCACCTATTATGACCCAGCCAAGGTCGAAGCGCTTGGCGTACGGAGCATCGTGGGGGCCATTGTAGTGTTCTCTGACCTTGTGCACTCTTGGTATGTCCCGACCGAGGAGGACCAGTATTGAAGCATTTGGGTCCAAATCTGGAATCTTGTCTGCCAAATGGTTGAGGTGAGTGTGGTGTTTTGCAACCTCCGGTGTCGGGATCTCAGATCGATCATCTGGGAGCATGTTGCACTCGATTAATGTGGGAAGCCGGACGCTAGTGTTGCCGTCAAGAGACTCTACTATGAAACCGTCAGCTTGGCGTGCCCTTGTCTCACTTACACCTGAGCAGGTTTTCAAAGTGTAAACTTTGGTGCCTGTGTTAACGTTAACCCCCTGGGGTCGGCGGTATCGCCGGCGATACCAGCTCGCTTTTTTTCTTATCAGTGTAAAAGAGACTCAAAATACTCTGTTGACTTTGATTTTCCATAGGAGTTTCATACATCAATCGATCCTGTTAAGTGTGTATTTTTTTTGTATATACTCACAATAAAAACAAAGTGTTGTGCTTTTTGCCAAATAAAGAAAAATAAACACGAAGCGAGTTCTGCCTTCTCTCTGTCAGTTAAGTCCATTCTGAAACGCGTCCGAAAATGAACCATACTCAGCGAATACTCAGTCAAACAGTCACACAGGCATGAAGCTTGAATTCTCTTCTTTTAACACTAGAACTCCCAAGGCGGTCATTTTGACCGTTTTTAAATTTTACAATGTAATAACTTTGTTAAAATAAAATAAATGTGGCTGTAGGACTCTGACTTTTCCTAAATATGTGTATATTTTATTCTGACACTGTTATTTTATTAAAATCATAAAACACACAACAGTTCTGACTATTTCTACCTAGAACTACCATAACGGTCATTTTGACCGCACGCGTTATAGATATCATAAGTCCGCTACATTGCAAGTTTCGCAGAGGGACTTCATCATACGACTGGCGAGCGAACTTCACTCCGACCACATGGAATCAAAAGCCATACAACTGGAGGAACTGCAAACAAAATAAAACCAAGGAGATGTATCAAATGTCACAACGTGTGTGGGAGCTGCACGCGAAAGGCGGTGTTTACCTGTGTGGAATGTGCGTAAGCGTCAATGATGCGGGGTGTTTGCGCCGTTCAAATGGGCAGTTAACCTGATTTTGTTCGTTAATATTTTTTGTTCACTGAAACTAATCGTTCTGAAGCAGTTCGTTTTCTTGTTTAGCTAATGTTCATGTTTTTTTCTTAGCCTGTTTGTGTGTGTACATTTTCACATTCATTTCAATTAAAATTGTGTGTCCTGTTTATCATTACCTATCATTGTAGATCCATTTATTTTTAGATTTTGTATTGATTATTGAACTTATTTACAAACAGGGCTGTACTAACTGTATGAAGCTTTGACGTTTCCTAACTTTTGTGCGTGTCTATTCACGTGGTGAGTGCGGTGAAAAAAAATATTATTTTGATGCAAAATGTTCCTCAAATAGAGGCAGCACCTGTCGGGGCAATCTTTCTTTTGTACTTGTTTTAAGGGCTATGACGACAGGAATTAAAAGCTTCATTGGAAAAGAGAAGGTTAACATGTACAATAGATATTACAATATCGAAAATGACGTTCAGTACGGCCATATGAACGTCAAAGTATGAACGGTCAGAATGACCGCTATGGTCGTTCTAGTAGTTATGGAATTCCGGTAGTTCTAGTGTTAAATGAAGTAATTTTTATAAAAAACAAATATTCTCAGTTTATGTAATATGTATGAAAAGAGAGAGATGTCAGTCGTTCTCATTTCAGCTCATTATGTTTTAATGTGACCCCGCACAGGGAGAGCGCGCGCTATTCAAATGCAAATGTGAGGCAATCCTGCAAACGCCCACATCAGCTGGATAACACACACCGCGAGTTCACTTTCAGACTCATGTACTTTACGACGCTGTGAGGAATAATACTATCTTGATAATAATCCTGGAAAATTTACCTCAGAAGTTCTGGAAGTTTCATTTCGAGGAGCAACAGATTCAGCTGAGGAATAGGTCAGTTCTATTTGCTTTGTTCTAATCACAAGTGTCTGTACACGCAAAAAGACTGTTTAAAAATGAATTGTGTTTCTGTGTGTGAATGAATGAACAGCTTTTAGCAAACTCTATTGCTATACTGAGATGAGTAAAAATAGATAGATTAGATTATAGTTTTTACTGTAAAATACTGCCACATCAAATAAGCTTATAATGTTGCCAATTTCTGCTCATGTGTTAAATATATATATATGTTTTGTCAAAAATAATCAACTAAGATGTTATTATAGTGTTTGTTCCAATTTAGGCTATATTAAAACTGATGAATCCTTAACTTTGAAATACGTATGATAAAATGTATTTTTACAAAGAAAGATTACACTGGAAATATTGTTAAAATTTTAATTGTTGTAATTGTATAAACTTTTTAATAAAATAGCTAAAATATATACAAGGATAGATGTAAACAAAATCTTAAAAGGTCAATATAAACCTTCTCTTTAAATAATTTTTATTGTGTTTTAATAGTGACACATTTGGGTAGAGAATATATTCCAAAAATATAAGCCTTTTCTTTAAATAATTAGGGCCCGAGCACCGATGGTGAGAGGACCCTATTGTTTTTGCTACGTTTATTAGGGCCCGAGCACCGATGGTGAGAGGACCCTATTGTTTTTGCTCCGTTTATTATTAGGGCCCGAGCACCGATGGTGAGAGGACCCTATTGTTTTTGCTCCGTTTATTAGGGCCCGAGCACCGATGGTGAGAGGACCCTATTGTTTTTGCTCCGTTTATTATTATTATTAGGGCCCGAGCACCGATGGTGAGAGGACCCTATTGTTTTTGCTCCGTTTATTATTATTCTTCTTCTCCAAAGTGAATCGCTTTTTAGAGGGCCTAAACATGCTCGAAAACTCATGAAACTTTGCACACGCTTCAGAAGTGGTGAAAATTTACGTGTGATATGGTTTTCAGAATTGTGGGGGGCAAATTCGGTAAATTATTGCCCCCACATTTTGCCCCGGCTCCTGGTTTCACGTACAGGTATGAAATTTGGTACATACATGTAATGACCCAATACCTACAGAAAAGTCTCTTGGAGCATAGCCCTAAACACAACAGGAAGTGAGCTATTTTGAACTTCCTCCTGGATTTTGGGCATTTTTCGTAATTTCCTGATGTTGTACTTTAACGAACTCCTCCTACAGATTTGATCTGATACTCTTCAAATTTGGTGAGTGTAATCTTAAGGCCTTTGTGACGTTAAATTGCGAAGATCTAGAGTTTTCGTCGAAGGGTGTGCCCTCGGCGGCCTGACAAACATCTATCTATAAATTACAGGAACGTCTGTCTGTCTGTCTGTCTGTGTGTGTGTGTGTCTGTTCCTCGCATATCTCTCGAACCGTTAGTCCGATTGATTTCAAACTCGACAGGTGTCTTGCCACGGGCACGAGTAAGTGCAGTGCCAAGTTTGACATTGTTTGGATGAGAAATGCAAAAGATATCGTTAAATATATCATTTTTAGAAGGTTGTGGTTTAAAAATAAACATTCTGACATTAGAGAGTTGTATCGGTCAAAGAAGCCCCAAGAAGGCTGTGGTTTAAAAATAAACATTCTGACATAAACACTCAGTCAGCTACACTGTTTACTTCTGAATATTATAGTTTGGTTCCCGAACGTGATAAATCCATCTATCTATAAATTACAGAAACGTCCGTCTGTCTGTCTGTGTGTTATTCGCATATCTCTCGAATGTGAGATAACCACTAAATGTGTGAAAACCACTATTTTCTGTTTCAAACTTTCACATAGCATCTTTAGGTTATAACAACATTGAAAATCAAAATCTGGATTTGAATTTTTTAAGATTTATTATAAAAACGGATTATTTTTTCCCAAAAATGCAATAAATTCATGACTTTTTTTTTTTTTTTTAAATGCTATTAATCCATTGAATCAATATAAAGTTATTTTTGATCATATTGCCATCGCAAGAAATATCTCCTGAACTTTTTTGACGGCGATCAGCTCACAAAAACTGATTTTGCACGGGCACTTTGCACTGCTCCCTGAATCGAGGTGCTTATTCATTTGTGGATGTAAACTGAATCTGTAAGTCAGCTATGCTGTTAGTGTTTACTTCTGAATATTATATTTCATTCTGGTGCGCTTAACGTTGTCGCTACTGTGTAATAGTAGCCTATGCTATTCACCAACTAAACATATCCTATTCAATGCGTTCACAGTCTCTTTCACGGGCATCATTTGTAGTTGCCTATTCACAAACTGTTTGCTCAAGCATAGCGTTTTCTCGGAGTTCACTGTGTGCTTTTTACCATGCACAAATAAAAATGTCACTGAACTTTTGCTGTGTAATTGTAACAATAAGCACACACCAAACCAACAATTACTAAAAACACACACAAAAACTGATTTTGCACGGGCATTTTTTGCACTAGTTCACCCAATTTCGGCCTTTTGGTGATATATGCATGATCAGATAAGTTCAATATTAATGTTGCTTGCAGTTCTGATGTTGCTAGGCAACCACAGACAGCCTGCAGTAACTCAGGCATACAATTTTCAATCTGCCACAAACTTCACATGTTTGATAAGAGTCCTGTCCTGAACACATGCCAATGCTCATTATGATTATAGCAATAGCACCACCTGCTGGTAGCAGGAAGTGTGGCAAATACAAAACGTGCTCGAAAAATCATGAAACTTTGCACACGCTTCAGAAGTGGTGACAATTTACGTGTGATGTGGTTTTAAAAATTGGGTGGGGCAAAATGGCTTACTTATTGCCCCTACATTTTGCCCCGGCTCGACGTTTCACGTACAGGTATGAAATTTGGTACACACATGTAAAGACCCAATACCTACAAAAAAGTCTCTTGGAGCATAGCCCTAAACACAACAGGAAGTCAGTTATTTTGAACTTCCTGTCAGATTTTGGGCAGTTTTTGCCATTTCCTGATGTTGTACTTTAACAAACTCCTACAGTTTTGATCTGATCCTCTTCAAATTTGGTGAGTGTAATCTTAAGGCCTTTCCTAAAGGTGCCGGGTGGCGGTGGCAGGGGTGCGAGGGCCCTTTTCATCGCTGCTTGCAGCTTTAATTATTATTCTTCTCCAAAGTGAATCGCTTTTTAGAGGGCCTAAACATGCTCGAAAACTCATGAAACTTTGCACACGCTTCAGAAGTGGTGAAAATTTACGTGTGATATGGTTTTCAAAATTGGGTGGGGCAAATTCGGAAAATTATTGCCCCCACATTTTGCCCCGGCTCCTGGTTTCACTTACAGGTATGAAATTTGGTACATACATGTAATGACCCAATACCTACAAAAAAGTCTCTTGGAGCATAGCCCTAAACACAACAGGAAGTGAGCTATTTTGAACTTCCTCCTAGATTTTGGGCATTTTTCGTAATTTCCTGATGTTGTACTTTAACGAACTCCTCCTACAGTTTTGATCTGATCCTCTTCAAATTTGGTGAGTGTAATCTGAAGGCCTTTGCGACGTTAAATTGCGAAGATCTTGAGTTTTCGTCGAAGAGTGTGCCCTCGGCGGCCTGACAAACGTTCACCCAATTTCGGCCTTTTGGTGATATATGCATGATCAGATAAGTTCAATAATAATATTGCTTGCAGTTCCGATGTTGCTAGGCAACCACAGACAGCCTGCAGTAACTCAGCCATACATGTTTCAATCTGCCCCAAACTTCACATGTTTGATAAGAGTCCTGTCCTGAACACATGACCATGCTCATTATGGTTATAGCAATAGCGCCACCTGCTGGTAGCAGGAAGTGTGGCAAATACAAAACGTGCTCGAAAAATCATGAAACTTTGCACATGCTTCAGATGTGGTGAAAATTTACGTGTGATGTGGTTTTCAAAATTGGGTGGGGCAAAATGGCTTACTTATTGCCCCTATATTTTGCCCCGTCTCCTGGTTTCACGTACAGGTATGAAATTTGGTACATACATGTAAAGACCCAATACCTACAAAAAAGTCTCTTGGCGCGTAGCCCTAAACACAACAGGAAGTCAGCTATTTTGAACTTCCTCTCAGATTTTGGGCAGTTTTTGCCATTTCCTGATGTTGTACTTTAACAAACTCCTCCTACAGTTTTGATCTGATCCTCTTCAAATTTGGTGAGTGTAATCTTAAGGCATTTCCTAAAGGCGCCGGGTGGCGGTGGCAGGGGTGCGAGGGCCCTTTCATCGCTGCTTGCAGCTTTAATTAGGGCCCGAGCACCGATGGTGAGAGGACCCTATTGTTTTTGCTCCGTTTATTATTATTCTTCTTCTCCAAAGTGAATCGCTTTTTAGAGGGCCTAAACATGCTCGAAAACTCATGAAACTTTGCACACGCTTCAGAAGTGGTGAAAATTTACGTGTGATATGGTTTTCAGAATTGTGGGGGGCAAATTCGGTAAATTATTGCCCCCACATTTTGCCCCGGCTCCTGGTTTCACGTACAGGTATGAAATTTGGTACATACATGTAATGACCCAATACCTACAGAAAAGTCTCTTGGAGCATAGCCCTAAACACAACAGGAAGTGAGCTATTTTGAACTTCCTCCTGGATTTTGGGCATTTTTCGTAATTTCCTGATGTTGTACTTTAACGAACTCCTCCTACAGATTTGATCTGATACTCTTCAAATTTGGTGAGTGTAATCTTAAGGCCTTTGTGACGTTAAATTGCGAAGATCTAGAGTTTTCGTCGAAGGGTGTGCCCTCGGCGGCCTGACAAACATCTATCTATAAATTACAGGAACGTCTGTCTGTCTGTCTGTCTGTGTGTGTGTGTGTCTGTTCCTCGCATATCTCTCGAACCGTTAGTCCGATTGATTTCAAACTCGACAGGTGTCTTGCCACGGGCACGAGTAAGTGCAGTGCCAAGTTTGACATTGTTTGGATGAGAAATGCAAAAGATATCGTTAAATATATCATTTTTAGAAGGTTGTGGTTTAAAAATAAACATTCTGACATTAGAGAGTTGTATCGGTCAAAGAAGCCCCAAGAAGGCTGTGGTTTAAAAATAAACATTCTGACATAAACACTCAGTCAGCTACACTGTTTACTTCTGAATATTATAGTTTGGTTCCCGAACGTGATAAATCCATCTATCTATAAATTACAGAAACGTCCGTCTGTCTGTCTGTGTGTTATTCGCATATCTCTCGAATGTGAGATAACCACTAAATGTGTGAAAACCACTATTTTCTGTTTCAAACTTTCACATAGCATCTTTAGGTTATAACAACATTGAAAATCAAAATCTGGATTTGAATTTTTTAAGATTTATTATAAAAACGGATTATTTTTTCCCAAAAATGCAATAAATTCATGACTTTTTTTTTTTTTTTTTTAAATGCTATTAATCCATTGAATCAATATAAAGTTATTTTTGATCATATTGCCATCGCAAGAAATATCTCCTGAACTTTTTTGACGGCGATCAGCTCACAAAAACTGATTTTGCACGGGCACTTTGCACTGCTCCCTGAATCGAGGTGCTTATTCATTTGTGGATGTAAACTGAATCTGTAAGTCAGCTATGCTGTTAGTGTTTACTTCTGAATATTATATTTCATTCTGGTGCGCTTAACGTTGTCGCTACTGTGTAATAGTAGCCTATGCTATTCACCAACTAAACATATCCTATTCAATGCGTTCACAGTCTCTTTCACGGGCATCATTTGTAGTTGCCTATTCACAAACTGTTTGCTCAAGCATAGCGTTTTCTCGGAGTTCACTGTGTGCTTTTTACCATGCACAAATAAAAATGTCACTGAACTTTTGCTGTGTAATTGTAACAATGAGCACACACCAAACCAACAATTACTAAAAACACACACAAAAACTGATTTTGCACGGGCATTTTTTGCACTAGTTCACCCAATTTCGGCCTTTTGGTGATATATGCATGATCAGATAAGTTCAATATTAATGTTGCTTGCAGTTCTGATGTTGCTAGGCAACCACAGACAGCCTGCAGTAACTCAGGCATACAATTTTCAATCTGCCACAAACTTCACATGTTTGATAAGAGTCCTGTCCTGAACACATGCCAATGCTCATTATGATTATAGCAATAGCACCACCTGCTGGTAGCAGGAAGTGTGGCAAATACAAAACGTGCTCGAAAAATCATGAAACTTTGCACACGCTTCAGAAGTGGTGACAATTTACGTGTGATGTGGTTTTAAAAATTGGGTGGGGCAAAATGGCTTACTTATTGCCCCTACATTTTGCCCCGGCTCGACGTTTCACGTACAGGTATGAAATTTGGTACACACATGTAAAGACCCAATACCTACAAAAAAGTCTCTTGGAGCATAGCCCTAAACACAACAGGAAGTCAGTTATTTTGAACTTCCTGTCAGATTTTGGGCAGTTTTTGCCATTTCCTGATGTTGTACTTTAACAAACTCCTACAGTTTTGATCTGATCCTCTTCAAATTTGGTGAGTGGCAGGGGTGCGAGGGCCCTTTTCATCGCTGCTTGCAGCTTTAATTATTATTCTTCTTCTTCTTCTCCAAAGTGAATCGCTTTTTAGAGGGCCTAAACATGCTCGAAAACTCATGAAACTTTGCACACGCTTCAGAAGTGGTGAAAATTTACGTGTGATATGGTTTTCAGAATTGGGGGGGGCAAATTCGGTAAATTATTGCCCCCACATTTTGCCCCGGCTCCTGGTTTCACGTACAGGTATGAAATTTGGTACATACATGTAATGACCCAATACCTACAGAAAAGTCTCTTGGAGCATAGCCCTAAACACAACAGGAAGTGAGCTATTTTGAACTTCCTCCTAGATTTTGGGCATTTTTCGGAATTTCCTGATGTTGTACTTTAACGAACTCCTCCTACAGATTTGATTTGATCCTCTTCAAATTTGGTGAGTGTAATCTTAAGGCCTTTGTGACGTTAAATTGCGAAGATCTAGAGTTTTCGTCGAAGGGTGTGCCCTCGGCGGCCTGACAAACGTTCACCCAATTTCGGCCTTCTGGTGATATACATGATCAGATAAGTTCAATATTAATGTTGAATGCAGTTCCGATGTTGCTAGGCAACCACAGACAGCCTGCAGTAGCTCAGCCATACAATTTCCAATCTGTCCCAAACTTCACATGTTTGATAAGAGTCCTGTCCTGAACACATGACCATGCTCATATTTGGTTATAGCAATAGCGCCATCTGCTGGTAGCAGGAAGTGTGGCAAATACAAAACATGCTCGAAAAATCATGAAACTTTGCACACGCCTCAGAAGTGGTGAAAATTTACGTGTGATATGGTTTTCAGAATTGGGGGGGGCAAATTCGGTAAATTATTGCCCCCACATTTTGCCCCGGCTCCTGGTTTCACGTACAGGTATGAAATTTGGTACATGCATGTATTGACCCAATACCTACAGAAAAGTCTCTTGGAGCATAGCCCTAAACACAACAGGAAGTGATCTATTTTTAACTTCCTCCAAGATTTTGGACATTTTTCGTAATTTCCTGATGTTGTACTTTAACGTACTCCTCCTACAGTTTTGATCTGATCCTCTTCAAATTTGGTGAGTGTAATCTTAAGGCATTTCCTAAAGGCGCCGGGTGGCGGTGGCAGGGGTGCGAGGGCCCTTTTCATCGCTGCTTGCAGCTTTAATTAGGGCCCGAGCACCGATGGTGAGAGGACCCTATTGTTTTTGCTCCGTTTATTAGGGCCCGAGCACCGATGGTGAGAGGACCCTATTGTTTTTGCTCCGTTTATTATTATTCTTCTTCTCCAAAGTGAATCGCTTTTTAGAGGGCCTAAACATGCTCGAAAACTCATGAAACTTTGCACACGCTTCAGAAGTGGTGAAAATTTACGTGTGATATGGTTTTCAGAATTGTGGGGGGCAAATTCGGTAAATTATTGCCCCCACATTTTGCCCCGGCTCCTGGTTTCACGTACAGGTATGAAATTTGGTACATACATGTAATGACCCAATACCTACAGAAAAGTCTCTTGGAGCATAGCCCTAAACACAACAGGAAGTGAGCTATTTTGAACTTCCTCCTGGATTTTGGGCATTTTTCGTAATTTCCTGATGTTGTACTTTAACGAACTCCTCCTACAGATTTGATCTGATACTCTTCAAATTTGGTGAGTGTAATCTTAAGGCCTTTGTGACGTTAAATTGCGAAGATCTAGAGTTTTCGTCGAAGGGTGTGCCCTCGGCGGCCTGACAAACATCTATCTATAAATTACAGGAACGTCTGTCTGTCTGTCTGTCTGTGTGTGTGTGTGTCTGTTCCTCGCATATCTCTCGAACCGTTAGTCCGATTGATTTCAAACTCGACAGGTGTCTTGCCACGGGCACGAGTAAGTGCAGTGCCAAGTTTGACATTGTTTGGATGAGAAATGCAAAAGATATCGTTAAATATATCATTTTTAGAAGGTTGTGGTTTAAAAATAAACATTCTGACATTAGAGAGTTGTATCGGTCAAAGAAGCCCCAAGAAGGCTGTGGTTTAAAAATAAACATTCTGACATAAACACTCAGTCAGCTACACTGTTTACTTCTGAATATTATAGTTTGGTTCCCGAACGTGATAAATCCATCTATCTATAAATTACAGAAACGTCCGTCTGTCTGTCTGTGTGTTATTCGCATATCTCTCGAATGTGAGATAACCACTAAATGTGTGAAAACCACTATTTTCTGTTTCAAACTTTCACATAGCATCTTTAGGTTATAACAACATTGAAAATCAAAATCTGGATTTGAATTTTTTAAGATTTATTATAAAAACGGATTATTTTTTCCCAAAAATGCAATAAATTCATGACTTTTTTTTTTTTTTTTTAAATGCTATTAATCCATTGAATCAATATAAAGTTATTTTTGATCATATTGCCATCGCAAGAAATATCTCCTGAACTTTTTTGACGGCGATCAGCTCACAAAAACTGATTTTGCACGGGCACTTTGCACTGCTCCCTGAATCGAGGTGCTTATTCATTTGTGGATGTAAACTGAATCTGTAAGTCAGCTATGCTGTTAGTGTTTACTTCTGAATATTATATTTCATTCTGGTGCGCTTAACGTTGTCGCTACTGTGTAATAGTAGCCTATGCTATTCACCAACTAAACATATCCTATTCAATGCGTTCACAGTCTCTTTCACGGGCATCATTTGTAGTTGCCTATTCACAAACTGTTTGCTCAAGCATAGCGTTTTCTCGGAGTTCACTGTGTGCTTTTTACCATGCACAAATAAAAATGTCACTGAACTTTTGCTGTGTAATTGTAACAATGAGCACACACCAAACCAACAATTACTAAAAACACACACAAAAACTGATTTTGCACGGGCATTTTTTGCACTAGTTCACCCAATTTCGGCCTTTTGGTGATATATGCATGATCAGATAAGTTCAATATTAATGTTGCTTGCAGTTCTGATGTTGCTAGGCAACCACAGACAGCCTGCAGTAACTCAGGCATACAATTTTCAATCTGCCACAAACTTCACATGTTTGATAAGAGTCCTGTCCTGAACACATGCCAATGCTCATTATGATTATAGCAATAGCACCACCTGCTGGTAGCAGGAAGTGTGGCAAATACAAAACGTGCTCGAAAAATCATGAAACTTTGCACACGCTTCAGAAGTGGTGACAATTTACGTGTGATGTGGTTTTAAAAATTGGGTGGGGCAAAATGGCTTACTTATTGCCCCTACATTTTGCCCCGGCTCGACGTTTCACGTACAGGTATGAAATTTGGTACACACATGTAAAGACCCAATACCTACAAAAAAGTCTCTTGGAGCATAGCCCTAAACACAACAGGAAGTCAGTTATTTTGAACTTCCTGTCAGATTTTGGGCAGTTTTTGCCATTTCCTGATGTTGTACTTTAACAAACTCCTACAGTTTTGATCTGATCCTCTTCAAATTTGGTGAGTGTAATCTTAAGGCCTTTCCTAAAGGTGCCGGGTGGCGGTGGCAGGGGTGCGAGGGCCCTTTTCATCGCTGCTTGCAGCTTTAATTAGGGCCCGAGCACCGATGGTGAGAGGACCCTATTGTTTTTGCTCCGTTTATTAGGGCCCGAGCACCGATGGTGAGAGGACCCTATTGTTTTTGCTCCGTTTATTATTATTCTTCTTCTCCAAAGTGAATCGCTTTTTAGAGGGCCTAAACATGCTCGAAAACTCATGAAACTTTGCACACGCTTCAGAAGTGGTGAAAATTTACGTGTGATATGGTTTTCAGAATTGGGGGGGGCAAATTCGGTAAATTATTGCCCCCACATTTTGCCCCGGCTCCTGGTTTCACGTACAGGTATGAAATTTGGTACATACATGTAATGACCCAATACCTACAGAAAAGTCTCTTGGAGCATAGCCCTAAACACAACAGGAAGTGAGCTATTTTGAACTTCCTCCTGGATTTTGGGCATTTTTCGTAATTTCCTGATGTTGTACTTTAACGAACTCCTCCTACAGATTTGATCTGATACTCTTCAAATTTGGTGAGTGTAATCTTAAGGCCTTTGTGACGTTAAATTGCGAAGATCTAGAGTTTTCGTCGAAGGGTGTGCCCTCGGCGGCCTGACAAACATCTATCTATAAATTACAGGAACGTCTGTCTGTCTGTCTGTCTGTGTGTGTGTGTGTCTGTTCCTCGCATATCTCTCGAACCGTTAGTCCGATTGATTTCAAACTCGACAGGTGTCTTGCCACGGGCACGAGTAAGTGCAGTGCCAAGTTTGACATTGTTTGGATGAGAAATGCAAAAGATATCGTTAAATATATCATTTTTAGAAGGTTGTGGTTTAAAAATAAACATTCTGACATTAGAGTTGTATCGGTCAAAGAAGCCCCAAGAAGGCTGTGGTTTAAAAATAAACATTCTGACATAAACACTCAGTCAGCTACACTGTTTACTTCTGAATATTATAGTTTGGTTCCCGAACGTGATAAATCCATCTATCTATAAATTACAGAAACGTCCGTCTGTCTGTCTGTGTGTTATTCGCATATCTCTCGAATGTGAGATAACCACTAAATGTGTGAAAACCACTATTTTCTGTTTCAAACTTTCACATAGCATCTTTAGGTTATAACAACATTGAAAATCAAAATCTGGATTTGAATTTTTTAAGATTTATTATAAAAACGGATTATTTTTTCCCAAAAATGCAATAAATTCATGACTTTTTTTTTTTTTTTTTAAATGCTATTAATCCATTGAATCAATATAAAGTTATTTTTGATCATATTGCCATCGCAAGAAATATCTCCTGAACTTTTTTGACGGCGATCAGCTCACAAAAACTGATTTTGCACGGGCACTTTGCACTGCTCCCTGAATCGAGGTGCTTATTCATTTGTGGATGTAAACTGAATCTGTAAGTCAGCTATGCTGTTAGTGTTTACTTCTGAATATTATATTTCATTCTGGTGCGCTTAACGTTGTCGCTACTGTGTAATAGTAGCCTATGCTATTCACCAACTAAACATATCCTATTCAATGCGTTCACAGTCTCTTTCACGGGCATCATTTGTAGTTGCCTATTCACAAACTGTTTGCTCAAGCATAGCGTTTTCTCGGAGTTCACTGTGTGCTTTTTACCATGCACAAATAAAAATGTCACTGAACTTTTGCTGTGTAATTGTAACAATGAGCACACACCAAACCAACAATTACTAAAAACACACACAAAAACTGATTTTGCACGGGCATTTTTTGCACTAGTTCACCCAATTTCGGCCTTTTGGTGATATATGCATGATCAGATAAGTTCAATATTAATGTTGCTTGCAGTTCTGATGTTGCTAGGCAACCACAGACAGCCTGCAGTAACTCAGGCATACAATTTTCAATCTGCCACAAACTTCACATGTTTGATAAGAGTCCTGTCCTGAACACATGCCAATGCTCATTATGATTATAGCAATAGCACCACCTGCTGGTAGCAGGAAGTGTGGCAAATACAAAACGTGCTCGAAAAATCATGAAACTTTGCACACGCTTCAGAAGTGGTGACAATTTACGTGTGATGTGGTTTTAAAAATTGGGTGGGGCAAAATGGCTTACTTATTGCCCCTACATTTTGCCCCGGCTCGACGTTTCACGTACAGGTATGAAATTTGGTACACACATGTAAAGACCCAATACCTACAAAAAAGTCTCTTGGAGCATAGCCCTAAACACAACAGGAAGTCAGTTATTTTGAACTTCCTGTCAGATTTTGGGCAGTTTTTGCCATTTCCTGATGTTGTACTTTAACAAACTCCTACAGTTTTGATCTGATCCTCTTCAAATTTGGTGAGTGTAATCTTAAGGCCTTTCCTAAAGGTGCCGGGTGGCGGTGGCAGGGGTGCGAGGGCCCTTTTCATCGCTGCTTGCAGCTTTAATTATTATTCTTCTTCTCCAAAGTGAATCGCTTTTTAGAGGGCCTAAACATGCTCGAAAACTCATGAAACTTTGCACACGCTTCAGAAGTGGTGAAAATTTACGTGTGATATGGTTTTCAGAATTGTGGGGGGCAAATTCGGTAAATTATTGCCCCCACATTTTGCCCCGGCTCCTGGTTTCACGTACAGGTATGAAATTTGGTACATACATGTAATGACCCAATACCTACAGAAAAGTCTCTTGGAGCATAGCCCTAAACACAACAGGAAGTGAGCTATTTTGAACTTCCTCCTGGATTTTGGGCATTTTTCGTAATTTCCTGATGTTGTACTTTAACGAACTCCTCCTACAGATTTGATCTGATACTCTTCAAATTTGGTGAGTGTAATCTTAAGGCCTTTGTGACGTTAAATTGCGAAGATCTAGAGTTTTCGTCGAAGGGTGTGCCCTCGGCGGCCTGACAAACATCTATCTATAAATTACAGGAACGTCTGTCTGTCTGTCTGTCTGTGTGTGTGTGTGTCTGTTCCTCGCATATCTCTCGAACCGTTAGTCCGATTGATTTCAAACTCGACAGGTGTCTTGCCACGGGCACGAGTAAGTGCAGTGCCAAGTTTGACATTGTTTGGATGAGAAATGCAAAAGATATCGTTAAATATATCATTTTTAGAAGGTTGTGGTTTAAAAATAAACATTCTGACATTAGAGAGTTGTATCGGTCAAAGAAGCCCCAAGAAGGCTGTGGTTTAAAAATAAACATTCTGACATAAACACTCAGTCAGCTACACTGTTTACTTCTGAATATTATAGTTTGGTTCCCGAACGTGATAAATCCATCTATCTATAAATTACAGAAACGTCCGTCTGTCTGTCTGTGTGTTATTCGCATATCTCTCGAATGTGAGATAACCACTAAATGTGTGAAAACCACTATTTTCTGTTTCAAACTTTCACATAGCATCTTTAGGTTATAACAACATTGAAAATCAAAATCTGGATTTGAATTTTTTAAGATTTATTATAAAAACGGATTATTTTTTCCCAAAAATGCAATAAATTCATGACTTTTTTTTTTTTTTTTTTAAATGCTATTAATCCATTGAATCAATATAAAGTTATTTTTGATCATATTGCCATCGCAAGAAATATCTCCTGAACTTTTTTGACGGCGATCAGCTCACAAAAACTGATTTTGCACGGGCACTTTGCACTGCTCCCTGAATCGAGGTGCTTATTCATTTGTGGATGTAAACTGAATCTGTAAGTCAGCTATGCTGTTAGTGTTTACTTCTGAATATTATATTTCATTCTGGTGCGCTTAACGTTGTCGCTACTGTGTAATAGTAGCCTATGCTATTCACCAACTAAACATATCCTATTCAATGCGTTCACAGTCTCTTTCACGGGCATCATTTGTAGTTGCCTATTCACAAACTGTTTGCTCAAGCATAGCGTTTTCTCGGAGTTCACTGTGTGCTTTTTACCATGCACAAATAAAAATGTCACTGAACTTTTGCTGTGTAATTGTAACAATAAGCACACACCAAACCAACAATTACTAAAAACACACACAAAAACTGATTTTGCACGGGCATTTTTTGCACTAGTTCACCCAATTTCGGCCTTTTGGTGATATATGCATGATCAGATAAGTTCAATATTAATGTTGCTTGCAGTTCTGATGTTGCTAGGCAACCACAGACAGCCTGCAGTAACTCAGGCATACAATTTTCAATCTGCCACAAACTTCACATGTTTGATAAGAGTCCTGTCCTGAACACATGCCAATGCTCATTATGATTATAGCAATAGCACCACCTGCTGGTAGCAGGAAGTGTGGCAAATACAAAACGTGCTCGAAAAATCATGAAACTTTGCACACGCTTCAGAAGTGGTGACAATTTACGTGTGATGTGGTTTTAAAAATTGGGTGGGGCAAAATGGCTTACTTATTGCCCCTACATTTTGCCCCGGCTCGACGTTTCACGTACAGGTATGAAATTTGGTACACACATGTAAAGACCCAATACCTACAAAAAAGTCTCTTGGAGCATAGCCCTAAACACAACAGGAAGTCAGTTATTTTGAACTTCCTGTCAGATTTTGGGCAGTTTTTGCCATTTCCTGATGTTGTACTTTAACAAACTCCTACAGTTTTGATCTGATCCTCTTCAAATTTGGTGAGTGTAATCTTAAGGCCTTTCCTAAAGGTGCCGGGTGGCGGTGGCAGGGGTGCGAGGGCCCTTTTCATCGCTGCTTGCAGCTTTAATTATTATTATTATTATTCTTCTCCAAAGTGAATCGCTTTTTAGAGGGCCTAAACATGCTCGAAAACTCATGAAACTTTGCACACGCTTCAGAAGTGGTGAAAATTTACGTGTGATATGGTTTTCAAAATTGGGTGGGGCAAATTCGGAAAATTATTGCCCCCACATTTTGCCCCGGCTCCTGGTTTCACTTACAGGTATGAAATTTGGTACATACATGTAATGACCCAATACCTACAAAAAAGTCTCTTGGAGCATAGCCCTAAACACAACAGGAAGTGAGCTATTTTGAACTTCCTCCTAGATTTTGGGCATTTTTCGTAATTTCCTGATGTTGTACTTTAACGAACTCCTCCTACAGTTTTGATCTGATCCTCTTCAAATTTGGTGAGTGTAATCTGAAGGCCTTTGCGACGTTAAATTGCGAAGATCTTGAGTTTTCGTCGAAGAGTGTGCCCTCGGCGGCCTGACAAACGTTCACCCAATTTCGGCCTTTTGGTGATATATGCATGATCAGATAAGTTCAATAATAATATTGCTTGCAGTTCCGATGTTGCTAGGCAACCACAGACAGCCTGCAGTAACTCAGCCATACATGTTTCAATCTGCCCCAAACTTCACATGTTTGATAAGAGTCCTGTCCTGAACACATGACCATGCTCATTATGGTTATAGCAATAGCGCCACCTGCTGGTAGCAGGAAGTGTGGCAAATACAAAACGTGCTCGAAAAATCATGAAACTTTGCACATGCTTCAGATGTGGTGAAAATTTACGTGTGATGTGGTTTTCAAAATTGGGTGGGGCAAAATGGCTTACTTATTGCCCCTATATTTTGCCCCGTCTCCTGGTTTCACGTACAGGTATGAAATTTGGTACATACATGTAAAGACCCAATACCTACAAAAAAGTCTCTTGGCGCGTAGCCCTAAACACAACAGGAAGTCAGCTATTTTGAACTTCCTCTCAGATTTTGGGCAGTTTTTGCCATTTCCTGATGTTGTACTTTAACAAACTCCTCCTACAGTTTTGATCTGATCCTCTTCAAATTTGGTGAGTGTAATCTTAAGGCATTTCCTAAAGGCGCCGGGTGGCGGTGGCAGGGGTGCGAGGGCCCTTTCATCGCTGCTTGCAGCTTTAATTAGGGCCCGAGCACCGATGGTGAGAGGACCCTATTGTTTTTGCTCCGTTTATTATTATTCTTCTTCTCCAAAGTGAATCGCTTTTTAGAGGGCCTAAACATGCTCGAAAACTCATGAAACTTTGCACACGCTTCAGAAGTGGTGAAAATTTACGTGTGATATGGTTTTCAGAATTGTGGGGGGCAAATTCGGTAAATTATTGCCCCCACATTTTGCCCCGGCTCCTGGTTTCACGTACAGGTATGAAATTTGGTACATACATGTAATGACCCAATACCTACAGAAAAGTCTCTTGGAGCATAGCCCTAAACACAACAGGAAGTGAGCTATTTTGAACTTCCTCCTGGATTTTGGGCATTTTTCGTAATTTCCTGATGTTGTACTTTAACGAACTCCTCCTACAGATTTGATCTGATACTCTTCAAATTTGGTGAGTGTAATCTTAAGGCCTTTGTGACGTTAAATTGCGAAGATCTAGAGTTTTCGTCGAAGGGTGTGCCCTCGGCGGCCTGACAAACATCTATCTATAAATTACAGGAACGTCTGTCTGTCTGTCTGTCTGTGTGTGTGTGTGTCTGTTCCTCGCATATCTCTCGAACCGTTAGTCCGATTGATTTCAAACTCGACAGGTGTCTTGCCACGGGCACGAGTAAGTGCAGTGCCAAGTTTGACATTGTTTGGATGAGAAATGCAAAAGATATCGTTAAATATATCATTTTTAGAAGGTTGTGGTTTAAAAATAAACATTCTGACATTAGAGAGTTGTATCGGTCAAAGAAGCCCCAAGAAGGCTGTGGTTTAAAAATAAACATTCTGACATAAACACTCAGTCAGCTACACTGTTTACTTCTGAATATTATAGTTTGGTTCCCGAACGTGATAAATCCATCTATCTATAAATTACAGAAACGTCCGTCTGTCTGTCTGTGTGTTATTCGCATATCTCTCGAATGTGAGATAACCACTAAATGTGTGAAAACCACTATTTTCTGTTTCAAACTTTCACATAGCATCTTTAGGTTATAACAACATTGAAAATCAAAATCTGGATTTGAATTTTTTAAGATTTATTATAAAAACGGATTATTTTTTCCCAAAAATGCAATAAATTCATGACTTTTTTTTTTTTTTTTTTAAATGCTATTAATCCATTGAATCAATATAAAGTTATTTTTGATCATATTGCCATCGCAAGAAATATCTCCTGAACTTTTTTGACGGCGATCAGCTCACAAAAACTGATTTTGCACGGGCACTTTGCACTGCTCCCTGAATCGAGGTGCTTATTCATTTGTGGATGTAAACTGAATCTGTAAGTCAGCTATGCTGTTAGTGTTTACTTCTGAATATTATATTTCATTCTGGTGCGCTTAACGTTGTCGCTACTGTGTAATAGTAGCCTATGCTATTCACCAACTAAACATATCCTATTCAATGCGTTCACAGTCTCTTTCACGGGCATCATTTGTAGTTGCCTATTCACAAACTGTTTGCTCAAGCATAGCGTTTTCTCGGAGTTCACTGTGTGCTTTTTACCATGCACAAATAAAAATGTCACTGAACTTTTGCTGTGTAATTGTAACAATGAGCACACACCAAACCAACAATTACTAAAAACACACACAAAAACTGATTTTGCACGGGCATTTTTTGCACTAGTTCACCCAATTTCGGCCTTTTGGTGATATATGCATGATCAGATAAGTTCAATATTAATGTTGCTTGCAGTTCTGATGTTGCTAGGCAACCACAGACAGCCTGCAGTAACTCAGGCATACAATTTTCAATCTGCCACAAACTTCACATGTTTGATAAGAGTCCTGTCCTGAACACATGCCAATGCTCATTATGATTATAGCAATAGCACCACCTGCTGGTAGCAGGAAGTGTGGCAAATACAAAACGTGCTCGAAAAATCATGAAACTTTGCACACGCTTCAGAAGTGGTGACAATTTACGTGTGATGTGGTTTTAAAAATTGGGTGGGGCAAAATGGCTTACTTATTGCCCCTACATTTTGCCCCGGCTCGACGTTTCACGTACAGGTATGAAATTTGGTACACACATGTAAAGACCCAATACCTACAAAAAAGTCTCTTGGAGCATAGCCCTAAACACAACAGGAAGTCAGTTATTTTGAACTTCCTGTCAGATTTTGGGCAGTTTTTGCCATTTCCTGATGTTGTACTTTAACAAACTCCTACAGTTTTGATCTGATCCTCTTCAAATTTGGTGAGTGTAATCTTAAGGCCTTTCCTAAAGGTGCCGGGTGGCGGTGGCAGGGGTGCGAGGGCCCTTTTCATCGCTGCTTGCAGCTTTAATTATTATTATTATTCTTCTCCAAAGTGAATCGCTTTTTAGAGGGCCTGAACATGCTCGAAAACTCATGAAACTTTGCACACGCTTCAGAAGTGGTGAAAATTTACGTGTGATATGGTTTTCAAAATTGGGTGGGGCAAATTCGGTAAATTATTGCCCCCACATTTTGCCCCGGCTCCTGGTTTCACTTACAGGTATGAAATTTGGTACATACATGTAATGACCCAATACCTACAAAAAAGTCTCTTGGAGCATAGCCCTAAACACAACAGGAAGTGAGCTATTTTGAACTTCCTCCTAGATTTTGGGCATTTTTCGTAATTTCCTGATGTTGTACTTTAACGAACTCCTCCTACAGTTTTGATCTGATCCTCTTCAAATTTGGTGAGTGTAATCTGAAGGCCTTTGCGACGTTAAATTGCGAAGATCTTGAGTTTTCGTCGAAGAGTGTGCCCTCGGCGGCCTGACAAACGTTCACCCAATTTCGGCCTTTTGGTGATATATGCATGATCAGATAAGTTCAATAATAATGTTGCTTGCAGTTCCGATGTTGCTAGGCAACCACAGACAGCCTGCAGTAACTCAGCCATACATTTTTCAATCTGCCCCAAACTTCACATGTTTGATAAGAGTCCTGTCCTGAACACATGACCATGCTCATTATGGTTATAGCAATAGCGCCACCTGCTGGTAGCAGGAAGTGTGGCAAATACAAAACGTGCTCGAAAAATCATGAAACTTTGCACATGCTTCAGATGTGGTGAAAATTTACGTGTGATGTGGTTTTCAAAATTGGGTGGGGCAAAATGGCTTACTTATTGCCCCTATATTTTGCCCCGTCTCCTGGTTTCACGTACAGGTATGAAATTTGGTACATACATGTAAAGACCCAATACCTACAAAAAAGTCTCTTGGCGCGTAGCCCTAAACACAACAGGAAGTCAGCTATTTTGAACTTCCTCTCAGATTTTGGGCAGTTTTTGCCATTTCCTGATGTTGTACTTTAACAAACTCCTCCTACAGTTTTGATCTGATCCTCTTCAAATTTGGTGAGTGTAATCTTAAGGCATTTCCTAAAGGCGCCGGGTGGTGGTGGCAGGGGTGCGAGGGCCCTTTCATCGCTGCTTGCAGCTTTAATTAGGGCCCGAGCACCGATGGTGAGAGGACCCTATTGTTTTTGCTCCGTTTATTATTAGGGCCCGAGCACCGATGGTGAGAGGACCCTATTGTTTTTGCTCCGTTTATTATTATTATTCTTCTCCAAAGTGAATCGCTTTTTAGAGGGCCTAAACATGCTCGAAAACTCATGAAACTTTGCACACGCTTCAGAAGTGGTGAAAATTTACGTGTGATATGGTTTTCAGAATTGGGGGGGGCAAATTCGGTAAATTATTGCCCCCACATTTTGCCCCGGCTCCTGGTTTCACGTACAGGTATGAAATTTGGTACATACATGTAATGACCCAATACCTACAGAAAAGTCTCTTGGAGCATAGCCCTAAACACAACAGGAAGTGAGCTATTTTGAACTTCCTCCTGGATTTTGGGCATTTTTCGTAATTTCCTGATGTTGTACTTTAACGAACTCCTCCTACAGATTTGATCTGATACTCTTCAAATTTGGTGAGTGTAATCTTAAGGCCTTTGTGACGTTAAATTGCGAAGATCTAGAGTTTTCGTCGAAGGGTGTGCCCTCGGCGGCCTGACAAACATCTATCTATAAATTACAGGAACGTCTGTCTGTCTGTCTGTCTGTGTGTGTGTGTGTCTGTTCCTCGCATATCTCTCGAACCGTTAGTCCGATTGATTTCAAACTCGACAGGTGTCTTGCCACGGGCACGAGTAAGTGCAGTGCCAAGTTTGACATTGTTTGGATGAGAAATGCAAAAGATATCGTTAAATATATCATTTTTAGAAGGTTGTGGTTTAAAAATAAACATTCTGACATTAGAGAGTTGTATCGGTCAAAGAAGCCCCAAGAAGGCTGTGGTTTAAAAATAAACATTCTGACATAAACACTCAGTCAGCTACACTGTTTACTTCTGAATATTATAGTTTGGTTCCCGAACGTGATAAATCCATCTATCTATAAATTACAGAAACGTCCGTCTGTCTGTCTGTGTGTTATTCGCATATCTCTCGAATGTGAGATAACCACTAAATGTGTGAAAACCACTATTTTCTGTTTCAAACTTTCACATAGCATCTTTAGGTTATAACAACATTGAAAATCAAAATCTGGATTTGAATTTTTTAAGATTTATTATAAAAACGGATTATTTTTTCACAAAAATGCAATAAATTCATGACTTTTTTTTTTTTTTTTTAAATGCTATTAATCCATTGAATCAATATAAAGTTATTTTTGATCATATTGCCATCGCAAGAAATATCTCCTGAACTTTTTTGACGGCGATCAGCTCACAAAAACTGATTTTGCACGGGCACTTTGCACTGCTCCCTGAATCGAGGTGCTTATTCATTTGTGGATGTAAACTGAATCTGTAAGTCAGCTATGCTGTTAGTGTTTACTTCTGAATATTATATTTCATTCTGGTGCGCTTAACGTTGTCGCTACTGTGTAATAGTAGCCTATGCTATTCACCAACTAAACATATCCTATTCAATGCGTTCACAGTCTCTTTCACGGGCATCATTTGTAGTTGCCTATTCACAAACTGTTTGCTCAAGCATAGCGTTTTCTCGGAGTTCACTGTGTGCTTTTTACCATGCACAAATAAAAATGTCACTGAACTTTTGCTGTGTAATTGTAACAATGAGCACACACCAAACCAACAATTACTAAAAACACACACAAAAACTGATTTTGCACGGGCATTTTTTGCACTAGTTCACCCAATTTCGGCCTTTTGGTGATATATGCATGATCAGATAAGTTCAATATTAATGTTGCTTGCAGTTCTGATGTTGCTAGGCAACCACAGACAGCCTGCAGTAACTCAGGCATACAATTTTCAATCTGCCACAAACTTCACATGTTTGATAAGAGTCCTGTCCTGAACACATGCCAATGCTCATTATGATTATAGCAATAGCACCACCTGCTGGTAGCAGGAAGTGTGGCAAATACAAAACGTGCTCGAAAAATCATGAAACTTTGCACACGCTTCAGAAGTGGTGACAATTTACGTGTGATGTGGTTTTAAAAATTGGGTGGGGCAAAATGGCTTACTTATTGCCCCTACATTTTGCCCCGGCTCGACGTTTCACGTACAGGTATGAAATTTGGTACACACATGTAAAGACCCAATACCTACAAAAAAGTCTCTTGGAGCATAGCCCTAAACACAACAGGAAGTCAGTTATTTTGAACTTCCTGTCAGATTTTGGGCAGTTTTTGCCATTTCCTGATGTTGTACTTTAACAAACTCCTACAGTTTTGATCTGATCCTCTTCAAATTTGGTGAGTGTAATCTTAAGGCCTTTCCTAAAGGTGCCGGGTGGCGGTGGCAGGGGTGCGAGGGCCCTTTTCATCGCTGCTTGCAGCTTTAATTATTATTATTATTCTTCTCCAAAGTGAATCGCTTTTTAGAGGGCCTGAACATGCTCGAAAACTCATGAAACTTTGCACACGCTTCAGAAGTGGTGAAAATTTACGTGTGATATGGTTTTCAAAATTGGGTGGGGCAAATTCGGTAAATTATTGCCCCCACATTTTGCCCCGGCTCCTGGTTTCACTTACAGGTATGAAATTTGGTACATACATGTAATGACCCAATACCTACAAAAAAGTCTCTTGGAGCATAGCCCTAAACACAACAGGAAGTGAGCTATTTTGAACTTCCTCCTAGATTTTGGGCATTTTTCGTAATTTCCTGATGTTGTACTTTAACGAACTCCTCCTACAGTTTTGATCTGATCCTCTTCAAATTTGGTGAGTGTAATCTGAAGGCCTTTGCGACGTTAAATTGCGAAGATCTTGAGTTTTCGACGAAGAGTGTGCCCTCGTCGGCCTGACAAACGTTCACCCAATTTCGGCCTTTTGGTGATATATGCATGATCAGATAAGTTCAATAATAATGTTGCTTGCAGTTCCGATGTTGCTAGGCAACCACAGACAGCCTGCAGTAACTCAGCCATACATTTTTCAATCTGCCCCAAACTTCACATGTTTGATAAGAGTCCTGTCCTGAACACATGACCATGCTCATTATGGTTATAGCAATAGCGCCACCTGCTGGTAGCAGGAAGTGTGGCAAATACAAAACGTGCTCGAAAAATCATGAAACTTTGCACATGCTTCAGATGTGGTGAAAATTTACGTGTGATGTGGTTTTCAAAATTGGGTGGGGCAAAATGGCTTACTTATTGCCCCTATATTTTGCCCCGTCTCCTGGTTTCACGTACAGGTATGAAATTTGGTACATACATGTAAAGACCCAATACCTACAAAAAAGTCTCTTGGCGCGTAGCCCTAAACACAACAGGAAGTCAGCTATTTTGAACTTCCTCTCAGATTTTGGGCAGTTTTTGCCATTTCCTGATGTTGTACTTTAACAAACTCCTCCTACAGTTTTGATCTGATCCTCTTCAAATTTGGTGAGTGTAATCTTAAGGCATTTCCTAAAGGCGCCGGGTGGTGGTGGCAGGGGTGCGAGGGCCCTTTCATCGCTGCTTGCAGCTTTAATTCTTCTTCTTCTTCTTCTTCTTCTTCTTCTCCAAAGTGAATCGCTTTTTAGAGGGCCTAAACATGCTCGAAAACTCATGAAACTTTGCACACGCTTCAGAAGTGGTGAAAATTTACGTGTGATATGGTTTTCAGAATTGGGGGGGGCAAATTCGGTAAATTATTGCCCCCACATTTTGCCCCGGCTCCTGGTTTCACGTACAGGTATGAAATTTGGTACATACATGTAATGACCCAATACCTACAGAAAAGTCTCTTGGAGCATAGCCCTAAACACAACAGGAAGTGAGCTATTTTGAACTTCCTCCTAGATTTTGGGCATTTTTCATAATTTCCTGATGTTGTACTTTAACGAACTCCTCCTACAGATTTGATCTGATCCTCTTCAAATTTGGTGAGTGTAATCTTAAGGCCTTTGTGACGTTAAATTGCGAAGATCTAGAGTTTTCGTCGAAGGGTGTGCCCTCGGCGGCCTGACAAACGTTCACCCAATTTCGGCCTTCTGGTGATATATGCATGATCAGATAAGTTCAATATTAATGTTGAATGCAGTTCCGATGTTGCTAGGCAACCACAGACAGCCTGCAGTAACTCAGCCATACAATTTCCAATCTGTCCCAAACTTCACATGTTTGATAAGAGTCCTGTCCTGAACACATGACCATGCTCATATTTGGTTATAGCAATAGCGCCACCTGCTGGTAGCAGGAAGTGTGGCAAATACAAAACTTGCTCGAAAAATCATGAAACTTTGCACACGCCTCAGAAGTGGTGAAAATTTACGTGTGATATGGTTTTCAGAATTGGGGGGGGGGGCAAATTCGGTAAATTATTGCCCCCACATTTTGCCCCGGCTCCTGGTTTCACGTACAGGTATGAAATTTGGTACATGCATGTATTGACCCAATACCTACAGAAAAGTCTCTTGGAGCATAGCCCTAAACACAACAGGAAGTGATCTATTTTGAACTTCCTCCTAGATTTTGGACATTTTTCGTAATTTCCTGATGTTGTACTTTAACGTACTCCTCCTACAGTTTTGATCTGATCCTCTTCAAATTTGGTGAGTGTAATCTTATGGCATTTCCTAAAGGCGCCGGGTGGCGGTGGCAGGGGTGCGAGGGCCCTTTTCATCGCTGCTTGCAGCTTTAATTTTTATTGTGTTTTATTAGTGACAAATTTTGGGAGAGGATACATATTCCAAAACTGAAAATACAGTATGAGAATTAACTGCACAATTACTAGACATGTTTTCCTCGGATATTATACAATTTGCAAGCACAATTTGTGGAAAAATAAAAAAATTGAGATGCTTCCAACTGTGAACCAATTTGGTAGAATATATATATATATATATATATATATATATATATATATATATATATTGCTCTTGCATTCTTCCTTGTGGCTCAGTCAGTGACACAGCTGAATGAATGGCTCATTATGTATGCGGGCCCCATTGTCTCCTCAGGTGTGAACTACTCAATATGCATGATGGTGTTGGATCTTTGACGCCCACTCGCATATTGCCTTTCCAAACAGAAAGTGTCTTGCAAAATTTAAATCAATGTATTGTTTTATGTGAATGATTAGGCAGGATGATTTTCAGATCATTTTGAAGAAAAAACTCTAGGCGACAACATCCATTAGTCAAAAGTCTTGTGGACACATATTTAGTATGTGTTTTGTGGCCATATTTCAGAAACTTTTTTTTATTTTTTTCAATAACCATGCATAAACATTATTCTCTCAAAAATACAAACATGTACATACATGTTGCTCACATATGATGGTAGCCCTGTTTGTGCTAAATAGAGTGTAATTACACCTTTGCCATTAATGTGTTTATAAGCAACTGAAAAAAGCACAAATGTCAGGGCATGTCAGAACATCTCAAGGACCCCAAAAACACCTTAGACCCCAGAGGGTTAAAGATCTCAAATAATTCTGTCTTTGCTAAAGACCTATTGCTTTGCTTGTCTAACACAGCATAGGCTTTCACTGCCTTTTCTTTGTGTCCAGCAGGATAAATGTTTACTAGACAGATTTTGGAGCATGAGCGTGAGCTGGTACCTTTGCCACAGATCTCTGTACATTTGGACACAATGGCTTGGATAGAACTTTCTCGTTGCTCCCCGCCATGCCTGTCTGGGGCTGCAGAGCCTGGAGCTTCCGTTTTCCAGGGTGCTGGTCCAGGGTGCAACGCGGTGGTGTGGTGGTCACTTTTACACTCATTGCAATGTACACTTGTGTCACAGTCTTTTGCCATGTGGTTGACGGAGGAACAGAACTTGTAACAAATGTTATTTTCCTTCAGAATGACTTTTCTCTCATCCAAGGTCTTTGCTCTGAAACCACGACACTTGGGAGTGTGGTTTGTTGTGGTTCGGGCACAGTTTATCTGGTTCAACCATCTTTTGGTCAGAGGAGACACGATAGCCTGTTGGAGCAGTTACTTCAGTTTTTCGAACAGATACTGCAGTTTTGAAGTTGGGCTTGTTCAGTCTTTCAGGCCTATAAACACTTGGGCAACCAGTAGAGAGCAAGGGGGCAAAGCTTGGGTCATTGAGAGTTTTAGCTTTGTCGCACACAAACTTCACGAAAACAGGGAATGGCGGGTATGAAGCATGGTGTTGCTCTTTGTAGTAGGATGCTGAAGTAATCCATTTCTCTTGGAGGTGGAATGGGAGTTTTTGAACAATAGGAGTGATGCCCTTGGACGTATCTAGGTAACTCAGGCCAGGTAGGAGACCATCTACATGGGCAGCATCAAGCTCTGAGATGAGATCACCTAGCTCCCTCAACTTGTGGTTTTCTCTGTTTGCGATTTTGGGAAAATCTTCCAACCTTTTCAGGAGAGCATTCTCTGTCGCTTCAGGGGACCCATAGCTGTCCTCCAGTCTTTGCCACACCATTTTGACACCAGCTGTGGCATCATAGGTGTGTACAGCCCTTAATCGTTTTGCTTCCTCTTATGATTTGGGGCCTAACCACTTGAGATCCAACTCCTCTCTTGGGGATAAATAGAGTCCTACTATAGCGTTCAAAAAAGATGCCAAGCCCAGTAATTTTCAGGCTTATCATCAAACGATAAGACGCAGTTTTAGGAGATCAGCGCTGAGCTCTGCTTTCTTTTTTGTAGCTTCAGCTTCGATGTGGGCTTGTTCTTTTATCACCTCTGCTTCTCTTTTAGCGTATGATGCCTGTGCTTGAGCGGCAGCTGCTTTAGCACGTGCTTTTGCTGCCAAAACGTTTGCATTGGACCTTTGACTGGCCCGTGACCGCTGACTGGCACGTGAGATGTTAGAACAGTTTTATCTCGTTTCCCACAGGTCACCAACATTGCTGACTGTACTTTGGTGGTCCGGGACAGCAGTGTTGTCTTCTGTATCGACTTTTGACTGACCTTCCATCTGTCTTTTTACTATTCTGCCTTTACTAGTGTGTGTGAACTAGCTTTACAGATAGCTAACAATCTCCAATAAAGAACCAGGAAGCATCTTGCTCTGTTGGTGTGTTTTACTGGAAGGACTGTAAAACTGTAACATACAGAAACAAAGAAAATGCATATTACAATCTCAATAGGGTGAATATACAATGCAAATATAAAATAAGTAGCTTAGAATAAAATAAAACCCTCAAAAAACGATCGCATTAGCGAGCGATTAGCACAATGCCAATATACATGGAAAATGCCATAGGGAAGCTAACAGTACTAGCGCCACATATTTCCTCACAAATTACGAATTGAAAACATGTTAAAATGACTAAATTTGGTATCTAAAGGAAGCTAAGATCACTATCAAACAAATACTTACAGACAGATCTTTTTTAGGGACCAAAATAATAATTTACAGACTTTAACACTCTGGAGTTCGACTTGCTGTGGGACTGTTAGGAAAATCACTGAACTACGGAAGCTCTGCGTGGACAAAACGCAAGAAACTCAAAACACAAATAACTCTTCCCACAAGGGGGCAGCACACCCAGGGTCTTTACATGAAATCATGACTCTGCACCAAGCTGCATTACACTTCTCACCCCAGAACGCAGAAAGGGGGCGGGCCTTGGCCTGATGTCTCTCATGGGAGGAGGCTGTTCTATAGGGATGCTAAAAACCTACATTCACAAAGTGAAGGGCCAGAGGCAGAAATGCTTTAGCAGAACGCCTCCACTATCCCTAACATAGCCCAGGCCAGCTACAGAGGGGGCCCTGGTGAGGGCCAACCTGTAAGCATAGATTTACCTGAGGGCTTGAAGGAGCCACAGCCGTACGAGAAATTATATATATTTTTTTTTTCATACGAGGGGCTGCAGAACCGCTCAGCCTACTGAAAACCCATACAGAGCTCAAGGGGGCGATGTACTAAGGATAAAAAAATGTCAGACGGTCCTGTGGGCCGGACAACAAGATCTATCTGAAGCTGCAGCGTCAGTCCAAAACAAAAAAAAAAAACGTTTTTTTTTTTTTGAGAGAGAGACCAACTACTCTACCCTGAAGTGGCTAATAGCCAGAGGGCTAACACAGATGTGTGTAGAAAAAAAAGCGGGGTAACACTTTATTTTACGGTGCCCTTGATACAGAGTAATTACTTAATTAGGTACTTAGTAATAGACGTTGTAATAACATGTAACAAAATGTACTTAACATGTAACTAAGTTATGGAACAGCCTGTACTTACAGATTGTAATTACACACATGTAATAGGCAGCTACTGTTACACATGTGTAACAAGCCGAGTTGGATAAGGTTTATAGATACACATGAAGTACACTTAAGTACATTCTTGATACACTTTATTTTACGTAGCTTATACCTGTGTAATATTATGTAATTACAATGTAATTAGGAAACTACTGCATGCATTTAAGCTGTGAACTAGTGAGTTAAATCAATCTAAGGCAGAGATGGATAAGGTATGTATACACAAAGTACACTTAAGTACATTCTTGATACACTTTATTTTACGTAGCTTATACCTGTGTAATATTATGTAATTACAATATAATTAGGAAACTACTGCATGCATTTAAGCTTTGAACTAGTGAGTTAAATCAATCTAAGGCAGAGATGGATAAGGTATGTATACACAAAGTACACTTAAGTACATTCTTGATACACTTTATTTTACGTAGCTTATACCTGTGTAATATTATGTAATTACAATGTAATTAGGAAAATACTGCATGCATTTAAGCTGTGAACTAGTAAGTTAAATCAAACTAAGGCAGAGATGGATAAGGTATGTATACACAAAGTACACTTAAGTACATTCTTCATACACTTTACTTTACGTAGCTTATACCAGTGTAATATTATGTAATTAGGAAACTACTGCATGCATTTAAGCTGTGAACTAGTAAGTTAAATCAAACTAAGGCAGCGATGGATAAGGTATGTATACACAAAGTACACTTAAGTACATTCTTGATACACTTTATTTTACGTAGCTTATACCTGTGTAATATTATGTAATTAGGAAACTACTGCATGCATTTAAGCTGTGAACTAGTGAGTTAAATCAAACTAAGGCAGAGATGGATAAGGTATGTATACACAAAGTACACTTAAGTACATTCTTGATACACTTTATTTTACGTAGCTTATACCTGTGTAATATTATGTAATTAGGAAACTACTGCATGCATTTAAGCTGTGAACTAGTAAGTTAAATCAAACTAAGGCAGAGATGGATAAGGTATGTATACACAAAGTACACTTAAGTACATTCTTGATGCACTTTATTTTACGTAGCTTATACCTGTGTAATATTATGTAATTAGGAAACTACTGCATGCATTTAAGCTGTGAACTAGTAAGTTAAATCAAACTAAGGCAGAGATGGATAAGGTATGTATACACAAAGTACACTTAAGTACATTCTTGATACACTTTATTTTACGTATGCTTATACCTGTGTAATATTTTGTAATTGCAATGTAATTAGGAAGCTAATGCATGTATTTAAGCTATGAACTAGTGGGTTAATTCAGATGGATAACATATGTAGATACACAGGAAGTGCACTTAAGTACAATCTTGATACACTTTATTTTATGTTACATACAAGTAATGCTACAGAACATATACATTTACCATGTGTAACTGCAGACCTTAGTAGCCTAACATATTTAAGTACTTGTTGTTACATTGTGTTATACTAAGTACTTTCTTACATAATTACAGTGTACCAAGTCGGTAACACTTATGTAACAGACTCGGCTTGTTACACATGTGTAACAGTAGCTGCCTATTACATGTGCGTAATTACAATCTGTAAGTATAGGCTGTTCCATAACTTAGTTACATGTTAAGTACATTTTGTTACATGTTATTACAAAGTCTATTACTAAGTAATTAATTAAGTAATTACTCTGTATCAAGGGCACCGTAAAATAAAGTGTTACCAAAAGCGGTAGCATAAACATTCCCATTCTTCTTTCTAGATTAACGTTCTGCCATTTAACTCTCCGCTGATAACATATTTAATAAGATTGAGCGGCGGCCTCAAATGCTCTCACCATGAGAGGACGCCCTAAGCTATAAACATAGTTTTACAACTAGAATGAGCGGTGGCACACCTCACTTTATCTTACATATGACAACAAGGGAAGCCATCACATACTCACAAAAAGAGCCCATACAACTGGTGCTTCTCTCTATCATTCTAGCCACCATTACTCTTAAAGAAGACCAACTCAGCTCACCTGCGGCATGCGAAGTGAAGACTCACCAAACAGTTGTTAACATGGGGTCTACCGCCTTTCACACACCTGAAAGAGGCGCTCTCACTAACCAAGCAAAGGCGGGCCATCAGAACATTGTTCTAATCATGGGCCCAACCTCAGGCCTGATGTAAGAAGCGCCTGGGAGTCGGAGAAGAGGGGAGAGGGCTGCGATATAATCACGCCCTCAGGGAAGGTGATCCATCACCGACACTGTGTGCGTTTGTGCGGGATCACCTGGCTCAGATCACTCTTCTTGCGGGAGTATTGCCTTCTCTGTGACCTACTCCTCCACGGAGGGGGTGCACGAGAGGCGACACTGCTTCTCTAGCCCTATCTACGGTCCTCGGACCATGAGGGGCCAGGCCCTCCCGCTTGCCTGGGCGTGGATTCTGATCTCAGCGGTATGCAGGTCCTAAATGCAGCTGAGCGCGCCTTCGTCTATCTGAACTTTACAACCACTGCCTCCACTGAGGTGCCAAAAAGTTCAGAGGGTGAAACCGACGAATCGAGGAGAAAGCCCTTCTCTTTCTCTCCCCGATGTCGGCCAGGATCAACCACAGATGTCTCTCCGTGGCCACGGAGTTTGTTTAGGGGCCTGGAGAGCAAGATCAGTGGTGCGGCGCAGCTCAGCAACCGCCTCAGGGTACATCCCTGCCCCCTGGTCGAGATCCCCTAGCAGATCGGCCTGGTAAGCCTGCAACACCGCCATGGTGTGCATGGCAGCACCGGCCTGACCCACTGCCGGGTATGCTCTGCCATGTATGCTCATCTCAAACGGGATGTTGCTTTAAGTGGTTTGGATGGCAGGGTTGGAGCTCTCAGTACCTATGCCTGCCCAGACGCAAGATAGTTCGCGAACGTCTCATCGATGGGTGGCATCAACAAAACTAGCCCGTTGATGTCGGTGGATATGGGCCGAATATGGGTTCTTCCATGCCCTCTCGATCTCCGTATGGAGATCAGGAAGGAATGGAAGGCTCACCTGAGCTGGTGGCTTAAGGCCAGGGAGAAACTGATCGTCAAGCCTTCCGCGAGCGTCCTGTCCCCTAGCGCGATCCATTACATCCACCAGCTCTGCATACACGGGGCAGAGTGGCTGAGAGGGTTCAGAATCTATCTGAATATCACCACCCTCATCAGCCAACTCCTGAAGAGCACTCGCTGGGCTAGGCGGAGGAGAGAAATCCTCCACCTGCAGCTCACCCTCATCAGCCGCTGAACAGTCTGAGAGGGTTATCCCCCTCTCAAGGCGACTGGCGAGCTCCATCTGGGAACCCCATGATGTGCATCGCCGCTCTGCCTCAGCACGAGCGGGACCCGAACCACGAGGTCCAAAAGCTGAACCCTCTTCGCTCGAGAAGAGGGCCAGACAAGAGCGGAGCGTTCTCAAGGGAAAATGCTCACAGTTTGCACAGGCAGATCCCTGAGAGAAGAGGGCCAGACAAGAGCGGAGCGTTCTCAAGGGAAAACGCTCACAGTTTGCACAGGCAGCTCCCTTGAGAACTGCCTGTCCGTGCTCTTCTCCCAAACAAAAAACGCACACCTCGTGTGTGTCACCCGGCGCCAGGCACGATTATGCACACTTCTGGAAGCTTTGCTTCTTCTCAGTGCATTTCATTCGTACCGTAATTCTCAAGCGCTTTACAGACAGAACAGTCCCTGAAGACGAAAAGGTGATTATCATGGCTGCATTCGAAACCGCATACTCACTGAGTAGGTACTTAATTTCAATAAGTGCAACAACTTAAAGATATGAGCGACATGTTTAATTCATCTATCTGTAAATATCTTGATATTGATGAAATTTTATTTTGTGAATACATTTAGGGTTGATTTAAGTTCTTATATTTTAATGTGACCCACAGTTTTATCCTTAACAATATTATTTTTATTACGAAAACCCAAAATCTCTTGAATATGTTTTTAATTTCTTTATTTTATATTCACAATTTTCACCCACAAGCAAAAGTGGCTTAAATCTCCTTTATGTTTTCCTCTTTTTCTTGTTGAATTTACCTCTCCTTTCATCCAGTCTTATAAATAACAAATAACAATATATATATATATATATATATATATATATATATATATATATATATATATATATATATATATATATTATGTATTATGATGAATTATTTAAAGATATTTAACTCTGTCATTGTTCTTTTTTTCCTGTGTATAAAATCTCATATTATAATGTATACAAACCCATGATATTTATGTTTTCTGTTGTTCATTGTTAAATATACAACCATGGTATATTTCCCTGATCTTGTATGTAACTAAGTTACGGCAATAAAAAAATTATATGAGCGACAGGTGCACTAACACCTCATAACATCAGTAACTCGACAGCCCTACCTGGTTTTCCTCAGCGTTTGTAATGTCTGCACAAAGGAGACGGGCAGCTGCTTGAAGATCTCGCCTTTGGAGTTTTCATCAAATCAAAACTGTTGATTTTATACTCAAAAAGTGTAAGTATCACTCCTTAAAAATTTAGCTTATATTATCCCAGAATAAATTGTATTGCTAGCCCACCCCTAAACACAAATAAAACCTAAACACAATAATAATGATAAATGCTGACCAATTCCTATTTATATTACTTTTTTTTTTTTTTTTTTTTTACTGAAAATGATGTAATTTAATAAAACAAGCAAAATGTAGTTTGTTTTGTCATATGACATAGCTATGTGTGAATACAGATAAATGCAGTGAACATCTAAATTTTCAGTCAAACAATTAATGAATACATAAATTAATTAAATAATTATATTTTATTTACTGACAACAATTAGAAACATGAATAAATTAGTAAAAGAATGAATGAAAGTAACCATTAATAAAAAAATGCATACAAGTCAAGCTACAAACAAAGCTTTATTCAAACTACAATCATGTATTTACAGGCGATGGACCCCACATCCTACTGCCATCTCAACACAGCGGTTCCTATTCTGCGGCTTTATTCTGACGAATCAGCTGACCACCAGAGGTGAGCCGTGCCTTCGTGCCAGAGGTTGTTGCGTACTGTGCTTCACTGTCTGAATAAGGGCAGGTGGAGTGATGGAGGGTCTCATAAGGGCAGGTAGAGTGATGGAGGGTCTTATCCATGGCACCATTTCCAGGATTCATCTCTGGGCTCTTCATCCTCAGTGCTCACACCAGTCTGCAGTCATGTCAGATCCTACAAAAATGCAGAAACATTATACAAAAGCAGTAATTTTAACAGCACAATGTCATCTGATTTCAGTATTAGAAGTAACAAAAATTATTTTACTTTATATTTTAGTAAGATCCCTAAAATACCCTGTTTTCCCCCCACAAATGCAGCCATCACCTTTCCTTGCAGGTCCTGCTCCACCACAAAAGATCAGCAGCAAATGCACAGAAATCAAGAAACAGAAAAGTGTTGTAATAGCTTTGTTTGAAATTACAATAATTAAAATAAACTGCAACTTAATATTTAAATAGATTTTGTTATTCATTTCTGTAGTATACTCACTCAGAGCCTTCATCAGCCACTCTCCACCGGATAAACACACGTGTTCATCTGTCCCTGTAACATCCAGACTAGATTCACATTACCTCTGTGATTATGTTCTCAATACTACATTTACATGTTGAGGCTGTTGCTGATGTGTTATCTCACTTTTTATCCAACATAAATGTTCCTCAATTTATCAGAAGTACACATGGACAAATAAAATAGATAACTTATGTTTAGTTACTTTATAGATTTGTTTATTTACCTTCCTTACAGATCATTTGTAATGTAAGCAGTGTTGACAATAGTGAATTCTACTACATAATAGCACATACATCACTCAGATGTCTATTTCATGTTGTGATGTGCTCATCTGCAATACTTAGAAGATTTTCATGTCAGATGTAAATATAAATTTAAAATAAGCATATTTAAGATGTATATGGTTTATGTAAATCCACTTTAGATAGATAAATGTGTGCTTACTGGAGCTCCCCTGATAGCTATGCATAATAAAACGTGTTTTTACAGCAAAATCACAACTATAATATACTGTCTAACGTCTTTACACCTTCAACAATTAAACAGTTTACTCTAAAGTAGTTCAACACATGCAATTTTAACTCAAGGAACTGTGTTTACTCACATTTAAAAACACCCGTGTCACTGATCTCTGTGATGTTCTATCATGACGTATCCTCTCCCGTGGCTATGGAATGCCAAAGCTGACTTAATTATAAATAAATAAATACATAAATAAATATATGAAGATATGTAAAAAAGCAAATATACATAAATAAATAAATATACAAAGAAATGTAAAAAAGCAAAAATACATAAATAAATAAATATACAAAGAAATGTAAAAAAGTACAAATAAATGAGTATTTATACTTTTATTTCCTTATTTATGTATAATTGTATTTTTTCACACATTTATTTATTTATTTATTTATACATTTATACATTTATTTATTTCCACTTTTATTTATTTCCACATTTATTTATGTATATATGTTTTTATGTCTACATTTATTTATTTTCACATTTATTTATTTCTACATTTATTTATTTCCACATTTATTTATTTCTACATTTATTTATTTCTACATTTCTTTGTCCGTATGCTAATGAGGGGGGCGTGTTTTACCTCAGACATCAGCAATCGAGCTCAGAGTGGCAGTGCTGAAGCTTTGAGGCCACAGTGACACCTTGTGGTGTGACCAAACGAAACGCAAGAGGTGTGCGGACAATATCACATTTTAAGTCATGTAATATCACCCTAAATGTATGTAGGGTAGGCTATATAGGGTTAACACACATAGCACACATGAACAGAAACTGCACTTCAACGGGTCATGGGTCCAGACACTTGGACATGGAAGCACATGAAAGTATCCACTATTATAACAATGTAAATGCGGTGGATAGGGCTGATAAGAGCTTGCGTTTATTGTCGAAGAGACTCGCACACCAGCGCAGAACGCGGAGAGAAACCAGCGCACATTTCACTGACTCCTACACAAACATATTGATCAATGAGTTTGAAACAAGACTCAATACACAGTTTACATTCGCGTTTCCTAATTTCGTATGCATAACAGGAGGTGACAATTCAAATGCTTAAAACACAACCCATATTTCATAGATGCTGCTTTTAGATACTGATTAATCACAAGTCATCAATTTGGAATTATTCTTAAATCAAACAAAAGCTAGGGGCTCATGTAAACGCAGCTAGTGAGCCACGCATCTCACGCCATGCATTGGAGCACAGAAGCATCATCATGCCCTTTCAAACAGCACCTGTCGTGCCCATGGTCGTGGTGATATTTCCCCCTATAAATTGATTTCCAGGGGCGTTTTTTCCCCCAAACCTTATTAAATAGGTATACATCATCATATATGTCAAGTTCTTAATATTAATCGATAAACTACTCAGTTATTATAATAATAAGGCACTATGGCTGTTATCAGTAAAATAAAATTAACAAAAGTCATTAAGTCATTAAAAGTCATAAAATCTTAATACATAGGAGAATGCTTTTACACTGCAATTACAATTGCATAAAAGTCGTTATGAGATTAATGTTAAAAATAAAACATTTTTTTATGCTTCCATGTCCAAGTGTCTGGACCCATGACCCGTTGAAGTGCAGTTTCTGTTCATGTGTGCTATGTGTGTTAACCCTGTATAGCCTACCCTACATACAGTTAGGGTGATATTACATGACTTAAAATGTGATATTGTCCGCACACCTCTTGCGTTTCGTTTGGTCACACCACAAGGTGTCACTGTGGCCTCAAAGCTTCAGCACTGCCACTCTGAGCTCAATTGCTGATGTCTGAGGTAAAACACGCCCCCCTCATTAGCATACGGACAAAGAAATACTCAATTATTTGTACTTTTTTACATTTCTTTGTATATTTATTTATGTATTTATTTATGTATTTTTGCTTTTTTACATTTCTTCGTATATTTATTTATGTATTTATTTATTTATAATTAAGTCAGCTTTGGCATTCCATAGAAACATGTTACAGTCTTCCACGTCTCTCAAGACTAACTCGATTAGACACTGGAAGGTTGCAGGCGCGTTGCCCAACCTGAAAGCCATCCATGTATATTGGGAAGCGAGTTGAGTCAACGGAACTTGCCAGTATCCTTTCAAAAGGTCTAATTTTGTAATACTGCACAGTTCAAATATTGTCAATACAATCTTTAACTCTCAGCAGTGGAAAAGAGTCAGGCAAAGTCACCGCATTCACTCTTCGAAAGACGGAACCGAATCTAAATAATTTGTCATGTTTCAGAACTAAAACGCAAGGAGAACTCCTAGAGGTTTGACTTGGCTTTGCGAAATTATTCTGTGACAAGTATTCCACTTCTGTTTTCATTACCTCTCTCTTTTCTCCAGAACAGCGATAAGCATGCTGTTTACTTGGTAAAGCAGCGCCCACATCAATGTCTAGCTGAAGACTGAAGTACAAGAACACTTCATTAAACAGAGCAGAGTAACTTTTAAACAATTCAGTAATATCCTGCTTTTGATCAGCCTCCAGATAAGACAACTTGCAGCCATAAAGACCTCTGCCATCTCCACTACTTGTTTAGATGAGGTAGGGTTATTCTGTTTCACCCATGTTCTCGTCTATGGGTTGAGGAACTTGAGGAACTGTTCTGACACTATCTGGTCACCGTTCTCCTCCTTAGTTCGACACTTAGGTTTCATCCACTTATCATACAAGTCTTTCAGTCTTACTTGCAGCTCTCTTGGAGTCTCATCTTCTAGGGCACTGTACGATATGAAGCGTTGTCTATAAGTTTCTGCATTGATTTCAAACTTGTCGAGGATAGCCTGTTTGATGTAGTCATAATTTAGTGAGTTGTCAGGCTCCATGGCCACATAAGCTGCCCTCGCCTTACCAGATAAGAGAGGTAACAGATGCAACACCCAGTCTTGTCTTGCAGTCTACTTAAACTACAAAAAAAAAAAATAAATACAACAACAACAAAAAATACAATATTTATGCAACTTATACTTGCTGTAAGCTGTGAGCAGCAAAACCTGGAGCTAAACAATGCCTAGTGGCACATTCCACAAGAATAAACTGAATGTCTCCCCTCAGACAAACATATCGTCGCTGTCGGGCGGAATCCTCGTATCTCCAAAACCATTATTTTTCAGGAAATCAAAATCTGCATATTTTTTGAGTTATTAAACATTGTATCGTTAAAGTTGGTATTATACCTTATATTGCTATCATATACTGTTGTATACCAACAATAACACAACATTTCCCCAAAATCATGTTTAATCGGAGATACGAGATTTATTACTTGGGAGAAGGGTGATACGAGGTTACGCTGTCATTGATAAGAATGGTACGGACACAGACATCGCTGCTGCCAGCAGTGTTCATCAAAGTCTGCGGTTGCGTTGAGCCTTTTGACAAGAGATAAGGCTTTAAGAGCTATTCAAATCTAATGATTGTGGTTACATACATCTTCCTAAACTCCATTTTAAACGTTTAAGAGATATGAGTGATGCAATACCAAAATACTAGGCTGTCTAAAATAGGCGGAAATTAATCTGCACGCAAACAAAGTCGGTGGTCGTGTTGAGCCTTTTGACAAGAGAAAAGGCTTAACCAAAGCTAACGACTGTGGTTACATACATCTTCCTAAACTCAATTTCAAAGGTTTAAGAGCTATAAGTGAAGCAGAACAAAAAACGGTGAGCTGACTAACGCTTGGCTGTCTAATAGGCAGAAATTAGCCTAATCTGCATGCAAATTTACCTTCGTGGCTCACGGGCTTCCTTCTGCACCAAAGCATTACAGCTATCGATTTTTAACAAAACAAGCCTTCTCAAATGTATCTTACCTAACTATTTTCACTCGTTATTGTCTAAAAAACAGACTTACAATAGGCTTACTTACAGACAGACCTTTTTTCTCCCATAAATAAAACCTGGTACTTGGGGTATTTTACATGCACAGTGCCAACTTCGAGTCAGTAAAACAATAATAAAAAACAATAATTTAATGCTGGTATCCAAAACATTTAATTCAATTCAAGTATTATATTAGATTGATACATTTTAAAACTTCAATGCACATGTATAATAAGCCTAGTAATAATAAGCCTAGTAATAAGTAGACATTTAAAATACATAAATAACTGATATCATAGTTTAACACAGATAAAATCAGAGTTAAGGCTTGCTTTACATGTTGCTCGACGAGGATTTCTTAATCGTTGCGACTTTCAATCCTGAGGAGACAAAATGCCGCAGAGGCTCCCGCCACGGAGTGAAGAAGAGGTGGAGTTACGAGGATTCTCAGACAGTTGAAGTGTCCAATGGAGTTAAGAGATTTGCTCTCAAGCTATTTTCAACACTTTAGATTGGTTAATAATTTGTAAAAATAACAGAACCACGTGGGGACTGACCAATAGCATCGATTTGTGAAAATATATGAAATTGACAAAATTTGGACATACGATGTTTCCGCCTGAGAGCGACGATATTATGAAAGCCTGCATTGCATACAGGTTACAACCTCCCTCTCCTCCCAAACATACAGTACTCATACAATGGCTTAATAGACAAGTTTCCCGCCAAACACTAGCGGGACAAACTATTGTCATGGGGGAAACCTTTTCCTGTTACACTTGTAAGAATTGAGAAATTAGGAGATGCCGGACAGTCTGGTTGAAGAGCGACCAGATCCTGAGAGAACAAACTGGACCTCTGAAAATTAACATTTTAACTGGCCCTCATGCACTATCGAGATGAAAGTCTCACCTCCGAGTCATCCTAATCTACATCTCTTTCCCCCTTCTCTCACCCCCTCTCTCTCATGCTCAGATCATCTGAATTCACCCAAGAAAATGTTTAGTTTAATGTGAATGATTATCACAGAGTATTTTTCATGTTTGGTATCATTTAAAATGTCACAGTGTGACTGGTACAAATGTCTCATTTCCAAATAAGTAAAACACAAGATAATAAGGTTTTTAAGAGTTTAAAGATAACTGATATACAAAGGAAGATGATCTCCTGGCAAATGGTCACACACCCCCAAAAGGTGCAACCTCTGAATGCAAATTTCTTTTGTTAGTACATGTTTCCATGTGAAAGAGGTCTGTTTATATAATGAAATGCAGCAGGGGATTCGGGGCCTTTCTGTATCTCAGATTAGCCTGTGAGGCTGAGAGTGAGACCTCTCAGCCTCATGTATTTCTTAATGTTGGGTTGCATCTTTTCTCTTTATTCCAGAGTATTTGATGTTTTGTATCGATTATCTTTGAATTGATTATGAAATTGGCATGACACATTTACCTTACATAATACATTGTTACATTTGATTATTCTAACCGACTTTGGCATTATTTTTGCATACAAGAGTTAAAAGGAATAGTCAAACATTCGCTCACATTTAATGATGCACAGATATCATTAAAACCTTTTCATTTATGGAGTCAGATGAAATAACGAGATAATACATTATTCAAATGTATTGCATTTAATCAGAAAATAATTTGCCTTGAGAAAAGGACAGTAACATGTAAAGACCTTCCGCGCTGGTCGGATGCCGGTTTTGGGCCGATCGAACGCAAGCTTACACACTCATCAAGGAATTCCACAGCATAACGTTGTCACCTAAATACTATAAATACATGTTCAAATACTATTTTTTCTACTCAAATAATCATCATAATACAAACAAGCACAACATACCAACACAAAATAAAACATTTAAAACATCTCGTAGCACACAGATCTAAAATGAGACACTTACATAAGTTGAAAAATTAATGTTGGTATTGTCCCTAAACACACAAAATGCAACAAGTAATAATAACCTTCAGTACAAACAAAAAATAAATACAAAATAGTACTGGGCTGGTACTCTAGCGTCATCATCCAGATTCGTCTTCACAGAAATAAAAGCAATACATCTGTCATACAGTACAATTGTGGCTGCAGTGTGGCACGTGGCATGCATGATGCATTGTCATGGAAATAATAAGGTGATGCATTCTTAAATAATGGTCGCCTTAAAAAACTCATGCTGTGGGCTTGAATAACGCAATAAGCCCCAAGAAGCCGTGGTTTACAGTGAATTTAAAACAGCTAAGGGGCGTAGAGCAGAGTGCCTAAACCCCCCTAAGCTGCCCTAAATTGACTGTAAACCATGGCTTCACTGGGCTTATTGATTAGCAAAACGGCTATTCCATAAAATATATTTTTTTGTATTTATTTTATTCATAAAAATAAAAACAGCAACAAAAAATATAATGATATTGATAACAAATTAATTCTTCTGCCAAGCAATGTAGTTCTTCAGAACCAACTCAACAAAGTGGTTGCCCAGCAACACAGACGCAGCAGCAAAGACACAGTGGAAAGCAAAAGCATGCTTAAAGATTGGGGTGATCATTGACATTGACTCGTTACGTCAACACACTGATTATGAACTGTGGATGACTGGATCTCCCCTTACAGTAGAGGAAGTTGAGGAGGAAGCCCACTCCACAAACGCCATGCCTATTCCAGCTACAGCCGCCCATAATCCTCCAGTGGACTCCACTCCGCACCCACAGCCCAGCCAGACTTCATGCTTGAGCCAGAGCCCGCCATGGAGAAAGCGCCAGAGCCAACGAAACCAATGAATTGTTAAGTAAAGTTGTAAGTAATAATCAGCTTTTAATAATAATAACAAAGTAACATTAAGCAAGTATTTAACCAAATATCTATGAGCAAAATAATAATTTTTTACTTTATTATTATATATAAAACTTCCAGGAGAGAAGCAGGGCACTGTGAGCAAGATGCAATGCAGCAAAAAGTGAGCCGGAGATGTAGGAAGATTTATACATAATGTTTAAGGTCAGAAATATCTTTTCTAAGAATCAGCATTTGTTTCTTGGTATTAATTATGCAAACAAAGCATAGCATTGTGGTTTTACCAAATAAGTATTTTCATCATGTCTGGACCTTATGCAAATACAGCTGTACCCTTAATTCCAAGATAATTCTCAAGATAATCATCTTATGCGAAACTTGATATTAGACACATACCACACATATTAGACAGGATTAGACACATATCAGACACACTAAGCAGAAGATGGAAATAAAACAGCATGTCTCAGCTTTTGGGGAAGTAGCCACAAAATATAAACATGTACATTTCCAGAGTAGAGATTAATCAAATGTCTGGTCTGAATAGAACACATGAATATGAGTATATGATAAGGAAAGATATGATAGACCAAAATCATGAATGGATTAATACAAGAATAATATGATTGAACGAATTAATCATAGCAATAACCATCAAAGAATAATCACAATCATAATCAATATATATATATATATATATTTTCCTGATACACCAGTGGGCATGGAGGGAAGCCCCACCCACACTGTTGTAGCATATGAGCAGTTCATTCATTCTTTTTAATAATTTTATTTATAATTTATTTATTTATTTATACAAACACAAAACAAACAAAGTTGCACAAAATGTATACAAAAAGTATGTTATACATACAATAAATAAACAAACAAAAGGGAGAAAAAAGAGAAAAAACAAACAAACAACCCCCCCCCCCACCACCAAACCCGCACCAGATAGAAAGAGAAATTACACCTTAAAGCCATACATAAACTTAAACAAAACATTAACAATGGAATGAAGAGACAAAAGAGAGAAGTTTTCCATATTAAATATAGGCTCAAACATATTTCAACTCTTAGAAAGATGCCTAAGGAAGGGGCCCCAGACTTTATCAATTTTTTTAGAAGCATCCACTCTAGAAAAACGAATCATTTCGAGCTTAAGGGCAGCAACCATTTCAGCCAGCCATTTATGAAAACTGGGTGGTACAGTGGACTTCCAGTCCATCAAGATCACCCTCTTAGCCACCACCATACCAAACATAAGGGACAGTTGCTGAGAATGTGTCGGAAACACTTTATTTTACGGTGCCCTTGATACAGAGTAATTACTTAATTAATTACTTAGTAATAGACTTTGTAATAACATGTAACAAAATGTACTTAACATGTAACTAAGTTATGGAACAGCCTGTACTTACAGATTGTAATTACGCACATGTAATAGGCAGCTACTGTTACACGTGTAACAAGCCGAGTCTGTTACATACGTGTTACAGACTTGGTACACTGTAATTATGTAAGAAAGTACTTAGTATAACACAATGTAACAACAAGTACTTAAATATGTTAGGCTACTAAGGTCTGCAGTTACACATGGTAAATGTGTATGTTCTGTAGCATTACTTGTATGTAACAAAATAAAGTGTATCAAGATTGTACTTAAGTGCACTTCCTGTGTATCTACATATGTTATCCATCTGAATTAACCCACTAGTTCATAGCTTAAATGCATGCAGTAGCTTCTTAATTACATTGCAATTACAAAATATTACACAGGTATAAGCTACGTAAAATAAAGTGTATCAAGAATGTACTTAAGTGTACTTTGTGTATACATACCTTATCCATCTCTGCCTTACTTTGATTTAACTCACTAGTTCACAGCTTAAATGCATGCAGTAGTTTCCTAATTACATTGTAATTACATAATATTACACAGGGATGAGCTACGTAAAATAAAGTGTATCAAGAATGTACTTAAGTGTACTTTGTGTATACATACCTTATCCATCTCTGCCTTAGTTTGATTTTACTCACTAGTTCACAGCTTAAAAGCATGCAGTAGTTTCCTAATTACATTGTAATTACACAATATTACACAGGGATAAGCTACGTAAAATAAAGTGTATCAAGAATGTACTTAAGTGTACTTTGTGTATACATACCTTATCTTTTTCTGCCTTAGTTTGATTTAACTTACTAGTTCACAGCTTAAATGCATGCAGTAGTTTCCTAATTACATTGTAATTACATAATATTACACAGGGATGAGCTACGTAAAATAAAGTGTATCAAGAATGTACTTAAGTGTACTTTGTGTATACATACCTTATCCATCTCTGCCTTAGTTTGATTTAACTCACTAGTTCACAGCTTAAATGCATGCAGTAGTTTCCTAATTACATTGTAATTACATAATATTACACAGGGATGAGCTACGTAAAATAAAGTGTATCAAGAATGTACTTAAGTGTACTTTGTGTATACATACCTTATCCATCTCTGCCTTAGTTTGATTTAACTCACTAGTTCACAGCTTAAAAGCATGCAGTAGTTTCCTAATTACATTGTAATTACATAATGTTACACAGGTATAAGCTACGTAAAATAAAGTGTATCAAGAATGTACTTAAGTGTACTTCATGTGTATCTATAAACCTTATCCAACTCGGCTTGTTACAGATGTGTAACAGTAGCTGGCTATTACATGTGTGTAATTACAATCTGTAAGTACAGGCTGTTCCATAACTTAGTTACATGTTAAGTACATTTTGTTACATGTTATTACAACGTCTATTACTAAGTACCTAATTAAGTAATTACTCTGTATCAAGGGCACCGTAAAATAAAGTGTTAACAAATAGGTTTCCAAAATTCAGAAATCTCAGGACAAAACCAAAAAGTATGAGCATGCGTCCCATCAGAGCTCTTGCATCTATCGCATAACGGGGAAACTGAAGGGTAAATTTTATTAAGTTTAGATTTGGTATAGTGTAATCTATGCAACACTTTAAACTGAATAAGTTGTAATCTTGCATTAACAGAACAAGTATGGATTCGCTTCAGTCCTTCTTCCTAAATCTCGTTTGAGATATTAATTCCGGTGTAATTTTCCCATGCTGCTTTGATTTGATCTGAAGAGACTGAAAAACAGTTCATTCATTCTTTGAGTTTGAATTAAGGAATCATGGCTCGTTGAATCTAAAACAATGGACATTCCTTATGAAATCCAAAGCTTTTAGCCTCTGAACTCATGTATGTAAATCAAACTCTCTGCAGGCTAACTGACCGCCCTGGTGCCAGCATGGATGGCTCTCTGACAACTTTTACGGCTACCCCGAGACTTTATAGCACCCTAGACACACTCCAGAACAACACTTCTCCGTGCTTCGCAAGCCTCAAAGAGAGGACCAAAGAGATAACAAAACTTTCTATAGACATTCCAAACACACACAAAAACTTACCTTGCATTTAATCCAGAATGATTCAGAACCTAAGATGATGTACTGTATTAAAGGGCACCTATTATGCCCCTTTTTAGAAGATGTAATATTGGTCTTGGGTGTCCCCAGAATGCATTTGTGAAGTTTCAGCACAAAATACGCCACAGTTAATTTATTATAACCATTTGAAAATGTCATTTTTGGGGCCTGTTTTAAAAAGAGCTGTTTGTGTGTACCACTTTAAATGTAAATGAGCTGCATATCCCCGCCCTGCTGCTGGACCTAGATGATGAAGAGACTCCGGCACAGAATAAACACGAATGAGAATGGACTAAACGTATCGGAATGGTTATTTGATACATTTCTGTACTTACAAAGTTTTAATCGCGTCCCTTTTGCCATTATGGATGTGCAACACACACACACACACACACACACACACACACACACACACGAACTGTGATAACGTTCGCGCAATTTTTTTAAACTACACACACACACACTACTGTGAAGTACAAACTAATTTTTTATTTATTTCTTAAGGGGAGGGAGATAGACGTTATAGCCTACTGTCTATGGAGATAGAGCAGACCTTAATTTATTTACATTTGTAAATGCTGCAAAAAATGCCTACGTGACATAAAACTGTCTGACGTTGTTTGTTGAGACATCCTATGATGATGACAATAAATAGCTTTAGACGCATTTGTTGTTGAACTTGCTGACATCGATTGAAATGACTATTTGCTCAAAAATCATAAAATACACTTACTTTTTCTGGAGGTGACGTTGGATCGCGAACTGTAGGCAACGATCCACACTCTAGGATTAACTTTGACCCTCGTTCACTAAACAGTCAGTCAGAAAATGAATCTCGTATTTAGGAAGTTTAAGTGGTGCCTTTTCTTCATAAATAAAATCCATCCGCTGCGTTTTCAGTGGCTCTGATGTCAGTGAAGACTAGTATGTCCATTCTTACATCCCACAACACACTTCTTAGGAGACATTACCGGCTGTCGTTGATGGAGGATGCAGATCACCGAGGGCGGGGTCTATGCCAAAACCAGATGTCAATCAAATCACGTCGGTGGGGCTTAGCTCATTTCTACGTCACAATGAGGAAAATCTAGAACAGGGTGTTCTGAGACAGTGCTTATGATTTATTGAGATAGTAAAAAAACTACTGGGTGGATTTTTATCATTCTAGGGTGGTTTTGCTCACACACTGCCAACACACATTTATGTTCAAACACCATGTAAAAGTGAATTTTGCATAATAGGTGCCCTTTAAGGCCTGCATGTTTGGTTAGCCCTTTCATGCCATAGTCATGATTTTCTGATTTGTAACTTGGAAGTGTTTCTCCTAATTAATGTCTCAAATAGAATCATGGTCTTGTAACCTAACCCCCCTGCCCTCTCTCTATGTGACATTCCAGACTGAACACACACACACACACACACACACACACACACACACACACACACACACACACACACACACACACATCCTTTGGGTGTAACTTAGGATAGAAATATCCTTTTAATGTATGTACATTCTTATATGTATGTGTGATTAGTTTTGCTTTATAATAGAGTGTGGTTTTCTAGTGTTTGGCTCTGAAATGTATTTTTGAAGAATGTTTCTCCCAGTGGAATCTCATCCCGTAACCCGATCTCATGCCAGGTCATAAAGTTTATGACCACCAAGCTTCAGCAGCTCATCCAGTTCCTCTGCAAGAGAGATAATGGGGAGCGCAACGCGACCAACATTCCAACACACTTTAACGCACACACATACACGAACTTTGAACATTAAACTTAGAATATAAGCATGTCATATTTCATATACTCCTGTGTGTTTCCCAGTTTATATTCACTTCGTTTATGACGTTTATTTGAAGGAACGAACCTTAAAATGCTTATAATATGCATATCTTATGTAACTTGGTATTCCTATAATGTGACATGTTTGATATCTCTGTAATTCTCTCAATCTAACGGAGTCGAATTCCGATAGCAGAATGCAGTAAGGTGCATTATTTTACACCTTTCATATTTCTGGAAGCCGAACAGCTTAATCTCATCTCCTCATGACTCATTCCAGTGGGCGTTGCCTACAGGACAATGAAACTTCTTCCCGCTCTGAAATTTCTGAAGGTGATTGGTTCACGTACGCGAAGTAGGCGTGAACCCATCTTCTCCATAAGAGACTGACACCGAAGTTTCTCGAGGAGCACTTTTTCTGTGAGAGGTTTTCTGGGTCCATGGCTCCTTCGGGAGCTTTTCTCCGTTTCTCTTTTCTTTTTCTCTAAGTCTTTTCTTTATTTTCGTCTTCGGACTCTCCCTACGTTCAGTGAAGAGAACGTAGCCGGCAACTTCAACTCAAAGAAAAAGACTCATTTGAAATTCCCGCAACCGCGCTCAGCTCCTCTTCCTTAAGGACACACGTACGACTCTGCGTTCTTCAGCAACAAAGAGAACCATTTTGCAAGATAAGTTTATTGAACTTTTAATGTAATCTGATTCCTTGTTGTCTCTCTCAAAGGTTACCTTGTCTGTGATTTTTGCCATACTGTGATCTCTCTCTGATCGCACATTTTGCTTTCACTTTCTCTCTCTCATCTCTCTCATTTTCCGATCTCTCTCTCTCTCATTTTCGTTATGCGTTTAGTCTTGTATTTGTTTACGTGTTCTGTATATACATACATATATTCTGTGTATACTCGTAGTTCGATGTATTATTAGTTAAATGATTAAAAACCCAATATATTCCTGATTGATTCTGTCTGAGTGCTCATGTCACGAAGTCAATGAAATGTCAATCTAGCTACAAAGCTTTACTTTTTGTTGTAAGGACAAAGCTTATTTGTTACTTTTCAGTAACCTAAATTTTATAAGGACAGGAGAATAGTTTCAGGGCCAGAAACTATTTTTCCTGAAATTATAAGAAGTGATAACTTTATTGAGAAGTTGATAAGTTAATCTTACGGCCGTTTGCTGGACAAACAACTGTTTGATAATTACATTAATTTCCATTAAGGGTTATCTAATAGAATCGATCTGAGATAAGACTATTGATATATGAATGAGGAATTATAATTTGTTGTGATTGATTATTCATATACAATCAATCTATTTTCAACTTCGATAATTTAATGTAACTGTAATATGCAATATATTAATCATATTCATGATTAATTATTAAAATTCCCTATAGATCATTTGAGCTAATGTTAATGTACTACCCAGTGCGGTTACACTGTGTCTCTGCTGGTTCCGCTCATCTCAAAGTTTCTTGTGCCCCCACTGGTTTACACCCAGCCTTCCTCTCCAGCCTCCCTCTCCAGCCAGTTCCTCAGCCCCGCCTCCATCGGTTCCCTTCAGCCCCTTGGTTCCTAGTGTTCCAGTTAGTCACTAATTAAGTGAATTTCCTGCAGGCATCCATTTTTGTAGGTCTTGTGTTCTCCTTTTGCCTGACCACACTGTGACACTTTGCTGGATGAGACGTTTTTAACGCTGTACAGGTGTGCTTTAATTGTGTGGTGCCAGAGGCAAGGCTATTGCTCCTGCATCTTCTGTCATCGTAGTTTTGGCACCAGTAAGTTTGCAGAGACAATTTACATTTATACCCTGTCACTGACATGATTTTTCTTGCCTCTAGGCCAGTATCAGAAAGTTTGCAACTGCAGCCTCCTTGTTAGAATGCCCGTCTCCCACACCAGAAACCTGGGTTCGAGGCCCGCTCCAGCTACTTTGACGTGTGTATGGTGTCGGAATGGCATAGGTTATGTAACGAATGCGACCAAATCAGACACAATTGTTGGTACATGTACCATAAAAACTTTCAAACTTCTCTGGGATCTGCGTCCCATCCCCCAAACAGGCCAAGATGGTCCTAGTTGTCATGACCACGATCCGATAAGGTTTTATGGGTGTTAAATGAATGTGGCCAAATACAAGAGAGAGACCATGGAAAGACAGAAACAATCTGCAAAACAGACTCCTGCATTAATTTATTGATGAATTGACTAACATGAAATTAACACGCATTCCAGAACATTTTGAGAATGATTTACTGTTGTGTGTTGTGTCTTTTAATAATTCTGTTGATACTACGATCTCTTTGATACTATGTAGTTATTACAGGACCAACGGTCAGTGTACCCCACTTATACCATGTTTGGTCTCGATAAATTGGTACTTTGAAGATCGAAATGATTGTGTACATGATATGCCAATAGCTGTGCAACATATTAGTATTACTAAGAATCTTTCTTAGTTGTGTCATCAAACACCAATTCAGCATGCCGGTTAGAGTGAGCACGCTTAAGACAATGGCTCATAAATGTTCGTCGTTTACAGATTTATTAAACTCCTTTGGGGTCAAGCAAAACGTTACCGGACCAACTCATCGTTTTAATCATACACTCGATTTAATTATATCACATGGAACCGATATAACCGATATAGACATCATTCCACAAAGTGATGATGTCACTGACCATTACATGGTAACTTGCATATTACGTACTCCTGTAATATGTCATGCTGCGCCGCGTTATCGATCAGGCAGAACAATCCTTCCATCCACCATAGATCATTTTTCAAATAGCTTATTTGATCTGTCTCAGCTGCTCAGTGAACCCAAACAAATAGATGAACTAGAGGAATTAACTAGCACTATGAGCACCATTCTCTCTGGAAAATTGGATATTGTTGCACCCATTAGATTAAAAAAGGTCAGAGAGAAAAGTAAAGCACCCTGGTACAACAATACTACGCATGTTCTAAAGAGAGAAAGCCGTAATTTAGAGCGTAAATGAAAACAAACTAATTTAGAGGTCTTTAGAATCGCATGGAAAGACAGTATGTCACGTTATAAAAAGGCCCTAAAATCGGCCAGGGCTGAGCACCTCCGCAAACTAATAGAAAACAACCAAAACAATCCTAGGTTTTTATTTAACACCGTGGCTAGACTAACAAATAAACAGATGTCACCTGAACAAAATATTCCGTTACAGTTTAGTAGCAATGATTTCATGAAGTTCTTCACTGAGAAAATAGAAAACATCAGAACCACAATTGTAAACGTTCAGTCCTCAATCGCGCCTTATAATTCAGCCTAAACTATCACCCCGCAAGAACAATTACAGTGCTTTACAACGATAGAACAAAAAGAGTTAAATAAACTTATCACTTCATCTAAAACAACAACATGTTTATTAGATCCTATACCCACTAAACTACTGAAAGAATTGTTACCTGTAGTGGAAGAGCCTCTCCTCAATATTATTAACTCATCTTTATCTTTAGGTCATGTTCCAAGAACATTTAAATTGGCAGTTATAGAACCACTCATTATAAACCACAATTAGATCATAATAACCTAGCAAATTATAGACCCATTTCAAATCTTCCTTTTATGTCTAAAATACTAGAAAAAGTTGTATCCGCTCAACTGGGCTCTTTCTTGCAAGAAAATGACATCTATGAAAAGTTTCAGTCTGGATTCAGACCGCATCATAGCACTGAAACTGCGCTCGTTAAAATCACAAATGATTTACTATTAGCTTCTGACCAAGGCTGTATCTCAATACTAGTTTTACTTGATCTTAGTGCTGCGTTCGATACTATAGATCACACAATACTCTTAGATCGACTACAAAATTATACTGGTGTTCAAGGACAAGCATTAAGCTGGTTCAGATCATACTTATCTGACCGCTACCATTTTGTCTATTTAAATGGAGAAAAATCGATCATAACCCCAGTAAACTATGGAGTGCCGCAGGGATCTGTGTTAGGCCCTCTGTTATTCTCAATATATATGCTGCCACTTGGAAATATTATAAGGAAACATGGAATTAGTTTCCATTGTTATTAGGGATGTCCCGATACCACTTTTTCACTTCCGATACCGATACCGATGCCGCAGCTTTGGCTATTTGCCGATACCGATATCAATCCGATATTTTTATTTTATTCTTGAACTAATACTAATAATAATAAAATATAATGGAAGCACTTTGCTCAATTAGCCACATAAAAACATCTCACTCAAATGGAGAACAAATACTTCTCCAGTATATAGTCCACAACAACAGTTGATAATGAAAGACTGCCAGCCTTTATTCAAAAGACCTTGAGATATGTTTGGTAACCTGAATGAATTTAAAATTAATTTGCTATATTTCAGATCAATATATTTGTTTCCTTAAAATTTTAATTAACCTTAACTTTATTCTCATCTGAATTATAAATAATTTATTTCTGTATAAAATAATACTACTTTTAAAAACACATTTGATTTTATTTTTTATTCAATGTAGAATGTGTAACTTAAAAATAAACAGATTAGTGCTCTGTTTTAGGACAAGAAATGAAAACCAATGCAATGATGAATGTCCAAAAGATGAGATCATTTTTGCTTTTAAACAGCGTGTGTGTGTGTGTGTGTGTGTGTGTGTGTGTGTGTGTGTGTGTGTGTGATTTTGGTTGGGTGACAGTTACAGTTTGACAAGAGTTGACAGTTTGACAAAAGCACAATGTTGTGTTTTACAGAAATATAAGTAGGCTAAACACTTTTTGCAGTTTTAATGATGTCCTGTATGAAAATGACAGAGTATGTTTTTATGTTTCCACTGTTCGATCGCGCCCGTGCCTCTCTCTCTCTCTCTGACACACACACACACACTCCAGCATTGCAATCTTGACATTGCAGCCTGTTCATTTTGCTGCGTCCACACCAAACGCGAATATAGCGTCAAATTTGCGTCTATCGCGTCTAGTTCGATGCTTGAACAGTTTGAATCCATTCGCGCGTCCAAAGCGAATAGGACGCGCCGCGCGCGTATAATGATAAAGTGAGCGTTTGAAGCGATATAGACGCGCGTTCAGAGCTAAGGCGGGCTACAGATTAGGTGTCCCTAAAGAACCCGCATATGCGCGTATCTAACAGTAACGTTAGTTCCGTATTACATTAATTAATGTGCACGCAAGATTTATTTATTTTTATACCGTGTATTCTCTGTGTAAATCCATGCACCGAACGTACGTTCAGTACAAATACGTACCGTTCCACCCCTAGCTGCTAATGGGTATCGGATCATAGGTATCGGATAATTTTTTTTCTCCCCTCCGATATCCGATCTAGCGTTTTGGGCCAGTATCGGCACGATACCGATGCCGTGGATCGGATCGGGACATCCCTAATTGTTATGCTGATGACACTCAAATCTATATTTCATCACGGCCAGATGAAAACGCTAAATTATCCAAATTGACAGAGTGTGTTAAAGATATAAAAGATTGGATGACGCGCAATTTTCTTTTATTAAATCCAGACAAGACAGAGGTACTAATCATCGGTTCAAAAAAACGCCCACAAAACCTCTCACACTACAACTTTAACATAGTAGGATGTCCTGTTACTTTATCCTCTACAGTAAAAGACCTGGGTGTTATACTAGACTGCAACCTGTCTTTTGAAAATCATATTTCATATGTTACAAGAACAGCCTTTTTCCACCTTAGAAACATTGCTAAGCTACGTAACATGCTATCAGTTTCTGATGCAGAAAAGTTAGTTCATGCATTCATGACATCGAGACTAGATTACTGTAATGCATTATTAGCCGGTTGTTCTGCATCCTTAATAAACAAGCTACAGTTAATGCCGCCGCTAGAGTTCTTACTAGATCAAGAAAATATGATCATATAACACCAATTTTATCATCACTACATTGGTTACCTATAAAGTTCCGTATTAATTACAAGGTATTGCTACTGACTTATAAAGCCCTAAACGGCTTAGCTCCAGTCTATTTAGCGGACCTTCTATCGCCCTATAATCCATCGCGTTATTTAAGATCACTAAATTCGAGGCTTTTGGTCATACCTAGGATATCTAGGTCCACCAAAGGAGGTAGAGCATTTTCACATTTAGCTCCAAAACTCTGGAATAGTCTTCCAGATACTGTTCGTTGCTCAGACTCGCTCTCCCAGTTTAAAACTAGATTAAAGACACATCTCTTCAGCTAGGCATTCATATAATACTTTTAATCTTACAGTTAAATCCGACCTCTAGTTAATCGACGCCAGAGGAGAACTGGCCCCCGACTGAGCCTGGGTTCTCCCAAGGTTTTTTTTTCTCCATCAGGTCACCTGATGGAGTTTTTTTCGGTTCCTTGCCACTGTTGCCTTTGGCTTGCTCAGTTGGGGATATTTAATTTAATTAATCAATCAACAATACTATTGATCAGCATTACCAAACGTGGACGTTTTCCACTAGAAACAAACATTGATTTATTATTTTAATTTAATACTGTGAAGCTGCTTTGATACAATCTGTATTGTGAAAAGCGCTATATAAATAAACTTGACTTGACTTGACTTGACTTGACTCACAACAGCCATGTGCTCATCTGGAGAGAGAGGACTCTCTCTCCACCACAACAGCATCAAGGACAACCTCAGGAGTTCCACATCTTCATTCAATGCAGAAGAAGTCCATCACAACTCCTACCATTTGCTCTGCGTGTCCTCTCCGGCCCAGGGCTGGCAGGCCACAATCTGCACTTCAGCTATGAGAACAGTGTCGAACTAACCACGAAAGTCCAGCATATCTTCTCCATCCAGCAGAGAAGAAACGATTGCAACTCATACAGTGACATTTGACACTCAAGGACCAACGAATTCAATCTTCAACCACTTCAAGAATTGACCATGCAAGTATAAATTGAATGAGGTGCTCTGAAAATGATAAGCTTTTGGTTCTTTTCAATGTTAAATAGATCTTTTCCATAGTTCTATTTCCTGCTTCCAGTTCCACATCACTCACCCCCTTTTACCTATGCATGTATGGATGAATGTATGTATGTTTGTGTGTTTGTTTAGTTTAGTCATGTTTGTGATTTAGTTAATAAAACTTGTGCACAATTATGCATTTGGTTTCTGATTCTCTGTTTGCATACAAAGTCCCTTTTACGATCTTGATCTTGTTATATGCTCTAAGCGCTGTACAGGCTAAGGAATAATTATTTTTCAGTGACCATGAAAGATACATTGTTCTTAGAATAATTAATAATCAATCGTTGGAACTGATTAATTGATTGTAATATTAATTTGGCTTACCTCAAAGTTAATCTAATTAACTGACCCAAATATTAATAATTAATCATAATTGGTAATTATGGATTATTATTAATATTTCCCCTTTGAGCTAATATCATTACAGTTAGTTGTCACAACGAGTGAGAAATGATGAAGGAGCAGCTAATGCTGCCTTTACATGCTAGCAGAATTAACGTAAATATGAGTTCCCTTTCGTGGTCACTACGAGTTACGTCAGTGACGACGAAATGGGGGTTTTGCTTCAGGGGAGTCCGCTACACTATGGTCGGTGGCAATGCCCCTGTCATGCGTGCAGAAATCGCTACCTTACTGGCGAAAGGTGCAATCGAGATTGTCCCTCCAGCCGAAATGAAGTCCGGGTTTTAGTGCCCCTACTTCATTGTACCGAAGAAATCCGGTGGGTTACGGCCAATCCTGGATTTGGTCCCTCTACAGGATCCCGTTCAAGATGCTCACGGCCAAACGCATTTTCAAATGCATCCAGCCGCAGGATTGGTTCACAGCGATCGACATGAAGGACGCCTACTTCCATGTCTCCATTCTTCCTCGACACAAACTGTTCCTTCAGTTTGCTTTCGAGGGGCAGGCATACCAGTACGCGGTTCTCCCATTCGGGCTAGCCCTGTCTCCTCGTGTCTTTACGAAGGCGTCTTTACTGGCTGATCCTAGCTCACTCTCTAGATCAGGTTTGCGAGCACAGGGTCCTAGTGTTCCGGCACCTAGCTCGTCTGGGCCTTCGGGTCAACTGGGAGAAGAGCAAACTCTGCCCCGTGGATCTCTTTTCTCGGTATGGAAATCGACTCGGTCGCCAGTCTCTGCTGACTTGCTTGCATCACATCCAGAGCAAGAGTGCGGTTCCACTGAAATCCTTTCAGAGGCTCCTGGGGCATATGGCATCCGCAGCGGCGGTCACACCGCTCGGGTTGCTTCATATGAGACCGCTTCAGCACTGGCTACGCGATCGAGTCCCGAGGTGGGCATGGCAACATGGCACGCTCCTAGTACCAGTTACTCCAACCTGTCGTCAGACATTCACCCCGTGGACAAACCTCAGCTTTCTACGGGCCGGAGTGCCCTTAGAACAAGTTTCCAGGCATGTTGTTGTCTCAACAGATGCCTCCACCACGGGTTGGGGTGCCATGTGCAATGGACATGCTGCCGTGGGCTCCTGGACAGGACCCCAGCGCCTTTGGCATGTCAATTGCCTCGAGTTGCTGGCTGTACGTCTCGCTCTGCACCGCTTCCATGTGTTGCTCAAGAACCAGCACGTACTAGTCCGATCAGACAATACCGCGACTGTAGCGTACATCAACCGTCAAGGTGGTCTATGCTCCCGCTGTATGTCGCAACTCACCCACCACCTCCTCTTATGGAGTCAGAAGCATCTGAGGTCGCTTCGAGCCATGTATATTCCCGGAGACCTGAACTCTGCAGCCGACGAGCTCTCTCGGCTTCAGCCCCTCCCTGGAGAATGGCGACTCCATCCCCAGTCGATTCAGCTGATTTGGGAACAGTTTGGCGACGCACAGGTAGATCTGTTTGCCTCGCACGACTCTTCCCATTGCAGCCTGTTTTACTCCCTGACCGAGGGCACGCTCGGCACGCTCGGCACGGATGCACTGGCGCACAGCTGGCCGCGGGGCCTCCGCAAGTATGCGTTTCCCCCAGTGAGTCTTCTTGCACAGACCCTGTGCAAGATCAGGGAGGATGAGGAGCAGGACCTTCTGGTTGCGCCTTGGCCCACCCGCACTTGGTTCTCCGAACTCATGCTCCTCGTGACAGCCCCTCCCTGGCCAATGTTTCAGGGCCTCAGACCAGCTGTTAATCTGTTATGGTGGGAAGCAGAAGGGAAAGGCTCTCTCCAAGCAAAGGTTGTCCCACTGGATAGTGGACACCATTGCTCTGGCATACCAGCAGCAAGGCCGACCATGCCCCCTTGGTATGAGAGCCCACTCCACCCGGAGTGTGGCCTCCTCTTGGGCTGTAGCGCATGGCGCCTCGCTAACAGATATCTGTAGAGTTGCAGGCTGGGCGACACCTAACACATTTGCGAGATTCTATAATCTCCGAGTGGAGCCAGTGTACTCGTTTCAACTAGCCGGACTGGATCAGTGCGATATTCTCCTCAGGTGAGTTTCCCCGAGAAACTCCAGTTCCTCCAGCACTTCTGACGCCATCGCCAGAGTTTTGCCTCCGGTAGCTTTCGCTAGGTGCCTCCATGTGCATGGTTCCCCCGTTGGGTGACCCCCACATGTGTATTTCCACTGTAAGCCTCCTTGAGCATGTGTCTTTCCCTTGGCAAGCCACCTTGCCACCCCTGGGGTTGAAACATTCCACCTGCGGCTGGACACTCCAGTGATCTTCCATATGCAGCCCCTCCGGGTCATATGTGTATTCTAAGACCTCCCTTCGGGCGGGCATTGTGTTGCATATTTCCACTGAGATATGCTTCCCAGTGTACCTTGGTATTCCTGTGATAAGTAGGACTCCTTCGTCCGTGCCAGTCTCACGACAGGGAGCTCAGACTTACGCAGGGCACTGGAAGACAGCTGAAAAGGTGGCGTGATTAGACTGGAACCCCCATTTCGTCGTCACTGATGTAACTCGTAGTGACCACGAAAGGGAACGTCTCGGTTACGTATGTAACCCTTGTTCCCTGAGTAGGGAACGGAGACGTTACGTCTTCCTGCCACTTCCGCTGTACCGCTGGAAACGCTGGAGTTCAGTCTCAGCTCCTCAGCAGGAAACATATCTGCATGTTGCAGCGTACTTCCTTATATACCCACGAGGTAGGGGGAGTTACGCATGCAAATTCCGCAGACCCATGGCATTTCCTCTGCCATTGGCTCGTTTTGTAATACTCGAAGGTGATAGGCTTCTAAGTGAAACCCCCATTTCGTCGTCACTGATGTAACGTCTCCGTTCCCTACTCAGGGAACGAGGGTTACATATGTAGCAGAGACGTTTCCTAGGTAAAAATTGGACATGAATGCCATCTCGATTTATACTTACCACTGGGAAGCTAAGGGATCATTTTGATACCCAAGTTCCTGAGATGGGCGACTGTAAAATTTAAACATGGAGGAGGGGAGAATGATTGCTGCAGTGAGTGGTATACTTGATTAGTTCTTTTCACAACAGCTACATCGTCTTGTCTTGTCTTGTCGTTAAGGTAGTGCATATTTACATATATGAATAATCATTTGAAGAGTATTGTATGTTTTATACACAACGAAAATAGCAAGTATTTGACGAAATTTCAGAATTGTCAGCATACTATCTAGATCCCATTGTAAATAAATGGGATGCTAATTATAATTTTGGCTTTAATAAGATTATCTAAAAAAATAGGCAAGAATAAACCTGGTGTCCTCCTTGATTCCTCTTCTTTCCGACAACAAAGCACTTGAATGCGATGAGCTGGTAATCACGAATTAAGAAGTGGGAAGTAGGAAGTTTCCGATAGCACATGAAGGCAGCATTATCTCGAACCTCTGGGGAATCACCCGTTTAAAAAAAGAAAAAAAAAACAGAACAGAGGGCAGTCTACTTGCAAAAAGAGAACGAGGTAGAGCGCATAATAAAATGAGAAAAAACATTGGCTTGGCTTTTTGGAAATGGCAAGAACTGAGGGATTTGAAATGTAGTAAACGTGAAGCGGAGATGGCATTTTTATTACTCAGCAGGTTAGTAAGGTATTTTATTGAATGGATAAATTGCCATGTTTAGTTCTCTAACAGAGTATACTGTAAAGCATTGTCTACTGTGAAGAGTCATTACATTATGGTTGTTGGTAGTTTAAGGGTGATCTAAGTAGTAGGGGCATAGAGTCAACAGTGTCATTGGTGTACAGAAATGAATTACAGATTTGATTACATTTTTCTAAGTACAATGTAAAAACAACATATAGGCTGTGTAAACAATCATTTTAATTTTAATTTTAATTTAATTTTAATTTTAATTTATATAGCGCCTTTCCCAAGCTCAAGGATGCTTCACAATAACAGTACAAACAATCAGTTCATACATAAATTGACAATAGACATTTGCCCAGTCCAAGAAATGAGCGATTGCAGTTGCATATCACATTACATTTGGAATACAAACAGAAACAAAAACACAAACAAAAAACAAAACTATTTACAGACAGCATAGAAGGTGGGCAGTTGAAGTAAAGGTCAGATGCAAAAGACTAATGGTAGGCCCTACCTAAGGAAACATAATGACTGTAAATATGATACAGTGCAATAAGTGCACTGTATCAAATGATTAATTTAAATGTTAGTACATAGTAGTTAAAGACACTTAGTGTAAAGTAGTGTACATTGCCCATGCTGGGATCCACAACTGCAAAATAGGCTGGCTGGCCTGAAGATGTTGAATGCTGTTCTTTAAATCTATTTAAAATGGCTTTGACCACTGGTCAAAAAGTTGATCTGCCCACCTGGAAAAAGTGGCCCACACATCATGCCCAAAGAATCTGTAAGCCCTAAATCAGATTTAAACCCAGTGAATCATAAAAGGCAGTCTGTGTCTTTTTTTGTCTTATGCAAATATTTGATATTCTTTGTAATTTTCTGTTATTTGGTCCATTCCTCGTCATACTCTTACCAGATTGTCCAGTCAAACACTGCACCTTGCACATAGTCAGCTGATTTTTTAATATAAAATGTCTGTCAAATAAGCAAATCTCTAGCATGACGTCATCATACTCAGATTCTAGTCAGAATTTGAGTCTGATACTGCTCGATTGGACTGTGATTAAGGGGCGTGTTTTAACCGAACTAGGAAAGAAAATGCCTCTGCACTCAATTGGATAGTGTAGAGTAGAGTAGTGACGTATGTTCTTCATTCATCTTTCCAATCGACAAATGCCTTGGTTCTCTGTTCCTCTTTTAAAATTAATGATAACTTCTATAACAGACGAGATGGCGGAATCTACACATCTCAATTCTCCAGTGGCAGTCATCTTTGTTGTAAACGAATTCAACCCAAGCGCTCTTTGGTGACATGGATGATTACTTTACTGTTGATCATCTGTCCATCATCGTATAAAGCCCGCCTTGACAATTTGATTGGTCCGAACAGCTCTGGTTCGAGCATAGTTGCTCCACAACGGATCAAGTCCAGACCGAACTTCCCGACCTCAAATGTTGTGGGCGGGGCTAAATTCGGCTGGCATCCAGGCTAGCAAATCTCTCTATCCCCTGTTTAAAATGCTAAACTGGTTATTGCAATCAGTATGGGTGCAGTGGTACTAAGCTGGCCACTAGATGGCAGACCATCAATAAAGATGACATAGGTAGAGTGACCTTACTCTGCACCTGTCTAATTATGCATTAGCTTGTAATATTGACACTTTCCAGCTCTAGTGTCAGGTGAATGGTCTCAGCTTTCTTCCATTCCTCCTCTCTGGCCAGCTTCAATCAATTAGGATGTGGTGAGCGTTCATCTGCATAAATCAAGTTTGGGGTCAGATTTAAGATTATTTTTATTTTATTTTAAATAATTGATCAAAACAAATATAATTACACATAAAAAATAAACTTTTCTATTTTAATATAATGTAAAATATAATTTCAGAAATTATTCTAATTTGCTGATTTGCTGCTCCTTTATTATTTTACATTTATTATTATTATTATTATTATTAATGTTGAAAACTGTTTTTGCTGCTTAACATTTTTGTGGAAACAATACTTTTCAAACATTTGTGGTAAGATTAAAAAAGAGAGAGAAATTAATACTTTTATTCATCAAGGATGCATTAAATTGATCAAAAGTGACAGTGAAGATATTTATAATGTTACAAAAGTTATTGTATGTTATTTAATAAATGCTTTATTTATTTTTTTATAAATAAATGTATTAAATGCAAATAAATGCTGTTCATTGAACTTTCTATTCATCAAAGAATCCTTAAAAAATTATAACCATTTCCACAAAAATGTTAAGCAGCACAGCATTGATGATAATAATAATAAAATGTTTCTTGAGCACCAACTCAGCATGTTTGAATGATTTCTGAAGAATCATGTGACACTGTGAGACATTGACAGTGAAACAGGTTGTAATAATTGTTTTACGATTTATAATAATATTTCACTGTATTACTGTTTTTTAGTGTAATTTTTGATTAAATAAACAAGGCCTTGGTGAGCATAAGAGACTTCTTTCAAAAACATTAAACAATTGTAATGTTTCAAAACTTTGCTGTAAATATATCGCCTCGCAATGCTACTGTCACAATCTCCAGTCACCAGCTCAGTCTCCAGCACTAGTCACCTTCATTTATATAGCGCTTTTAACAATATAGACTGTTTCAAAGCAGCTGTACAGTGATAATAGGAAATTAAAGTAACAGAGATTGTTTTGGCTTTACAGCAGCTCTAGAATAAAGTTATTGTCCAGCTAAAGTTAGTTTTGATTGATTCACTTCCATTGCAAAGATCATTAGTTATTAACTTAGGGGCCGTTTTCTAACAGAAAACCCTTAACACGCTCCGGCCTGCTCATTCGCACAACAACAGTGCCTGGTGGCTCGAGAACGCAAACCTTGAAATAGGTTCAACCTTCAATCAATCAATCAATCAACCTTTATTTATACAGCCCTTTACAACACTCAAAGTGAACCAAAGTGCTTTCCAGGAAAAATAAAATAAAGAATAAAAACTAAATATATAATAACAACAATATAATGCAAAATATAATAAAATATATATATATATATACAAAATATATAATGCCACAAAACAAAGTATAAAAACAAAATGTATGCCACAAAGAAAACACAAAATGCCACAACAACTGCTATAAATTAAAAGCCAGTCTAAATAAATAAGTCTTAAGCTTAGCCTTAAAGAGGCCCAAGTCAGTGATTGTACGTTTATCAGCAGGTAGCTTGTTCCAGAGGTTTGGCCCAGCTACAGAAAAAGCCCGGTCACCCCAGAGTCTGTACCTTGTCCTTGGGACTTCCAGCAAAAGTTGATTTGTTGATCTAAGAGCCCTGTTTGATTGACGCAAAGTTAACATCTCAGTTATGTACGGTGGTGCGAGGCCATTGAGCGCTTTAAAAACAAACAATAAAATCTTAAAATCAACTCTAAAAGAAACTGGAAGCCAGTGGAGGGAAGAACGAATTGGAGTAATATGCTCATGTTTACGTGTGTTAGTTAGAAGACGGGCTGCTGCATTCTGCACCAGCTGAAGGCGCCTGAGTGATGACTGTGAGACTCCAACATAAAGCGCATTACAATAATCTAGTCTTGAACTAATAAAAGCATGAATAGCTTTCTCAAGGTCCGAACGATTTAAAAATGGTTTGACCTTGGCCAATAGACGTAGCTGAAAAAAACTAGCTTTAACCACACTGTCAATTTGTTTATCAAATTTCAGGCTACTATCAAAAGTCACACCGAGATTTCTGATAGTCGGTTTAAGCTTCGAAATTAGCATATTAGGGTCAGAGGTTGCAGACTCACCAAATAAAATATATTCAGTCTTATCTTCATTCAAATTAAGGAAATTTTGCTCTAACCATAATTTAATGTCATCAATGCAATCAATTAGCGACCCGAATGCATCAGTGTTTGTTGGACTCATAGGCAAATAAATTTGCAAATCATCAGCATAGCAGTGATAAGCTATGTTATGCCTGGCTATGATGGACTCAAGAGGCAGCATGTAGAGCGAAAATAAAACCGGTCCGAGAATAGAGCCTTGTGGCACCCCGCAGGAGAAAGAAGTAGTAGAGGAGGACGAGTTCCCAATCACTACAGAAAAGGTTCTGTTGGTCAAATATGACGAGAACCACTGAAACGCAGTACTCTTAATGCCAAAATAGTGATTAAGGCGAGACAGAATGATTGCATGGTCCACTGTATCGAAGGCCGCCATGAGATCAAGGAGCACCAAAATAACAGGGCTCTTGACATCAACAAACCGGGCAATATCGTTGTGCACCTTTAACAGTGCAGACTCAGTACTATGTCGCGATCTAAATCCTGATTGAAATTTCTCAAAAAAAGAGTTATTTTCTAAAAAAGAATGTAATTGTATAAAAACAACTTTTTCTAACACTTTTGAGAGAAAAGGCAGGTGAGAAACTGGTCTGAAATTAGACAAAACTGAGGGATCCAGGTTTGTTTTTTTAAGAAAAGGCCTAACCACAGCATGTTTGAACACAGCAGGGACAGATCCTGAGCTAAGACATTTATTAATAAAAACCAACAAGAAAGGCCCAACTGTGGTAAAAACCTCTTTTAACAATTTAGTTGGAACAAAGTCCAGGGGGCAATTTGTAATTTTCATTTTTTTGCACTATTTCATTAAAAAATGATAGTGAGACTGGTTCAAACTGTTCAAACACAGCAGAATGTGCTGCAGCGACAACTGAATCAGTTACAGAACTATTAGTCATGAGTTGTCTGACAGACTCCACTTTATTAATAAAAAAGTGAAGAAAATTCTCACAAGTGGAGACTGAGGCATCTGTCAGAGAACAAGTATGTGGGTTTACGACAGAATTAATTGTATTAAACATCACCCTTGGACAATGCCCACTATTAGTGATGATATTTGACAAATATTTAGATTTTGCCTCCTTTACAGCCCTTTGATAATCAAAAAGACAGCCCCTTAATATTTCCAAAGACACATGTAATTTGTCCTTCTTCCATCTGTCATGATCCTGTTTCTCTTCTCTTTATCTGTCTCCATCTGCTGGCCTTTTTCGGTCATTACTTCCCCGCTCTTTCTCTTTGATGCATTATCTCCCTTTCATCTATCTCAGCTGTTTCTCATTCTCTCATCACACACCTGTTTCCCATCTCCTGTCGTTTGTCTCTCTATTTCTAGTTCTCTCTTTCTCTTCTGCTCTGTCGGATTATTTCCTACCGTCACGTATGTACTGACTATTGAGTTTACTCAGCTAAGAGATTTGTTTCTAGTCCTGTCTCAATCCAGTCCTGTCTTGTCCTGTCTGGTCTGTTCGTTACCTGCTGTATTACCTGATCTGTGCTGTGCCCAGCTGCCTGCCGTGGAGAGTCGCAGAGTGTCCGACGCCTCACCAGTTTCCCTGGTCTCGCTGTGCATCAGTTATCCGGACCTGCCTGTTGAACTACTCATAGTCACTATCTGTGATCACCTTATTTACGAACTGCCTTTGTTAACCGGCCATTGTGGGCTTTGACTTATTTCTATTAAAGAGAACTGTTTACCTGCCATTTCGCCTTTTGGATTCTCTCTGCATACCGTGACAGAATAATCCGACCAAATGGATCCAGCTAATGAGCATCCTATCCAGACCGCTGTGGAGATTCAGGGGGCCATGCTGGGTAAGCACGAGGAGGAACTCTCCGCTGCTCGCCTTGCCGTTGATACGTTGGCGTCCCAGATGAACGATCTCTCCAGACAGTTCCATCTTCTCCGCACGGACTCGTCCTCCAGCACTGCAGACGCTCCAGAGCCGCGTGTGAATAATCCCCCTTGTTATGCGGGTGAGCAAACAGAATGTATGGCATTTCTGACTCAATGTGAAGTTGTCTTCTCGCTTCAGCCCCTCACCTTTGCCAGAGAACGCTCTCGTATCGCCTACATCATCTCTCTTCTCAAGGGACGAGCTCGTGAGTGGGGTACGGCCGTGTGGAACGCTAATTCAGACTGCCTTGATCACTATACCCTTTTTAGAGAAGAGATGTTAAGGGTTTTCAACCGTTCTGTCCATGGTCCTGAAGCATCCCGTTTGTTGTCCACTCTCCGTCAGGGAAGAAGGACGGTTGCGGATTTTTCTGTGGAATTCCGCACTCTCTCCACCTCCTGTGGGTGGAATGAGCCTGCGCTTGTGGCGCGTTTCATCGAGGGACTCAACGCTGAGATCAAGGATGAAGTCCTGGCTCGTGAAGTCCCATCTCGTCTCGATCCTCTAATTGATCTGGCTCTGCGAGTGGAGAAACGCTTCGAACTTCGACGACGCGCTCGCAACATGCAACCTTCATCCTTTACTCCACCGCTGGCCACCTCCTCTGCCGCTCCTCTCACTGATCCGGAGCCCATGCAGCTGGGCGGGATTCGAATTTCAGCTGCCGAACGCCAGCGCCGCATCATGAATCGACTCTGCCTATATTGCGGTTCTGACACTCACTTCGTTAACACCTGTCAGGTAAAAGCCAGAGCTCACCAGTAGAGAGAGGGTTACTGGTGAGCGCTTCCACTCTACACCCTCCGCCGCCTTCACGGACTACTTTTTCTGTTCACCTCCGCTGGCCCTGCTCTTCCGCCTCTTGTCATGCCCTGATAGACTCTGGTTCCGAAGGTAATTTTTTGGACGAGACCTGGGCTCTCTCACATGGAATTCCTCTTGTCGATCTCAAGGATCCCACCACTGTCTTTGCTCTGGATAGACGGATCCTTGCCAGGGTTTCCCGTGCCACAGCTCCATTGACTCTCACCGTTTCTGGTAACCACCGTGAGACTATTTCTTTTTTAATTTTTCATTCCCCCAATACCCCCGTAGTTTTGGGCCATCCGTGGCTTGTAGAGCATAACCCTCAGATTAACTGGCCTAAGGGTACCATCCTCTCATGGAATCTTTCTTGTCATGTTAAGTGTTTGATGTCTGCTGTTTCTCCTGTGTCTTCTGTTTCTGTTTTCCAGGAGGAACCAGGTGATTTGTCAGGGGTTCCCGAGGAGTACTTCGATTTGCGAGCGGTCTTCAGTCGTTCCCGGGCCGCTTCTCTTCCTCCGCACCGTCCCTACGATTGTGGCATTGAACTTCACCCGGGTACTACCCCCCCTCGGGGAAGACTTTACTCTCTCTCCGCTCCGGAGCGTAAAGCTTTAGAGAAGTATCTTTCCGAGTCACTGGATGCTGGTACTATAGTCTCCTCCTCCTCTCCTGCCGGTGCGGGGGTTTTTTTTGTGAAGAAAAAGGATGGCTCTTTGCGTCCCTGCATTGATTACAGAGGTTTAAATGACATAACTGTTAAGAACCGTTACCCCTTACCACTTATGTCATCCGCTTTTGAGATCCTGCAGGGAGCCCAGTTCTTCACAAAATTAGACCTCCGCAATGCTTATCACCTTGTTCGCATTAAGGAAGGAGACGAGTGGAAGACCGCCTTTAATACTCCCCTCGGTCACTTCGAATATCGGGTTTTACCTTTCGGGCTGGTCAACGCCCCCGCCGTCTTTCAGGCCTTGGTCAACGACGTTCTCAGGGACATGCTTAATGTCTTTGTTTTCGTTTATCTCGATGATATCTTAATTTTTTCCCCCTCTCTCCAAGTTCATGTGCAACACGTTCGTCAGGTCCTTCAACGCCTTCTGGAGAACAAATTGTTCGTCAAAGCCGAGAAATGTTCGTTTCATGTCCAGTCCGTCTCTTTTCTCGGCTCCGTTATCTCTGCCCAGGGTATTAGTATGGACCCCGCTAAGGTCCGCGCTGTCATGGAATGGCCCACGCCCGACTCTCGTGTCTCGCTTCAGCGTTTCTTAGGCTTCGCCAATTTTTATCGACGTTTTATTTTAAACTTTAGTCAAGTGGTCGCTCCTCTCACCGCGCTTACTTCTATCAAGACCCGTTTTGTTTGGAGTGACGCTGCGCAGACTGCTTTTGATCGCCTTAAATCTCTGTTCTCTTCCGCACCCATTCTCATCCCTCCTGACGTTTCTAAACAGTTTATCGTGGAGGTCGACGCCTCAGAGGTGGGTGTGGGAGCCGTCCTCTCCCAGCGGTCCCCCGCGGATGAGAGGGTCCATCCTTGCGCGTATTTTTCACACCGCCTATCTCCATCCGAGCGCAACTACGATGTGGGAAATCGCGAGCTTCTTGCTATTCGTCTAGCGTTGGGTGAGTGGCGTCACTGGCTGGAGGGGTCTTCGGTTCCGTTCATAGTCTGGACTGACCACCGTAACCTTGAATATATTCGCTCTGCTAAGAGACTTAATGCGCGTCAGGCCCGTTGGTCTCTTTTTTTTACTCGTTTCGATTTCACTATCTCCTATCGTCCTGGCTCCAAGAATCAGAAACCCGACGCTCTCTCTCGCCAGTTTGCTTCCCCCGAAGTCGAACCCACGGATGAGAGGATTATTCCTCAAGGATTAGTGGTGGGTGCGGCCGTCTGGGGAATTGAACGTGTCGTTAAACGCGCCCTGTCTCACTCTATAACGCCTCGCCATTGCCCCAAGGGGTTACTTTTTGTTCCTCCTTCTGCTCGTCGCGCTGTCCTCCAGTGGGGCCACTCCTCCAAGTTCTTCGGTCATCCGGGTGTTAGAGGTACTATTGCCTCTGTTTCGCAAAGGTTCTGGTGGCCTTCTCGGGAACGAGATATTCGTCGTTTTATTGCATCCTGTTCTGTCTGCGCTCAAACGAAGATCATCTTCTTAGACCTCTACCTGTCCCGTCGCGTCCTTGGGCACAGATAGCGCTCGATTTTATTACAGGACTTCCTTCTTCGGGAGGAAATACTGTAATCCTTACGGTTGTCGATCGCTTTTCTAAGGCGGCTCGTTTTGTTCCGCTTCCAAAACTTCCCTCCGCGAAAGAGACTGCTCAGATTGTTGTCGATCATGTATTCAAAATACACGGTCTTCCCGAAAATATCGTATCAGATAGAGGTCCACAATTCTCCTCCCTTTTTTGGAAGGAATTTTGTCGCCTCATCGGAGCCTCTGCCAGTCTCTCCTCCGGTTTCCACCCGCAAACCAACGGTCAGGCAGAACGCGCTAACCAGACCATAGGACGCATTTTACGCAATCTCGCGTTTCGCAATCCCGCTTCATGGTCCGAGCAACTCCCGTGGGCTGAATATGCCCATAATTCCGCCCCCTCGTCTGCCACCGGGCTGTCGCCGTTTCAATGCTGTCTGGGTTACCAACCTCCCCTTATCTCTTCCTCTATCACCGAGTCTAACGTTCCATCAGTCAGAACCTTCATACAACGTTGCAAACGAACTTGGAGAGCGGTGAGATCTGCCCTTTTTAAGTCTCGTTCTATCACTCGCCGAGCCGCTAACAAGCACCGTGTTAAGAGTCCTCGTTATGTCCGCGGTCAAAGAGTGTGGCTTTCCACTCTCAATCTCCCGCTCCAGTTCTCTTCTCGAAAACTGGCTCCCAAATTTATTGGACCGTACCGCGTTATCAAGGTCCTTAGTCCTGTCTCTGTTAAACTCAGATTACCATCTAATCTTCGTCGTGTCCATCCGGTATTTCACGTCTCCTGTCTCAAGCCCGTAGTACACCCTCCACCCCGTCCTGTCTCTACCCCCATCCGCGTCGAGGGCTCCCCTGTCTACCGAGTCCGCAGGCTCCTCGATGTTCGTCCTCGTGGTCGTGGTCACCAGTTTCTCGTTGACTGGGAGGGGTACGGTCCGGAGGAGAACAGTTGGATCCCTGCCCGGGACGTCCTGGACCGCTCGCTCATTGACGACTTTTACCGCTCCCGCCAGTCTTCCTCCTCTGGTGCGCCAGGGGGCGCACTTTGAGGGGGGGGTACTGTCATGATCCTGTTTCTCTTCTCTTTATCTGTCTCCATCTGCTGGCCTTTTTCGGTCATTACTTCCCCGCTCTTTCTCTTTGATGCATTATCTCCTGTCGTTTGTCTCTCTATTTCTAGTTCTCTCTTTCTCTTCTGCTCTGTCGGATTATTTCCTACCGTCACGTATGTACTGACTATTGAGTTTACTCAGCTAAGAGATTTGTTTCTAGTCCTGTCTCAATCCAGTCCTGTCTTGTCCTGTCTGGTCTGTTCGTTACCTGCTGTATTACCTGATCTGTGCTGTGCCCAGCTGCCTGCCGTGGAGAGTCGCAGAGTGTCCGACGCCTCACCAGTTTCCCTGGTCTCGCTGTGCATCAGTTATCCGGACCTGCCTGTTGAACTACTCATAGTCACTATCTGTGATCACCTTATTTACGAACTGCCTTTGTTAACCGGCCATTGTGGGCTTTGACTTATTTCTATTAAAGAGAACTGTTTACCTGCCATTTCGCCTTTTGGATTCTCTCTGCATACCGTGACACCATCTCCGCTCTGCCTGTCTACAGCGCTGCCTAAGGGTGTGGGTGGCATCATTTATCTGTGTTTGTAAGGAGCAATAACGTCTAGAATTCCAGAACAGGTGGAATTAAAAGATGAAAGCAGGCCATCAGGGCATGTAGAAGAGACAGATTCACTAAGGGCATAAAGTTCAGAGTCCATAAAAGCAGCAGCAAATTCTTCAGCTGTTGAGGAAGTGAGAATACGACGATAACATGGCGAAGCAATAGACCTGCTGGCTATTGAAGACGGGACTGGAAATTCAACAATAATGGGGAAACGATCTGAGATAGCAGTCTCAGATATTTCAGTAAGGGAGATAGAGAGCCCATGAGAAATAATAAGGTCCAAAGTGTGTCCAATAAGATGTGTGGGTCGATCCACCAATTGATGTAAATGGAAAGATGACAAAAGTCGTTTAAAATCAGTGGCCAACTGATCAGACGGACAACAAACATGGATGTTAAAATCACCACAAATAAAAAGTTGGTCATACTTTGGGACAACATCAGCTAAAAATTTGGAAAACTCTTGAATAAAATTCTTGTTGTATTTAGGTGGACGATAAACAACAGCACACAACAGGGCGTGTAAACTCAATTAAAAATAGCTGTAGCTCAAAACAAAAATAATTATTTATAGATAAAAGTCGACATTTAAAATTGTCTTTAAAAACAGTAGCCACGCCTCCTCCGCGCCCAGACACTCACGGGGAGCTGAAAAAACAGCACCGAGGTGGGAGGAGCTCTGTAAAGGCACTGTTGTCACCTGGTTTAACCCAGGTTTCCATCAACAAAAGAATATCCAAAGAGTGAGAAATAAAAAAATCTTTCAAAATGAAAGTTTTGTTAGTTAGCGATCTAGCGTTGATCAAAGCAACACGTAATGTGTTGAGGCCAGACTGCTGGGAGATAACGTTACGTGCAAGCGGGCGAAGATTCTCCTTTATGGAATGCCGTTTGCAGATCCTTACGGGCCGTCGGCAAGCATGTGTATACTCAGCGTCGGGAACAATGGGTCGAAGCCACCGGTGCCCGTCGTACAGCTCCGTACAGCTTTAATACGTTTTGTGAGTTTATTTTTAGTCCATCTCCTACCCTGAAGTCCGTTTTGCAGAGATGGACTAAAAATTAACTCCCAAAACGTATTAAAATGTATTCTGGAAGATGAATTCTTCAAACAGTGGTAGAAGAGGATGTGGTGCTGGTCCTTCAAGAGTCACTCTCAATCTGTCTGTCTATAAAGCCTATAAAAAAACAGTCTTCATGTATTTTACTACTCTTCAGCTTGTGATTCTTATTAAGAGGGGGTCATTTTTTAGGATTATTTGCCTAACCCAAGTCTCTGAGACCCTGACACCTTGCTCTTCTGGAGACTCCAGGTAGGTTGCAGTTCTGGAAAATGGTGGTGCTGAAGACTAAAGGGTTCCTGATGGTTTCACACTTAATTCTTCACCTTAATTCTTCATTCTTTTGCAGTTAACATGTGTTTTTTCTTCTCCACCTGTTTTTGTCTGACCCTGCTGACCCAATGAGCATTTCACTGTCCAATGGTCATGCCTTAACTGTAATCTCTAGTATTGCATTAGTTTTGCATTCTTCTCATGGGGATTTAATAATTTTTGACTTTTCAGTCTTTGTTAAATCTCATTTTTGGCTTATTTTATCTGTAAAAGAAAACTTGCCTAATAATTCTGCACACCTGAAAATAAGACATTTTTCATTTCCAGCCTTCATGAACAATTATATATCACTTATACATGATTAAATAGAAAATTAATAGTAGTTATTAAGTTTAATATGGTTTGGAATTGGCAAAATGTTCCTGGAAATAAAATATGATCAGAAAATCAACGTGCCTAATAATTCTGCACACACTGTAGAACGGTCAGTGTATCACGTGATCAACTGCTAAATTCAAATGTGCTTTCATGCGTTGGCTGGCACTGAGCCAGAGACAGGCACGCTCAGAGCTGTCATATATCACAACTTTTCAGTGTTTTCAACCACATAAGGTTTATTTTAGGTTTCAGACATATACATTCACATAAGTACTAAAAAAACAATACATTTAGAGTTTGTAAAATACACACTGATGTCTATGGAAGAGGCAATAATAATCCTTTCCATTATAATTAGACAAGTTTTATTCATATCAGATACACATTGTGTAAGTAACTTTAAAGTTTACTTTATTCTTCTCCAAGTTCACCAGCCACTTACTTTTATGTATTTCGGGAGAAGTGGATGAATTCACGTGTTGTAAATCCAACAGATCCGATTCTCTGAACTGCGTCTGCGGCACAAACTAACATGGCGGCGCCCATCGCGCATAGAGCTTAACTAACGCGATCATTATAAAGGTGTTTAAACAACAAAACACTTCCACTTGCATACATTTGACAATCGGAATATCAGATATTTCATGCCATAGCTAACAAATTTTTGAATATTTTTAATAAAAAAGGAAAAATGACATAAAAGCAGATCATCATTCATTCAGCGCTGTTGCTGCTGCAGTGTGTCACGTGACAAGCAATGACGCGTCACCTTGGAAACCATAAAGTGACACGTTCTAAATAACGGTCGCCTTGAAAAACTCACGCTGGGGGGTCAGCCAGAATATTTTAAAGGGGGGGTGAAATGCTGTTTCATGCATACTGAGTTTTTTACACTGGTAAAGAGTTGGATTCCCATGCTAAACATGGACAAAGTTTCAAAAACTAAGTTGTACGTTTGAAGGAGTATTTTTGTTCCAAAAATACTCCTTCCGGTTTGTCACAAGTTTCGGAAAGTTTTTTTCGAGTATGGCTCTGTCTTACGTAAGATAGGGCGGAATTTCCTTATATGGGTCCAAAGGGCACTTCTCCGGTAAGATCGCGGCCGCGCGCGCACTCGTAGACCAGAGCAAGAGAGTGAAAGCAGTTCGCCATCAAAGCGCCCTGCCCGGCTTTTGGGAAGTCAATGTCACCAAAGAAGTGTGTTTTTGGTTGCCAGGGCAAGACAACCCTGCACAGATTCCCAAAGAACCCAGCGTTAAGGAACCCGTGGATGGAGTTTGTTTTCCTGAGCATAAACGGAGTTGTGTAAGACTTTTGTTCCCTGCATTTCAACGATGATTGTTTTATAAACAAAGCCCAGATCTACGGATTTGCAGATCGTCTAATGCTTAAGGATCGAGCAGTCACAATGATAAAGGTTCGCGGTCGTGCGTTGGAACCGGACGGTGAGTAAAACTGTTTGTTGAACAAATGTCTCTGTGTGTTGTCACTAGCTTGGCGCGTTAGCACAGCTAAGCTTCGCCCACACGGCCCGCCCCCAGCCGCTCGGTTTTTTCCGGAAAGACTCGGTACAGCCTATCTTTATGTTAAAAATTTAATAAAACAAAATACTTTTTGGAGATATGAAGGATGCAATATTACTCTATAGGTACTCAAGATTAACAGGAGATTGAGTGAAAATGAGCATTTCACCCCCCCTTTAAACTTACGTGTGAAAGGGTTAAAGGCACTATGCAGTTTCCATTTTTCTCAAACAGCAACCCCTAGAGTCGCTGTGGAGTACTTGTATGTAACGTTACTGCCGTAAATACCACTCACGCAGAGCCGTCGTTTTCTTTTCCTTGACTCTTCCGACCACGCTTTCTTCATTTTCTTCATCGACTCTGCCATGATTCACGTCTGAAATGCGTGCTAGTGTCTTCCATAGAGGTTGCTTCATATGTTGTTGATGTATGTGACGTCGTGCCGTAAAGCAAGTCGTGATTCTCACGAGATTTGTCCGGGCGCCACCTCTCAAACCTGCATTGCTGGTTTTGCCAGCGCCGTCCCCCCTTGCTTTGCTATCGGGATGATTCGCCCTATTATGAGTTTGTTTACCATCGAAATGATTTCGAAGCTGTTATATTATGGTACAAATCTTGCATAGTGTGCCTTTAAGGCTAAAAGTAGCTCCTAACTTGCCGATTTAGGAGAAACTCTTAAAAATAATTAGTGTGTCAATCCTAATTTTAGGACTCCTACATTTTTGCTCTAAGAATATTTCACAAAGGATTTTGGCGTTAAAACCAGCTCCTAAATCTGTGAAAAGTAGGGAGTAGGGAGACTCCTATGTCACTAAGACCAAATCACAAAGAATCCTAAAATGGCTGTTGCCTGCAATCCGCCTCGGAATGTAAACATTTTAGAAACATTTGATGGTAATAAGCTTTATTCGTGAGGGTATTATGACAGTTGTAGAGCCAAAAAAAATAAAAAAATAAAAATAATAATAGAAACAACCCAATAACACCGGAGATCAAGGTTTTGACAACTCTAAGCTACCTGGCCACAGGGAAAATGCAGCTATGTCGCGCAGACAAACTACGTATATCTCAGCCACCCGTCAGTAGAATATTGTATCAAACAATAAAGGCTCTCTCTCAACCCCACATTATCCGACAATTAATACAGCTTGATATTTGCCAACTACAAAGAAACAAAGCCCCCTTCATGGCCATAGCTGGACTAGTGTAGTTGGTGCTATAGATAGGACACATGTCCAAATCATTGCACCATCACAAGATGAACACGCATTTGTAAACAGAAACAAATTTCATAGCATTAAAGCTCCAATATGTAGGAATTTTGTAATAAAATTTCCGAAAATAACTTGCACAGTGTGATATATTTCCTCCAGTTGTGTACTTACAATATCTCAAAAGTCTCCAAAGATTTTTTATTTCAGAGAAATTCCGATTTTAAATAACTGGCCGTCCCGGAAAAGAAATGTCGCGCCTCAGTGACGCAATGTCCGCTCTATCCTTTTTTTTTTTTTTTTTACAACAACTTTATTGAGTTTTTTTTTCTTATCACAATAAACAATAAAGACGTCTGACAAAGAATAAAAAAAGAATAAAATAAAAAATATGACCCACCACACCGGAATATCGCATGGTCAAATGCGGAAGTGGTGGTTAAAGCGTTATAGCCATAGACTGTATGGTTATAGCTGTTATGGATCACGAACTCTTTGGCGAGTATTGAAGTGCCAACAAAACGAAAGCGTCCATATTCGGATACACGCGGAGTCACGGACTGTGTGACAAACGGAGGAATAAAACCTGGATAAATATCGGCAGGCGATTTCGAGATGGAGAGAGCTGCGCGTCAATCTGGACTTGACAGAGACTCTGCTCTCGCGAGTGTATTGAGACAGGTAAGACATGCAACTGTCAATAATAGCACTTATAAACAAAGTTATATTGTACGGAAGCCCTGAACCGCAAGGTGAGAAAAAAAAAAAAAGAAAACTTATCTCGTTATTTCGACTTAATAAGTCGTTATTTCGACATAATATCTCGTTATTACGACATAACAAGTCGTTATTTCGACATAATATCTCGTTATTTCGACATAATATCTCGTTATTTCGACATAAATATCTCGTTATTTCGACATAAATATCTCGTTATTTCGACATAAATATCTCGTTATTTCGACATAATAAGGGGACATTCTAATATGCATTAAGCTACATTTAGCGTTCTTATAATGAGTTTCTATGGGAGGAAAATGCTTAACGTCAAATTAAACGCTTTGCGTTCATATTCTGGACTTATCTGATTTTTGTAGTAGCCTATACTTTATTATGATTTTAGTATCATATTGATTAATAAATGCACGCACAATTATCCGTGAACTTGATCAATGTTGCAGATATGTTTTAGGCTACTATCCACAAACAAATTGCTTTCAATTATGTGTGCAAAATTCAGAATTCAACGAATGCAGTGCAACAACAACAATAATAGTTAAATTAATATTAGTATTATTAATAATAATAATAATAATAATAGTCGCAATAGTGCTAGGCTAAGGCAGTGCAAGCCAAGTCAAGTAAAACAGAGTTTCTTTGCGTTCATAGTCTGGACTTATCTGATTTTTTTGTAGTATACTTTATTATGATTTTAGTATCATATTGATTAAGAAATGCACGCACAATTATCCTTGAACTTGATAAATGTTGCAGATATTTTAGGCTACCCATAAACAAATTGCTTTCAAATGTGCAAAATTCAGAATTCAACGAATGTGCACCAATTTGTACAAATAGAGACATTTTTGTGTATAAAAGACATTTTTGTTTTATTTTGTTGTATTAGTGATTATAATTTGCGCGTCAATTTATTGACGTCTGAGTCGATCTCATTTGAGTGTATTCGGCAATTTGCTTAACGTGGAATTAAACGCGTATATTCTGAGCTCATCAGATTTTGTTGTACATACTTTATTAGTATGATTATTTACTGTGTTTGGTCTGTTAGTAAATATGTTAAGGTTTGTATTCATTTCGATATGCCACTAGAGGGCAGAATAAGACCGGGAATTATAGAATGCATTGTAGTTATGTTGACCTACTGTTTTCATAACACTGGATATTCTACTAATTTATACTTTTCTAAAACGTTGCATATTAATGGCAAATAACTTATTTGGCAATTACACATAGTGATATTGTAAGAACGGCTATTGTAAGAATGCAGTGTGTGGTCGAAATTTTAAACCGAATATTAAATTAACCATGTTTTTAACATCTAACCTTATTTAACATTCATATGCTTTTGAATTTTAAATGTATTTTACTGTGTGTGTGTGTGTGTGTGTGTGTGTATAAATACAAAATAAAACAAAAATGTATTTTATTCACAAAAATGTCTCTATTTGTACAAATTGCTGCACATTCGTTGAATTCTGAATTTTGCACACATAATTGAAAGCAATTTGTTTGTGGATAGTAGCCTAAAACATATCTGCAACATTGATCAAGTTCACGGATAATTGTGCGTGCATTTATTAATCAATATGATACTAAAATCGTAATATAGAATAGGCCTAGGCCTACTATAAAAATCAGATAAGTCCAGAATTCCACTGTTGATATAGATGCAAGTGATCTCGCCGGCGCCTCCATGCCGGCGAGATCACTTGCATCTTCCTATCAACAGTGGAATTCTGGACTTATCATGCAGTGTGCGCTCCACAATAATGGTGGGATATGTTGGAATAGACGATTTAATATGAATGATGGGCGTCAAAATCTTGTGGTTATTTGTTATAATCTTAGGACTTTATTATTATTGTCTAACCTGTATTATGATATTTGACGAATTGCTTTGTTCCTTTTTTGTACGTTTTGGACAAAAGCGTCTTCTAAATATGTAGACTAAAATGTAATAATAATAATAATAATAGCCTAATTATTATTATTATTAGAGTTTATAACTATAAATGAGTTCACTTAGTAATAGAGTAATATGTTTGTCATAATATAATTTAATAATATGATTTATCAATGCTTTATTTTTATAAACGCTTTTACAGTTTTGGATAAAATAGGCCTACATTTTTTGCATAATTTTTGCTTACAAATATAGCATTCATAAACTATTTTATGATAAACATATTACTGTCTTAAGTTAACTCATTTATAGTTAAAGTGAAGAGAAGTGTCCTTGAGACACTAGCAGAGACAATATCTCGTTACACTGCGCAGTGCGTACCCAACAGGTGTCCAGATTATGTAGTAGAGATGTTGATTGAAAAGTACCCATCCCGTCCGCTCAGTTTATAAACCGTAGGCCTACTCATGAATTCTCAAACTGTTAAACATTTGGCAATTACACATAGTTTTGTGCTAGTTTTGTTGTCAGTATTGCTCTTTCAGCCAGCTTTATAGTTTATCTAGATTTGGTTTATTTGTTAACTTTACACAACTCAATCGCAGATAGCCTATTTTGCTTCATGCTTGGTCATTATTGGCCAGATCAGAAACTATGTTTTACTTGACTTGGCTTGCACTGCCTTATACCACTACTGCGGCTGTTATCATTTTTATTATTATTAGTGTAATTGCCAAAGTTAATTGCCATTAATATGCAACGTTTTAGAAAAGTATAAATTAGTAGAATATCCAGTGTTATGAAAACAGTAGGTCAACATAACTACAATGCATTCTATAATTCCCGGTCTTATTCTGCCCTCTAGTGGCATATCGAAATGAATACAAACCTTAACATATTTACTAACAGACCAAACACAGTAAATAATCATACTAATAAAGTATATGTACAACAAAATCTGATCAGCTCAGAATATACGCGTTTAATTCCACGTTAAGCAAATTGCCGAATACACTCAAATGAGATCGACTCAGACGTCAATAAATGGACGCGCAAATTATAATCACTAATACAAAATAAAACAAAAATGTCTTTTATACACAAAAATGTCTCTATTTGTACAAATTGCTGCACATTCGTTGAATTCTGAATTTTGCACATTTGAAAGCAATTTGTTTATGGGTAGCCTAAAATATCTGCAACATTTATCAAGTTCAAGGATAATTGTGCGTGCATTTATTAATCAATATGATACTAAAATCATAATAAAGTATAGGCTACTACAAAAATCAGATAAGTCCAGAATATGAACGCAAAGCGTTTAATTTGACGTTAAGCATTTTCCTCCCATAGAAACTCATTATAAGAACGCTAAATGTAGCTTAATGCATATTAGAATGTCCCCTTATTATGTCGAAATAACGAGATATTTATGTCGAAATAACGTGATATTATGTCGAAATAACGAGATATTATGTCGAAATAACGACTTATTATGTCGTAATAACGAGATATTATGTCGAAATAACGAGATATTATGTCGAAATAACGACTTATGTCGTAATAACGAGATATTATGTCGAAATAACGAGATATTATGTCGAAATAACGACTTATTATGTCGTAATAACGAGATATTTATGTCGAAATAACGACTTATTATGTCGAAATAACGACTTATTAAGTCGAAATAACGAGATATTATGTCGAAATAACGAGATATTATGTCGAAATAACGACTTATTAAGTCGAAATAACGAGATAAGTTTTCTTTATTTTTTTTTCTCACCTTGCGGTTCAGGGCTTCCGTAATATTGCTCTTTGTACTTTGGTAAGGCTTTTTATCACGTGTGGTGACCGAGATTATGGCAGTACAATTAAATACAATCGGATATGATGTTAAAAAAATATATTTAGTCATTACTTGCAAATGTTCGTTCAAATTTACTTTTAGATATTGGTTTGAACACGTTAAACAACACGGCATTAACCATAAAAACGTAAAACTGCACAACATTAACCAAACAAATCATTTGACAAATAGTTGTATGTTGTAACAGGATAATATAGCATAACATTTCACGTTCCTTGCAGTTCATTAATAATGATGACATAAAATAATACGATCAGACATACAGGTAATACAAAAACGAATAATTTACCTCATCCGTGATCATGATTCATTAATTCCATGTAGATATATCGCTAGATGGTGAAAACGCATTAAAAACGACATCTCCCATCGTCACCTCCTTCATAGCGTCATCAAGCTTCGCCTTTGTTATTGTTGGAAACTGCGCCCTCTTGTGGTCAAATACCAAAGTCGCATACTGGAGCTTTAACACACAGGTGGTTTTTGATGCCAGCTACAATATTCTGGACATTGTCGCCAAGTGTGGCCAGGCACAATACATGGCTCCTGGATCCTACAGGAGAGTGGCCTGAGGCTGCTGTTTGAGGGGCATCATGTCCCATCTGAATGTCATTCAGTGGGGGACAGTGGCTATCCCTGCAGGACATGGCTCCTTAATGCCTTACATCCACCCACAACCGGGACCTCAATTAAATTACAACAGGTAAGCTCACAAAATGCTTGGATTCTTTTTGAAATTATAGTTATATTGGTCACACAAACACCTTAATTAAATAAAAAGTATTGGAAAAAAAAGTTACACTTAAACTGTATTGCACCTTTCAATATGTATTCACTTAAACTGTATTGAACCTTTCAATATGTATTCACAGTCTCACTCAAGACGTTATACATTTTAGGGTACGTTTACACAACAATGATGTACTAAAAAGTTTTTCCTTTGTGTCTCTCACGTATAGACAACAACGATCCCCATTCACACATCAGTGAAAACGACAAAAACGCTGTGTTATGCTTGCTAGGCCAATTATAGTTGGCGACATTGTCAACTTGAAAATAATGTCCTATCACCTGTGGCAGTTGTTTGATGCTTGAATTCTGCAATCTCTGCCCTTGCCTGAGTCTGCAAACAATACCAGCTCTTTTCACAGTCATCTTTGATTCTGGACAGAAGTGGGAAAGCTACATTTATTTGCACACATATATTTTGGTTTCAGAATTTATCTCAACTCCAAATTTCCCTTTAATTATGTCCTTCCTTTCATGCACAGTACAAGTTGGGCAAGAAATTGGAAGTCTCGTGAGAAGCGAGAACGAGAATGAGAACGAGCACGAAACACGAATTGCTTTACGGCAATTCGACATAAACACACACGCATGTATGATGTATTACCAGATTACCCATCTCGGTAGACATAGCTCCACACGATACAGTTGGCTTGCTCCGATCAAAACAAACGCACATGAGCAGCGGTAGAGAGGGGGAGGAGGCCGCCGCAAGTGAGTTTTTTACGACCGTGTTGTGAAATATACACCCCCCCCACAGCTGTAGGGGGAGCTCGTGGGGAAAACATGCCACAACAAAAGGGAAAATCAGCGAAGAAGTGACTAGAGTTCGCTAGAGTTGCCGAGTTCTCCTTTAATTAGTGACACCAAGCCCATGAAAATATTTTCAAATATTTCCTTGAATATAGCAACATGATACCTCATTCTACATTATTTCTATATTAAATCACTGACTGATACATAAGCATATGGAATGAGGAATAGAAAAATCTGCTACTACCGAGTAAATGTGTAAAAACGTAGGCTGCACTGAACATACTGTAACAGCTGAAGCTACTGTACGCAGAGCCAGTGTTGTAGGTCAACCGCAATAAATATAAATCAGCCATAAGAAGGCTGATTGGCACACTTGTTTTTGCCTTTTTTCCCACATCACATATATTAATTATCACTTGAAATAATAATAATAATAATAATAATAATATGTTTATTTTATATAGCGCCTTTCTGAGGACTCAAGGTCGCTTTACAATAATTACAAATACACATAACATAGAAACATGACATAGAGACGATACATATAAACTGTGAAGGATAACATAGTAGAGGTATAGTACATATAGAATCAGAACATTCAGGGGTCAGGGAAACAAGTGACAAAAAGATGTGTTTTAATGTGGGTTTTGTAGTCTTGTAGTGATGAGAGATTGCGGATTTGTTGTGGAATTGAATTCCAGAGAGTTGGCGCAGCGGTGCAAAAAGCCCTTCCACCAAATGATGATAGTTTGGATTGTCAACAGACCGGTATCGAATGATCTAAGTGTGCGGACAGGTGTGTATGTATGGATGAGGTCAGAGATATAGTTTGGGGCAAGACCATGGAGAGCTTTGAATGTAATAAGGAGTATCTTGTACTGAATGCGATAGCGGATGGGTAACCAATGTAGACTGCGTAAGATGGGGGTAATGTGGGAAGATTTCTTAGTGTAAGTGAGGACTCTGGCAGCAGAGTTCTGGATATATTGAATTTTATTTAATGATGAATTTGGTAGGCCATAGAAAAGAGAATTGCAGTAGTCCAGCCGCGAACTGATGAAAGCATGAACTAGGGTCTCAGCATCACTGATGGTAAGAAATGGACGTAAGCGTGCAATATTGCGAAGGTGGAAGAAGGCAGATTTAGTGAGCGAGGAGATGTGAGGAAGAAAGGAAAGGGAGGAATCAAAGATTATACCCAGGTTTTTGACAGTGGTGGAAGGTTGAACCGGAACTTCAGCAATATTGAGATTGTCAACACAGACCCGGGATGTAGTTTGAGGTGAACCAATAAGAAGTAAATCTGTTTTGTCTGTGTTAAGTTTGAGAAAATTACTGGTCATCCAAGCATTTATTTCATCAATACAAGCTGATATGGAAAGCGTTGGGAAAGGAGCATTGCGTTGGGAATGGATGTATAGTTGGGTATCGTCTGCGTAACAGTGGAATTTGAAGCCATGATGACGGATGATATCACCTAGTGGAAGCATGTAGATAATGAAGAGAAGAGGCCCAAGAACAGAACCCTGAGGAACACCGTGCGGGACAGAGGCAGAAGTGGACTTTGACTGGCGGATGGAGATTTAATGCTGGCGATCAGACAGGTAGGAGGTGAACCAGGATAGGGCAGTTCCAGAAATACCAAGAGCAGAGAGTCGTGAAATGAGAATACTATGAGAGATTGTATCAAATGCAGAGGAAATGTCTAGGAGAATTAGAATACTGGTGGAGCCGGAGTCAGTGGCCACAAGGAGATCATTAACAACCCTAAGAAGTGCAGTCTCAGTGCTGTGAAGGGTGTGAAAACCAGATTGAAAACATTCATAAAGGTTGTTGGATGACAAATGAGTTTGAAGTTGAGCAGCAACCACTTTCTCAAGCAGTTTTGAAAGGAATGGTAAATTAGAAATAGGTCGGTAGTTGGCCATGTCAGAGGGGTCGAGGCCTGGTTTCTTTAGGACAGGAGGGATGGCAGCAGTTTTAAGTTCCAGAGGAACAACACCAGTGCTTAGAAGTTGAGTGATGAGAAGTGTAATCGATGGTGAAATAACGGGTGCACATTTTTTGAGTAAAGTAGTAGGAGCAGGATCAAGATGACAGGAGGATGAGTTTGCTTTGTTAATTAGCTCAGAGATATAAGCGGGGGTTGGAGGGGCAAAAGCAGTGAGAGTACCAAATGTTGAAGAGGTGGGTAAGACATGTGTAAGAACAGTAGAGGTAGTGGATGGGAAGAGAGTATAAATTCTATCAGTCTTACTTTGAAAGAAGTGCAAAAATGATCTGCTGATCTGCTGAGGTCTGCTGAGTTACTCATAGCGGGTGCAGGAGGGTTGGTGAGTTTGTTGACTATAGAAAACAGTGTTTTTGGTCGAGAGGATGCATTGTTAATGATGGTAGAGTAGTAACTAGAGCGTGCAGTATTTATAGCAGATTTGTAGAACTGAATATGGTCATTGTAAGCAGTAAGGTGAACAGTTAAACCAGTTTTCCTGTACAGGCGTTCAAGACGACGACCAGCTGTTTTTAGATTGCGAAGTGCAGGTGTAAACCAGGGAGACGTGTGCATAGAAGGCACAAATCTACTTTTAAGAGGGGCGTGGATATTGAGGGCAGTGGAAATACAGGCATTATATTTGGTAAGGATATCAAGTGAGCTTGTGTGTTCAGTGATGTCAGAGAGATGAGTTTGTACAGATTCAGAAAATAGTATAGGATCAACAGAATTTTGGTTACGGTATGTTATAGTGGATTTAGTGGAGGCGGGGAAGAGGCATTTCACATTTTAGTTCAACGAGGTGGTGATCAGACAGTCCAATCTGAGAACCAAGCACGGAAACATTATGTAAACCAGTAGTGCAGACGAGATAAAGTGTGTGACCTTTTGAGTGTGTAGCAAAATCGACATGTTGTACAAGATTGAAACATTCAAATACTGACAAGAGTTCGCGTGATTCAGCACAATCGGTATCAACGTGTATATTGAAGTCACCAAGTAATATAACACATTGAGATAAGACAGATGAAAGGGTTAACAGTTCATGTAGATCACTGAAAACGTTTGACAGATTTAGGTGGACGATACAGGAGAATCAAGAGCATTGGAGATGTGCCGGAAACTTTGAGAACTAAATATTCAAAGGTTGAAGTCACATGAAAGTCAATAGTTTTGACAGAAATGCTGTTGCGATAAACAGCAGCCAGGCCACCACCCCTTGATGTCAGACGAGGTTTGGCCAGGTAGCTGTATCCAGAGGGAGTGAGTAGATTAAGGTGGAAGTAGTCATTAGGAATTTGCCATGTTTCAGTGAGGAGCAGAAAGTCAAAGTTTTTCTCAGTTTGTAGTGAGCAAAGAACAGTAGCCTTATCTGTGAGAGACCGACAGTTAAACAGCGCAACTGCAGGATCGAACGCGCAATTATTGCGTGTATATGGATTAGTCAGAGACAGATCACAGGAAACCGTTATTAGTGAGGTAAGCTTAAACACTCAGAAATGTATCCTGGAAAAACTGTTTTGAAAATGGACATTGCGTTACATGGCATTGCTTTCAAATTTAGAACACAACTTGGATAGACTAGCAATTTTAGAGTCCACATTACTTTGTAAAATATATATTTTGTATGAAATGTTTTGTTCAGTACATTTGCTTAACAGTAAACTTAAAATTATAACTTTTTTACATTTTAATTTTTTGAAGCTCCTGTCACTTCTGCAATAAATTATTTTAAAAGAAGAGACCAACCTTATGTCTGTATTCCAAAGCATTCATGAATTACAAACATTTATGTTCAGCTCTATACTCAAAAATGGGGGGCAGAGTTCTCAGGTTAAATTCTAATTCTAAATAAATACTAATAAATGCTGTGTTCACGCCATGATGTAATATCTGTAATTACGAGATGACATCTATAACATTCTACTCTGAGCTGTTCAAGTGTCACAAGTTGGAGCTCTCCGAAAATTCCAACAAACAAGTTACTGTTTACAAGTCCTAATTAAAAGTCCTGCAAGGACGTGAACGCTTTTTAATAAAACCTTTGATTTTAATAACCTATTAGTAAATGTTGAAATTAATATTAACTAAGATTAATAAATGCTGAAGAAGTATTGCTCATTCTTAACTAAGGTAGTTAACTAAGTAAGGGATAATGTAGAGCGAGGCAGTTGTTATAGCGAATACAACCCCGACAGGCTGATCAGGACCCCGACGCGAAGCGGATTATTACATGGCTACCTACCAAATAAATCAATAATTTGACCCAAAATATTGATTTAAAAAGGAGTTTATTGATTTAAAAACGATTGTACTGCTTCCGCTAAAGAAAATAGTCCGTTCCATCTCTACGGTTAGAATCCTGCATCCATAGCAACGCTCTGTTTTTCATGGCAATTGTGATTATCAAGAAATAACAGACCGCATTCTACATAAGAATTCAACCAAGCCATGTAATAATGTTAACTAATGAACCTTATTGTAAAGTGTTACCGATAAAATTATAGATGTAAAGAGACATGTGTCTATGCATTCATGCTTGTGCATTTATCTCTGTGTATTTTAGGTTTCATATGCAGCATATTGCTCAAGCATGACCATTTCAGTTGTATCTGTTTGCATGAGCTGTTCTTCCTTTGGTATGTGTGTATGTTTGTGGCAGTCATTTTTACTGGTAGTAAGGTTAAAGCGAAAGCAATAAGAGGTGTGTGTGTGAGTGTGTGTGTGTGTGTGTGGGGGTTGGCTCTTGTGGAAGTGTCAGCTGCTGCGTTCATTGACAGTGTCAATGCACCCTGCGCCCCGGGAGCGCCGGCAGGCTCGCAAAGACAGACAGCATGAATTAATCCCAGGAGAATGTGCGTGACAGTTTGACAGTGCTGTGAATTGAAAAGGAGGAGGCGCTAGGAACTGGGAGGCAACAGCATTTGTCAAATCATAATTAAATGATGAATCACTGTTGTGTTCTTCAGGACCCAAAACCCCTCTCTGAGATATATCATATAATAAAGAAAATAAAGCACAAAGTACATCATAAAGAATTAAGGATTTTTGTGTAGAACAGCATTATTTTTTAATTTTTCCTCATCTACTAGTTGGAAAACAGAAACATTATACAATAAAATATCACAAAAGATTTAACACCATTTATTTTATTTAATATAATTTTATATATGTTAAGTTTGCCGAATGTTCATTTCATGTAGCCATGGCGGAGACTTGGCAGGCGAAGCCAAAGAGCTGATTAAACCGGACGACACCGTAGGTCCGGGAGGTAAAGGCGGAACCGTAGTGACAGTGGAGTCAAGGTGAAGCCAGGGTGCCGGGGGACTGAGGCGGAGCCCGAGGAGCCTGACAGAGCCAAAGGGGTGGAGGGATGAAGCACAGCTGAAGGCACGGAAGTCTATGGTGCAGGCAGAGTGACGACTGACCAAGACAGAGCCAGAGGGATGAGGGAGCCTGGTGGAGCCGTGCGGACGACAGTTCCTGGTGGAGCAGAGGGAGGAAGGAGCCACAGTGGAGCCGTCTGTTCGATGGGCTGAGGTGGAGTGACGGGCTTGAGGAGCTAGGGATCCCCTTACCAAAGCAGAGTTGGAGACAGGAAGATCCGAGGCAGATCCACACAGCAGAGTGGAGTCAACAGAGGAGGAGCCGAGGGACTGAAAGAAGCCAGCGAAGGTGGGAGAGGGAGGCTGGGTGGGACCATCAGAGATACAGGAGACTTGGAGCTGGGCGGGACCAGTGGAGACGCAGGAGACTTGGAGCTGAGCGGGACCAGAGGCAACAGGAGACTTTGGGGAAGCATATCTTCCAATCCATCAATTAACCCTCTGGGGACTAAGCCCTTTTTGGTCCGTTTTCTCTATTTTTACATTTGGGCTTATAAACCATATGTAATGGAGATGGAACACCATGTGTTTGGTATCTATGGATTCAGAAGACCCTAAGCTAACATAAGAATGCATGTAATTTGTTTATAAAGGAAGTATGATTAAAAAATGTACAATAAACTAGAGAAATTTAAAAACGAAAATTTTATTTTAGTCATTTATTACTGAAAATCACACCTCACACAAAAATAGTGAACAGTTTTTGAACAAAAAATATATTTTTTAAACCCTCTGCTTGACAGACATTTGTAATTGTTCAATCAAAAGTGTAAAGAACAATGAAATAATGAACTTCATATACAAACAGTCTCAGGCGTTTTAAAATATTTCGTCATCTGTCAAAAAGCTGTCAGCTTCGGATTTCTCCTCATCACTTTCCAGTAATTGTTCCAGAGCTTGTTCTGAGGTAAATCTTTTACTGCTTGCCATCATAAAAGTGCTAAAACAATTAAATAATAATGTTATAATTGCTAATATGCTATATATATAATTATTATAATCGTTCTGTCTCTCTCTCATGTAAATCTCTGTGTGTAATACTCCGCTCCGTTCACTCTCTGTCTCCTTCTCCACTCGACGCTGTTTGCGTCATATCACTTACTATAGTACCACCCCTTGCAAGGCTACAGAGTCCTCTGATTAGCTAGAATACGCCATGGTAACCTTCCTCTGATTGGGTAAGAAAAATATTCCTCCCAGCGGCAATTTTTCCATTGGTCTTTGTTATTTATCCTAACAACATCGATTTCATTGGCCTTATATGCATTGGTATTTCGCAACAAGGAATATATGTTTACCATATACCACTGTTTTCAGCAGAATCTGAGGAAGACGGCAAAAAAACCCGCATTTCTCTATCATTAATAGTTTTTAAGATAATTACACATTTGTAAAAGTATGCCATTTTGGGTGGTACCGCCCAATCCGTCCCCAGAGGGTTAATGATGAAGAAACCTGGCACAGATCACCGTCAGCAGCGGGAGTATGGGCATGGCTCCACTCCAAGTTCTTGTACTACACTAAAATGTCCACCTCCGACGGACATTGGTGCCAGCTCATACACCTGGCCAGACTCTCTGTGAGACACGGGCTCCGGTACGAAGATGGCCTCAGTAGTCTCTGGCTCTGCCCTCGTGGCAGGCTCGGCCTTACGGTCTGCGGTGACCTCAGGCTCTTGATCTGTGGTTGGTGTGGCTGAAGTCCGGCTGGGCTCTGAGTTTGGAGTGGGGCTGGGGTTGGCCTCATCTGCAAGCCTGATAGTGAACGGAGAGTTATAATTCGGCGACACCCATTGGACTGCTCACTGAGGCTAGTGTGGACAAATACACAGAGCGAGCAGTCTGGATAGCGGGTGAGGCATGGCAGATCTAAAAAGTCACTTGTGTGGTCCTCAAGGGAGTGCTCTCCTTGCTCCAGCAAAAGGAGGCGCACGGCAGGTAAATCCATAATTTATAGCATAATCAAATCTAGGTCTAGTGTTCTGTTATGAGTTAGCTGTGGCTGTAATCCAAGGGAAAATGCAAGAAGATGATTAAACTGACTTTTAATGAATGTCAGGGAAAACAAAGCACTACACACTAACGTTAACACTAGACAAGGGACTAAGGAAAACTCAGGGCTTAAATACACAAGGAGGTTAATCAAGAGAACTAGAGACAGGCACATAACATAATCAGTAACCATAGAAACAAACAAGGATCGGGAACACAGGTAAACAGGAACAGAACAGAACCTAACCAAAACAAAAATAAACTAACATACTTGTGATACATCAATGAGTGCAATACTATTAATAAGAAGGCCAGAAATAGACTGCTGCAGGATAGTAACAGAAATAAAATGTATTTTTTATTCAGAAAAAGCATGTGCTATATGTTTTGAAAATTAAATATTTATATTAATAGGCAAATAACTTGTTAAATGTTAAAACTTCAGACTGAAAAAATTACCAATTGTAAATAATCTGTCTCCTTATAAAAAAGTATCTGTATGTTGGTGCACTGATCAATGTTACTGGAAACGCCTGAGCCTTATTAAGAAGAATGTAAAAGTAGCCTACCTGTGCAAGTAGTCCATAGAATATCCAAAAAGTTATTTCAGATAGTATAATCACCTTTGAAGTCCTTGATCAGTTCACAAAACTAAAACTATAACTTTACGTCACTAATGCAATCATTTTGACATACGTGTGAATTAAATTGTAAATACAAAATTACATGAATTTATGTATTTTAATGTATTTGAGAGACAAAAGCCTTCTAAAGAAATATATGGTTAAATGACTCACTGGCTACATTTACATGCAAACCTTTTTGATGAATCCGAACGTTGTACATTAATGATAAATAATGTGATAGGGGTTGATGTGTGCGTTTATATGTCATAATCTTGTCAGATTGGAATTTTTTTGACATGCGCACACTACACAAATATACAGAGTTTCCTGCTGTTTGTGGATACCATTCTCCTACATTGCTTATTTTCTTTGTTTTAAAAAGCAGGCTTAATATTTATCTATTTTGAGTCCTGATTAGGAGACGACGAGCACATGAACCGTAGGCCTATACCTTGCTGTATACATATACTTGCTGTATACACATACATATAAATACTGTATTTATATAACAATAAAAAATGACCCTTTCCTGATGGTACGTTGTCCTGCTCCACTTCACAGACAATGAGTTGTAGGATAATTTTAGAATAACACTAGTCATTTATGACATTTTATTAAACAAGATCTGCAGCTTGTTCCATGCGTCATGCGTCATTACACCATTGCTACATTATTGCACATGTGCAGTCCTTTCAGTGTCAGTTTTCAATCAGATCAAGTGTTTACACTGGCTACGTTTACATGCACAACTTTTGTTTCAGTCGGATTGAATTCATTCCGAATGATGAATCCGAACGTAGTGTTTACAATGAACACTAAACGTGATTGGGTTGACGTGTGCATTTATATGTCACAAGCTTGAATTCAGAATAGATTTTTTGACATGCGCACACTGCACGAATTCCTGCTGTTTGCTCATGAAAACTATTCTCTTACATTGGTTCTTTATTTGTTTTAAAGGGCCCCTATTATGCTATTTTAAAGTTTCCTAATGTTGTTGTGGAGTCTCCTACAACATGTTTACATGCATCAAAGGTAAAAAAAAACTGTTTAATTATCTCATAATATACATTTGCACATCATCACATTTTCAATGATTCTCAAACGACTAGTGATTGGCCTACCGTGTACAGCGCGTCGAAAACAAAAACGCCCATTGCCATAACAACATCAGCTGTCCTGAGGCTTCCTACACCGTAAACTAAAGACAGTAACGAACAATGACGTCGATTTTACCATATCAATGTGAGTGCGAGTCCGATGATGAAACACTGGAAGAACTAGTTATTCAACCCGAACCTCCATCACAAGGACGACTCGAGCAGGACTCAGTGTTTCTCAGTGATACACTACTCAGTTTGAGGTACATTATGAGATGTTGCAACTGTAAATCCTCACCATCAGCATTAACAAGTGCATGTCCATCAACAAACCGATTATTTTACTTATACTAATTTATTTACAGAGTATTTTTCTAATATATTGCGGTGAATACGTGGAAACTGTATTAATAACAGTGCATGTATGCAATGTATACATTAGCCGAGCTCTATAGCGAGAATGATCTGATGTAACATAAACGTTGGTAAAACAAATATTTCCTCAAAGTAGTGAGAACGACAGAAAATCTGCATTAATAGACACAGTTATAGGTAATAGTGGTCCACAACTGATTAACATAAGTATTTCAGTAAGACAGTGATAATGTGAGTTAGCCAGTTAGCAGGAGACCTACACAATATAAAACACACAAAAAAAACACCATCTTTCAAGAGTTAAAAACGGTTTGCGAATCCTATATTGAACTCCGAGATTTGAGAAGCAGTCTTCAGTAAAATAAAGGGAACACAGCAAAAGTTTAGGATTATACTGCTGTGATATCGTGGTAAAGATGAATTTTAACCACTGATTCTACACATGCTCGTCCTTGGGCAGTGAAAAATAAATAAATAAATAGGCTTTACCTTCACATTATAGCATCTCGACATGATGCTATCCAGTATCCACAGGAATCAGCTGTTGGTTTGAGGTTCAAGTTTTCCCTGGTGTCTGCGTGCAATAAGTGGGCGGGCAATATACTAATATTTCATCTTGACGTCACAACGAAACGGCTTATGACTCGTTTGAAAAACAATTCATTTCGAGTCGACTCTTACTTTTGAAAGACAATAACTTTATATACGGTGCACTTTCAGATTTAAAACTTTGCAGGATATTTTCATTCACTTAGAGCTATGTTACACACTACATGAAAGGTCATTTTCAAAAATCCATAATTGGGGCCCTTTAAACAGCAAACTTAATATTTGCGAGACAATGAGCATATGAAGTGTTGTGCCTTGCTGTTTATATTTATCAAGCATTAGAAATGCCCCTCCCCACGGCCAAAACCAGTCATCTTTGAATGAGAATCCGAAACAAGGACTGGTGGGACGTTGTCCTGCTCCATTTCACAGATGCTGAGTGAAAGAAGAATTGAAGGAACACTCATTTATATGACACTTCATTCAACAGGAAGAACAGCTTGTTCCAGCTTGTTCGTCAAACGTCATTACGCTATTTCAACGTCATTGCACATGCGCAGTCCTTTCAGTTTCGGTTTTCAATCCGATCAAGTGTTTACATGTTCTCTCGATCGGATTAGAAATGGAATAAACCACCCCTTTCAATCCGATCGAAATTTCATTCGGATCAAGCTCTATTGGATCTATTAAGGTGTTTACATTAAGGTTTTTCAGATTGATTGAGCCATCAATCCGATTACTAATGGATTATTTGGTTGCATGTAAACATATAGCCACTGAGTGATAAATAAAAAAATAATTAAAGGAGTTGATTGAGGAGGAGACAAGCATACCACCATATAAATAGGAAAAGTTTATATTGCACAGTAATGTTTTTGACATTTCTCTGACTTCTTAAAAGTAAAATTATTTCTGTAAATCCAGTGGTCAAATGCTGTGTCGCCTCTCTATTTTTTGGCTGTTGTTTTTGTTACTGCCAACAAATTATGAATAATTTATAACCATTAAATAATATAATATGTAATCAGGTAATCTTTAAAGAAGTAACAAGTATTTACAAGTACTTAATTTTAGGACTCTGATTACATAATCCATATGTAATCAGTTACTTCCAGCACTGCTTATACAGTATATATATTTATAATGTGCCATTCAAAGCTGTGGGGTCAGTAAGATTTTTTTCTTTGAAAGAAATAAATACTTTTATGCATTAACCTGATCAAAAATTAACATAGATCCTGACATAGAACATAGAATCAAACAATCCTGAAAAATGCATTATGGCTTTCTCAAAATATTAATATTGAGAACAGGCGCGCTCAACTCCCAAATCATTTATGGGTGCGAGTAGTGAAAAAATGGTCAAAAATAAAGATGAAAAACCGCACTCTCAAGGTATAATTTCATAAATTTATTGTAACCATGTCTACACAGACGCGTTTCGGCCTAAGCCATCATCAGTGTGTACTGTGAAACACCGAAAAGATTGTTTTTTTTAACAAAAACATCACAGGTGAACCTCATTCCTCAAATCATCAGAACCATCAGGTGCATCAAGTTACCAACATTGTGGAAACACAAGGAATAACACAACACAACCGGCCATAGATAATGTTCACATGTGACCCTTATGAACAATTAAAAAAAAAAAAAAAAAAAAAATTATAATAATAATAATATTGTATTATATACATATTTAACAAATCAAATAAATTTAAACAAATTAAATTGATCAAATTAATTTTTATTTCAAATTACATGATTTCACAAAAAACAATTTAAAGGCAACTCTTCATTCAAACCATTAGGGTATACTGTTTGAAGTGTATAAATCCAAAAGGCCTCTCGTTGAAGAAGGTAGCGCTCCCTATCTCCACCCCGTTGAAGAGGTTTAACTAATGCCCTGAAATTTCAAAGTACAAATATCATGCCCAAATTCATTAAAATGTCTGGCCACGGGTGACTTAATATCGTGATTGCGTATGTTACTTTTGTGTTCGTGTAATCTTATTCTTAACTCTCTTTTTGTTTTACCAACATAACAAAGCCCACATGGGCATTTGAGTAAGTAAACAACAAAGGACGTATGGCAAGTAATTCTCCCTCGTTTCTAAAAGTACTTCTCTAAAAGTAGTATCAAAAGTAAAAAGTAAATGTCAATGCATTGTTTTATTATTGCTGTATGTAATACTTACAGTACCTTATGCCTCTGAATTTATGCCTGCTTACCTACCCTCATATCAATATCAAATTTATTTTTAGAACACAGTTCCAGTAATGGGATTGAATGTGAGATTGAATAGGTGCACTCAATAACGTCCACAATGGTTTCATACACCCAAATGGCTGTTCCCTCAAATAGTGCCTTGCATGTTTAAAGTCTCTATGAAAAGTTTTTTGGCTTTTAGTAATAATATGTTAGCCTTACTGTTATCTATAAGCTAGTGTGCTCCAAAACAATGACAATTCGCATTTAGAAGACCAAACCCAAAGTTGAAAATGAAAATCAGATTGACGTTAATCTTCAATGTTGGACAGACAAATCGGGTTGACATCAGAAACCAACTTCATGGATTCTGACGTCAACCTGACTTTCATTCCCAACCAAAATCCAACGTCTGTCCGACATAGGATGTTGACGTCAACCCGACGTCGGGTTCTGGCGTCAAACCGACGTCCGGTTCTGACGTTAATCCGTCGGGTTCCAAAATGCAACCCCTTCAACCAAAATCATCCCCTGACTGACATTAACTACTCAAGGATCTTTACAGAAATGTAGTGAAGTAAAAAGTACAATATTTGTCTTTCAAATGTAGTGAAGTTAAAGTAAACCATTTCCATAAAAAAATATTCCCAAGTAATGTACAGATACTCAAAAAGTGTACTTAAGTACAGTACTCAAGTAAATGTACTTTGTTACTGTCCATCTCTGCCTAAGAGTTAACTGTCCTTTGCTAAATGCTTTGGTATCAGAGAGGTGTTTCATCAAATGTGACCCTGGACCACAAAACCAGTCATATGGGTAAATTTTTTGAAATTGAGAATTATACATCATATGAAAGCTGAATAAATAAGCTTTCCATTGATGTATGGTTTGTTAGGATAGGACAATATTTGTCCGAGATACAACTATTTGAAAATCTGGAAACTAAGGGTGCAAAAACTTAACATCAAAACATTGAGAAAATCGCCTTTAAAGTTGTCAATTTATGTTCGCGATTGTGCTGCATTCACTCACAAAAATAAAACAAAAATAAATGTTTTATATATATACGGTAGGAAATTTACAAAATGTCTTCATGGAACATGATCTTTACTTAATAGCCTAATGATTTTTGGCATTAAAGAAAAATCAATAATTTTGACCCATACAATGTATTGTTGGATATTGACACAAATATACCCATGCGACTTGTGACTGGTTTTGTGATCCAGGGTCACAAATTATAAAATATAATTTCATTAAACTCCCTTATACATTTGATCCTACGAGGAATCAAATTATTCACAAAACTACCAGGCCTCCATATAGTCAACCATAGTTTTCCATAATTGAAGCTACATAATGCAAATAGAACATATATGAGAGAAAATGGTTGCGCGAGAGAGCTAAGGGAGGTAGATGGAGAGAGGTAAAGCCAGTGCAGACGTGTTGTCATTTTCTCTGCAAGGAAATGGGTGATGTGTGCATGAATGTAGAGGGGTGGGGGTAATGTTAAGTGTTCTCAGTGTGGAGTCAAGCCTCCTCCACAGATTGCTGTCTTGTTCTCACCACTCGTTGTCCCTTTGAAGTAATTACTCTTTCACCTGGACAGGCTAATCAGTGAAGGCGTGCCCTGCATCAGCACCCAAAGGCTCAGTGCCTTCCAACAAACAATATACATATGCGATTTAACACACATATCAGTAGGTATGACTAATAAAATATTTCTACCAGAAAGACTCGGGAGGCAAAATAATGTAACAAGCATAGCCTACATTTATTAACAGCCCAGCAAGCAAGTATTGTTATATAAAGTTATTTAGCGTAGGGGGCCGTAGCTCGCAATCCGAGGGTACCGAATCTACATTTCCTGCCTGAAGATGAAGGCAGGGGCGCAGTCGACCCCTGGGAGGTATGGGAAGGGACCATCCTGGTGGTGGTGGGGAGGATGGAGGGGGAAGGTACCATCCTGGTGGTGGTGGTGAGGATGATGGAGGTGAATGTAGGCGTCAGCATTAGGGGTGTCAAAATTAATCGTTTCTACGATGCATTGCGATGGAGACGAGGACAATTCGGTATTGGTTCAGTAATAGACCATAACCGATTATAATGTACTGATGCTTTTCTGACGTCATTTGTCGTGTACGTGCTTTGTCGCGGTACAATGGCAGAGGGAGGTGAGACGCGAGTGCGAGAAAATTAAAAATGCTCCAACTACTTTAAAAGCCTACATCTGGGCACATTTCGGCTTTTATGAACAACCTGGTAAGCACGACCTGCAGAAGACACGCGCTGTATGCGCTCATGTCACGCACAAATAGAATATGCAGGAGGTAATACAACTTGATAAACCACATTAGCCGTTTTCACCCCGAGCTGTTAACGCCTGGCAGAGTCTGACTGCTTTAGTGGATGAGCTCCAACGTCACCCGAATCCGCAGCCAAAAATAAATCATCCACCCACCCCAATATTTTTCTCTGATTTAAGTATCTGCACCCGATGGTCAAATTACAATTATTCTATGTTGTTACGCGTGATTATAAATGGATGATCGTCACCTTTAACAGCGGATTCGGCGACGGTTGATGCACGCATCTTTAATGGGAACATAATACACTGATTAATGAGCGCTGCTTTTAAATTAACATTTCTTTAAAGCAAAATTTATTTGACAGATTTTCCTTTTCTTAATGGCATAAACAAGCTTTACTCCCTTGAAACTTAAACTGGAATGTCACTGTTTCTGTCACTGCGACTTCCCGAACAGGCGAGCACACACACGCACACACACGTTTGAAGTAAAATTTAAAATTGAGGATGTGGTGCATCGTGATATCGAATTGTACTGAATCGATGACATGATAATTGTTATCGAACCGAACCGTGAGACCAGTGTCAGTTCACACCCTTAGTCAGCATCTGCGAACTCAGACATGTGTAAGTACCGATCTTTTATACTACTTTTAGTATTAGAACACTAAATTGGATAGATGAGAAGGTAATAAGTATGGGAGGCTGTATGGGACGAAACACATTGAAATACTTGTGTGTTCACATTAGACTTGCACAGACATGTGAAACACAGACGAAACACATTGAAACACTTGCGAAACACATTAAAACACTTGCATAACACATTGAAACACTTGCAAGATGCATTGAAACACTTGCGAAACACATTGAAACACGGTAACACTTTAGAATACTGTTCCTTTATTAATGAATAACTACACAGGAACAAATGAGTAATGCATTAGTAACACTCTAGTAACTACTATTAACTAACAAGAAACTCTGATTAACGAATTAGTAAGTAATAGCGCTCAGTCGGATGTGGTAGTTCACTATTAGCTAATCAATAACTACTGTTTTTCATACCTCACTGAAGACTATAAAACTACTATATACAGGTTAATAAATATTTATAATGCACAATGTTTAATATAAGGTAATGGTAGCCCATTAGTAATGAATCAAGTGTTACTACATCCTTCTAAAGGAACTACTAATAATTTGGATCAGTATTCTAAAGTGAAAAACATGATAACTACCTAATATTGACTGAAGTCACTGTAAGCTTTTGAGGCTTTTGTAAGGTTTTGGATAGTAATGAATCAAGTGTTACCACATCTTTCTAAAGTAACTACTAATTAGTTGGATCAGTATTCTAGTACTCATTACTAGTGGGTTACCATTACCTTTTATTATAAATTATGCATTATTCATGTTAATTATGAACCTGTAGATAGTAGTTCTCTGGGAGGTATGAAAAAAATAGTAGTTATTGATTAGCTAATAATGAACTACTACTGTACATTCATCTGAGCGCTATTACTGTACTTACTAATTTGTTAATCAGAGTTTCTTGTTAGTTAATAGTACACTATAAAAACTAAAGGAGCCTCAAATATCCTGTTGGATACTCAAGGAACTTCAAAATGTAATTTAAGTGCCTCAAAGCTCTTTCTCCTATAGTAGGGTTACTGGAGGAGCATTGACAATCTTTGAGGTTCTTGCTGGAACTTATGGGGTCCTTTAAGCACTTTGTATTTAGTTCAGAGGTTCTGGAGTCACCTTTTCATTACCATGAGACCTTGAAGTGCTTTGGGGGAAAATAGAGGAACTTTAATGCGATAAAAGGGTTATTGGAAGATCTTTTAACATTTAAGTGGTTCCTAGAAGATTTCTTATGTTAAAGCCAGCATCTTGAGGAACCCAATGGTTCAGTGAGGCCAGAATAAGATTATTATTATCCTATTATTATTATTATTATTATAGTCTACTTAAGTTTGATTCAGTATACATACCCAGGTGAAAAAGACATACTATTAAATGTGTTAAAAATGTGCTTGAGTGTGTTTTTAGTAGGCCTACAATACAAATATACTTTAATGCATTTTTAATACATTAAACAGTAGCCTACGTCTTTTCACCTGGGTAGCTTACATTTATTTAGTATAGGCCTATTTTATTGATTAATTTAAACCTTAAACAACAACACTAATAATAATATTAATAATATGAAGAAGAAAAACCAGGAGGAGAAAAGTTTTATTCTGTCACGAAACTGCTGCTATTCCTCTGCTGTCGTCGCTTCAGTGATGCTCGCGCGCAACAAAGCTCAGCTGATCGACGTCATCGGGTTTGAAAGTAACGGCTCCTCTCATCAAAGCTTCCGCCGTTTGTTCGGCTCTCCGTTACAAGGTTTGTAAACTCGCCAAATAAATATATATACAGAGTAATATTCAAACACACACATATATAAACTCAATGTATTATACATTACTACGTTTTTACAGTGTTTACCACTCGTTTATTGCACAGTATCTGGTATGAAGCCGCGATGCTAACTACGTTGATCTAATGAACAAATGGAAATTATTGACTTATTGTCATAGATTGATTTAGTCATTCAATTCAACATATTCTGTACAACTGTGTCTTCAAATTGCTGATATAGCCTGCCTAACTAATTTAGCTGATTCCTGCTGTCTTCAGTGGTGTTTGTTATGAATAACAAAAGCAGGTTAATATAGTTTGGTCTGTTTTTGTTTAGCCTAACTTTAAGTTACTTACTACAGGTGCCCTCATTCTCTCAAATACCATTTTAAAGCCATTTACTGGTCAATAAATATTATGTTGTGAATAATCAGCTTTGTTCTTTTGTTTCCCCAGAACAACCATTACATTTCTAAAATAATCTGAACATTTCAGTGGCAACATTGAATTACAGTAAGTTACCTGCACCACATGCAAGTACTTTATTACTATGAACTTTCTCTGTGTGAAATGTATGGTTTGACTGTGTACTTGTGTTTTTTAATCAGTTATTCTCTGAAAATCTTCCCTCATGCTCTCAAATGTCATTCTTGTTACTCAAATAATATCACAGGTTTGGTTCACAAATAATGCTATGCATTTTTTCTTATATCTTTGTCATTTGCATTTGAATATAAGACATTTTAACTCTGAATTATAACTTCAAGTTTAGTATTTTTCGACAAAAAAAAGGAAAAAACTATTATATGGCTTCAGAAGACTTACAACACAACCCATAACACATGAGTTGTGAACTCATTGATTATTTTAGGATCTTTTCTGGGACATTTGGAGCTTAACCATTTTTACATAAATTGTTGCATTGAATTGAACTAGACAAGTGTACATAAGAATGGTTTCATGAATGATTTACACAATTTTTTTCTGCTTGTGTTTCATGCAGTGAAAGCGAACGGTGACTGGGGTTGCATTATGCCTGAGATCTGCTTTTGGGTTCCACAGACAGAAAGTCAAACAGGTTTGGAACGTCACAAGGCTGAGGAAATTATTTAAATTTCACAACTATCACTTTAATTACCTTTCTAATAGTATTTTTTTTTTTTAACTTTTGCAGGGATCTCGGTAAGCTGAAATACAAGTTTGAACAAGAAAAAAATCCTCCTGTAGACCTGAAAATCACTGAAGTGCCTGGACCATCCACCAGAAAAGAGGAAAAACAAATGGAAAACGAATCTTCTGTACCTTTTCACTTTTCTAACTCTTTAAGTACCTCACATGTCCCTTGTGAAGATTTTATTATTGATTGCATGTTATGTTGCAGCGAGTAAAGGTGCGGTCACATTTTTGAATTTCGTGAAATTACACAGGCAAAAAAGTCCATTGACCACTGTCAGCAGTGTAGCGACTTAATGTATGAAATACAGCTCACACAGGAGTCACTTTCAAGCAGCTTTCTATTGGTCAAATCTAGCGATTTCCAGTGACCAGCTTGGTCCCATAGTGACATTTTTGACCACAAACGAAATTGCTGATCGTGTGGATTCTTGTTGAAATGACTGGAATTCACCAGTGAACATTCACAGAACAACAGATAATTTTACTGCACCTTAATGCTGTTACCGGGTCGAAGCCTCTACTTCTACTTCCTCTATCTTGTTTCATGAGAATACTCAACAACCATTTATGAACACTGTTGATTCAAGTCACACATTTAAGCTTTTCAAAAGCCATAGTGTACATTACAGTCTCCAGTCTAACGGCATCCCAGACTTCAACATTTTATGATTCAAAATAGCTGAATAACTAACCATCAGAGATTTTGGTATAGAGATAAAGGTTAGGATCATAATTTTCAGGAATATTACAGCACAATGAGTGCATATTAGCACTGTTTGTTTGTTTTTGGCATCTGATAGAGCTTTTGGACTTGGAAACAGTGATGTCAGACTTAACATCGGACTGAAACAGAAATGTTTTAAAGTTAAGTGAAGATGGACATTTTTAATTAGTCAAAATTTAATTTTTTTACATTGATTTATTTCATGGAACATATGTGTTTCCATGCATTTTGTTGAAATGTCTTTTCTTGTATAGCCTATTGTATATACATGGTTGATTATTCATGTTGCTTATGTATTATATTTTTTGTGTATTCATTGATATTAATTGTTAGCTTTGTTTTCCATGTGCATGGAAGTGTATGTATAAAAATGAATATAAAATATGTAATAAACAATTCTTATTTTGTATTTGGTTCAATTTGTTTATTATAATAGAAGTCAAATGTAACCATAGTAACAACATGAAATTAAATATTTTAAAAAATTTGGTTCCTGGAGGCACCCAAAGTGGTTCCACACAGTGCCTAATAAAAGAGTTCCTCAGGAAACTTGTGTAGTTCATCAGAGAACTGCCCCTTTTTAAAGGGTGTCTAGAGGATCTACAGACGGTTCCGCCGGTGTGGCAAAGTGAAGAACCCCAAAAGGTTCCTCCAGGCACCTTTTATTTTTACAGTGTAGTTACTAGAATGTTAATAATTCGTTACTCATTTGTTCCTGTGTAATTATTCATTAATGAAGGAACAGTATTCTAAAGTGTTACCTGAAACACTTGCGAAACACATTGAAACACTTGCGCAGACATGTGAAACACTTGCATGTACAAACATATATTTGCACATATATATGAAATTACGGTGTTGCATTGCTGCCACATAGCCTACATATTATTTTTTCCACTCAATTTAATTATGTCATAATAACGAGATGTTATGTTAAAACAATATATTTTCTTAATTAATATATATTTTTCAAATTAATTGATCCTTATTAGGCCTAGAATATGCGCAAATATATGTTTGTACGCGCAAGTGTTTCAGGTGTCTGTGCAAGTGTTGCAATGCGTTTCACAAGTGTTTCAATGTGTTTCGCAAGTGTTTCAATGTGTTTCGCCAGTGTTTCAATGCGTTTCGCAAGTGTTTCAATGTGTTTTGCAAGTGTTTCAATGCGTTTCGCAAGTGTTTCAATGTGTTTCGCCAGTTTCAATGCGTTTTGCAAGTTTTTCAATGTGTTTCACAAGTGTTTCAATGTGTTTCGCAAGTGTTTCAATGAGTTTCATCCCATACGGCCTCCCATAAATAAGTGACATAACAATTGAGTCTTCCCGGCAGAACTTACGCTAAAGCTTTCATTTCTTGCATCATAAAAAACACTGGTGCTTTTCTTTTGCTAACCTTCAATGCAGAGGACAAATGAATAGAAATAAACATGTTTTGTGTGTGGACACACACACACACACACACACACACACGCACGCACGCGCACGCACGCACGCACACGCACACACACACAGCCCTGTCAGGGGGCTGTGTGGTTAATCTTTATGCACTCTGTGACCTCCTCACTGCCAACCCTGCTAAATATATTATTCCCGTGGGGCTTTCAGTGCTGCTTGGTGTCAGAAATCAATATGTATGAGCCGTGTAGATGGGAATTTCTAATAGATCTCCACGGCCCTGCGCTACTCTTCAATATCTGCCTCGGACTATTAGTGCCGGCTCAGTGGCAGTGAAATAACCGAGATAATCTGTTAAGGTTCCGCTCTTAAGGTGGAACTGCTTTAACAGGTTTTACTGGGGTTTTTTTTCATCAGAAATAACTAAAAAGCCATATTCTTCATAGGTATGGTAGGTCATTTTTAATATTAGAGTTATAAATGAAGTGAATTTTCAGGTGCTGTTTTTAAACACTGTTGTTTATGTATTGCTATACATGAAACAAATTTGTACAATTATGTTTAGTATTCATGAATCACATTTTAATGGAAAGGTATAAGTGAATTTTTTTTTCTATTCGTGAGTGGTTATACCTACAGTATAGGCCTACTTGCTGTTTTTGTGTATCAAGATGTGTATGTTTGTATGCATGTGTGTGTGTGTGTGTGTTCTCTTTGGTGTTGTCAGGAAGGGATATGGGTCATAGTGCTAATTGATCATTTCCTAATGTGATGATTTGCTGCAGCACTTAACTGCAGTGCATGGCTTCTTTACTGGAAAAAAAGACATCGAGCTTCAAGCGGCAGGAGACTGAATGGGGGATGGGAAGATTTGAATGGAAGAAAGAGACGGAAGAGAGGGGAAGACTGACTCAGACAGCGTGAGGTCTCAGGGGAGAAAGAGACGCTGAAATTATTTCATGGTCATGGTGGCTTTTTCTCCCTCTCCCATCTCACATGCAGGACCAGCAAATAAAATCTACAGCCATATATCTGCTGTCTTTTACACAAAGGTGATCTCCTTAATGCTGTCTGCTACCAGCCATAGCTACAGACAGGGAAACTCACTATCCATCACCTGTAATTAAATTAGATTATAGGTACAATCTGGCTAAAAGTCTCTTTATGGAAAACGTGCCGTTTCTGGTCCCAAAATGTATAAATATAGATAGTTTTTTATTCTATTATTGAATAATAATAGTAAATGAATGAATGAATGAATGAAAGAATGCGTGTCTTCATGGCACTTGGGAAGCTGTTGTGATATAGTGAAGCTATATAAGGGCAAAAGTGATAAATTTGTATTTGTATGTATTAACCTCTATGTATGTATTGGGACCGTATTTATTGATTGATTGATTGATTGATTGAAGTAGCATATTTAAGTAAACACTTCAATTCAAAATAACCACTTCAGCAGGTGGACCATTTCTTATTAATTTCAATCACTTTTGGGACTTCATTATGTCTCGTATTCTACACCAATTCCAATTTCCTGTTAAATAAATTGAACTGTGTATGTCTTCTATATTTTAGGGTACATTACATATATGTTACATATTTTTACAACATTTAAGCCAAATATTATTTATATATGATGCCTAGTTGTGTTCACTCTCTGTCTAGCAATGTGTTTATGCTGACATATGCATATCGTTGCTGTCGGGCGGAAACCTCATATGTCCAAATTTTGTCAATTTCATATTTTTTCACAAATCGATGCTATTGGTCAGTCCCCACGTGGTTCTGTTATTTTTACAAATTATTAACCAATCTAAAGTGTTGAAAATAGCTTGAGAGCAAATCTCTTAACTCCAATGGACACTTCAACTGTCTGAGAATCCTCGTAACTCCACCTCTTCTTCACTCCGTGGAGGGAGCCTCTGCGGCATTTTGTCTCCTCAGGATTGAAAGTCGCAATGATTAAGAAATCCTCGTTGAGCAACACGTAAAATAAGCCTTAACTCTGATTTTATCTGTGTTAAACTATGATATCAGTTATTGATGTATTTTAAATGTCTACTTATTACTAGGCTTATTATTACTAGACTTATTATACGTGTGCATTGTTTTAAAGTTTTAAAATGTATCTAATATAATACTTGAATTGAATTAAATGTTTTGGATACCAGCATTAAATTATTGTTTTTATTATTATTTTACTGACTCTGTAATTACATACACAGATGGCACTGTGCATGTAAAATACCCCAAGTAGCAGGTTTTATTTATGGGAGAAAAAAGGTCTGTCTACTGGCGCCTAAGTTAAGCCTATCTTTGGATAACTGTTTTTTAGACAATAACGAGTGAAAATAGTTAGGTTAACGTTAGATACATTTGAGTAGGCTTGTTTTGTTAAAAATCGATAGCTGTAATGCTTTGGTGCAAAAGGAAGCCCGTGAGCCACGAAGGTAAATTTGCGTGCAGATTAGGCTAATTTCCGCCTATTAGACAGCCAAGCGTTAGTCAGCTCATCGTTTTTTGTTCTGCTTCACTTATAGCTCTTAAACCTTTAAAATGGAGTTTAGGAAGATGTACGTAACCACAGTCGTTAGCTTTGGTTATGTAACGTTAATAGAGTGATTCTGACAGGTCAATTTAGCTCAAAGGAATTATAAATTACTTTATTATAGGGAATTCGAAAGAATCACTTATTACACCCGAGCAAATGACTCTTCCAGGGTTCATTTGAACTGGCTGTAACTATCAGCTCTGCAGCGGTTATAAATATCCAAACTATAGTGAAACACTATAGTTAGCAAGGTAACTTAGATCAGCAGTTTAAGACATTAAATTCGTAAGCACATAACACAAGTAACACTTCTCTTTAAAATACAAAGCTGAAGCTGAAGCTGGAAAGCAGGCTTTGCAGTCGAATCGTGGACCGAAACTTTGCCGCAAAACTTAACTTAGAACCGAGACTCACAACTGAAAAGAAAAGAAAACTAAGAAAAGAAAGAAAATTGAGACGAGAGTAGTTAGATGGCTTGAATGAAGCTGTTTAACCCATGTTCTTCTGATCTTGATTTGGGTTCTTTCGTCTGCGCGTTTACATGGTTACCGGTCTGTCTGGTCTCTTCTCCCTTCACCTTTGTTCTTTTTCCTTGTACTTCTCTTGAGACAAAACTTTGTTCGGGTCTAAGATTTTAAACTCAAATCTTTGTCCACCTCCTAGGAGAGATCTGACCAATTAGACACTGGCTTTATTTAGGAGGTGGCGTTCTCTTTACTTCTTATCGTAAATCATGCTTTATCTGTGATCTCCTTGCTCTACAGCACTAGCAGAGAGAACAGAGGCCACAGTTTAGACATCATTAGTATTATAAGAATACGAAACATTTTACACATATTTTAATCAAGTCTCAGTCTCTGTGGTTTGAAGAGATTTTACCTCTGGGTCATTCAGAGGTCCTTAGGGAGAAGGAGGTCTGTTTTGTGTATCTGTCATGGGGGTCAGCAACCTCTTGGTCGGGCACCGAGCTGTGCCATCTCTGAACCAATCATTCTTTTCCAAACCATCTCACATTGACAAGTTCTTCCGTTCGTATGGCCATAAAAGTTCTTAGTGTAGCCTGGCTGGAGCCTGGATTTTATAGCTCTGGATTGGAGTTCTGTGTGGAATTATGTTTGAACAAATCACCTGGAAGATTCATTTGTGTTTGATTCGTACCCAATCGTTACAGTTAACTATTGAAGCCTTTTCTCTTGTCAAAAGGCTCAACGCATCCGCCGACTTTGCGTGCAGATTAATTTCTGCCTATTTTAGACAGCCTAGTATTTTGGTATTGCATCACTCATATCTCTTAAACGTTTAAAATGGAGTTTAGGAAGATGTATGTAACCACAATCATTAGATTTGAATAGCTCTTAAAGCCTTATATCTTGTCAAAAGGCTCAACGCGACCGCAGACTTTGATGAACACTGCTGGCAGCAGTGATGTCTGTGTCCGTACCATTCTTATCAATGACAGCGTAACCTCGTATCTCCCTGCTCCCAAGTCATAAATCTTGAATCTCCGATTAAATATGATTTTGGGGAAATATTGTGTTAATGTTGGTATACAACAGTATATGATAGCAATATAAGGTATAATACCTACTTTAACGATGCAATGTTTAATAACTAAAAAAATATGCAGTTTTTTTTAAATTTCTGAACGTTCCAGGCATTTTTTTTCAAGGATTTTGCGATTGAGACAGCCCTTAAAGGCACACTATGCAGCTTTCCGTTTTTGTCAAACAGCGACCCCTAGAGTCGCTGTGGAGTACTTGTATTTAATGTTACTGTCGTAAATACCACTCATGCAGAGCCGTCTCTGCACTCACGGCCTGATCCCTTCCGCCCTCTATACCGGTACCTGTTCAGTAGGATGGAAGCTGTAATGAGTGGAAATAAGGTGTGGCCCCTTTAAGAGCTGCGCGCGCCCTGTTGAACTGTCAGCAGTCTGTATTGTATGTGCACCTCGGGTTATTTCAGTTTGATGCTCGTTCTTATCCTACTTTTGTTTATCAAGTAAAGCTGTGGATGGTAGAATGGGTGACAGACAGTTACACGAGTTCGATTGGGGAATAAAGTGCAAGTTGTGAGATGCCAATCGCCTCCGTGAGTCTGTCTGGCCTCTAATAACTTCATCTGTGAGCTATCCCTATTGTGTATATGTGCAGTGCCGTAAAGCAATTCGTTACATCGCGAGACCTGATATCACGCGATACTTTCTGACGTGCCCGCCGGCCCAAAGTTGCAATTGTGGATTTTCGGCTCACAGGCGCGTGGGGGCTGCGCGACGACCACCATTCAACCCGAAAAAAGTCATATAACTATTCCAATGACTCCGAAGCTGTTCGGTTAAGGTAAAAAAGTTACTTAGTTCACCTTTAAAATGACTCCCTGATCAGTGCACGACTACTGAACTAGGGAGCTGATTGAGATGCACCCAATGTTGGGTACTGTAACGAATTAGCTCAAAGGGGAAATATTAATAATAACTCATAACTTGTCATGATTCATTATGAATATTTAGGTCAATTAATTGGATTAACCTGATGTAGCTAAATTAATATTACAATCAATTAATCAGTTCGTCCAACAAACTCTTTTGATTATTCATTTATTCTAAGAAAAGGGTATTTTCATGGCCACAGAAAAATAGTTATTTCTTAGCATGTCCAGCGATCGTAAAATGTACTTTGTTGCAAGCAGAGAATCAAAACCAAATACGTATCGTGCACAAGTTTTATTAACTAAATCACAAACATAACTAAACTAAACACATACACTCACCTAAAGGATTATTAGGAACACCTGTTCAATTTCTCATTAATGCAATTATCTAATCAACCAATCACATGGCAGTTGCTTCAATGCATTTAGGGGTGTGGTCCTGGTCAAGACAATCTCCTGAACTCCAAACTGAATGTCAGAATGGGAAAGCAATTTTGAGCGTGGCATGGTTGTTGGTGCCAGACGGGCTGGTCTGAGTATTTCACAATCTGCTCAGTTACTGGGATTTTCACGCACAACCATTTCTAGGGTTTACAAAGAATGGTGTGAAAAGGGAAAAACATCCAGTATGCGGCAGTCCTGTGGGCAAAAATGACTTGTTGATGCTAGAGGTCAGAGGAGAATGGGCCGACTGATTCAAGCTGATAGAAGAGCAACTTTGACTGAAATAACCACTCGTTACAACCGAGGTATGCAGCAAAGCATTTGTGAAGCCACAACACGCACAACCTTGAGGCGGATGGGCTACAACAGCAGAAGACCCCACCGGGTACCACTCATCTCCACTACAAATAGGAAAAAGAGGCTACAATTTGCACGAGCTCACCAAAATTGGACAGTTGAAGACTGGAAAAATGTTGCCTGGTCTGATGAGTCTCGATTTCTGTTGAGATATTCAGATGGTAGAGTCAGAATTTGGCGTAAACAGAATGAGAACATGGATCCATCATGCCTTATTACCACTGTGCAGGCTGGTGGTGGTGGTGTAATGGTGTGGGGGATGTTTTCTTGGCACACTTTAGGCCCCTTAGTGCCAGTTGAGCATCGTTTAAATGCCACGACCTACCTGAGCATTGTTTCTGACCATGTCCATCCCTTTATGACCACCATATACCCATCCTCTGATGGCTACTTCCAGCAGGATAATGCACCATGTCACAAAGCTCGAATCATTTCAAATTGGTTTCTTGAACATGATAATGAGTTCACTGTACTAAAATGGCCCCCACAGTCACCAGATCTCAACCCAATAGAGCATCTTTGGGATGTGGTGGAACGGGAGCTTCGTGCCCTGGATGTGCATCCCACAAATCTCCATCAACTGCAAGATGCTATCCTATCAATATGGGCCAACGTTTCTAAAGAATGCTTTCAGCACCTTGTTGAATCAATGCCACGTGGAATTAAGGCAGTTCTGAAGGCGAAAGGGGGTCAAACACAGTATTAGTATGGTGTTCCTAATAATCCTTTAGGTGAGTGTATATACATGCATAGGTAAAATGGTGAGTGACAGAATGAAGCCGGAAGCAAGAAATGGAACTATGGAAAAGATCCATTTAACTATGAAAAGAACCATCAGCTTATCATTTTCAGAGCACCTCATTAAATGTATACTTGCATGGCCTTTGCAGCGGAAACATTTAGATGGTTCCATGAGTCTCAATTGATTTCTTCGCCGTTGAATGAAGAAAAGTTGGTGAACTTGATTGGTTTGTTTGACTCTGAGCACATGCAGATTGTGGCCTGCCGGTCACGCAGGCAACCAAGGAGTGAGGAAGAGTTGATGGTTGCCCATTCAGTGATGGTAAAGTTGCAGTTTTCTTCTGAGTTGTACTGAAGAAAATGCAGTCTGACTCTGTTGGGAGAGTGGAGGCATAGCAGGCTGTGGCAATGGGCCCCGGCGGGGGTCCCCACAGACATCAACCCGAAGAAGCAGCAGTAGAGGCCAGAAGAAGAAAGTGAAGACACTGTGAATTTGTCTCTAATAAAGCCTGAGAAAAGCCCCACCTCTCCAGATTTGCTTGACCAATGAGAAGGGTGGAATTTTCAAGCGGGAAAATTCCTCTGTGGTGGATTTTTGAATCTTTGTTTTAAGCATGCTCATTTGCATGTGCAGCTGGATTGGTTTCTGATGAAGAAACTAAGAAAGATTCTTGTAATACTAATATGTTGCGCAGCTATCGACATATCATGTACACAATCATTTCGATCTTCAAAGTACCAATTTATAGAGACCAAACATAGAATAGGTGAGGTTACATTGACCGTTGGTTCTATCATAAAATACACAGTATCAAAAAAAAAAATAAGTCTGTTTTAAGGTCTGTTTCTGTCTTCCTTATGGTCTCTGTCTTGACCACATGACTACATTTTTAACAGCAATAAAACCATCTTATCTGATGGTAGTCATGGTTTTTTCCCTAGTTGGGGGGAAGGGACCATAGATCCCAGAGTGAGTTTTAAAGATTATTTGTTAGTTAGTATAACAAATAATTGTGTCTGATTTGTCTCAGTTGTTACAGTACATTGTTGTGGTTTGTGTTGGAAAGGCGGAGCTAGTCAAGCAGGGTTGTGCAGCATATGTTAGTCTCTGGGGTGGTTCCAGCCTAGTTCTAGGGGGGAAAGAACACCAGCAGAGACGACAGAGCGGACTCTGTCAAAAGAAAGACATGGGCTCATCCGCAGAGGAGCTGGACCGTGGAAGAATACACATATGGGGTCGCCGCAGGGACCACTATATATGGACACCCAGCCTAACACAGGTTCCACAATGCACACGAGTGTAGGGCTGGCGTCAGACGCTCCACAACATCTGACTGCTGCAGGAACTCAACATGGAGCAAATAGACGCACGTATCCGGCCCAGTGGGCGGGAATGGCGCTGCAAGATGACACTAAGAATGGATCCTTCACGCTACTGACCACTGGAGGTGAGTACATGGGAAGATACCGGCTTTACACGAAGGCTAAACCCCGCCCACCCCGCAGCTCTACATATATCTGTCAGCAAGGTGCCTTGAGCCAGCGCCCAGGAGGAAGCAACACTTCTAGTTGAGTGTGCTCGCAACCTGAACGGACAAGGCACATCTTGGGATTGGTACGCCAAGACAATAGCATCCACTATCCAGTGGGCTAACCTCTGCTTGGAGACAGCCTTTCCCTTCTGCCGGCCTCCGTAACAGACGAAGAGCTGGTCTGAGGTCCTAAAGCTTTGCGTTCTGTCCACATAAAACCGCAAGGAGCGGACGGGACAGAGAAAATCCAGAGCTGGGTCTACCTCCTCCGAAAGCAGCGCTTGCAGGTTGCCATAGGGTGCCCCGTCTCTGAGAAAGCAGGTGCTTCCTCAGAGGAATGGGCCAGGGAGGGGCTGTCGCGAGGAGCATGAGTTCTGGGAACCAGGTCTGGTTGGGCCAGTACGGCGCAACTAACAAGACCTACTCCTCGTCCTCCCTGACTTTGCACAGTGTCTGTCCGAGAAGGCTCACTGGGGGAAACGTATACTTGCGTAAGCCCCGGGGCCAGCTGTGCGCCAGTGCATGCGTGCCGAGGGTCCCCTCGGTTAGGGAGTAAAACAACTGGCAATGGGCAGAGTCCGGAGAGGCAAACAGATCTACCTGTGCAGCTCCTAAGAAGTCCCATATCAGCTGGACCGCCTGGGGATGGAGACGCCACTCTCCCGGAAGCGTAGGCTGTCGTGAGAGCTCGTCGGTCCTTTGAGCCAGAGCTTGGCCATTGCTCTTGGATAAAGAGGATCTATCAGCCCTAAAATGCAACCAGAAGGGGTAAATGCATATGGTGGCAGACCTCAGCGTCATGTTCACCTATCCCAAGGACTACGATCTAACAGCCACATGACAGATCAGTCAGCCAATGATGCCTCCTGTGGCAGTGGAGTCACAGAGAGTTTGTTCATCAGATGTTGCCAGGATTCCTCCCTCCCCATCTGACAGAGTGTCTAGTCCTGTGAGTAAGTATTCATGGAACGTATTGGATGAGTGGTCATTGGCTGTTATAGACAGAGAGCATTCCAATGAAAGAGAGAGCCTGACAAGGCTGCCCACCTGCCTTATGCTTATGACAGCTACAAGCCAAGGGGACCTAGGTATCTGACACCTGTGCACAGAGATGCCACCTTGTATCCAGATGAGCGAGAGAGCACCTACCTTGGTCCTGCACTGATTATTCCAGACTTCATCACAGGGGATCCTAGTGAGTTCAGACTAAAGATTGCTCTTGAGAACCTTTTACCCTCTGATGCTACTGCGCTCTTCCGCTATCAACTATTGATGGATCATCTGAGATTAAATGAAGGTGAAGACACATTTTTTATCATCCAGGTGCTGTGTATAACCTCCTGGACCTTTACGAATGGTTACAGTATGAAGCATGGTGTTCAGAGTAGTGAGAATCAAATGTCTGACCATCGGCGGAGGATAGAGCAGAAGCCAGATCGAGGAAGAGCAGTGAACCCTGCTGGGTGTTCAGCTACCATACTTCATGGATCGGACGAGGGCCTACCAAACTACCTACAGGACCAGCTCCAATACTACTAGCGAGTTCAGGAATCCTCAAAGTGCAGACAAAAGCTGTCTGTCCGTATTGTGACAAAAATGACCATTATCTCAATCAGTGTGCTACTTTTAAGTCCTTCAACAAACAGCAGATCACAGATTGGCTCCAGATGAACCATCGCTGCTGGCTCTGAGGGTACACACACCAAGCAGCTAAGTGTACCCTCAAGAAGCCATGTAGTATGTGCAAAGGCAGGCACCTGCAGATTGTTTCATGAAGTGAACTCCAAACCAGTGACTGAAGGTTCTTGTCTAGTTACAAAGTGTCACTTGAGCCATAGTCTCGGTCCATATTTCACTCGTAACTCGGCCACAGAAGATCTTCAGAATCTCAGCTGTCTTTACTGCTGAACGTCTTGGTCTAGCAGACCATTCCTACTATCTGAGTATCTTGGAGAAGTATCAGCACCTTAAGAACATTACCCTGCAGTCTTTCGAGGGAATATGTCCACTACTGCTTATTGGAGCTGACATTAATCACCTCATTACCCCCATATCACCTGTTCGGCTGGGCCCCTCTGGAGGACTTGCAGCTTTTCAGACAAGGCTCAGATGGACATTGCAGGGACCGGTAAGACTCTTGCAAGATCAGCTTTCATCACAACAGTGCTTTCTGTCTGTTACCCCTGTTGAATTAGAGTTAAAGAGGGATGTCAAAATGCTGTGGCAGATTGATGCCGTACCTTACTGCTGCTAGAAGCAAGCTACTCTATCCAAGGAGGATCAAGAGTTTCTTGTAGGCCAAGACTACATGGATCAGGGTAAATGGATCCCCTCCCTCTTGGCTATCCTTCTGCGGTTCAGGGAGCATTGTGTGGCCATAAGTGGGGATGTATTCAGGCTGTTTCATCAGATCCTGCTTCAGCCTGAGACAAGACCTACATTTCCAATGGTGTGATCTTCGCCAAAATGACCCTGAATACTTAAAATCCTTCCCTTCGGGACCACGTCCAGCCCCTGCAGCACAACCTTCGCCCTTCAGCGACATGTGGCATTGCACAGTAATCCGGAGGAGGATGTAAAATTCACAGTGGACAGATGCTTCCATGTAGACAATTGTATACAAAGCCTACCTGCAGTTCAAGAAGCGCGACAATTAGTGGATAAGTTACGGGCCCTCTTTTCCACTGGTGGTTTCGACATCTGGCAGTGGGCCAGCAATGTGATGGAAGTTGTTAGTCACCTACTTCCAAAAGTCAGGTCCACTAAAATGGAGTTGTGGCTCTCTCAAGACAAAGCCAATGCACAAGAGTCAACCTTGGGCCTGAGCTGGCACTGCAAATGTTGTAACAGTTCTAGGTTGAATTCACTGTTACTAATGCTTTCCCGCTACACTAGGGGCGATGTCCTCAGTTCTGAAGGGGGAGGATTTTTCTATCATACAAACAATTGAACTGATATGTAAATAGTGTATGTGTTTGCGTGGAGGATGAATATGTTTGATGTTACTTGTTTGGCTCTTAAATATAATCACTGCAAAATCTCAACGGATGGTACCCTTACAAAAAATAAGTTTATTCAAGTGTTCTATTAGTATACTTTTAAACTAAAAATAAGAAAGTATACTTTCAGTCTACATTTTATATACTTTATGTACTTCTCAGAAATATGCTTAAAATTACACAGTATTTGACTTATACTGAGATAAAAGTCCAAGTATATTTGGCCTGTACTTGTACTCAATCAAACTCAAAGTTTGAAAATATTGATTAGAATATTGATATAAAACATATATGTTTCTAATTCTGCATATCTGAATTTTTGTATAGGCTAGTCCACTGGTAGTGTACATAGGAATTTACTTTAATTCTACTTTACTCTTTCCCCACCATTGACTGAATTTTCCAGCTATCCATGTTTTCACTGTTATACGGTAGGGGGCGCTATGACACATCTTCTAGTACAGAATCTCCGGATTAAAACACAGGAGAAGAAGAAGCTGAAACAAGTGATAGAAGATTGCTCACTCAAACAGGGCTCTCAAGTGTCACGCATTGAGCGTGACAGTCACTCATTTCGGTCTTTTGTCACGCACTCCCGCCACACATTGTATTTCTCACGCGGAAAAACTATTTATGCCGCAGTAAAATTTCTCTGCCCGCGCGTACCCATCTCACTATGGAACCGGCGGCAGCCAAGAATCAAGCGCGTCTCCCCTAGCCGAGCCTGCCACTTATCAGCCAATCAAAAAAAAAGAAAGGGGCTACACAATAGCCAATCAGAAAATAGCACTATTGTATCTGGGTAAGATTTAACGCAACAACCAATGAAAAAAAGCACATCCTGGAATTGTTAACGTGATTCTGCTACAGCGTCTTCGTTCAAAGTTTCGTTCACCCATAGAGGAAACCACTGGAGCTCCGAGCATCAATTTGAGCACAGAGTAAGTCATGATGATCTCCTGTTTTAATGTTACAACAAATTCACAACTTGTTTGACACAAACAGTGACAAATTGACTGCTGTTAGAGAATGTTTCCCAGATAATTAACATCAGTTTTTCGTGAATGTCTAACTTAGCCAACAGTTTTACAGCCTGTTCACTGACAACACCTGCTCAGAACAAGTAATCTAGGCCTTGTCATATTTTCGTTATCACACGATGACTGATATATTGTCACATTATAAACATCTCTCTCTCTCCAAATAGGCTAAATAATTTTATTAGCACTAAATAAATTAAAGTGTATTGCATAGTCGATGTTATTGGTCACTTTTAAAATCATCTCATATTTTATAATTATATCATGGCCATGGATGCATTAATCATTGCATCTGTCTTTCAAAGATGTCAGGTAAAAAGCAATTAAGCATCCTCTCATTCACCCTGAGAGGAAAGTCCCCTAAAAAGGCCAGGTTAGAGGATGCTGTCCCAGAGAAGGTGGCGAAAAGGGTAGATCCATTAGAGGAGGAGACAGTGCAGGTGGAAGGCAACAAGTCCAAAAAGGCAACAAACACTTTCAATAAACAACACCAGTCATAATCTCTCTGTCTCTCTCTGTCTCTCTCTCTCTCTCACACACACACACACACACACACACACACACACACACACACACACACACACGGAAATTGAATAAATACTTTGTATTTGGTATTTGAGCAATTATTATTAACAACAACAAAAACACTAATAATAATATTATTAATGAAACACCCCATTCCCATTCCCCATTCAAAAAGGATGCATGTAATGTTATAATGTTATATATAATGTTATGTTCACTTAAAGAAAACTTACAAGTATACTTGCAGTATAAACTGCTAGTAGTTTACTGAAAAGTACACTTCAGTGTGTACTTTCATATACTAAAACCTGTAAATCACTAGTATACTTATAAGTTGACTTGTAGTACAGATGCATTACAAATGAGAAACCTAGTTGTGTAGTTAAAGTTTACTACTTTTACACTTAAACGTATACTTTTATATACTAAAAGCAGTAAAGTTGAAATATACACTTACAAGTTTACTACAAGTACACATTGATATTAGTATACTTACTACATAAAGTATACTTACAATATACTTGAATATTACTTAAGTATACTTCATAAAATGAACTTGAAGTATACTTATTTTTCGTAAGGGTTCCTGTCCTCTTTACAATGATTTTGTTCTATCTTTTGGAATTCAAGATGGTATGTTACAACGTGACCATCAAAGTTTCAAAGACAGACCTGTCACATACAATGCCTTGACGATGTGGAGAATCTACCGGGTGCTGCCGAGTCAATATGACCCCCTCGGAGACATTCTTCCACATACTAACTGAGCTAAGGTGATCGTGCAGTAGCTTTGGGCAAACCACCGGGGCTGGGACGATCTACAACTCCTTGGTAAGCTCCGACAAGCATGGACAGCCTGGGAAGCCAAGCTTAAATTTATACAGCAGGTAACACTTCCTAGGTGCTATAACCCCTTCTATATGGATCATTATATGGAGCCTGAACTCCACACTAAGCAGAGATGGAGGCACTCCCAGGCATTAGCTGACAAATTCTGAACTGCTTTCATGAGGCCCTACCAAAAGACTATCACCTGACATCGAGCCTGGCATCAATGTCAGGTGACAAAAGATACTGGACAAAGGAACTGAGGAGACATAGGGCTTAAGTAACAGGGAGAACTAATGAGTTAACTATTAGAACAACAGGTGAATGAAATCAGTAATTAAGGGAACAAACTGGCACACACTAGGAAACTAGGTCAGGGAAACAGAACAGCATATTGAGCAAAACATAATATTGACAGTCCTCTGATGATAATAAATTATTTGCCATAGATTATTATTATATATATTTTTTTATCTCAATTTAACCCTATATGTGTGTGTGTGTGTGTGTGTGTGTGTGCGTGTGTGTGTGTGTGTGTGTGTGTGTGTGTTTGTGTGTGTGAACATGAGCATGTTTGTACGTGCAAGAGGGTGAATCAACATGACGGATTAAGGTTTTTTTTCATAAACTATATAAGTAGAAACATAAGAGATCTTCACATGTAAATGACTTTGTCATTGTAACAAAATGTCATGTCAACAATGTTACTTGTGTCAACCATGTTACTTACATAATCAACTATTTTTGGCTGATTTATTTACATTTTAATTTCTAGAAGGCTACTTCTGATATTCTTTCAGGATATAGTTTAATCCACAGGCACTGGAGTTTTGCATAAAATCTCTTAGAAAACTATCAAAAAGATCTTTAAGGGTTTCTGATTGTTCCTGTCCTTATTCTGAGAATAAGCTGAGATGCTGAGAATTTTACACATATATCTGCAAAAAAAATTATTCTCAGAAGTCTTTAAAATAATCACTGTGCATATGGCAAAATAGACCAAAGAAACATTGAAAAATTGAATAATTTAAAGTGTGGCACTTATTCAGTGTGTATAGTGGCATACAGTTTGTCCATAACATAGTTAACAAACTCACCAGGGAAAACATCTTTTTATTTGTAATATCAAAATGGTGTATAATGATTAAGCTTTACAACTAGCAGGTAAGTTACACTGATAAAATATATGAACTGAAAATGTGAAATGTCCCTTAATTTATAGAATGACTAGACATATTTTACAAATTAATCTACATCATAACTGGCAAGGTCATTAGCCGCTTTTCCACTGTTGGAACAGTGCGAGCCCTAGACCTTGAGCCGCGAGGCCAAAATCAATCTGAGTTTCCACTATAGGGCCAGTAGCCCTGCAGAGCTACCCTAAAACCTGCCCTTAACCCCTGGGGTCAACGATCGCTTCGGCACGACCACCTTGCTTTTTTTCTTGTCTGTGCGAAAGAGACTCAAATTACTCTCGATTTTGGTCATACAGATAAGTGTTATACATTAATCGAAACTGTTAAGTGTCTACTTGTATTTGTGTACACTCACAATAAAAACTAAATGTTGTGCTTTCCACAAACTAAAGAAAACAATCAGGATGCGCGTTTTGCCTTCTCTGATGTTAAGTCCATTAAATGAAATACAAAGTGCACAATAGTGCAGGCTAATAGGTCCTTTTACTCACCTGTTCATAATCACATCGTTATCTATAGGGCGCAGCTGATTGGTTCCTGCCGTAGCCTATCATTCTTCAGCTTTTCATCGAGTTTGGAAGACACACTGTGAGGAATAAGACTTTGGACTTACCTCAGAAGAAGAAGAACATGATTGATTCAGCGGAGGTAAGTAGGCTAATTTATTCTCACTTATATTATTGTTGTATATATGCACGTGTTATTGTTACATAAACTTCACATTGTACTAGTTCAACTATTACCATAATAAAATGTGTGAAATCGACGGAAACATGTTGAAATATGGAATATAGACTGGTAGGCAACCTTTCATTGCTAAATAAATGTACATGTAAAACACAAGGATGTTTTTATTCTCTATAATATAAAACACTAGGTACAATATAAAAGTGGTATGAGTGTTTACACTGTTAACTTGATGAATATTAGAATGTTTAGACCAGTCACCAGTGTTTACTGTGAAATACCATGTTGGTGGATATCTCCTCAAATGTAGATGTTTATAATGTGCTAAACATTGTTTCATAGTGAGTGCGTTTACATGCACCCTCATGATGCAGTTATAATGGGATTTTGGCAATATTGCGATTAAACTTTACCTCATGTAAAAGCAATACTTGAGGAGTGTCTCGATCACTTCAGCAAATGGTTTCTGCAAACGATGTGAGTTTGAGTCACTTAAGCTGTGCATTTAAAAAGCAAAACATGCCAAAAATTACATGTTTTTACTCCAAACTCACTTCATAACATATGAAAACATTTGAATATGTTAACCCATATATTTTTCTCTAGTGTAGAGTACTGAAGTATTCCTTTCTAATGATTTATTTTCATTCTTCATTCAGGAAGGGCACAAAGGTGTGTGACTGTTCAAGTCTCTCTGTTTAGATCAGTGTGCTCAATAATGTGCCGTTTTGTCCTTCGTTATGCACACTGAACAAAATTATAAACACAACACTTTTGTTTTTGCCCCCATTTTTCATGAGCTGAACTCAAATATCTAAGACTTTTTCTATGTACACAAATGGCCTATTTCTCTCAAATATTGTTCACAAATCTGTCTAAATCTGTGTTAGTGAGCACTTCTCCTTGGCCGAGATAATCCATCCACCTCACAGGTGTGGCATATCAAGATGCTGATTAGACAGTATTATTATTGCACAGGTGTGCCTTAGGCTGGCCACAATAAAAGGCCACTCTAAAATGTGCAGTTTTATCACACAGCACAATGCCACAGATGTCAGAAGTTTTGAGGGAGCGTGCAATTGGCATGCTGACAGCAAGAATGTCCACCAGAGCTGTTGCCTGTGAATTGAATGTTCATTTCTCTACCATAAGCCGTCTACAAAGGCGTTTCAGAGAATTTGGAAGTACATCCAACCGGCCTCACAACCGCAGACCACGTGTAACCACACCAGCCCAGGACCTCCACATCCAGCATCTTCACCTCCAAGATCGTCTGAGACCAGCCACCCGGACAATTGCTGCAACAATCGGTTTGCATAACCAAAGAAGGGTCTCGAACCTGACTGCAGTTCGTCGTCGTAACCGACTTGAGTGGGCAAATGCTCACATTCAATAGCGTCTGGCACTTTGGAGAGGTGTTCTCTTCACGGATGAATCCCGGATTTCACTGTACAGGGCAGATGGCAGACAGCGTGTATGGCGTCGTGTGGGTGAGCGGTTTGCTAATGTCAACGTTGTGGATCGAGTGGCCCATGGTGGCGGTGGGGTTATGGTATGGGCAGGCGTATGTTATGGTCAACGAACACAGGTGCATTTTATTGATGGCATTTTGAATGCACAGAGATACCGTGACGAGATCCTGAGGCCCATTGTTGTGCCATTCATCCACGACCATCACCTCATGTTGCAGCATGATAATGCACGGCCCCATGTTGCAAGGATCTGTACACAATTCCTGGAAGCTGAAAACATCCCAGTTCTTGCATGGCCAGCATACTCATCGGACATGTCACCCATTGAGCATGTTTGGGATGCTCTGGATCGGTGTATACGACAGCGTGTTCCAACTTCGCACAGCCATTGAAGATGAGTGGACCAACATTCCACAGGTCACAATCAACAACCTGATCAACTCTATGCGAAGGAGATGTGTTGCACTGAGTGAGGCAAATGGTGGTCACACCAGATACTGACTGGTTTTAAAATTCTTGGCAGAATTTTAAAAGGTTCTGACCATAGACCTGCATTATATGACTGAAAGACAAGAACGGTTTGACCTAAAAATATCAAAATGGAAACTACTGCGGAAACAAAGACACCTACATCTTGGATGCCCTTGAGGTAAGCTAAAACATACCAAAATTTAATTTCAAAGTGAACTATCCCTTTAAGTATATACTCAAAAAATGTACTCATTCATATGTGATTATTTTTCTCCCTTTATTTAGAATTTCTGGGCAAATGTTTGATTAAGAATGTAGAAATATAACATATGAATGAAATATAAAACAGTTTTCAAAAACAAATGATTACAGGCCCAACATAAAATATTGATATATAAAATGCCAAATGTAAACATTGTACTTTCAAGTTTAAAATGTAGCAGCAATCAGGGCTCCGAATCTGTTCAATGAACGAAAACAAATGAAATACATTTTGACAGGAACAAAACCAGAAACGGAAACAAAATCAAATTTAATCGTTCTGAACAGACACACTTATTTGAAATGGCCATTAACCGGTTATAAACGTTATTTTATCATTCTGTTAAATATTTTAATTTGGCAGTCAACCAATCACAAATTCACAAATACTACATACTGTGCAAATGTGATATTGACGCATAGCCAATATCAACGTGAGTGAAATGCCCGCATTCAGCTGTCAAGTCATCATAGGTAAGTCGCAATGGCAATGCGCTGGCATTAGTTTTCCCGAGGATATACTGTAAGCCTGTATGTCACCAAATGTCAAACAATTAGGCCTACATTTCAGTGAAAATGAATAGCAGGTAATATGCAACTTTTTGTTTTTTGAAACCAGCGAAAATTGCAGGATAGTGTAGAACATTGATTCACACAACGTCACATCACGCACTTAAAGCGCTTCTGTGAACGGAGGAAACAGAATAAAACTAAATATATAAAACTAATATATAGGCCTATAGGCAAAATATAGGCTATCTCACTTAAAGCCCATGTTGCAGGTTTTTTTTATTTTTTTTATTAATATAACCTTGTATGAAAATACCATATGAAAAGTAAATGCAGGATTAAAAATTGTTTTGCAAGACATAAGGGCACAAATTTAATAGAAAACGTGACCGTTTCCTTGACCGTGTTGAAAAAGCGCTTTTTTTCACCATCGCGTCATATGACGTCACATGAGGTAGTCGTTTGGCTCTGCGTTCGCGCTCAGTGCAGAGATAGGTTGGTTTTCAGTTGGAGCGGTCATGATTCAGTGTGTTTTCTGTGCTTATTGTATTTCAATTAATCATCGTCGTGGTAAATGATTGTGAATTATGGCCTGTCAGGACATCGAGTCCACAGGTTTCCGAATAAGAAAAAGGACGGTGCAATCTTCCGTGCCAGTGTGCGTTTTGTGCCGGGTAAGAGACGGGACTTCACTTCTGCTTCTGCTTTGAAAAACTCGGTAGTGTGTAGCGTTCACTATAGACCGAATGATTATAATCCCGGCGATATGTGCACACTGTCCCGCAGCTCCTTCATCGGGTCGCCCGGTGACGGTCCGCCGTCAGCATGTGGTTCGGCCGCCAGCGGGAAACATGACGCTCACGGATCCGTCAGAGATCACTTATTATTATTGTACATCTGTTTTACAAAATGTGCCTTGTCTTAATTTAATTCATTAACATATCCTACATAAACTTGTAATGTAATGCATTTATGTGTTTGTTATTAGTCTGCAGCCGACACTATTATTATTATTATTATAAATATAATATATTATGTTCTATAATTCATTTTCAATCTGTACAAACCGACTTTAATGTTTGTGTTGGCTGTTTCTACATATAAAGTTTTTGTACAGTAAGACAGTTGTGATTGTGATCATATTTTTATTCATCGTCACCAAATGGGTCGATTCAAAGCCTTTATAAAGTCCCTCTTCCTCTGGAAACTGTCTCCTAATGGCTGACACACACAACACATGCAGGTATGGGTCTAAGTACTAGCTTTGCTATTGCCTGATACATGATGATAATAATCTGTACAGTATTGTGATCTGAGCAAAGTGTTGTACATCGTCGGCTAACGTGAATACATCTATAAGCTAACACTGTTCTCTCGCCCTGTTCTCCTCACACCACAACTCACCGTTGTTCTGTCTAACCCTGGCCTGTCCTGCTCACTTGGCTTCATATCAGGCTCATAATTATATGATATCATCATATATATGAATTATATATGAATTATATATATATCATACGAGTAAACATTTAGGCTACAATTCCCCCAGCTTTCCGAGCTGTCATTGCGATCCATTGCTTTCCTATTCGCTAGTTGAGTTACTTTGACCGCTCTACCTCATGTTACGTCACTTCAGGTTCGGCGGTTTAAGCGATTTTCAAATGCGGAAGTAAAAATGTCTCACAAAAACGACTCCAGAAGCCTAAATAGCGTTTTATAAGTATGTTTATATTTAAATCTAGTTCCTACATTATTTTTCTATACATTGGCTTACTGGGTACTCTAACCTGCAACATGGGCTTTAAATAATTACAGATCAACAAAACAAAAGGAAAAACTTTGCTGACCTAGGTTCATGCAACGGGTCCAAAGTTCACGGAAAGGAAACAGAGACGGCAGAAAACGACATCGTGCTTGTTTTCTGTATTTTACAAAAGCTTTACAGTTTTGAATAATTTTTTGCTTCTGTCTGTATGACCATAAATTACGGAGTAACAGGTTCCTCAGAAGGACAAAAATTCCTGTGATTGCGCCGACGCCTCACACGCACACACGTTCTGACATTGCTAACTTGACATCGTAACATGTTCAACGTGAGGAAGAGCTTTCTCTCTGTGTCTTCTCAGCATTTGTTTGCAGATTACTACTTCCTTCTGGTTGCTTTGTAGTGCTTTACCATTCCTTTGTGGAGTATAACTTTTTCATCTCTTTCTTTTTCACCCTGGAGGACATTAAAGGCAGTTGGACTCACACAGGATACTGCTGCCAGATTAAATAACATCTGCCGGTGAGACTGATTCGAACTTTGTATATAGCACACAGTGAACTGAGAGACACTTTACACACATACACACACACACAGTTTTGGAAAACTTTATGATAAGTGTTGTGTGGTGCCTCATTATTTGATTGTAAATACACTTGGGCTATTTTCCCTCGCGTGTTTTTTCAGTGTTTGAAACAGGATAGTTCCCTTTCGAGGAAGCTTGAACTGCGTCGATACGATTCCATTCTGAAGTATGAATGAAACTAATCCAATCCTGATTGGTGCTACATCATGACATGACATGTGATGGCATACACGGTAGCTACAAAGGGACCCCGGCACACAACAGAGTTAGCTTTTTGCTCTACAACAAGCGCTCTGTGTCAAACTGTTTGTCCTATTTGGTGTTGTTTGTCCTGTAAGAACTTAAAATAAAGGTCTGCATTGCAATACAGAATCTATAGTGGCTCGGATCTCGTGTTTGCCGAGGCAGTGCGTAGATTACGGGTCTACTCTGCAATAAAGATTCTGTGGCTGGCATCTCACGTTGCAGATTAAAGGTCTGCATTGCAATACAGAATCTATAGTGGCTGGGATCTCGCGTTTGCCAAGGCAGCGCGTAGATTACGGGTCTACTCTGCAATAAAGATTCTGTGTGGGTGTGAGGCATATACAGTCAGCTCCTGAGGTTGCTGGCTGTGTTCATTGAGAAATATCTTGACGCGCACAGCCGTGCGTTTTCGGGTGTTTCAGCCTCACACCCGTTGACTTTCTTCTCGAGAGATGAAAGCCAAATATATTGCGAACGACTCAAATCTCACGTTTGCCGAGGCAGCACGTAGTTTACGGGTCTGCAATAAAAGGGACACACGCAATCTGTAAAGTAATACTGTTTGGGTGCGAGGGATTCACAGTCAGCTCCTGAAGGTGCTGGCACTTCTCATTGAGAAATATCTCAACGCTTACATCCGTGCGCTGTCGGATGTTTCAGCCTCGCACATGTTGACTTTCTTCTCGAGGGATTCAGTTAAATAAATGAATTCCGAATAAATTAATAAAAACGAATCTCGAATAATACCCGAAATCAGTCTCGAGAGGTTGGTTCCCTTAGTAGAATATTTCAAAGCATGGCAAGACCTGCCAAATATTTCTCCTTGGGTCCTGCGCAAAATAGAGAAGGGTTAGAGAATAGAGAAGGGTTACAGGCTGTAGTTCGATTCTGCCCACCGAAATTCAATTCTCCGTCGAATTTCTTCTTTACACTCATTTACAAACGAACATTTTCTATTTTTACAGCGTGTGAACATATCTCCGATACTATTCTCTAAAAAAAACAATCAGATTGCTTTGATATCGCTACTTATATCCAACTTTCCGAACTTCCGCTACTAGCCTTAGCCCGCTAGCATTGCACGCGTGGTCTCGCCTATCGATCATCTTATTTACCCCTGTATCACTGAAAGCTATAATTCGCCATTATAGCACATCTGCTATAATGTCGAATATATCGGATGTGTGTCTAATGTTACCTTTGAGTGCAGGTGAGGACACGTTCGAGCTGCATTCTGTTAGAGTTGGAGTCGGTGGAAAAGCAGATCCGCAACCTACTAGAGAGACAAGCCGAGCTGCGAGATCGGCGATCAGCGCTTGAAACATCACGCGCCGATGCTCACAAGTCAGTGGTTAGTAACCTTTTGACTCCGATCTCGTCTACTCCGTGTGTTTCTCTGCACAGGATCCGAGCACCCAGGACGCGATCATCCCTGGTTTCATTCACTCCGGCACCGACACAACACCATGGACCCTGGGTGATTCCACAGCGGAAGACGCGAGCCAGGACCAGAGCAAGGACCTCTCCGCCCCTCCCGGTCTTCGAGATCTCCACCCGGAACCGCTTCTCCCCTCTTCGCGAGACGGAACGTGACGCTGTGATCATCGGCAGTCCCATCGTCCGGCATGTCCACGCTACCTCAGGTAAAGGTAAGGTGCGCACTCACTGCTTTCCTGGTGCTCGTGTTCTCGATGTCGCTGCGCAGGTTCCCGGGATCCTAAACGGTGACGAGCGCGTCGGAACTGTCATGCTGCACGCGGGAACAAACGACATCAGGCTGCGGCAGACGGAGGTTCTGAAGAAGGACTACAGGAGCCTGATCAAGACTGAAACAACGATCATCGTGTCTGGACCGCTTCCCACGTACCGACTAGGACACGAAAGGTTCAGTAGATCATTTGCTCAAAATTAATGGCTAATGTCATGGTGTAATGAACAGAAGCTGCTCTTTGTAAATAATTGGAATCTGTTCTGGGAGCGACGTAGGCTCTTCCGTGCTGATGGCCTTCACCCCAGCAGAATCGGAGCGGCTCTTCTGTCGGACAACATCTCCAAGACGTTACACACCATATGACTAGTAAGTCAAAGTCCAAATCACAGTCTTTGCTGTCCCAACTTAATTGATATAAGTACCAATGTAGAACATTATATAGAAACTGTGTCTATTCCTCGTTTAGTGAGGTCAAACATTAAATCTACTGTAGGATCTAGGAAAAATCTAATTGTGATTAAACCAGAAAATCTCAATATTAGTGAACAAAAACAATTTCTAAAGCTAGGTCTTCTAAACATTAGATCGCTCACACCTAAGGCGGTTATTGTAAATGAAATGGTCACAGATAATAGTTTTGATGTACTTTGCCTTACTGAAACCTGGCTTAAACCAAATGATTATTTCGGTCTTAATGAGTCTACTCCACCAGGATACTGTTATAAGCATGAGCCCTGTCTGATTGGTCGTGGTGGCGGTGTTGCAACAATATATAGAGATATTCTTAATGTTACTCAGAAAACAGGTCACAGGTTTAATTCGTTTGAAGTACTTGTGCTAAATATTACACTCTTAGATGTAAGAAAGAAATCCCTATTATCTCTAGCTTTGGCTACTGTATATAGACCTCCAGGGACTAATTTCCTAAAAGAGTTTGCAGACTTTCTCTCAGATCTATTGGTCAATGTCGATAAAGCATTAATTGTTGGAGATTTTAACATACACGTAGATAACACAAATGATGCGTTAGGGGCTGTGTTTACAGATTTATTAAACTCCTTTGGGGTCAAGCAAAACGTCACTGGTCCCACTCATCATCTTAATCATACACTAGATTTAATTATATCACATGGAACCAATCCAACCGATATAGATATTATACCGCAAAGTGATGACGTCACTGACCTGCATACTATGTACTGCTGAAATTTGTCATGTTGCGCCACACTATCGATCAGGCAGAACAATCCTTCCAACCACTATAGATAGATTCTCAAATAGCTTACCTGATCTATCTCAGCTGCTCAGTGAACCCAAACAAACAGATGAACTAGAGGAAATGACTAGCACTATGAGCACCATTTTCTCTAGTACATTAGACATTGTTGCACCAATTAGATTAAAAAAGGTTAGAGAGAAAACTAAAGCACCATGGTACAACAGTGCTACGCATGTTATCAAGAGAGAAACCTGTAATTTAGAGCGTAAATGGAAACAAACTAATTTAGAGGTCTTTAGAATCGCGTGGAAACATTATAAATTAAATATAAATGTCACATTATAAAAAGGCCCTAAAAGCAGCCAGTGCTGAGGATCTCCGCAAACTAATAGAAAATAACCAAAATAATCCAAGGTTTTTATTTAACACCGTGGCTAGACTAACAAATAAACAGACATCACCTGAGCAAAATATTCCGTTACAGTTTAGTAGTAATGATTTTATGAATTTCTTCACTGAGAAAATAGAAAGCATCAGAAACACAATTGTAAATGTACAATCTTTAATGGTGTCTTATGATTCAGCCTCAATTAACACCCCTCAAGAACAACTACAGCGCTTTACAACTATAGGACAGGAAGAGCTAAATAAACTTATCATTGCATCTAAACCAACAACATGTTTATTAGATCCAATACCCACTAAACTACTGAAAGAAGTGTTACCTGTAGTGGAAGAGCCTCTTCTCAATATTATTGTTCTGCCTCTGTTAGAGTCTGTGTATAATTTACAATGGACATCTACATTTATAAATATTATAATTTTGTGATTGTTTAATATTCTGTGTAAGTTTTATTTAACTGCCGCTATTATGTAAGTTCCTATGTGAGGACTTTTATTTTGACGCGTTTCCACGCGTTTCCACAATGCGCATTGGGTAACAGGAAACGGCGAGCTCATGGTGCAGTGAACGCTTGAGATATGTTTGTGTTGCATCAATCCTTCTAATTCCCGACGAAAGCATTGGCTGTAAGTTTATCTGAATAATTTATCTGTCTTGTGTATACTGCAGGAGTTTAAACGTGATATAATTGAAGATGTTTATGTTAGTGCCGTTCGACGCTGGTGCGTTGTATTGATAATGCTTCTAACCCGAGTTAGCAATGTATCTGTATACGTTTTACTTGCTACACTGTTAATAAGCATGTCATTTTGATTTCTAATAAGTTTTTTTATATTTCTTTCATTTTATTTACAGTTTTACTCGGTTCAATGGCCGGTGTTTTTTGCCCATGTAAATTGCACTACATGTACCATTAAAGGAGCAAGACGCTCATATCCTGGCTCTTGAACAGAGTTTGGCTTGCTGTTTGTCTATGTTCACGCTTCGAGAGCAAACACATAGAGAGAACAGTACAGTAAAAAGCCATGGATCAGCGGGTGCAAGAAGTTACAGATGTAATCATGGAAAGTGGAGGAAAAGAAAAGGCATCTTCAGAGGTCAGTTCTAAACGCTCATCATCTTCCTCCAAGTGTTCTGTTGCCAGTGCTGCCGCTAAAGCAAGAGCCTCAGCAGAAGCTGCACGTGCTAAGATGGCGTTTGCAAAAAGACAGCTTGAAATGAAGCAGGAGAAAGCCAGGCTGGAACAGGAGAGAGCTATGGTTGAAGCGAGTTTAGAAGCATTGGAAATTGAAAAGGAAGCTTCCGCTGCTCTGGCCGAAACTGAAGCGTTAGAGACTGCAGTAGCAATGGAACGTGATGACAATCGCAGTGAAAAGAGCATACTTTCATCACATGTGATTTCAATGAGAACAGAAGAGTATGTGAAACACCAGTCTCAGGTGAGCTCTGACTTTGCTACCTTACCTCTGAATAACTCTTTGTTAACCTGTGTAAAGGAATCGACTCCACATGCGATAGGAAAGACTGAGAGCATGAACGCTGCATACGACGGCGGCGCAGATACCGTTCAGGAGCGGAGCAGAATCTGTCAAGGTGATCGTCAGCAGCGAGCAAGATTTCCAGAGTCACTGTACAATCTGCCTCATTCGATACCGAATACTGCATCTAAAGCATCTCCATGTCAAGATCCTGCTTCACAAAGGTACGCAGTCCATCCAGATATGCAGCATTTCTCTCAAAGTCAAGCTGTGCCTATGTTAGATTTTGCTAGATTTGTAGCGCGTAGAGAGCTAGTCACCACAGGACTTACTAAGTTTGATGATAACCCAGAGAACTTCAGAGCATGGGAGTCTTCATTTGTTAATGCTACACAAGACTTACAGCTCTCAGCTGGTGAAGAATTAGACTTATTAGTCAAGTGGCTGGGGAAGGAATCGTCGGATCATGTGAGGAGGATTCGAGCTGTGTATGTTACTAATCCACAAGCTGCTCTTTCACTGTCTTGGATGAGACTTCAAGAATGTTATGCCACTCCTGAAGTGATAGAAAGTGCTTTATTTAACCGCTTGGATAACTTTCCACGTTTATCTCCAAAAGACAACACAAAACTCAGGGAACTCGCAGACCTGCTCATGGAGCTCCTTGCAGCTAAAGGAGACACATACTTACCGGGGTTAGCTTATCTTGATACCCCTCGTGGTATCAATCCCATAGTGGAGAAGTTACCAGTAAGTTTGCAAGAAAAATGGCTGTTCGCTGGTTCACGTTTCAAAGAAGAGAAAAAGGTCAGTTTTCCTCCATTCTCGTTCTTCACTAATTTCATTTGCAGTGAAGCTAAAGCCAGGAATGATCCTAGTTTTAAGCTCTCAAACAGTAGTTATACCGTCATCAGAAACGAAAAACCCCTCTATAAACATGGTGCTAGCAGAGTTCCTGTGTCAGTGCACAAGACAGATGTGTCCACAAATGATGAGTCATATTCAGTGAATGTGAAGGACACTATCAAGAGAGACTTGACGAAGTACTGTCCTATTCATAACAAACTGCATCCTCTGTCAAAATGCAGAGCCTTCAGAAAAAGATCGTTGATGGAACGCAAGAACCTCCTGAAAGAACATAAAAGATGTTTCAGGTGTTGCTCTACAAATCATGTAGCCAGAGAATGTCTCATGACCCTCAAATGTTCAGAGTGTGATTCTGACAGACATTGTACAGTTATGCATCCTGATATAGCCCCGCCCCTCTCTACACCTCCGATGCAAGAACCAAGCACAGAACAACAGGTCAACACAACCCCAGAGGTAACTTCAAGGTGCACAGAAGTTTGTGGAGAAAGTACTTCAATGCGATCCTGTGCAAAAATGTGCTTGGTGCGTGTATTTCCTCAAGGACAGCAGGGACGAGGACAGCAGGGACGATGTTATCATTGACGACCAGAGCAACCGCTCACTGGCCAAAGGAGAGTTCTTTCGTCTATTTGGAATCCAGAGTAACCCCTCTCCATATTTGTTGAGAACATGTGCTGGTTCCATAGAAACGTCTGGAAGAAAAGCAGTCGGCTTCCAAATAGAGACCCTGGATGGTAAAATGTGTCTTGATCTCCCACCACTAATAGAGTGTAACGAGATAATGAGCAGCAGATCTGAAATTCCCACTCCAGAGGTCGCCCTTGCTCATTCACACTTAAAACCTTTGGCACAGTTCATCCCAAAGCTAGATCCTGATGCTCAGATCTTAACCCTCTGGGGTCTGAGGGGTTTTTGGGGTCCTTGAGATGTTCTGACATGCCCTGACATTTTTGCTTTTTTCAGTTGCTTATAAACATATTAATGGCAAAAAAAAATTACACACTATTTAGCACAAACAGGGCTACCATGAAATGTGAGCAACAAGAATGTACATGTCTGCATTTTTGAGAGAATAATGTTTATGCATGGTTATTGAAAAAACTAAAAACTAAAGTTTCTGAAATAAGGCCATAAAACACATTCTAAATATGTGCCAATAAGACTTTTGTCTAAAATATGTCATTGCCTAGTGTTTTTTCTTCAAAATGAAGTGAAAATCACCCTGCCTTATCATTCACATAACACAATACATTGATTTGAATTTTGCAAAGCACTTTCTGTTTGGAAAGGCCATATGCGGAGTGGGCGTCTACGGTCATGCATATGTAGTGGTTCACACCTGAGGAGACAATGGGGCCTGCATACTTAATTAGCCATTCATTCAGGTGAGTCACTGAGCCACAAGAATGCAAGAGCAACAGTTGGAAGCATCTCAATTCTTTTTTATTTTTCCACATATTGTGCTTGCAATTTGGCCTATAATATCCAAGGAAAACATGTCTAGTAATTGTGCAGTTAATTCTCATACTGTATTTTCAGTTTTGGAATATTTATCCTCTCCCCAAATTTGTCAATAATAAAACACAATAAAAGTTATTTAAAGAAAAGGCTTATATTTACCTTTTAATAGTTTGTTTACATCTACCTTGTAAATATATTTTTTTATTAAAAAGGTTACAATTACAAAGAAAGTGTAATCTTTCTTTGTAAAAACTAAAGTATACATTTTATCATACATATTTCAAAGTTAAGGATTTCATTGATTATTTGATAACTTTATTTTTGACAAAACATATTATATTTAACATAAGCAAATATTGGCAAACTTATTTGAAAGCTTATTTGAGGTGGCAGATATTTTACATTAAAAATGTATAATCTATCCAAAACTAATCAACGAAATGTTGTCTTTCATATGTCTGTAACATAGGTCTTTCATTTTTATTATAAGAAATATAAATGTTAATTTGCAGTTTAATACGTTGCTTATACAAATACATTTTATTTCAACATATTTTAGTCGATATTTACTGAGTGTAGCAATACAGTTTGCTAAAACCGAAACATTCATACACAAACAGAAACGCCTGACTGTAACGTTGTTTTTATGAAATATTAGGGCATATGTTCATTTTCAGTTTAAAACGTTGCTTATACAAATAGCCTACATTTTATTTCAACATATTTCTGTCGATTTTTACTCAACTCAGTACGGCAATACAGTTTGCTAAAACATCATCATTCATTCACACAGAGACGCAATTTAAATTTAAACTGTCTTTTTGCGAGCTGTGGTAAACAGCGCGCATCTCTGCCGTTCATTCATTCATAAACAGAAACCCAATTCATGTGAGAAGAAAAAAAAACTTACAGTATTCCTCAGCTCGCTCCTCGATATACCCGCACTTCTGAGGTACTTTTTTCATTATTGTTATTCCTCACAGCGCTACGAGACGGTGTTAAAGTAATGATCTGAATAAACTTGTGTTTCTCGAGCTGATATGGGGGCGTTCACAGGATTGCGTGGATTGCCTCATTCATTTGCGTTTGAATAGCGCGCGCTCTCCGTAGGCGGAGTCACATTACATTTGAATTAGTTGTAATGAGGTCGACTGGAATCGCTCTCTTTTAATACAGATTTCACAAGATGAGAATATTTGTTTTTTATATAAATTACTTCATTTAAGAGAAGAGAATTCAAGCTTCATGCCTGTATGTCTGTTTGCCTGTTTGACTGAGTATTTGCTGAGTTATTGTTCATTTTCGGACGCGTTTCAGAATGGTCTTCACTGACAGAGAGAAGGCAGAACTCGCATCACGTTTATTTTTCTTTATTTGGCAAAAAGCACAACACTTTGTTTTTATTGTGAGTATACACAAAAATAATACACATTTAACAGAATCGATTGATGTATGAAACTTGCTTGTAATATCAAAGTCCACAGAGCAAAATTAATTTCTTTTGAACTGAACTGAAAAAAAGCGAGCTGGTATCGCCGGCGATACCGTCGACCTCAGGGGGTTAATACTGCTGGGAAGAGACATGATCCGTGTCCACAAAGTGAGACAACAAATTAATGGGCCTCACAATGCACCCTTCGCACAGCAGTTGGATTTAGGCTTGGTTATTGTAGGTGATGTCTGCATTGACAAAGCCCATAGGCCGATGGTGAGTGTCTTTAAAACTAACATCCTGGAGAATGGTCGCCCATCTCTTCTTACTCCATGCAAGAGCCACCTCAAACTGAAAGAGAAATTGTGCCATGGTGGGGAGCATAAGTCTGTCATTTTTTCCCATTCGTTCAATGACGCTACTCATTGCATGCAAGACAAAGAGGAACTTGGGCTCAAGGTATTTGAGAGAACCAAAAATGATAACAAACCTGCCATGTCCTTTGAGGATGAGATCTTCTTGAAAATCATGCAAACAGAGTTTCAACAAGATGAACAGAAAAACTGGGTCGCTCCTTTGCCATTTCGGTCACCCAGACCATTACTCCCAGATAATCGGGAACAAGCTTTGTCTCGCCTTAATTCTTTGCGTCGCACACTGAGCAGAAAACCTGAGATGAGGGAACAGTTTTCTGCCTTTATGGAGAAGCTCTTTCAGAACCATCATGCAGAAAGAGCACCACCTATACACGAGGATGAAGAATGCTGGTACTTACCCATCTTCGGAGTGTATCATCCGCAAAAACCGGGACAGATACGGGTGGTATTTGATTCCAGCGCGCAACACCAAGGTATTTCTCTGAACAATGTGCTCCTCTCAGGCCCTGACCTAAACAACTCCCTGTTAGGTGTGCTGCTACGGTTCAGGAAAGATCTCTTTGCAATTATGGCGGACATCCAACAAATGTTCTATGGTTTCCTGGTGAGAGAAGATCACAGAAACTATCTGAGATTCCTCTGGTACAGAGACAATGACTTGAGCAAAGAAGTGGTAGAATACCGTATGAGAGTACATGTTTTCGGGAATAGCCCTTCTCCGGCAGTGGCCATATACGGTCTGCGGTTAGCTGCACAGCAAAGTGAGCAGGAGTACGGAACTGACACTTCTCACTTTGTCAACAGACATTTCTACGTGGATGATGGGCTCATGTCCTTTCCCACAGAAGCTAAAGCGATCGACCTGCTCAAGCGCACTCAAGAATCGCTTTCCAAGTCCAATCTTAAGCTCCATAAGATAGCTTCAAACAGTGTCAAAGTGATGCAAGCTTTCCCACCAGAAGACCTGGCTTCTGGCCTCCAAGATCTGAATTTTGGAAATGAGATTTGGCCCACTCAAAGAAGTCTGGGTTTATACTGGGACATAAAGACAGATGCCTTCACCTTCAAAGTTGCAATTAACGACCAGCCCTACACTCACCGCGGAGTGCTTTCCACCGTGAACAGCATCTTCGACCCTTTGGGCTTGGTGGCACCAGTGACGATCCAAGGCAGAGCGCTAGTACGTGAGCTGACTAAAGAGGTGCATGACTGAGACATAGCCCTTCCTGAAGAGAAAAGAAACAAGTGGGAAGAATGGAGAACCTCACTTCAAAAGCTAAGTAACATTCACATCACACGCACATACCTACGTCATTCACTCTCTAACACTTCATACACCGAGTTGTGTGTCTTTTCAGATGCCTCGAACTGGGCCATAGGGGCAGTGGCTTACATTCGAGCTCTGACTGATGAAGGCGAGGTCAAAGTGGGATTTGTGCTTGGCAAGGCAAAGCTATCACCCCGTCCTGAGCCTTCCATCCCTCGCCTAGAGTTGTGTGGAGCGGTGCTGGCTGTAGAGATGGCTGAACATATCCTTGACGAATTAGACTACACGCTGAATGCTGTGAAATTCTATTGTGACAGCAAAGTAGTCCTGGGATATATCTACAATGAGTCCAGACGCTTCTTCGTTTATGTGCACAACCGTGTTCAACGGATACGCCAGTCGACTTCTCCAGATCAGTGGAATTATGTGCCTACGGATCAGAATCCAGCTGATCTAGCGACGAGATCTGTGGTCGCATCACAGCTTAATGACACTATATGGTTCACAGGACCCAGCTTTCTCTACAACCTGTCCCAAGTGCAAGAATGTGAGGTCTTTGAACTGGTGAATTCTGAGGTGGATGCAGAAATCAGACCTTGTGTGACCAGCTTCGTTACTCAAATTGACAGAAGCCACTTCTCAGAACGGTTTCAACACTTTTCAACCTGGGAATCTTTGCTAAGAGCTGTTTCCTTTCTGATTCATCAAGCACGTTCTCACATGTCAAGTTCCATCAGCACATCACATGCGTGCAAAGGATGGCATCAGTGCAGCGAAATACGCACTCCTGAAGAGCAGACAACTGCAAAGAGATTAATCCTTCTGCATGTCCAGAAAGATCTATATCCAGAGGAGTATGCTGCTCTGCAGAGGAACGAACAAGTTTTCTGTTCAAGTGGGCTGCGGAATCTCGACCCCTACATCCACGACGGTCTTTTGAGGGTTGGTGGACGTCTGAGACACTCTTTTCTTGAATCAGAGGAGAAGAATCCAATCATCCTCCCAAAGCAAAGTCATGTTGCCAAACTGTTGGTGAGTTACTACCATTCTAAAGTGCACCATCAAGGCCGACAGATTACGGAGGGAGCAATTAGATCGGCTGGCTTGTGGATTGTTGGAGGGAAAAGACTGATAAACTCCATTCTTCATCGTTGTGTGACATGCCTCAGACTCAGAGGAAAGCAGGAAGTCCAGAAGATGGCAGATCTACCTCCTGAGCGCCTCAGTACATCTCCTCCGTTTACCTACGTGGGGTTAGATGTTTTTGGTCCATGGACAGTGGTCACTCGACGCACCAGAGGTGGGGTAGCTGAAAACAAAAGGTGGGCTATACTCTTCACGTGTATGAGTATACGAGCAGTACACATAGAAGTTATAGAATCCATGAACACTGCCAGTTGCATCAACGCTCTGCGACGTTTTTTTGCTGTGAGGGGACCAGCAAAACAACTCAGATCGGACAGAGGTACCAACTTTGTCGGAGCTAGCCAGGAATTGGGCATGCAGCCAACAAAAGACAACCAGACTAGTCTTCTGAAATACCTCCATGAGAATGGCTGTACGTGGGAATTCAATCCTCCACACGCTTCCCACATGGGGGGAGCGTGGGAACGCATGATCGGCGTGAGTCGCAGGATTCTAGATGCAATGCTGTTGCAGAAGAAACATGCTCACTTGACTCATGAGGTACTTTGCACTCTGATGGCAGAGGTGTCCGCAATCATAAACGCTAGACCTCTGGTTCCCGTCTCTTCGGATCCCTATTCTCCATGTGTACTCACTCCAGCAATGCTCCTTACCCAAAAGCCAGGAGTACCTGTCCCAATTGAGAACTGCACTGAGAAGGATCTCCTAAGATGTCAGTGGCGACAAGTACAAGCATTGGCCAACGAGTTCTGGAGCCGATGGCGAAAAGAATACATCAGTACACTCCAACCTCGACGCAAGTGGCACGAAACTCACCGAAACTTGCACATTGGAGATGTTGTGTTGTTGAAACAAGCTCAGTTCTCAAGGAATGACTGGCCTTTGGGCTTAATCACATCCGTCTTCCCGAGCAGTGACGGAAAGGTCCGCAAGATAGAAGTTAAAACAACCTCAGGTGGCAACGTGAAAACATTCTTACAACCTATTTCTGATGTGATCTTACTTCTAGCTAAAGAGGACTAAGTAAGACTAACCACGGACTGTTATAGTGGCATTAATGATGCCAGGTGGGGAGTGTTCTGCCTCTGTTAGAGGCTGTGTATAATTTACAATGGACATCTACATTTATAAATATTATAATTTCGTGATTGTTTAATATTCTGTGTAAGTTTTATTTAACTGCCGCTATTATGTAAGTTCCTATGTGAGGACTTTTATTTTGACGCGTTTCCACGCGTTTCCACAATGCGCATTGGGTAACAGGAAACGGCGAGCTCATGGTGCAGTGAACGCTTGAGATATGTTTGTGTTGCATCAATCCTTCTAATTCCCGACGAAAGCATTGGCTGTAAGTTTATCTGAATAATTTATCTGTCTAGTGTATACTGCAGGAGTTTAAACGTGATATAATTGAAGATGTTTATGTTAGTGCCGTTCGACGCTGGTGCGTTGTATTGATAATGCTTCTAACCCGAGTTAGCAATGTATCTGTATACGTTTTACTTGCTACACTGTTAATAAGCATGTCATTTTGATTTCTAATAAGTTTTTTATATTTCTTTCATTTTATTTACAGTTTTACTCGGTTCAATGGCCGGTGTTTTTTGCCCATGTAAATTGCACTACATGTACCATTAAAGGAGCAAGACGCTCATATCCTGGCTCTTGAACAGAGTTTGGCTTGCTGTTTGTCTATGTTCACGCTTCGAGAGCAAACACATAGAGAGAACAGTACAATTATTAACTCGTCTTTAACTTTAGGTCATGTTCCAAGAATATTCAAGTTGGCAGTTATAAAACCTCTCATTAAGAAACCACAATTAGATCATAATAACCTAGCAAATTACAGACCCATTTCAAATCTTCCATTTATGTCTAAAATACTAGAAAAAGTTGTGTCTGCTCAATTGTGCTCTTTCTTGCAAGAAAATGATATCTATGAAAAATTTCAGTCAGGATTCAGGCCGCATCATAGCACAGAAACTGCGCTCGTTAAAATTACAAATGATTTACTTCTAGATTCTGACCAAGGCTGTATCTCAATACTAGTTTTACTCGATCTTAGCGCTGCGTTCGACACTATAGATCACAAAATACTCTTAGATCGACTACAAAATTACACTGGTGTTCAGGGACAGGCATTAAACTGGTTTAGATTGTACCTATCAGACTGCTACCATTTTGTCTGTTTAAATGGGGAAAAATCAAAGATAATGTCAGTAAACTATGGAGTGCCGCAAGGATCTGTGTTAGGCCCTCTGCTATTCTCAATATATATGCTGCCACTTGGTAATATTATAAGAAAACATGGAATTAGTTTCCACTGTTATGCTGATGACACTCAATTATATATTTCATCACGACCAGATGAAAACACTAAATTTTCTAAATTGACAGAGTGTGTTAAAGATATAAAATACTGGATGACGTGTAATTTTCTGCTATTAAATTCAGATAAAACGGAGGTATTACTTATTGGTCCAAAAAACTGCCCACAAAACATCTTGCAATACAACTTTAATTTAGAAGGATGTCCTGTTACTGTATCCACTACAGTAAAAGACCTGGGTGTTATACTAGACCGCAACTTGTCTTTCGAAAATCATATTTCATATGTTACAAGAACAGCCTTTTTCCACCTTAGAAACATTGCTAAGCTACGTAACATGCTATCTGTTTCTGATGCAGAAAAGTTAGTTCATGCATTCATGACCTCGAGACTAGATTACTGTAATGCTTTATTAGCTGGTTGTCCTGCATCCTCAATAAACAAGCAACAGTTAGTCCAGAATGCAGCTGCTAGAGTTCTTACTAGGTCAAGAAAATATGATCATATAACACCAATTCTATCATCTCTACATTGGTTACCTATTAAGTTCCGTATCAATTACAAAGTATTGCTACTGACCTATAAAGCCCTAAATGGTTTAGCTCCAGTGTATTTAACGGATCTTCTATCGCCCTACAATCCATCGCGCTCTTTAAGATCGCTAAATTCGAGGCTTCTGGTCATTCCTAGGATATCAAGGACTTACACATTTAGCTCCTAAACTCTGGAATAGTCTTCCTGATATTGTTCGCGGCTCAGACTCGCTGTCCCAGTTTAAAACTAGATTAAAGACGCATCTCTTTAGCCAAGCATTCACATAATACTTACCTTTTATACTACAGTTAAATCGGATCAAATGCATTAATATTATGAACAGCAGCTATGCTAATTATTTCCCATCTGCTTTTCTGTTGTCATCTCGGGACGCTCGTCCCGAGGTAAATAGAGTTCGTCAGCTCCAGTTTGTATCCAGCCTCTCATGGAGACTTCAGATGCCCCAACACCCGTGAAGAGACGACTCAACGCCTGTGAAGAGACGACTCGACACCCGTGAAGAGACGACTCGACGCCTGTGAAGAGACGACTCGACGCCTGTGAAGAGATAACTCAACGCCAGCGATGTTATGCCCTAAATTAATACATGATTAACTAACTTTATTTCTCTATGTACATTTCTGAAATGCACTTTCTGTAAAGCTGCTTTGAAACAATATGTATTGTGAAAAGCTCTATACAAATAAATTTGAATTGAATTGAATTTGAATTGAAATTCAGCAGGGTGGTGTGGACTGCAGTCAACCCAGTGCAGGGTCGGGTATTGGAACAGGAAGTAAACTCAAAGGGAGTCTGGGTTCTACAGCTGCAACTTCATAGTTCCCAAGAAAGGTGGGGGGTTGCGCCAATTTTAGATTTAAGGCACTTGAATCAGTCTCTGAGGAGATTCGGGTTCAAGATGCTCACTATTCCCATCATCGTGAATCAGATGGATTGGTTTGTCACGATAGATCTAAGGGACCATCCTTCCATCTCACAGGAAGTTCCTGAGGTTCGCTTTCGGGGGCGAAGCATTCCAATATTGGGTTCTTCCGTTCGGCCTAGCTCTCTCCCCTCGTTTACCAAATGCATGGATGCAGCTCTAGCTCCGCTGAGGCTTCAGGGTATCAGGGTGCTAAATTATATAGATGACTGGCTTATTATGGCCCAGTCACAAGAGCTGGCAGTTCGGCATCGAGATGTCGTCCTTGCCCGCATCCAGAGCCTGGGGTTGAGACTCAACACGAAAAAAAAAGCGTGTTGGCACCAGCCCAGGGAACCACGTTCCTGGGAGTGGTGTGGGACTCGGTCACGATTGGTACAATTGTCTCCTGCACGGATCGAGTCTATCCTGGGCACTGGCCACGGTGGCAGTGGTGGTTGAAAACCAAGGGATTTTCCCCGAGGGGGAACCTGTTCCGCATGATCAGGGTTACACACAGATACCTTCGTTCCCTATCTATGTGGAAAAAGCTTGGTTTCTGTCCCAAGGCCCCGTGCTGGGAGCGCCATGTCGCCGGAAAGCCGCTTCGACAGGCGCCTCCCTCACCGGCTGGGGCGCGGTCATGGATGGCAGGGCTCTGAGGTGCTTTCTACCAGACCTCAGGGGCCACCACGCAGGCAATGTGTTGGTGGTCTCCTACTTGATTGTTCAGGGGGTTCTGAGATCACATCCTCTATCCAGATTGGCGCATCAGATCCTCCTGTGGTCCCAGGGGAAACTGTTATCTGTAGAGAGCGTTAGGTGGACCCAGTTAACTGCCCGGTTGGCTTCAGTGCTGGAGCTCCTCCAAGATAGCCTCTCGGCTCGTCTTACCCCATCCACACTCAAAGTGTACGTGGCTGCCATTGTGGCTTTCCACACTCCTCTGGGTGATGGGCCTCTGGGGAGACATCAGCTGGTCGTACGTTTCCTCCGTAGGGCTCGGAGTATGAGACCTGCGGCTTGTACCAGAGTTCCCACATGGGACCTGGCAGTGGTTCTCGAAGGGCTGGTCGAGGCCCCCTTCGAATCTCTGGAGTCGGCTGAGGCCAAGAACCTTTCCCACAAGGTAGCTTTTTTATTAGCCATTACTTCTCTGAGGAGAGTAGTAGACCTTCAGGCATGATCTCATGGGTGCCTGAAGTTTGCTCCAGGCAACATTAAGGCTATCTTGCATCCCAGGCCGGGCTATGTGCCTAAAGTGCCATCAAATGTGACACGGCCTACGGTTCTGCAGGCTTTTCATTCTCCACCTCACGTGACGGCGGATGAAGATAGACTTATTTTGCTCTGCCCTGTCAGAGCTCTCAAGATTTATGTCCAGAGGTCTTCTTCATGGCAGAAGTCAGACCAGTTGCTGTGCGAACCTGTGCTTTGGGTCATCCAAGAATGGGCTTCCCGCATCCAAACATCCATCCAAACGTCCATCAGTAACTGGATTGCTCAGGCTATCTCTATGGCCTATCAGGTGCGCAGCTTGCCTTCACCTTTGGCCATGAGGGCTCATTCAACCAGAGGCATGGCGTCCTCTAGAGCCCTCCTTTCAGGGGCCCCGATCCAAGAAGTGTGCGATGCAGCAGGATGGGCCACCCCTCATACTTTTACAGATTTTATAGCCTGGACATTCCTTCTATGCCAGGCACTCTAGTGCTCTCTCTAGTGTGCCTGTGTGCAGCTTCACACTGGGACAGGCAGGGCTCGTTGTGGAATAGTGGGTACTCATTCCCCAAAGTGTCGTATCGACGCAGTTCGAGTTCCCTCGAAAGGGAACATCTCGGGTTAAGACTGTAACCCTTGTTCCCTGTGAAAGGAACGAGACACTGCATCCCTCCGCCACGCCTTCCCCAGCCTGGGAGCGACTTGCTTCATTGCAGAAGCTAACTCTGTTGTGTGCCGGTGTCCCTTTGTAGCTACCGTGTATGCCATCACATGTTACGTTATGACACAGCACCAATCAGGATTGGATTAGTTTCATTCATACTTCAGAATATGTTACGCTAAGGGCGTTTCCCAAAGTGTTGTATCGACGCAGTATAAGGGTTACAGTCATAGTATTTTAGTAAAATGTTACATATTGGTGTCCCGTACGGGGATGTTCTGTTACTGTATTGTACATTGTATATAGATAAACATGGAGGAAACAGATGGGAATGCCCAAATGCCTGGTGTAAATCCTCAAGATCATGACAATAATCAGATCGAACCAAGTAGTAATTCTATTGAAATGCCCAAGGCAGATTTCACAGCAGGTCCATTCGTTATTTGACATAATCCAACTGCTGAAATTACTTCAACTCTTATCCTTTCTTAACAACTTTGACTCCTTCGGGGCGGCATATGACAATGACAGGTTAAAAAGCACTCCACTCAACCTATGTGTATCTCTACTATGCCTTACCTCCAACCTGTGAACCACCACTCGCTACCATGAAAGTCGAGCCTTCTCCAGTCTGGGATTCTAATAATCAGGAAGATCTACAGAAGCTTATATCCATCTGGCCTTGCACCACCTCCAATGTAATGGGCAAAACTTCTGTGGAAAAACACAAAATCATCTTATCTGATGAAATCCCAATAAAACCCTGAGCATACGCATATCCAATGCCGGTTATACACGACATCTTAGAATCCATGGATGGCACCATATGGTTCAGCACACTGGATTTGCAGTCTGGCTACTGGCAGGTGGAAATGGAAGAAAGTAGTAAACCGCATTCATCACTACAAAGGGGCTATTCCAATTCATGCATTATAGACTCAACAACGCAGCAGCCACATTTCAGAGGTTGATGGAAAAAGTACTCACTGAACTAAGCGGTAAATTCACATCTTTTTCACCGTCTGACTTGTTAGTTATCTTTAAAACGTGCATTTTCAAAAAGCCAAATCTGCTTTGATTGGTCAGCTGGCCCAGTCTGTTGTGATTGGTCAAGCACTCAGAGGTCTTGTCCACACTAATTTTCATACGAAAACGCATCTTTTTTGGCCTTCCGTCCACACTGAGAGTGTTTTTATTAATGAAAAGGAAACTTTTTGAAAACGCTCTCCAATGTGATAAATTAAAAACAAACAATGACGTAAGTTTAGTCATGTGACGCATATTGTACCAATAGATATTCATGTTTATACCGGTATTGTGCCTACTATGTGCTATTCACTTCACACAGTTGCTAAAAAAGTTAAAAATTTGCACACTCTTTATATCACAGTCCTGCATGACAGAAAATTCACTTGCATTTGCTGTCCTGCAGCAATACACGAGAGCAGTTGTGTTTTAGACAAAACATATGGTGAGTGAGTGCAACCTGGACGCATCCGTGAATGGTGAGATATTTTGCTAAATAAAATTATCCTGCCAGAAGAATTGCGCCTTAATTTGATTATTTATTTGCTGCAAGATGAATTTAGCGTTTTCCAACATTTCAGTTTGGATATATAATGCCCTTGCACCCCTTGAAGTATTATTACTCAACTGATTGTGGCACCCCTCCTCACAGAACTGCATGCAAGATATTATCTGCAGTGACGTCGCATCTGTAATGTTTCACAGAAGTATCAGAGGAGGTCCAGCTAGCTGCTGTGCAAATTTCCTCCACCCAAACTTCTTTAAGTAGTGCCCATGATGATGCTATAAGAAAAGGGTATATAAGGTGGACACCTAAATATACAAAGTTTAAAATAAAAAAAAATCATCAGATCAGATACATTTAAAATTAAATTAAATCATATATTATTCGAATCTAATTTAGACTTTCTCTGTTTATCGGAAACGTCGCTTATGATAATTCTCCATTAGCTGCTTTAAGTGTCCTGTTATGATATTTACAGGTAGGACTGAAACTGAAATGAAAAGAAGGTGGAGTTATGATTTATTTTAGAGACACTATCCGTTGTAATGAGATTCCATGGCAAAATCCTAATGATCTAGAACATGATTTTATCACCTCAGATGTCCTTTAGACTTAATTATTTATCGAGCACCTTCTTTAAATAATATTTTTTATGAATATTATGTCTGTGTGATTTTAAGAAAGAAGTTATTGCAGGGCTCCAGACTAACTTTTTTTACTAGGAGCGCTGTAGCCCCTGACTGAAAATTTTAGGAGCGCAAGCAGATAATTTAGGGGCACACCTTAAATCAGCTTGCAATGCAATTATTCAAATTTCCCCCAAAATAACTGTAATACTGACAAATTATTTAATAATAAATAGACTTAACGTTCAGATATTAAAATGTGCAGTTTTATTTTAAGTTCACAGTGCTCCAGACTAACATTTGAGGGCAGCAGCACCGGAGTTCTACAAAAAAATATCTGGTAGCAGTGGGGCTGACAATAAAGCACTAAGCTTAATTTAAGGTGTAGATGAAATTAACTTTAATTATTATCATTCATAATGTCTTAATTTTCATTAAAAAGCAAAACGAGTGAAACAAATTGATATTAGGTAGTTAAAATAGCCAATGGTAATTTATTTATTTTATTATTTTTAAATAAGTGTTTAAATGAGTTTTCCTACTACATCTTAATTTTTTTTGTTATAGAACAATCTTTGAAGGATGAACAAAAAATGTGCTGGTCATCACATTAAAAATAACATTTATATATGATAGTTTTGAAGTGCTGGAAAAAGATGTGTAGTACTTGTAAGCGTTTGAATATTTCTGTCACATTATGGTTACAGTTACTACATTAAATCCATGGTGAATATTGCTGATTTGTGGACTGAAAGCCTTCTATAAGTGTATCTCCTGGTTTACATGTCAGCTCTGTTTGATCTGATATCTATGGTTTATAACAGAGAACTCTGCGCCGAACCGTAATGTTTCTCACTGTATCTCGCAGCGATGATATTATTAATTCTGGGGCGAATTCAATGGATTTCTTCACTGGATCTCTAGAGTCTGGATTTCCTAGTAACAGTGTTGCGTGATCGAGATCGGCCCGCGACTTGCAAGTTCGGGGCGCTGCGCTGTCTATTATTGGTCCGAACTAATAAATGGTCCGTGAAGCTAAAAACAAGTATTGCATTTTCATTCTGCTTTCATTTTGTTTGGATTCACTGCTCGCCAACGCTGCCCAGGTGCAGACGGAGGCCACCCGACACATCCTGCCCCGGCGGCCCGCTGTTGCCTCCACCCTGATGCCGCTGGCTCCGGTTCCGCGGGGCCCCCGCAGCAGGCAGGTCTGTCTCAGGCACTGCCAAGCCAGCTGGCAAGTGTCAGATGAAGCGTCCCTGAGACAGGCCACCCAGGGATGGGGGGACGATCTCTCTTCAGATGGTTACTGTTCCGCCACTGGCTCCCCGGAGTCCAGCGGTACCCGTATTGTCGAAAGAGCAAATTCCTCTGTCCCTGGGTCCCAAGAGGGCGAGGCTGGCGGTGTGCGACCCTGTGGAACAACCTTGCACCCCTCAGCCCCATCTTGTTCGCCAGCCGGCAGCAGAGTGCGTTCGAGCACCCGGTCATCCGCCTTCTCACGCATCCCCTGTTGCCCCGTGGAGACAGGTAAGTGTTGCACCACACACTCAGACCCCGCTTCGGGCTGTCCCCAGGCCTTCCGAGCCGGGTCCCTGTCCTCCACCTCGCTGCCCCACCCAGGGTACGTCTGTGGTGCCTCTGGTCCCCCTTGCTCGGTTCGTCGAAGCCTGGAAAGTGCTTCCCAACCTGTCCAGCTGGCTCCTCCGCACCATCAGGCTCGGCTAAACGATTCAGTTCTGCTGGCATCCGCCCAAGTACAGCGGCGTTCGCCACACTTCGGTGTCGAGCGAATGTGCTCCTGTCATGCGCGTGGAAAACGCTGTCCTGCTGGTGAGGGACACGACAGAGCCGGTGTCAGTAGCCAATATGAAGACCGGCTTCTATAGCCTGTACTTCATTGTACCCAAGAAAGGTGGTGGGCTACGGCCAATCTTGGACCTGCGTGTCTTGAATTGGGCCCTTCACAAGCTCCCGTTCAGGATGTTAACGCAGAAGCGAATTCTCCAATGCATCCGTCCCCAAGATTGGTTTGCAGCAATCGACCTGAAGGACGCGTACTTTCGTGTCTCCATCCTGCGGCGACACAGGCCATTCCTGCGTTTTGTATTCGAGGGTCGGGCGTATCAGTACAAAGTCCTACCCTTCGGACTGGCCCTGTCGCCCCGCGTCTTTACGAAGGTCGCGGAGGCAGCCATCGCTCCCATGAGAGAGCATGGGTTTCGCATCCTCAACTATCTCGACGACTGGCTGATACTAGCAGTCTCAGGAGCAGTTGTGCGAACACAGGGATTTGCTGCTCCAGCATGTCAGCCAGTTGGGTCTTCAGGTCAACTGGGAAAAGAGCAAACTCGCCCCCGTGCAGAGGATCTCTTTTCTCGGTATGGAGCTGGACTCGGTCCAACAGACGGTGCGCCTCACAGAGGAACGTGTCCGGTCGGTGCTGTACTGCCTGAATTCAGTCAAGAGCAGAACAGTGGTTCCACTGAAACTTTTTCAGAGGCTCCTGGGGCATATGGCAGCTTCATGCCACTCACATTCCTGGCCTGCTCAATCGTGCCGCCGACGTGCTCTCACGACAGATTGTGGCCTCGGGAGAATGGCAACTCCATCCTCAGGTGGTCCAGCTGATATGGGATCACTTCGGGGCCGCACAGATAGATCTGTTTGCCTCTCCGGACTCGTCCCATTGCCAGTTGTTTTATTACCGGACCGAGGGGACCATCGGCACAGATGCACTGGCCCACAGCTGGCCCCGGGGCTTCCGCAAGTATGCGTTTCCCCCAGTGAGTCTTATTGCACAGCTACTGTGCAAAGTCAGGGAGGAAGAGGAGCAGGTCTTGCTAGTTGCCCCTTATTGTCCCAACCGGACCTGGTTCCCCGAACTAGTGCTCCTCTCGACAGCCCCTCCCTTGCCCATTCCTCTGAGGGAGGACCTCCTCTCTCAGGGACAGGGCACCATAGGGCACCCACGTCCAGACTATTGGAAACTCCATGTCTGGTCCCTGGACGGGACGCGGAGGTTCTGTGTGATCTACCACAGTCAGTCGTAGACACCATCACTTCTGCGAGAGCACCCTCTACGAGTCATTCTTTCGCCCTGAAGTGGAACCTGTTCGTTGAGTGGTGTTCTTCTCACCGAGAAGACCCCCGAAGATGAAGTGTTTTCTTTCCTGCAAGATGGGTTGGAGCGAAGGCTGTCTCCCTCCACCCTCAAAGTGTAGGTTGCCGCTATTGCCAGACATCATGATGCAGTTGAGGGTAAGTCATTGGGAAAGCTCGACCCTATACCCTCTTGGGACTGGTGCTAACTGCACTGCAGAGGCCTCCCTTTGAGTTAAAAATTAATTCTGTTTCAAAAGACAGTCCTCCTGCTTGCTTTGGCCTCCATCAAGAGGGTAGGGAACCTGCACGCATTTTCGGTCAACAAATCGTGCCTGGAATTCGGGCCGGCCAACTCTCACGTTATCCTGAGACCCCGGCCTGGATATGTGCCCAAGATTCCTACCACTCCCTTTCGGGACCAGGTGGTGAACCTGCAAGCGCTGGCCCCGGAGGAGGCAGACCCAGCCCTGGCTTTTCTCTGTCCCGTCCCATGCTCTGCGCCTGTATGTGGACAGAACACAAAGCCTCAGGACCTCAGATCAGCTCTTTATCTGTTACGGAGGCCAGCAGAAGGGAAAGGCTGTTTCCAAACAGAGGTTGGCCCACTGGATAGTGGATGCCATCATCTTGGCGTATGAATCCCAAGGTGAACCCTGTCACAAGGAGTGTAGCCGCTTCCTGGGCGTTGGCGCAGAGTGCCTCGCTGACAGATGTCTGTAGAGCTGCGGGCTGGGCGACACCTAATACTTTTGCTAGATTCTATAGCCTACGTGTCGAGCCGGTTGCTTCCCGTGTGCTCTCTTCACATAGAAGCCAGTTAACACCGTGAGCCCGCTCGAAGTGTCGGCTTGCTGCGCCATTCCCCTCCGATGGACTGGATACGTGCGCCATTTCTCTCCAGTTTAGTTCCCTTTAACCGAACCCTGTCGAGTTCCTCCATACCCTCCGGCGATGGACGCGGCGGAGCGTCCGAAGCCAGGCCTACCACTCGTATGGACTAGTGGAACTTGCGCTAGGCTGGGTCCATATGTTGCGATCCCCACGGTGCTCCCATTTGTGTTTTCTTCCACGATACGACTCCCTACGGCGAGCCCGTGTCTTTCTCTTAGCAGAGTTCTTCTGCCATCGCTGATCGGTGTTGCCTCCCCCCTGTTTAGGCTGGAGCCACCCCAGTGACATTCCATATGTTGTGCTGCCTGTCAATTCGCCCAGCCCATATGTGTATTCTCCACATGTTACCTCCCTATGGGCAGGATGTGGCTTCCGTAGCGTACCCTTCCTTCCTTAGACAGGGTATGCTTTCCCATTGTTATCCAAGTCTAAACTGAGCGGGTCTTGTGGAACAGCAGTGACTTCCTGGCCTAAGCCCTGTCCTATCTCCGCCGAAGATGTCGGGAGGATCAGGAGGCTTTTGTCTAGGCACTGGAAGGTGGCAGCTTTAGTGGCGTTTTCAATGGGGGATCCCATTCAGTCGACGTCGACTACGTCTGACGTTCTCGACTGAAAGGGAACATCCTGGTTGTGTATGCAACCCACCGTTCCCTGAAGGAGGGAACGGAGGACGTAGTCCCTTTGCCACTATTGCTGGACCACCGCTGACTCCGGGCTCTGCTCGGCTACTCAGCAAAAAAGCAAGTGGTGCGTGCATCTATTTTCGTATTTATACCCGCGCCGCAGGGCGGAGTGTGAGATGCAGATCTCGCACGCCAATGTGTATTGGCTCGTTCTAAAGATACTCGAAGACAACTGGCTCCCTAGCGTGATCCCATTCAGTCAACGTCGACTACGTCCTCCGTTCCCTCCTTCAGGGAACGGTGGGTTGCATACGCAACCAGGACGTTTCTCAGTCTCTTTTATTGTCTCTTTCAAAAACAAACACAAATAGCGCTTCTGCATACATTCAATAAACAAATAAACAAAATAAAGTTTGTTTATTTGACGTGTTGTTCCACACAACACGTCCATAAGCTCTCTCCCCTTCCCAGGTCTTATTCCGTCTCTCTGCCAGTTACTGGAATTAGAGACAGGTAATATGCTGCTAAATTCATGTCTGCCTTAACCTGATCTTGGATGAAGTTCCTGTTAGCGGCTAATTTTTGCATGTAGAAATAAAACATAACCCTGGTGAATGTGAATTTATTCTGTCTGTTTCAAAAAAAGCATTGTAAGTCTAACTTGATCGTAGAAACATTATTCAGCAATGGTCTCAACAATCAACTTAGCTCATGGTGCTTTTGGGAAACGCAGGCCTAAACACTGCACTTGACAACAGCAACATTCAAACGTAGGACTGCATTTACTGAAAAAATGCCAGCTAACGTTAACATTATTGCCCTGCTTTGACGTTAAAATTACACTAAAGCAGTGACACTAAAATAGCAAGTAAAATGCACATTAAAAAGCACTGGGGAAATGCCTTGCTTTACCACAATGCGTAAAAACGATCAAACGATCTAGGATGGTTTCCCAACGATCAAAACATTTCTTAACCCTAGACTGGTAGGGTTAGAATTAGTTGACATGTACTTGCAAAGTTACTTATAGTCAGTATAATGTCTGTTGGATAACCATCACAATAAAGAGTTAGCAGATATTAAGCAGACAGTCTACTAATACTCTACTGAGAGGTAGTTCACATGTAGTTGCAAAGTTACTTATAGTCAACAGAATGTTCATAAAGGGACCATCAAAATAAAGTGTTACCGATAGTTCTCCCAAAAATGCATGTTTCCGCTTCTGTTTACAATTATTTGATACTCCAATAATATTTGTTTTATTTCCAACTTAAAACAAACAAACATGTTTTACAGTGTAAAAGTACTGTTCATTATAGGCTATGTGTTACCTTATTTGTTAAAGGGTTAATTAAAATAAAATAAAATTCTTTCAACACTTACTCACCGTCATGACAATCGAAAACCATAAGATCATTCATCTTATATTCTTCATATTTTCTCAAGTCCACACAAATGTTAAAGGTCCCGTTCTATGTGATCCCATGTTTCAAACTTTAGTTAGTGTGTAATGTTGTTGTTAGAGTATAAATAATATCTGTAAAATTATAAAGCTCAAAGTTTAATGCCAAGCGAGATATTTTATTTAACAGAAGTTGACTACAAAAAACGGCTGGATTGGACTACACCCCTCTACTTCCTTCATTAATGATGTCACTAGAACCGTAACCTCCGCCCACAGGAACACAGGCGTATTGATGGCGAAATGTCAACAGACGTGGTTGATGTTTATCTATAATCGGATACCGCAAAAGTTTAATTCGAAGTTGTTAGTTTGCTCTGTCCATTTCACCACGGACTGTTTTTCTAACCTGGGATAATATCAAGCAGGCTTCTCTCAGCGTTTCATACTGACGAAGGGGACAATTTCAACTATATTCCAGCAAGCGGTAAGTAGTGATTTAATATGGAAGTAGCGATCACTCTTCACATCGTTCGTTTCTCTTAGTAGGATGAAAATAATCTTACTTAAACTATGATTAATATACAGAAAGCGATCAAAGAACAATCCCTTTCCAATCGCCCAAGCTGCTGTCGGTGACACAGCGCGAGTTTATCTGGACTCTTGCCAAAACTCGTTATGAAATCAATGACGCTGTTACACTGCACAACGAAGCTCTTACTGTATTTATATACATCATGTTTGCATTGGTGAAATCATTAGTGAGAGTGCAGAAACTGCGTTGCAATGATAAGATCTTTCACGCGATCAACAGACTGTCATCTGCTCAATGCTCATAACTGCAACCTTTTATGTGATGGGAATAGATCTAAATACTTAAAAAACTTCTCACGATTCGTTAATCCAGATAGCTGTAATAGTAAAAACGTATAATAGCTGTAATAGTAAAAGTTTTCCAGATAGTTCCACATGTAATGCCAGATATTTCATATGCAAGCATGTCAGCCAATCACAGCAGAGGGCGTTTACACTGAAGTCTCACAGCAGACACGCCCCTTCAAACAGAGTGTTCAAACCAGGGAATGAAATCAGGCTAAGAAATATGCCTTTTATTTCTAAATTATAACAATTTTTGATCTAAAAAACATACTAACATTATAAGGGCACCCCTGGAAACATTATTAAATAATAAAAATAATCCATGGAATGGGACCTTTAAAACTTCAAAAAGTATAAAGACATTGCAGAAGTAATCCATATATGAATCAATCAGTCAAATCTTCTGAAGAAACGTGACCACTTTATATGATAAACAGATTTAATTTAGGCTTTTATTCACATTATATATTATCACATTTGATTAACACACAGAAATGTATATAAAGTAACAAATGTATAACAAGTCGGTGAACAACTGTCGAGCTAGTTTTTGCGGTATACAAAAAAATCTTATAGCGTTTGCCGTGTGGTTGATTTCCAGTGTCGCTAGTTGAGCAGAAATACATAATCATGTTTCACTTGGTCCCTTCACAGTCACGTTGGATTTCTTCCTTAGCGTACAGGTTGAGAAGCTGGGACTTTGGCATCGGTCCATCTATCGCTGTTTTCCATGTTCATGGAGTAAATATATTGGATAAATATATACTGAATAAATATATAGGCAATAAACTGTGTGTTTACATGGCTTTTTAAAAATGGCAGGTGCCAGTGTTTCACATATGTTCGGCTGATCAACGTACACTTATGTCACTGGTAGGTCCTATTGTGCTGGGTTAGACCCTACTCTGAAGTAAGAGCTAATTTAGTCCCTCCAAATGACGTTCCTTTAACTAAAATCAGTCCCAGTTCAAATCATTCCCAATTAACCTTTCAACAATGTTAATAGCAGTGTGAAACTTAATGGAAATGTATTTACCACACTAAAATGACTGCTGTGAGGGCACAGTAATTTGGCCTCACACTGTTCTGGTGTTGCCTTTTAAGATCAGTGGCAAGTCTATCTGGAGAGTTGTCTCCATACTGTGTGCTCATCATGGATACACAGCTCAAGCATGTTTGCATGCTTTGATGGCGTTATTATCTCTGTGGAAATCTGGCAGACATTGTCAGGTTATAGGGCTTGTGCTAATGTGCCAACAGGAACAGATACACCATCATTAGTGTAGAAAGCAAAAGATTTGAAGGTTTGAAACTCAAAATCCAAAAGATTCTTTCAGCCTCAAGGTGATGTGGTAATAATTCTGACTGATGATGATATGATAGTGATGTCACTGATGGACATGTCATACTGAGTGGCAGAGATCAAAGTTTCTCCTCTTTTTCTTTTATTCAAAATATTTACAAAAATGTAACCATAACAAGTTTTTCATAATTATATATAATTGTGAAAAATAAATAATGTGATATAAATTAAATATGTTTTTCTGAAACATAGTATAATTAGAAAAAAAATCTAACTGATGTATATTCGTTTGGGACATCATTATAGGAAGACCCAAGAATACAGTAATGTTGTGTGACAAAAGGTTGTTCAGCTGCACAAATCAGGAAATGGCTAAAAGAAAATAGTTCCCTTTCAGTCGGTCACCTTCGGCGTACTTAGGACTGACCGACAGAATGGGGATCGCTTGAGAGACCAATCTACTTTGAGTGTAACAAATCGAGCCAATGCACATATAATGAGCAGAAGGTGCGTTGCATATTTGCTTTTCGCTTCGGAGCCGAGCGGTTGTACTGTTCCTGCTCTGCAATCTTATCTGAGAGTGTTTTAACTTTAAAAAAGAAGAAAATGAGTCAGCTTTTTCAGGAGAACGCCTCTTCAATGCTGGTGTTGGATTACTGCGAAAGACAGCGCTGACCGCAATCTCCCAGAGAGCAAAACAGCTGTTTTCACAGCTCGAATGTTGCACCTTCAATGAGTGTGCTGATCAAATCAGCTGATAGAGGTTGTGCCTTCAATGAGAATGTGAGTGCTCACATCAGGCTTGCAGTATCGTCCTGTTTGTGAAGCTGTGGCCATAACCCTGTGCGTTTCGGCACCAGAGAGAGCAGTTTTCTGAAAGAGTATACACGTTACACTGTGTCTTTTTCAAGATGTAATTCAAACCGTGTGTTTTCTATTCTCATTTGATGGCCACAATCACTGTTTTAAATGTTTTACATGCCTGGGCTTAAAGCTTGCTGAGAATCAAGCGTAGCGTCATTTCTAGCAGTTCTAGTTAGTCAAGCTCACATCAGCTGACTCTCAGCTGATCCATGTCTACCTATAGGACTACGATGCCTATCACAGCATCCATATATTAGTTCTTGCCGAAAACCGAACCATACCGCCATTCCAAACTGTATGCTATTAGTCAGTCATATTTGACAATAGTGGTCCTGACAGAACTGCGTTCGTTGGTGGTTCATGTTCTCTCGTGAGAGCATGACCACGTCGGCATGTTGTTCCCTCACCTTTCTTGTAAAGGCTAGAGCCACTCAGCGTGCAGTGTGCCATCAAGTTGCCGGCTGACAGCACGGGTTGTCACGGCAACCCAGCGTGCATCGGTCGGCGCTCTAGATGTGCGGTCTAGACTCAAGTGCCTCAAACAAGGTGGAGTGCCCTCACCTATACCCTGATTTAGTTCCTCTTCTGATGCACCAGAAAAGTAGATTGATGTCGTCATACTCAGATTCTAGTCAGAATATGAGTCTGATACTGCTCCATTGGGCTGTGATTAAGGGGCATGTTTCAACCGAACCAGGAAAGAAAATGTCTCTGCACTCAATTGGATAGACCTACAACCAATCAGAGCAACGGAGTAGTGACGTATGTTCTTCATTCACCTTTCCAATCAACAAATGCCTTGGTTCTCTGTTCCTCTTTTAAAATGAATGATATCTTCTATAACAGATGAGATGGCGGAATCTACACATCTCAATTCTCCAGCGGCAGTCATCTTTGTTGTAAACAAATTCAACCCAAGCGCTCTTTGGTGACATGGATGATTACGTTGCTGTTGATCATCTGTTCATCATTGTATAAAGCCCGACCTGACAATTTGATTGGTCCGAACAGCTCTGATTCGAGCATAGTTGCTCCACAACGGATCAAGTCCAGACCAAACTTCCCGACCTCAAATGCTGTAGGCGGGGCTAAGTTCGGCTGGCATCATTGTTAGTATTAGCCTTCATCGTGTATTAGCCTTCATTTCCAGGCTGTTACGCTCTGGAAATGAAGATGATGCTGGGCTTCCCACTATAATGGTGTGTTTGCTCATGCTGAATCGGATTCAGACTTGACAGCCATGCTTTCCCGGGCTACACTGGGGGCGCAGTGCAACGCATAACCACCTTGCCCCACACCCTGCCTTCCCGGATGTGTGTGAAAAACTTTGGCAGTATGGAAGAATATTGGCGCCAATATGGCAAGCCAAACATGACAAAATCTGCAAAAAAGTTTTTCCTCTCTCACTACCCTCAACGATGGGGCGGCTGTGCTTCTGCAGACCAACTCTTCCCTGCATGTGATGGCCACCCTGCAAGTACAGTGGTCAAAACACGTATAATCCACAAGGGTAGTTCTGAGTCTGGGTTGAGTTGCATGTTGACTAACCATGATTAAAGTCAAAGAACTGGCCCTCGGCCAGACGATGTCCACCCTGGTCGTCCAGAAGCGCCCCCTGGCTAAACCTTGCAGAGGTGCGAGACATTGCCAGAGTTTGCTTTCTCTATGCTCCCATCTCACGAGGTGGCCTTTTTTGTTGACACTGCTGGAGACTGTGCCCATCTTTTATTGAATCAAATTCTGTTCCGCCACTGGCGTCTCAGCCAGCGGTGCCCAAATTCTCAGTAAGAGCAGCTTCTCTATCTCTGGGTCCCAAGAGATATTCTACTTCGGGCCACTCCGAGCCTTCCGAATTGGGTCCCTGTCTTCCACCTGTCCCTGGGCCCCCTTGCTCAGTTTGTGGAAGCCTGGAAAGCGCTTCCCAACCTGTCCAGCTGGCTCCTCCATACCATCAGACTCGGCTATACGATTCAGTTCGTCCGGCGACCGTCCAAGTTCAGGGGTGTTCACTACACTTCGGTGTTGATTGAATGGGCCCCTGTCATGTGTGCAGAGATCGCAGTCGTACTGGCCAACGGCGCGATAGAGCCGGTCCCTCCAGTCGATATGAAGACCGGCTTCTACAGCCCGTACTTCCTTGTACCCAAGAAAACCAGTGGGTTATGGCCAATCTTGGACCCGCGAGTCTTGAATCGGGTCCTTTACTAGCTTCCGTTCAAGATGCCAATGCAGAAACACATTTTCAAATGCATCCGTCACCAAGATTGGTTTGCAGCGATCAACATGTCTCCATCCTCCCGTGACACAGGACATTCCTGCACTTGTGCTCGAGGGTCGAGCGTATCAGTACAAAGTCCTACCCTTCGGGCTGTCCCTGTCACCCCGCGTCTTTATGAAGTTCGCGTGGCGACTACTGCTTCCATGAGAGAGCGTGGTGTTCGTATCCTCAACTATCACAATGACTGGCTGATACTAGCTCAGTCTTGGGAGCAGTTGTGTGAGCACAGGGACCTGGTGCGCAGGCATCTCAGCCAGTTGGGACTTCGGGTCAACTGGGAAAAGAGCAAACTCGCCCCCATGCAGAGGATCTCTTTTCTCTGTATGGAGCTGGTCACAGAGGAACAGAGCGCCTCATAGAGGAACGTGTCCGTTCAGTGTTGAACTACTTAAATACTATCAAGAGTGGGACAGTGGTCCCACTGAAACTTTTTCAGAGACTCCTAGGGCAATAACACCTCTGGGTTTGATTCATATGAGACCGCTTCAGCACTGGCTTCACGGCCGAGTCCCGAGATGGGTGTCTCAGTGTCTTACAGGATAGGTGAGCGGTCGGTCTGGTTGGAGAAGCTGGCCGTCGATGATTCAGTCCTGTTCAAATGTATTTTTAATCGACTCATCTTAAGACTGCTCCAGGGAAAAGTCATTGCACTTGGGCAGGTTTATTTCTCACCTCCATACTCGGTTCCTTTGGCACAGTGCTCGAAGGACCTGGTTCAGCCTTGCCCACCTGAGCCACCACTCACAATGTCTGCGCTCAATTCTTCCAAGAGACATCCATGCTCAATCTCCCTAATAATTTATCAAAACCTGGCCAATTTGTTCCCAGAATCAGCAGATGTCGGAGGTGAGGGTTAACTGCAAACTCAACACTATGCCTTTCCCCTTGAATTGAATAGTGACAGGGATTAAAGGATAACCCATGATACCCTAACCATGCGGCTTTTATCCAATGTCTCTCACCAAATCAGAGTGCCTCAGAGTGCAGCCCTCCCCTCCCCCCCTTGGAGGTGCCTTGGGCCCCACTACAGCCTCCATCACCAGACCCACGCAATGTCAAGCGAGGTAGTATGATACCACGGGACCTAGGGACAGGCCGAGAGAGAGAGGAAGAGGGAGAAATAGCAGGGGAAGGGGAAGGGGAAGAGACAGACGGTAAGGGTTTGCAGACCCATGGGCATGCCATTTGGTGTCCTCAGCCACTTGGATGGCCAGGTTGGTGGCACTGGAGCCACTCCACGGTTGTCGTTGGGAGCCAGCCATGCGGCCACTTACATGCTTCAGCAGTCTTTTCAATTAAGCCCACAAACGCCTCCGGGTCGTCCTTTGGACCCATCTTTGTTATTGGCACGTAAGTGGGGGTGGTATTCGGTTCCACAGACCGAGCCTCCTGGTGCATCCAGCTCCAGAACAGTTTTCGGTCCTCCTGCTGTGCTTGACCAATGACACGAAAGCGCTGATCCTCCTCCATGTCCAAGAATGCCTGATGATATTCCTGGTGGAGTCTCGTAAGGGATTTAATCATGTCAGGAAATGGGGAATCTGGCGCGGACTGCATAGTGACAGCAAACTTCTCCTCCCAGGTTTCGGGCACCAATGTAACAGGTCTGTACAAATGAGGAGAAAGCAGGGTCGGCTTAAGGTGGACTTGGGTCCTCTTTATTGTCTCCACACTTGTGGGTACTCAAAACAAAAACACTAGTGCCACATGCGCTTCTCATAAACAATCACTTTCTTCAGTCATTAGCTTTCCACACAAGCTTCGTCCGTCCGAGAGAGTTTACTGAAGACAAAGTTCTCCACACTGCCAAAGGCTGAAAATGAGTAAGAGGATCCAGTCTCAAACTAACTTAAGATACAGAAGCACTAGTACTTATATGGATGATCAGTTGACGTCATTTCTATAGGTTATGATAGGTTATCTCTGGGGTCTGAGGTGTTTTCTGGGCCCTGGAGGTGTTCTGAAATGCTCTGAAATTTGTGCTTATTTCTGTAACATTTTCATGGCTAAAGTCTGATAACACCGTATTCTGCACAAACTCTGCTACAATAATACGTGAGCAGCATGTATGTGTAAAAGTTTGTAGTTTTGAGAAAATGATTTCAGTGTGAGAAAGGAAGAAGACAGTCAGCCGACTGAGACTTGTGCTTTTATTAAAGTATTTAATCTGTGCTTTCTCCATAAATAAACTCTTTCACTCCATCGGCACTAATCCTCAACAAACCCGTCTCCAACCCGGCGTGATGACTCCGATCTTCAACCAGATGGAAATTAAAGCTTTAGCGTAAGTTCTGTTAGGAAGACTCAATCGTTGCGTCACTTATTACCTTCACATTTAACCAATCATGTGCTAATACAAGCAGTTTTAAAGATTGGTACTTACACATGTCTGAGTTTGCAGATGCTGACGCTGCCAATTAGTTCGCAGAAACCGACGCCGGCATTCACTCACCCGCGTTTAGACTGCAACCATAACAACACAAAATTATATTGTTGATTTTGATTTCAACAACTCTGGCGGCCGCGCCAGAGCCAGAGCAAGAGCAAGAGCAAAAGCGAGACCCATGTGTAGGAACAGCGCGTGGCCATTCTATAAATAACAAAAATAAATAAATAAATAAATAAATAAATTCCTGCAATTCATCACACTGGTTTTCAAGTTCAAGTTCTACTTCCAAGGCTTTCAAGTCGGTTTTCATGTTTTGGTAGGCGCTTAATTCCACCGGCCACTGTTAATATGTCCCCTCTACCATGATCAAACTTCATTCAGGTAAGTATATTAACTTGGCTACTCGGCTGCTTCCTACACCAGCGGCAGAGTTCAAATTGGTGACTACGGTGATGTGGCATGTTCTTAAAAACTGCTGATCTGCAGACTGCAATGCGATACTGCAATGCTTTAAACAGCAGGGCCGGATAGCTCGCCTTAATGTTTGTAAAGTGTATGCAAAAATTTTCGTTACTGAAATTCCACAGTGCAGTGGTAATCTAGTAATATTAGTGTTGTCGATCCCACGTTCACATGGGCAGTTTGCTAAATAATACTAACTGCGTAACTAGAAATAAAACAAGCTTAAGAGAAAAAATTAGAATATCATGGAAAAGTTTATTTATTTCCATAATTCCATTCAAAACGTTTAACTTCCATAGATTATAGATTCAGGGCCCACAACTTAAGCGATTTCAAGTATTTAGTTGTTTATTTGTACATAATTTGGGCTTCTAGCTCATAAAACCCACGAAAACAGGATTTCAAAAAATTAGAATATTACATGAAATCACACAGTAATTACACAGTGATACCATGGTCATTGAACCAGGTTTTGGTTATTTTGGCAGTGTGGGCAGGTGCAAATCCTGCTGGAAAATGAAGGAAGCATGAAGTGCTCTGAAAATGTCCTGGTAGACGGCTGCGTTGACTCGTGCGTTTTCTGATGAGAGCAAATTTTGCATCTCATTTGGAAACCAAGGTCCCAGAGTCTGGAGGAAGAATGGAGAGGCACACAATCCAAGATGCTTGAAGTCCAGTGTGAAGTTTACACAGTCTGTGTTGGTTTGGGGAGCCATGTCATCGGCTGGTGTTGGTCCACTGTGCTGTCCACTCAACGCAGCCGTCTACCAGGACATTTTCATAACACTTCATGCTTCCTTCAGCAGACAAGCTTTATGGAGATGCTGGCTTCAGATGGAGATGCTGGTGTCCCAGATCTTCTCTTGTCTTGAGGCAGGATCATGACAGACTCATGTTTTATGTGTAAGCACATGGCCATTTGTTTGGGCTGTGTGCTTGCGTTGTCTTGTCACCTTACCCCGCTCCCTTGTTATCTCATCTTGTAATTATTATATCATCGCTTACACCTGTGTTCCTGATTAGTTTGCTCCCTATTTAATCCCCTCATGTTTTCTGTCCTGTGTCGGTACATTGTCAAACATTGCGTGTTAATCTCTGTGACAGTCCTGTGAGTACTTCGTCTGAATCCTGTTTAATGATAATTGTGAGTTTGTGTTGCTGTTTGTTTCCTGTCAAGTCATCGTCAAGTCAGAATCTAGTCTTCATTTATCATCTTGTCTTAGTCAAGGTGTACTCTCCTCCAGTCCTGTTTTGCCCCCTCGTGGGTTTTGTTTTCTGTTTTGTGTCGTAATAAACCTTGAGTGTCTGCATATCGTCTGCGTTTGGGTTCTCTCCTTCAACCTCATGACAATCTAGCAACCGTTCAACTGCAATGTGAAGTTTATGCAACAATAACATTAACTAATATAATTCAGAATACATTTCTTACTTTACATCTTTTTTGTCTTCAAATCGTGTTCTTCTTCTTCTGAGGTAAATCCAATGTAAGCTGACTAAGCTCACAGCGTGTCTTCCAAACTCGACGAAAAGCAGAGACTGATGAAGTTTGGTGCTTTATTTTTGAGGTAATCAGCGCATTCGTGTTCCTTAACGTGGAGATTTGCATGTCAATCTCTTTTGCGCACGTGGGCATGGTCATATTAAAAATAATGAGCCAGGGTTTGAGAAACTGGACATCTTGTTGGTTTTATACAAATTACTTAAACAGAGAATATTTGTTTTCATTTTGAATCCGATCATTTAAAAGTACACACATAAATGTTTATAAAGATATATGGCTCATAAATGTGTGACAAGTATTCGCCGAGTTTTGTTTCAGTTTATAGACGTGCTCAAGAAAAAAAAGTTCACCGAGACGGAGAGGCAGAAAGCACACCCTGTTTATTTTCTTTATTTTACAAAAGCACAATGTTTTGTTTTGATTGTAAGTGGGCACATACAAAAGTAGACATCTCACAGATTCTTTTTCGGTAACACTTTATATTACGACCCGCAAACAACTGCGTAAGTAAACCGAAACTATGGTGTACGTTTCTGTAATTATAGTGTACTTCCGTTTAGGTATAAGGGAACAATATGTTAAGTTTTGGGTAATAAAGGGGTAACAAGCAGATATACAACCTGCAAAGAACTTCGTAAGTAAACCGAAATTACGGTGTACGTTTCTGTAATTATAGTGTACCTCCGTGTAGGTATAAGGGAACAATATGTTAAGTTTTGGGTAATAAAGGGGTACAACCAGATATACAAGAAAATTATTTATAATGTAATTATTTTAAAACTAACAGGTACCTATTCTGTTAATATATTCCAGGCAAAAATTGTACGTCTGTTGTATATAAAAGTTTTTATCACATTTCTGGCAAAATATGTTCTTGTGCAATGTAGTTACAGGGTAATTTTGACATCTGTGGGTTGTAAATTAAATATATATATATATATATATATATATATATATATATATATATATATATATATATATGGCTGTATGTAAGCACAGCATGATAAAATTTAATCTGAAACAATTTTATAAACAGCTGATTTCGAAAAACATTGGCAATGCTATTTATTGGCTTTTCTTACTAAACTACTTAACGTTTAGCCCAAAAAAAAAAAAATTCTGCTATGACTTTAATTTAGAACGTACCATGTAGTACTTAGTACTTACCTTATCACATTGTATTGCAATGACACTTAAATGTCAGGGCAAATATACTGTGTAATTAAAAGTTTTTTTTTTATTTTTTTATAAGAGTAGCCTACCTTTCTCTGTAATTACTGTGCAAATAGTGTTGTTTCGTATTGTTACAGTAAGTAGTGTTTGTTACCCATTTCAACTGTGAATTTACAGGGTAAGTGTAACTCCTGCGGGCTGTAAATTAAAGTGGCGCTTGTTACCCCCTTGTTTTGTGTAGTTACAGGGTAAGTGTAACTCCTGCGGGCTGTAAATTAAAGTGGCGCTTGTTACCCCCTCGTTCTGTGTAGTTACAGGGTAAGTGTAACTCCTGCGGGCTGTAAATTAAAGTGGCGCTTGTTACCCCCTCGTTCTGTGTAGTTACAGGGTAAGTGTAACTCCTGCGGGCTGTAAATTAAAGTGGCGCTTGTTACCCCCTCGTTCTGTGTAGTTACAGGGTAAGTGTAACTCCTGCGGGCTGTAAATTAAAGTGGCGCTTGTTACCCCCTCGTTCTGTGTAGTTACAGGGTAAGTGTAACTCCTGCGGGCTGTAAATTAAAGTGGCGCTTGTTACCCCCTCGTTCTGTGTAGTTACAGGGTAAGTGTAACTCCTGCGGGCTGTAAATTAAAGTGGCGCTTGTTACCCCCTCGTTCTGTGTAGTTACAGGGTAAGTGTAACTCCTGCGGGCTGTAAATTAAAGTGGCGCTTGTTACCCCCTTGTTCTGTGTAGTTACAGGGTAAGTGCAGTAAATATACAATAAAGGATCCAATTTAATTTCTGACTTTTATTTTACAAAAACATTTCAAAACACTTTTTCATCTTAATAAAACATTATCTTTTCTACAGTATACTCAAACAACAAAGTAACACATTATCCCCCCCCCCCCCCCCCCCTTTATTTGCTTCTCTTGCTTTTCTTCTTTTTTCTTTTCTTGCTCTTCTTTTTCTTAATTTCCACTGGGGACTCTGAAGTTGAGGAGTTGATGGTCTTGCTGCACTGCAAAAATATGAATATACAGTATATACATGCTCTTAGCAAGCTACACCTTCAATTTTAAGTTGTCGAACAATCCTCCACTCTAAACATTTTGTGCCACCTGATATTACTGTAGTAACTGTAATTTTGAAGAAAACACATTTTGGTGAAGTTTGAGTCAGATCATGGGGGGGTTGTGATATTTTATAGTGATAATGACTGTTTAAAAAAGGCATAGTTGTTCTGACAGTAACAACAACAACAACAAAAAAAGCATGAAACACAAACATGAGGGCAGTGTTGCCAGATTGGGCGGGTTCCCGCCCAATTGGGCTGCTTTGAATTTGTTTGTGCGGGTAAAAAAGGGTTTGGGCGGGTGGACAAAATTTGGGCTGGTTTGGGGTCAGTTCGGCGGTTTTCAAACATCTACATTTTAATGTCTAATTGGTTAAAAACTAAACTAAAGTGTGCATGTAGTCCATAAAATCAGTCATCATGACATTACTGTACACGCACGCCCATGCAGAGTCAGCTGGCGTTGGTGTTGACATCTCAGACGAGCACGCACTTTTAGCCAATCAGCGATCCGCAGGCAGATGCGATTGAGCGCGATAAGTTGTAGCCGTATATTCAAGTGTGATCGCTAATGCCAAAGTGACATAGCCTACTACTATACAGTAAGTTGTATCTACAGTAAAGAGTGAGATAGTGAGCAACTCTAAAAACGTACACATGTGGTGGGAGATGACTCAATGGTGAATATCTCTGAGAGGAGAGAGCACAGTTGACTTGAATTGAAATCAAATATGGGACGACTCCTGTCCATGGTCATGTGCACACTAGCCTAACCAGACATCTGCAACTTTTACACCATCCAGACTGCACTCTACTCGACCCTGACAGCTGCTGAAAAAGGTTTGAATCAACAATGAATCCGTTATGACTGCTAAATTTTGCGTTATGTTCTGCAAGGCTACTTCCGAGGGTTAAAGTCATCGGTTCATTTCTTGATTGCCGTTTTGACAGTGTACACCTGGACATTTTAGTCATATTGGCTAATTCTCATTAATTATTGCCCTGTTTTGATCTGTTTTCCTGGAAAAAAATAAATAAATTTATTTTATTCTATCATCGTTATTTTGTTTTAAGGAGATACAAATTGTGCTTATCAACCTTGAATGACATGGTAACGAAATTATATCACATTATTTTGGCAGTAAAATTTTATGCGGGTTTTGGTGAGCTTTTGGGCTGGAAATCACCGTCCCAATCTGGCAACACTGCATGAGGGCTGTGGCACTATAGGAACAGCATATCTTTGTGTCATTGCAGATGGGACAGCAGACTTCATCTTTTCAATTTCCATTTTCAAAAAATCACACTCATCTTTGAGCAAGGAGATCTCTGCTTTAAGAGTGATAATCTTATCTTTGAAAGAAAGAAAGAAAGAAAGAAAGAAAGGTTAGACGTTTAAATTTTACTCCTGCCCTACTCCAGGGCTTATACTTGTGACCACTTTCCTATTTTTTAAAACATCAAATTGAAGAACTAAACATCACTGGTACTGTACATTATAAATGCACTTGTTAAAGCATTAGTTCACCCCAAAATGAAAATTTACAACGGACTTCATTGGTCACCATCGTTAAGTCCAAATCAATGCAGTTTCAAAAGTCTTTTAAGTGTTTAAACGGGCTGTACGCGATCACAGCTGAAGAAGAGGTTGTTATCTAGCGAAACGATAGGTCATTTAAAAATATATATATATAATTTATAGACTTTTTACCTTCAATAGTTCGGATTGAGCTGATCAACAAACGGACAGGGAACTACGTCATCACGTTGAAAGGTCACGCCTGCGCCGGCCGAAGTACCGCCCCACTGTTTACAATGCGACCGTACGTAGGAGGATAATTCAAATAGTATTGTTTGCGATTATATATATAGAAATAGTATTCAGTGAATATGAATATGAATAGAATATGAATAACATTCTGATGAATATGAATAGTAGTTCAAATAGTATTGCCGGCGCAGGCGTGACCTTTCAACGTGATGACGTAGTTCCCTGTCCGTTTGTTGATCAGCTCAATCCGAACTATTGAACTATTGCCACAGCCCTCAGGTTTGTGTTTCATGCTTTTTTGTTTTTTGTTTTTGTTGCTGTCAGAACAACTATGCCTTTTTAAAAAAACATTTTCTGCTGCACTACAGTCATTATCACTATAAAATATCACAACCCCCCCATGATCTGACTCAAACTTCACCAAAATGTGTTTTCTTCAAAATTACAGTTACTACAGTAATATCAGGTGGCACAAAATGTTTAGAGTGGAGGATTGTTCGACAACTTAAAATTGAAGGTGTAGCTTGCTAAGAGCATGTATATACTGTATATTCATATTTTTGCAGTGCAGCAAGACCAATGGGACTCCATCAACTTCTCAACTTCAGAGTCCCCAGTGGAAGTTAAGAAAAAGAAGAGCAAGAAAAGAAAGAAGAAGAAAAGCAAGGGACGCAAATAAAAGGGGGGGGGGGGGGGGTATAATGTGTTACTTTGTTGTTTGAGTATACTGTAGAAAAGATAATGTTTTATTAAGATGAAAAAGTGTTTTGACATTTTTTTGTAAAATAAAAGTCAGAAATTAAATTGGATCCTTTATTGTATATTTACTGCACTTACCCTGTAACTACACAGAACAAGGGGGTAACAAGCGGCACTTTAATTTACAGCCCGCAGGAGTTACACTTACCCTGTAACTACACAGAACAAGGGGGTAACAAGCGCCACTTTAATTTACAGCCCGCAGGAGTTACACTTACCCTGTAACTACACAGAACGAGGGGGTAACAAGCGCCACTTTAATTTACAGCCCGCAGGAGTTACACTTACCCTGTAACTACACAGAACGAGGGGGTAACAAGCGCCACTTTAATTTACAGCCCGCAAGAGTTACACTTACCATGTAACTACACAGAACGAGGGGGTAACAAGCGCCACTTTAATTTACAGCCCGCAGGAGTTACACTTACCCTGTAACTACACAGAACGAGGGGGTAACAAGCGCCACTTTAATTTACAGCCCGCAGGAGTTACACTTACCCTGTAACTACACAGAACAAGGGGGTAACAAGCGCCACTTTAATTTACAGCCCGCAGGAGTTACACTTACCCTGTAAATACACGGTTGAAACGGGTAACAAACACTACTTACTATGTAACAATACGAAACAACACTATTTGCACAGTAATTACAGAGAAAGGTACTCTTATTAAAAAAAAAAAAAAAAAAAACTTTTAATTACACAGTATATTTGCCCTGACATTTAAGTGTCATTGCAATACAATGTGATAAGGTAAGTACTAAGTACTACATGGTACGTTTTAAATTAAAATCATAGCAAAAACAAATTTTTTTGGCTTAACGTTAAGTAATTTAGTAAGAAAAGCCAATAAATAGCATTGCCAAAAAGTTTAATTTACAACCCACAGATGTCAAAATTACCCTGTAACTACATTGTACAAGAACATATTTTTCCAGAAATGTGATAAAAACTTTTATATACAACAGACATACAATTTTTGCCTGGAATATATTAACAGAATAGGTACCTACTAGTTTTAAAATAATTACATTATAAATAATTTTCTTGTATATCTGGTTGTACCCCTTTATTACCCAAAACTTAACATATTGTTCCCTTATACCTACACGGAGGTACACTATAATTACAGAAACGTACACCGTAATTTCGGTTTACTTACGAAGTTCTTTGCAGGTTGTATATCTGCTTGTTACCCCTTTATTACCCAAAACTTAACATATTGTTCCCTTGTACCTAAACGGAAGTACACTATAATTACAGAAACGTACACCGTAGTTTCGGTTTACTTACGCAGTTGTTTGCGGGTCGTAATATAAAGTGTTACCTTCTTTTTCATATTTCTTTTTTCTGTATGACCATAAATGACGGAGTATTTTAAGTTTATTGTGCTTCTATGTGAAGAAAATCCAGCAAAACGCGCCGGTGTGTTTGACGACCCCAGAGGATTAAAATAGCAAAATAAGGAAAGGAAACTGGACGATCTGGTTGGAGAAGCTGTCTGTCGATGGCACGGACCTGTTGAAATAAAATTTTGAATGTCTCATCCTGGGACTGTTCGGAAAATTACCGCACTCTGTGAGGGTTAGCCTCTCAACAGCACCCTGTTCCCCTGGATCAGTCACCATTGGTCCTGGCTCAGCTCCTCCCGCCTGAACGACCGCCCCCTTTCCCCGCTCTCCCGATTTCCAAGAGATAAATGCCCCAATAATTGACTAAAAGTGGGCCAATTTGTCCCCAAAATTAGCAGATGTGTGGTCTGAGGTGCTGAGGTGCGGGCTAACTGCAACCTCCACACTATGCTTTAGCCCCCGAAATTGAATAACAGCCGACATTAAGGGATAATTCACCACATCTTTGTGCACACACCGCACCTTAACCATGCAGCTCTTATCCAATGCCTCTGGTTGTATCAGGCTTTGATGGATGGAGGTTTGGTTGCATCCTGAATCCACCAAAGCTGGATAGGTACTCCCCTTAATACTCGGGGGCAGCCTGTGGGGCGTCCGGAACCCGGGTCAGTGTCCCGACCTCCATCATCGGACACCGATCCACAAAGTGTCCTGGGTCCCCGCAACGCCAACAGGCCAACCCAGACTTCCCTGCCGCCCTAGTACCAGGAAGCGGTCTTCTTTGGCAGCCACGCAATAAACTGCTCGACGTCGCTTCCCTCTGCCATCAGCCATCTGCGGAAGTCGTCCCGGAGCTGTTGAGCCATAACGAAGGGTCGGCCCTTTTTCCCCAGTTCCAGCGACCTGAAGCGCTGGCAGTGTTGCTACCCGTTGAAGGATGGCTCGTCTCAGGTCGTCGTAGACCAGGAGGTTCTGAACTGGCAGCTGCTGTGCAGCTATCTCTCTGGACAGTAATGGAATGAGGCACAGCGGGCAGTTCAATCGAGGCCACCCACATGCCTTGGCGGACCTTTCAAAGAGGTCAAGACAGGCCTCCAGGTCGTCCTGCGGACCCATTTTGTTGAGGGGCACGTGAGTGGGCGGGGCCAGGACAGATGGTGTTTCCACGGCCCGAACCTCCCGGTCCATCCAGCTCCAGAACAGCTCGCGGTCCAGCTGCTTGAGAACGCCGTTCCTGGTTGTCCCTCATGTCCAGCAGCGCCTGATGATGTTCTTGATGTAGTCCAGCGAGCGACTGAATGACCTCCGCAAATGGCGACCCTGACGGGGATTGCATGATAGCGCAGCAGATCTTCTTCCTCCAGGGTTTCAGCACCAGTGTGAAGATTTCAGTGTGAGGAAGGAAGAAGACGGGGCCAGCTGACTAAGACTTGTGCGTTTTATTAAAGTATTTCAAAGAAATCACAAACAAAATGTTGCATATATTTCATATATAATATTTCTTTTTCCATATATAAATTCGTTCACTGCAGCACTTCAGTTCTCAAACACGCATGAAGTCCCAGTCCAGTCTCTCTCTCAGTCTGTATCCATTTCCTGGTGGCTTTTATCCTGTCTCTCCATGCCAATTACTGAAACAAGACATGTGTTTGTCATTTGCACTTGACCTACTGACGCACCGCTCGTCTCCTGCCTCTCTCTCCCGTTGCAGACCTTGCTGAACCACGCCCCCTCACCACAATGACGTTTATGCGTGGTTTGTGAAAAGAAATATTTGTAGTCACTGAAATAAGGCCATAAAACCCACCCTGACTATTTGTTCACAAGACTTTTGATAATTGTATCATGTAGCCTACAATTTCTGCTTCAAAACTATGTGAAAATATTCCTGCCCACTCATTCAGATAAAACAATATATTGCTTTAAAATTTGTAAGACATGATTTGTGTAAAAAAGCTGTACGCGAGGAGGGAAGACACAGACACTCCCCTAATGGCCCTATCAGGTGGGACTGTGATGGAATTTGCACAAAGAATGAGGATATTAAAATAATGGCTTTTTGATTGTTTGGATTTATTTACAACACAACATAATCCAAAGACAAAAAGGCACATTATTGAGCACAATGTTCTAAACAGAGAGACTCGAACAGTCACACACATTTGTGCCATTCCTGAAACATTTCCTGTTCAACATACCTGTCCTCTCATTTCCAAGGTGTTTGCTTTTTCATTTTACCATGTTCAAGTCAGCAGAACTCATCAGTGGCATCTGGTCCCTGTAAGAACAACAACAAAACAACTGTGAACATGATGTTATCAGGAGAAACTATAAGGCTGCACGACTAGGGGAAGAAAATCTAATTTTGATTTTTCTGGTTAATATTTAGATTTAAAATTCATAATATATATATATATATATATATATAAAGAACACCAGGTTTGTTGTATCTTGTAAGCATTTGTAGGGCTGCATAAAATAATAATAACAATAATGATAACTTTAAATCATTAGAAATTAACATTTCAGTACACTACACTGGAGAAAATATATGGATTCTCATACTGTATGTTACTTAAAATGTTTTCAGACATTATGAAATGAGATTGGAGTAAAAACATTTAGCCTAATGTTTGGCACGTTTTGCTTTTCAAATGCACAGTGCGAGCGACCCAAACTTGCAGGGCATGCAGAGAACATTACTAAAACGATCGAGCCGCTCCTCACTATGAAACATTATTGTTAGCACATTATAAACATCTACGTTTGAGCAGATATCTACGAACACAGTATTTAACAGTAAACACGGGTCTAAACTTTATAATATTCATCATGTTAGTGTAAACACTCATTCTAGCCTACTTTTATATCATGCTGTGTTTTATATTATAGAGCATAAAAACATCCTTGTGTCATCCATGTAAATTTATTTATCATTGAAAGGTTGCCTGCCTGTCTATAGTTCATATTTCAACATTTCTGTCGATTTCATACATTTTAGTCTGGCACCAGTTCAAGTAGTACAATGTGAAGTTTATGCAACAATAAAATTCTAACTAATATAATACATTTCTTACCTTAAAAATCTCTCTTATCTTCAAATCGCATTCTTCTTCTTCTGAGGTAAATCCAAGGTAAACTCACAGTGTGTCTTCCAAACTCGATGAAAAGCAGAGGAATGGAGTTTGATGCTTTGTTTTGAGGTGATGAGGGCATTTACAGGTCCGTGTTCCTTCACGTGGATGATTAGCATGTGAATCGCTTTTGCGCGCATGGGTGTGGTCATATTAGAGATAATGAGCACGCGCTTGAGAAACTGGACCTCTTGTTGGTTTCGTACACATTACTTAAACAGAGAATATTTGATTTTGATATGAATTACATAATTTAAAAATAGACTTCAAGCTTTCTAAAGACATATCTTTCATGTCTGTGTGGCAACTATTAGCTGAGTTACAGTTCATTCTCTGTCACGTTTCAGAATGAACTTCAGACGGCAGAACGTGCATCATGTTTATTTTCTTTATTTTACGAAAAGCAAAAAAAAATGTTTTTATTATGAGTGTACACAAATAAAAGTAGACATTTAACAGTTTTGAATGATGTAAACATCTTGTCTGTATGACAAAAATTGACAGAGTTATTTGAGTCTCTTTCACAACGATAAGAAAAAAGCGAGACTATCGCGCCGGCGAGACGGCCAACCCCAGGGGGTTAACAGTACAGATAACTTTAGCAATATCTGAACATTGTATTCTGTTATTTACCCAAATTAGGTAATTTAAAGACACTATTTGACACACTTTGTCCTAAATACATAATAAATTTTGGTAAGGGTCACAATTGAATTCAATAAAAAAAAGTGTGCACATCCAGAAACTTTTGGCAGGTGCGCGATCAAATAAAGCATCAAACTAAAAATAAACAAGAATCGGCACACTGCCACTTCTGCTCCCAAGAATTTATTAAAAAGAACAAAGTTTCGACCCAAAGGCCTGACGAAGACCCTTTGGGTTGAAACGTTGTTCTTTTTAATAAATTCTTGGGAGCAGAAGTGGCAGTGTGCCGATTCTTGTTTATTTTAAGGGTCACAATTGAGCCATACATTTCTGGAGGAACTCTGTTGAACTCTCCTGGAGACTATTCCTTTGGTATGGTCACATGCCTCTAATTATACTAAACAACCCCTACAAACACATTTAGAGAAAACATAGGCTATATCTTTTCCCTTCAAGTTTGAGTTTTGTCAGGACTTCACTGGAACAAAACATGAAAACCACATCCAAACATGAGCACAGAGCACTGATATAAACTTCTACACGATTCACAGTCATAGTTTAACATATAGTGACCAATGGTGCTATAAATTAGAAAAAGAATTATAAATGCTAGGTATGCATATTTGTTAGTGGATACATGTAGGGCCATATCTTGCACCCAGCGCAATTGACTTTGTACATCGACGCATGTATCATTCCTATTTTGCACCTGACGCACAGCGGACTTTTCCCTCCACAGGCGCACGTCAGTAAATTAGGGAATGAACTTGCGCTCCCGGGGGCGGTTCAGAGAAAAGAGGAGGCGTGTTCCGGCGCAAACGTTCCCTGGTGCTATTTTGCAGTTTCAGAAAACAATTCCATCACAGACCAGGAAAAACCTAGTCTAAAGTCAGTGCCGCGTTATTCAGATGCTATTTTAAGGGCGCTTGGCCATAATGTAGCATGTGCACAACGCACATACGCTTTGCTTCTCTCATCTACACAGACGCAGCAGTTCCCATTTTTGCAAACTATACATAATTACAAGGAAAAATATTACCACACGAGGGAAATCATTGTGGTGTCCATGAAGATGTGAAAAAATAGGCATAAATCTAGCTTACACATTTACCCAAATTATTCAGGCTAATTGTAATAATGACAGATCAAACCTGTTTGACCAATACTGGCAAGACACATAGGTATATAAGGACACCTGATAAAGTGTCTTTTATGGCCCTGACGAGAACGTCAGTCTCCTCGGCTGTGAACCGCTCCTGGCGTGCGCCTGGCAAATCCGCCATTATAATAGCAATCCGCCATGGGACAAGCATGCCTGCTTTTAAAGGGAATGTGAGATGACGCTCTGATTTATTGCACGTTACGCCCAAACCACACCTATGAGTAAAGTAGCTACTTCAGACCAACCCATTTTAGATTTGCGTCAGGCGCAAGAGTCATTTATCCCGCTGGTATGATAGCAACAGCGCCCGAGATCCGCCCACAAAGTTACTTGCGTTTCACGTTTGATACTTGCGTTTCAGATCGTTAAAATAGGACCCGTAGTGCGTTATTGACCTTCATGACCTTAGAGAAACAGTTGTCATGAGAAGAGCAGAATAAAAGTAATAATAAGTATAATAATAACAAACTGACAATTCTCTTTCTACAAAACTATGATTTTCAATGCATTATATAATAGAAGAAGAGGGATTGTAAATCCACCCCCTTCAATAGAAATAAAGTATTATCCAATCCCTTGGTGTCATCAACCTACAAAAACTTTAAATGGGATTGGGTTTTTTGGTCAGGTGAGACCAAAATAGAGATTTTTGGAAAGAAACACCAGAGGTGTTGGTGTAGACAGAAATATGTTATGTAGAAAAGTATCTCCTCTCCACTGAAGCAGAGGCACAACGTATTAAATGAAGGTGTGCCAATAATTGTGGAGGCCATGTAATATATGTAAAATTATGTCATATACATGAAAAATACGTCAATATTTGTTTAAAAAATGTACATTTAAAGCAAGAAAATGTCTGTGAAATTGACAGGAATTTAAACAAAAAGTGGCACAATATAACACACACAAACACAACACACACACACACACACACACACACACACACACACACACGTCTGGTTCACTATCTTTGTGGGGACTCTCAATAGACGTAATGTTTTTTTTTTATTCTGTAGAAACTGTATATTCTATCCCCTTACATTAACCCTACCCCTAAACCTACCAGATAACTTTCTGCATTTTTTAAATTTTAAAAAAACTCATGATTTATAAGCTTGTTTTCTCATGGGGACCTCAATTTAGGTCCCCACGATGACACGATTCACCATGAGCCAGTGTGCATTCAGGATGAAGTCCCCATCGGGATAGCATTCACACTTAATTTTTATTCTTTTGACATGGTATGTTTCTGAGCCAAAGTGTTTAATTGCTGGTGAATCAGGTGAATTGTGTGCAAGGTCAGGTCCAGTTTAATTGAAGATTATTTTCTTATTTATTCAAGCACAGTCAGAGCTAAATACCTTACGTCAAAAAAGAGCAGACATTGTCAAACCCTGTGGTTCAATGATTCATGCAATTAGAGACTTATCCCTGACAGCAATTCCAATTATTTCACAGCTAAGCAAGAACTGGATGGAACACTCAAGCTTGTAGCTTCTCACTCAGCATTCACAATCTCTTACATTATAGGTTAACCAGAGGTTATGCAACCAGGATCAGAAAAAATAACTCTAATCTGTTACTCTAAATCTGAAAAAAAAAGTATGTTAACAAAATTAAGATTACTAGCAGGATTACATTTTTGGCAAAATAAATAATGAATCTTGGTATGGAACCATGGCAATTCTCGGTTCTGCTTCAAATGCTCCTTCATTGTCACTTATGCCTATGAGCTTTAGTGAATTTAGATATCAGTAGACAAATTTGTTTAGTCTAAACTTTCAGACAATCAGACATTGACTCTAACTTAAATGTTTTAGTGCATATAGCTGCAGTTTTGCATTGTCCTAAAGAGATGGCTGTATTTTTTAATTTTTTTGTTATAGTCAGAAGTTATTATACAGCAAGGAGGACAAGACTGGAGTAACAAATGTCATCATCTAGTTTTAAAGCCACATAAATTTATGGTCATGTTTCACCACAACATCATTTCTGGCATAACTTAAACAGTCCTAACTTCCTGTTCCCTATCAGTCGCTCACAACGTAATTGGGATCACTTCAGGGAGCCCTATCATCTTTGAGTGTCTACATAACGAGCCAATGAACGTTGGCGTGCATGAACCGGTTTAAACAGGAAGTGGGTGCACGCACTCATTGTCTTTCACAGGCTGAACCCGATGTGTGTGCTGCCCACACACTCAAAATAGCCGTGGCGACTATGAGGAGTACTGTATCTTCCAGAGGTGACTCAGGCGCGGCGGCCATCTTGTCCGAAGACACAGGCACGGGAGGCATGGCGTGAACAGTCTCTGGCTCGGCAGGCATGACGTGAACAGTCTCTGGAACAGTCTCTGGCTAAGGCTCGGCAGGACTGACATGAACCGTCTCTGGCTCAGGCTCGGCAGGACTGACGTGAAGAAGCTCAGGCTCGGCAGAACTGACGTGAAGAAGCTCAGGCTCGGCAGGACTGATGTGAAGAAGCTTCCAGAATATGATGAGTCTAACCAGGTCATCCGAGTTGGCGGTCGTCTTCGTCATGCAGAAGGAATTAGGCCATCAGTGATCCACCCTATAGTGCTAGATCCTTATCACCCAGTCACCAAACTACCAATAAAAGACTATGATGACAAACTATGCCACCCCGGACCAGAGAGAGTATTTGCAGAAATACGGCTGAAATTTTGGGTAGTGAGAGGGCGTGAAACCATCCGTAGGCATCAACATCTATGCAAAGAATGTCACAAGTGGAAAGGCAAACCAGTCATTCCAAAGATGGCAGATCTGCCACCAGCCAGACTGAGACTGCAGGAACCACCTTTCTATAGTACGGGCATGGACTGTTTCGGGCCATTTCAAATCAAAATTGGCAGACGCTGTGAAAAGAGATGGGGGATAATCTTTAAGTGCCTCACCACAAGATGCGTTCACCTCGACTTGCTTACCTCTATAGATACTGATTCTTTCCTAATGGCCCTGCGGAGGTTTGTAGCCCGTCGTGGCAAACCATGTGAATTATTCTCAGACCATGGCACAAACTTTCATGGTGGAGAAAGAGAACTTAGAGAGGCCTTTGCATCCCTCAGCCCTCAACTGCAACAGCATCTGGCCAGGCAGAAAATACCTTTCCATTTTAACCCACCAAGTGCCCCACATTTTGGGGGTGCCTGGGAACGAGAGATCCGCTCGGTAAAGAATGCTCTTCGTATCACCATCGGCTCACAGACAGTATCTGAGGAAGTGCTCCTGACAGTGCTTATTGAAGTGGAAGGGATCCTGAACAGTAAACCTCTTGGGTACACATCTTCCAATGTAGCTGACTTTGACCCAGTCAAGCCCAGTTACCTACTCATGGGGCGGCCTGATAGTTCATTACCACCTGTTGTATATCCAGCTACAGAGCTCATGGGGCGGAGGAGATGGAGGCAAATCCAGGTGCTAACCGATCAATTTTGGTCAAGTTTTATTCGCCACTACTTACCAGCACTCCAAGCTCGTCACAAATGGTGTAAAGATACAAGTGACATTTCCCCGGGAACAATTGCTATGCTTGTAGACCCACAACTCCCACGTGCCATGTGGTTGGTCGGCAAAGTAGTTAAGACCTTTCCCGGATCAGATGGTCATATCAGAGCAGTGGAAATCCAAGTGAAGAATAAAATATACACTCGGCCAGTTGCGAAACTAATCCCGCTTCCAGCCCTCGCAGATGACGAACATGACAAAGACTCAGATCCCCCTAAATGACTGTTCCATTAAAGTAGCAAATATGTTCAACATATTTGGGGACATATTTTGTCGTCGCCTAGAGTTTTTTCTTCAAAATGATGTGAAAATCATCCTGCCTAATCATTCACATAAAACGATACATTGATTTAAGTTTTGTGAAACACTTTTAGTTTGGAAAGGCAATATGCGGATGGGGCGTAAACTATCATGCATATTTAGTAGTTCACACCTGATGAGACAATACCCCTGCATACTTAATGAGCCATTCATTCAGGTGTGTCACCTATAGCTAACTTAAATATACAAGCTTCATAAAAATGATCATTCTAGAAGAAAATTTCAGATGGCATTTAGAGGCTTTGCATCTGGGGCCGTATTCACAAAGAATTTTAAGGCTAAAAGTAGCTCCTAACTGGCGAATTTAGGAGCAACTCCTAAAAATAATGGGCGTGTCACTCGTAACTTTAGGACTCCTAATTTTTTTGACTAAGAGTAATTCACGAAGCATTTTAGCCCTAAAAGTAGCACCTAAGCCTGGGACAGCTTAAAAGAAGTCGAGAGGACTTCTAACTCACTAAGACCTAATCACAAAGCGCTTTTTGTGGCATTTCACGTTGTGATGTTTTGAAATGCGTATGCGGCGGCTACAGGAGCTTCCAATAGCGAGGGAACAATTTTGCATTGTAGGCATAACTAGGGATGCAATAACGCCACCAACAACAACCAAAACTAGGCTACTCATTGCATGTAAACTAATTGTAACGTTTCATTGTGAATCAAATTAAAATGTTCTTCTCTTTGCAAACGTAGGCAGAGGCATATAGTGACAGATTAATTCAATAATGTTGCAAAGATATTGCATCAATCCATATGTTTCATTAGGCTACTAGGCTATTTGTTTTGCCTTACTCTTTATTCATTTAGGCTATTTATTCAGTTATTCATCATCTTCCGTCCTTCGTACTACTTGTGTAGCGCACGCATTCTCAGACCTGTCACCTGTCACTCATCATCGTAGGGGAGGTGTTTGGAATCATTCCCGCGTTACAATCATCAGCCAATCAAGGTGGTCACTTCAGTCAAGCTCGTGCATGAGTAATGACGTCATCCATAGCAACGAAGACTCACTCTTAGTTTAGGAGTTGTCATTTTTCTTTACTAAGAGTAGGTCTGAAAGGCGTTGTGAATAACTTTTAAGAGAAAACTCCTAGCTAAAATCTTTTAGTGCGATTTAGAAGTACTCCTAGTGGTAAGATAAAATACTTTGTTAATACGGCCCCTGAAGTCTTCATATATATACACACACACACACACACACACACACACATATATATACATACACATATATATATATATATATATATATATATATATATATATATATATATATATATATATATATGCATACACACACACATATATATATATATATGTGTATATATTTATACACAAATATACATTTTATTTATATGTTTTTATATACTTTTTTTATATTTTTTTTTTTTCACAAATTGTGCTTGCAAATTGTATAATATCCAAGGTAAACATGTCTAGTAATTGTGCAGTTAATTCTCATACTGTATTTTCAGTTTTGGAATATTTATCCTCTCCCCAAATGTGTTACTAATAAAACACAATACAAATTATTTAAAGAAAAAAATTATATTTACCTTTTAATAGTTTGTTTACATCTACCTTGTAAATATATTTTTTTATTACAAAGGTTACAATTACAACAACAATTCAAGTGTAATCTTACAGTATATTCTACAGTAAAAACTGTACCCAAATCTAGTCAACAAAATGTTGTCTTTCATATTTCGCCTGACTGTAACGTTGTTTTTATGAAATATTAGGGCATATAAATGTTAATTTGCAGTTTAATACGTTGCTTATACAAATAGCCTACATTTTATTTCAACATATTTCAGTCGATTTTTACTCATCTCAGTATAGCAATACAGTTTGCTAAAACATCATCATTCATTCACAAACGCGATTTAAATTTAAACTGTCTTTTTGCGAGCTGTGGTAAACAGCGCGCATCTCTGCCGTTCATTCATTCATAAACAGAAACCCGATTCACGTGAGAAGGAAAAAAACGTACAGTATTCCTCAGCTCGCTCCTCGATATACCCGCACTTCTGAGGTACATTTTCCATTATTATTATTCCTCACAGCGCTGCGAGACGGTGTAAACAAGTAATGATCTGAATAAACTTGTGTTTTCTCGAACTGATATGGGGGCGTTCACAGGTTTGCGCGTGGATTGCCTCAATCATTTGCGTTTGAATAGCGCACGCTCTCCGTGGGCGTGTCACATTACATTTGAATCAGCTGTAATGAGCTCGACTGGAATCGCTCTCTTTTAATACAGATTTCACAAGATGAGAATATTTGTTTTTTATATAAATTACTTCATTTAAAAGAAGAGAATTCAAGCTTCATGCCTGTGTGTCTGTATGTCTGTTTGACTGAGTATTCGCTGAGTTATTGTTCATTTTCGGACGCGTTTCAGAATGGACTACTCTGACAGAGAGAAGGCAGAACTCGCTTCGTGTTTATTTTTCTTTATTTGGCAAAAAGCACAACACTTTGTTTTTATTGTGAGTATACACAAAAATAATACACATTTAACAGAATCGATTGATGTATGAAACTCCTATGGAAAATCAAAGTCAACAGAGTATTTATGAGTTTCTTTTACACTGATAAAAAAAAAGCGAACTGGTATCGCCGGCTATACCGCCGACCTCAGGGGGTTAACTTTCATGGTCAAAGTGGATATGTTTAAGTTGTGCATCAATGATACCATGTAAGTAATTTAATGAGTGTTTTCTATTGAGTGTCACATACAATGAATAATCAAAACATTGTGAGTTCGTTTGTCTATGAGGTGACGACTATCCTAGAGTCTAGCGTAAGATGTTCATTTAATATGTATATTCGAAATATACTTGAGTTCAGTATAAAACTGATCACTGATTAATGCTTTCCCTGTGTATAAATGTATGTTGAATAATGTATAGATTGTCGTTCTGTAATTATATATATGTGTTAGCTTATTGTGTAATGACATTTTGGATAATTCCGTTTATGAGCGCTATGCGCCACCTAGTGGTTAAAATCGGTATTACTGTAAGTAATGTTATGTTTATAATAGAACGATATTGGGATAAATGCCAGTTGTTAATAATGATGGAAATGTTTGATATTAGCTAATTATTGTTTATTATTCACTGTTTCAGACCACATAACATACCACCTCAGATACCACATCTGATAAGATAATCCCATGCAATGCCCTGTGGTCTGACTGTGCCGTTCATTGTGCTGATTATTCATGCTGGACTTAATTAAACTGTTACTTTTGATTCCTGCCTCCTGTGTTCTGACTGACACACCAGTGCGAGCACAGCTATTTTGAACCAGTGCAATACAGTCCTAAGTAAACAAATTAACAGACAGTGATAATGTTAGAAGACTATAGAGCCGCCCTTGGGGTGAGGCTGTAATACTCTGAGTTAGTATTAATGATCCTGTGTTGGACCAGTGTACACCTGAGAAGGACGGTAAGAGTGTATAGATGCTAAAGACCTGTGTGCTCATGTGTGATTGAGGTAGTGATAGTATCTTCTTGACGGGACGCCGTCACCTTAGGGACCGTTCGGTATTTATGGAAGGGGCCACCGGAGGAAAATAGGGGAGGGTCATGTCTTTTTATTCTTTGTTGAGGGGAGGGTCATCCAACTTTTTTTAGTCTAGGGGGAGGGTCACCCAACTTTTATATACATGAAAACAGCAACATTTCAAATTGGCTTGTTTGTTGATCTCGCGTTATCAGCCCCCCTTCGATATCAGATGGGTCTGACCTAGGGTTGCAAAATTCTGGGAATTTTCAAAGATGGAAACTTTCCATGGGAATTAATGGGAATTTAAGGGAATTAACAGGAATTTATGGGAATAAACGGGAATAAACTGGGAATTTTCAAAGTTGAAGGTTGGCTCTTCATATGGAACTTAAATATAGCTGAGGAAAGTATATTTTAGCATAATCTTGACTAAAACAAACAGATGCCATTCAAATACACTTGAATATCCATGCCATTCTTCAATCACACACACATGGCACACTGCTTACTGCATGGCTATTGAGACCACACCCCCTACTGGCACTGTGCATGCCTCCATCACATGTACAGAAGCCCAAAGCACAAGACTATTGAAGGCACACATTTGAGCCTGTGGACTAAACAAAGTGAAGTAAGTTTTGATGATATTATGGGAAAATATATTTATTAAATGTTTAAATTGCAAATATCACATACAAATGTATTCATCTAGTAGATAGCAAGCTGATAAGTTAGATGCTAAATAAGCTAGCATAACTTTATTTACCACATAAGTAGGGCTGGGCGGTATGACGGTATATATCGTTACCGCGGAAGAAAATGTCAACCGTAACAGATTTTTATTCTGTTTTTTTATTCCGTGTATACCGCAACATGTAAATAAGTAGGCGTGGTTAACTCACGTGCAGCGTGCGTGAGACTGAGACACTGATATTTGTCAAAGAAACATGAAGAAAGACCAAGAGGATCCACAAAAGAAATTACGTTTTCAAAATGAACGTGATATTTTCGGGGGGGAAGGTGCAGAAGTCAACTAGAGCAGTGCAGCACACTGAAAGTTTAGAGAGACGCACATGCTCGCAACGGGGCTTACTTGACAACAAGTTCATATATCAATATTCTAACGAATAGAAATAACCTTCAATAATGTATCTATCCGTCTCTTATGTGTACAGTTACTTTCAGAGTGGACGCGCAAGCGGTTGCCGTGGTAATGAATATTTCCAAAATTCCCCAGCTTAACTTCCCATGGAAATTTACCGGAAACTTTCCGGAAACTTTCCGGAAATTTTCCGCTCCTTTGCAACCCTAGTCTGACCCAACAAAAATCCAGTTTGGCCTCTGGTTTGGCGCTGTTTGACAGTGCGCATGCACGCGCACTTCAGTTTGCGCTTAGAAAAAGTGTGTCAGAACAGAATGCCAATGAAATGTTTACCCGGCAAAGCTTTAAAGCACGAGCAAATAATGAACATTAACATGTGATGTGAATGTACGTCGAGTTTTACAGTATTGGGACTGAGGCGCCAGAACTGCAGCTGATAGAATGCGCAATACTAGCCTACCATATTTTAGTTTCCATTCTTATTTTGTTTCCACGATGTGTAAGATGTAGGGCTACCACATCTTTAAATTACTATTAGTATTATTTAAGTTAACATAATAAAATACGTAGACCTACACCACAAAAACTAGTTGAGGATAAATTTGTTAAAATTGGGCGATTCCAGTGTTATGGACGTGACATTTGCAGTCAAAACTTGAAATATAAATTCTCAGAAAATGCATTTAATACCAATATTTTGAAACGTCTGAAAGGAGTCAAGATATTAGAAAAATATCAGTCTACACATGTTTTATATTTAATATGAGGGAAATACACGTGACACAAAAAATCTTTAACTTTTAGGTGGCAAAATATTTTTTAGTAATTCTATAAATTACACTGTGCAAACCAAAAGATACCGGTAACACTTTACAATAAGGTTCATTAGTTAACTACATTAGTTAACATTAATTAATAAGGAACTACACTTATACAGCATTTGTTCATCTTTGTTGATGTTAATTTCAACATTTACTAATACTTTATTAAAATCTTGTTAACATTAGTTAATGCAGAGTGAACTAACATGAACAAACAATGAACAGCTTTATTTTTATTAACTAACATTAACAAAGATTAACAAAAACAGTAGTAAATGTATTGCTCATTGTTAGTTCATGATAGTTAATACATTTACTAATGTTTAATAAAGGAACCTTATTGTAAAGTGTAACCAAGATACCCACCGGACGAATAAAAATCGGCCTCCACAGAACATAAAATATTATTTTTGTTTCATTTTTCGTGTTCGTATTTATGTGAAAAAAAAAAACAATGTTACGGGCGTGACAGATGTAAAGTTATTCGCTGTCAAAGTGACGCCAAAATGAATGGGAGTCAATGGAATGCTAACAGCAGGTGAAGGCTTGATAGCCAATGGCGGCCGCCGGGGGTGGTACAGAAATCGAGACCTCGATTACCCCCCTGGGTTATACCCCTGGAAGGTACTCAGAGGCCAGTCTAAAAGCAGCATTGCCATCACCCATTGGCAGTAGGATGATTGGATGAATATTGGGCCGATGTATTTGTCATATGAATGGTGTTTCTGCCTATGCAAATTAGGACATATTCAATAGGTGTGGCCCTTGTGTGCATATTCTAATTCATTTCAAAAGAAACTTGTAATACAAAAAAAAGTTACTTTTCATGTATACTTTTACTATGTAAAGTTTTATTGTGTTAGGAGTAAAGAAAAAAATTACGCCTATTTGGGTATATTTTGGGCATATTCGATTAGTCTATAGCTCATTTGCATATTAAAATTAATTTTCAAAGAAACTTGTAATACAAAAAATGTTACTTTTCATGGGTACTTTCATTGTGTAAAGTTTCATTTTGATTGGAGTAAAGGAAAAAAATAGCCCCATTGGGGTGTATTGTTGCCTGGCCTTATTGGCACACATCTCGGATTGATGAGAATTTAACATATTTCCTCAACTAGGATTTCTTAGGACTTTTAGTATGTTGTTCTGGACACCTCATAGAAAATTATTTTACAATTAGTCTGTTGTAAAACGCTACTTTGCCTGGACTATTAGTCTATTTGACTTTTATGTAATGCTTCTTCATACCCATGGAAGTATTTAACTACAAATTTAACTGGAATGACAGAAAGTGGCATTTAAAGAATTGCAAATTCAAAAAAATGATAGGTAATGATGAAGTGCACTTCAATTCTAGTTAATAAAATAAAAATGAATTCAGTAAATATAATATTTAAATTAAACCAGTCTCTCTGTCTGTCTGTCTCTAGAGCCTATAAAACTGCCAAACATCATTTAGTCTTTGTAAACTTTTTCTTTCCTTTCAAACTTTATAATTTCTTAATCATGTTTGCAACTGCTATTCAAATTTGTATCAAATTCAGCAAATGTTAGCATTCTTAATTCAATTTTGACAACTCACAACAAAGAGATACACTCACGCAGTGGAATCACTGCGAAGGTCAACACACCATCCCCCACTTCTCAATCCTGCCATCCCTTCTTGCATCTCTTCCTCTTTCTTTTTTTCTCTCTCCCTCTTTTTTCTCTGCCTGTATTTCCTCCTCTCCCATTCCACATACAGACATTTTGACAAACAGTTTTATCGGTTACGTCATATTTCTTCCCTGTTTTAATCAAACAGTTGGGTGGCAAGCTGACTGGCAAGCAGATTAATATCACTATTGATCAGATTGGATGAAAATATTCTCACACATGTTCCTCCTCTCCTCTCCTCTCCTCTCCTCTTAAAATATCCATTCATAATTTGACCATGTTCTCTATGTTCTATATAATAAAATATTCTATATTCTTATTTTAAAGTTCCAGAAAGGGCATTTATAATGTTACAAAAGATTTCCATTTCAAGTAAATGCTGTTTTTCTATTCATCTATTCATCACAAAATCCAAAAATAATATGTATCATGGTTTCCACAAAACGCGTAGAAGACTGGACAATGGCTGCTGATGATTCAGCTTTTGAAATTTAAAATGTAGAGAAAAGGGGAGGTGAGATAAGAAAAACATTTGCTACCAGCCACAATTCATGTTACCATTGAAGGAAATTAAGTTTCTAAAGTAAGCAAAGTTTATTTTGTTTAATTTTTTTTTTTTTTTCATCTTTTCTCTTCTCCCTGATGTGCCATACACCCAACACAGCACTGTTCTGTCTTCCGCATCTCTGCGTAATGTGCAGGGGTCAGTGACAGCAGTAAGGAATGTTCAGTGATCCAGGGAGAGAGATGGGATGCACAGAAAAAATGACCCCACATCTTTGGCTGCTAAGTGTACGACTGACCAATAACCAGACCTTTGGCAAACGTTAACTGCGTTGTATGTGTCACACGAAGTGTGACGTTGTATGTGTGTCTGTCTGTCTGTGTGTGTGTGAGAGAGAGAGAGGGAGTGTGTGAAAAAGAGCATCAATGAGAAGAGATCTGCCAACTGGTTGGTGGATAATCTGAAGACAATTTTAAAGAATATGGGTTGAGTGTAGCATTACTAATTAAAGGTGAGGAGTGGTGGAGGTGACAGGGAGCAGGCTGAACTTTCCTTTTCAGGACAAAGGGGTGCAAAGTAAGGCACCGAGGGCATCTTAACAGCCTGTTATCTGTGCCCTTATGCCCTTGTCACTTTTTATTAAATATTTTGGAATTGTTTTTTCAAAACTGAACTTTAAGAGCAGCAAGAGATGAGTAAAGTATGTACAAAAAAAGGACAGAAAGAGATGGAGAGAGAGAGAGAGAGAGAGAGAGAGAAAGAGAGAGAGAGAAGAATAAGAATCCACCCCTCAAGAGTGAGCACCTGTATCATTGTTATGCTTGTTGCCTAGTAACAACATTCTTCACCGCCCACCACAGAAAGAGTGGAAGCCATGCATGAAGATAGGAACAAAGAATCTCATATTTCATGGACATTTTAAAGAGTTTATGTTGGAGATGTGACTGCAAGGTGTCTGAATTCATGTTTTAAAGGTTTATGACAGTCAGTTATAAAAGTAATATATATATATATATATATAAAATTTTTAAAAAAATCACAACTGCCATGTGCATAGGCTTTCTGACATTAATATTAGGCTGCTATAGCAACATTATGTCATAAAGACAGTCTGTTTCACAAAGTCACATTTTGATTGGCACCTACGAACTTCTCGTACCACAAAGAATGCAGGTCTACTGAATAGGCTAAAGGTATGGAATATTTAGAGAGCTAGATAATTGGTCATAGTTAGTTGACTATTTCACTGTATTGTTATTGTAGGCTATATGTTGGTGAAGCAGCCGCAATGAGCGTGTGTTTTATAGTGAAGCAGACAAAATTATTTACTTTTGGTAGTGGTGGTATCATGCACTGTAAAACAAAATTCCTAATTTTTAATAATCCTAATAATTTCAGAAAATAACTGTGATTTTTTTGACGTTCATTTTCTTTCATTTTAAATTGTACTCAAAATAAATAAATTAAAAATTCAGCTGTTATTTTAGGTATTGTGACATTAATGACAAATTGCAGTAATTCACTTTTTTTTTTCCAGAAAATTTACTGTATTTTTCATCAAGTATTTTTTCTGTTCCTTTTCAAGGGAACTTGCACTGCATCGATTGACGCTAAGGGAACGCTTTGCGTGATGACGTATTGAAGCATATGTAAAATCAGTCCAATGGTGTGACGGAATGTCAGAGGCGGGTGACGTCATGAACCAGGAAACTATAAAGCTTGCCCAAAACAGAGCCGCGCTAGCTTCTGTGTCTTCAGTAGCGCTCATTGTGAAACTGTCCTTGTCATATTTGGTGTTGTTTTGTCTTTATATCTGATATATATATAAAGTCATGGCGAGCAAGCAGCAGTTCAGGATGTGTGTGCACCCCTGCCCGCACTATTTAACGGGTGGGGACACACACATTCTTTGTGTAGCTTGTTTTGTGTAGACAAGACAACGTTTTGTTGTGCTAAACGAGTCTGTCATGCAACTAAAGTTCAAAATGTTAACACTGAGACAAATCGTGCCACAGATCAGATCTGAGGACTGGTTTGTCACGATAGATCTCAAGGACGCATACTTCCATATATCCATCCTTCCATATCACAGGAAGTTCTTGAGGTTCGTTTTCGGGGGCAAAGCTTACCAATATCGAGTTCTTCCGTTCGGCCTAGCACTTTCACCCCGCACTTTCACGAAATGCATAGATGCAGCTCTGGTGCCTCTGCGCCTGCAGGGTATTCGCATCATGAACTACATCAACGATTGGTTGATTCTAGCTCAGTCGCATCAGTTGGCAGTTCGGCATCGAGATGCCGTTCTCGCCCACATGAAAGAGTTGGGGTTATGGCTAAACGCCCAAAAGAGTGTGCTTTCTCCACTACAGAGGACCACTTTTCTAGGCGTAGTGTGGGACTCAATGTTGATGCAGGCACGTCTGTCACCGGTACACATAGAGTCTATCCTTTCAGCTGTGAAAAGAATAAAGCTAGGCCAGTCACTCAGTGTCAAACTGTTTCAGAGGCTGTTGGCTCTGATGGCAGCAGCGTCCAACGTGATACCTCTTGGACTGTTGTACATGAGACCCCTACTGTGGTGGCTCAGGACCAAAGGGTTTCCCCTGAGGGGCAACCCCTTTTGCATGATCAGGATTACGCAGCGATGCTTACGCACCCGCCTCCGACGTTCCGTCTCACCATTGGACTGATTTTACATGTGCTTCAATACGTCATCACGCGAAGCGTTCCCTTAGCGTCAATCGACGCAGCGTCTTGTTCCCTCTTCAGGGAACCAGGTTACAGTCGTAAACAAGGCGTTTTCTTAAATTTCATAAAAATGTATGTAAAATTACAAATATAATCTGTAATTAAACAGTAACAAAACAGTTAACCCCCTGGGGACGGCAAACGCGGTAGCGTTTTTTTTTTTCACATAGCAGCAAAATAGACTTAAAATACTCCGTCATTTATAGTCATGCAGACTTAAGAAATATGAAAAAATAAACTGTTAAATGTCTACTTTTTATGTGTCCACTTACAAGCGAAAACACAACAACATTGTGCTTTTGTAAAATAAAGGAAATAAACAGCGTGTGCTTTCTGGCTCTCCATCACCGCAAACTTTTTTTTTTTGGGAGCACGTCTCTAAACTTAAACAAAACTCAGCGAATACTAGTCACCCAGGCATGAGCTATATATCTTTATAATCATTTAATTGTCTGCTTTTAAATTATCTAATTCAAAACTAAAACAAATATTATCTGTTTATGTAATCTGTATGAAAAGAGAGAGATGTCAATCGTTCTCATTACAGCTCATTACAACTCATTACCTGCTAATGTGAACACACCCACAGAGAGCGCGCGCTATTCAAACGCAAATGATCTGAGGCGATCCATGCAAACCTGTGAACGCCCACATCAGCTCGATAAAACACATCAAGTTTAATCATATTAATGTACTTGTTTACGCCGTCTCGCGACGCTGTGAGCAATAATACTATCATAATAATAATCCTGGAATATTTACCTCAGAAGTGCTGGCAGTTTCATTTCGAGGAGCAACGGATCCAGCTGAGGAATAGTAAGTTCTTTATTCTTAACCCCCTGAGGTCGGCTATCGCGCCGGCGCGATAGGCTCGTTTTTTTTCCTTATCAGTGAAAACAAATAAATAAAATAAAATATTACTTTTTATTTTATGCTTGTGTTATACATCAATCGATCCTGTTAAGTGTGTATTATTTTTGTGTATACTCACAATAAAAACAAAGTGTTGTGCTTTTCGCCAAATAAAGAAAAATAAACATGATGCGAGTTCTGCCTTCTCTCTGTCAGTGTAGTCCATTCTGAAACGCGTCCGAAAATGAACCATAACTCAGCGAATACTCAGTCAAACAGACATACAGACACACAGGCATGAAGCTTGAATTCTCTTCTTTTAACCTGTTAAGCCTCACCAGTGCGTCGGCGCACTGAAGCGTTTTTTTATATATATAGCTCAAAGTTACTATCAGATTTAATGTTATACTTCGACAAACTATACATCATTAAAAAGATATAAGACTCAAGTTTCAGTATTTGACCACTATTGTATTCTGAGAAACTTATAGCGACAGTTATTTCTTAATTTGTGTCAGGAGTTATGAAATGAAAAAATGAGTCGATACCTTTGATATGAATTATGCGCGTCAGCCTGTTCCATTCATAAAAAACTCCCGTGCTGTCGTCATGACAGCGATACACAAAACAACGTCCCTCAGGGCTTTAGCTCAAAAATGTGCAGATTTGGAGAAATATTGATATATTCTCATAGATTCACATCATATTTCTATAGACAGGAATAATATTTATTGAATTTATACCCAAATGCGTCGATGTAATCATTATGAGCGCTTGCATACTCTGATACTGTGTTTTCAATCCATACCAACAGCCTGAGGGCGCTATATGCACAATAATTGTCCATATATGGAACATGAAGAAGAGCCATGATCATGTGACATTCCAGGACGTCACTGATACACACAAAGCTACAGAGTTCGCGCTGTAAAATGCAGATAAAGAGGTTTTGAAGATAATAAACATGATTGCAATGATATTTGAGTTACCTGTATTTTTCAAGACATGCCAGGTATTTTCATAATAATAGATTATATTTATAATGTAATGCTAATCTATATAGACTATCATTGTGCAGAACAGTATACAATAGTATATTTTCTGTCTGATTTTTTTATCTGAAGCCAAATTAGATCACAGAAGATTATTTAAAATACTCCACTTGCGTTATAAAAGTAAGTTTGGAGCACAAACATGGTTTTAATCTCATAAATGGTCGTGTATTGATGGTGTGCTAAGCTAACATGCTAGCTAGCCCTAGGTGCACCTGCAACCTAGAAGTTATACTTTTATGTTTTTTTGAATGCTTACTGAAAGTTTCTTTATTCAAGAATGTTCTTTATTCTTTATTTAAAATGTGAGGTGAACTTTGAGAAAAGAATTTAGGGATTGAAACCCTATGAATAGCCAGTCGTTAGTAACTATAATGCAGACAAAAGAAATGCATATTTCGAGCCATAACCAGGCTGGAGAGGTGTGAATGTGTGCAGGGGGAGACTGAGACTGAATGGGGCTCGTTTGCACCACAAAACAATAGAGACAATATACTGGATAGATGGTTAGAAGATGACAATAAACATCAGAAGCATCTTAGCGTCAAATCAAAATAAAGTCAACTGACATGGTCTTGAAAAACATTTAACTAAATACAGAGTTTTGGACTTATTATCTTCAGATTTTAAACATAAAATGTTTAGACATGTGGCTTTAGCTGTAGTGCATTTCTAGATTGCTCCAGTGCCAACTTCAATTTTATTTTCATGAGGATGTTTCATAAAAATTAATTTCTAATAACTTTACAAAACTTTGAAGCTATTTATAACAATTTTTGTCATTATGATAATTTTTAATTCTACATTTACAATAAACTGCCAGGTGTCAGCTTTCAAATGAGATCATACTTGTGCTTTTAGTACAAAGGGTTCATGAACTGTATCTGTTTCAGTTTGGGTATGTCATTTCTGGGGATTTTTCAAAAGTGGGGTTGCAGCTTAACAGGTTAAATGAAGTAATTTATATAAAAAACAAATATTCTCATCTTGTGAAATCTGCATTAAAAGAGAGCGATTCCAGTCGAGCTAATTAGAGCTCATTCAGATGTAATGTGACCCCGCCCACGGAGAGCGCGCGCTATTCAAACGCAAATGTCTGAGGCAATCCACGCAAACTGTGAACGCCCACATCAGCTCGAGAAAACACATCAGATCATTGTACTTGTTTACACAGTCTCGCAGCGCTGTGAGGAATAATACTACAATGGAAAATTTACCTCAGAAGTACGAGGAGCAACAGATCCGAGGCTATGGAATAATGTAGTAAGTTTTTTTTTTCATTCTCAAGTGCGGCGCGTATCTGTGCATGAATGAATGAATGAACGGCAGAGATGCCGCTGTTTACCACAACTGGCAAAAGACGGTTTAAATTTGAATCGTTTCTGTCTGTGAATGTTTCGCTTTTAGCAAACTGTATTGCTATAGGCTACTGAGTAAAAATCGAGTGAAATGTGTTGAAATAAAATGTATTTGTATAAGCAACGTATTAAACTGCAAATTAACATTTATATTTCTTATAATAAAAACGAAAGTTACTATGTTACAGACATATGAAAGACAACATTTCATTGATTAGTTTTGGATAGATTATACATTTTTACTGTAAAATATCTGCCACCTCAAATAAGCTTTTGTTTGCCAATTTTTGCTCATATGTTAAATATAGTATGTTTTGTCAAAAATAATCAAATAATATGTTATAGTGTTTATTCCAATGTAGCCTAGGCTATATTCAAGTAATGAATCCTTAACTTTGAAATATGTATGATAAAATGTATACTTTAGTTTTTACAAAGAAAGATTACACTTGAATTGTTGTTGTAATTGTAACCTTTTTAATAAAAAAAAAAAAAATACAAGGTAAATAAACAAACTAATAAAAGGTAAATATAAGCCTTTTCTTTAAAATCATTTTTTATTGTGTTTTATTAGTGACAAATTTGGGGAGAGGATAAATATTCCAAAACTGAAAATACAGTATGAGAATTAACTGCACAATTACTAGAAATGTTTTCCTTTTGATATTATAGGCCAATTTGCAAGCACAATTTGTGGAAAAATAAAAAAAACACGAGATGCTTCCAACTGTTGCTCTTGCATTCTTTCTTGTGACACACCTGTGCTGCATTCCAGTCCACTTTTAGACACACACTTGCGAACTTCCCTAAGCACTTCCCCTCGGGGGAATCCCTGCCGCCATTTTGAAGTGCGTTCCACTTCGTGAAGTGGACGAGGGAAGTTTAGATGGACAGACCCTCGTTCCCTCGATTTTGACAGAGGGAGCGAGTCTACTTCATATGTACACTTCATATGTCATAAATCACAGTGTTATAGATTAGCCTCTGTTCACGCATAGGTAGGCTATCTCTCATGCTGCTAAAATTTAACCAGCTTTGGCATGTTCAAAACTCAATTCGGGCATGATATTGCTTGATAATGTGGTGTTTACAATAGACCCCGAAAGATACAGAATTGCTAATACACAGCTATTTTGTATTTTCATCATATCGATATTCTCCGGAGTCGAGATCGCCGGTTTCCCCTCAGTCCAAGGTGAATTGAGATGCTGACCGATTGTAAAAGTGTTTAGGCCTGTGTCTATATAGAACAAACCGTCTGGAGAGCGGTATGCAAAACGCAATCGTGTCACAATGATCGCAATATTATGTTTTGTGTCAAAATGATCGCAATTTATACCCATTTTGCGTTGTTGAATGCGCAATCGTGCTTCAAAATAGCCACATTATTGCAATATTACGCAATGCATTGTAAGAATAATTGAAATGTTATTGTCTTAAGTCAAAAGAAAGGGAAAGAAAGTGAGTCGAAATTGTCTTTCGCGGGAAAGAAATTGAGTCGTCATCACGAAAGGCGCGTCTTCTCTCTCTCTCTCTCTCTCTCTCTGAGACTGTAATAATGCTAACATTACGGTAGCCTACTAGTTTTAATTGATTTCTAAAATGTTCTGATGTACAGTTATAGAGATCAATTTAATATATGTGCGGGGTTTTTTAACAGTAACATGTTGAACATGTTTAAAGACCGGGGTGGGTTTAAATAAGTTTGACTTCTTCCCACTCCGTTTCAAGCAATAGATCGATTTATGTTGTAAAGTTGATGAATTTATCTTTTCGTATTGATTTAATCAGAATGCTTCTTGATTGCCTTTTGTTATGTGTCATTATATTGCTGGAAATAAATTCATTCATTCATTCATTCATTCAACAAATATGCGCTCGTCAAATCATGCCTGATTTGATATGAAGCGTCCGTAACGGTCACGTCCGTAACGCATAATTACGTTGTTTAGAGCAAATAAGTGAAATGAATTGTCATTCATAGCGAGAATAGACATATTTTGGCTTTGTACATAAAGTTTCAAATTAATTGTAATAATAATTATTATACAATATAAACTTATTCTTTAAATCGTTACGGACGTGACACAGCACTGAAGTGTCGTGACTTCCTAAATATAGCCTTTATAAATTTAAAGGGCAATGCAGTTATAACAAAGTGGGTGTATTTATATCTCAGTCATGCTCCCATCTTTCTGCAAAATGCTTACTGTCAACATAAAGTATAAAAAAAGGAATCTTTGATCCTTCTTTTTAAAGCATGAAATATGTTTGTTTGAAAAAGCAATTAGTATCTGTGCACACACCTTATCTGAGGTGAATAAACACTAGGGTTGGGTACCGAAACTCGGTTCCAATAGGGAACCGGTTCCGACGTAAACGGTAGTAACCAGACCGAATAAGAACGAAACTTTCGGTGCCTGATTTCGGTGCCTGACGTTTTTTACCGCCCCCTATAAAACATCTCGCGGCACGAATGATCCAATAATAAAACATCTCCAGTTAACCAGCAGAGCATTCATTTAGTTCGTTTGTTAAATAAGAGATCTAGCGCTGAAATGTGTTTTTTAAATCAAGTGATCAAAGTGCTCGTTGCCGCTGCGATCAGTGGCGCGGATACAGTGTTTTCTCTTGGCTCGCGCACACACTTGGCTTCACTCGGACGCACGCTTCAATACGTTGCGGAGATCGATCTATTTATGAGGCGCCGTCTATATGATTATGTGCGCGGAGAGTTTGTGTGTGTGTGTGCTCGCGTCTCAGATGAGTATGTGCGCGGAGAGTTCCGCGCGTCTCGTGTGTGTAGAGTTTGCGTGTGTGTGCGTGAGCGACTTTAGAAATTGTGCATTTCATATGTATTAGTTTGAGCATTCAGTAGTATACATGTATGTGTGACTACCTAGTACATGTGTATGCAAGGGTTTCATATGTGCGTGAATGAAGTTTAATTTAAGCCCTAGACGGCGCCTCATATCTATTCGTTCTGGTGAAATCTCAAAATATAATGGACACAAAGTGTCCCTGCTTGATATACAACCACTGATGAGCATAATCGGTTTAAATAAATAAATAAATAAATAAATAAATGAAAAACTACGAATGCGGATTAGAACCCAAAACCTCTGACACGCTTGACTAAAGTTCAAGTTCAGCTGCCAGTGTTCCTCTTCGGGTAAGTCTAGTATTTTAATGCCAACTGCAAATCTTGAATATCAAGTATGAAGTATATCAATATCAAGTATATTTATATGGCTATACTGTGTGTTAAATATTTCTGCTCAGTGTCAGATATTTCTCTGTTTTGTAAAAGTCATAATATGAGAAGACAAAATTTTGATCTTAACTCAAGTGTTTTGTGCTACATCAGTAGCCTTTTAAAGGGCACAATTTTTCATTTAATCAGAAATCAGAAAATCTTTTTCAGAAAATCACACACACACACACACACACACACACACACACACACACACACACACACACACACACACACAGAGGTATTATTTTTTTGATAAAGTGTGTGCGGTTTAGTTTTCTTAAGTACCGTTTCAAGAACCGTTTAAGCACCGGAACCGTTTGAAAAATACCGAGTAGGTACTGGTATCGGATAAAACCTAACCAATACCCAACCCTAATAAACACAGAAATTTCCTTAAAATTTACATGACAGCACATCAATACAATAAAATACAGACCCAAATGGACAACTTAGAAAGGGTTTTGATATTTTGATAATAACTTTATTTTTTCATGGCAAGGTTGACATTTGCATGGAATCGCCCTTTTACTGTAAAATAGACTACTGCCACATCAAATAAGCTTTTGTTTGCCAATTTCTGCTCATATGTTATGGTACGTTTTGTCAAAAATAAAGTCATCAACTAAGATGTTATTATAGTGTTTGTTCCAATGTAGGCTATATTCAAACTAATGAATCCTTTTACGTATGATAAAATGTATACATTAGTTTTTACAAAGAAAGATTACACTTGAAATATTGTTAAAATTTTTATTGTTGCTGTAATTGTAACCTTTTTAATAAAATAGCTAAAACTATATTTACAAGGTAGATGTAAACAAAATCTTAAAAGGTCAACATAAGCCTATTTTTATTGTGTTTTATTAGTGACAAATTTGGGGAGAGGATACAAATTCCAAAACTTTCTGAAAATACAGTATGAGAATTAACTCCACAATTACTAGAAATGTTTACCTTGGATATTATACAATTTGCAAGCATACACAATTTGTGGAAAAATACACATTTTCTTCGAGATGTTTCGAGAACTGTGAACCAATTTTGTAGAATATATATATATATATATATATATATATATATATCTTTTGTCCTTGCATTCTTTCTTGTGGCTTAGTGACACACCTGAATGAAAGGCTCATTATGCAGCTCATTATGTGGGTCATTGTCTTCTCAGGTGTGAACCACATCATTATTCATGATCATTCATGCCCCCACGCATATTGCCTTTCCAGACAAAAAGTGTCCTATAAAATTTAAATCAATGTATTGTTTTATGTGAATGATTAGGCAGGATGATTTTCAGATCATTTTGAATCATTTGAATCATTTGAATCAATGATCATTTGATCATTTTGTGGCCTTATTTCAGAAACTTTCATTTTTAGTTTTTTCAATAACCATGCATGAACATTATTCTCTCAAAAATACAAACATGTACATACATGTTGCTTACACCCTGTTTGTGCTGAATAGAGTGTAATTACACCTTTGCCATTAATATTTTATAAGCAACTGAAAAAAGCACAAATGTCAGGGCATGTCAAAACATCTCAAGGACCCCAAAACACCTTCGACCCCAGAGGGTTAAATGATAAAACTGTCGAAAAACTGGCAGCCCAAAAAAAAGCCTGTAAAATTTAAACTAAAACATCCTAAATTAAATAAACTGAAAAATGTCCTAAATTATCGTGATCATACCTTCATTGTAAAAAAAAGAAATATTAAAAAAATGGTCAAATGACCAAACAAAAAACGTAAAATTAACGTAAAATATTCTAATTTAAATACCCCCCCCCCCCCCAAAAAACAGTTATTTCACAGGTATTTCCTGAATTATTACGATCAAATACCTTCATTGTAAAAAAAAAAAAATCTTAAAAAAAGGGTCAAATGACAAACAAAAAACATAAAATTAAAGTAAAAAATGCTAATTTAAATAAAGTGCAAAAAACTTTAACAGAAATTTGATGTCACCATGATGGAGATCAGTGTTTGCTTTAGATGGGCTCATGACCCTTGAAATTTTAACATTAGTTTTTCCCTGGCTGCTTTAACTGTGTTTTTGATACACATTTTATAGTAAAGAAAATCTCATCAGATGATGTTAGTCACTTATTGGTAATGTTATAGTCATCATATGGTGACCTTATTCACTGATATGACTTTGAGTCAAATCTCTGAATATATTAGCTGAGGTTACATAATATTTATTATGTATATAGAGAATTTAATTTTATATAGAGTATGATTAACATCACAATTTTTCACATGACTCTTATGATATTGTGGCATCAGTATTAATTATGACAATGTGATAGCCTGAAATTAAAATATCAAAATATATAATATATATATATATATATATATATATATATATTACATACAGAGAATGTTTTGAGCGGGGTTTTGAGTATAGAGACGTCAAGAATCAACATATGAATCTCAACAATGGAGACGATCAACAAAGCTTTTTTGTGACTTTAGTAGCTTGTTTTGTGACGAGTTCAGAGTTGATCTGAATTTTTTTCATTGTCACCATAGTTGCGATTCATATGCTGATTCTTAATGTCTGTGTGAGTCTATATGATCCTGTCAAAACATTTTCTGTATAATGACTTCATAAAATATTTCAGAGTATCACAGGATTGCAGGATTTTCTGCAGCAGTATTGGCATGCAAAAGGTAATTGTTTGCGTCAGCGTCTGCAAACTCGAACATGTGTAAATACCGATCTTTTATACAGCAAGTATTAGAATATGATTGGATAGATGTGAAGGTAATGAGTGACATAGTAATTGAGTCTTCCTGGCAGAATTTATGCTAAAGCTTTCAATGGGCTTTATGCACAGCTGCACTACTTCCTGAACTTCAGCCAGCTCTTTGTTTCCTGTCTGCCATTATTGGACAAACTGATTAATCCAGGTGTGCCTGACCTCAGTAACAATAATCAGACACACCTGGATTAATCAGTTTGTCCAATAATGGCAGACAGGAAACAAAGAGCTGGCTGAAGTTCAGGAAGTAGTGCAGCTGTGCATAAAGCCCATTCTGTTAAAATGTTTAAAGAAGATATCTGTAAAAGTCTGTTGCCATTCATTTTACGTTTTTTGTATGGCAGCCATTGCTGACAGTCATTTGACCGTTTTTTATGTTTTGTTTTGTTTTTACAGTGAAGGTGTTTGATCATAATAATTCAGGAAATAGCTGTAAAATAACATTGTTTTTCTGTAAAACATCTAAGGAGAATTTATGCAAAAGTTTTTTGCACTTTATTTAAATCAGGATATTTTACTTTATTTTTACGGTTTTTGTTTGGCAGCCACGGTAGCTAACAGTCATTGACTGTTTTTTAAAGAGTACATTTTTTACAGTGGTCTGTATTTATGGTAAAAAGGCTGAAATTGTGTAGGCCTACCATTGATGTATTTATAGCTGGTGGTCTAAAATGTGTTTAATTCATGGATATTGATGCCGACTTTTTCGTATTTGTTGGCCTAGGTGAATTTCCTTTTTGTTTTATGTAGTAGGCTTAATATTATTCAAAGCTCTGCCATCTGTATTTGCTAAGCTTTTAGTTTCATAGTTGTAGTAGCGACAGGTTTGTTTACAGTGAGTCCAACAAAAAAGTGAATGGGCCCCATGTTTTTCTGCAACCCCAGTTCCAGAAAAGTTGGGACATTTTGTAAAATGCAATAAAATCAAGAATATGTAATTTGTTAATTATCTTGATCTTTATTTAACTGGCAAATGTACAAAGAAAATATCTCCTATGTTTTCACTGACCAACTTAATTGTATTTTGCAAATATTAACAAATTTTGATTTTGATGGCTGCAACACACTACAAAAAATGTTGGGACAGAGGCATGTTTACCACTGTCACATCACATTTCCTTTTAATTACACTTTTATTCATTTTGGAATTGAGGATACTCAAACATTTTTACACAATCTCGCTTGAAGACAGCTGCTCAACAGTCCGTGGTCATCGTTGTCTGATTCTCCTTTTTATTATGGACCAAACATTTTCAATAAGAGGCAGATCTGGACTGCAGGCAGGCAGTCAGGTACATCCACTCTATGGTGCAGAGTGTCTCGAAACCACTCTGTGTCACAGTGTCTGGTTTGTGTATTCCTGGTCTCCACTAGAGGTCCTCTTCCCCACGGTGTCATCCACATATTGAACTGCATTCCCCACAATTCCTTGTCTGCACTCATCACTATTAATTGTGCCCAGCTGTTCCCCATCATGATTGTTAGTTCTGTGTGTATTTATACCCTGTCTGTTTCAGTGTTTGTTACGGAGTCCTTGTTGAATGTCACGTCACTTCTGTAGTCTCTTGCTTGCCTGTTCTTGTTTGTGTTTCTTGTTTATGGACTGTTTATTTGGATTTTGACCCCTGCCTGGATGACTACGATTTTGGATTACATTTAAATAAACATACTGCTATTGGATCTTCCTGATTCCCGTGTGTGTTCGTGACAGAAGGACTCCGTCACACCTAGATCCAGCGGTATGTGTTCCAACTTCTCCTCCCCAGCCCCCGAACGGGAGAGGAGAGATATGTTTGAAGGAACCCGCCTAGTCATCTTTCGTGGGACCCGGGGAGGTCGCAGAGGAGGTGGGCGAGTGGAAGTCCAACACCACTCTTCACCATGGCCCCCCTTCGATCCTGAGCAGGTGAGAGGCAGATCTGAGCCACCATCTCGCCGTCACGGACGGAGAAGGGGGAAGAAACTCACGTCGGCCCAGCCAGAGACTGTTCACATCACATCTGCCCAGCCAGAGACAGCTCACGTCACGTCTGCCCAGCCAGAGACTGTTCACGAGCCTATGTCTTCGGACAAGATGGCCGCCGCCGAGCCTGTTCACGTCACGCCTACCGAGCCTGTGTCTTCGGACAAGATGGCCGCCGCCGAGCCTGTTCACGTCACGCCTGCCGAACCTGTGTCTTCGGACAAGATGGCCGTCGCCGAGCCTGTTCACGTCACACCTGCCGAGCCTGTGTCTTCGGACAAGATGGCCACCACCGAGCCTGTTCACGTCACGCCTGCTGAGCCTGTGTCTTCGGACAAGAGGGCCGCCGCCGAGAGTGTTCAGGTCACGTTTGCCGAGCCTGTGTCCCCTGACAAGATGGCCGCTGTCGAGCCTGTGTCTGTTCCTGAGCCGGTGGTGTCTGTTCCTGAGCCGGTGGTGTCTGTTCCTGTTCCTGAGCCGGTGGTGTCGGTTCCTGTTCCTGAGCCGGTGGTGTCTGTTCCTGTTCCTGAGCCGGTGGTGTCTGTTCCTGTTCCTGAGCCGGTGGTGTCTGTTTCTGTTCCTGAGCCGGTGGTGTCTGTTTCTGTTCCTGAGCCGGTGGTGTCTGTTTCTGTTCCTGAGCCGGTGGTGTCTGTTCCTGTTCCTGAGCCGGAGCCAGTGGTGTCTGTTCCTGAGCCGGAGCCAGTGGTGTCTGTTCCTGAGCCGGAGCCAGTGGTGTCTGTTCCTGAGCCGGAGCCAGTGTCTGTTCCTGAGCCGGAGCCAGTGTCTGTTCCTGAGCCGGAGCCAGTGTCTGTTCCTGAGCCGGAGCCAGTGTCTGTTCCTGAGCCGGAGCCAGTGTCTGTTCCTGAGCCGGAGCCAGTGTCTGTTCCTGAGCCGGAGCCAGTGTCTGTTCCTGAGCCGGAGCCAGTGTCTGTTCCTGAGCCGGAGCCAGTGTCTGTTCCTGAGCCGGAGCCAGTGTCTGTTCCTGAGCCGGAGCCAGTGTCTGTTCCTGAGCCGGAGCCAGTGTCTGTTCCTGAGCCGGAGCCAGGGTCTGTTCCTGAGCCGGAGCCAGGGTCTGTTCCTGAGCCGGAGCCAGTGTCTGTTCCTGAGCCGGAGCCAGTGTCTGTTCCTGAGCCGGAGCCAGTGTCTGTTCCTGAGCCGGAGCCAGTGTCTGTTCCTGAGCCGGAGCCAGTGTCTGTTCCTGAGCCGGAGCCAGTGTCTGTTCCTGAGCCGGAGCCAGTGTCTGTTCCTGAGCCGGAGCCAGTGTCTGTTCCTGAGCCGGAGCCAGTGTCTGTTCCTGAGCCGGAGCCAGTGTCTGTTCCTGAGCCGGAGCCAGTGTCTGTTCCTGAGCCGGAGCCAGTGTCTGTTCCTGAGCCGGAGCCAGTGTCTGTTCCTGAGCCGGAGCCAGTGTCTGTTCCTGAGCCGGAGCCAGTGTCTGTTCCTGAGCCGGAGCCAGTGTCTGTTCCTGAGCCGGAGCCAGTGTCTGTTCCTGAGCCGGAGCCAGTGTCTGTTCCTGAGCCGGAGCCAGTGTCTGTTCCTGAGCCGGAGCCAGTGTCTGTTCCTGAGCCGGAGCCAGTGTCTGTTCCTGAGCCGGAGCCAGTGTCTGTTCCTGAGCCGGAGCCAGTGTCTGTTCCTGAGCCGGAGCCAGTGTCTGTTCCTGAGCCGGAGCCAGTGTCTGTTCCTGAGCCGGAGCCAGTGTCTGTTCCTGTGCCTGTTCCTGAGCCGGAGCCAGTGTCTGTTCCTGTGCCTGTCCCTGAGCCGGAGCCAGTGTCTGTTCCTGTGCCTGTCCCTGAGCCGGTGTCTGTGTCTGTGTCTGTGTCTGTGTCTTGGTCTGTGTCTTGGTCTGTGTCTGTGTCTGTGTCTGTGTCTGTGTCTTGGTCTGTGTCTGTTCCTGAGCCTGAGCCGGTGGTGCCAGTTCCAGTAGTTCCAGTGCCTGAGCCGGTGGTGCCAGTTCCAGTAGTTCCAGTGCCTGAGCCGGTGGTGCCAGTTCCAGTAGTTCCAGTGCCTGAGCCGGTGGTGCCAGTTCCAGTAGTTCCAGTGCCTGAGCCGGTGGTGCCAGTTCCAGTAGTTCCAGTGCCTGAGCCGGTGGTGCCAGTTCCAGTAGTTCCAGTGCCTGAGCCGGTGGTGCCAGTTCCAGTAGTTCCAGTGCCTGAGCCGGTGGTGCCAGTTCCAGTAGTTCCAGTGCCTGAGCCGGTGGTGCCAGTTCCAGTAGTTCCAGTGCCTGAGCCGGTGGTGCCAGTTCCAGTAGTTCCAGTGCCTGAGCCGGTGGTGCCAGTTCCAGTAGTTCCAGTGCCTGAGCCGGTGGTGCCAGTTCCAGTAGTTCCAGTGCCTGAGCCGGTGGTGCCAGTTCCAGTAGTTCCAGTGCCTGAGCCGGTGGTGCCAGTTCCAGTAGTTCCAGTGCCTGAGCCGGTGGTGCCAGTTCCAGTAGTTCCAGTGCCTGAGCCGGTGGTGCCAGTTCCAGTAGTTCCAGTGCCTGAGCCGGTGGTGCCAGTTCCAGTAGTTCCAGTGCCTGAGCCGGTGGTGCCAGTTCCAGTAGTTCCAGTGCCTGAGCCGGTGGTGCCAGTTCCAGTAGTTCCAGTGCCTGAGCCGGTGGTGCCAGTTCCAGTAGTTCCAGTGCCTGAGCCGGTGGTGCCAGTTCCAGTAGTTCCAGTGCCTGAGCCGGTGGTGCCAGTTCCAGTAGTTCCAGTGCCTGAGCCGGTGGTGCCAGTTCCAGTGCCTGAGCGGGTGGTACCAGTTCCAGTGCCAGTTCCAGTGCCTGAGCCGTTGGTGCCAGTTCCAGTTCCTGAGCCATTGGTGTCTGTTCCAGTTCCTGCGCCGTGGCCGACCGAGGGGTCTTCACCAACCTGGCCGCCCGAGGGGTCTTCACCGCCGTGGCCGCCCGAGGGACAGTCTCCGCTCTGGCCGCCCGAGGGAGAGTCTCCGCCCTGGCCGCCCGAGGGAGAGTCTCCGCCCTGGTCGCCCGAGGGACAGTCTCCGCCCTGGCCGCCCGAGGGACAGTCTCCGCCCTGGCCGCCCGAGGGAGAGTCTCCGCCCTGGCCGCCCGAGGGGTCTTCACCGCCGTGGCCGCCCGAGGGACAGTCTCCGCCCTGGCCGCCCGAGGGAGAGTCTCCGCCCTGGCCGCCCGAGGCAGAGTCTCCGCCCTGGCCGCCAGATGAACTGTCGTCTTCGCCCTGGCCGCCAGATGAACTGTCGTCTTCGCCCTGGCCGCCAGATGAACTGTCGTCTTCGCCCTGGCCGCCAGATGAACTGTCACTCCCTGTTCCCGTTTCCCTCCATGGACCTGGCCCCCCATCCCTCCCCCTGATCCTCCACCGGTCCACCTCCCGCCTGGACTCTTGTTTTGTTTTTTTTTGTCTTGGAGCGTCTGGTAGCCGCTCCGTAGAGTGGGGGTTATGTCACAGTGTCTGGTTTGTGTATTCCTGGTCTCCACTAGAGGTCCTCTTCCCCACGGTGTCATCCACATATTGAACTGCATTCCCCACAATTCCTTGTCTGCACTCATCACTATTAATTGTGCCCAGCTGTTCCCCATCATGATTGTTAGTTCTGTGTGTATTTATACCCTGTCTGTTTCAGTGTTTGTTACGGAGTCCTTGTTGAATGTCACGTCACTTCTGTAGTCTCTTGCTTGCCTGTTCTTGTTTGTGTTTCTTGTTTATGGACTGTTTATTTGGATTTTGACCCCTGCCTGGATGACTACGATTTTGGATTACATTTAAATAAACATACTGCTATTGGATCTTCCTGATTCCCGTGTGTGTTCGTGACACTCTGTTGTTGCACGTGCAGAATGAGGCATGGCATTGTCTTGCTTCCCAGATTAAATGCCATCCTGATGGCAGTTTATGTCGCTGTAAAATCCAAATATATGCCTCCATGTCAATGGTACCACCACACATATGCAAGTCACAGATGCACCCCCATACCATGACAGATATTTGCTTTTGGACCTGTTGCTGATGAAAGTCTGGATGGTCCCTTTCATCTTTGGGACTGAGAACGAAATGTCTGTTTTTTGTTCCAAACACAAGCTGAAACATACACTCATCTGACCACAGCACACATTTCCACTGTCTTTTAGACCATCTGAGATGAGCTCAGGCCCAGAGAACTCAGCAGCATCTCTGCATTGAACAGATGTATAGTTCTCTCCTTGCATAACAGAGAATTGAGTTGCATTTCTTAATGCAGCGCCAGACTGAGTTCAGTGAAAACGGTTTTCCAAAGTACTCCTGAGCACATGTGGCTATATTTAAACAGTAGCGTGATGGTTTCTCATACAATGCCATCTGAGGGCTCAAAGGTCATGCATATTCAGCATTAGCTTTCCCTAATTGTACTGAGATTTCTCTGGATTCCCTGAATTTTTTCACAATATTATGTATGGTAGATGGTGAATGACATACATTCTTTTCAATCTTGCATTGAGAAATGTGATTTTTGAGTTGTTTGACAATTATCTCATGAAATTTGGCACAAAGTGATGAGCCATGACCCATCTTTGCTTGCAAAGACAGAGAAACTCCTTTTACACCCAATCACAATACCCTCACCTATTACCAGTTCACCTGCTAATTGTGGACAGTTTCAGAAGAGATTAACTTGGATATTCTATAATCTTTTTATTTATTTTGCCTCTGTCCCAACTTTTTTGTAGTGTTGTAGCCATCAAAATCAAAAATGTTTATATTTACAAAATACAATTATGTTGGTCATTTGGTCAAACACTGGAAAACGTCTCGGTTACGTATGTAACCCTCGTTCCCTGAAGGAGGGAACGGGAGACGTTACATCGACGTGACGACGTAACAACGTAATTGGGATCACTTCAGATAGATCATCATCTATCGCACCTCTGTTTTTCGCTGAGGAGCCGATATCGTAACGGCCGTACAGCGATGTTCAGCAACAGTGGCGAAGGGACATAATGTCTCCCGTTCCCTCCCTCAGGGAACGAGGGTTACATACTTAACCGAGACGTTCCCTTTCAGTCGCTCACGTTCGACGTTATGTCGACGTGACGACGTAATTGGGATCCCTATGGAAAACGCCAAGGTTGCTACCAGATCCAGTGCCCTACGCAAGACTCTCAGACCCCCAACTGACTGGGGTGGAAGGCCTGCGTAGAGGGAGTTCAAACTGCTGCTCCGTTAACCCACACAGTGGAACTCTTGGATAACACTGGGAAAGCGTGCCTTTCCAGGGGAGAGGGATGCTGCGGAAGCCACATCCTGCCCGAAGGGAGGTAATGTGGAGAATACACATATGGACTGGCCAGTGAGGGGCAGCACAACATATGTAGAGAAGAAGAAGAATTGAAGTGATAAGAATGTCACTGGGGTGGCTCCAGCCTGAGAATGGGGAGACTACACCGGACAGTGACGGCAGAGCAGACTCTGCCAAGGGAAAGACACAGGCTCACCGCAGGGAGCTGATCATGGAAGAATACACATATGGGATCGCTGCAGGGATCACAACATATGGAAGTCAGCCTAGTACAAGTTAAACAAGCATACGAGCACTAGGCCTGGCGTCTGACACTCCGCAACGTCTGACTGTCAAAGGGAACTCTACAGGGTTCGCCAAAGTGGGGAACTCGACTGGAGAAAAAAAGCGCATGTATCTGCTCCATGAGGAGGGGAGTGGCGCAGCAAGCCGACACTAGAGCGGCAACTTCGGTGTTACCGGCTGGTTGAAACGAGCACATGGAAAGAAACTGGCTCAACACGTAGACTATAAAACCTAGCGAACGTCTTAGGTGTCGCCCAGCCCGCAGTTCTACAGATAACTGTTAGCGAGGCACCGTGTGCCAGCATCCAGGAAGAAGCGACACTCCTAGTGGAGTGGGCTCTCAACCCTAGCGGGCAAGGCACGCCTTGGGCTTCATAAGCCAAGGCGATGGTATCCACTATCCAGTGGGCCATCCTCTGCTTGGAGACAGCCTTTCCCTTCTGCTGGCCTCCATAACAGACGAAGAGCTGGTCTGAGGTCCTGAGGCTTTGCTTTTTGTCCACATAAAGGCACAGAGCGCGAATGAGACAGAGAAAAGCCAGGGCTGGGTCTGCCTCCTCCGGTGGCAGCGCTTGCAGGTTCACCACCTGGTCCCGGAAGGGAGTGGTAGGAACCTTGGGCACGTATCCGGGCCGGGGTCTCAGGATCACGTGAGAGTTAGCCGGGCCGAATTCTAGGCACGATTTGTCGATCGTAAATGAATGCAGGTCCCCTACCCTCTTGATGGAGGCCAGGGGGGTTCAGGGACTAGTTCAAGCACTTGTTCAGGGAACCAGGTCCGGTTGGGCCAATACGGCGCAAATAACAAGACCTGCTCCTCGTCCTCCCTGACTTTGCACAGAGTCTGTGCAAGAAGGCTCACTGGGGGAAACGCATATTTGCATTGGCCCCAGGGCCAGCTGTGTGCCAGTGCGTCCGTGCCGAGGATGCTTAGAACAACTGGCAGTGGGACGTGTCCGGGGCAGCAAACAGATCTACCTGTGTGGTCCCGAAGTGCCTCCAAATCAGCTGGACCACCTAGGGATGGAGTCTCCTCTCTCCCGGTAGCACCTGCTGCTGTGAGAGCTCGTCGGCTGCATGGTTGAGCAGGCCCAGAATATGAATGGCACGAAGCGACCTCAGATGCTTCTGACTCCAAAGGAGGAGATGGTGGGCAAGTTGTGACATGCGGCGGGAGCGTAGACCACCCTGGCGGTTGATGTACGCAACGGCCGCAGTGCTGTCCGTATGGACCAGTACATGCTTGCCTAGTAGCAGCGTTTTGAAGCTGCCCAGCACAAGGTGTGCTGCTAACAACTCGAGGCAGTTGATGTGCCAATGCAGTTGAGGCCCCGTCCACAGACCGTGGCCTCCCAGCCGGTGGCAGAGGCATCCGTGGTGACCACAACATGCCTGGACACTTGTTTAGGGGAACGCCTGCCTGAAGAAATTAAGGGTCCGACGACGGGCTGAGAGTTTAGCGACAGTGCAGGCTGATAGAAACACAGCACGAACCGCGCTGCCACACCCATCTCGGGACTCGACCGTTGAGCCAGTGTTGAAGCGGCCTCATATGAAGCAATCTGAGTGGCGTCACCGCGGCTGCAGATGCCATATGCCTCAGGAGCCTCTGAAATAGTCTCAGTGGTACCGCTGTCCTGCGTCTGAGCGAGCTCACGCAGTCCAGCACTGACTGGATGCTGGCCTCCGTGAGGCTCTCTCAACTGCGCCAGAATGAGCCAGTCGTTGAGGTAGTAAGAATGCGAACACAACGCTCGCACATGTGAGCAATGGCTGCCTCCGCGACTTTCGTGAAGTCACGGGGCGACAGGGTCAGCCCGAAGGGTAAGACTTTGTACTGATATGCCCACCACTCGAACACAAAGCAAAGAAACGGTCTGTGTCGAGAAAGAATCGAGACATGTCAATCGCTGCAAACCAATCTTCGGGACGGATGCACTTGAAAATGTCCAAGATTGGCCGTAACCCACTGCCTTTCTTGGGTACAATGAAGTACGGGCTGTAGAAGCCGGTCTTCATATCAGCTGGAGGGACCGGCTCGATCGCGTCCTTCGCCAGTAGGGAGAACAAAAAGAAAAGGAAACAACAGATTCTCCGCCCTGCCCTCCACTGGGGGAAGGAGCAGCACATTCACCATCTCCTGAAGAGCAGTCTGATCCACCTCTGGGTCGCCCGTCTCAGGATCATTTGCACCTCCGCTTGCCAACTGGTTTGGCGGACTGGACGGGCGGGGTCGACTTCCTATGGCTGGCTCCATGCTGTGGCCTGGCTGGAGGCTGCTGCGGCAGCTTAAGGGGAGCGGAGGACGCTGCAGGAGTTCGACCTCGGCGACGAGCGGATGGAGGGTCTGCAGCCGGTGGACGGGTGGGGGCAGCAGCGGATGGCCTCCATCTGCTTCTGGGCAGCCGAGAACAGTTGGACCAAGCTCTCGACTGCGTCGCCGAATAACCCAACCTGGGAGAGGAGGGAGTCCAGGAACCGATATTTATCTGTCTCCCTCATGTCCGCCAGGTTGAGCCAAAGGTGGCATTCCTGGACCACCAAGGTGGACATCGCCTGACCAACAGAACGTGCAGTTTCCTTCATCGGTTGGTTGCCGATGGGCCTGGTGGACCTGCAGGAGCGCCATGGCATGGAGGGCGGAAGCAGCCTGTCCACAGGCACTGTAAACCTTCGCTGTTAGCCCAGTGGTGGAGGGTTCCACACAAGCCGAAACCTTCTCGGTGGCCCGGGAAAGCATAGACGCCCATTCTGGATCAGACTCGGACAACGTTATGCTCCCCCAAGGGGGTAACGCAGCCGAATCTTCATCTCCAGAGGACTGAAGCTCCCCCTCTGATGCTGCGACTGACATCTGGTCATCAGCTGGAGCCCCAAAGGAAACAACTGGTCATCCATGCGAAGGACCAGCACGCTCCTTTGAAGGCTCCACCAGCTGCTGCATTTGAGAGGCGTGAGAGGCCCACAGAGCTGGCTCGGCGGGGAAGCTCTCACAGTAAACATCAGATCACCCTGACTACACGCCGAAGTAGCTCTATTCTGGGGACCAGAATAGACACTAGAAGGGGCGAGGGGACTGCACCTCCTTTGAGGTAAGCGAGTCTCGATCTTAACGCAGCCATAGTCATGTTCCCACAGTGAGAACATGAAGTAGTCACAAAATCAGCCTCAGCGTGCTGAATGCCCAAACACGAGAGGCAGCTATTGTGGCTGTCTGCTGGCACCAGGGAACAAATGCATCCAGACACGCACAGGCTGAATGACATCCTGAAAAGGACGCAGTGTCATGCCTGTGTTGCTCTTATGTGAATGTAAAAACAAAAAAGAAGAAATACTCTCTGTGACTCTCACACAGTGCTGAGGCACCCAGGGAATGGCCGCTGTGTACTATGTACACTATGGGAAACGCCCACCGAATCGACACATTGCTCTTGCTGTGATAAAAGCAGTTGTTGAGCTTTGAGCTCTCTGCTTTTTGAGCTCACTCGCTGCTCGCACCGTCACACCAACAACCGAAACACAACCGAAACAAATATTCCCAAGAGAATACAAATATTCAATCGTCACAAGTTTCAAAACGTTATGGTGAGTATTGAGCACTGAAATTATTTATTTAGAATCGCAAGTTCATGCATTCATTGGTTTCATGATAATGTTTTCACGGTTTCCAAATTATTATCTGATGGTAGTCAATAGTTTTATTTTCCTCATGTCATATATGTCTAAAATACTGTTTGATTGGCTTCTGAGATGTTATGTGTGATGTTTGCGCCATGCGACTGCTGAACACAAAAATGGGCAAAAAATATATTGGTAGAAAATATATTTATGTAAATATATTATTTGTATATTTTGAAATATATGTGAAAATATTTGGAAATCATATCGGTAATCGTTACCATATGGGTTAGATTAAAGTTGACCTCAGCCTCTTTGGGGACTTATTGACTTTTAACCCCCTGAGGTCGGCAATCACGCCGGCGTGATCTGCTCGTTTTTTTTTATATCAGTGCAAAATACTCTGTTGATTTTGATTTTACATACTTGTATTGTACATCATTCAAAACTGTTAAATGTCTTCTTTTATTTGTGTACACTCATAATAAAAACAAAATGTTGTGTTTTTCGTAAAACAAAGAAAATAAACATGATGCGCGTTCTGCCGTCTCTCTCAATGTGAAACTCATTCTGAAAAGCGACAAAAAATGACCTGTAACTCAGCGAATGTTTGTCACACAGACTTGAAACGCATGTCTATACAACGCTTGGAATCTCTATTTTTAAAGTATGTAAATTATATAAAAAACAAATATTCTATTTTTAAGTAATCCATACGAAAGCAGCGGCATGTACAGTTTCTCAAACGCGTCCTCATTAAATTTAATTTGAACACGCCCACGCGCGCACGAGCGATTGACATGCAAATGATCCATGCGGAGAAACGCAGACCTGTAAACGCCCTCATCACCTCAAAACAAAGAAGCAGAGACTTCGTAACTTACTCCTCTCTGCTTTTCATCGAGTTTGGACGACTGTAAGCTGTGCTGTGCTGTGCTGTTTACCTTGAATTTACCTCGGATTTACCTCAGAAGAACGCGATTTGAAGATGAGAAGATTTTTAAGGTAAGACATGTTAAACTGGTCGTGCCAGATTAAAATGTATGTTATGAAATGAGTTTGGAGTAAAAACATGAACTAAGCCTAATGTCATATATGTACATGTATATATAGACAGAAACATGAAATGTGAAATGTGAACTAGAATGGTAGGCAACCTTTCAGTGCTTGTATACATGTTCAACACGAGGATGTTTTTATATTCTATAATAAAACACAGCATGGTAAAAGTAGGCTAGTGTATATATATACACTGCTCAAAAAAATTAAAGGAACACTTTGAAAACACATCAGATCTCAATGGGGAAAAATATCATGCTGGATATCTATACTAATATGGACTGGGTAATGTGTTATGAACGAAAGGATGCCACATCGTTTGATGGAAATGAAAATGATCAACCTACAGAGGATTGAATTCAAAGACACCCCGGAAATCTAAGTGAAAAAATTATGCAGCAGGCTTGTCAATTTTGCTGAAATTTCATTGCAGCAACTCAAAATGGTACTCAGTAGTTTGTATGGCCCCCACGTGCTTGTATGCATGCCTGACAACGTCGGGGCATGCTCCTAATGAGACGACGGATGGTGTCCTGGGGTATTTCCTCCCAGATCTGGACCAGCGCATCACTGAGCTCTTGGACAGTCTGAGGTGCAACCAGTTGATGTCAGATGGACCGAAACACAATGTCCCAGAGGTGTTCTATTGGATGTAGGTCAGGTGAGCGTGGTGGCCCTTCAATGGTATCATTCCTTCATCCTCCAGGAACTGCCTGCATGCTCTCGCCACATGAGGCCGGGCATTGTTGTGCACCAGGAGGAACCCAGGACCCACTGCACCAGCATAGGGTCTGACAATGGATGCAAGGATTTCATCCCGATACCTAATGGCAGTCAGGGTGCCATTGTCTAGCCTGCAGAAGTCTGTGCGTCCCTCCATGGATATGCCTCCCCAGACCATCACTGACCCACCACCAAACCGGTCATGCTGAACGATGTTACAGGCAGCATAACATTCTCCACGGCTTCTCCAGACCCTTTCCTGTCTGTCACGTGCTCAGGGTGAACCTGCTCTCATTTGTGAAAACCACAGGGCACCAGTGGCGGACCTGCCAATTCTGGTGTTCAATGGGAAATGCCAATCGAGCTCCCTGGTGCTGGGCAGTGAGCACAGGGCCCACTAGAGGACGTCGGGCCTTCAGGCCACCCTCATGAAGTCTGTTTCTGATTGTTTGGTCAGAGACATTCACACCAGTGGCCTGCTGGAGGTCATTTTGTAGGGCTCTGGCAGTGCTCATCATGTTCCTCCTTGCACAAAGGAGCAGATACCGGTCCTGCTGATGGGTTAAGGACCTTCTACGGCCCTGTCCAGCTCTCCTAGAGTAGCTGTCTGTCTTCCTGGAATCTCCTCCATGCTCTTGAGACTGTGCTGGGAGACACAGCAAACCTTCTGGCAATGGCACGTATTGATAAACCATCCTGAAGGAGCTGGACTGCCTGCGCAACCTCTGTAGGGTCCAGGTATCGCCTCATGCTACCAGTAGTGACACTGACCCTAGCCAAATGCAAAACTGGTGAAAAACAGTCCAAAAAGATGAGAATGGAAAAAATGTCAGTGGCCTCCACCTGTAAAACCATTCCTGTTTTGGGGGTTGTCTCACTGTTGCCCATCTAGTGCACCTGCTGTTAATTTCATTAACACTAAAGCAGCTGAAACTGATTACCAACCCCCTCTGTTACTTAACTGACCAGATCAATATCCCAGGAGTTTAACTGACTTGATGCTATTCTCTGATTAAAAAGTGTTCCCTTTATTTTTTTGAGCAGTGTATATATATATGTGTGTGTGTGTGTGTGTGTGTGTATTCTGTACATTTTAAAAAGCTATTTTAACCTGAAAAATCTAAAATGTATTCCCCAAATTGTGCAGCATAGTTTCTCTTGATATCAGCATGTTCACAGCTGTTTTGTTGTTGTTGTTGTTTTTAGAGGAACAAGATGCCACTGATAAGTCCTGCTGACTTCAACATTCACATAAGTCTCCATACATGAACATGCTAAAGTGAAAAATCAAACACCATGGAAATGAAAGGTATGTACTTAGTTTCAGGAATGGCACAAAGGTGTGTGACAGTTCAAGTCTCTGTCTTTAGTTCAGTGTGTTAAATAATGTGTTTTTTTGTCATTATGTTGTGTTGTAAATAAATCCAAACAATCAAAAAGCCATTCTTCTTTAAATCTCCTCATTCTTTGTGCAAGGTTGCTCAGAATGATAGGGCCTGATAGCTCCTAATAGGGCCATTAGGGATTGTCTTTGTCTTTCTCAGGTGTGAAAAGCTTACATATTAATGAGATGTCTACGCCTCTTGCATAAAGCTTTATCACACAAAACACGTCGTAAAAATTTTAAATCAATATATTGTCTTCTCTGAATGAGCAGTCAGGATGATTTTCACATAGTTTTGAAGCAAATATTCTAGGCTACGTGATACAATTTTCAAAAGTCTTATGAAGAAATAATCAGTATGGGTTTCATGAGCTTATTTCAGTGACAGTTTTTTTTTTTTTTTTTTTCACAAACCACGCATAAATGTTATTATCTCAAAACTACAAACTTTTATATACTTGCTGCTGATATATTATTGTAGCAGTGTTTGTGCTGAATACAGTGTAATCAGACTTTAGCCATGAAAATGTCATCTGTCAAATGTCAAATGTCAAAATGTCATGCATGTCAGAACACCTCCAGGGCCCAGAAAACACCTCAGACCCCAGAGGGTTAATATCAATCAAGCTCATGATTTTCTTATTCATCCATTCATCTTTTTATTGATCGTGTCAGTAACTTTAAGCAGTCCTGAAAAGCTGCATATTTACATAATGCAAAATAAACAATAAAGAAAAATCCATATCAACGGACACAAGTCTCATGCTCATTATATATTTAAGTAACTTCTGTTCTGTCACTTGCCATATGTGATGCAGGGGAACTTTGTCATTAATGTTAGTTTTTATTTTTATTTGCAGGTTTTTAACCTATTTTGTTTTATAAAGATTTCTTCACATCAAGACATCCTGTTATACAGAAGACTTCTTGAATGTATTCAGTTTTTTCTTATTTAAAATAAGGTATTTTTACCGAAAAGCCTGTGTTGGAATTGATTTGTTAATAAAGTGATGTGATAAAATGTCAACCCTGTTGTCTGTGTTCTGTATTTTGCTTGATGTATTTGTTTTTCATACATTTTTATATTTTGGAACAGTGAGAAACAAACAATTGCTACTGCAATTTAAAATATTTAATTGGACCAACAACACGGTTTGGTAAACTACATTTTTCCATTGGCTCAACATATTATTTCTGGTTGAGCCCATATTAACAGACTGTTGCAAAAATGTATAATGTTCAATTCACAGAAATTCAATTAGGCTAATTGAAAAATTTAGATGTGACTACTAGTCAGTAGAATTTTTTGAGTTGGATAGGTCTGAAACTTTTTAGAATGAATTGTCATTCTGAGTAATTTGAGTTTGGGTTGCACAACGCTTGAGACAAAACCATTACCCTTTTTACCTCATGAAGATGTCTGTCATTCAAGTGTGAAGAAAGACTTTTTTTTTAATTCATTTTCTTTGCCCTACCTGCTTGTGAGCACAGAGCGCCACTGCTAGGGCTGTCATACTGGATCAGAGCTCTACTGATTACTTCCACTTTGTCACCTTCATCAGGAAATGATTCTGGCGTACACTCACACCCTGGTTTCTCCACATCAATATGTGTGCTGTGAAAAAAAAATGTCGAAAGAAAATAAATAATAAAAAGGAGCACATGATACAACTTTACACTCTCTCTCCCTCTATTGCTTTTGAGCCATGTTTTCCAAAAGGAAAAATATATTTCTCAGTGGTTGCTTTTCCTATTCTCAGGAGACTCCTATATCTCTCATTTTAGTATTAACAATATTTCAGATGATTCTTCTAAAATAATATAAATAAAAGTAGACACAAATGAGACATGAGAAATATCTGAGAGAAAAGGAGTGAAAACTGAGAATGTGCTGGATGAAACATAGAACGTTTTTATTGTCTTGCTGTAATCTCTTTCAAGACTCCATTATAGGAATATTTTATTGCTCAAAGGTTGCTCTTTCTAAGCTCAGGAGACTTAGTTGTGATTCTCATATATCTCTCATTTTAGTTTCAACAATGTTTCAGATTTATGTCCTAAAATTCCATAGGAGAAAAAAATTTGACACAACTGAAACATGGGAAAGTTGTTGAGATCTCTTCTGAAACTTAGGAGACAAATACAGTATAAGACCACCGGAGTCTTTAGGTTAGGAGTAAAATTTTAGCACAGTGTGATGTTGCTGAGGTCTCTTCTATAACTTTAAAGAAGACCATTGTGAGAGTGTTAGAGTGTGAGAGTGTTAGAGTATAAGAAACAGGAGACTCAATCAAAAGTCTTCATTTGATGTAACCTAATTTCTTTCTAGGAGAAACATTTTAAATGTATAAGAGATCTCATTTCTGATTTTTCTTTCCTCTGGGTTGGCTTTTCCTTAGACTCTCTTTCACTTTTTCCTTCTGTCACCTTACCACTTTCTATGGTAAAAAAAAAAAATATATATATTTGTGTCTCAAAATGAAGGCAATCTCTGAGGCAAAGAGCATATGGTTGACCCTCTTTACAGGTTCATCAGATGCCAGTTAGTAGAGAGAGGACCGATGGTGGCGAATATTCCTTCCTTACAGAAAAACAGAGAAATCAGCAGACGTAAACTGAACACCGTTATCAATAACTATACTTCATGGTGGCTGAAGACTGATGACAGAAACGAAACCACAGAATTGTGTGACTTGACAGTTTTGTCCTTGAACTGTCACACGTGGCAGAACCGGACAGCATCATGAACCTGAGCATCCATTCCTGGCCACCAAGAGATCACAAAGGCATTGTTTGGTTCTCATCTCTCCCTGATGTACTTCTTGCACTGTAGAGACCAGCACAGATCGAAGAGAAGCAGGTGCAATCAACCGTGAGCCTCGGAAGATGATGTTGTCATTGACAGACGGTTCCAGTCGCAGTTTACAGTAGTGCAGCAACTCAACATCCAGGCCATTGGGTGAAAGATGCCAACCATTTGAAATATGTGTACAAAGTTTGGTTAGTGCAGGACAAGAACCACTTGCAGCATCAACATCAGTAGCAGAAAGAGAATTACAGGGAGCAGATATGCGATTTTGCACTTACAAATAAGTCAGATAGTGTAAATGATATGTATATTTGGTGTGCTGTCCAAGGAGATGGCTCCAATCTCTGTATTTGGCCCGAACCCAGAGTACTCACCCTGTATTCCTGGCTGTGGTAGGAACCAGCCAAGAGTGAGGAGTCAGGGTAGTGGAGGGATGCTGAAAAACTGTCAAGGAATGTATTTGAGTCGACTGTGTGTATGTATGTACTATGTATATATAGACCTCCTCTCATGCTGATAGGATAGATGTGTTAATTGCTGATGACATGTTGATTGGATAGATCATTTGAACATGCTTCTCTCAAACTTTGTTTATGAAATATAATTTCTCGAGTTCGCACTTACAAATAAGTCAGATGACTGGTATTTAAAATGCTATGCATATTTGGTGTGCTGTCCCAGGAGAGGGCTCCGAGCTCTGTGTTTGGCCAGAACCCAGAGTATTCCCCCAAAAAAGTAGCAAACCAATGCAGGACAGCAGCCAGAAAAGATGTTGATAACCTCCCAAAAATTGTGGAGCGCAAAGCTGATGGTGTGCAAATCGTACGGAGGGGGTTAATCGTTGGATCGGGAGGGCTTCTTGCATCATTGGACGGGACTTTGGTGGTCATGGCATCAGATGGGTGAGCCTCACTGGTAGTTGGCTGGGGATGGTCACACGTGAGCGAGCTCCTGTGGAAGCAGAGGTGATAGCATTGCGGCAGCAGTGAAGGCGAGGTTACACAGAGAAATGGAGCTCCCGTAGGAGCGGAGGAGATGACACTGCTACGGCAATGGAACCAAACTTGCATTTTAACTTGCTTTCCAACTATCCAATGATGCAGTTGGACAAAGAACTGAGCTCCTGCGGGAGCGGAAGAGATAACACTGCCGCGGCAGTAAAGAAACTTTGGATGGATTAACAGAGCTCCTGTGGTAGTGGAAACAAATTTGTTTTTCAAATTGCTTTCCAACTATCCTATTCCAAGTTGGACGTAGAACGGAACTCCTGCGGGAGCAGAGGGGACTTCATTGCTGCGGCAGTGCAGAAAAATTTACCAGAGAAACTGAGCTCCTGTGGGAGCGTGAGAAACATCACTGCTGCAGCAGTGGAGAAATTTTAGCCAGAAAACTGAGCTCCTGCGGGAGAATTAGGGAACATCACTGCTGCAACAGTGGATACATTTTAGTCAGAGAAACTGAGCTCCTGCGGGAGCATGAGGGAACATCACTGCTGCGGCCTGGGATACATTTTAGCCAGAAAAACTGAGCTCCTGCAGGAGCAGAAGGAACATCACTGCTGCGGCAGTTGATACATTTTGCCAGAGAATCTGAGCTCCTGTGGGAGCAGAAGGAACATCACTGCTGTGGCAATGGTTACATGTTTCCAGAGAAACTGAGCTCCTGCAGGAGCAGGAGGGAACATCACTGCTGCGGCAGTAGATACATTTTAGCCAGAGAAACTGAGCTCCTGCAGGAGCAGAGGGAACATCACTGCTGTGACAGTGGATACATTTTAGCTGGAAAAACTGAGCTCCTACGGGAGCATGGGGGAACAGTAGAGAAATTTTAGAAAGAGAAACTGAGCTCCTGCAGGAGCAGAGGGTACATCACTGCTGTGGCAGTGGGGAAATTTTAGCCAGGAAACTGAGGGAACATCACTGCTGTGGCAGTGGATACATTTTAGCCAGAGAACTGAGCTCCTGTGGGAGCAGAGGGAATATCACTCTGCTCCTGTCTTACTTTTCATTATGATGTAAGAGATGGTTTCGTCATCTAGCACTGATAAATCTGAGATTGTGGGATGGACTTTTGGATTAAAGCTGGACGTGATGGTGAGTTCTGAGCATCTGAGGAACATTGTGTCAAGTGTGTGGGCGGTATTAATGAAGTGGAAGCCTCAGCGGAGGTTAGAGATAAATTTGATTCTGTATTATTAAGTTATTGGTTGTCTGGGTGGGTGGGTTGAGTTATTTGGATACCTTTGAGCAGAGATGTATGTGAATTGGCTATTTCTGAGGAGGGTGAACTGAAAATGAGTTTGTGGAAAAATTGGATTCCGCATAGGTTTTGTGGAAAAATTGGATTCCGCATAGGTAACCGTTGATGGAGCTGGTTCGGAGTTTCCTGGTGCAGTTGAGAAAAGATATGAATGTGGTGATGATGAGCAGAGAAAAATCTTGAAAATTAAGAGATGTCTCATCGATCACAAGTTCAGTATGGTGTACCACAAGGCTCAGTACTAGGACCGTTGCTTTTCACTCTGTACATGCTACCCTTGGGAGATATCATTAGGAAGCATGGAATTAGTTTTCACTGTTATGCCGATGATACTATATTCTTCTATATTTCTTCACGCCCTGACGAAACTTACCAAGTCACAATATTAACGGAATGTATAGGTGATATAAAAAATTGGATGACTAGTAATTTCCTACTACTTAATTCTGAAAAAACAGAGATTCTAATTATTGGACAAAAAACTTTCTCACGTAATAATCTAGAATACTGTCTAACACTTGATGGCTGCTCTGTCAAGTCTTCGTCGTCGGTTAGGAACCTGGGTGTGCTCTTTGATACCAATCTTTCATTTGAAAGTTACATGTCTAGTATCTGTAAAACCGCATTTTTCCATCTTAAAAATATATCTAAATTACGTCATATGCTCTCATTGACAAAATGCGGAACAATTAGTCCATGCGTTCATGACATCAAGGCTAGATTAGTGTAATGCTATTATGGGTGGTTGCCCTGCACAGTTAATAAACAAATTACAGCTGGTCCAAAACGCAGCAGCTAGAGTTCTTACCAGAACCAGGAAGTATGACCATATTAGCCCAGTTCTGTCAACACTGCACTGGCTTCCTATAAAACATCGTATAAATTTTAAAATATTGCTGATTACTTACAAAGCACTAAATGGTTTATCTCCACAGTACTTGAGCGAGCTCTTAACGCATTATAGTCCTTCACGTCTATTGCAATCTCAAAATTCCGGCCAGTTGATAATACCTAGAATATCAAAATCAACTGCTGGCGGTAGATCCTTTTCCTATTTAGCACCAAAACTTTGGAACAGTCTTCCTAACATTGTCAGTTCAAAGCTAGACTAAAAACACATCTCTTTGACCTAGCATGCACATAACACATTATAGACTTTTATAATTCAATGTTAGGCTGCATAGATTAGGTCAGCAGGAACCGGGAACACTTCCCATAAATCCTGATGTACTCGTTACATCATAAGAAGAATGGCGTCTACGCTAATATTAGTCTCTCTGTTTATCCCGAGGTTTACCACAGTCCGCCGGATCCAGGCTGTATCCAGATGATGCGATGACAGCTCAGTCCTGAAATGTGAAGGCCTCCCTCCCCTCCCTTTACCTATCTACAGATAAAGCGTTGTCGGGATAATTCCGGTTCGCATGGCTACGTGGAATAAAAATTCTGTATTATTAATTTTAAGGCCAGACAAGTAGTATGTTGAGGGTTGATTTGTAGGGAAGGACTATACGCCTGCGCACATATAATCAAACGCGCATACCTATAGACTGAACTCGTAATACGCATGTGCATGCCATCAGCGTTCTCACTGGTTCGCGTTTTTGAAGTTTGCGCAGAAAGAACTTAAGAGTTTTCTGTTAAAACGGTGTCGTGTTAGTGGCCCCTAAGTTAATAACTAATGATCGTTGCGACGGAAGTGAATCAATCAAACTAACTTTAACTGTTGGAAACTACTGATGTTTTTCATTTTTCGTTTGATTGGACTTTATTTTTAACTGTTGGAAACTACTGGAAAAAAGAATGGCCATGTTCTGTGGTGCATTTTTGAGGTAAGATAACCTGCAAGTTTGTTTTTGATTTATTTAATTTAATTTGTTTAGATTGGCTATTGCTCATTTCGTTTGCGAGCGCTGTTTCGAGCAGCCTGAGCCTGCCTCAGTATTTCAAAAAAATGTACTCATTGTGGTTTAATAAATAAACATTAAACTGTCTGTGTGATATGCTTAAAGTGTTTTATATCTATGTTTTTTATTGTAGCCAAGTAAAGTATTAGCGTTGATTTGAGAGGCTAAATTGATCAAACATACTCGCTGTTGGCTCGGCTTGCTTGGTCGTCATTTTTTTTTTTTTTATGCTCCAAACATTTGTCTAAATTAACTTAATAAAGAAATGAAAAGAAAAGAAACATAACTAACAAAACTGACATTTTAATGGCTGCAAATAGGGTAGGCTGCCGCTGTGAAAAACAAAAAAAACAAAACGGGCTCGGGTTGGACTTGGGCTGATAATTCTGATGAGCTGTCGGACACGGGTCGGGCTAGGGCCTGAGCGTCTTGGGCCAGGGCCGGGCTCGGGCCTAGATTTGAGGCCCATGCAGGGCTCTAATGCCTAATTGAAAGATAATTGATTTGAGGTATTTTTGGAACGGAAAACGTGTAACAGGTTGATCTATGAAGAGAGGATTGGATGGAGATTTAGCCTGAGAGTTTCTGAATTGAAGGTAAGATAGAATGAAATGGTACGGCTGAATAGGTTACAGGAGGTTGAAGATGTACATTTGTGGAAGTGGCCTTTTTTAGCTTAGTCTGTCTTACTTTGTTTGATAAAATAGGAAATAGATTCGCTGTCAAGCACTGATAAATCTGTGACGGTAGGGTGGATTTTAGGGTTGAATTTGGAAGTAATGCAGAGTTCTGAGCATCCGAGAAAGCCAAAAAAGCTAAAATAAACATAATGTCATTAAAGCTCCAATATGTAAAAATTTTTGACCACAAGAGGGCGCAGTTTCCAACAATAACAAAGGCGAAGCTTGATGACGCTATGAAGGAGGTGACGATGGGAGATGTCGTTTTTAATGCGTTTTCACCATCTAGCGATGTATCTAAATGGAATTAATGAATCATGATCACGGATGAGGTAATTTATTAGTTTTTGTATTACCTGTATGTCTGATCGTATTATTTTATGTCATCATAATTAATGAACTGCAAGGAACGTGAAATGTTATGCTATATTATCCCGTTACAACTTACAGCTATTTGTCAAATGATTTGTTGGGTTAATGTTGTGCAGTTTTACGTGTTTATGGTTAATGCCGTGTTGTTTAACATGTTCAAACCAATCGTTCTAAAGTAGGCCTATATTTGAACGAACATTTGCAAGTAATGACTAAATATATTCGTAATATATTTCATATTTTCATATCTATTAAAATCATCTTTACTGTAACTATTACGTTACTTGTACAATAAAAAAAATAATTGATTTGCTTACCTGTCTATCAATACACTCGCGAGAGCAGAGTCTCTGTCAAGTCCAAGATTGTCGCCCAGCTCTCTCCATCTCGAAAACGCCTGGCCGATATTTATCCGGGTTTTATTCCTCAGTTTGTCACACAGTCTGCGTGTATCCGAATATGGACGCTTTCGTTTTGTTGGCACTTCAATACTCGCCAAAGAGTAATCGTGATCCATAACAACGATAACCATACAGTCTATGGCTATAACGCTATAACCACCACTTCCGAATTTGATCATGTGATATTCCGGTGTGGTGGAATATCACATGGTCCACACCGAAAAGGATAGTGCGGACATTGCGTCACTGAGAGGCGACATTTCTTTTCCGGGACGGACAGTTATTTAAAATCGGAATTTCTCTGAAATAAAAAATCTTTGGAGACTTTTGAGATATTGTAAGTACACAACTGGAGGAAATATATCACACTGTGCAAGTTATTTTCGGAATTTTTTTTTACAAAATTGTTACATATTGGACCTTTAAGTACTGGTGGAATTGATGAGTCTTCATGGAATGGTATTCTAATCACAGTTAGGATAAATTGTACACACGCTGGTATCCAGATAAGACGTCTTAAGAATGGCTTCAGAGCAGAGTGAGAACGGCCTTTATTATTGCACTGGACGGCTGCTTCATTGTCGCAATGAGCTAGAATACTGTTGGCCATCCATTTTTTCCCCCACAAAAAGGTTGCAACAACAAGAGGGTAAAGCTTGAACAGCGCTGAGGACTGTGGTGTGTCTGAAAGCTGGGAGGGCCATGAAGACGTGAACCAGCGACCTTGATAGGATCCTTGATAGAAACCAGCAGAGGGGGCTCTGTCCATGAACAGTTGAATGTCGACTGGGAGGGAAAAGAGGCTGTTGTAGGAAAAGGACCCGTTCCTCTAATTTAGGAAGGTAATCCATAAACCAAGCTCATCTCGGCATGCCTGAGTTGGGGGGGATTATGTCCTCTAACTTGTGGACAGAAGACACATTAAAAAGGATGGCCTTGTGGAATTATGTGCATCACAAGTTTAAGTGTCAGAGCAGGGATAGGAGTTCGCGTTTAGAACAATTTTGGCTGTCTACGAGGGTAGATGCAACGAGAATTATTCTATCGATTTTTTTCCTTGGGAAGAGAGGCCTGGAAATGTATGGAATCTAAGTTAACCCCTTACTGCACACCCAACATTTTGGCATAAATGACATACCCAAAATAAAAAGGTTGCTGCTCCAAATTCATTCTGAATAGACCCATAACCAACATATATTTAGAAAGCCAACATTTGAGAGTTATTGTTTAGTTGGACTCGGACTCGGCCCCTCTTGGACTTGGACTCGATTGGTTAAAGACTCGTACTCAACTCGAACCCAACACTACTGCATAAAAAATTCTTGCAGTCTATTTGGCGATTGCATTCAGTAAGGGGAAGTAGAGATAGAAGGGAGAATAGGTCGACATCTGCACCTGCGAGAATCTGCACTCAAATGTTTTGAGACACTGGGGGTGGATCCGAGCCAACGGTGTTCGGTGGGACAGGAAGCAGTAGCTACGTTTACATGGACACAATCGGAATGTAATCAATACGATTGATGAATCCGAACAAGGTGTTTACATGAATGATAAATAAAGTAATCGGGTTGATGTGCGCGTTTATATGTCACAAGTTTCAAATCAGATCTGATGTTTTGACATGCGCACACTGCAAGAATATACAGAGTTTCCCGCTTTTCGCGCATAAATATTCTCCTCTATTGGTTCTTTATTTGTTTTAAAAAGCAGATGTAATATTAAATCGTCTCTGGTCATAATTTAGAGCATATTAACCATTTTGCCATGCTGCTTATTGATCACGCAGTAAAAATGCCCCTCCCCGCGGCCAAAACCAGACGCCTGTGGATGAGAATCCAAAACAAGGACTGGTGGGACATTGTCCTGCTTTACTTCACAGACGCGCGAGTGAAATGAGAATTTTAGAATGACGGGAAACTTATTAATATGACACTTTATTCAACAGGAAGAACAGCTCGTTCTGTGCGTCATACGTCATTACGCTATTTAACGTCATTGCACATGCGCAGTCCTTTCAGTTTCGGATTTCAATCCGATCAAATGTTTACATGTTCTCTCGATCGGATTACAAAAGGGATAAACCACCCCTTTCAATCCTATCGAAATTTCATTCGGATCGAGCTCAATCGGATCGATTAAGGTGTTTACATGAAGGTTTTTTAGTCCGATTGAGCCGTCAATCCGATTATAAGTGTCCATGTAAACGTGGCTAGTGTTGCGGTGAAAAGAGTGTACTGTGAATGTACTGAGAAGGAGAAGATAGTTAGTGGAGCGGCTAAGTGATATAATCGTTCAGTTTATGATACAAGCGTGAAAATTGGCATGAGCAGTCTCCATGGGTCACTTGACAAGAAAATTGTCCGAGCCACTTGAAATTTCAAGATGGCGGCCATTTTTCAAGATGGCCGACACCTTAGTGGAGCAGTTAAGTGATAGTGGTTTATTTGGTGATACAAGTATGAAAATTGGCATGAGCAGTCTCTGATGGTCACTAGACAATAAGCCACCCACAGCTACTTGAAATTTCAAGATGGCGGCCATTTTTCAAGATGGCCACCACCTTAGTGGAGCAATTAGGCTTAAGAAATCATTTAGTTGGTGATACAAGCATGAAAATTGCCATGAGCTGTCTCAAAGGGTCATTTGACAAGAAACCGCCCACAGCCACTTGAAATTTCAAGATGGCGGCCTTTTTTTTCAAGATTACCACCACTTAAATGGAGCAGTTAAGCGATATAATTGTTTAGTTAGTGACGTAAGCATGCAAATTGGTATGAGCAGTCTCTAAGTGTTGTTTGACAAGAAAACACTCTCAGCCACTTGAAATTTCTATTTTCAAGATGGCGACCCCTGGATCCTCAAAAGATCAATTTTCCGATAGAAATAATACATTTCTATCGGAAAATTGATCTTTTGAGGATCCAGGGGTCGCCATCTTGAAAATAGAAATTTTTTTTTTCATTAAGGACGATTTGGTGTCATTTTATTTTATATGTTTTAGATTATTCTAAAGAACAACTTTTAACGCATCAAAATACAGTTGTGTTGATTTGTTGATTATAGATAGATTACACAAGAGTGAATATCTGCACTACCAGGGCAGACTGGTGATATATCACTGCTGTTAAACTCAGAGTGGGGTTCAATATCAGCTAATTGTAAAGTTAGTATCCCAAATGCTGGATACGTGTGGGGACTGGATACGTGTGGGGACAGGCATTGAAGCGACATCCACAAATGCCGAGCCCATCCGACTGGGGATGGGTTAAAAAGGACGAAGAGTGGAAAGTCTTCTGGACTCCACTTCCACCAATTGCAGAGAGTTGTTGGGAGTTGACCAAATGTGGGTGCAACAAGGCATGTACTGGAAGGTGTAAGTGCTTCAGATATGGACTCAGTTGCACATGCCTATGTAGTTGCCCCTGCTAGAACCTATTTGCATGTTTCTTTTGCCAGTGTTAGTCCTCTATGTTTTCCGGTGTAGGCCTATGGCTCGGCTTCCCCTCGCCACATCGGCGCATCATGTTTTATTTTGTCACCAGACTATCACTGTGACATTTTCAGTTTAGTTCCTTAGTATTGTTTGAGATACTTTCTGTTTGTCATGGTTCCATGGCTGTGTCAGCCAGAGTCGCTGTTGCCTCTGGATCTGTTCTTATTGACATTCAGTATTAGTCATTGCTCAATTTTTTGTTTGGTGCACTGTCCGTTCAGCACCACAACTGTGCTAATTTATTAATCTTATTTTTGTTTCCCCACCTCTCAGTATTAATATGACATGTTTAATAACTGTTAGTTAAAAAAAAAAAAAAAAAAAAAAAACTCCCTTGTGACTGTTACCTTGTCGTGGTAAGGGAGCTTGTGTACCTCAATGAACCCTGAGAGCTATGCCGGTGGGAGGCAACTCCTGACAGGCTTTACCAAACTGGACAGGTCATGGGTGAGGAGTCAGACAATACACAGTCAAACTACCTCTCTTGACAGAGTCTTTTGAGGAACCCAATACATTTCTATGAGAAAATGTATCATTTAAAGATCCACATGGCGGGCGGCAGTAATCCTGAAAAATCTTGAAATTTTATGTTGCTGTGGGTGGTTTCTTGTCAAATGACCCTTTGAGACAGCTCATGGCAATTTTCATGCTTGTATCACCAACTAAATGATTTCTTAAGCCTAATTGCTCCACTAAGGTGGTGGCCATCTTGAAAAATGGCCGCCATCTTGAAATTTCAAGTGGGTGGCTTATTGTCTAGTGACCATCAGAGACTGCTCATGCCAATTTTCATGCTTGTATCACCAAATAAACCACTATATCACTTAACTGCTCCACTAAGGTGTCGGCCATCTTGAAAAATGGCCGCCATCTTGAAATTTCAAGTGGCTCGGACAATTTTCTTGTCAAGTGACCCATGGAGACTGCTCATGCCAATTTTCACGCTTGTATCATAAACTGAACGATTCTGCCAAACATAAGCACTTAACCGCTCCACTAAGTTAGGCAGCCTCACACTTGGATTGGTCCCTGGAGCTTGGTGAGGAACATAAATAGTGGCGCAAGAGGGAAATGGAGAATAAAAATTAAATGTATGAGCCTGTGTCATTAGCGGAGGCAGCCTAATGCCTGCTTCTGCTGCTGGAGCTGTAGGCCATGGGAAAGGGTAGGGGTAGAAGACAGTTGAGGGAAAATGCTAAATCACCTGAGCCTGCACCACTAGCAGGAGGGAGGCTGAGGTGAGGCCGGCAGGGATTGCTACCTACGGCACCACGACAGGAAGAGCCGCGATTAATGGCTGAGCAGAAGAGCGAGATGAGTGAGGTTTTTCAGCGGCAGAATGTGGGGTGTGGCCCAGGCTTTCTGAAGACCTGCCTCTGTGGCCCAATGCTCAAGGAGGGCCGGATCTTGTGCCGTTGAGGCTGGCTGATTGCAAGGAGACGTACAATTCATAAAGATGGGCTTTATTAATTCTCTGTGAGAACTGCACGTCTGAGTTGATCAGTGTTTGCCTCAATTCTAATACTGTCCACTTTTCAATTGGAGGTATTGTTGGAATGGCCGAAGTATAGGAAGGCATCTGGGCCAGAGCCCACATGCTGAAGCCTGGGGCATGGTGGCTGAACCAGGCGGAGAGGGAGTAATCCGGGGGATGGCGGGTTGTGGCGGAAGATCCAGGGAGAAGTGAGACTCGTCATCGGAGGAAAAGATTTCGATCTTGGACATGATAGCAATCAGGTGGGGCCAAATGCTAAAAAAATGTTGTGGGATAGAGGTAGGTTGTCAGTTTATATATATACCTCCTCTTGTGCTAATTATGTTGATTATCTGAACATGCTCCTCCCAAACTTTGTTAATAAAACATAATTTAAATTTCACAGACCTCATGCTGATCGGCACAGTTTAGCGTAATGTCCATCTTTTACACTTCGTGTAAAACGTCCTGTTGCAGTTGCAGCCAGGCAGTTTGCAGCATTAGCTAGGTGTGCTGCCGATCCAGAGTCAAAGCATGACTTCCTCTTCCCCATGTGAGAAGAATTAAGAGGTGCATGTGACGGTTCCCCCTTTATTCTGCGTTTTACTGTGTGCTGAACCGCTTGTACGGGGGTGGTAACTTGGCAAGAATTTGAAATGGATTTAGCCTGATTGGCAGCAAATTAAATTTGGCATGCCATCGTAACAGCTCTGTCCAGTATAAGATCAGTTTCTAGTAAAAGACTTTCATGTATTTGTGGGCTAAGCATATTCTCTGCTAACTGATCACGATTCATTTTGTCAGTGCTGACACCGAAATCACATGAAACAACAAGCTCTCGCAAAGCAACAATGTACTGTAAAACTCTCATGAGGCACCTGACAGCATTTACAGAAGGCGTGGCATTCAGCTACTATGTTAGCTTTTGGCACAAAGTCGGCTTTCAATGCATCCTCATACATTGTGTAAGGCGTGGGGTTTAACTGTCCGTGGATTAATCTCAAGAATGACGATGGACTTGAAATATTGACGGCTAACAACTTTTATTGAGCAGAGTGTCAGAACTGGGGAGCAGAGCAACACCACACTTATCTCCCGCACAAAAACTCGTTCACTCTTCCCCCAAAAACTCCTCCCCTCTCCTTTCCTCATCCTCTTTCTCTGAGGACTCCACACCAAAATAAAAGTCCTTAACAAAATATGTATAAATAGAATACAATGAATATTAAACAAAAGAAATGTCACATTAGTTACCCTGTGGGAAAAGAAACGTCCACGTTTTCAACATACAGAAAATAACAATGCCATTATTAAACCAGGCAAAGCAATGTGCAGATTATTGGTGCACTAAAACCAAAAGTTTCAATAAACACAATATGGTCCGTAGTCCAAGACATGCAAGGATTTCAGCAAAAGTTATAAAGCAAAGGATGGATAACCCTTTTTCTTTTCTTTTTTTTTTTTTTTTTTTTTTTTTACTTCACAACATAGTCTTTGAACTTTGCAGGCAATTTGACAGGCCTGCGACCTAACGGTCTAGAGTCTAGAACAGCCTGTGGAGCCACAGCAGTAGGGCAGCCCCCTTTTGAGGTTACAGTGTCCATATTATCAGACTGAGGGACATGAAACTGTCCAGTGTTTTGAGTTACGCTCAGTGGTGATTGTCCCACAAACAATGACCTAGTTGGATTGGGGACTTCTCCAGTAAAGACAACAGAAGGCAAGTTCTCTCGGACAGCAAGCATAGAAGAATTAGAAGTGCTAGGGGGTACTTCCTTTTCAACAGTCTGTGTAATGGGAGACGATGCATCTGATGCTGTATGCCCCAGCTTATATGTGGAAGACAGGTAGGGTTTAAGACGGTTATGATGTACCACTTTTGGTGTCTTTTCAGGAAAACCTTTTGGCTGAATAGCATACAGCACAGGATAACCATCGGCAGGCTGGACAGTTTGTGTTACAACGTAGGGTCCAGCGTGGGGCCAGTTTACATCGGGAATGAGCAGGATCATTCAGCCAAACCAAGTCTCCCACACTGTACGTGGTGAATTTGGCCTTTTTGTCATATTGAGCTTTTTGCTGTACATGAGCATGTTCCTGATTCTCCTGACGCAACTTGAATGCAAACTGCAGTTTCCTGTAGACCGACACTGCATGAAAAGAGGTGTATCCGGACCAGTATACTCCTGTATACACTGCTGAAATTCGGAAGAATCCAGGAGTATACTGGCCGGATAGCTCAAATTCCATGGGTCTGTATATATCCGTATACATCCAAAATGATACCAAATCGGATGTATGTTGTGGGCGTATACTTCCGTGCTACAGCCATTTGTTGCCATGGCAAGTAATCCCTCAAAGGTTTTTTCAAGAGAACATTTTCACACCTTTGTGCACCTTTTGGCCTTCCCCCCTATTGGTCCTTTTCTTTTAAAACCACTCCCATTACCCAGACCACTATTGGAGGACAGGACACATTGAAAACCCAGGAAAGTGATTTGATTGGTTACTTTTAGAACATAGCCCACCCTAGGCCTTATCGCACAGTGATTTGATTGGTTATAGGCCAGCTATGCAGATATTGCTCAGTATACACTAAACCCCCCCTTCCCCCAATTTTAATACATTCAAATATAATTTTAAAAACACACACAAAGAACAATGAGAAAGTCTGACATTTTTATTAAAGTAAATAAAACATTCCAAAGAGCATTATAAACAAGCATTAAAAAGGAATGGGGGAACAAAAATATTTGAAGGGATGAAAATGTAAAGGAACAAAAACAAATATAACATGAACATTCCAAAGAACATTATAAACATACATTAAATTGAATGGGGAAAAAGAAATGTGAACAAAGGTGTAAAGAAAAAAAAAAAAAAAAAAACGTGGAGATAAGCAACATGCACATCAAAAAGGAACAAATATACAAAGTATACAATATAAAACAAGATCAATAAGTAAGAAATATAGAAATTAAAGTGTATATAAAATATATGTAAATATTCATTTTTTCAAACTGCCATGATGCACTGGTGGTGTGACGTAGCGTGGGTCAGCCTCTAGTCTGGTTTGTAGTACCTGGCAGAGAGCAGATAACTCTGTGGTTCTGTTTGGTGGAGACCTCACCATCCACACTGGCCTTCCATCAACAATAGCATCTTCATCAGACATCAGTTCTATTGTTGCAGTCTTCCAGAGTTCCCTTTCTGTGTTGGTTTGTACAACACTGGACCTGGTCTCCAGCAACTGCAAAACATGACAGTAATGTAACCACTAAAACACAGAGAGGAGGACAGTTACATTCTGAAGAAAAAAAAAAAAAAAAAACTGCTTAACCAGTTTCTTAACTTACCCATCTCTTTCATTGACGGTTCTTTGCAGTGTTCTTCATAGTGTTTCTTTTTACTGGGCCTTTTCAGGCTGAGCCAAAGAATACTTCCTCCGCAAAGTCTCAAAATACGTCTTGGAACCTGTTGAATAAATCATAAATAAATGTAATGCCAATAAAACTAAGTAAAACAGAGGACATTAAAATGATTACAACATCTTTAAGATTACCTTTTGCACATTCAGGGTCAACGTCTGTAAAAGTTCTCCTTAATTCTTCGAAGAGATAAGTGGTCACAGCCAGGTTATGTGATGAATTTATTCTGGGGGAAAAAGTTGCAGGCATCATTAATGAAATTCAGTTTTGGTATTTCAAATCCATATAGTATTAGATTAAACTAACATTTACAGTATACAATACGCAGTCTTACCCGGTTTGTGGATCGTATTTGTGTGGGTTGTTCACTGAATTATGGAGGCACCTTACAGATTCCTGTAAAGTTTGAAATTAAAAAGTGTTTAAATGGATTTACAATCTGCAAGAACCACAAAACTGAATTTTTAGTTTGAATAAGTTGGCCATCACAGTAAACATAAGAGACAAAACATATCAGTTCATAAATCTTTAAGATGTCATGCAGCGCCTCTGATATCTTACCGGTTCGTGCCGCCTTCTGCCTATACAAGGCCACCAGTGCAGGTGTATGTTGGTCAAGCACAGCATAGAACTGGTTCCGTATGTTGACGTTTGTGATGCGTTGGAACTCAGCACAAAGCTACAAAAACAAACAAAAATAATTATATAAAAAGACTAATACTCGATTTGCAACAGAAAACACATTTGTGATGCAACATGTTCAGTTAAAATACATTGTTGAGCAACATGGTCACATGCAAAGTGATAGTTCTTACACACAGTGAATAGTGGCATTTGCTGTTCCATTTGAATGTGATACATATTAAAAATTTGGCATAGAAATATGTGTGAAGAGTGGCAGAAAAGAGAAGTGAGTCTGTTTTACCTGTGATTCAATCCGAAGAGCCGGCCATTTCCCCAAGAAGTCCTTTACCTGCACAGATAAAACAATCAATATGAAACCAGTCAAATTATGCAATCAACCTCTTTACAAATTAATGATACAAAATTTCAACTGAATGTAACTTACCGATAAAGTTGCTCTCTGGTGACAATGTGGGTCTGCACATGCACACAAAAACAGACAGCAAGATATTTAATTTTTAAGAGACGTTTGATTGATGCTAATGAATTAGGCTCCAAATAAAAGAAATGGTGAAAAATAGTTACAGCCTAAATTAACATTTGAGTCACCTTGATTTTGGGGATGCTCACTGCACTCCTTCCACTTAAACCTATAATAAAAAAAGACGTTTGTAAAGGTTTAATAAAAACTTGCATAGTTCATTCGGTAACTATTATGTCCATAACCTTAACTTTGTTTGAGTAAAAGTTAACATAACTGCTAACGTTAGCCACTAGCTCATTTGGGTGCATGTAGATAACATCACATTGAACTTGCCAGAGCAGGGCGCTTAACACAAACAGCAGCAACACAATCAAAAACAGAAGGACTATCGCTTGCTGAAAAGAGTTATTGACTAACGTTAACATTATTGCCCTGCCACGACATCAACAGTAGCTGCTAACGTTACACAGGATATTCTGTAACTAGCAGGCGGACTGACGGCAATCGCGCCCGCGGCACCGCGCTTGCAAATTAAAAATAGCCTCGTCTAACAGTCAAATATCACGTGTAATATGATATTCTTACAATATTACAACAAGCAAAGTAGTTTTGAAGTGTTTTGGTTTACTTACAAGTTGTTTCATTCTTGATACCACGTCGCTCGAGAGGGTAGCCATCTTGGATAGATTTTTCAGGTAACGTCAGCTGCAGGTCATGACGTCACATCACGTGATCGACAGTACACTTTAAAATAGTGAGTAAACCAGCGGTGTTCACTCAGAAATGCTGAGGCACACAAACATAAAAATACATATTTGTTCATAGACATTAATAGTTTAAAGGTGGATTAACTCAGAAAGAGATTTTAACTGTAGTGACCTCGGTCTTCAATTCAGTGGAGTAGAAAAGCTCAGGTTCCTTCTACCTTTTTAATAAATATCAAGTCACCTTTATTTATACAGTGCTTTTTACAATACAGATTGTTTCAAAGTAGCTTTACAGAGATAACAGGAAAATAATGCAAGAAAGTTTGTTTCCAGAAAAAAAATAGCTTCACAGTCCAGCTTAAGTCAGTTCAGTGGTGATTCATTTTGTTGTATAAATAAATAAATACATTTAAATGTGTGTATATATAGCCACTTTGGAGAAAACCGTGATGTCATTGTCCAGCTCAGTTCAGATCTCATATAATAGTGTCAACGCAGGCAGTTCAACAATATTATTGATCTGCCTGCGTTGACACTATTATATGAGATCTGTTGTCTGCAATTTGTAAAACTTCACAATAAAATTTTAGATATTCTGAAATGTTTGGTTCATTTTTCTTTATTTGTTCCATTAAATTTATTGCTGGGAAAAAAATAAATTGCGATTAATCGCATCCAAAATAAAAGTTTGTGTTTGCATAATATATGTTCGTGTACTGTGTATAATTATTTTGTATATATAAATACACACATATGCATGTATATATTTAAGATTTTTATCTATTTATATATATAAATTATTTATATTTATATATAATATAAATTATGTATAAATGTATATACAGTATACATGCAAATATTTCTTAAATACATGCATATGTGTGTATTTATACATACAAAATAATTATACACAGTACACACACACATATTATGCAAACACAAACTTTTATTTTGGATGCGATTAATTTTTTCCCAGCACTAATTAAATTCCTTTGTTTATTTCATTAAATATTCAGATGTTTTTGTGAACGTATATGTTCACACTGGGTGTTTATTTTGTCCTGATTTTATAAAAAATATTTGATTAAGAGACTTTTTTTCATGCAGTGGTTTTAAGGCCCTGACACAGGCGACGTGAGCCAACCCTAGAGTCAGCTTTAGTCATTGCTAGTTCTTTGACGTCGGTTTTGTGTTTCAGGGCCTTAAGAATTTATTTATTTTTCTGTACAAAAAGCTTGTTTGCTGTAGCCTAACCTAGTAGTCCAGAGATAATTCAATCCTGAAGTCCTCCCTGGCCACCCCTCCCTCTGAGAACAGCCAGCACTGTGTCAGTCATTAAAGGGCACCTATTATGCCCCTTTTTAGAAGATGTAATATTGGTCTTGGGTGTCCCCAGAATGTATTTGTGAAGTTTCAGCACAAAATACCCCACAGTTAATTTATTATAACCATTTGAAAATGTCATTTTTGGGGCCTGTTTTAAAAAGAGCTGTTTTGGCGTCTACCACTTTAAATGTAAATGAGCTGCATATCCCCGCCCTGCTGCTGGACCCAGATGATGAAGAGACTCCGGCACAGAATAAACACGAATGAGAATGGACTAAACGTCTCGGAATGGTTATTTGATACATTTATGTACTTACAAAGTTTTAATCGCGTCCCTTTTGCCATTATGGATGTGCAACACACACACACACACACATACGAACTGTGATAACGTTCGCGCAATTTTTTGAAACTACACACACACACACACACACACACACACACACACACACACACACACTACTGTGAAGTACAAACAATTTTTTTTATTTATTTCTTAAGGGGAGGGAGATAGACGTTTATATAGCCTACTGTCTATGGAGATAGAGCAGACCTTAATTTATTTACATTTGTTATTGCTGCAAAAAAAATGATACGTGACATAAAACTGTCTGACCTTGTTTGTTGAGACATCCTATGACGACGACAATAAATAGCAGACGCATTTGTTGTTGAACTGGCTGACATCGATTGACTATTTGCTCAAAAATCATAAAATACACTTACTTTTTCTGGAGGTGACGTTGGATCGCGAACAGTAGGCTCCAACTTTGACCCTCGTTAACAGTCAGTCAGAAAATGAATCTCGTATTTAGGACGTTTAAGTGGTGCCTTTTCTTCATAAATAAAATCCATCCGCTGCGTTTTCAGTGGCTCTGATGTCAGTGAAGACTAGTATGTCCATTCTTACATCCCACAACACACTTCTTAGGAGACATTACCGGCTGTCGTTGAAACAATGGAGGATGCAGATCACCGAGGGCGGGGTCTATGCCAAAACCAGATGTCAATCAAATCACGTCGGCGGGGCTTAGCTCATTTCTACGTCACAGTGAGGAAAATCTAGAACAGCTCGTTCTGAGACAGTGCTTATGATTTATTGAGATAGTAAAAAAACTACTGGGTGGATTTTTATCATTCTAGGGTGGTTTTGCTCACACACTGCCAACACACATTTATGTTCAAACACCATGTAAAAGTGAATTTTGCATAATAGGTGCCCTTTAACATATGAAAGGTCTTCACACCTAACAGTTGTCAGTCCTCTCACACCCAGCAGTGTTTCAGCTGTATATGTCCGTGAAATTTCACGGATTCCTGTAAATGTCCGCATATGTGAGGTTTCCGGGTTTATCTGGAAATATACTGTTCCATGTTACTCTGATCCGCTTTTTCCCACATACATCCGGCAAACATCAAATTACACAGGAGTTTACCATGCCCGTATTTTGCCGGATTTGAGTCTTTTCATGCAGTGCGACGTAGCATACTCTGCCGGGGTGCCGGCAGAGGCAGTAGAAGCTTCAGTAGGACAAGGAAAGAGTAAATGAACAGGCAGTCTGGCTTCACGTCCATGAACGAGGAAAAAAGGGGTGTATCCAGTACTGCTGTGCACACTGGTATTGTAAGAGAACTGGATTGACCTCAACATGGTATCCCATGGCTCTGTTTGCTGATACAGACATTTACTCAATTGGTCTTTCAGGGTGCGATTGAATCTTTCAATTAAACCATCTCCCTCAGGATGATAAGGAGAAGTCCTAGTTTTGGTGACACCCAACTTGGAACACAACTCCTTGATTAAATCTGCCTCAAACTGGCGGCCTTGATCTGTATGAAGGCATTCAGGAACACCATGCTCTGTGACGTACTGTTCAAAAATACAGTGTGCCACCGTTACAGCTCTTTGGTCCTTCATGGGGTACAAATTCCCGTACTTGGTGAAATAGTCTTGAAGAACAAGGACATATCTATGGCCTGATGGTGTCACCGGAAGCTCAGTAATGTCAGCTGCCACCTTTTCAAAAGGATGATTGGCATGAATAGTCTGTAAGGGAGCTACTCGATGTGGGACTGGCATAGATCTAGACTGGCATGAAACACACTGTTGGCAGTAGATCTCTATGTCTCTAGCCATATATGGCCAATAGAAATGCTCCCTGCCCCTTGCAAGTGTCTTTTTATAGCCAAGGTGACCTACAGTGGAATGACCATGTAAAAAATGTAATACCTGGGGGACAGCTTTACTGGGAATGACTACATGAAGAGAGGGTGACTCTTTTGGTTTGTTACAGGCAAAACGGTAGATTGTTCCATCCTGCAAATGCAGTCTATCAAACTGTCGCCAGTACACTTTGAGCTCTGTTGAACCTTTCTTTAGAACCCAGGCTGGGGGTCTCTTTTCTTCCTTCAACCATTCACTCACTGTCCTCAGTGTGACATCATCTTTCTGACACTGTGCAAGATCTACTGACAAATTCTGAGAAAGGTCTATGACAGCATGAGCGGTCAGAGGGGCGGTGTCTACAGAAGGTTCTGGTTTGTCTGACATTGCGGGAACAGAAGGAAGAGTATCACTGTGACTCGGGCGTCTAGATAGTGAATCTGCATTTGTGTGCTTTACACCATTCCTGTGTTTTATGACCCAATTGTACACGTCAAGCTCCAATACCCAACGTGCCCTACGTCCTGTTGGATCTCGATCAATAGGCATTGTCTTTAACCCTAACAAGGGGCGATGGTCTGTAACAATCACAAAGGGGCATCCTTGCAAGTAGTGTGAAAAATGTCGAACAGACCAAACAATAGCCCACCATTCTCTGTCAAAGGTGGACCAGTTACGCTCTGTTGTGCTTAGCACATGACTGGCATAGGCTACTACCTTTTCAACACCCTGTTGCTGTTGTGCAAGCACGGAGCCAATCGCATGGTGAGATGCGTCCGTATAGAGAATAAAAGACTTGCTGAAATCAGGGTAGGTGAGAATAGGAGGGGAGGATAGAACATGGCGAAAATACTGAAATGTGTCCTCACATTGTTCGCTCCATGTGAATTTGGTATGTTTCCTCGTCAGAATGTGTAAAGGGGCTGCCTTTTCCGCAAAGTCTCTGATAAACCGGTGATAGTATGAACAGAGGCCTATGAAAGCTCTAACTTCTGTAGGTGTAGTTGGACGAGGCCAATTCAGCACTTTCTCAGTCACTTTGGGGTCGGGTTGAATGCCATCCTGTGACACCACATGTCCTAGAAAGAGTACAGATTGCTTGAAAAGCTGACACTTTTGAGGATGGAGTTTGAGACTGGCCTGCCGCAATCTACCAAACACTTCAGCGAGATCGTGAATGTGATCTTTAAAGGTCTTACTGAAGACTATGATGTCATCGAGATAAACCAGAGTCTTAGACCAGTGGAGGCCACGGAGAACAAGCTCCATCAACCTCTGAAATGTTGGGGGGGCATTAGTAAGGCCCATTGGCATGACCTTAAACTGATAGAGGGAATCTCCTGTAGTAAAGGCATTTTTTTCTTTACTAGCATCATCCATTTGAGTCTGCCAATAGCCACTTGACAAATCTAGAGTGCTAAACAAGGTGGCTCCAGAAAGGGCATCTAAACTGTCATCCACACGTGGCAGTGGATGTGCATCTTTGATGGTTATTGAGTTCAAACGCCTGTAATCAATACAAAATCTGTAAGATCCATCCTTCTTACGAACAAGTATCACTGGGGAGGCCCATGGGCTATGGCTAGGCTCAATTAAGTCAGCATCAAGGAGTTTCTGTACTTGTCTTTGGATTTCTTCTCGTAGGACAGGAGATGTACGGTATGCTCTCTGACGCACAGGGGATGTGGAGGATGTGTGTATGCTATGCTTAATCAAATGCGTTCTACCTAGATCAGTAGAGGAAGTACTGAATACATCACAGTTCTCTTGTAGAAGGGAGTTAACTACTTCTAACTCATTGGGAGTAAGAGTGTCTGTACCTATGCGAACATCAGGTAATCGGCACGAAGGGCTTGGCAGGTTAACCTGAGCTACAAGACCGTCCACAGGCTTATAGAAATCAGAAGGCATGTCACGTACAGTATAGAACTGACCCAAATGGGTCTGTTTGGGCAACTCAATGTCTTGGTGTGTAGGATTAAGCAGATGAACTACTGTGAGCCCATTTTCGACATTAGAGAAGCTACGAGCAACAGCTAAATCTTTGTCAAAGGTCACATGTGGTTCCAAAATACCTTGAAAACCATGTAGCTGACTTCCTGTTTCTGAGGTACATGCTACCGAGGCAGGAACAACAATCTCTGTCAAAGGGGGGACTGAGACCTGTGAGAGGAGGAACACATTACAGCAAAAAGGCAGTGCTTGGGAGGAACTGAGAAGTGAAATTTTTTCATTCTTGAACAAAAAAACACCAGAGGCTGTGTCAATTGAAGCACCATGCATTTTGAAAAAGTCCCACCCAAGAAGAGCGTCCTGTCTAGAGTCTCTTACGACATACATGTTCATACTGAATATGTGTGTCCCCAGACGTAATGTGACAGATAATGAGCCTAAAATGTCTAGCTGTTGTCCTGTCAGTGTGTGTGCCACCTGGAAACTTTTCAGTAAGGGGCGATGTTTAAGTGCAGGGATGCGTTGACGTAAGGCCTCACTGATGAGTGACAAACCAGCGCCCGTGTCAAGGAAAATACTGACTTCTTGGTCCTCCACGAGGCCTTTTATGTAAGGTGTCCAGACTGTGGTGTCCACAGATGTGACTGCATTGTTGCTATGGGCCGCTGACAGTTGAACTGAAGATTGGCCCTCATCTCCAGCTACCACTCGTTTCCCGAATGCTGATGTTCGACAAAGTGTACATGGCGTGAATGGGGTCGTTGTGGACTTGGAGAGCGACGTCTGTGATACTGCTCATCCCTCCGTCGATCTCGGTTCTCACCTGGGCTGCTGTCATCCTTCAGGTGATGCCTGTAGCTGGGTTGAGAAGGCACTAAGTCATCGTATGCAGTATATCTGTGCTGAGGGCTAAAGTGGGTCTCTCTACTGTCGTATCATAAGGGTCTGTCATACCCTTGCTGCTGCTGATGATAACTTGGCCCAGGGCTCCCGTGTAGTCTGCGATGAGTGTTACTTGAACGTACAGGAGATCTTCCTCTGAAGTAGGGCTCATCAGATGCAGTGAAATGTTGATAACGAGAAGATGGCATATAGTGATTTTCTTTCACTCTGTCAAGTGAAGGTGATCTCTGACGATAGGAGAAGTGACGATCAGGAGGTGAGACAGCACTGGTGTGATGAGGCTTAGGCTGCGTCAACATAGTCACGACAGACTGAAGTTTGTCTACTTTCAGATGGAGGTCACTGAGCTGCGCTGCGAGCATATTGGCAGACTCAGTTGTGAGGCTGTGTACCTCAGCAGGTTGAGGTGCAGAGGATGTCGGCAGTGGAAAAGGCTCAGTGACTGTGGAACGTGCCCTCTCACACCGACCAGCCACTTTAATCGCATCCTCAAGTGTAGTTACACCAAACTCATACAGTTTAGTTTGCAGTGAAAGTTCAAGTCCAGCTATAAAGCGTCGCAAAATTTCACCTTTGATGGCAGATTCTCCATAATCCGGAAAAGCCTGGTGAACAAGGCGGGTCAATTCAGCAGCATACACTTCCAGTGGCTCGTTACTCCGACGCGGTCTGGCATTTAAGTATGTCTGAAAAGTTCTCAGTAGCTGTTTGTGGTCAAAAACTGCAGCAATTTTGTTACATGTACTGTCATAATCAGCTTTTATGTCATCCGACAAACTATCCCAGTAACTGAATGCAGCACCAGCCAATCTTGAGGGAAGTACTTTGGCAAGCTGAGGTTTGTCCATACCTGAGGTCTCACAGCATACTTGAAAACGACGAGCCCATTGAGAAAAGCTTTCGTTGCCATCCCCAGTGAAGTCTGGAGGTAAAACAGCTCTGAAGTGCACTTGTGGGGTTGATACATTGTCTTCAGCCATGTTCAAAAGAGTGATGCCAGTGCAATTGTACCAACCAGGCCAGTACCAGCAAAGTCTTATTTATAAAGATTGTCTGCAAGTTAGACTTATACTGTAACTTTTGCAGTGAGGATGAATATATATAAAAAAAAAAATAGATGAACAAATAAAATAAGTCTATTTTATAAGTCTTCTCCTTTTACTCTCGGCTATGTGCAGTTACCGAAGTCCGCCACAGGAGGGAGACGCACGCTCACGTTTCAGAAAAAGTGAGCGTCGTCAAATCCTGGCAATGAGCCAACTTCAAACCGTCGAGATGCAGGCGTCGTCTTTAACTCTTTTTTTTAAACCAAAATAAAACGAAATAAACAAATAACTACACATGAAAAGAAAACTCACACGATGGTGAAAACAATGAAGCTGCTCTAAAGTTATAAATATAGTCCGTCGGAATACAGTCCATGTAAATGTAAACGTTACACGTTAAGCAAAACGCGTCCATACCCGTTTAACAGCAACTTCCCCAAAGAGGCCAGAGACGATCACCGCTGCCACCAATAAATGTAAGGCGTGGGGTTTAACTGTCCGTGGATTAATCTCAAGAATGACGATGGACTTGAAATATTGATGGCTAACAACTTTTATTGAGCAGAGTGTCAGAACTGGGGAGCAGAGCAACACCACACTTATCTCCCGCACAAAAACTCGTTCACTCTTCCCCCAAAAACTCCTCCCCTCTCCTTTCCTCATCCTCTTTCTCTGAGGACTCCACACCAAAATAAAAGTCCTTAACAAAATATGTATAAATAGAATACAATGAATTTTAAACAAAAGAAATGTCACAATTGTATAAATATCTACAGCCATGTATTGAATGGCACAGCAGGCTCTCTGGGGTTAGGCAGGAAAAAACTTGGACAAGGTTCTTTAGCAACAGCCATCTTCGTGACCAACGATAGTGAAAGAAATGTCTAATCCTCATCAATTTGTTGTATCAGGAGTTAGTAAGCAGCAATAAAGCACACGAGACAGAAGTAGCAAACTTCATCCATCTTGTTTACTCATTACTTCTGTTCTCACACACATTACATCAGAACACAACACTTCCTTACACTCTTTCAAAATAGTAGTCACAGCACAATTCTACTTATGAACACAATACTCAGAGTATTATACTCCTCTCCTATGTTAGATCCACCTGTCATTTTTTATTCTCAAAACTTCCCAGGAAGTTGTGTACACCAAGGAATTACCAGTATTCCTAGCACAGCAGTGTACAGCACAGCATGAGCATTCCCTGAATACCTGAGGGATTATTTAGATGACTGCACCATCCCTGGGGTTGCCATGCCTGGGGGAGACACAAGGTTCAGGCCCAGCATACCACTGCAAAAGTGAGGAATAGCTTTTTACTTTTTGTTGCTCACTGGACAAGGTGTTCACATAAATTACATCTATTGCTTGATTTTACAACATAAAATAGCTATTTATAAATATATACATCTGTGGAACATACCAAGATGTTATATGATTTGATTTTAATATCATCTACTGTGAATTCATAGAAGAATTTCTATGAACAGTAGCTTTTTACTCAAAAAACAGAGAACCCTAAGCATGATCACAGTCTGTATGTTTTTGTATTCATTTATTTATGCAATAGAGGATTCTAGAACATACTACTTCAAATCAAAGTGTGTGAATGGGTTTAGGAACAGAGGAGAATAAGAGCTCTCTCTGGCCCTGTTTAAACCTGGTATTAAGATGCATTTTGGTCGATCAGATCACAAGCTTAATACATTTTGAGCTGGTCCACTTTCGACCACTTTCAGGGCTATTTTTATATTTCAGCTTATTTTGTCCATTAGATTGAAAGATCTGGAAAAAAACATACATTTACCCACCTTAAACCATTCCCTCGAAAAAATCAGACAGAAGTGGACAAAAGAGATTAATTAAAACCCTTTTTTAATGATCTGAAACGCAAGTATCAAGCGCGAAACGCAAGTAACTTTGTGGGTGGGTCTTGGGCGCTGTTGCTATTATACAGGCGGGATAAATTACTCTTGCGCCCGACGCAAATCTAAAATGGGTTGGTCTGAAGTAGCTTCATTATTCATAGGTGTGGTTTGGGCGTAACGTGAAATAAACCAATCAGAGCGACATCTCACATTCCCTTTAAGAGCAGGCACGCTTGTTCCATGGCGGATTGCTATTATAACGGCGGATTTGCCAGGCGCACGCCAGGAGCGGTTCACAACTGAGGAGACCAACGTTCTCGTCAGGGCCGTAAAACACAGAGAAGTGACATTGTATGGGGATGGGAGAAACCCACCCAAATTAGCTTTGGTTAAACAGGCGTATAAAAATTTGGGTAAAGGTGTAAGCTAGATTTTTGCCTATTTTTTTCACATCTTCATGGACACAACAATGATTTCCCTCATGTTTTAATATTTTTCCTTGTAATAATGTATGGTTTTCTAAAAATGAGAACTGTGTGTGTAGATGAGATAAGCAAAGTGCATGCAAGTTGTGCACACGCTACATTGATTATGGCCAAGCATGCGCCCTTAAAATAGCATATGAATAACATGCGCAACGTGCCACTGACTTTTGGCCCAATCCCAATTCTATTTTATACCCCTTCGCCTACCCCTAACCCTTCGCCTACCCCTTACCCTTGCCCCTTGAAACAGAGTGGCAAGGCGTAGGGGTGAAAATATTCCACTAAGAAATGGGACACCACTACTACACCGTTACACGTCATTATACGTCGTTGCTAGCGCCTACGTCACAGGAGATGCGCCAATGTTTATCACAAACTTCCAAGATGCCGTCTTGCGTGAGTTACAGCTATTTTTTTTTGCATTTTTCTTCTGAAGTTCGCAGAAAACAACGGAGATGACGATATCTTCGACGCCTAAAGCTGCGTTCACACCAAACGCGAATAGAGCGTCTGGCGCGAGTGATTTCAATGTTAAGCCTCATTCGCGCGTCCACTTCGCTTCAAACTTTTGCTTTTTACATGCGTCATATTCTTAACGAACTTTAGCGATTTTTTTGCAACCGTTTCTTTGAAGAACATGACCGTAAATATGAACACAAGATTGAATGTGACATAAAGAAAATGATTATTGGCAGTCATGTTGCCTCTGTAGCCGGTGTATGCAGGTACATTTCTCATACCCCTTCGTTTGAAGTGTGGTCCCGAAAAATCTTCGTTTCAAGGGCTATCTGGCCCTTCCCCTTACCCCTACCCCTCCAACCAAAAGAGAATCGAGACAACCCTACCCCTTCACGGGAACGCGCAAAACGGAGGGGTAGGGCCAAGGGGTAGGGGCAAGGGGTGATTTGGGATTGAGCCTTAGACTAGGTTTTTCCTGGTCAGTGGCGGAATTGTTTTCTAAACCTGCAAAAGAGCACCAGGGAACGTTTGCGCCAGAACACGCCTCCTCTTTGTGCTGAACCGCCCCCGGGAGCGCAAGTTAATTTCCTAATTTACCGACGTGCGTCGGTGGAGGGAAAAGTCCGCTGTGCGCGGGTGCAAAATAGGAATGATACATGCGTCGGTGTACAAAGTCAATTGTGCTGGGTGCAAGATAGGGCCCCAGGTGTAAACGGCTGTGTCTTCCTCATCTACGATCCGATCGACCAAAACTCATCTTAATAACAGGTGTAAACAGGGCCTCTGGGGGCTATTCCAGAAAGCAGGTTATGTGACCCGGGTATGTTTAAGGGTAAGTAAGCCGATAAGCGGGTTAGTTTCCTTCAGAGGTGCCCTACTGATGAGGCTCCAGTGGGCGTGACAGATTGGCACAGTATTATATATATATAGTTATATGGATTTATAAAGCGCTATTAAAACAAGGTCATGTTAATTTTATTATAATAAATAGCTACAGTATATAATTTCATCTCACACATCGTTGATCTACATTCAACGTTTTTTTTTTTGCAAAAGGACATTTTCTATGCGATGATGTATTTCTATAATAAAATATATATATGATGCGATATGATATGATATGATATATCTTACCTTTCAAGCAATGTGGAAGCAAAATGACTAAACAAAAAATAAACTTATACAGCCATGTTATCTTTGCAAGCACAGACTGTATTTAGTTAGTTTAATCAGTATTTATTTTTATTATATAATTAGCATCAAACAAACAATGTATTTATTATTCACAGTGGTTAAAGATTATTAAACGAAAATATTGAAAAATGATTGCACAACCACCAAATAGGGGGTGATATGCACAAGTGTGTAAATCAGCATAGAAAGAAGTAGTATGGTGTGTTTTTTCTCAGCGTCCGTTTCCATGATGACTTGTCGATTCGTCGCTCTGTTGAGAATATCTTGTGTGTTAACCATGAACATACTCTGAGTTGGATGAAGCAAGGTTTGGTTTAATCAACCAAGAGTTCAGGGTATGTTTGATGGTAAGATAACCTTGCTTTCTGGAATACACCCCTGATGTTCTTGTTCTTGATGGCCCTTGTCACCTTGTGATTACTAACTGAGGGGATTTGGCATAGATGAAGCTATAGCCAGGAAACGCGTCTCAAGCCTATTAGTGATCTAACATTGGATACTCTTATAGGTTACTCCTGTGGATCACGGCTGAACGCGTCTTCTCCACACTCACTTACAAACAAACATTTTTTCGCCTATCGTGCGTCTACTCTACACCCGTACCACTAAAAAGACGGATTATATCCAAGACTTCAGTCATAAATTAGTATTAATATTGATAGCATCACTGGTAGCGTCGTTGCTAACTTACTGTCCATCTGTTAAAATGGCGAATATATCAGATGTAAGTAGTCTACCTTTTGGTGCAGGTAAGGACACATTTGAGCTGCACGCACTGCAGTCTGAGCTGGAAGCTGTTGAGAAACAGATCCACGACCTTTTAGTGAGGCAAGCCGAGCTGATAGACCAGCGTTTAGCTCTTGAAACATCACGCGCAGATGCACACAAATCAGTGATTAACGTTACTAACCCGCTGACTCCGACCTCGTCTACTCCGTGCGTTTCTCAGCATCGGTCCCGAGCGCCGAGGTCGCGATCAGCCATGGTCTCGTTCACTCCGGCTCCAACACGCCACCACGAAGCCTGGATGTTTCCGCAGCGGAAGACGCGAGTCAGGTCTAGACCAAGACTCTCTCCGACCCTCCCGGTTTTCGAGATATCCACCCAAAACCGCTTCTCCCCTCTTCGCGAAACGGAACGTGATGCTGTGATCATCGGCGATTCCATCGTTCAGCACGTACACGCTACGTTAGGTTTTTAAGGTGCACAGTCACTGCTTTCCTGGTGCTCGTGTTTCTGAAATCGCTGCTCGCGTTCCCGAGATTCTGAACGGTGACGAGTGCGTCGGAACTGTGGTCCTGCACACGGGAGTGAACGACATCAGGCTGCGCCAGACGGAGGTTCTGAAGAAAGACTTCAGGAATCTGATCGATACGGTACGCAGCACATCGCCTGAAACAACGATCATTGTGTCAGGACCGCTTCCCACGTACCGACTAGGACATGAAAAGTTTAGTAGACTATTCGCGCTAAATGAATGGTTAATGTCATGGTGCAATGAGCAGAAACTGCTCTTTGTAAATAATTGGAATCTGTTTTGGGAGCGTCCTAGGCTTTTCCGTGCTGATGGCTTACACCCAAGCAGATTCGGAGCGGATCTTCTGTCGGATAACATCTCCAAAATGTTAAATACCTTTTGACTAGTAACCAAAAGTCCAATTCATAGTCTCTGCTGCACCAATTTAACTGATATAAATACTAGTGTAGAACACTGCATAGAAACTGTGTCTATTCCTCGTTTAGTGAGATCAAATAATAAATCTACTGCAGGATCTAGGAAAAATCTAATTGTTATTAAAACAGAAAATGTTGCTATTAATAAACAAAAACAATTTCTAAAGCTAGGTCTTCTAAACATTAGATCACTCACACCTAAGGCAGTTATTGTAAATGAAATAGTCACAGATAATAGCTTCAATGTACTTTGCCTTACTGAAACCTGGCTTAAACCAAATGATTATTTCGGTCTAAATGAGTCTACTCCATCAGGATACTCCTATAAGCATGAGCCCCGTCTGATTGGTCGTGGCGGCGGTGTTGCAACAATCTATAGAGATATTCTCAATGTTACTCAGAAAACGGGTTATAAGTTTATTTCGTTTGAAGTACTTGTACTAAATGTTACGCTCTTAGATGTTAGAAAAACATCCCTATTATCTCTAGCCTTGGCTACCGTATATAGACTGCCTGGGCCTTACGCTGATTTCCTAAAAGAGTTTGCAGATTTTCTCTATCAGACCTATTAGTCAATGTTGATAAAGCATTAATTGTTGGAGATTTTAACATACACGTAGATAATCCAAATGATGCGTTAGGGGCTGCTTTTACAGATTTATTAAACTCCTTTGGGGTCAAGCAAAACGTTACTGGACCAACTCATCGTTTTAATCATACACTCGATTTAATTATATCACATGGAACCGATCCAACCGATATAGATATCATTCCACAAAGTGATGATGTCACTGACCATTACATGGTAACTTGCATATTACGTACTCTTGTAATATGTCATGCTGCGCCGCGTTATCGATTAGGCAGAACAATCCTTCCATCCACCATAGATAATTTTTCAAATATCTTATTTGATCTGTCTCAGCTGCTCAGTGAACCCAAACAAACAGATGAACTAGAGGAATTAACTAGCACTATGAGCAACATTCTCTCTGGAAAATTGGATATTGTTGCACCCATTAGATTAAAAAAGGTCAGAGAGAAAATGAAAGCACCATGGTACAACAATACTACGCATGTTCTAAAGAGAGAAACCCGTAATTTAGAGCGTAAATGGAAACAAACTAATTTAGAGGTCTTTAGAATCGCATGGAAAGACAGTATGTCACGTTATAAAAAGGCCCTAAAAGCAGCCAGGGCTGAGCACCTCCGCAAACTAATAGAAAACAACCAAAACAATCCTAGGTTTTTATTTAACACCGTGGCTAGACTAACAAATAAACAGATGTCACCTGAACAAAATATTTCGTTACAGTTTAGTAGTAATGATTTCATGAAGTTCTTCACTGAGAAAATAGAAAACATCAGAACCACAATTGTAAACGTTCAATCCTCAATCGCACCTTATAATTCAGCCTCAATTATCACCCTGCAAGAACAATTACAGTGCTTTACAACTATAGAACAAAAAGAGTTAAATAAACTTATCACTTCATCTAAAACAACAACATGTTTATTAGATCCTATACCCACTAAACTACTGAAAGAAGTGTTACCTATAGTGGAAGAGCCTCTCCTCAATATTATTATCTCATCTTTATCCTTAGGTCATGTCCCAAGAACATTTAAACTGGCAGTTATAAAACCACTCATTAAGAAACCACAATTAGACCATAATAACCTAGCAAATTATAGACCCATTTCAAATCTTCCTTTTATGTCTAAAATACTAGAAAAAGTCGTATCCGCCCAACTGGGCTCTTTCTTGAAAGAAAATGACATCTATGAAAAGTTTCAGTCTGGATTCAGACCGCATCATAGCACTGAAACTGCGCTCGTTAAAATCACAAATGATTTACTATTAGCTTCTGACCAAGGCTGTATCTCAATACTAGTTTTACTTGATCTTAGTGCTGCGTTCGATACTATAGATCACACAATACTCTTAGATCGACTACAAAATTATACTGGTGTTCAAGGACAAGCATTAAGCTGGTTCAGATCATACTTATCTGACCGCTACCATTTTGTGTATTTAAATGGTGAAAAATCGATCATAACTCCAGTAAACTATGGAGTGCCGCAGGGATCTGTGTTAGGCCCTCTATTATTCTCAATATGTATGATGCCACTTGGAAATATTATAAGGAAACATGGAATTAGTTTCCATTGTTATGCCGATGACACTCAAATATATATTTCATCACGGCCGGATGAAAACGCTAAATTATCCAAATTGACAGAGTGTATTAAAGATATAAAAGATTGGATGACGCTTAATTTTCTTTTATTAAATCCAGACAAGACAGAGGTACTACTTATCGGTTCAAAAAACCGCCTACAAAACCTCTCACAATACAACTTTAACATAGTAGGATGTCCTGTTACTTTATCCTCTACAGTAAAAGACCTGGGTGTTATATTAGATTGCAACCTGTCTTTTGAAAATCATATTTCATATGTTACAAGAACAGCCTTTTTCCACCTTAGAAACATTGCTAAGCTACGTAACATGCTATCAGTTTCTGATGCAGAAAAGTTAGTTCATGCATTCATGACCTCGAGACTAGATTACTGTAATGCGGTAACACTTTATTTTACGGTGCCCTTGATACAGAGTAATTACTTAATTAGGTACTTAGTAATAGACGTTGTAATAACATGTAACAAAATGTACTTAACATGTAACTAAGTTATGGAACAGCCTGTACTTACAGATTGTAATGACACACATGTAATAGGCAGCTACTGTTACAAATGTGTAACAAGCAGAGTTGGGTAAGGTTTATAGATACACATGAAGTACACTTAAGTACATTCTTGATACACTTTATTTTACGTAGCTTATACCTATGTAATATTATGTAATTACAATGTAATTAGGAAACTACTGCATGCATTTAAGCTGTGAACTAGTGAGTTCAATCAAACTAAGGCAGAGATGGATAAGGTATGTATACACAAAGTACACTTAAGTACATTCTTGATACACTTTATTTTACGTAGCTTATACCTGTGTAATATTATGTAATTACAATGTAATTAGGAAACTACTGCATGCATTTAAGCTGTGAACTAGTGAGTAAAATCAAACTAAGGCAGAGATGGATAAGGTATGTATACACAAAGTACACTTAACCCTTTAGGCGCCAGAGGTTTTTTCCTAAAACGTTCGATTTTGACATCTTAATTTCAAAAGGCTATATCTTAAAAGTGATAAAAGATAGAGACTTTCTGTAAATTAGAGAAATATTAAGGATGACCCAAAGTTTATGTAGGGATTACATTTTCCCATCTAATTTGCATATTATGACGTCATATGGTGGCGGCCATCTTGGATTATAGAATTTTTATGAAAAGTCACATGTTTAAATGATAAAATGCAGCACTTCTTTCCCCCCAAAATGTCCCTCACCTTCTGTATGCTATATTGCACAATACTGAATGCTCAGGTAAATAGTAAGTAGTAAACAAACTGTGTAAATCATTACTAATAAATGGTAGAAATAAACCGAATGCATGTAGCGGTTGGCCTTTTGCTGTAGAGATTTTCCATTTACTACATACAGTTGGCACTCTGATTCCATGTATGGGGCACATATATATTATTCATATGACACACAAACACAAGTAGACAAGACCTGTTTAGTTCAAAAGCTCACTCTCCACGGCAAGGCACAGATCATGAGTGAGATGACGAGACAAGACAAGAGACAATGTTAGTATTTTTTTTTTTCTTTTTGTGGTTTTTGTTGATGTTTATTTATTTATTTTTTATTTTTTAGCTGACAAAGACGCACACATCACAAGGACATGAACACACAAAAAAGAACACATATTGTACACTACTAAATGGTCAGGGAAATAGATAGTAAATCAACAGTGTAATAAATGGCAGACAAAAAAAAATTGTTGCAGGGCTTTTGCTGTAGAGATAATGACTCCCTGTCCATCCAGGTGACATTTCTTGTAGTGTTTCATGGTGTGGTCTTGCGATAGACTATGCATAATAGCCCCTCTGCCCCGTGTCACATCGCCTCTTCTCCTGCTACGAGCAGCAGCGCGGGCGCGGCCAGATCTGCCTCGCGCGCGCGCCGAGTGTGCACAGCTCGGACTACTGTCATTGTCATTGCGACTCCCCACCCTGCCTCCACGTTGCCCCCTAACTGTCCTATGAATACTTCGACCTCGTCTAACATACCCAGTGGCATTAGACAAAGTCTCCACCACAATACTGTCGCCGCGATTGCGGAGACGCACACGGTCACCATGGCTAGCGCGGTAAAAATCTCCCGCGGCCGCCTCGTTCCCCACAACACTAACACGCCTGCTAACTTCGCGATGAACACTCCGACCCCGGGAAACATTGTTCCCACCACTGACATTGGGCAAAGGACCATCTAACGTTATATTGGGCAAAGGATTCACTGTTTGTGCTTGGTGTAGGGCTATACTTTCACTTTCAGAATCACCGTCATTTTCTGAAGGCAGATAACGTTATTCCCCTTCAGAATCAGGGTCCGCGAATAGAAGACCCAACACTTCATTGCGGGTAAGCTTTATTGATGCCATTAGATAATAATAATAATAATAATAATCTAATGCAAATACTCGCTGATGTTGACAATATTGCTCTGATAAAATGGCTCACTCGCACACTAGATCCGCTTTTGTTCGCACTGATTCAAAGCGCTCTAGCTCGAAGATTTTGTATAGAAGCATGACTTTTTTTTGAGTCGGGGATGAAGTATGACATGTCTGCCAACTAGTGGAGGGGAGGTCGAACGAAATTTGACACCCTATTTGACAAAATCGGCCGTTTTATTCAGTGCCGCATCTTGTCGAGTAAACTCGACCGTGGCGCCCAGAGGGTTAAGTACATTCTTGATGCACTTTATTTTACGTAGCTTATACCTGTGTAATATTTTGTAATTGCAATGTAATTAGGAAGCTAATGCATGTATTTAAGCTATGAACTAGTGGGTTAATTCAGATGGATAACATATGTAGATACACAGGAAGTGCACTTAAGGACAATCTTGATACACTTTATTTTATGTTACATACAAGTAATGCTACAGAACATACACATTTACCATGTGTAACTGCAGACCTTATAGCCTAACATATTTAAGTACTTGTTGTTACATTGTGTTATACTAAGTACTTTCTTACATAATTACAGTGTACCAAGTCCGTAACACGTATGTAACAGACTCGGCTTGTTACACATGTGTAACAGTAGCTGCCTATTACATGTGCGTAATTACAATCTGTAAGTATAGGCTGTTCCATAACTTAGTTACATGTTAAGTACATTTTGTTACATGTTATTACAAAGTCTATTACTAAGTAATTAATTAAGTAATTACTCTGTATCAAGGGCACCGTAAAATAAAGTGTTACCTAAACGAGCTACAGTTAGTCCAAAATGCAGCCGCTAGAGTTCTTACTAGATCAAGAAAATATGACCATATAACACCGATTTTATCATCACTACATTGGTTACCTATAAAGTTCCGTATTAATTACAAGGTATTGTTACTGACTTATAAAGCCCTAAACGGCTTAGCTCCAGTCTATTTAACGGATCTTCTATCGCCCTATAATCCATCGCGCTCTTTAAGATCACTAAATTCGAGGCTTTTGGTCATACCTAGGATATCCAGATCCACCAAAGGAGGGAGAGCATTTTCACATTTAGCTCCAAAACTCTGGAATAGCCTTCCTGATACTGTTCGTTGCTCAGACTCGCTCTCCCAGTTTAAAACTAGATTAAAGACGCATCTCTTCAGCCAGGCATTCATATAATATTCTTAATCTTACAGTTTAACCCTCTGGGGTCTGAGGGGTTTTCTGGGCCCTGGAGGTGTTCTGACATGCTCTGACATTTGTGCTTTTTTCAGTTATTTATAAACATGTTAATGGCAAAGGTGTAAATTCACTCTATATAGCACAAACAGGGCTACCATAATATGTGAGCAACATGCATGTATATGTTTGAATTTTTAAGAGAATAATGTTTATGCGTGGTTATTGAAAAAAATAAAAATGAAAGTTGCTGAAATAAGACCACAAAACACATACTAAATATGTTTCAACAAGACGTTTGACTAATGAATGTTGTCGCTTTGAGTTCTGGCTTCAAAATGATGTGAAAATCATCCTGCCTAATCGTTCACACACAATTTAAATCAATGTATTGTTTTATAAGACAGGTTTTGCTTGGAAAGCCAATATGCGAGGGGGGCGTGAACGAGGAGTGGTTTACACCTGAGAATACAATGTCCCACCCAGTATGCGTAATGACTCTGCATAATGAGCCATTCATTCAGGTGTGACACTTCAGCCACATGAATGAATGCAAGGACAAAAGATATATTTAGAAGAAGACTTATATTGACCATTTAAGATTTTGCTTACATCTATCTTGTAAATATGTTTTGCTATTTTATTAAAAAGGTTACAATTACAACAATAATTACAATTTCAACAATATTTCAAGTGTACTCTTTCTTTGTAAAAAAATTATTATAGGCCTACATTTTATCATATGTATTCATTAGTTTGAATATAGCCAACACTGGAACAGCTAACATCTTAGTTGATGACTTTATTTTTGACAGAAATAGTATGTTATATATATATAGGCCTATATATATATATATATATATATATATATATATATATACACAGGTGCTGGTCATATAATTAGAATATCATCAAAAAAAAGTTGATTTATTTCAGTAATTCCGTTAAAAAGGTGAAACTTGTATATTATATAGACTCATTACATGCAAAGTGAGATATCTCAAGCCTTTATTTGTTATAATTTTGATGATTATGGCTTACAGCTTGTGAAAACCACAAAATCAAAATCTCAGAAAATTAGAATATTACATCAAATCACACAGTAATTACACAGTGATACCATGGTCATTGAACCAGGTTTTGGTTATTTTGGCAGTGTGGGCAGGTGCAAATCCTGCTGGAAAATGAAGGAAGCATGAAGTGCTCTGAAAATGTCCTGGTAGACGGCTGCGTTGACTCTGGATTTAATAAAGCACAGTGGACCAAAGTCCTCTTTTCTGATGAGGGCAAATTTTGCATCTCATTTGGAAACCAATGTCCCAGAGTCTGGAGGAAGAATGGAGAGGCACACAATCCAAGATGCTTGAAGTCCAGTGTGAAGTTTCCACAGTCTGTGTTGGTTTGGGGAGCCATGTCATCAGCTGGTGTTGGTCCACTGTGCTGTCCACTCAACGCAGCCGTCTACCAGGACATTTCCAGAGCACTTCATGCTTCCTTCAGCAGACAAGCTTTATGGAGATGCTTCCTTCATTTTCCAGCAGGATTTGCACTGGCCCACACTGCCAAAAGAACCAAAACCTGGTTCAATGACCATGGGATTACTGTGTAATTACTGTGTGATTTCATGTAATATTCTAATTTTTTGAGATTTTGATTTTGTGGTTTTCACAAGCTGTAAGCCATAATCATCAAAATTATAACAAATAAAGGCTTGAGATATCTCACTTTGCATGTAATGAGTCTATATAATATACAAGTTTCACTTTTTTAACGTAATTACTGAAATAAATCAACTTTTTGATGATATTCTAATTATATGACCAGCACCTGTATATATATATACACACATGTATATATATACACATGTACATATATATATATATATATATATATATATATATATATATATATATATATATATATAACATATGAGCAGAAATTGCTAAACAAAAGCTTATTTGATATGGGAGTATATTCTACAGTAAAAACTGTACCCAAATCTAGTCAACAAAATGTTGTCTTTCATATTTCGCCTGACTGTAACGTTGATTTTATGAAATATTAGGGCATATAAATGTTAATTTGCAGTTTAATACGTTGCTTATACAAATAGCCTACATTTTATTTCAACATATTTCAGTCGATTTTTACTCATCTCAGTATAGCAATACAGTTTGCTAAAACATCATCATTCATTCACACACAGAAACGCGATTCAAATTTAAACTGTCTTTTTGCGAGCTGTGGTAAACAGCGCGCATCTCTGTGGCTGTCGTTCATTCATTCATACAGAAATGCGATTCACTTGAGAAGGAAAAAAAAAACTTACTACTGAAAACTCCTGAGGAGGCAAGATGGCGCCAGTGTGTGAGGCATGCCGTCTGCTTGGCGTTTTGTTTGTCCTTATATATATTTCTCCTACTTTTATTCGCCACTGCTCCTCCCAACTGGTTTATGACCGCTCTCAACTTTTGGACATTCGATATTCAACTGAACAGTTATCAAAAAGTGGATTGGGAGGATCTGATTATCATTCAACCAAATGCTTGGCGAATATACCTGCCTTCCTGTGCCGTTTTCATTGTGCTCTACCGAGGAAACGCCGAAATCGCCGGAGGCGTGGGAAGCGAGGAGGTGTTGCAGTAAGGCTGAAATTTCAGCTAATGCTCCAGCGGGCAGCCGATGGACGTCTGTTGCTTCCGGTGGAACGTGGCTGGTGTGTCTCGTGGCGTTCACCAGAGCGAATGTACCGGAGGATTCATCCTACGTGGTCAGTTTCTGTTTCGTTGTGTTCACCTGAGCGAGTGCACTGGAGGATTCATCCTGCGTGGTTGGTTGGCGGCTGTCGACTTTCCTCTGATAGTTCGCCTCGGGTGCGACGCAGAAGAGTGAACTCTAACAATCTTCAACAACTTCATCATCAGCCACAACGGAGCTCAGAGCAGATTTTATCCAAGATGGCACTGATAAATGCTCGATCACTGGTAAATAAGACTTTTATTTTAAATGACTTTGTTGTCTCAAATGATTTGGACATGTTATTAGTTACTGAGACATGGCTGAAACCTGGAGATCTGGCGCCATTGACTGAACTGCTACCTCAAGACTATCTATTTTTAAACTCCCCTCGGACTACGGGACGGGGTGGAGGATTAGTTTCTGTTTTTAAAAACAAACTTTCTTGCCAGTCACTGTCCACCAATGCATTAAAAAGCTTTGAATTACAGCTATTTAGATTAACTGTTGAAAATGTGGTTGTGGTGGCACTTATATATCGCCCTCCGAAATCCACAACAGATTTTATCGGTGAATTTGCTGAGCTTTTAAGCGAACTTGTAACACAATATGATAGACTGTTAATCCTTGGTGATTTTAATATTCATATTTGCTGTGGTACTGATTCTTTGTCAAAGGAATTTGTTAATCTGATGGAATCATTTGAACTTTTTCAATGGGTAGATGGCCCTTCTCATGTACAGGGCCACACACTAGATTTGATTTTAACGCATGGACTGTCTGTTTCTGACATAACAATGAGTGAACTTAATTTTTCTGATCATAAGCCAATAACTTTTTTTATACCTTTGGTCCTTGAGTCAGTTCCAATGCATAAGCCAGTACATTGGTCCTGGACACTAAATTCAATTGCTATATCTAACTTTTCTCTGATGTATAAAAACATCTGTGATAGTGAATTCTTAGACAGCTCTCTTTCTAATATTGATTTGAATGATCATTTTAACCGTTTCAACTCTACCTGTATAAGTGTCTTAGATTCTGTTGCTCCACTTAAACCTAAACGCTTAAAGAAAAAAAAACTGAGCCGTGGCTGAACGAGACTGTACACAATTATAGACGGCTATGTAGACAGGCTGAACGAAGATGGAGAAAGCATAGACTTCAGGTGTATTACGAAGCACTGAGAGATGCCTTATCTAACTTTCAAAATGCAGTTAAGAAGGCAAAATGTCAGTATTTTTCACACATAACTGAAAAATATAGACAAAAGCCAAAGTTACTTTTTTCTACTATAAATTCTGCTTTGAATCCACCTACTAAAGCATATCTGGTACCCTCCCACCTAAATGGTGATGATTTTCTTAGATTTTTTTCTAATAAGATCGAAAATCAAAGGCCAGGTACTGATGAAATTCAGAACAATTATGACACTGAAAACACTCAGTTTATGCTACCTCCATGTTCCTCAGTCTGTTATGAATTTCATTCTATTTCTATTTCACATCTGCAAGAAATTATTACCCATCTTAGGCCTACAATTTGCTCATTAGACATTATTCCACCTCGTAATTTAATACAACTTTTTGACACATTAGGACCAAGTTTACTCACCATTGTTAATAAATCACTTAGTTTAGGGATCTTTCCAGCCGATCTCAAAAATGCCTTAGTACTTCCATTAATCAAGAAACCAGATCTTGATCCTGTTGTTTTGAATAACTATAGGCCTATCTCTAATTTGCCTTTTATCTAAAAAATTCTAGAAAATTTGTATCAAATCAACTACATTCTTATTTAAATTTACATTCTATATATGAGAAGTTTCAATCCGGTTTTCGAGCACTCCACAGCACTGAATCAGCACTACTAAAGGTTTTTAATGACATCTATCTGACAACAGATGCTGGAGACTCTATAATTGTAATGCTCTTAGATCTTAGCTCTGCTTTTGATATGGTGGACCATGATATTCTTTTGTCTAGACTCGAATATGATGTGGGGCTGAAAGGAACAGTATTAAATTGGTTTAGTTCATATTTGACAGATCGAAGTTTCTCTGTCCGTTTTGGCTCCTCTATGTCCTCTGTTGCTCACCTTCGATGGGGGGTCCCTCAGGGCTCAATCCTGGCCCCTATGCTCTTTTCACTCTATATGCTCCCTTTGGGATCCATATTTAAAAAATATGATGTGTCGTTTCACTGCTATGCAGATGACATTCAGATTTATGTTCCTATTAAACGGGCAGGAAAAAATTCACCTGAGCACCTGTTGGCGTGTCTAGACGAAATAAAGAAGTGGATGTCTGCAAACTTCTTAAAATTAAATGAAAACAAAACAGAACTTATTGTAATGCCAAGCCAGCAGAGGGAGCCATCACCCGAGTACTGACTGAGCGCTCCCTCTTCTGCTTCTTTTGGATCCATCGCTCACGGAGGAGTTCCATCGAGCCAGACCTGACCGTCCAGCACCCCGACCGCGGGGACGTCCTCGCCGAGCTCCAGGAGTCGCTCCTAGAGGGAGGGGTTCTGTAATGCCAAGCCAGCAGAGGGAGCCATCACCCGAGTACTGACTGAGCGCTCCCTCTGCTGCTTCTACATTCACTTCCTGTTTGGGACTACTTAAGCTGTGACCATGTGCTTCCACATCGCGAAGTATTGGCAGTTTAACCTGCCTTACCAAGCGTTTTTCCTGATATTCTGATTGTCTGCATGTGTATGATTCTGCCTAGTTCTCTGACCATTGATTTTACGGATTTCACTTTCTGGATTGTTTGCTTGTGTGGACTGATCTCAAGGTTTGACTTCTCTGCCTGGTTTCTCACTAACGTCTCTTGGATTATTCCTTGGATTGTCGAAAGATCGGACTGCTTTACTGTTATCGACCCTCTGCCTGTTTCCACGTGTTTGTTGTTTGATATTTGCAATAAACTTCCGCATATGGATTCTAATGCTGCCTCAGCGTCCTCGTCACACTTATACTCTTTGGTCCTTCTAAAAGTAGTTTAAACCACCTCCCTGAAGCATATACACTCTCTTTGCCAGTAAATACCTGTGTGAAAAATCTTGGTGTTTCATTAGATAGTTCCCTGAAACTGGATAAGCAAGTAAATTCTGTTGTCAGATCTTGTTTTTTCCATCTACGTATGCTGACTAAAGTTAAGCCTTTTCTATTTCCTCAAGCTTTTGAATGGGTGATGCATGCATTCCTGTCATCTCGATTGGACTATTGTAATTCTTTATACTATGGAATAAATTCAACTACTCTAACACGTCTTCAAATAGTCCAAAATGCAGCAGCGAGACTTTTAAAAGGCATTCGCAAACGCGAACATATTACCCCGATTTTAGCATCCCTTCACTGGTTGCCGGTTCGTTTTAGGGTTTTAAAATTTTAAAATTATTTTATTTGTTTATAAGTGCCTAAATAATCTAGCTCCCCTCTATCTATCTGAGCTCTTAGAGCAATACAATCCTTCCAGAGATCTTAGGTCAGGTACACAGAAACTTTTATCTGTACCACGGTACAGGTTACAACACAGAGGTCATCGTGCCTTTGTCATTGCGGGCCCGACATTATGGAATAGCTTGCCTAATCATGATCGTTCTGCATCTGACTTGTCAGTTTTCAAGTCACGCTTGAAAACACACTTCTATTCAATTGCTTTTAATAACTTGTAATTTGTATTTTAATTTTTCTTGCTCTGTCTGTTGTGTGATATTATATTGCTTTGTAAAGCACATTGGTCAGCTTGTCTGTATAAATGGTGCTATATAAATAAATTTTGACTTGACTTGACTTGACTACAGTATTCCTCAGCTCAGTCAGATCCGTTGCTCCTCGAAATACCCGCACTTCTGAGGTACATTTTCCATTATTATTATTCCTCACAGCGCTGCGAGACGGTGTAAACAAGTAGGCTACAATGATCTGATTAAACTTGTGTTTTCTCGAGCTGATATGGAGGCGTTCACAAGTTTGCAGGATTACCTCAGTCATTTGCGTTTGAATAGCGCGCTCTCTCCGTGGGCGGAGTCACATTAAAAATAATTAGATGAGATGAGAACGACTGACATCTCGCTCTTTTCTTACAGATTACATGAACTGAGAATATTTGTTTTTTATATAAATTACTTCTTTTAAAAGAAGAGAATTCAAGCTTCATGCCTGTGTGTCTGTATGTCTGTTTGACTGAGTATTCGCTGAGTTATTGTTCATTTTCGGACGCGTTTCAGAATGGACTACACTGACAGAGAGAAGGCAGAACTCGCTTCGTGTTTATTTTTCTTTATTTGGCAAAAAGCACAACACTTTGTTTTTATTGTGAGTATACACAAAAATAATACACATTTAACAGAATCGATTGATGTATGAAACTCCTATGGAAAATCAAAGTCAACAGAGTATTTGTGAGTCTCTTTTACACTGATAAAAAAAAAAGCGAGCTGGTATCGCCGGCGATACCGCCGACCCCAGGGGGTTAAACTACAATCCGGCCTCTAGTTCATAAACACCAGAGGAGAACTGGCCCCCGACTGAGCCTGGGTTCTCCCAAGGTTTTTTTTTTCTCCATTAGGTCACCTGATGGAGTTTCAGCTCACCATTAGGTCACCTGATGGAGTTTTTTCGATTCCTTGCCACTGTTGCCTTTGGCTTGCTCAGTTGGGGATATTTTGGGAATATTTAATTAAATTTTATCAATCAATAAATCTCACTAGAAACAAACTTGTTGTATTATTTTAATTTAATACTGTGAAGCTGCTTTGATACAATCTGTATTGTGAAAAGCGCTATATAAATAAACTTGACTTGAAACTATAAAGCACACCTGAACCAAACAGCGTCAGCTTCTGTGTCTTCAGCAAGCGCTCTATGTGAATCTATGTCCCTGGTGTTTTTTGTCTGTCTCTTAGAATTTGCTAGGCAGGAGTTTTCACCCATATATATATAAAACTTTATAATGGCGAGTGAACAACATTTCAATAGTGTGTTCATACCTACCCAATCTACATCACGGGTGGGGATACACATGTATTGTGTGTTGTTCGTTTGGGAGTGCAGCACAGTCAGTCAGCCCTCGAGGGTGCTGAATATGAGCATTGTTGTGAGACAGTTGAGAATGCTGTGCTCCCGCTGATCGCTCTTTAAGGAGGGCGACTCGGCTCGTGTTGCGCTCGTGGCTTGAGTCGTGGGGTTCACAAATGGATCTGGCAGAGGGGTTAGAGACGGGCTTCGCCCTTTCTCTGCCTTCACCTGCCAGGTCCAGTGTCTCATCTCGGGGTCGGAAGAACGCTTTACGGTTACATCCACCCCTAATGAGGCACCGGTGCCGCAGTTATCCAGTTCTGCGGAGCCAAATGCTGTGTCTATCGAAACAGACTTGCCACTTCATGTGAAGCAAACAGCCTTTTGAATTGTGTCCCTCCCTGCCCTTACTACATTACGAGTGGTAATACACGCGGTTAAAGTGTTTGTTTGGGGGCGGTGCATGCACGTCAGTGTGGGCTGACAGTTTCACATAGATTATGGGTCCGCAATATATTTACCTGTATAATGCGGAGGAAACTGAGCTCAAGGAGTTCCCCTTTCTCTCTTTTTCCTATTATCACAACTAAAACGTGTGTTTGCGAGCTATGATTTTTTTTGTATTCAAATATGAATATTCAGCCTGTAATTCAGACTATGAAATACTTTTCTGATTGTTATTGACTGCATTTAAATTTGAGAAATTAAACAAAATATATGTATGGCCTTTTTGCTGCATAAAATACTAATGCACTTTCTAAAATCCATGTTTATGGTAAGGGCACGCACTGAGTGCTTCATGCCCTTTCTAAAATCCATGTTTATGGTTTTATTTAATTTTGAGAAATTAAATTAAATATCTTTCTGGCTTTTTAGCTGCATAAAATACTATGCTACTTTCTAAATCCATGTTTATGGTAAAGGCACGCGCCGAATGCTTCGTGCCCTTTCTACAATCCGTACTTATGGTAAAACGCTTCTGAGGACCATTATTATCTCTAAGTAGGCCAAGAGGCCCTGACGCCAGTGTCAGGCTTCTGAGGGTGCACCCCTCCGTGGGGAAGATGGTTTCCACCTCATTATACGGTGCCCGTCTACCCTCAGTGCCCTCAGGGGTCTGTGACCGCTTACCACGTCCCTTTGAGTGGAGTATCTACGGGGAGACACCGACTAATGACTCGTTTCCTTTGTGGCACTTTGAGGCTGAGGCCAGCAGTCCGCACGAGGGTGCCGACATGGGACTTGGTTGTTGTACTAGAAGGCCTCTCCCTAGCTCCATTTGAGCCCACTGAGGAAGTTTCTGAGAATATCTCTCTAAAGACTTTCTCCTAACTATTTTCGTCTCTCAAGAGAATTGGAGACATTCAAGCACTTTCGGTATCTCCCTCGTGCATGGAATTTGCTCCTGGTATGGTAAAGGGTTTTCTTCACCCTAAGACCAGGTTACGTTCTTAAGGTTCCTACTAATACTGTAAGACCTAGAGTACTGCAGGCCTTCTGTCCTCCTCTGAACATCAGACCTAGAGTAACTTTATCTGCTCTGCCCAGTTAGGGCCTTATATGCTTATGTCCACAGAACTGTGGAGAAAGTCTGAACACTGTTCGTTTGCTTTGGGGTACCCACAAAGGGGTGCCCGGCATCTAAGCAGAGGATGAGCAAGTGGGTGGTCTAGGCCATCTCACTAGCTTATGAGTCGGCCAGTCAGCCTTCACCTTTGGCTGTATGGGCCCACTCCACTAGGAGTATGGCTGCTTCCAAAGCATTACTGTCAGGTGTTTCCCTCCAAGATGTTTGTGATGCAGCAAGCTAGTCCTCACTGCATACATTTGTGAGGTTTTACTACCTGGACCTCAGCTCCAATCCAGGGGCGCAGGTGCTTTCGCCTAGATGTGCGCATTGATTTCACACAGACGGACACTTTATGGCGACATGGGTATTAGCGTTCCCATAGCGTTTCGACGCAGATCGAGTTCCCTTGAAAGGGAACGTCTCAGTTACGTATGTAACCTTAGTTCCCTGAAGAGGGAACGAGATACTATGTCACCCTGCCATACTCTTGGCATGCCCGTAATCAACTTGCTTCAGCCTATCTGAAGCTGACGCTGTTTGGTTCAGGTGTGCTTTCATGAGTTCACATCTACATAAAATTATTACGGTAAAGGTTATGCGTATTTGGCGTGCTGTCCGAGTGGAGGGCTCCGAGCTCGGAATTTCTGCCCGAACCCAGAGTACTCCCCCCGTTGGTAAGAGTAGATGGAACTAGAAGTGAGGAGATGGAACTAAAAGGGAGGGGATGGGGTGGAGGTGGGATGCTGGTAAACTGTCAAGGAACAGAGGTGGGTTCTGCTGTTATTTATCTTGTCCTGAGTTGATTACTGATTGATCTCCACTTGTGCTGATTGGGTTAATTATCTGCACCTGCTCCTCCCGAACCTTGTTAATAAAACATAATTTCATGAGTTCACATCTACATATAATTATTACGGTAAAGGTTATGCGTATTTGGCGTGCTGTCCGGGTGGAGGGCTCCGAGCTCGGAATTTCTGCCCGAACCCAGAGTACTCCCCCCAAAAGCAAAAGAACAAAAGGACAGCCGCCAGACTACAGACCCCCCAAAGACGCAGCGAATTTGGCAGGCTGGCGTTTCAATAAGCTTGATCACTTGACCGGGATATCTCCATGGCATTGACAGGTGAGTCCTGCCGACCGATGGACGGGGAGCGGTGGGATTCGGAAAAACGGCTGACCGGGAGGGCCCATGTAGCTTCTGACGTGAGCGGCTCAACGGCATCAGGATATTGGGCTCTACTGGCCGCCTGCGAGGTGGAATGAATTTGAAAATGCTGGCTGGGCAGAAAAGATAGATACGTGTCGAGTCCGCTGAGAGATCAATGCTCGCTGGACAGAAATATGAAAAAGGTAGATACATGCTGTCCGATGAGAGACCAATGCTCACTGGACAGTGGTAATAGAAAGATAGATACATGCTGTGTCCGCTGAGAGACCAATGCTCGCTGGACGGAAGAGAGTAGAGATAAGTACATAGTACGTCTGCTGGGAGACCAAGAAGAGAGTAGAGATAAGTACAAAGTACGTCCACTGGATGGGAGAGAGTAGAGATAAGTACATAGTACGTCCGCTGGGAGACCAATGCTCGCTGGACAGGAGAGAGTAGAGATAAGTACATAGTACATCCGCTGGGAGACCAATGCTCGCTGGACGGGAGAGAGTAGAGATAGGTACATAGTATGTCTGCTGGGAGACCAATGCTCGCTGGACGGGAGAGAGTAGAGATAGGTACATAGTACGTCCGGTGGGAGACCAATGCTCGCTGGACGGGAGAAAGTAGAGATAAGTACAAAGTACGTCTGCTGGGAGACCATTGCTCGCTGGACGGGAGAGAGTAGAGATAAGTACATAGTACGTCTGCTGGGAGACCAATGCTCGCTGGACAGAAAACAGAGAAGAGATAGATGCATACTGTGTCCGCTGAGAAACCAATGCTCGCTGAACGGAAAAGAGGAAAAGATAGACATGTGCTGCGTCCGCTGGGAGACTAAGGCTCGCTGGACGGAAATTTTAATCAATCAGGGTTTAATCAATAAGACTGGCCTTGGTGTCTTGGCGAGCGTGAAGTTGTTCGGGCTGGCATGCGGCCACGAGAAGAAGCCTGGGGCTCGGGTGCGATGTCAGGCGTAGGAGGAATTATCCCGGGTCCGGCAAACTGCGGCGGATTCATAGGGATGTTTGCTTCGTCGTCGGATGAAAAGCTTTGAGACATGGTAGCAAGAAGGCGAGCCAAGATGCTGATAAACTGTCAAGGAACAGAGGTGGGTTCTGCTGTTATTTATCTTGTCCTGAGTTGATTACTGATTGATCTCCACTTGTACTGATTGGGTTAATTATCTACACCTGCTCCTCCCGAACCTTGTTAAAAAAAAAAACAACATAATTTATAGTTTCCTGGTCGATGACGTCACACGTCACATCCGTCACGCCATTGGACTGGTTTCATAAGTGCTTTATGATGCAATCACGCAGAAGCGTTCCCACAGCGTTTCGACGCAGTGGTCTCGTTCCCTCTTCAGGGAACTAGGGTTCCCTTTCAAGGGAACTCCCGTTGCGTCGAGAATGACGCTATGGGGAACGCTTTGCGTGATGACGTCTTGAAGCACATGTAAAATCAGTCCAATGGTGTGGCGGAACGTCAGAGGCGGGTGACGTCACGTACCAGGAAACTATAAAAGCCGGCCCGAAACAGAAAACGAAAGCTTTCTGAGTCTTCAGTTGCGCTCTGTGTTGAAATCTGTCTTCCGTTTTTCCCCGATCTCCACACCGAGGTGTCGAGATCGTGGGGGAAACCTATGTCATACAGAGTGTACACACCACAGACATCACACTACTCTTCCATTCATAATTATAAAGAGTATGGTTATGGGGAGATGCCGAAGGTGGAAGAGACGCTTGCGAGCTATCTCTCTCCAGCAACGGCATCTTCCTTGAAGGCTCCCTCACTTCCCTCTAAACCAGTAAAATTTACTTCATCACTGGTTCATAAATCATATGCAGGACCGTCATTACCGCCAAGAAGGCTGCTGGGAAAAAGTCCTGACGTCCGAGGGCTCAGGACAAATGAGGGTAGTCCCCCCCGAAGCAGAGCGGTTAACACCTCTTTTTACGGTGCCCGTCTCTCTTCGGTACCCTCAGGGGACCGTTCTGCCAACCCTGCCGCCTCCGGTGTTACAGGGCGCAGCGGTCTCCGGCGAGCACATATCTCAAGGACCACCCGGAAACGTAGTGGCCTCGGGATGCCCGCCCCCTCTGAGGAGGGTGTTAGAGCAGTCTGTTCGGTCGTTCCCTGCCGGTGCGCCGTTACAGGGCGACGAATTGACTACTCAACAACAACAAAATCCAGAAACCAGTCTCGAGAGGCTGGTACCTCTAGTAGAATCTTTGACAGCGTGGAAGCTACTGTCAAATGTTTCTCGTTGGGTCCTGCAGACCGTGGAAAAAGGGTATCAGATTCAATTCAAAAAATGCCCACCTCGGTTTATGGGGGTCCTGCCCACAGTGGTGGGCCCCGAGCAGGTTCTGGTTATGGAACAGGAAGTAAACACTCTGTTAGAGAAAGGGGCCATAGAATATGTACCTCCCTCCAACAGGGAAACCGGGTTTTACAGCCGGTATTTCATAGTTCCGAAAAAGGACGGGGGATTGCGTCCCATTTTAGATCTTCGAGTTCTGAACGAGTCAGTCATGCAGCTCAAGTTCAAAATGTTAACATTGAGACAGATCGTGCCACAGATCAGGTCCGAGGACTGGTTTGTCACGATAGACCTCAAGGACGCATATTTCCATATTTCCATCCGTCCGTGTCATTGGAAGTTCCTGAGGTTTGCTTTCGGGGGCAAAGCATACCAATATCGAGTTCTTCCATTCGGCCTGGCTTTATCACCCCGCACTTTCACCAAATGCGTGGATGCAGCTCTGGCACCCCTGCGCCTCCAGGGTATTCGCATCATGAACTACATCGACGATTGGTTGATTTTAGCTCAGTCGCATCAGATGGCGGTTCAACATCGAGATGTTGTTCTCGCCCATATGAAAGAGTTGGGGTTACGGCTGAACGCCAAGAAGAGTGTGCTTTCTCCACTCCAGAGGACCACTTTCTTAGGCGTGGTTTGGGATTCAGTGTCGATGCAGGCGCGCCTGTCACCGCCACGTATAGAGTCCATCCTTGCAGCTGTGAAAAGTGTAAAGCTAGGCCAGCTACTCACTGTCAAACAGTTCCAGAGACTGTTGGGTCTCATGGCAGCAGCTTCCAACGTGATACCTTTTGGACTGCTGCACATGAGGCCCCTGCAGTGGTGGCTCAGGACCAGGGGGTTTTCCCCGAGGGGCAACCCATTTCGCACAATCAGGGTCACGCGGCGATGCTTACGTGCCCTGGTTATGTGGAAGAAACCTTGGTTCCTGTCCCAGGGCCCAGTGTTGGGAGCTCCTTGTCGTCGCAAACTGCTAACGACGGATGCTTCCCTCACGGGTTGGGGAGCGATCCTGGAGGGTCGCTCAGCTCAAGGTCTGTGGGAAGACCATCATCGTTCCTGGCATATCAATCGCCTAGAGATGTTAGCTGTCCTCCGGGCTCTGAGGAGCTTTATCACAGATCTCAGGGGACACCATGTGCTAGTACATACGGACAACACGTCGGTAGTCGCCTATATCAACCACCAAGGGGGTTTGCGCTCGCGCCCGTTATCCAACTTGGCACGCCATATCCTCTTGTGGTCCCAGGGGAAGTTACTGTCACTCAGGGCAGCTTACATCCCCGGGGTCCAGAATATAGGAGCAGACACTCTGTCGAGGCAGGGGCCGAGGCCCGGGGAATGGAGGCTCCACCCCGAGGTGGTGGAGCTTATATGGAGGGAGTTCGGCCAAGCACAAGTGGATCTGTTTGCGTCTCGAGAGACGTCTCACTGTCCACTTTGGTTCTCCCTCACGCATCCAGCTCCTCTGGGACTGGATGCTATGGTTCAGACGTGGCCGAGGCTGCGTCTGTACGCCTTTCCCCCAGTTGCTCTGCTCCCGGGAGTTCTGGAGAGAGTTCGCAGGGACCGGGTTTGCCTGCTTCTTATAGCCCCGCGTTGGCCGGGCAGAGTATGGTTTCCCGATCTGGTCTCCCTCCTCGACGGGCATCCTCTGGAGTTACCCGTCAGGAGAGACCTTCTGTCCCAGGCAGGGGGCTCAATATTTCACCCCCGCCCAGAACTGTGGAACCTGTGGGCTTGGCCTCTGAGGGGGCCCAGCTCATAGAGTCAGGTCTCTCAACTGAGGTTGTTGAGACCATTCTACAGTCCAGAGCTCCCTCCACGAGGAAACTTTATGCCCTGAAGTGGAGAGTCTTCACTTCTTGGTGTAGTGACCGTCGGTTGGACCCAGTTAACTGCCCAATTGGTACAGTGCTGGAGTTCCTGCAGGACCGGTTCACAGCAGGTCTAACCCCGTCCACTTTAAAGGTTTATGTGGCGGCCATAGGTGCTTACCACATTCCTTTGGGTGGAATGTCTGTGGGGAAAGACCCTTTGATATCTCGTTTCCTTCGTGGCACTTGGAGGCTGAGGCCTGCAGTTCGCTCTAGGGTGCCACCATGGGACTTGTCCATTGCGTTACAAGGCTTGTCCCTGGCCCCCTTTGAGCCAATTGAGGAGGTTCCTGAGAAGTTTTTAACGCTGAAAGCTCTTTTCCTTCTTGCTATTTCCTCTCTCAAGAGAATAGGGGATCTCCAAGCGTTGTCGGTTGCTCCGTCATGCTTGGAGTTTGCTCCGGGTATGATCAAAGCATTTCTTCATCCGAGACCGGGCTATATCCCCAAGGTCCCCACTAATGTGGTCAGACCTATTGTTCTGCAGGCCTTCTGTCCTCCTCCCTTTCAAAATGCGGACCAGGAGGCTAATAATTTGCTTTGCCCTGTGCGGGCGTTAGACGCATATGTCCACAGAGCTGCCCTGTGGCGAAAAAGTGATCAATTATTTGTGTGCTTTGGGTCCCCTAACAAAGGAGGTCCAGTGTCTAAGCAAAGGATGAGCAAGTGGGTGGTCGAGGCTATCTCACTTGCTTATGAAGCGGCTGGGCAGCCTTCTCCTTTGGCTGTCCGGTCGCACTCGACGAGGAGTATGGCGGCCTCTAAGGCCCTTATTTCAGGAGTTTCTTTACAGGACGTCTGTGATGCGGCAGGCTGGTCCTCACCGCACACTTTCGTCAGGTTTTACTCTCTGGATCTAGACTCTGCTCCAGGGTCTCATGTTTTGTCTTCCTAGTGCTGCTCTCCAGATTACACACAGGACAGACATTCGTAGCTATGGAGGCGTTGGTATAGACGTTCCCCATAGCGTCATTCTCGACGCAACGGGAGTTCCCTTGAAAGGGAACGCCTCGGTTACGACTGTAACCTCGGTTCCCTGAAGAGGGAACGAGCGTTGCGTCGCCTTGCCATATCTCCTTCATGCCTGTCAGCTCGACTTCAGACTTTTACGAAGCTTTCGTTTTCTGTTTCAGGCCGGCTTTTATAGCTTCCTGGTACGTGACGTCACCCGCCTCTGACGTTCCGCCACACCATTGGACTGATTTTACATGTGCTTCAAGACGTCATCACGCAAAGCGTTCCCCATAGCGTCATTCTCGACGCAACGCTCGTTCCCTCTTCAGGGAACCGAGGTTACAGTCGTAACCGAGGCGTTATGTAACCGAGACATTTTCTTTGGTTGTCAATACGTTCACTGGAAAAACGTGCCTCTACATACATTTTTGTTAAACTCCAAAAACTTACACATACATGCAATTCACAGCAGTCTCCAGCTAAAATGACCACTGGTGGCAACACCAATCAGTTTAATTTCTTTTCATACAAATTATGAATGATTGGGAAGATTATAGATTAATAAAGATTTATTTTCATGCTGTTCTTTTCACAATTCTATGACCTCAAAACACTTTGTGCATGATTTTCAAACTTATACATTTTGACGTTTGCATCACATATAGATCAATATGTGTTAATTTTTCTGATGTAGTAAACTTGTTCGGTTGCTCAACTGGTACAGCATTGCATTTGCATTTGTGATTCTGAGTGTTTGGGTATGAATCCTGTGAAACATGAATCACAATAAAAGAGCTCTCAAGACCTGTAGAACTAAACTAAACTGAACTGAACTAAATTGGCATGGTTACTTCAGAAAAATGTATTTGTTATCTCACATTTGCTTTTGGTAACACTATCGATTAGGCTTAAGGTAGAGCTTAGTGAAGGTGTATGTTAATTTCAAACGCAATAGAACATTAACCTGTCAGAGCCATTCACTGGACATTTCATTTCCGAACTGTCACGATATGTACAACAACCAATGTAACAAAACATTGCCAAATTTACATTCATCTATTTCAGATGAAACTGAACGCTCTTTTAGTGACACTCACTGGACATTTCACTTTGAAAGTGTCATGAAATTTGCAAGAAGCACCATAATATTATATTGCATAAATTACGTCAAATGCACGTTTTTCCATGGGTTGATTTGGTTGATTCAGCTTGTATATAAAGAGTTGTTGTAGCCTATATTTTTGCCAGTAGTTGTAGTTTGCATTTTAACCTATGCTGTCGCCCAGTAGAGGCTAGCTAGTTTGAAACCAGGTGTTAGTGTATATTTATTGATAATGTTATATTTGCCATAAATTGTTTCCCTTCAATCTCCCCAGCAAAAAAAAAAAAGAAAAAAAAAGTATTTTTTTTCCTTTTTCCAACTATTGAAATAATGATTCCATCCTCACAATATCCAAAGCTTGATTTACCAAAACACTCGTCTAGCCATCAAACGTCAGTATTCCATCCACCCAAACCATCCCCCCAAAACCCAGCCTTTGCAACCACATAAGATTTCAGTCTCTCTTTAAAGCTTAACGCCTCTGGGAGCCACTCTCTTTTCCATGTGACATTTTTGCATTCCAGGGGAAGATGGCAATGACAATGCCTGTTTCCCCCCCTGCATTTTCTTCCCACTTTTTATCACATGTGAGGGTTTGCATTACAATTATGTACACAGAGACACAGTGAAATGTATGATTGTAATAGGATAAGAGAAAGACAAGAAATATATACAAATGACATTTAACTGCACATGTGTGGTTAAAAAATAATTAAGAATGTTAATCTTTCCTGGCATCAAATTAGGTTTATCACACTTTTTTTTTCCCTTTATTGTTTTAACACATAAAAGCATCACAACAACAATATACAAATTTTTTAATTAAAAACACATTTACACATGCAACATTAGGGTAAAGACAATGAGCAACTTATTGGATAATTCATTCGGAATGTGTCGTTTACTGTGTTATGAGAATTAAAAATGCAAGTCACAAATCTTACTGTGATGTTCACAAAAGTTATTTACTGGTTCTCTACCTACCTTTAGGCAGCTTTTTAAACAGTTTCAACCAAAATTAAGTGGAATGCAATCGAACTTTGAGAGACTATACAAACAACCTTAAAACACCTTCTCTCAGTCTTACCAGACTTTTAAAAGTATGCCATGGCAACAAGATAATTTGCCCTGCAATATGCCACACAAAATCAACACAGCTGAAAATAAAGAAACTGGCTTTTGTTTACTATTCGTATAGTGTGTCAATTACAAAATATCACATTAATAACTCTCAAACTGGTTTAGGTGAAAAGAGGTATTCTTAAGATCATTCCAGAGAAAGATGGAATATGATGGCAGAGAACAATTACCTTCATGATTATTGCTCCAGATCTAAAGATTTATGTTGTGTTTTAAAGAGGTTTGTGATCCCTTTGGCCAATAGCCCATCGGTTGACATTATTTTCTCCTGTTTGTAATGATTGTCTACTCAGTTCTTTACAAGAATGGTTGCAACTTGCACAGCCAAGACACTGAAACACATTGATAGACACTGAAAAATATACATTATAATGCTGCCAAAATTACAATATTAATTACACAGGAAATAAAATTACAAAGGTGTTTGTTTTTGTTTTTCTTTTTTTTTTTTTTTTTGTCCCGCCTTCTCTCATGCTCTGTCATCCACAGTCTGGGTTTCATTTTGGGTCCCTGTTGCCCTGCAAGTTCCTTTTGTAGTAAGTCTGTGACCACTGCATATGATGTCACTTGGTTCAGAGTCCTAAAAGAACCATCGAAATGCTTCCCCGTTGTTTACCGGTGTTCTCTAGAGAAAACACAAAAGGAAAGTATAGAGAATCAGCCCCACATTAGTTAAAGCATTAAACGTTGCTACATTTCACCCTATCGCTACATTAATCCAAATGTTTACCAGAAAGTCAAAAGTCAAATAAGTCTCTTTGCTTATTAGTTTATTCAATCTGCAACTGACATAAAAGAAGACAATAAATCCTGCATCTTATTAGGTTTTTGTCATGATGTCTCCTGCTTGAGTATTCATATGAACAAATACATTTCTTTCTCAAAACAGGGCATACAGTAACAAATACATTTCAAAATTATTTTTAGATTCCCTCCACAACTGCACAATGAACCACACTTCCCAATTGTACTGGGTAGGGAAGACCACAGGATAGAAAGAGTGAAGGGTAAAGATTTTGTTTTTAGGTGAACCATACAGAAAATAGAGCATGTGACAGAAACAATGATTTCAATTTTTTTTCTGTGTTAAAGTAAAGCACATGTTCAGTGTAGTAATTATGTAATTTACAGTATGTCACACATGTTCAATTTTTTTTCCCTTTTTCTTTTCTATTTCATGTCCAGAGAGTACTGTTTGGTTCTCTCATAATCTACTGTATGATGTGTCTAATTACCTAACAACAACAACAACAACAACATAAATAAATAAATAAATAAGAAAGCCTTTGAGACAAAATTTGAGCCAGTGGTCTAGGATAATGGACATATAAGCTTAAAAGCTCAAAGCAATGGAGCATTCAACAGATTTTAATAAGCAAAAGAATGTAACATAAATCAAAATAGGTATGAGTGTCAAAAGAACCTTTTTTCAAAAAGCATATATATTCATCTAAATCAATAATAATCACCACAAATGAATTAAAATGACAAGAAACACAAGAACATCAATAATATCAATAAAATCAGTAAACAGTAAAATAATAAAGTAACCTACACATTTTATTCAAACCTGGGTGCATTGCTGGGAAATTGAGAACTGCATCTATCACTGAAGGCATTCCAGATTTATTGAAACTCCACACTTTCCTAAAAACTGCTTATGTTTGCACTCAACATTCATGTTCACACTTGACATTCCAGTTTGCACTCAATGCAAAAAAAAAAAAAAAAACCTACTCTGTGGTTATTCGAGTCTTTGTTGTGCTTAATGAAAAATGACATTTAAACTTTTGACCTCTTACTTTAAGAGTAATAAAGATACGACTAGACCAACACAGATCTTATTCTGAAGGAGCTGAGCTCCCTTAACCTCAAAGTTCCAGTCAGAAAATAAGGATAACTATTTTTCACGATGAGCAGCAAAAACGTATTTTAATGAATGTTCTGAATCATAGGGGGTAAAGCAAAAAATCATCCAAAGTCCTAGCCCAAGGGTGCAGGACGATGATATCTTCAGTAAGAGCAGGAGAGAAACAGAAAGAGACAGGGACAAAGTAGAGTAATTTTCTTCTCACATATAGCCTATGTTGTATAGCTGCCAACCACACACACACACACAAAAAAATAATCCCAGTGTTGAGATTTTTCTAAAAACGAAAAAAAAAAAAAAAAAAAAAAAAAATTTTTTTTTTTTTTTTTTTTGAATGAGAAACCACTGAAATAAGTTGTGGCTTATATTCCCCCATTGATCAGTCCCTGGTGGAAATGTGGCTCGCTGTAGACAGTAATGACCCTGATGTGCGTGGCCGGCATGTCTGCGTTTTGTTAAGTCTCGCACTATTGATCTGGTTGAGGCTTCCTGAGTGCTGCTCAAATTCACTTCCAGCCGTCTCTCCTCGCCTCACTGCTGTGACCAGGCACAAAGAGAGCTCAATTAGCACAGCTCGATGACGGCTCTCTCCCGCCTGCGCACTCCATCAAAATCACTCCATCAAACCACCCAGAGAGAGGGAGGGAGAAGAGAACAGGAGATTGGGGGGTAGTGATACAACCGGGAATGCAAGTAACTTTGAGGTTTTATTTCCAATCAAAAGATGTCAGGACAAATACATGGGTATACATGTATATAATCCTGCATTCAAAGCTTAGCCTTTGTCAAGAATACAGAGATTCTATTTGTTCTAAAGTCAGCTAATATTAGTAGGCCTATTTTGTAAAACTGGTCTGATTTGGTCCAGAATCAGATAATATCAGAGCTTATCTTTTGGTAACACTTTATAATAACGTTCAGTTGTAAGTCATTTATAAGTGGTTAGTTAATGATTAACTAATCATTTACAAAACATGACTATGCGTTTCATAAATGTTTCATAAATTATGTTACATTTTTTTGTATGTTTTGCTCACATCAGGTGCAGTGGTTAAAGACTCCATGTGTTTCAGAGAAGAGAGCGGTCTATACCCTCACCACAGTACACACTACAATGTTCAACACCTGTTATAGATGATGTGTAAACGCATGAATAAATAATTTACAACACTTTCTGCATCCCCTAATCTAAAGTGTAAACTATTCATCACTTGTGTTATGAATAGTTAATGTGTTACATATCATTGGTAGATCTTTCTTACCTGTTACAAATGATCGGTACGTGTATTCAAGGCATTTACAACACTTTCTGCACCCTCTAATTGCTACATACATACAAAAAAAGTAACGTAATTTATTAAACATTTATGAAAAGCATATTCATGTTTTGTAAATGATTAGTTAGTCATTAACTAATCAATTGTAAACGACGTACAGTATAACTGAATCTACAAAACATACATAAAATAATTAACATATCATTTATTAATCATTTATGAACACATAGTCATGTTTCGTAAATAATTAGTTAATCATTTACTAATCACTTGTAAATGACTTGTAACGGAATTTACAAAACATACATAAAATGTTAGTATATCCCTTGCTTATCATTTATGAATGTTTTGTAAATGATTAGTTCATCATTAACTAACCACTTATAAATGACTTACAACTGACCGTTATTATAAAGTGTTACCCAACAAGGTTTCATTTGCTACATTAGTAAATGTATTAACCACGAGCAATGCATTTGTTACTGCATTTGTTTTGTTAGTGTTAGTTAAAAATACTGCTGTTCACAGTTTCTTCATGTTACTTTAGTGCAAGAACTAATGTTAACAAATACAACTTTGGATTTTAATAATGTATTAGTCAATGTTAAAATTAACATTAACATTACAAAGACTAATGAATTATGTAGAACGTCTCGGTTACGTATGTAACCCTCGTTCCCTGAGTAGGGAACAGAGATGTTACGTTGAGACGACGACAACGTAACTCGTAGTGACCACGAAAGGGAAGTGCAGTTCATTATTAGTTCATGTTAACTAATGTAGCCACTGATAACTGATGTTAACCACTGATGCTAACTAATGAGACCTTATTGTAAAGTGTTACCATTTTTCTTTATAATGTGTGTGTGTGTGTATATGTTTTATGAGGACATTTCCATGGACATAATGATTTTTATACTGAACAATCTGTATATTCGAGGACATAGATTTTGGATATTGCCATCTTTTCTTTTATTACCAGGATGACACACACACACACACACACACACACACACACACACACACACACACACACACACACAATAAAAAACTTTAACATTATAAAGAAAAGTGGCTGTGTTTGGGGGTTTGGGGATACAGTTAAAAAGGATCTAAAATATATATTTGAAATACTAAAAATATAACTCTATGAATATATTTATTATATTAAGGATTTGGGTAACGCTTTAGATTACAGCCCGGAAAGTACTGTGTAATTAAGACGAATTTACAGTGTAACTTTCGGTAATTATACAGTACGTATAAAGTACTTGCATGTAAGTATAAGGGAACAATATGTAAAGTTTGGGGAATAAAGGTGTAACAACCAGGAGAATAAAAAAAATATTTATACTTTAAGTATTATAGAACTAAGGTGTACTTATTCTACTATTATGACCTTTTTGTAATAATTGTGTTCCAATACATATAGGCTTTTTAAAAAGTACAGGGCACATATCTATGCATTTATACAGCTGTTTTTTTTTTTTTTCTTTGATTTTGTTTTTTTATAGCAAAAGTGTCGATGTTTAAGTTTGGGTTTACATGTTTAAAGGCAAGTAAAGCTAAAACTATTGCATTTTTTTAAAAAATACAGGGAAATATACTCTTGTTCCATGTAGTTACAGGGTAAGTGTGACATTGTGGGCCGTAAATTAAAGTGGTGCTTGTTACCATCTTGTTCCATGAAGTTACAGGTTAAGTACAATAAAAATACATGCACACATCTAATATCACTGATTAGGAAACCTTTATTTGAAAAACAACTTATTACAATTGGTCTGAAGCAATAGTCTACAGTTTAAAAAGTTTAAAATATTATAATTTTTCTTACAAACACCCATCGTTTCACTTCAGAAGACACCGATCCATCCATTGGGGTTGTATGGATTACTACAGTTATTATAACAAGCTACATAAAATAAGAGTATCTTTCCCCAATATTTAAGCAAAAGTTGCAATATTTTTAGTTTTCAGTGCACTTTTGTTAAAAAGATTACTGTATAAATGCATAGGTATGTAACCTGTAATTTTTAAAAAGCCAATATAGTATGTATTGGTACATCATTACAAAAAGGTACGCAGTTTATTGTTCTTGCTAAATTGCTCCCAAATGTAAGATTGTTGTATCATAATAGTAGAATAAGTACCCCTTCTATAATACTTACAGTATAGATAATTTTTTATTCTCCTGGTTGTTACCCCTTTATTACCCAACTTTTGCATATTGTTCCCTTATACTTACATGTAAGTACTTTATAGGTATTAGGTACACTATAATTACCGAAAGTTACACTGTAAAATCGCTTTAATTCTATTAATCCTCTATTCTTACCTAAAGCCTTCAATAATCAGCATGGATGTATTTATGTGATTGAGATGTACTGAATAAAGAATACAGTCCGATGTCCTGCTCACAAAAGGAAGACACATCAGAGCCAAAATCAGGCAAGCTGAATGAAAGAGAGTTCTGGATGCAGTGGGGGTCCTAACAGCCATTGACACTGATTGGGGATGGCAGGTGCAGTTAATGACATGGGCCGTGTATGTCCTGTTCTGATTGAGGTGAGAGAGAGTAGAAGGAAAGAGAGGAGAGATGAGTGCTGACTCATAATCAAACCCTAATCAAATGGCAAAAAAACACACACAGACATATATATGCACTGAAACACATGCAAATTTTTCACGCAAAAACACGCACACAGATTTTTTCTCTGTCTCACGTACACAAACAGACATACACGCATCCAATCCAATCCCATCCCTTCTCCCCCACCCCCAGCAGCCCTGATATGGTGATTCGTGGAGGCCGCAGATAAACCACTCAAGACCATGAGGGTGATAATGGCAGATGCTGCTTAGACTCAAATTCAATCAGCAGTGGGCTGTCAACGTGGATGAGTTTAAGAGTGAAACACGCTCGCTGACGTACATTAAAGACACATCAGCTGAAGTAAAACAAAAACAGCCTTGGATGAAAGGGACAGTTTGCCTAATCATGACATCCTGCCAATCAAAAATTTAGGATAAAAAAATATTATATATATATATATATATATAACGTTTATTTAGCATTTAACATTAAATTGATCAAAAAAGTAATTTATGAAATTAATAAATATTACAAAAAAGTTATATTTATAATGAATGCTGTTCTTTTGAACTTTATATTCATTAAAGAATCCTGGAAAAAAAAAATCTAATTTTCCACAAAAATAAGAAGCACAACTGTGTTTAACATTAACAATAATAAGAAATGTTTCTTTAGCACAAAATCAGCATATTAGAATGATTTCTGAAAGATCATGTGACACTGAAGACTGGAATAATGGCTGCTTAAAATTCAGCTTTGCCATCAGAGGAATAAATTACATTTTAAAATATATTACAACAGAAACCAGTTAATTTTATAATATTTTTAGCAAATAAATGCAGCCTTGGTGAAATTAAGAAACTAATTTCAAAAACACAATGTTTCCAAACATTTGACCAGTTCTGTATATTTTCTCTTTTTTCTTTGTATATTTTCTAAAAATATGCAGGAATGTCCTCTACATTGCTAGAAAGTTTTCTGTGGGTTAAAAAAAGAGGGTAAAGTTTAAGAAACAGAAGGCTGACGGGGAAACAAGGGGGGTTGGGGGTTCACTGACAGTGGCTGAGACCCTTGTCTCTTCACGAGATGAATACCAGTCCAGGCAGTGTGCTGATGTGCTCCAGAACGCTCATTATAACGCACAGCCCATACGTTGCCCTGACATATCCATTATTTATTAACGTATGGACTAGGGAACCAGGCCACCATTCATGACTGCAATCCTTTGGAGGCAATTCTGACAGGTTCTTTCAGAAATAAATAAATAATCCTTCACTTCTTCCTTCCTTCATGGCTTATGTGCCCAACACAAGAATAGCTCATATGCTCAGACTGTTTCTGCCGCGGAACCTGTAAACATATTTCACATGCATTCACTGCTCAACATAAAATCCCTAGAATTGTGACAGACCGTTATATTGTCCAGGCCGATTAATCCAACTCATATTTTGAATAAATATCATGCATAATAAATGTTGTTTATTTCAGCAGATTTGTGTACATCTCACATGCAATTATTAAACAAGGCATGGTAAGTATTTTACCCTTCAGTATTTTATTATGGTAACTATATTTACGATGCTACAGTTATTTATACTGTAAATTCTAGAAAATAGTTTAAATCATATATTATTCATTCTCAAATGGTGGGTTGTGACCCAAAAATATATTGCAGGTGTGTTCTGACACTAGGATTACAAACGATGTAAAATGCAAATAATCAGATGCAACTAATCATATAATCATGATGGGCCCTATTTTAACGATCTGAAACGCAAGTGTCAAAGCGCAAAGCGCAAGTAACTTTGTGGGCGGGTCTTGGCGCTGTTGCTATTTTCCCGGCGGGATAAATGACTCTTGCGCCAGGCGCAAATCTAAAATGGGTTGGTCTGAAGTAGCTTCATTACTCATAGGTGTGGTTTGGGCGTAACGTGAAATAAACCAATCAGAGCGTCATCTCACATTCCCTTTAAGAGCAGGCGCGCTTTTTCCTTGGCGTATTGCTATTATAACGGCGGATTTGCCAGGCGCGCGCCAGGAGCGGTTCACAGACAAGGAGAGCAACACTCTCGTCAGGGACGTTGGGGATGGAGAAACACACCCAAATTAACTTCGGTTAAAAAGGCGTATGATAATTTGGGTAAATGTGTAAGCTAGATGTATGCTTTTATAATAAATTGTCTATCTATCTATCTATCTATCTATCTATCGTAATAATGTATGATTTGCAAAAATGAAAACTGCTGCTTCTGTGTAGATGAGAGAATCAAAGTGTATGCGCATTGTGCACACGCTTCATTGATTATGGCCAAGCATGCGCCCTAAAAATAGCATATTAATAACATGCGCAACGCGCCACTGACTTTAAACTATTTTTTCCTGGTTAGTAGCGCAATTGTTTTCTAAACCTGCAAAATAGCATGAAGGAACGTTTGCGCTGGAACACGCCTCCTGTTTTGCGCTGAACCGCCCAGGGAGCGCAAGTTCATTCCCTAGTTTAGCGACGTGCTTCTGTGGAGGGAAAAACGCGCTTTGCGCGGGTGCAAAATAGGAATGATACATGCGTCGGTGTACAAAGTCAATTGCGCTGGGTGCAAGATAGGGCCCGATATCTGATCGGTTGAGCCGCGTTCGAAGCCGTTGTAAATTACTCAACAAACATACACCTGCTGTGACGCATTACATTAGTATTACTGTGCAACTGCCGTTTGTGATTCTTTTTTTGCTGCATGTATATGGAATGCCAAAGCTGACTTAATTATAAATAAATAAATACATAAATAAATATACAAAGAAATGTAAAAAAATACAAATAAATGAGTATTTATACTTTTATTTCCTTATTTATGTATAATTGTATTTTTTCACACATTTATTTATTTTTTTATTTATACATTTATACATTTATTTATTTCCACTTTTATTTATTTCCACATTTATTTATGTATATATGTTTTTATGTCTACATTTATTTATTTTCACATTTATTTATTTCTACATTTATTTATTTCCACATTTATTTGTTTCTACATTTATTTATTTATACATTTCTTTGTCCGTATGCTAATGAGGGGGGCGTGTTTTACCTCAGACATCAGCAATCGAGCTCAGAGTGGCAGTGCTGAAGCTTTGAGGCCACAGTGACACCTTGCGGTGTGACCAAACGAAACGCAAGAGGTGTGCGGACAATATCACATTTTAAGTCATGTAATATCACCCTAACTGTATGTAGGGTAGGCTATATAGGGTTAACATGTCACCCCAATTTTAGCCTCGCTTCATTGGCTCCCGATCCATTTTAGAATTCAGTTTAAAATTCTGTTGTTTGTTTTTAAAGCTCTTAATGATCAAGCTCCCTTATATATTAGAGATCTTCTTACTCCTCTTGCACACACTAGATCTTTAAGATCTTCAGACAAGGCTCTTTTATCTATCCCTCGCTCCCGTCTAAAATCTAAGGGAGATAGAGCCTTTGCTGTTGCCGCCCCACGTCTTTGGAACCAATTGCCTCTGGACATCCGCCTTGCACCTTCAATTGCTAAATCTAAATTGAAAACTTGTTCTTATTCCCTGGCATTTTAATTATCTCCTGATGCTGTTTCTGTCTGTTCTGTTTGGTTGTTTCTATGTTTTATTCTATTTGTTTTTACTTTGTTCAGCACTTTGAATAGCCCTGCTATGTTTAAATGTGCTATATAAATAAAATTTACTTACTTACTTACTTACTAACACACATAGCACACATGAACAGAAACTGCACTTCAACGGGTCTGATAGCAGACACTTGGACATGGAAGCGCATGAAAGTATCCACTATTAATAACAATGTAAATGCGGTGGATAGGGCTGATAAGAGCTTGCGTTTATTGTCGATGAGACTTGCACACCAGCGCAGAACGCGGAGAGAAACCAGCACACATTTCACTCCTACTGTACGCAAGCATATGATCAATGAGTTTGAAACGCGACTCAATACACAGTTTACATTCGCGTTTCCTAATTTCGTATGCATAACAGGTGACAATTCAAATGCTTAAAACACAACCCATATGTCATAGATGCTGCGTTTAGATACTGATTAATCACAAGTCATCAATTTGGAATTATTCTTAAATCAAACAAAAGCTAGGGACTCATGTAAACGCAGCTAGTGAGCCACGCATCTCACGCCATGCATTGGAGCACAGAAGCATCATCATGCCCATTCAAACAGCACCTGTCGTGCCCATGGTCGTGGTGATATTTCCCCCTATAAATTGATTTCCAGGGGTGTTTTTTCCCCCAAACATTAGGTATACATCATCATATATGTCAAGTTCTTAATATTAATCGATAAACTACTCAGTTAATATAATAATAAGGCACTATGGCTGTTATCAGTAAAATAAAATTAACAAAAGTCATTAAGTCATTAAAAGTCAAAATCTTAATACAGAGGAGAATGCTTTTACACTGCAATTACAATTGCATAAAAGTCGTTATGAGATTAATGTTAAAAATAAAACATTTGAATATAGAAATATGAAATGATGGAATCAATTAAATTGTACGTTTAAATATGAAACTAAAACAGCCAGTAGGTGGCGGTCGCGTTTCAAACTCATTGATCAATATGCTTGCGTAGGAGTTAATAGTGGATACTTTCATGCGCTTCCATGTCCAAGTGTCTGGACCCATGACCCGTTGAAGTGCAGTTTCTGTTCATGTGTGCTATGTGTGTTAACCCTATATAGCCTACCCTACATACAGTTAGGGTGATATTACATGACTTAAAATGTGATATTGTCCGCACACCTCTTGCGTTTCGTTTGGTCACACCACAAGGTGTCACTGTGGCCTCAAAGCTTCAGCACTGCGACTCTGAGCTCGATTGCTGATGTAAAACACTCCCCCCTCTTTAGCATACGGACAAAGAAATGTAGAAATAAATAAATGTGGGAATAAATAAATGTAGAAATAAATAAATGTGAAAATAAATAAATGTAGACATAAAAACATATATACATAAATACATGTGGAAATAAATAAAAGTGGAAATAAATAAATGTATAAATGTATAAATAAAAAAATAAATAAATGTGTGAAAAAATACAATTATACATAAATAAGGAAATAAAAGTATAAATACTCATTTATTTGTACTTTTTTACATTTCTTTGTATATTTATTTATTTATGTATTTTTGCTTTTTTACATTTCTTCGTATATTTATTTATGTATTTATTTATTTATAATTAAGTCAGCTTTGGCATTCCATACATGTATTGCTTGACAACCTCTTTGGAACTACATTGCTTGGTGGACGAATAAATGTGTTATAAATAGAGGTGGGCATAGATTAATTTTTTTAATCTAGATTAATCTAGATTAATTTTGAAATTAATCTAGATTAATCTAGATTAAAATGGCTCATTTGAATTCTGCCGAAGGCATTCAGAATATGTGTGCTACCCAAATAATGACTATAAAAGTAAGTCTTTGAGAACGGGTTTCTCAAGCCAGGTGGCGCATTAGACCAGGGGCTCATCTCCTGTTTCCAAAATGCATCACAAACTGCTTGAGAAAGCTGTTCTACTCATAGACTGTAAAAGGTTACTACCGTCCGTAGGCATTAGGTAGGCCTATGTTATTATCAACTACTATAGGCTATAAATTAGGGATGGGCGATATGACCTAAAATCCATATTGTGATATACATTGCAGCCTCTTGCGATAACGATATATATTATAATAAAACCATTTCAGAACAGGTTACACAGACCCTGCTAAACAACTGCTAAATGTTTTTTTTTTTTGTTTTTTTTTTGAGAACATATATTGTGCAAAACTGTAAGTATACAACATAATTTTGCAGATAAATAAAATTTAAGTACGCTAGCTGCAGAGACTTAAGTAGGTCTAATGTTTATTATGGCTTGAAGCTTATGAAACCCCAAATTTAAAATTAGAATATTGTCTAACTGATGTCTTTTCAGTTAAAAAGAAACACAACAACGATTCTTAAAATCGGGCGCTTTTAATAAAAAGAGATTATGTGCTAACTTACACCACTCACTAAGATATATTGGGAATAATACGCGCGCGCTGGTATTCAGTGATATGTTTCGTTTTGAATTTGAGGTGGTAGAACGGATTAGTCGTGTGTTTACTTACCGAACTGTTACACCACACAGTCTACGTCGGACGGCTTAAATCCGAACCAAGTCCAAATAATGGATGTTGCACGGATCTTTTTCACCAGCTTTCACTTTCAGCCGTGTTTACTTAAGATGACGACGAATATGATGCGTTGCAGCCGGGTGTTCCTCGCGGCCGCGGGTAGATTGCGTCATCATAGCTTGTGTAGCTTGAGTCAGCTCCCAACCCAACTTGGAGAATAGATTAACGGCGATATTTTTTTTATCGCGCGATAAGAGTCTCGCGTTAACGCAGCGCGTTAACGCCGATAACGGCCCACCACTAGTTATAAAGTTATATTTTTTGTTGCTGGTGTTTATTTTATGAATAAAATAAATATTAAAATGAATATTTTTATGGAATAACCGTTTTATAAAACCAATAAGCCCATTGAAGCCATGTTTTACAGTGAATTTAGAACAGCTAAGGGGCGTTGTTAGGCACGATGCAGAGCGGAGTTCTAAATTAACTGGGCTTATTGCAATTTATAAAAAATTGGTGTTTTCAACTGTAATTCCAATTGGATGAGCTGCATTTGAAGCCAGTCAAATAGTAAATATATGCACACAAAATAAGCACACATGAACACATTATTTGAATACTATATGTGACCCTGGACCACAAAACCAGTCACATAGGTCAATTTTTTGAAATAGAGAATTATTTAGGATAGAAAAATATCTGAAATATGAAAAATATGAAAAATCAGAAAAATCTGGAATCTAAGGGTGCAAAAAAATCAAAACATTGAGAAAATCACCTTTAAAGTTGTCCATTTATGTTTACGATTGTGCTGCATTCACTCACAATAATAAATGTTTTATATATGTATGGTTGGAAATGTACAAAATGTCTTAATGGAACATGATCTTTACTTAATATCCTAATGATTTTTGGCATAAAAGAAAAATCAATAATTTTGTCCCATACAATGTATTGTTGGCTATTGCCACAAATATACCTGTGTGACATGTGACTGGTTTTGTGATCCAGGGTCACATATCAGTGTCACATTACATGTAGGACAAAGCTCATGGAGACGAGGAATATGTAGAAATAACATTTAATAATCAAACTCTCAGGGGAAACACCAAAAACTCACGCTTACATTGACGATAACGGACAAAGACTGAAGGAGAACACAAGGTATAAATACACAGGGACAAGATAACTAATGAGGTGATTGACAATGCACAGGTGAAAGACATGACTAAGGGTGCTTTCACACCTGCCTCATTTAGTTCGGTTGAATCGCACTAGAGTTCGTTTTCCCCCTTGGTGCGGTTCGTTTGGGCAGGTGTGAATGCGGCAATCGCACTCGGGTGCGCACCAAAAGCGGACCAAACAAGCGTACCGAGACCTCCTGGAAGAGGTGGTCTCTGTACGCTTTGAAACGAACTCTGGAGCGGTTCGTTTGTGGTGAGAACGTGATCCGACCTCGAACAGAACCAACTGCCAAAGAACTGCGCATTTTTGGACTAAGCCAGTTGCCGTAGTCAGCTGCGCTGTGCATTATATGGTGAGTAGAAATGTTTGTTGACAGTTTGCAGCTCGCGGACAAACTTGGGAGTTGTGAGGAGGTGCGGAGCCTGATAGAAATTATTATTAACATTATTTTCCGCATCCTCGGTTCATTCTCAAATATTATTGTTTGTCTAAAGTGGTGTAGACAAACTATATAATTAAATATGACCAAGGATACAATCAGCCCACGCAGTCGTCTCTCCATAGTAAACAGCGGTGTGTTGTCTGCCGGATTTTCCTCCTCTTTGTTTACTTCCGGGAGTTCTGTTGGAATTTTCCCGCACGGTAATTCTGACCAAACGAAGTGCAGTCATGGAAATGGGTTCCGAGTGATGTGGATGTTGGTCACGTGACTGTATTTTGGTTCGTTTTATCAACTCGGACCAGAGCGATCAGTGTGGTGTGAAAAGGAACCAAAACGCCTTAAAAATGCTACAAAGTATCATTTTTCGCCCTTGGTCCGGACCAAATGAACCGAACTACAGATGTGAAAGCACCCTAAACAATCATGGGACACTAGGTCACAGGACTGAACCAAAAACACAATGAAGGGAGGAAACACAGATCATACATATAACAATTAGTGCATCAACGGGTTGTTAAATGTTAAATGCTCTGTATTTTCACATTAATCCATGTATTAATAACGTAAAGCAGTCCTTCTCTCTGATATGCAGATCTGCATTACTATCTATTATGGGATAAAAAGTAGCAAAATCTCCAGTATGATCGTATCAGTACTATGCAAAGGTAATGTATATGGCCTCGTTTACACTGCAGGTCTTGATGCCCAATTCTGATTTGTTGCCTAAATCCGATTTTTTTGACTGTCTGTTTACACGTTCTTTAAATTGTGACCCATATCCGATTCATATGTTTACACTTGCCATGGCTAGTAGCCTAGGCTACTATCTGAAACATATCGCGCATGCTTAAAGGGTTAAATTCTCTTGCACAAATGGACGAATACAAAATATGTTTCATGCTCTGCGATATGCAAAGTTGCCAAACACCACTTTTGAATAAGAAACAATGTCTATAAAACTACCACGAATCACAAGCGTATCGGTGAGAACACTCGTTAAAACAACATACACACACCCGAACTTGACTGCACATCACATATTTGAGATTACTGATACTGCTTTCATTCGTAATGCAACGGACCGATCTACGGCACATACATTAAGGGCTGTTCACTGTTATACAATAAAGAGCCCGCACAGCGACAAGAAATAGAAATTAACACAAAAAAACTGTCTAGAGCCTTTACTACTTACACAACACTGACAGTGGAGTTGCGCTCAGGAGTAGAGCAGCTATGGACAATTTTCTTTTTCTTTTTTGAGCGGCTGCGGACAAATTCTTTCTATGCACACACAATATTACATCACAATCTGCGCGCATGTTTTAAAAATATAATTGAAAATGTAAATAGTCCTAGCACTTTTTAAATTTAAATAGCCCACTTAAAGTGTTTATTACAAATAAATTATTAATTGCTTAAAATGAATAAATGTAAATGAACAAAAATTTTCGTTAAATTTACAATCATGTGAAAACACTTCCCGTGCCCCTCTCCACATTCCTCTCCTACGATGACACGTTTCGTCGGGCCATCCGTCCCTTTGCAGATGTGCGTCGGGGTTTCTCTCGTCATTAAACCGCGGAGACGTTGCCTAATGCCTCAGAAAATCCGATCTGCCTGTTTACATGACAGTCGCATTGGCACATATCCGATTTATTTCCACATATGAATGAGGCCTGAAACCGATCTGGAAATATCCGAATGCATGCGTTTTTTTCCTGTTTACACTGTCATAGAACACATCCGATCTGTGTCACATGTGAGCAAAAAATCGGAATTGGGTCACATTTCACTGGCAGTGTAAACGGGGCCTATGTCATGTCATACTGCCCAGCCTATCATTAAACTGTATTATGTTAGTATGTATTTATAATGTATTTATTTTTTCAAACTGTATTTTTATCATTATTAAGCTGTCCATCAACCACGCTGCTCTCTAAATATCGCTACTCAATCACACTCTAACGTCGCATTGTCTTACTGTTAGTCAAAACAGCAGAAAAGATTAATCAATCTCTTTGTAATGACAAAATATATCTGTGTTCAAATTAAACACTCCCAGCAAGTAACCCTGATTCTTTATTGCAGGCAAAAAAAAAAACAGAGGATGACATAATCACAGAAAGAGAGGAAAAATTCAACAGATTCAAGCAGTTCAGGGCTGCTCTCCAGACAGAGAAAAGTAAAGTTTCTCTGGTGCAGTCAGCCCAAACTGATGTGTTATATATTGCCTGTCACTCTATTCTACAGGAATATTGGGGCGTTGCCTAGCTTAAACCTGGAAGGAACAGCAATCCATCACCAACATTCACAGGAGGAGATCTCATCTCAGTCTTGGTAGCCAATATCCCAGCCGCTTGAATGCCACATAATAGGGACCCGGTTCAAGGCTGTTTCAAACACCGCTCATCTATACTTTCCACATTCTGCAGTTGATTGCTTTAGCCTTACATTGCAACGCCTTCATACAAACAGAAAGAATGATTAAAAATAAAGACAATATTCGAAAACATTGCTTGTACTAAAATAACTTATTTCTTTCTTTTTTTTATCTCATCCCTGCTGAAAAATCCAACATTTTCAGCAACATGGGATGCTGGTTGCTGGTTTGCGGGTCCCTAGCATCAGATGCTGGTGTGCTAGTGGACCAGCATAAGGTATGTTTTGCATGCTGGGACCAGGTTTGGATGCTGGTGGACCAGCATATGTTGTCTTTTGGGTGCTGGTATGATCCCAGCAAGACCACAACAAAACTTTCTTATGTGTTAAATATCACTTTTCTTAGTGTGAACAAACTGCTTATGATTATGCTTTTATTAAGCATTTGTCTTGGTTTTCATATGTTTTGCAATTACACAAACTCTTTTAAACTGATCTTAACTGATTTGTGTACAGATCTTTTGAAACAGGAGACATTTCATTTGATGCTTTGAAATGTTTTTCCACAGTTTACCAGTGACATTGAATAATGTAATCATAACTAAACAACCCCTCCTTGAACTGCCACCTTACCGTGGTGGAGGGGTTTGAGTACCCGAATGACCCTAGGAGCTATGTTGTCTGGGGCTATATGCTCCCAAGGCAAACAGGTCCTAGGTGACGGGTCAGACTAAGAGCGGTTCAAAAACCCTTATGATGCAAAAAAAAACGAGGACCGTGACGTCGCCCGGTATGGCGCAGCCAGGGCCCCACCCTGGAGCCAGGCCCGGTGTTGGGGCTCGTATGCGAGCGCCTGGTGGTCGGGCCTCCCCCCATGGGGTCCGGCCGGGCTCAGCCCGAAGGAGCGACGTGGGGCCACCCTCCCGTGGACCCACCACCTGCAGGAGGGACCGTAAGGGGCCGGTGCTAAGTGGATCGGGCGGCAGTCGAAGGCGGGGGCCTAAACAACCCGATCCCTGGACGCGGAATCTAGCTCTAGGGACATGGAACGTCACCTCTCTGGCGGGGAAGGAGCCTGAGGTTGTGCGTGAGGTTCAGAGATTCCGACTAGAGATAGTTGGGATCACCTCTACGCACGGCTTGGGCTCTGGAACTACACTCCTCGAGAGAGGATGGACTCTTCACCACTCTGGAGTTGCCCATGGTGAGAGGCGGCGGGCTGGTGTGGGTTTGCTTATAGCCCCCCAGCTCAGCCGCCATGTGTTGGAGTTAACCCCGGTGAACGAGAGGGTCGCTTCCCTGCGCCTTCGGGTCGGGGATAGGTCTCTCACTGTCGTTTGTGCCTACGGGCCGAACGGCAGTGCAGAGTACCCGGCCTTCTTGGAGTCTCTGGGAGGGGTGCTGGAAAGTGCTCCGACTGGGGACTCTGTCGTTCTACTGGGGGACTTCAACACCCACGTGGGCAGCGACAGTGACACCTGGAGGGGCGTGATTGGGAGGAACCGCCCCCCTGATCTGAACCCGAGCGGTGCTCTGTTATTGGACTTCTGTGCTAGTTACAGCTTGTCCATAACGAACACCATGTTCAAGCATAAGGGTGTCCATCAGTGCACATGGCACCAGGACACCCTAGGCCGGAGGTCGATGATCGACTTTGTGGTCGTTTCATCCGACCTCCGGCCGTATGTCTTGGACACTCGGGTGAAGAGAGGGGCGGAGCTGTCAACTGATCACCACCTGGTGGTGAGTTGGATCCGATGGCAGGGGAGGAAGCTGGACAGACTCGGCAGACCCAAACGTACTGTGAGGGTCTGTTGGGAACGTTTGGCTGAATCTCCTGTCAGAGAGATCTTCAACTCCCACCTCCGGTAGAGCTTCGACCAGATCCCGAGGGAGTCTGGAGATATCGAGTCCGAGTGAACCATGTTCTCCACCTCCATTGTCAACGCGGCCACTCGGAGCTGTGGCCATAAGGTCTCCGGTGCCTGTCGAGGCGGCAATCCCCGAACCCGGTGGTGGACACCGGAAGTAAGGGATGCCGTCAAGCTGAAGAAGGAGTCCTATCGGGCCTGGCTGGCTTGTGGGACTCCTGAGGCAGCTGATGGGCACCGACAGGCCAAGCGGACTGCAGCCCGGGTGGTTGTGGAGGCAAAAACTCGGGCCTGGGAGGAGTTCGGTGAGGCCATGGAGAAGGACTATCGGTCGGCCTCGAAGAGATTCTGGCAAACCGTCCGGCGCCTCAGGAGGGGGAAGCAGTGCCCTACCAACGCTGTTTACAGTGGAGGTGGGCAGCTGTTGACCTCGACTGGGGATATCACCGGACGGTGGAAGGAATACTTCGAGGATCTCCTCAATCCCGCCGTCACGTCTTCCATTGAGGAAGCAGAGGCTGAGAGCTCGGAGGCGGACTCGTCCATCACCCAAGCTGAAGTCACCGAGGTAGTCAAGAAACTCCTCTGGCAGACCGGGGTGGTGGTCCCTCTTTTCAAGAAGGGGGACCGGAGGGTGTGCTCCAACTATAGGGGGATCACACTTCTCAGCCTCCCTGGGAAAGTCTATGCCAGGGTACTGGAGAGGAGAATCCGGCCCATAGTAGAACCTCGGATTCAGGAGGAAAAGTGTGTTTTTTGTCCCGGTCGTGGAACACTGGACCAGCTCTATACCCTTTACAGGGTGCTGGAGGGCTCATGGGAGTTTGCCCAACCAATCCACATGTGCTTTGTGGATTTGGAGAAGGCATTCGACTGTGTCCCTCGCGGCATCTTGAGGAGGGTGCTCTGGGAGTATGGGGTTCGGGGCCCTTTGCTAAGGGCTATCCGGTCCCTGTACGACTGGAGCAGGAGCTTGGTTCGCATTGCCGGCAGTAAGTCAGACTTGTTCCCGGTGCATGTTGGACTCCGGCAGGGCTGCCCTTTGTTGCCGGTTCTGTTCATAATTTTTATGGACAGAATTTCTAGGCGCAGCCAGGGGCCGGAGGGGGTCAGGTTTGGGGACCACACGATTTCATCTCTGCTTTTTGCGGATGATGTTGTCGTGCTGGCCTCATCAAACCAGGACCTCCAGCATGCACTGGGACGGTTTGCAGCCGAGTGTGAAGCGGCTGGGATGAGAATCAGCACCTCCAAATCCGAGGCCATGGTTCTCAGTCGGAAAAGGGTGGTTTGCCCGCTTCAGGTTGGTGGAGAGCTCCTGCCTCAAGTGGAGGAGTTCAAGTATCTTGGGGTCTTGTTCACGAGTGAGGGAAGGATGGAACGGGAGATTGACAGGCGGATCGGTGCAGCTTCTGCAGTAATGCGGTCCCTGTACCGGTCTTTCGTGGTGAAGAAGGAGCTGAGCCGCAAGGCGAAGCTCTCGATTTACCGGTCAATCTACGTTCCTACTCTCACCTATGGTCATGAGCTGTGGGTCATGACCGAAAGGACAAGATCCCGGATACAAGCGGCCGAAATGAGCTTTCTCCGCAGGGTGGCTGGGCGATCTCTTAGAGATAGGGTGAGAAGCTCGGTCACTCGGGAGGAGCTCAGAGTAGAGCCGCTGCTCCTCCACATCGAGAGGGGTCAGTTGAGGTGGCTCGGGCATCTTTTCCGGATGCCTCCTGGACGCCTTCCCGGGAAGGTGTTCCGGGCATGTCCCACCGGGAGGAGACCCCGGGGAAGACCTAGGACACGCTGGAGAGACTATGTCTCCCAGCTGGCCTGGGAACGCCTCGGTGTCCCCCCGGAAGAGCTGGAGAAAGTGTCTAGGGAGAGGGAAGTCTGGGCATCCCTGCTTAGACTGCTGCCCCCGCGACCCGGTCCCGGATAAGCGGTAGAAGATGGATGGATGGATGGATAACTAAACAATTTTTAAAAAATCAGTTATACTTTCAGCAGAGGAAGCAAAAGAAATTACAAAGTCATTATCATATAATTCAATAAATCATATTAACCTTATAGTGTTTTTTAATTTCCATCATTAATGTGTTAATTATATAAATATGCAAGCGAAAACAATGCTTGTCCCCAAAACACTGCTTGCAGACAGACAGCTGGCCTACGCACACTCAACCCTGCAAGACCATGCAAAAGCTCCGTTTTGCTTGAGAACAGCATGAATATGCTAGACCAGCATTATACCAGCATAAATCATAGCCATAGCACGATGCATCGTTGAAGAAATCAAATAGCTAGTCACGGACCGTTTCCCGAAACCATATTGTCGCAAATTTGTCATTCAACCACGTTGGTTGATGTTACGCACGTGAGTAATAACTTTCATTTTAATGAATCAGTTTCAGATTGAATTAATGCTATAGATTATTTTTGCTATAAATTACGGACATGGCATATGAGGACTATTTCTCATATATCTCAGTTATTTTGCTTTATGTCCAGATTCAGTCATAGGCTCCTTCTTATAGCCTACTAGAGCACGGACGCACATTAAATCTCTTGACAAACTAAAAGACATAAACAACGTTTGCATGTATTCTAAATAAAATAGATATATTGTACTGAATGTCAGCTTGCTTATCTTGCTCAAGATAAGGATTTATTAAGTCCACGTGTTATTCAAACAAGGAATTATGCTTCTAACCAACCACACAACTTTGTGATGCTGTTTGCGAATGTTCGTTGAAACTATGGTTTCGGTAAACACAGACTCGTTGAACTATGCTGAATCAGGAAACGCACCCCAACACTCTGTCTGTCTGTCTGTCTGTCTGTCTGTCTGTCTGTCTATCTATCTATCTATCTATCTATCTATCTATCTATCTATCTATCTATCTTCTGTTTACAGAGCCTGGGCTTGTCACAGAGACAGCACACCTATGTCAGTGATAACTGTCAAGTAGTAGGAATATTCTGTGTTGAATTTCAAATGCAAATTCCTTACAACACCTTTAACTTGAACTTGAAGCAATGTCTTATTTACTTATAATACATAATGGTTGATAGCTTTTGATAGCTTTAGGAGTTTACCACATTTATCAGACCACAGAGCAATGAAAGAAAATTGGAATGACTTATTTACTGCAAGAAAACATGTCTTCAGACAAGGACAGAGAAAGAAATGTTGAAGAGAGCAGTTAGGAAATTCAATATCCATGTTGTGTTCTGAGTACATATTTTACCTTGTAAGAAAAATAAAGACCTAGAAAAACATAAAGTACATCATGGTCCATGTTTCCCTCACACAATACTCTACAAAGATAGAAATCTAGGAGAACTGTTACAATCAAGCTGGAGAATTCATTAAATGCGTTTACCAGTTTAATTTTACACAGACTGGGTAGGTACATGACCTATGCAATTAGCACAAAGCAAATAAATAATAACAAAAACGATTTAGTTTTAGTTTTAATGTATTTATTTGTTGATCTCCAATGAATGTACACTGCACATGTGCCTAAAGGGGCACGATCAAATTGTTTCTTACAATAAATGCGTCCAGAAAAAAAACAGTGTTGGCCAAGTGTTAAGTGCTTGCTATCATGCTAGTGACACAATATCAATTCTGGTTTGTGTCATCTCTTAAGCATTCCCATCCATCTCATCCTCTCTATTAAAAGTGGCAATAAGATAAAATAAAATTTAATTAATATATTTAAAAAAATTTAATTAAATAAACACTGCATTCCAAAGTGGCACCACATTTTATAAAAACCCATAAATATTTTCAATATCTTCCAACCAAAATTTCAGTTTTCTGATGAATACATCTCTATTATAATTTTAAGTTGCACAGCATTCAGTGTCTCTAAACTCAGTCTTCCCTGAAGAAGGCCATCCTCCATGTAAGTAAGCTTTCTGTAAGAGCACTTCTAAGATATTTATAAGATATTATAATTTCTTACAGACCACAACCCCATAAACAGAGATAATACATGGAAATGGGGTTGACGTCACTGTAAGCTGTTGATCTACATCAAGAAAATTAAGATTTTTAGAAGGAGAAGTGACACAAGTAGAGAAGGTTCAAAAGAGGATGGTGAAAGAGTGAGAGGAACACAGTGGCAGCAGGGTGCTTTCTAAGGGCTCTCAGGGGACATTTTGTGGCTTCCCTCCCTGTGGCGGCCCGCAGGCTTTTAAAGAATGGCAGCGGGACGTCAGTCACTGGCATCAGCACAGGAGAGTGAGTGAGTGCAGCAGAGCGATGAGTCATGTGGGTATATCAGTACGAGGGCTAAGCGATCTGAACAGATTGCCTGTTCTCAGAAATGTTAAATCAAAATGCAAAACAGGAGTTGACTGGTCTTCCTCTCTTAACAGATTCACCAGCATATGTGTGGACAGCTTCTTGTGGATCACTAATATTTAAGGTAATTAAGCTGAACCTCCAACTGCCTGAGAAGCCCTCAGGCTTCTCTGTTTGCAATGTTATTCTAGCCATCTTCAGGACAGAAGAATAGGTCTGTGCTATTTTGTACTTAGTATAATAATTATCTAAGTCAAGCCAATTCTGTATTTAAGTTCTTCTCTATCTTAACCATAATTTTGATTATAAGATATATTCTGAAAAAAACTAATTTGGTTGATAGAGATAATCTAATTTAGCAGAAATATCTATGTATTTTGAAATGCACACTGTCTGTAACACCAGGTGTATACACTGTGATTTTCTTCTGTTTACGATTGGTGTTTGTCAGACTGCACAAAATGACCTTGGGTAAAAGCCAAAAAAGTTTAAACATACACATGTGAAAAAACGTTTTTGAGATAATCAAAAAGATTATAAAAAAAAGTTATACAGTACATGTTGGGAACGACATGAGGGTGTGAAAATGAATTTTTCAAGAATTTCCATATTTGAGTGATCTAAACCTTTTGTACTGTACTTGTGAAATTACGGCCTTAAATACATTTTGACCAAACATACTCATCTAGGAGGAATAATGTAATGTAAGAAAATATATTTCCTAATACAGTGGTGGTCAGAATTAATGGCACCCCTGGTAAATATGATCAAAAATGGCTGTAAAAAAATAAATCTACATTGTTCATCCTTTTGATCTTTCATTCAAACAAATTAGCAAAAATCTAACCTTTCATTGAAGTAAAAGAATTGAAAGTGGGAAGGAGATCACATTATGAAATAAATGTTTTTCTCCAAAACACGTCGGCCACAATTATTCCCCTAGAATTTTTTACGAGTAAAATATCTCTGAAGTATATTCCCATTAATATTTACCTTTATTTAGCACACCAGGGTGACTAGGAACATGAAATTGTCTAGCTATGACTTCTTGTTTCACAGCAGTTTAAATATGACGAATACAAAAAGGCCAAATTTGAATCATCCATCACAATGAGTAAAACCAAAGAATATAGTTCTGATGTGCATCAAAAGATTGTTGAGCATCACAAAATAGAAAGTGGCTGTAAGAAAATAGCTAAAAAATTGAAAATCCCCATTTTGACCATCAGGGCAATAATTAAGAAGTTCCAATCAACTAAAGATGTGACGAATCTGCCAGGAAGAGGACGTGTGTCTATATTGTCTTAATGCACAGTGAGGAGGAAAGTTTGAGTGGCCAAAGACTCTCCAAGGATCACATATGGAGAATTGCAGAGATTACTTGAGTCTTGGGGGTCAGAAAGCCTAAAAAAACATCAAACCCCTACACAACCACATGTTGTTTGGGAGGGTTTCAAGAAAAATCCTCCTCGCTCCTCCAGAAATAAACTCCAGCATATTCAGTTGTCAGACATGACTGGAACTTCAAAAGGGACCAGATTCTATGGTCAGATGAAACAAAAAAAAGGGCTTTTTGGCAGCAAACCCACCAGATGTGTTTGGTGCAAACAGGGATAAAAAGTACCCCATGCCTACGATTAAATATACTGCTGGATCCTGTTGTGGGCCTATTTTTTTTGCTGGAGGTCCTGGACATCTTGTTCAGATACATGGGATTCTAGCAAATACCAACAGATCAAAAATCAAAACCTGACTGCCTCTGCTAGAAATCTTATAATGGGCCATGGTTGGATCTTCCATCAGGACAACAGTCCAAAACAAACATCAAAATCAACACAAAAATGGGTAACTGAGCACAAAAATGAAGCTACTGCCATGACCGACCCAGTCCTCTAAACTGAACTCTATAGAAAATGAGTGGGGTGAACTGAACAGAAGAAGCACCAACATGAACTTGTGAATCTGAAGGATCTGGAGAGATTCTGTATGGAGGAATGGTCTCTGATCTCTTGTCAGTTATTCTCCAAACACATTAGGCATTATAGGAGAAAACTCAGATCTATTATCTTGGCAAAAGGAGGTTGCAAAACGTATTTAATAACAGGGAGCCAATAATTGTGGCCAGCATGTTTTGGAGAAAAGCATTTATTTTATAATGATAAATACTGAAAACTATAAATTCGCAAACCACAGTCCATTTAAAGCATTAGCTGTGTGCGGAAATTTGTTTATGTAGCCGTGACAACGAAACACGTGCATCCACCTGTGTTAAGTGCGCTTGTTGCTCCGTGCGTGCTGATGCACTCATCCTGTTGATATTTCCAAATGCCTTCCTACAGTTGCTTAATAAAAGCGGGCTTTCCACACAAACAAACGTACATGTGTCATTAGCATGAGAAAAAAATGGGATTTTAACTGTCGGTCTCGGGTCGGGCTCGGACATAAATATCTTTATGCCTGTCGGGCTCGGCTCGGGTCGGGTTCGGTTACTGCTCTGTCGGACGCGGGCCGCGATCGGATAGAAAAATTCGGCCTGATCCGCACTCTAGTTTAGGTCAGCTGGAACCGGGAACACTTCACATAAATCCTAATGTACTTGTCACATTATAAGAAGGATGGCGTTTACGCTAATATTAGTCTCTTTGTTTATACCGAGGTTTACCGCAGTCTGCCGGATTCAGGCTGTATCCAGATCTGATGAAGGACCAGCGACCTGAACACGACAACGCAGTCCTGAAGTGTCAACTAGGCTCTCCCCTGTGAAGGCCTCCTTCCCTTCCCTTTACCTCTGTATAGATAAAACTGTCATTTTATCTGTACAGAGTCACCACGTGGCTACGTGGACACGATAAATAATTCTGTATTATACATTTTTAAGGCCAGACAAGTAGTTTGTTGAGGGTTGATTTGTAAAGAAGGACTACACGCCTGCGCACATATATATTCAAACGCGCTTACCTATGGACTGAACACGTGATGCGCATGTGCGCGACGTCGGTGTTTGTGCAGAGGTTTGCGCTGAGGTTGCGTAGGTTTGCGCAGAGATATCTGATAATTGTTTGCACCTTGGAACCTATTCCAAGTTCTCGAGCCACCAGGCACTGTTTTGTGCGGATGGGCGGCCGGAGCACATTGAGGGTTTTCTGTTAAAACGGTGTTGTGTTAGCGGCCCCAAAGTTAATAACTAATGATCTTCGCAATGGAAGTGAATCAATTAATCAAAACTAACTTTAGCTTTATCCTAGAGCTGCTGTAAAGCCAAAACAATCTCTGTTACTGTAATTTCCTATTATCACTGTAAAGCTGATTTGAAACAATTCATTTTGTTAAAAGCGCTATATAAATGAAGGTGACTTGACTTGACTAGTCATTAATAAGTTGAGCAAAATGTGCCATGTCAATTGCTCAGACAAGATTTGCAAACCACAGTCCATTTAAAGCATTAGCCACTGACTGAGCACTCTTACTCCATTACAAAACAGGCATATATCGACGAGATATAAAATTTAAAGCTTGAAAATTTTAAATTTCTGCCGTGTTTACTTTTTGTGTTTCACACTTCCATGATACCACAATGCGCTACCGCACAGGGTGTTTTGAAGGTGTTATTGGAACAAGCTGTTTACATAAGCATGGATTTGAAAATCACAATTCGTTGGTTCAGACTCATGCTATCGAGAATTCGCTACGAATATTCACAAAGTTGGAATGGTGCGCTTTACAATGATACCAAACTTGTGCTGAGGAGAAGCACCAGTAGCAGAAAAAACTGCACTTTTTCATGGATTATAAAGATTTAGGAAGGTACAACTTTCAAAAAACATACAAATAAAGATATAAAGATGTTTAATTACTATTTGGAACATTGGGATCGCTAATATAGGGCTTAATGAACTCATTTTTGTGAAAATCTTAAATTCGACCAAAATTGACATATTTCACTTGTTTTGCCTGTAGCTCTTAATTAGTCCGTGTGCATTCTGACTCATTTTCCCAGCACAGGTCACATATACTATATTGTGGTGGCTTCCTTTTGTTTGTAGCCACTTGCATGTGGGAAAGTATATTTGACACTGCAAACCTGCTTGAGCAAGACTTGTATTTATTGTAACAAAGTGAATACTTAACCCTTTTAAAACGGATATGTCGTTGCCCACACATACCAGCAAGCTGTATTAATTTTACCGTAACTCTTCAACCGTTTGCACTATCAAAACCATTCAAATTGCCCCTGACAGTAGACAGCATGCGCTTTTTGGCAATATATGGCTTATTACGGTAATTTCATGCTTTCCGTCAGCAAATGACAGCAGCTTTCTGGTAGAGCGGGAAGGAAGGATTTGAACAGAGAGATACGAAGCGAGGCAGGTTAGAGTGTTTTGGATTGCATAAAATAATAAAAGAAATGAACAAATATATGGCGAAAAGTGGTATACAGCAAAAGAGGGGATTGGGATTATTTTTAATGAAACTTGGGAGGCGATTGGCCGTTACTCTTTCACGTATTTTAGCATGTGGTGTGTGCATGTGTATGTGTGCGTGCCTATGTATGCATGCATTTGTATGTGTGTGTGTATGAAAAAAAGTGTCCTAAATGAAAACTTTGCAACCCCATGTCACAAAAAATACTTGTATATATGCATTATAGGTAATTTTTCAACTTTAAAGTGTTAGTTTCTTTCATTCGTGATTTTTCAGGTTTTTTAAAAAATAAAAATCAGTGAATTTATTCTCATTTGTTTTATATTTGTCTATTTAAATTCTATTTACAAACTCACCACTCACAGTAATGGTCAATTACTGTAATTTGTTGAAAGCTAATTTTATTCTGAAAAAAATATGACACCTTACACATGAAGATAGCACATTCTTTTAGAATTTTACAGTGAAAAAAATCAAAATATGTGAAAAACGCCTATTAAAAAAAAAAGGTCAAAAAAGGTCTTGGGTTACTGTAACCCTCGGTCCCTGAGAAGGGAACGAGACGCTGCAGCGAAGACGACACTTTGGGGATAGCGCCTGAAGCACGTATGGAACTAGTCCAATCTCGATTGGTGTTGCTCATGACGGAGCGGAGCTATAAAGGGATGCCGGCTCATAACAGCGTCAGCTTCTGATTGGTCAAAGCAAGTCGTTCTCAGGCACTCAGGAGGTGTGGCAAAGGGACGGAACGTCTCGTTCCCTTCTCACGCTGTGTCGAGGAACGAAATACATGAGAACATGGCGTGGAGGGCAGATCCAGGCTATAATATCTTATAAAAGTGTGTGGGGAGGCACAGCCAGCAGCATTGCAGACCTCTTGAAGGGAAACTCCTGATAGCAGGGCTTTAGAAGATGCCAATCTGCGAAGGAAAATCGTGCATCTCATGTGCTGAAGAAATAGCCTCCACAATCCACCTGCTAATGGTGGGGAGGCAGGGGAACCCTTCTTATGTGACCTAAACCACACAAGCAGCTGGTCCAACTTCCCCCGAGGACCTATGTACATAGGCCTCCAAGGCTCAGACAGGACACAGTAAATGTAGCCTCTCTTGATCAGCCGACACATGTGGTGGAGGATGAAAAACCTGCAGAATCACAGACCATGCCACATTAGATGGCACCTTAGGCATGTAGCCTAGTCTAAGGTGGAAAATGGCCTTTACTCTTCCCGGAGCGAACTCAAGGCAAGAGGGAGCAACAGATAGCGCCTGTAAGTCCCCAACTCTTTTGAGGGATGTGATAGCTAGCAGGAAGACCACTTTCTGGTCCCAAACAGGACGACAGGCCTCATCCTCTGAGCACCACGAAGGAAATGATTAGTTGGTGCCTCCCCATAGGGCCCTCACTTAAAGGCGTGTGGAAGGCAGCTATGGCCGCCACATAGACCTTAAGTGTGAATGGGGAGAGCCCATCAGAGAAACGACCTTGGAGGAACTCCAGCACTGAAGCCACTGGGCAGTTAACTGGGTCCAGCTGATGTTCTCTGCACCATAAAGTGAACACATTCCACTTTAAAGCGTAACGTTTCCATGTGGATGGAGCTCTAGAGTTTAAGAACCTCAGTTGAGAGACCAGCACTTACGAGTTGGTCCCCCTCAGGGGCCAGACCCATAGCTCCCACAGCTGTATTTAGCCCTCGGCCTGAGATAGAAGGTCTCTCCTGATTGGAATCTGCCATGGAGGGCCTGCTAAAAGCACTGTTATGTCTGAAAACCAAACTCGGGCCGGCCAGTACGGAACCTCTCTAGAACCCCCCCCCCAGAGCGATCGGGGGAAATGCCTACAGACGCCGCCTCGGCCATGCCTGTACCATGGCATCCAGCCCTAGAAGAGCTGGATGCGTGAGTGAAAACCAGAGCGGACAGTGTGTGTTCTCCGAATTCCCTCCAGATCGACTCCACCACCTCAGGGTGCAGTCTCCTTTCCCCGGGAACTTTAATTTTTACCATTATGATGATTACATGTGTGTTTTACGATGGGCAGTGTGCAATTGGTTGGTTGATGGTAGTCTGTGTATGTACTGTAAGTATTGTGTGTGTGTACATGTGTGTGTATAGGTGACAGCCTGTGTATGTACTGTGTGTATGTATTATATTACTTGTACAACAGCAGACACTGTATTGTATGTGTCTAGAGCCCTATTCGGACGGGACTAGTTTAACATGGAAAGGTGGGGTAAAGTAATAATTACCAGAGCTTCTCTGTGATTTTAGTCCCGTCCGAATGTGTCATCTCAGTAATCATTACGGACAATGTTAGTAGATTACGGATTAAGATTACGGCGACTTTTAACTACAGTAAAAAGGTCCGTAAAAATTACCTCAGGTAATACTAATCCCGTGTGAATAGACCGCTTACGGATTAAGATTACGGCGACTTTTAACTTCAGTAAAAAGGTCCGTAAAAATTACCTCAGGTAATACTAATCCTGTGCGAATAGACCGCTGTAAGTAAATATTTGTAAGTAAATATTTTGTCATTTCCTGTTTAAAAGTATTTTTCCGCGGTTTATCAAGTATGGAGACGCTTGAAAAAGCATTCAGTTGCGTTCTAGACGCTGGGACAAGTCTGTGGCAAAACTCAAGTGTTTTCCGCATACCATTCAGATTAGAAAGAAGATCTAAAGCACTTGTTAGAGGCACGAAACATATTTTAGCGTTAGGTAAGTGCCTATTATCAAGACAATCCAATCTAAAGTTAATTAATACATTGTTCGACCGGAACTTAACTGTTTTATATAAATAAATATAGGTTATGTGTTTGCGCACGTGATATCAGGAAGCAACGTAATATGCACATGACGACAGGAGGGTGACGGCGACGCGCAAATCGAGTTAGCCCTCCCACTTCTGCTAGTTTTACTGAGATATATTATCCCCTGTGAATTGGCCATTAATATTACAGACGTCCTGTGGTAAAATTACATTACTCCATCTACCCTTGTAAAGTTAATCCCGTCAATAGGGCTATCCTATCCTATATATATATATATAATGATCATTTTTATCAAGCTCATACATTTAAATTCAATAATTTTACTTAAATGGCAATGAAGATTACCTATTAATTGTCATTTAAGTGAAATGACTGAACTTAAATATACAGGCTTGATAAAAATGATCATTCTATAAGAAAATTCAGATGGCACTTAGAGGCTTTTGCATCTGAACTCTGCATATATATATATATATACTACCATTCAAAAGTTTGGGGTCAGTAAGATTTTTTTAAGTTTTTAAAAGAAGTATCTTCTGGTCACCAAGGCTGCCATTATTTGATAAAAAACAATAAAAAAAAAAAAAACAGTAATTTGTGAAATATTATGATAATTTAAAATGACTGTTTTCTATTTTAATATATTTGAAACTGTAATTTATTCCTGTGATCAAAGCTGAATTTTCAGCATCATTACTCCAGTCTTCAGTGTCACATGATCCTTCAGAAATCATTCTAATATGATGATTTGATGCTCAAGAAACATTCATTATTATTATCAATGTTGAAAACAATTGTGTACAATAATTTTTCAAAATTCTTTGATGAATAGAAAGTTCAAAAGAACAGCATTTATTTAAAATAGAATATTTTCTAACATTATAAATGTCTTTACTGTAACTTTTGATCAGTTTAACTCATCCTTGATGAATAAAAGTATTGATTTATTTTATTTCTTTCCCCCCAAAATAAAATTAAAATTCTTACTGACCCCAAACTTTTGAACGGTAGTGTTTAATGTTACAAAAGCTTTAGATTTCAGATAAATGCTGTTCTTTTGAACTTCATATTCATCATAGCATCATGAAATAAAAATGTAAATAACTGTTTTCAACATTGATAATAATCATAAATGTTTCTTGAGCATCAAATCATCATATTAGAATGATTTCTGAAGGATCATGTGACACTGAAGACTGGAGTAATGATGCTGAAAATTCAGCTTTGATCACAGGGATAAATTACACTTTACTGTATATTCACATAGAAAATAGCTGATTTACACTGGAATAATTTTCACAATATTACTGTTTTTGTTTGTATTTTTAATCAAATAAATACAGCCTTGGTGAGCAGAAGATACTTCTTTTAAAAACATTAAAAATCTTACTGACCCCAAACTTTTGAATGGTAGTGTATATATATATATATATATATATATATATATATATATATATATATATATATATAGTCCTTCCATCACAAATTACAAAAATCAACATCGAAGTTCAACATCAACAGCAAACAAAGATTCTATATTTTACAGAATTCATAACAATTCTAAAGAAATACAATATTACATACTAAAGAGGTACATATTTGCAATGCATTAATGTGTTAACTTTTCCAGACCTAAAAATAATATACATTATGTATTATAGTAATATGTTGCACTACTTTTTTCCCCAGGGAAAAATGGCATGACCTCAAGTGCTGAGCATGAATACATGACATAACAGCCACAGACATCACACCACGAAATGTTTCTGTTAAAGACAGAGCAACCATACACGGAAGAAGATAAATTTCTTGAGCCAGTCAGTTACAGTCCAGCATGAACCACTAACATCATTCAAAAGTTTGTTGGGATTGAATCCAAGAATGTCATTTTAATTTATGTTTTCAGAGACCAGAAAAAAACATAGACAATGATGCGCTAAAAAGCAACAAAACATTCATGACATTTATTTATTTTACCTCTTACAGAATCAAGAAGACTAAGAATACAAATAGGGGATTCCTTACATACAATATGTAGTCTAAGCAACAACAACAAAAACACAATACATAAACATTAAAGACCCAAACATCCTTTGTATAGTCCCATCACTGTCCCATTCAATGAAGTTTTACAGAATCAGCACATGCAATCAGAACCTTATACTGTATTTAACAGACACTCAGAAATAAAGATAAGACATGACACAACAACACAAGTTGAATTACACTTTTTGCCACTCATTTGACAAAAAGGAACAAAAAAAATATACACCAGTATATTTCAGTATAGACCACTAGGACAAATAAAAGACAACCAAAAAATCAGTTAAAGACACCATGAAACTGATGTTTTGGTGCTTTTATTATTAGTATGTTAGCTTTAAGATTAACCATAAACTGGTTTGCTCCAAAACAATGACAACTCTATCATTTACAAGATATGTGAACTAAAAATGTACAGTTTCTCTCAGCCAGCAATACAGATCGACAGTTTTAATGACATCAACAGGTGCCACAAAACTTATCTGACCCATTTGAATTCTACACAGAGTGCTGTATTTTATTAAGTTATGGAGGTGAATAAGGAGAAATGGTTAGACAGCCATTACAAACAGTGCTAATGAGCAGATTAAACAACACTGGTGCCACCCACCAGCCTGAATTATAAGATTTTCAAACTGCACATCATAACTATTACTAAAGATTATCACCATTTTGCTGTAATATCAGTTTCATATTAAATACAACTTAATTTTTAATACAATTCTGGCTGTTACAAGCTGTCAAATGCAGATTTTCTGGTCTGTAATGCAAACGAAATGTGACTGGCAATTTAAAAAAAGGAACGAGCTCTTTAATATGCCTCGCCCAGACTTCTTATTTCAATCGGAAATACGCCAAAGCAATATTCTTTTAATTTGTCCCCATACTGTAAAAATACTTAAAAATGTCTTACTTGCCATTTCTTTGTAATTATTTGTGAAAGTTGCTAGTATTTTCTGAGTGAAAACTGTTTCAAAGTAAATCCTGCACATCCTATTTTTAAGTGCATTGTTCATACCCAAATATGTAATACGGAAATTCAGAGGAGACTCAAGTAATTTGACCATATCACAGTCTTCCATGCTGTAGTGTGCTGAGATATAGTGTGATTAAAATGATAAAATGAGTAAATGGTTATTGAGCAACAGTAGTGTTGGATTCAGCATCAAGTAATGCAAAAGATTTCAGTTCAGAATGAGAAAATTTTATGTAATTTTAGTTTACCATAAATGCTTATCAGTACATTCAGCAGAACACTTTAACCATGTTTCAAAGACAAAAGAAGTATTAATGAAATTACATAAAGATATACTTAAGTCCTACTTTAATTGTTAAAAAAAAAACATTCTAAATTTCTAACATTCTTAAATACAAATTGCATTTAAGATAAATTTAAACTGTAATACATTTTCATTTAATTGCGATTAATATGTCCAAAACATAACATTCAGTTTGCATTTAAGTATATATTTTTAAAGTATATAATTTCTGTCTCAAGTACTCTTTTTAAAAGTATTCTAAAGTGTACTTTTTTTTCACCAGGGTATATATGAGCCTTGATCTCATGTGATACAATTTTTCAAATTTGTCAAAAAGTATTTTTTCTTTCATTAGGGTTTTTTTAAGTGTACCAATAACTGAATCAGTAAATGTTACTGAAATGTGGAACAAAATATATGAAATGTTGGCATATTATCTATGCCCTTAATGTAAATGTGTTGACTTTCCTCACAAACAGGTCACTGCAATGATGGGGGAACCATTTAACTTCTCAGCCAGAGCTAGCTATCAATTATTTACAGTCACCTGTTTAAAATTTAAAGTGCCACACATTAACGTTCCCAGCACCTACACTTTCACCCTGACCATCCTCCAATGATCCGCCACCCCTCCCCATACTAGAAACGGCCCATGATAATGAGTTGCTTTCGCCAGTGAACTGGAGATGTTAAATCAAGCCAGGTCAGAGGAGATGGCAGGCGTCACGGTAAGGGCACAGGCCAGGCATGTCCGATTACGTTTCGGTCTTAATTGGTAGCACAAGCAAAAACAATACATTCAGCAACAATGTTGTAGCACATTGTGTAGAGCGCTGGGATTTTGAGCGACAGAACTGGTGGAAAATATTTGCCGAAAATAAAAACAGAAACCCAGTGGTGGACAGTACCAAAGTATTTTTTTTTTTTTTTATAAACTTTTACTTCACTTCATTCCAGTGCATAATATTGTACTTTTTACTCCACTAAATTTAATAATAACATTTCGTTCCTAGTTATTTGAAACTGAAGAAATCACCACCTGCTCTGCGACTTGATAGTGGTGTCCGATTCTTGAATGACCTGATTCTTTTCAGTTAATCTGTTAAATCGGTTCACAAATCGCACTGAACATTGGGCTTGAGTGATGGCGTGAAAAGCAAGTTACTAATGCCGAATTTTATGTCCATCCAAAAAATCCAAATTACAGTTTTTCCTCAGTCGCTTTGGTGCATTTCTCAGATCAGAAATTAAACTACTTGTTCAACCTCCACATCATCTAGTCATTTGTGGACATCATCAAAGCAGTTTCTCATTCTTTTGAACAAGCTGTTATTGCTTTGGTGCATTCTTGCAATTGATTATGTACAATTGTCTGCGGTTTCCTACATTATCAGTTGCTACTGCCATGTTGCTCAAAATGTATTAAATAGTTCTCTGTGCAATAGTCTTACCCCTCAAAACATCTAGTCATTAGTTCATCGTATACTTTCACTAATGAAGAGAATGTAGATCAACCAATGAGAAACCATTTTTTTTCTTTTTTTTTTTTTTTCTTTTTTTTGTTAGACCACTAGTAAAAGTGTAAGTGTGAATCCTATCCAGTCTCTTTCAATCAATAACTCAGGTACAGTAGTGCAAATTTGTACTTTTGAAATGGATATATGGCATACAGAAGAAGTGCAGCTTTGTACATTTCAATACAGTAACTGTCATCCAAACTGTTGCCATAGTTTACATCAGGTAATACTAACAGAGTGCAGTGTTTTATTGACAACTTGACTGTCTTATCCGTACACAATGGCACAAGGACTTGTCATTCTGATGGCACTGACATGTTCATTGACACAGATATTTACTTTTGAGAGATGAACTAAGGATTTTGAGCAAGAGACTGGCTTTTGCAGGTAATCCATGGTGTTTTGCTATTTGTACGAATTGTTTTGAGAAATGCACTTACTGTTTTGCAAATGTCGAGGATGATTTGAGAAATGTACCATAGCGACTGAGAAAAACTGTAATGCCCATGCATCTTCCCCGCCGCCGTAGCAATTTCAAATGATGTTAAACTAGTATGTTTTTATAGCGTTCTTCTTAAAATATGAGCACATTTTGATGTTTTTATATTGTACGTTTATATTTGTCAAAATACATTTACACAAATTTAGTTTTTCCTCATTTCTACTATATGGTATATTTTATTATTTTCACTTGTTTGCACACTTGAATTATGTAATTATCAGTAGGGTAGTATCAGTGAATGACAGGTAATAAAATTAAATGTTTTATTTAATGTGTAAACAAATGTCTGAATAATCTTTCTTAGTTTTGGCATCTCCATCAATCATAATGATGTCAGACTGAGCTGTAACCAATTTAAGCTCTATCTATGTGTCTAGTAGTATACCCCCACATTTTGCGCAGTAGGATGGAGTATATAAAATTTCAAAACAAATCAACTTTCATCAGTCAGTACTTTTTATTTTTTCACCCAAGTAAAACTGAAAAGGAGTACTTAATACTTTTACTGGTGTAATATTTTTTTGGGGTATCTGTACTTTTACCCTTTTCATGTAGGGCCTACTTGATTTGTATCCACCACTGCAAACGTCTCCACAAAATGAAGTTTTATGTAACAAAGTTCGGGAGGAGCACGTTCAGGTAATCAACCAATCAGCACAAGAGGAAGCCGGTATAAATGAAGCATTTCCTCACCTCTGTCTCATGACAAGTTTCACAGCATCCCTCCACCACCCCATCACCTCACTCTCGGCTGGTTTCTATCCCAGTAAAAAGGGGGAGTACTTTGGGTTCGGGCCAAATTCCGAGCTCGGAGCCCTCCCCGGACAGCATGCCAAATACGCTTAAAATACTACATCTGATTTCATGTACGTGTGAACTCGTGAATTACAATTTGTATTTGTAAGATTTGAAAATTGTGGTGAGGGGAACATTTCCAGCTTTACATTTTACTTCATTTTGTGCTATCTTCCAAATCTACTGCTTCAAAACCATGCCAGAAGTATTGTCAGTGATGCTAAACACCATTGGTACTCTTGATCAATCACATTGGTTTGAATATAGTACATATTTCAGTGTCATAATTTACTCATCTTCATGTCATTCCAAACCTGTATGCACTCTTAGTCATACTTCTGCAGAACACAAGAATATTGGTTTGGTGATCATTGAAAAAACACTGAGGCCTTTCTCAAAATATCTTCTATTATTTTCTATAGGTTTGTAACGATTATAGCGACCCCGATTTTTGGGTGAACCATAACTTTAAATTTTAGTCTGTTTCTGTTATTTGTGATATTTTGAACGTGTCGTTTACTGTGCATACTATATGTTTGGTTTTTAATGACATGTTTGTGAATAAATGATACAAAAATGGTCCAATTCATAGAACAAACAAAATTCTTTAATTTCCTCAAGCAAAAAAATCTATAATTTATGCAGCATTTAAGCTGTGGTACCTCTCATAATCACTAAGATGAAAAGCCCTGTTGTATTACTAAATCTCTCCTCTCGCATTACCATAAAAAACAACAATTTTTACTTACATTACACACTATACAGAAATGTTCATGTTTTCACGATGACAGAAAATTATCAGTAGCTTCATGTCCTAAACAGACATTACATGTGACATATTACTGTAAATAAAAGTAAAACCAATCAATTTCCAACATAGATCCTGGTTTATGTAAGCACACAGCCTCTTGATCAACATCTTTAAAAAAATTCCAACACAAAACCCATGCTCAAACTGTCTGACTAACCTGGAGCATTACTGGACCCAAAGCAAGCTCAGGAAATGTTAGAAAAGATAAGATGACTCTGCTAGACTAATCCATTCTGGTGGCAGAGAGAGAGAGAGAGAGAGAGAGAGAGAGAGAGAGAGAGAGAGAGAAACAGCAGAGCAGTGACACAGGGTAATCCTCCGGGGTCTTGCATTAGCGTGCTAAATTAAAGGCGGTATTAGATTAAATTGGCTCTCCGATTTCAGGGGTGTAAGTAAAATTCTAATTTGCATTTTCCACTGCCGCTTAAGATATAATTAGTTCAGGGTGATTCCCAGGTGCAAAACACTGACAGCAACATCCAGCTGCTTACTGTGAGTTTATCATTTGTTAGCAGCAAAAGGTCCAATCAGCTGGTTCTACAGTACATATGTGTGTTTGTGGGTTATGTATCTGTTCGTATCGGCTTATTGGGAGCAAGTCAATTCTAAATAAAAAAAGAGTGTATCTTAGTAAAGACACATGGTTCTCCTATACTGGTCATTACACATGTTGGCTCAGTATAAATTAATGAAGGAACTGTGTGTGGGCAGAGGATGCAAATCAGTCTTACAGCAAACTCTGATCATACCTCACACATTGAATACAACAACAAAGAGTCTATAAAGACCTATCACGGACGGGGGAAAAAAAACATAACCTTAGCATTATAAATAAATGTGATCAGGTTTCTCCTATTTTATTTTTATTTATTTAATTTATTTAATAAGGACACGTGTGAACAATAAACCTGTACCACACTACAACATTTATAGCCAAGGCTAATTTGCAATGTCCGTCCCTAGAAGGGCTTTTCAAATGCATACAGAGAGTACAAAAAATACATTTACATTTACAGTAACATTACTTAATTCTGACATTACATAAAGAATGTGCATTTGAGCGCAAACTAAAAATGATTGCACACTTGATCTCTTTTTAAAATACGCTTTAGTTCATTTTTAAAAGCCCCCAGATCTAAGTCCTGTTTCAGCTCAGGAGACAAGGAGTTCCAGAGTTTAGCACCCTGGACAGTAAAGGCCTACTCTCCGAAGGTCTTTTTTCTAACGGGCACTTTCACATTTCCATTAGCAGCTCCTCGTGTGATGGAGCCCACTGATCGAAGTGGGACTATGTGTCGTCTGAGAACATCAGGGGCTTGATTGATCCTATATTTAATTGATCAAAAATACAGTAGAAACAGTAATAATATGAAGTGTTATTACAATTTAAAATAACTGTTTTTTATTTGATTATGTAATTTTCAACAGTCATTACTTGTCTTCAGTGTCACATGATTCTTCAGAACTCATTCAAATATGCTTATTGTCAATTTTGAAAACAGTTGTCCTTAATTTAAAAAATATTTCTTTATAAGAATGTAAAAGTCTTGACTATCATTTTTGATTAAATGATTAGCATTTTAAGGATTTACTTAAAATATGAACATATATACAGTTATTATAGTTTTTTTGTCTTTGTCTTCCACAGCTCCCCAATCTATATTTCTAATAATGGTCACTGAACATGATATCTACACCTTCGTACCCTTCTAGATCTAGATAGATTAATCTCTGTATCAGTCCATTTACACCTAAAGTAACATGTTCATTAAAACTTCCACCAAGGAAGTTTGTGCTACAGAACTCAAAACTGTATTCTACAGGACAGAACAATATTCCACAACCCAGAATCCCATACAAAAAAATTAAAAACTGCCATAATTTCTTAATTTAAGACATATGAATACACTTAAGGTGAAGTCTGTTACCTCTGTTCCATAAGAGGCACCAAATGGAAAAGCAAAAAAAGTTTTCAATCAGGTTTTCATACCAGAACACGTCTGCCACTGGTCAGCCAAACTGACAGGATATTTAAAGACTGAATATTTTGAAAGTGCCACAGAGGAGCACTGCTTAAACTTTTAATTGGAAATCAAACTGTGAATGGTTTACATATTGTCTCTCCATATTAAGCTAAGTATTTTAAAATCGAAAAATCCACTTCACCTTTCACACATGAAAACTACATCAACAATGCCTAGTTTGTTATTAGCAACTTGGCCTGTACATTCATGGTAAAGTAATGAGAAGAAAGTAGAACAACATATACTACTTTATCCTAGCTGTTACAACACCAAACACATGTAACAAACTGTATATTCACATGCAACCTTAACCTGCACACAAGTCAACACATTTGTGATCCTGGACCACAAAACCAGTCACTTGGGTAAATTTTTTTAAATTGAGATGTATACATCATCTGAAAGCTGAATAAATAAGCTTTCCGTTGATGTATGGTTTGTTAGGACAGGACAATGTTTGGTCGAGATACAACTATTTTAAAATCTGGAATCTGAGGGTGCAAAAAAATCAAAACATTGAGAAAATCGCCTTTAAAGTTGTCCATTTATGTTTGCGATTGTGCTGCATTCACTCACAAAAATAAATGTTTTATATATTTATGGTAGGAAATTTACAAAATATCTTCACGGAACATGATCTTTACTTAATATCTTAATGATTTTTGGATATTCGATAAGTTTGACCCATACAATGTACTGTTGGTCATTGCCACAAATATACCCGTGCGACTTGTGACTGGTTTTGTGATCCAGGGTCACATTTAAGAAACCTTTATTAAAAAATCTTTCCATGCACTTAATTAGCAGGTGGAGAATTACTTCATGAAGTACTTCTACATGAATATATGCTTAGGTGCTGTTTTTAAATTCCTCTCAAATGCATTTCCTGTAACCACTTGTGATTGTATTTCATTGAATGGAAAGTTACTGAATGTTGGCATCAGACATACAAGTCAATGTGCAATTTTTAATCCTTTGTTTTTGTGCATTAATTGCATATTAGGTGAGAAGGCAGTCATTCGATGATGTCCGATTAGCATTAGGACACATTATCGTTTACACTACAAATATATGTGCCTTTAGGCCTCGTTTACACTGCAGGTCTTGATGCCCAATTCTGATTTGTTGCCTATATCCGATTTTGTTGACAGTCCGTTTACACGTTCTTTCAATTGTGACCCATATCCGATTCATGTGTTTACACTTGCCATACTATCTGAAATATTGCACATGCTTAAAGGGTTAAATTATCTGGCACAGATGGACGAACACAAAATATGATTGATGCTAGCTCTGCGATATGCAAAGTTCGCCAAACATCACCGTGATTATGAAGTGGAGGACGAAAAGTGCCATCATTGCAGCCTGTGCATATGCTTCAGTTATTGTGTGTGAGAGAGATCTCAGAACTGGTGGGAGCATATTGTGGCGGGCTTTAATGAGAAGCAGTGGGTCCGAAATTTTAGGATGAGCAAGCCAACCTTGATATGTTGTGTCAACGTTTGTCCACATTCCTCTCCTACGACGACACAATGTTTCGTCGGGTCATCCGTCCCTTTGCAGAAGCGCATCTGGGTTTCTCTCATCATTAAACCACGGAGATAGCCTCAGAAAATCCGATCTGCCTGTTTACATGACAGTCGCATTGGCACATATTCGATTTATATCTGATTTATTTCCACATATGAATGAGGCCTGAAACGGATCTCGAAATATCCGAATGCATGCGTTTTTTTCCTGTTTACACTGTCATAGAACACATCCAATTTGTGTCAAATATGAGCAAAAAATTGGAAATGGGTCACATTTCACTGACAGTGTAAACGAGGCCATATGTGTCCCAATGTGTAATTGTGTAAGATCAGATAATGGTGCATTGCAACCTGTTTACACTTGTGTTTTGCACTGTCCACATCACCTCACACAAGACGAATGTTCATGCCATGTGTAAACAGAGCCTTTGTTTGCTGAACTAAATTCTTTCAAGAAATATATCCTCTATTTGTCCACTCTCATGCAAACATACACACACCAATACACCCAAATTTGTATTTTAAGGTATTTGTTGGATTGTTATATTTGTATTTTACTTGGACCAAAATTATGAATAAATCACTGCCTGTAAGCCCTTGAAAATAGAACATTTTATAGAACTTTCATGTCAGAAATAATAAAAAGTGGTTAATCCGTTTGATTGTTTTTGCTATTTTCTTTTCAGTGTGTAAGGACATCAGGAAGAGAATCTAGACTTTCCACATCCCAAGTGTGATAGAAGAACAGTAGCAGGAATTTTCCTATTGCTCTCATTGTGGGGGAGATCGACTAGCCTCGTCAGGAGACAGTTTCTATAATTGGTTAAAATGACCAAGAGCAGAGAAGGATGGCTCTCTGCTGAAAACCATTTCCCAGCTCAGCTTGGAGCAGAGCCAAGCCCTGGGTTGTTCGGATGCGTTCCAGCCCCAGCCTGACTGGCAGCAATTAGGGGTGTCTGAGCCAAGCTCAGCTTGCGCTCCGCACAAACACCCCTAATTACTGCCAATTAGGCTAGGCGGGTAGGCAGATTTGAGAAGCCGGGGGGATGTTCAGGCATGGGTGGGCATGGAAACAATTTTCAAGGGCTTAGAAACGTGACTAGAAGGAAAGGTTAATGCTTTTGAGTGCACGGAGGGAGGGAGGGAGGGAGGGAGGGGGAGTGTGGTGTCTGAGCCGTCGTCTCACCTCTAGTGATGAGCCAGGCTTCTTTTTTAGCTCCTCGCATTTCCGAAACTTGCAGATCTGGTGGCCCGTCTTACGGTTCCGACAACTGCTGCACACTCCACAGTTGATTAGCCTCCTGCAGGGCGCGCAGACCCCACACCTTTTCCTTTTCTTTTTTGCTGGGTTTCCGCTGGATGCAGAGGAATTATTCTGTGGGCAGTCTGCCAGATTGGCAATTTGAAACGCACTGTCTGTAACGGCTGCTGAGGCTGCGGGGGAGTGAAGGGCTGTCATGACGATGACCCCGGGAGGTAATGAGATGCCCCCTAAAGCCGGAATAGCGGAAAAAGTTCCAACACGTTCCGGGAGATTCATTATCTCTGCTTCAGCAGCACCGCATTTCAGCTTGTTCATGCATTCTCCTGCTAAAGGTCTGCAGTGTTCAGGGGATAAGCTAGAGAGGAAATTATTATTTGCCATTTGCAGCGTCTCTGGCGGCACGCCAGGTTTCCCCGGCCTTTGGGAGTCATTTCTATGCATGCTGGTCCTATTAGGGTTTATTGCTGCTGATTTCCTTCCCCAGAGCATGCTGTTATCACAGTTCCAAGGGGACACACCGATTCTGGCGCTGGGAAAAATTGGTGTCGTTATGCGGGCAATCTTAGCAGTCTGTGGAAATGCCCCATTAGTTTTGTAAAAGTTTGCAAACGACCTGTACCTTTCCATTTCGGCATTGTAATCCAACAGCTGGCTTAATCCACCGTCCTGAAGATTATCCTTTTGCAAGAGTGACACGTCTGTGCTTTGGCCACTTTCAATGCAAAGTGCGTTGTTAAGATTAGACATGACTGCTAAGTTTCAAGCGCTCACAAGAAATATTTGGGGGAGGGTAGCAGTTGGCTTTTGTCAAGGTGAAGCTTGTTAGACACAAGACGTTACCATCCTGGTTTATCCTCTCCACTAAAACAAGAGAACAACAATTACGGATACAAGTGACAAACATTTACTGGTCATCATCTGGCACTTAAAAATCACTCAAATCTAGTGAAAGCTTTTTAATTCACACGTCAAAATTGTGAATTACTGATTGCTTTAGTCATAAAATTGGGATTCTAATCTTGTGACTTACCATTGTAGCTATGAAACTTTAATGTTGCATAACAACAGAAAACAGACATTTGCATATGTGAAAATCATATGATGAGTACAGTAAAATTACAGTAATTTTAGAATAGGACCACTACAAATAAGTAGCATCATAATAGAGAAAAAAAAAAACATTCATGCACATTTTACGTAAAAAAAAAAGTTTTTCGATAATATCTTAAATATAAGCAGCCTCAAACTATAGAAGTCTTGTATTTTCACAAAATCATATATGTAATCATGCATCAAGCAAGTTCTTATGAAAATATGTAGAAAAATGAATCACATTGTTAAGATTCACCCAATGATACAAAGATGCTTTGTTGGGCTCTCTCCAACCAAGTCTCAGACCTTGACAACTGTAGTGTGTAGGGGGATCCATTTCCGATCTCCCAGTCTTGCTGGGTTTTGTTGCCACAGATAAAAGCCCATTAGACCCATCTTCCTCTTCTTGCATTACCTTTCTCTAGAATCTCTCACTGACTGTCTATACTACACAGCAAGAAGACTACAGCAATTCAAAGCACTGTGAACATCTGAATCTAAATTTAATAGTACATTTCCACCTGAGAGACAATACTGGAAACCCATCTAAGACCCTGTCATTAATCATTTGAGACCTCACATGAAGCAAGTAATGTTTCTTTATTAAGTTTGTTAAAGAGGCTCATGCTCTTTTATAACTTCCTTATTAAAGGCAAAAAGAACAAAACTGAGTAACAAATATGACTTTACACTTGCAAGCGCAATAAGTTTTATCTGTTCTGAGAAACAATCCACACTGTATTGATGATGCAAATTATTTGTTTACTATTGTTATAAGTAAAAGTTGCTTTTAAAACGTCGATGTTCAAGCTGTAAACAAAGTTCAGAGAATACGAAATATCCGATACTCAGAGGAGACAGAAAGAGGTCGAGAGTAGACAACTGTGCCTTCGATTACAGCCCGAGACACATATCAAATTGCATAATGGGATTTAATCACTCTGGTGCCTACAAAACCACCCGAAATAAATAATAAAAAGTGGACATGCAGAAAGCATGCGCCACTATCGCTAAGCCAGAAAAAAAAAATGAAAGAGCATCACCTACCAGACAATCCAGACACTAGAGCAGCACATTACTGCGATGAATACACAATAAACACGCGCCGAGTGATCACTACACAAACACCATCTTTACGCACAAAACGCCATTGTTCATGCGAAGAAAAGTAGAAGGAAAGGTATATGTTTGTTATGGCGTCCGGGTTGAGGCTGTTGTCCGTGGAGCGATGACTGGAGGTGAGGTGTCTCCTGTCGCTGTGTGTGGCTGATTGGTGCTGAGGTGAGGAGGATGGGGATGTGGACACCAACTGATCATTGGCTGGAAATTACTATAGAAACACCAGGAGCTCTGGGGAGGGGGATGCTCATCAATCGCCACCGGGAAACAGCGTGCTTTCTCTCGCTATCTGTTTGGTAACTCTTTACATTACAGTATCAGATATTACATCTAATGAATTACAATATTAAGTGTATTTAAAAGCAGTTACACAAAATATTTTCATATAAGCTTTAGACACCCTGGTTCATAACACTGTCAAAAAGGCAATCAGCTCACTAGGTTGTGTGACACAACAATTAGCCAAAGTACACTGGTTAAAACGAAATGTCTGATACACTAATGAGCTTCATGTGACAAAAACATAAACAAACTGGTTTTATTCAAGTCAAAATTATAATAAAATTTTCTTGACTTCAATGAAATCAGCGACATTTATTTACACTAACAAAAGTCATTTTAAATGTAACGTTATAAACAGTACCATACAAGGCAACATTCACTCAATGAAAAGGAAAAATCCACAGTCATGTATTTTAAAACCTGTGGAATAGCTTTCAAAAGAAGCTATTATGAAGAAAATCAGGGTCCGAAAAAATGAAAGTGAATATTTTATGAATATATTTTATGTTCCACCGAATAAATAATGCAGGTTTGGAAACAACATGGGTAAACTATCCCTTTAAGGTAACAAATGCACAATATCACTAATTGTGTACTTTTTCATGCTAGGTTATTTTGTACTTAGTAATTTCTAGTGTAATTACAATAGACAGTGTAAAGTCTTTTCTATTCAGTTTCTTGACGAGGTGTTAAAGTGCCTTCTATCTGAAGACATCTATGATAACATGTAGACAATTGAAATAAAATTGGGGGCTTACGGTGAGACACTACAGGCAAAAACAGTGTTTTTTCATGCATCTATCAATTTTGAGATTTCGGGCTTTTTGGCTTTTCATAGTGTATTTTAGACTAGTGGACAAAAAACATCCAAAATACACTTTTAACTATCTTTTAGAGCACTTTATCTATTTGCGTCTGTAGATTTCAATTACAGTATATCTTTAAAAGCTGTTTTCTCAAAATGAGTTTTTCCTTTTGAGCCAGAAATATCCACTTCAGTAACACTTACATACACCAAACTTTACAGTTTTATTCTTATCTATATTCTGAAGGTTTTTACACAACATTCTATTCCCCAAAAATGGCGATTTTTATTTTATTTTATTTTTTTGGCTGTTTGACAGTATTTTCTGATTTGTGTAGTGTTCAAAAGTATGGAAGCCCGTTTCCGCCACATTGAGTAAAAAAAATTAAGATTCTTTAAGTCATAATAATGAGAAACTTTCTCGTAATTATGACTTAACATCTCATAATAATGAGAAACTTTCTCGTAATTATGATTTAACATCTTGTAATAATGAGAAACTTTCTCGTAATAATGACTTAACATCTCGTAATAATGAGAAACTTTCTCATAATTATGACTTAACATCTCGTAATAATGAGAAACTTTCTCGTAATAATGACTTAACATCTCGTAATAATGAGAAACTTTCTCGTAATAATGACTTGACATATGTCATGTAATTCCCTTGTCATGTGATCCTGCCATGTGTCTTGTCCCATGTTCAGCTGTTCCCCGTTATGTTGATTAGTCTTCCCAGGTGTTTCAGTTTAACCACACCCCCTTGTTATCTTGTTTAGCTTGTGTTCCCTTGTATTTAAGCCCTGTGTTTTAGTTCAGTCCTTGTGAGTTCTTGATGTTGTACGTTTGCTGTTGTCTCCTTGTTCCCGTCCTGAGTTCCCAGTTCCTGTTCTGAGTGTTCTGTCGTGTACCGTCGTGTACCCTGGATTACCTGTTTGTTTATTAAAGTGCTTGCGATTGGATTCACTCTCCGCTTCATTCCTGCCTGCATCGTTACAACATCTCATAATAATGAGAAACTTTCTCATAATTATGACTTAACATCTCGTAATAATGAGAAACTTTCTTGTAATAATGACTTAACATCTCGTAATAATGAGAAACTTTCTCATAATAATGACTTAACATCTCATAATAATGAGAAACTTTCTCGTAATAATGACTTAACATCTCGTAATAATGACAAACTTTCTCATAATAATGACTTAACATCTCATAATAATGAGAAACTTTCTCGTAATAATGACTTAACATCTCGTAATAATGAGAACCTTTCTCGTAATAATGAGAAACTTTCTCATAATAATGACTTAACATCTCATAATAATGAGAAACATTCTCGTAATAATGACTTAACATCTCGTAATAATGAGAAACTTTCACATAATAATGACTTAACATCTCATAATAATGAGAAACTTTCTCGTAATAATGACTTAACATCTTGTAATAATGAGAAACTTTCTCGTAATAATGACTTAACATCTCGTAATAATGAGAAACTTTCTCGTAATAATGACTTATTTTCTCGCACTTCTACGCATGCGTAAAGCAGCGGAGCAGAAGGGCGTGCCATGCTATAGCGACATCCCCTTGTCAAAGCCGTGTAAATGCATCACAGCAAACATGGCACACTCTGCAGTGAATAACATTAATGATAAATGATCAGTATATGAGACAGGCTTCCATACTAGATAGTCTTTTATTCATTTAATATTCATTTGTATTTTTGTGTATGAACAAGCAGCAACACAGAAGGGTGATCCATAGATTTGAAATAGATGGAGGAATGATAAGACAGCACATCTTTCCAAATCTGTTTAAGAACACTTCATCTGGAAATCTGTGTAAGGGTCCGTTCATACAGAACACGCTTTTTCATTGCTTTTCTAGGCATACGCGCACTAGACGGACGTTGCGCTCGCTCTTCTGCAGCGTCTCGCGCATGACAAGGCATTCTAAAAACGCGGCGCTCAATTGAAAAGAAGTTCAGCTTTTAAAAGCACGTCTCGACCTTGCGTTTTCCCCCATTCCACTGCCCACTTATGTGTAAATGTCCCCAAAGTCATAAACATCTTAAAGGTGATTTCTGTATTGATATCTTCCAGATGAACCTGCACATCAAATATCCTGAAGCATCTGCAATACGTGTTATATTAACACACATACCCATGTATTTTATGAAGATGTTACACTTAAACTTGACGAATAAATGTAATATTCCAACTTTAATCTGAGAGTTTTGTAAATTCATGTAACAATTTCCATCGGTGTGCACAAGCAGGCGTCCTTTGTTACCATGGTAACCGTGCTACTTCTGCATTCCAATTTCACACCTTTTCGTGCGCATGGAAAAGTATGGAAGATATAGGCCTACTGATGATTTTTAATTTATGTTATTTAATGATACTACAGATTGCACTTCGCAGATCACACTGACTTTAATGAAAACAACTGTTTTGCAGAGCGTGCCATGTTTGCTGGGATGTATTTACACGGCTTTGACCAGCGGATGTCGCTAGTGTGGGCACGCCCTTCTGCTCCACTGCTTTGCGCATGCGTAGAAGTGCGAGAAAATAATTATTACGAGAAAGTTTCTCATTATTATGAGTGTTCGGATCTTTTTAATTCTTCAGCCATCCGAATGGGCTAGTGACAGGCAGCACACATGGCACGACTCGTGTTTGTCATTAGTCTTGTATTTTTGTTTTTATTTACAACAGACCACAGGTCATAAACCTGAAATAAGAAATAAACCAGTGTTACAAATATATCCATTGAATATAATGCAAAATAAACAAACGAAGTAGTTACAATAAAATAACTAGAACTATTTCTGCTGTAAATAAGAATACACTATTATATAATCTCCTATACAGTCTTACAGAGCTGCGTCAGAACACCGCTGAAACTACATTTCCCATCATGCATTTCAGCGCACCTGCGCAGAGTACAGCTATCACACGAGTCAGCAGGCAAAGTGCAATAATCATTATAACACTTCAATTCAATGTTTTACTAAATGCAACTCCGTCGCCTACCACACAGCCGACTGCTACATTAGTTTACTTGGTAATTTGTTAATTATCCAGCATTCGAACATATCGCAAACCGAGAGAACTGAACAGTACACGCGCTAACTTAAACTACAAATTAAGTCTCTCAGCACGGACTAAGCGCAGCCAATGTCAACAATTACACAAGTACGAAACTTTAAACATTCCTAAATTAAAGTACAGCAGACCGTAGCTCATGGTAAACATTTCAAAAGGTTCTAAATTCGCTACATACCAACGGGCTGTGTGCTCCTGACGATGGGTTGTGAATAAACAATGGACGCGTCGCTACTCCCTTTACGTTTTTTATGAAGCTTACGGCGAAACTGCGCATACTCATACCCAAATAACCATCACGCAACAAATAATCATTATGAACTAAATATAATTTGCTTAAATAAATCCCTTTTGTATATATATATATATATATATATATATATATATATATATATATATATTTAAATCCTACTATTCCCAATATTTTAAGCAGAATTTTTTATAACCATGAATTTTACCAATATATTTTTTCTAGTGACCCAAAGAACCGAACACCTCCCACTTGGCCGACTGATGCAAATTCAAGGAGGCCACTACAAAGTCACTTGAGTCTTTCAGTAAAAAAAAAAAAAATAAAAAAAAAAAAAAAATGCTTTTCAATGTTATCATTTGCTCACTAAGGAGGTAGGCCCCACCACCTTGCCTCCTACTGAGTGTAGGTTTGCCCTTGAACCACTCAGCCGCCTCCCAGGGTTACCCACTAGCTAAAAAATAAATGTCTCTTGGGTACCCAATGGTAAGGACTTTATACTTTGTGCTGGTCTTCAACAGGAAGCAACACGACCAGTCTCCGCACATCCCTGCGAAGGACGATAGTAGAAGGTAAGGTAGAATCTTTTGCCCGGGTCCTAGCAACAAGGGAGGCAGGAAGGCCTATACAGGTTGCCACGTCAGCATCTCGGACCACTCCAGACTTGTCCGGATAGGTGACGACGATTCGACCGAGCCGTAACTGTCCTCTCAGGGCATTTTGGTCTGCGATCCAAACCAGATCTCCAACCTGGACACTTCTTTCCACTCTATGCCACTTATGCCGGATAAACAAGTTTGGTCCCGCTAGTTCACTCCACTTTGACCAGAATTTGTCAACTCCCGCTTGAACAGCCCTTAGCCTACGCCAAGAGTGGGTTTCTAAGTCGATACTGTGCATATCTCCTCTTTGTCCGGTGCGTCCCAGGATGAGGGAGTTAGGAGTCAAGTACTCTACTGTATCCTCTTGCTCTTGCGCTTTGGCGTCGATGGGTCGTTCGTTAGTTAGGTTGGCTGCTGAGTAGAGAAGAGTTTGGAACTCCCCCCAGGTGTAGCTGCCGGTTGTTCCGCCGAGGCTATTGAGAGCTCTTTTGATAAGTTTAACAGCTGCCTCGGCCGCTCCATTTCTGTGGGGCGAGTCCGCAGGATGGAAATCCCACTGCCATTCGGTTCCATTTTTGGCTGCTATGTCCTCAACAGCCACCTTCTGTAAGCATGCTAAGTGCTTGTGTAGATCTCTCAGAGCAGACTTGGCAACCACGAAATTTGTGCCCCTGTCGGACCATAACTTCCGAGGGTGCCCCCTCAGGGCAGTGAATCTGGAGTAGGCTTGAAGAAAGCTCTCAGCAGACAAGTCGTCAACGAGGTCCGCGTGGATGGCTCTGGAAGCCATGCAACAATATACAACTCCCCAAACCTTTTTCTTAGTCCGTTTCTTTACTGCATCTCTGACCTCAAAGGGACCGAAGAGGTCCAAAGTGGTATACTCAAAAGGGTTTGCTCTGCTAGTACGCTCATGAGGAAGGTCGCTCATTACTTGTTGGCATAGCTTTGCTCTTTGCTTCTTGCAAGCAACGCACTCGTTAATAATCTTCTTGACTATCCTTCGGCCTTCTATGACCCAAGCTTTTCTTCTTGTACGTAGCAGTGTAGCAGCAACACCTTCATGATTGGCCTCGTGAGCTTCTCTAGCCAGCAAAGTCCCCAACCATGACTGGAAAGGGATCAACGGTACCGCTCTACCGTCTTCACTCCAAGATTGTACTCTACCACCACAAAGCAAGAGTCCTGTGTTTTCATCTTTGGTTACAACTAGGCGGTTCAAGGCTGTAGTCTTAAAGTTCAAGCCATCCTGGGCAGCAAGGGCTAAGTCTTGAAAAGCAACTGTTCTCTCTTCTACAGACAGGTTAGAACTCTTTGCCTCCCACTTTGCTGAATTCAAGGCTCGGTACTTCACACTTAGCCAAGATTCTGCAGCTCGTCGAACCCAAGCGACAGTTCCACATAGTTTTGATAAGCTACTGAACCGTTTGGGCTCCACCAGACGCACAAGAGCCACGCCCCAAAGTTTCTTTCTCTGCCTTTCTATTGCTTGAGTTGGACCTTGGTCTTTTGGCAGTGGTTGGAGTATATTAACTCCCACGCTAGCGCCATCATCAGCGCTGCAGGGTCTTGAAATCTTTTGCGATTGAGCTCTGGTGGTTACAGCTGAGAATGCCTTTCTTTGTAACTTTTTTACCTTATCAGCAACTTTGGTCACAATTTCGCTGGCCATCTTTACAGGCCATTCAACTTTAGGTCTTTTTAGAAATTCGGGGCCTTGTTGCCATTCTGACTCTTCATCGAGCTCTTCAGGAGTTGCTCCCCTAGTGACGATGTCAGCAATGTTGAGGTTGCCGTCAACCCACCTCCAGTCATCCACTGGCCCAGCCATCTGTATTTCACCGATTCGGTTGGAGAAGAATGTTTGGTAGCCATAACTATCCTTCTGGATCGCCCCTAAGATAGTTAGGCTATCCACAAAGTGGACCCAGCATTCGACCTCAAGGCGGCAGTGCTTCTCAAAGTACCTTTTCAACCGGGTTGCGAAGACAGCGCCACATAACTCTGCCTTGATCACGTCCCCTTTTTGGTTGAGAGGAGTAAGTTTGGCTTTCGATTCAACAAACCTCACAACAACTCCTCCTTGCGTTTCCCAGCGGAGATAAAGCACAGCGCCGTAGGAAGCCTCACTCCCATCCGAAAACGTGACGCCCATAGGGCGGCCCATGGCTCCAAAAGGTGTGAGACTTCTTTCGAACTTTATCTTGCCAAGTCTCACGTACTCTTCAAAGAGTCTAATAGCAGCCTCCCGGATTTTTGGCGACAGTGGGTCATCCCAAGTATCTTTAGGTGGATTGCCTATACTTGCTTCTTGGTAGGATTCCCTTATGAGCATTACTCCTTTCTGCTTTGCTGGAGTGCCAAGACCGATAGGGTCGTAGAACCCAGCGACCTGACTTAGAAGTACTCGACGAGTTAAGGGGTTTGGAGTTCCACTTCTTACTTCATCTTCTTTCAAATCAATTCCCGTCCTCATTTTGCCTCGCTTCTTTGAGAAATTGATGGATGTCAACACCCGAAGTTTGTCAGTCTCTGGTTCGTAGCCGACACCCAGTGCTTTACTTTCTTCGTCTCGCATCTGATTAGGCAACACCAGAGTCTTTGGCATGAACAAAGTTGTCTCACTGTTACTGGAGTTAGCTTCAGTTTCTAACCTCCCACTTTGGCCTGTCAAAACCCACGGTTTTAGGGAGAAACTTCCAGCCTCCAAGATCTTTTCAACTCCGTTGGTGATCTTTTCCAGTGTTTTGATGTCATTGTGGGATGTTAATATGTCATCGACATAGCTGTCTTCTACCAGAACACGGCGTTCTTCAACCATGGCTGCAAACTGTGGAAGATTAGCAGTCTCCCTCATAGCGACCTGGGCAATGCAGCCAGCAAGCCTATCCCCGATGTTAACCCTGACGACAGCGAAGGTTTGAATCTCATCCTCTGGGTTGTCTCTCCAGAGGAATCGATGGAGATGAACTTCTTTGTCTTTAAGCCAGACAGAATTATACATTTTCTTCACGTCGCCTAAGGCTGCGTACAATCCAGTCCTGAATCTTAGAAGGACTCCTCTGATCTGATTTAGGACGTCTGGTCCCTTGTACAAAAGGTCATTCAAACTCACCCCGTGGAATTCTTGGCTGCTGTTCCATACAATTCTTACAGGGGTAGAGGATGAGTGTGGATTGGGTGCGACTAAATGGCTGATGTACCACTTCGGTCCCTTCCAGCTATCAAGTACTTCTTGAGTGAGTTTGGTTGCAGCTCCCCTTGAGATCATCTCGTGGATTTGCTCCCCGTATGCAGCCTTCCACTCCGGCTCCCTCTCGAGGCGTTTCTCAGTGTTGAGGAAAGTCGCCTCCACTGCACGTCTGTTATCTGGCAGTGTCGCAGGGTCTCCTTTCCACGGATAAGCTGCGTCCCAGTGAGGAGACCTGCTGTGCTTGTCTGCTTGCACATAGGTGAGGCATTCTTTGATCTTTTCTATTTCTCTTTCCTCTCCTAGTGTCATTTCTTTCCCACCAGGGGGACATCTACCGCATTTGCAGCCACCACATAGAGGGTCGCAGGCAGCGCCGACGCTGTCCCACTTGAACCAATCGAAAATTTCTTTGTTGGTGACCGCAGTACTCCTGAGGATTGTTTCTCCATCAACCACTTTAGCTTTGGTAAGTTCAGTTGGGTCAATAAGGACTTCTTTATTAGCCTTCGAAGCTGATCTCATTGAACGTGCAAAATGAGTTTTGGACCTGTGCACCGCTAAGTCTACTTTCTCGAAGAGGTCAGGATGAGCTCCACCGACCGTTATTCCCAGAGGACCGTCCCAGAGAACAAGGTCTCCTTCCACTTTGATTGGCTGTGGGACCAGGCGACCTTCCCTATGACTTATTAGTAGGTCAATCTTCTCTGGACGGACGAAGTCGTGAGCGGCGATGTTAGGAAAGAATTTCAGTAGTTGCTGTGGCGTGACTGCTTGGTTCACTTTTGCAATGTTCTCCAGGCCGTAACATAGGAGCTTGTGCTCCGCCACTGTACCCTTCTGTGTTTTTACTCTTAGTTTCAGAGTATACCTTTTGGTAGCAACTATCTTCTCCATTCCTCCAACTCCTTGCACAATCAGCTTGATGTTTTCGCCTTTCAGCTTAAGACGCTCAGCGGCTTCATTTGAGATATAATTGGTATCTGACGCAAGATCGATAAGTGTACCGATTAGCTGGCCCGAGTTAGTCGTCACGGAGAGTAGCATCATTACTACGGGGTACTCTAGTGGCTCACTGTCTGAACTAGTGCACACTGTTGTTGAAATCTTATTTGAAAAAGCTTCTTTGACCTCTGCTTTCAGCTCAGGGGAGAGTTTGGCAAGAACCTCCTCTTGTTTGTCTGTCAATCCAAGTCTCTTCTTCTCTACTTTGGCTTTGCATTGCTCTTCATTCTTTTTATCGTTCTTTTTCGTCTGTGGCAACGGGCAGAGTAAGTAGTTGTGGTCTGAGGACCCTCCTTTCTGACAGTCTTCTTTGGAGCATAGAAACCTTTCAGTGCAGCTGCCGTCCTCATTATGGATGCGCAAACATTTGGGGCATACTCCTGACTTCTTTAACTGAGCTTTCTTGCTTGACAGGTTGAGCTTCTTGAAGGCTTTGCAAGCAAACAATCTACCTGCATGCCCTTCGTCCCCACAGGTTATGCATGAACTAGGATGAGAGCTCTTTTGGATAGATGTAGCCTTGGTAAATGCCTTCTTTTCTCTACTCTTCTCCCGTGACCTCTCAGTATAGTCTTTAGAGCTAGGCTGCAGTTGATCCAACTCTTCAAGAATGTCCTCCTGTTTTTTCAGGTACTCCATTAGACAATCGAAGTGGTTTCTGGGTGAAAAGCCACTTGCAGGGTCGTTCTTATGAGTTAGCCACTTTTCTTTCAGGGAGTCTGGTAACTTACTCTCAATCGACTGTGCTACTAACCGATTTTTCACAGCATCTTCTTCCCCCAGGACTTGGAGGTCACGAAGAGCTCTTTCCACAGCTTGAATTAGTTCGATCGTCTTTCTAGGGCTGTTTCCCCTTACAGGCGGTAGGTCATGTACTTCTTTCGAGATAAGTAGCACTATTTTTGGCTTGTTTCCATATTTGTTGTCTAGAAGCCTGAACACGTCAGTGGCAGATCCACAGCTGGACAAGACGAGGTCTCTTTTGACTTTGTCGTCTAGACTTCCTATAAGATGGAACTTTCTTATATTTTCCAAACCATGAGGGTTCCCCAGCTGTTGAAGGTCCTCCCATTCAGCTTTCCAACGGTAGTAATCTCTCATGTTACCAGAGAATGTAGGCAGGCGTGCACGTTCCAGCATGATTTGGGGCTTGAAATGGAATGGCCCTGGGTACATGTTAGGAGCATCTTGGACTTGCAATGGCGTGCTTGTAACATTTTGAAGTCCACCATAACTGAGATAGGTGGGAGCGATGGGCGGGATATGCCGAACTTCGCTTATAGGGGTGTGACTGTCTACGGGACAGGACAGGTTAGGAGAAGAACTAATAGACGCGGCTTGCTCGCCGGTTTGGCTTTCCTCGTCTTCGTCTTTCTTTCCAGTAACTTTCAGTTTCACCAGTTCTTTCTGCTCCTCTTCGTCATCAGACCAAGTACTGCATCGCCATGCCCACTTATCCCTCAGTCTCTCTTGACGCTTTCTCATCATCCTGCTACGGTTTCTAGATTCCGTTAGCTCGGCATGAGGGATCATTTCTGTCCACTCAGTTACTAGACTGTTGACTTCACAGACCTCTCGTTCAAGGTTTCTATTCATCAGTTCACACTCCTTCCTAGACAGCTGCAGATGGTCGGTTGCTTCGGCCTGATCCAGCGCTGAGTTAGCCTCTTTTACGAGGGTGGAGATTTGCTCCTCAGCAAATCTGGTCCAGAAGCTGTTTTGGATGAAGTGTTTAACTGCATCAAACTTGCGGTCGCATTCCAATGTTTTCTCGTCAACCTGATCTGCCTTTTTTGTGGCCTCTTCATCTTCTAATTCTCGTAGGGCCATAGCATACTCAAATCCTGCATCTTCCACTCTGGTATGGTCTCCTTTGAACTCCCTCCACTCAGCCTTTAGATCCCATTCTTCTAGTGCATTGGCCCTGGAGGTGAGATGGTTGGCTCTTTTAGTGAACGCAGTCTGGGCTGCTGAACGCTTCTGCCGTAACCTCTCTATTTTCTCCTTTTCTGCCATCTTGTTAATTTGCTTTCTTTTTAGGTTTGCAGACTAGCAAGTGAATAGGCAGTATAGATGGGCTTTTAACTTAACTAGATAAGGTAACCAGTCACTGATTTATTTTCTCGTCTTCAGGCTTTGTTTTGGCTTCAGAACAGGGCCACAATGTTGAATGGCAGGCCTAATGGTTTATGACTGTTCGGATCTTTTTAATTCTTCAGCCATCCGAATGGGCTAGTGACAGGCAGCACACATGGCACGACTCGTGTTTGTCATTAGTCTTGTATTTTTGTTTTTATTTACAACAGACCACAGGTCATAAACCTGAAATAAGAAATAAACCAGTGTTACAAATATATCCATTGAATATAATGCAAAATAAACAAACGAAGTAGTTACAATAAAATAACTAGAACTATTTCTGCTGTAAATAAGAATACACTATTATATAATCTCCTATACAGTCTTACAGAGCTGCGTCAGAACACCGCTGAAACTACATTTCCCATCATGCATTTCAGCGCACCTGCGCAGAGTACAGCTATCACACGAGTCAGCAGGCAAAGTGCAATAATCATTATAACACTTCAATTCAATGTTTTACTAAATGCAACTCCGTCGCCTACCACACAGCCGACTGCTACATTAGTTTACTTGGTAATTTGTTAATTATCCAGCATTCGAACATATCGCAAACCGAGAGAACTGAACAGTACACGCGCTAACTTAAACTACAAATTAAGTCTCTCAGCACGGACTAAGCGCAGCCAATGTCAACAATTACACAAGTACGAAACTTTAAACATTCCTAAATTAAAGTACAGCAGACCGTAGCTCATGGTAAACATTTCAAAAGGTTCTAAATTCGCTACATACCAACGGGCTGTGTGCTCCTGACGATGGGTTGTGAATAAACAATGGACGCGTCGCTACTCCCTTTACGTTTTTTATGAAGCTTACGGCGAAACTGCGCATACTCATACCCAAATAACCATCACGCAACAAATAATCATTATGAACTAAATATAATTTGCTTAAATAAATCCCTTTTGTATATATATATATATATATATATACATATATATATATATATATATATATATACATATATATATATATATATATATATATATATATTTAAATCCTACTATTCCCAATATTTTAAGCAGAATTTTTTATAACCATGAATTTTACCAATATATTTTTTCTAGTGACCCAAAGAACCGAACAATGAGATGTTAAGTCATTATTACGAGAAAGTTTCTCATTATTACGAGATGTTAAGTCATTATTACGAGAAAGTTTCTCATTATTACGAGATGTTAAGTCATAATTACGAGAAAGTTTCTCATTATTACGAGATGTTAAGTCATAATTATGAGAAAGTTTCTCATTATTACGAGATGTTAAGTCATTATTACGAGAAAGTTTCTCATTATTATGACTTAAAGAATCTTTATTTTTTTTACTCAATGTGGCGGAAACGGGCTTCCATAGAAACGGGCTTCCATAATAAAGAGATATCCAAAATCCCCTCTGTAAAAACCTTTGACTCTAAAATGCACTAATATGTATTAATATTCACTCCAAAAAATGAAACAAGAATTTTAAATCTGACTTCATCCAATGTTCAGATTAGATAACGCCTAATTTGCATATTTAAACATAACATTTCAGAAAACTTGTAATAGAGAGCCTAAGTCCCGCCCCTCCGCTTCCGGCTCATGGGACCTTATTTCGGAAAAAATATGTATGGAAGTCAATGGCGAGAGATAACTTATCTTTTTATTCCGTCTGAACTGTGCCCTGAACTACACATATGATGTTTGCCAATTTAAAAGGTAATTATGAAAGTAAAGAAAGTCGCAGTTTGTCATAAAACAGAAGAGTAACGTTTAGTTTTATGTGAAAATCGCTCAATGAACTACATCTCTCGTCTCGCACTATGTGCGTCACAAGATCCGTTGCTCGTATGTATGTATTCTGGCTCAAAACACTCAGGCATGACGGCGTAACGTTACCATTATAATGTAAGACTATAGAAACAATGACTGACGTTAGCTTCAGTAAAGTTAGCTTCATTCATTGAGAGAAAAGGTATGACGTCGCGTCTGCGCCTTCTGGGTTTGTAGTCTTTGTAATTACGTGTTTTCACAGTCTTATACCTCAGCAGTTTTATATCAAGCTGCGACTTTCTTGACTTTAAAATGTATCTTTTAAATTGACAAACATCATATGTGTAAATCAGGGCACAATTCAAACGAGATCAAAATATTTGTTGTCTCTCGCCATTGACTACCATACAATGTTTTTCCGAAATAAGGTCCCATGGTGGTCGACCGGAAGGGGAGGGACTTAGGCTCTCTATACAACAAATGTTTGCAATTATTAATGCAATCAATCAACTGGTGAAGTATAGTGATATTTTTTTTTTTTTTTTTTTTTTACCCTATTCACCTGGGGTGTCTCGCCTTAATTGAAACAGAAAAAAATGTGAAGTTTGAGATTTTTTTTGAATTTGTCAAATATAATTTTATTGTCATGGTGAATATAATTTTATTGTCATTCATTTCCTCTTGGTGAATTCTTCTAGAAAATGAGCCAAAGGCAAAACAATGCCATGGGTCTGCGGAATTTGCACCATGTGGGTATAAAAGGAGCAGCGCAGTAATCTGGCATCATGTTTTTGCTTCAGACCCAAGAGTTTTCTTCACTCCTCTGCACGTCTTTCTACGAGAGTTCTACGAGACCGCTCTTGGGTTATATGTGTATTTTAAGTCCTCCCTATGGGTAGGTGCTGTGTTACATATTCCACCTGGGATATGCCACCCAGTGTACCTTGGTGTTCTTGCGTTCAGCCTAGACCTTTGTCCATGCTAGTCTCATGACAGGGAGCTCAGACTTGTGCAGGGCACTGGAAGACAACCGCTGTGGCATGATTGAATTGGGACCCCCATTTCGTCATTCACTGACGTAACTCGTAGTGACTGAACGAAAGGGAACATCTCGGTTACGTATGTAACCCTCGTTCCCTGAAGAGGGAATGGAGACGTTACGTCCCCCTGCCACAGCCACTGTACCGCTGGAACAGCCGGGAGTTCAGTCTCGGCTCCTCAGCATAACATGATGCAAGATTGCTGCGCTGCTCCTTTTATACCCATGCGGTGGGGCAGAGTTGCGCTGTGCAAATTGGTTTGGCTTGCTTAGTTGAGGACATTTAACATTTAATTTAATATTCAACAATAATACTGATCTGCCTGCATTGACACTATTATACAAGAACTGAGCTGAGCTGGACGATGACACCACGGTTTACTCCAGAGCGGCTATACATATATACAATTGAACTAAATTAATAACTTAAAAAAAAAAATTTAAAAAAAAAACACCACTGAATTTACTTAAGCTGGACTTTGACACTATTTTCTTCTGGAAACAAACTTTTTTGCATTATTTTCCTGTTATCTCTGTAAAGCTGCTTTGAAACAATATGTATTGTAAAAAGCGCTATATAAATAAATATGACTTGAAAATATGGTTGTTATACTGTACAAACTGTATATTCTATCCCTATACACTAACCCTACTCATAAAAAAATGTTCTGCTATTTTGGATTTTCAAAAAAAAAGATAATTCTGTAGGATTTATAAGCTTGTATTCTCATGGGGATAAAAAAAAATTTGTCCCCACAAAGTCAAAATTTACTAGTATCACTATAATTGTGCATGGGGACATTTGGTCCCCATAATGTAGGGGATGCCAAGACCACAAACATATGCACAAATATGTTATAAACACATTATAACAAATTTACTTTGTTATAATGCCCTTTTAAGGAACTTGCAGCCTTCCTGCCATACATGCTCAGCCGACACAATTTACACTACCACCATTCAAATGTCAGAAAGATTTGCTTTTAATAAATAACTAATTTATTAATTTTTAAATAAAAAATTATTCAACAATGATGCATTAAATTGATCAAAAATGATTATAAAGACTTTTACATTGTTACCAAAATGTTATTTCAAATAAACAATGTTCTTTTGTCTGTGAAAAAATACAGTACATCCGTATTCACAGCGCTTCACTTTTTCCACACTTTGTTATGTTACAGCCTTTTTCCAAAATGGATTAAATTATTTCTCAATTCTACAAACAATACCCCATAATGACAACGTAAAAGTTAATTTGAAATCTTTGCAAATTTATTAAAAATAACAAGTATTCACAGCCCTTGCTCAATACTTTGTTGAAGCACCTTTGGCATCAATTACAGCCTCAAGTATTTTTGAGTATGATGCTACAAGCTTGGCACACCTATTTGAGCAATTTCTCCCATTCTTCTTTGCAGAACCTCTCAAGCTCCATCAGGTTGGATGGGGAGCGTCGGTGCACAGCCATTTTCAGATCTCTCCAGTGATGTTCAATCGGGTTCAAGTCTGGGCTCTGGCTGGGCCACTCAAGGACATTCACAGAGCTGTCCCGTAGCCACTCCTTTGTTATCTTGGCTGTGTGCCCAGTGTCGTTGTCCTGTTGGAAGGCAAGGCACTTATTTCTAGAGCACATTTAAAACAGCCACTGCTGACCAAAGTGCTATAAAATTTAACAACTTTAGACAAAATACATAAATACATAAACTGACAGGAACACACAAATTCCTAAAATTACATTGAAGTCTTCAATGAGGATTTAAAGCTATCATCATTGGAAGACAGCCTTAAGTGCTCCGGCAAATCATTCCACTGATGTGGAGCAGCAACAGAAAAGGCACGATCACCGGAAGATCATTGAAAGAACCGGAAGATGGAAGATGAACCGTCACCCCAGTCTGGGGTCCAGAGTGCTCTGGAGCAGGTTTTCATCAAGGATGTCTCTGTACATTGCTGCATTCATCTTTCCCTCAATCCTGACTACACTCTAAAAAATGCTGGGTTGTTTTTTAACCCAGAATGCTGGGTCAAGTCTGTTGGGTAATTTTGTTGGGTTATTTTATCACATTTTAAACACCTTTGGGTAGTTTTAATTTTCCAGTTTTTGGGTTAAACCTGCTGGGTCGCAACGCTGGGTTGTTTCACGAGCTTCCCGCCTTGGAGATGTTTAAATTCGCTCCCAAGCTGTCATTTTGAGAGGACAAAGGGGCAAAGCAGCTGGGTGCAACTGTTTTAAGGTAAGTTTATACAATGTTTTATTTTATTTTTTTATTAATAATAATTAGTTTGAATTAGCACAATTATAACTTTTTTCGCACCAATAATTCTTAAACTTATATAGTCAGACTAAAATTGGTGATGCAACTTGTACGACAAACAGTTATTACCTCAGAATCAGATATTGACTCGCATAGTCATTTTAATGTGAGACGACAGATTAATACAGTTAATGATTCCGTATCACACGGAACTATGAAATATGTGAATATCTGTGAAAACAGAGGAAAGAGTATTTTCTGTCACTGACAAGCGAATTGAACAAAGTGAGTCGAGTCACTCAAAACAAAACAATTAATTGAGTAATATGACTCGCTGCTCTTAGGTAAAACGCCTGCAATTGTCCTTACCGACATGTAAAAGGCATAAAAAGTAGCCTACGTAAATGTCGTGGGACCGCAGGTATAAAAGAAACTACCATCCGGTTCAAATAAACCGGTTCACACTTGCAAGTTTGAAACAAAATGATTCCCGGAAATGAATCGACTTATCAGCACCGCGAACACTTTCAAAGTGCGTGCGTGCATACGTGGGTTGGACCAGTGAGGTGATTTGGTGTGGTAAAAAGTATTTTTTACATAGGCTACATAAATTCGTTTTTGGTAAGTGATGTAATTTAAAATTTCGTGTTTTTTTTTTTTTTCTAGTTAGAAAACCATATGGATATGAACTCTTCTCTTCGAGTGGCAGTTACCCAGTCTTATCGACAAGTTTAACGGTAAGTTCATGTTTATTATACACTTTTGCTACTTTTACATCTATAATTGACTGCCTGTGATAATCAACTCAACCTCGCGGAACTTAACGCATACATTTGATCCGTGCTTAAATATAGGTAGCTCACAAGGCTGCCAACTTCTGAATTTAGCAATTTATACCTAAGCTTGTGGTTCGATTCCGATCTTGATTCAATGTTGATTCATTTGGATAAATATCAGTAACGTTAGCTACATGTTCATTTTTTAATGAACCTACTATTCAAACCTATACTATAGTATGGCCCTACTATTCTTTTTAATTTTTTCAACTTTAGTTAGTGTGTTGTGTTGCTGTTTGCATAAAAAAGATCTGTAAGGTTACAAAAATCAGTCACTCCAAAGGGAGATAGCCTATTTTATGTAACAGAATTTTAAGGATTGCAATTAATTTAGAAAAATTGAATCAGTCTTTGGAAAATATTCCACAAGGTGATGTTTGTTGTTTTAAATCTTCAATACAACATAAAAGGCAAGGTATTTAGTATCATTATTGCATATTTATTTTTTATGTCTGTAGCTTATTGCACAGACTTTAGTATATTTGTTGTAGCTGGTCTTGTTTCTGAGATGTTATGTCTCTTTTCTGCAGAGAATAGAGGTGATTTTGCTCTTTTGGTCCTTCCCCTTCTTCTTCCAGCCACAGTGTATTGGTCAGAGGGTAAATCGGCCATCTATTGACGAAGCTAGAAAGGCTTTCATTGATCTTCAACTAGTGAGTATAAAACCGCATAACTGCTATTTAAATTGCATTGTAACCTGACTGGAACTGTCTGTGCATTACGCAAGGGATACTATGAAGGTAAAACAGTAGCAAAACTCGAGAGCTTGCTAATTTGAATGTGAGAACTTGTAAAATTAATATTTGTATTTGTAAGTTGAAATTTATACTTGCAGCTCTGATGTGAAAAGCTGCATCTATCGATTTGCACACACAGACAATACTCAGAACACCTGTGTTTTGAATTCGAAGTTGCAGATTAATAGTTACAAATGTGTAAAGTGTCATTTACATAAACAAAATGACAGGCACAATTGTGTACTACACATTTATCTTTGTGCTTTAGTTCAGTTTCGTTGTACAACCACAAGTCGGCACTCACAACCTCTCATATCTGGCAGTACAACTTCAAATCCTAGCGCTTTGACTTTTGCTACTCTTTTTGCGATATGCCTGTAGCAAAACTCACTCGTGCACTTGTAAATGCAGACTTGAGAGAGCAGAGTCGGGGGCGGGGCTGGGGTCGGAATGAAGTCATTTTATTGGTCGATGCCTCACCAATGAACAACGCCAGCCACAATGCAAACATTTGTATGCATATGTATCAGCTATTTTTTAAAACGCTTGGAAAATATTTTTATGAAATATCATTAGTTTTACTGGAATAGTTTTACAGAATATGAACGCAACGCGTTTAATTGAGACAGTGGTATTAAAAGGCCAAACAGGAAACACCATAAAGCATAGCCTATACAGAAAAAAATTGAGCACAGAATATGAACGCAACGCGTTTAATTGTACTTTTTCCTCGAAACCCAAGAAAACGCTTAATGAGGCTTAATGGACCAACAGTTATAAAATAAAAATTAAAAACAATAAAAAAAACACATAATTTGTTACTTTATTAATAAAACACTAGGCAGCAAGTTTATTTGCACTGAACACACATTTGCTTATATATATATATATATATATATGAAGAGTTCAGATGCTCGTATATTTAAATTCAATAATTTCACTTAAATGGCAGTGAAGATTACCTATTAATTATCATTTAAGTGAAATTACTGAACTTAAATATACAAGCTTGACAAAAATGCATCTAATATATTCCATTGCAATATGAAAATGCACCTAAATTATCTGATAAGAATGTAAAATGTATACCTTAATATGCAATGTAAGTCGCTTTGGAAAAATGTAAATGTTTTAAATATTCAACCTAGCCTAACTGTTGGACACACAAAAACAAACAAAACATAAATAAATTATATATATATATACGTACGTGTGTGTGTGTGTGTGTGTGTGTGTCTTTTACAGTCTATGGTATACCATATATATATAGGGCATATATATATATGGCATATACGTCATATGTTTTACGTCATATTCTGTGCTCATCTGCTTTTCTGTAGTATGCATTAGCATTGTGTCTACTGAGTTTGATAATTTCGTTTATTTATTTTAATATCAGTCTAATGCATTAAGCCATGTTAGTGTTTCAGTGCACGCGGGTTTCGTGACATCATCGAACTCCCATTTCATTGGCTAGGTGCCAACCAATAAAACGGCTCCTTTGACCCCCCCTCCTCCCGCCCCCCTTTCCCTCTCACCGCCTCTCAGTTTCAAGTGCACAAGTTAGTTTTGCACCTGATATATCGCGAAAAGAGTAGCAAAAGTCAAGGCGCGAAATTTGAAATTGCAGTGACAGATTTGAGAAGCTGCAAGTGCCTAATTGAGGAAGTACCGCGAATGTGAACGTAAGATTAAACGCAAAATATATATTACAAGTATGTGTCTGTCGTTGTATTTCTGTGAATGGCATTTTACACATTTGTGTCTACTTGTCTGCAGCTTCAGATTCAGAATACAGGTTTGTGACTATTGTCTGCGAGTGCAAATTTCAACATTCAACTTCAGATTTTTATTTTACAGGTTTTCACATTGGAGCTGTGAGTGTAAATGTTCATGTACAAGTACGAATATTTATTGTACAAGTTCTCAAATTCACATTTACATGCTCTCGAGTTTTGCTACTGTTTTACCTTCATAGGATACTGTACATCCAGCCAGTTGATATTGCAGAATAAACTTCAACAGGGTAATCAACACAAAGTGGAGGGATCTCGTATCACCCTGAAGGAGTTTATTTTGTGATGAAAACTGACTGGATGTACATTACCTCAAAACAATTCCTGTTAAGCAACTTTGATCCTAGACAAAAAAACAAGATCAAACAAGACATAATGTAAAGCATACCACTTATTATATGGCTTTTCGCCAAATAAAAATATTGACTGTTGAAATCATGATAAACTCCATTTCATGATAAACTTCACACAGTTATTGAACTGAATTGAATCAACACTGAACTGACTTCAACTGAATAATGAAACCGTTGCCATTTAAACAATCTGTATTTTTGTGTTTATTTTCTTTTATAGGTCGGAACGCACATGGTGGATTTTCTAAACCGGGCAGAGTCTACATAACCCGCGTCTAAGAGTCGTCTTCTTCTTCGGAGTCAAAAAAAAATGTAAATTTCACTGTGTACATACTGTAAAATAGGCCTACAATTTTGCACATCTGTGAATTTCACTTTAATTTCCTAAGAATTAAATGGTATAAATGACATTGTTCAAAACTAATTTTCTTACGTTCTTAACTGTATTTGACTTTATTTAACTATACTTGTGTACATTTTTGAATATTTTAAAAATGATTTTGCATTCGCTGACTTTAAAATGAATGGTCTGTTGATTTCACTGCGTATTTAGACCGTTACACATGTAATAGTTAAACGTATAAATGTCATTGTTCAGAACTAATCTTCTTTCTTTCTTTAATTGTATTTGACTATTTAATACTTGATGTATTTTTAAATGATTTTGCATTTGCTGAATTTAAAATATAATTGTCAATGTCACTGTATTTAAACCGTTAACCATGTAATAGTTTTAGAACTAATCTTTATTTATTTATTAAAACTGACAATATTGAACTACTTTGATGTCAGCACTAAATGATTTTTGCATTTAAATTTAAGGTGCAGTTTGTTGTCATTGTTGCCAATTTTAACACATTTGTGAATGTCAGTTGACAAGCATTAAAAATTATTTTAACAGTCTAAACATGTTCTTCATTGTTTCTTAATTCAAAGTTTTACAGTAAAGCACAGGTGAAATTATAAGAAAAATAAAAATAACCCAGCAAAAATAACCCAGAATAGCAAATCCATTAATGGTAAAAAAATTACTACATCTTGGGTTTCTAGACAACCCAGCCTGCTGGGTTAAAATGTCACTGGGTTAATTTAACCCAGCATGTGTTCTGTCCAATATTTACCCAGCACTGGGTTGCCAATTGGGTTGTTTTTAACCCAGCCAATTTTAGAGTGTAGTCTCCCAGTTCCTGCTGCTGAAAAACATCCCCACAGCATGATGCTTCCCACTACCATGCTTCACTGTAGTGATGGTATTGGCCAGGTGATGAGCGGTGCCTGGTTTCCTCCAGACATGACGCTTGCCATTCAGGCTAAAGAGTTCAATTTTTATTTCATCAGATAAGATAATTTTGTTTCCCATGGTCTGAGAGTCCTTCAGGTGCCTTTTGGCAAACTCCAGACGGGCTGTCATGTGCCTTTTACGGAGGAGTGGCTTCTGTCTGGCCACTCTACCATACAGGCCTGATTGGTGGAGTGCTGCAGAGATGGTTGTTCTTCTGGAAGGTTCTCCTCTCTCCACAGAAACGCTGGAGCTCTATCAGAGTGACCATCGGGTTCTTGGTCACCTCTCTATAAGGCCCTTCTCCCCCGATCGCTCAGTTTGGCCGGGCGGCCAGCTCTAGGAAGAGTCCTGGTGGTTCCAAACGTCTTCCTTTTTACGGATGATGGAGGCCACTGTGTTCATTGGGACCGTCAATGCTGCATACATTTTTCTGTACTCTTCCCCAGATCTGTGCCTTGCTACAATCCTGTCTCAGAGGTCTACAGACAATTCCTTGGACTTCATGGCTTGGTTTGTACTCTGACATGCACTGTTAACTGTGGGACCTTATATAAACAGGTGTGTGCCTTTCCAAATCATGTCCAATCAACTGAATTTACCACAGGTGGACTCCAATCAAGTTGTAGAAACATCTCAAGGATGATCAGTGGAAACAGGATGCACCTGAGCTCAATTTTGAGTGTCATAACAGAGGCTGTGAATACTTATGTACATGTGATTTTTTTTCGTTTTTTATTTGTAATAAATTTGCAAAGATTTCAAACACACTTCTTTCACGTTGTCATTATGGGGTATTGTTTGTAGAATTTGAGGAAAATAATGAATTTAATCAATTTTGGAATAAGGCTATAACATAACAAAATGTGGAAAAAGTGAAGTGCTGTGAATACTTTCCGGATGCACTGTAAGTATCACATTTTTCATGAAAATTATTTTTAACTGATAATAATAAGAAATGTTTTCATCTTAGCAGCATATTAGAATGATTTCTGAAGGATCATGTCACTCTGAAGACTGGAGTAATGGCTGCTGAAAAATCTTTTCCATCACAGGAATAAATTACATTTTAAAACATTGTTGCAGCGTTGGAGAGCATTCAAAAAGAGACTTTCAAAAACAAAATAAATCTTATCAACCTCTCATTTTTTTTAAATGGCAGTGTTGTATATATGGTGTTTACTAAAAGGTCTTGCATCATATTTTTAAGACCACAGTGTTTTTCATTATGATGTATTGGTTTGGAGTTACATTATTTTAGCTCTTTAAGCTCAAGGTAAGCAAGCTCAACTACTAGCTCAGTATGAATTCAGCTATCAAAACAGGTGCCCACGTGTTTAATGTAGTATCATGTAAATTGTAAGATCTTTTTTTCTAGGCAAAATTTCATTTATTATGACTGAACCAAGCTAACTACATTAGATTACTACAACAAATTTGTTTTTGAGAGTCAGATCAGATGGATAGAAATAGATGTAGGTAGAAACAGTTCTTATAATAACAATTGCACACTATCTCTTTTCATTGTGCTGGTGAGGTGAGCTCTTTTAGATAAATGCTTTCACTGCCACTTCGCAGTTTTAGACCATTATGCACGGACACATCGGTGTCAGTCCAAACCTCCCTTACCACAGGCACATTTTATCTTATGAGCGTCCCCTTAATCCTCCTGGGAAATCTGCAGAGATGGTCCTAACTGTCAGCAGACAGAGATGAGAAATCGAGAGTATTTGTAGCTTGAGAATGTAATGGGCCTAACATGGCAGCCACATGACTGGCTCTGTGCCTGTCTCTTCCTACAGGTGTGTGTGTGTGTGTGTGGTCCTGGTAAACCCTATTCTATCATCTAATCACATTCTCTTGGGTATATAACCAACATTTGTATGTGGGGCCCATATGGGTATGAAATGGGCTGAAAATGGGCCCCATATAGGATTGTCCGCGGGTTCCATAATGGATTCTATGGAGGCCTGTTTTATGCCACATAAGAAAATAAAGCATGCTTTAATGATGAGTTAAGTTAAAATTATGGCAAAAAGTGGAAATTATGAGATTTGTTTTTATTTGTTATAATTTTGACTAAGTATGTCATAAAGATGTTTTCCTGTTATGTAGAAGAAATGGACTTCCATAAGAAATAGAATTGTTTGTTTCATATTGTGTTTACTATGAGTGAACTATTATATAATGTTATAAAATATTATACAATATGTTTTTTGAAAATGTTTTTTGAAGTTTTCTTTGATGGGTAGGTTTAGGATTAGGGGATAGAATATACAGTTTGTACAGTACAAAAAATCATTATGTCTATGGAATGTCCCCATAAAAAATGGAAGCTTTTTAGTCAACGTATATGTTGGTTTCTTCCCCATTATACTGAGTTTTTACAATAATTTATCAATTTTACAAAAATATTGCATTTTGGTTGCAATTGGATCACATTGCAACATCAAAAAAAATGTATATACATTCTAGAAATCGCTTTAAAAATTATGTAATCAAAATATAGCTAATGTGTAGTTTACATTTTCAGATTAAATGATCACTACTAAACTGTCACTTTGAGAAAAGTAAATTTGTCACAAATTAGGTGTCACAAAATGCCTGTTTTTGTTTCGTTTTCATTAACTTATTATTTGTTTTTATCAGTCACCTGTTTTCCTTTGTTTCAAGTTTCCCTCTCTTTGTTTGTTACCATGGTTTCTGATTAATGATGAGTGTTCAATCACCATGTGTATTTAACTTCCTCCTTTTCATGCTGTTGTTGTGTGATACATGCTGTCATGCTGCCTTCCTGCATTGGATTAACTAAGTTTGTTTAATTAAAGAACCTTTTTGTTTATTGAAACTCGTTTAAATGTTTTCATTATCTGGACCAGATCGTGACATTAGGCTTTTTATTTAGTTAGTTTTACACAGCCAAAATAAACATTTTGGCAATATTGTCCAAAGTAGGTTTTTAAATAATTGCCTCAGAATGTCCTTTTTGGAAGCTTTGGAAGTCGACAAAGGGAGTTATTATAAAATGTTTGAAACTATTCATATTTCAACTTTGACCATGGAAAAAACACACATACGTTTCTCATTTGTGCAATAAAATATATTTATACATCATGAAATGTAATTTCTTTTTTTTTTCTTTTTTTTTTCACAAATCTGAAGACACCTCTTTGGTAATCCACAACAATAAACAAATGCACTTATAAAACCTATTTAATGCAGTATCAGACTGGACCTATATATTGAGGTTATAAAACAAACTTTTCTACAAGATTTGAATATGCGTTTTTATGTAAAAAAAAAAAAAAAAAAACACCTCAGACATCTGTTGTTTTAAGTACATGTAGGGTAAACACAACATTGTGCTAACTGGGTTGAAGTCAGTCTTATTTGTAAACACTTTAGAACTCTCAAATTTACAACTCTGCTCTATTTTAAATAAGAAAAAAGTCAGTATTTTCAAATATATATTAAGAAGTAGCCTACATTTATTTGCAACAGCAAATGCTTCCTTTATAGTTTGCACTTGAAGAGCTGTGCCCTCCGGAGTGATTAGGGCAGGGATCCACAAGATCTACTTTCCTGCAGAGTTTAGCTCTAATTTTAATCAAACTCAACTGCCTATTCACCTTATTCCGCCCCGTCCACTTTTAATACTTCGCGCTTCCGCATTTTGTCATCCGACTTCCGGTAAACTGACACGACACATCCGGTAGCTATTTCAGTAAATAGAAGATTGTTTTTAGCTAGCTAAAACTTGACAAAAATGACAAATAACATTAATTCTGTTTTAAATTGGGAGCACGGAGAAAACTTGCGACGATCAGATGGTCTCATATTGTCCCATCCATCGTCATTGTTAACGTGGATAGACGATATGAAGAAGTGGCCTGAGGTAACCTATGGGGACATATTTAATTACTTCGTCCTGTCAGAAGGAGTTGATGGAGCAGTCATGAAAAACTATAAAAGTACTGAGGCCTATCGGTATTTACACAGTGGTAAAGTGGGTCGTGTACTCTTACACCCTGAGGGTGACTTTGTATTTTTAAAAGCAAACGTGCACCCCAGCCAGTCGAGCAGTCCACACCACTCTGCGTGGGTGCTAGTTAGCAGCCTGGGATCAGTGGAGACTACTGGATGTTCGTGCATCGCTGGTTTGGGAAGGTCCTGTAGCCACGCAGCCTCTATATTATGGAAGGTAAGACTATATCACACTCATTATTAGTATTTATTATTCATGGTAATATCTTGCAATGTTCGAGTTGTTAACATAAGTGTGTTATAAATGTATATATTTAGGTATATTAACATTATGTTTGTGACATACACAGCTGATGATGACCTGATGACCACCGGCAGGCTAAGTATTTTGTCAAATCTCTTAATTGTACATTGGAGTAAGGTAAGTGAATGGAGTCCAGGTAAGTACAGTGCATGCATCATTATTTTGCAATTTGATTTTATGATGGCACATTTGACCAATTCCAAACCACATCAATCTTAACAACTACTATTAATTGTGTATTTTAGATGTGCATAAATATTAAGCAGGTTTTCTTTTTAGACATATGAATAAAATGTGTTTTTTATATCACTTATAAATAATTAAATACAAAATTAATGCTAATTATTACAATTAATGTGGTTTGGAATTGGTAAAATGTGCTAGGAAAAAAAATATGCATGCACTGAAAATGGAAAAGGAAACGTAAAGATACATTTGGTAGGCCTACATGTATAAGTGAACATTAAGTCTAACTACGCTATCACCTGATGTAAGGAATACGGTAGGTTAACATTACGTGTAATAATAATGAATGATTTTTAAATAAGACAACTGTGAAAGTTTTGAAATATCTTTTAAGTATTCAAGCTCATCAGTGCATATGTTTGGTCTCAGGTGGAAAATGCTGTGTCCAGTGGGCTCACTGGCATTGCCTGCACAGATGAGCAGCGGCTCTGGAATGTGGGGACCCAGAGGAACCTCTGCCCGAAGCGGTTAACGGACATCACCTTTTCACACCACTGAGCTACTGATATACTGACGTCAGAGGTAATGCCCAACATTGTCCCTCTGCCTCCCACTCCTTCATTTTGCACCCAGGGTGAGCTGAGAGAGGGTCTCAAGCATCTTCAACTGCCTGTGTCAAGCCTTCTGCACAAATGTCTGAGTGCTGCTCAGACACAGGAGCCAGAAAAGCCTGCATCCTCCTTACCACATGCTGACCATGATGGCACCAACATCTGCCAGAGGTGCATGGTGTTTTATGACAGTTTCGTAGCCATTGATCTCTTCAAGAGTACAGCATTGGAGCGTGTAACTCTTGAACAGAGTTCCTCTCACTTGTGGCATGACTCTCGCAAAGTAAGAATCACGGCAAGCACAGCAAAGAAGGTCCCCAGCAGAGTCAACCCTCAGACCTTCCTCAGAGAGCACCTCTACCCCAGATTCCATGGGAATGCGGCCACTTACCATGGCTTAGAAAGCGAGGCATCTGCAATACAGTGGCTAGAGGGTTGCAGGTTTTCAGTCAGCCGCAGAGGCACAGTCGTGTGAGCAAGCGAGCCCTGACTGTCATCAAGCCCAGATGGAGTTTTGAACTCGGAGGAACTGCTGGAGATCAAATCCCCTCTCCTTAAAAGTGGCGAGACTCTGGAGGATCTCTTCAGAAGTCAGAGATATGATGTGAAGATGGTGGAGGGGACACCTCAGCTGCAGCCAAATGGTCCACGGGGCTTCTATATGCAAGTGCAGCTTGGAATGTTCTGTACAGGGCTGAGGGCCTGTAAGCTGCTCATCTGGGTTCCATCACAGCAAGTTCTACTACAAGTCCCATACAATGAGCAATTCTGTGCCAAGACTGTAGATAGACTGAAAGCATTTTATTTTAAGTATATGCTCCCTCATGTGTCAGATGAGTTTCAGGCAGGCCGTCTTTTGCTATCCACAAGATGCATGCAGCTTTGTAAATAAGCAGGAATGAGATTAATTAGGGTTAAAGGGATAGTTCACTTAAAAAATAAAATTCTGTCATCATATACTCACCTTCAAGTTGTTTTAAACCTGAATTAATTAATTTCTTCTGCTGAACACTGTCATGAGAGGACACACAAGGTCTTTTAACAACTATGTCTTTATTGAGCGGACTGCATTAACTACACACTTTTGTGCACTTTGAACTTCCTTCTCCAAAACTCCCCACTCCCCTTTTCCCAGGCCCCACCTACATCCGTTCATGGGGTGCAATAAGCCCATAAACAATAAGGCTGATTCACACATCTCCCCCCTTTTGAAAAAGAACATTTTCTTATCTCTTTTCATTAACACATAACAAAATAAAATGTAACACAATGAAACTACCTCATTATGGTTGTTTGTTTTTCTTATACTAAATGAAGACATTAAAGAACAATATGTGATATAGCATTCATTGTCTCGTTTTCTACATTAACTATCTTCTTTCCTGTTTGTTTTTAGAAACCAGAACAATAGAACAAAACCACATTCTTATCAAACTCTGTAAACTGATTTTAGTCTAAGTATCGTGTTGGTGTTTTCACAACTCTTCCGCTGGAAGTTACAACTGGTGTTGCCTTATCAGGTGCAGCAGGAGCAACTGCAGGATTATTTAAATGTACAGTCTCTGCAACAGGAGGGCCTGAATTCCTCCCTCCTTGAGGTTCACTGCACCCAATAGAATCTGGCTGCAATGGCATCACTTGCAGATGTTTACGGTTCCTGCGTAGGACAGCTCCATTCTGTGTTTGCACCATGTAAGATCTTGGTTCGGATGTTTTGTTCAGCACAACAGCTGGTGTTTTCCAGCCTTTCTCACTGTCCAGTTTAAGAAGAACTTTCTCCCCAGGCTGAAGTTCTGATAAAACACGAGCTGAGTGTCTCCGATCATAGAAGAACTTGTAGGATTTCTTTGCAGCTTGATCCTTCATCTCCACGGCTTTATAATCAATGGGTTGAGGCTGGTGTTTTTCCTCAAGCATTGGCAGGTTGGTTCTGATCTGTCGACCTGTCATTATCTGGGCCGGGCTTAGACCAGTTGCTGTAATGGGTGTCGCCCGGTAGCACATCAGTGCCATATGAGGGTCAGGTTGGCTGAGAATCCGTTTTGCAGTTTGAACTGCTTTTTCAGCAGCTCCATTGGCTTGGGGGAAATGAGGACTTGAGGTTGTGTGTTGAAAATCGTAGTCTGTACTGAACTGCTGAAATTCAGCCGAGGTGAACTGAGTCCCGTTGTCAGATATAAGCTCTCTCGGAATTCCCCATCTTACAAACATGCTCTTCAGTCTGCTGATAACTTGGAAGCTGGTTGGTGGTTGAATGTGGGCTATTTCGATGTCACGCGAGTAATAGTCTACAACTATCAAGTAAGCTTTACCATTCAACTCGCATAAATCTGCTGCAATTTTGCACCAGGGACCAGCAGGCAAGGGGGTAATGATTAAAGGTTCTTTCCTTTGTGTGTGTTTGTGGGCCAGACAAAAGGTGCACATTGAGACCCTCCTGTTAATGTCATTACCTATTGCAGGCCACCAAACTGACATCTTTGCCCTCTGGAATGACAATTCTGTCCTCATACAGGAGCAGCCCATTGACAACTGCCAAGGAAGCCTTAGCGGTATGATAGCCGCTCAGCCGGAAGGGTATCTTGCTAGGCCAACCCTTGTTGAGAAATTTTATCACTTCCTGGAGATCTTCATCTTCTTCTGTGGCCTCTCTAATAGCATCTAGCTTTGAATGTGAGACCTCTTTGGATGTGACGACTGCTTCAACATATGCTTTCACCTCATCCTCCATCTCTGAGTGGCAGTGCCCTTTCAGAGGATTCCGAGAAAGTGTGTCCGCCACCACCAAACATTTACCAGGGACATGAACTGCTTTCACATTGAAGCGCATGAGGCGCATTAATAACCGCTGACACCGTAATGGGGCACGATCAATATCATAGGAGTTAATGAGTGGGACCAAAGGCTTGTGGTCTGTTTGCAGGCAAAATTCATCCAAGCCTTGAAGGTAGCGGACAAACCGCTCGCATGCCCACACACCAGCCAAGCACTCCTTTTCTATTTGGGAGTATCTGCGCTCCGCTTCAGTCAAAGTTCTGGAACAGAATGCAACGGCACGTGCTGCATCACCATGGACTTGGAGCAAGGCAGCTCCTAACCCGAAACTACTCGCATCTGCACTAACTATAGTGGGTTTCTCAGGATCGTAATATGCGAGAGCAGGAGCTGTGGCTAGCTTGCACTTTACTTTGTCCAGAGCCTGCTCGTGGACTTCTGTCCAAAACCCCGCTCGCATTTTGGGTCTTAATGAGCTCAGACTGCCGCGCGATCTGGACTGCTTTGTCCAAAGTCAATTCAGGTTCCATTTGTAACCTTTGGGAAACGTCACGATCTGCAATCCCAATGACGACTCTGTCCCGTATTTGTTCCTCTTTGCTCGCACCGAACTCGCAGTATTCAGCCAATTCATAGAGGCATCTCACAAAAGCCTCAACCGTCTCTCCCGATCTCTGCGCACGCTGGTGAAAACAGGCCCTCTCATGTATGACGTTCCTCCGGGGAACGAAATGTTCATTAAATTTTCCAACAACAGTCTCGTAATTATTTGCATGCGAAGCTTCGGCAAACGTGAATGATCCGAATATCGCTTCGGCATCTTTACCCATTGCATAAAGCAGGGAATTGACTTGTACTTCACCATTTTCCTTGTTCAGCTTCGTTGCGATGCGAAAACGGGAGAATCGCTGGATCCACGCAGGCCAGGTCGCAGGCTGTGCGAAGTTGAAAGCCTCAGGTGCGTTGAACTTGGACATTATACCACTCAAGACGAGCCGAATTTGTTCGTGGGTGAAACTTGCTCTTCTGACACCATGTCATGAGAGGACACACAAGGTCATTTAACAACTATGTCTTTATTGAGCGGACTGCATCAACTACACACTTTTGTGCACTTTGAACTTCCTTCTCCAAAACTCCCCACTCCCCTTTTCCCAGGCCCCACCTACATCCGTTCATGGGGTGCAATAAGCCCATAAACAATAAGGCTGATTCACACAAACACAAAGGAAGATCATTCTTCAAAATATATTCGTGTTCAGCAGAAGAACGAAATTCATACAGGTTTAAAACAACTTATACTACAGGGCCGTTGAATGCTTGAATCTGATTGGTTGACGAACGTTCTAAGGTGTGCATTATTTTCAGGGAAACGCACAGCTAAAGTAGTTCCAGGCAGGTCTTGACCGCATTACAGTTCCATATCACTTCGCGTAGTTAACGGTAATAACGGAAAATAGGATACAATTCATAACAAGAAAAAACATTTAGCCGCATGTGCTTGATCTGGAATTTTCAATGTCTAGCTTCACAATCAATGGAAACATGCAGTTTAATTTGAATAAAGTATAAAGTCCTATCTATAATCAATAGAAAATTAAACTGAATATAGGCTAAATAAATGGATAATCTGCAGCACGGATTATTATTGCAGATAATATAACAAATAAATAATTATTGATAGGCCTGCTTGTTAAAAGGGCTTTGTGTTTCATTTATTTGGCTAGTCTGTCATCTGTCAATAATAGAAAAAAAAAGAATGAATTCGAATTAATTAAAAGGAATTTAATTAATAAATAAATAATAATATTGATGCACATGCTTTTCTGTCTCATTATTGCAACATCTCTCTCTCTCTAATAACTGCATTAATAACTGGGGACACACTTTAAGGCCGGTTATGAATGTAATTTGATACGTATGACTGATCATGCCCAAACGCGTGTTCAGCGCGTTCAGTCTGTGTTCAAAGTCGGTGTTTAAAATCTGCTGCAGTCGATGAAAACAGTCAGAGAAGGCGTTTCTCAATGTCAAGGAAGGATCCTCGGAAGCCAGAATTTCGAGGATGCTACGTCATCGACATCCGTCGAAGGACTGTTCCAATGTCGAGGATCCTCGGAATTTCCACCAAGGACTGAGTCCTTCGCTCAAACCTCCGTTACTAACTCTAAAATGACGTTTTGGAATTAGCAACGGAGGCATTGGATTAGATGCATAAGAAATTAGTCCTACATACAAGAGCGTTTTAATGACAAAAACTTTACAAACGTCTTGAAATACATAATCTGAACAATGTTTCGAGGTGTGGTAACTGTAGTATAAGCGGAATAATTGACTTCAGGCCGTTGAATTATTAGAAAAATAATGCACACCCGAGGTGGTAATGCGGTCACGACGCGAAGCGGAGTCATCAATTATTCCTTACTTGAAGGTGAGTATATCATATGATGACAGAATTTTATTTTTAAAGTGAACTATCCTTTTAAGGATAGGATATTAGATAACTGGGGTGGGATGCATTTTAAATTGGTTGTGTTAAAGCTCCAATATGTAAAAAAAATTTACCACAAGAGGGCGCAGTTTCCAACAATAACAAAGGCGAAGCTTGATGACGCTATGAAGGAGGTGACAATGGGAGATGTCGTTTTTAATGCGTTTTCACCATCTAGCGATGTATCTAAATGGAATTAATGAATCATGATCACGGATGAGGTAATTTATTCGTTTTTGTATTACCTGTATGTCTGATCGTATTATTTTATGTCATCATAATTAATGAACTGCAAGGAACGTTATGCTATATTATCCCGTTACAACTTACAGCTATTTGTCAAATGATTTGTTGGGTTAATGTTGTGCAGTTTTACGTGTTTATGGTTAACCCCCTGAGGTCGGCAATCACGCCGGCGTGATCTGCTCGTTTTTTTTTTTATCAGTGCAAAATACTCTGTTGATTTTGATTTTACATACTTGTGTTGTACATCATTCAAAGCTGTTAAATGTCTTCTTTTATTTGTGTACACTCATAATAAAAACAAAATGTTGTGTTTTCCGTAAAACAAAGAAAATAAACATGATGCGCGTTCTGCCGTCTCTCTCAATGTGAAACTCATTCTGAAACGCGACAGAAAATGACCTGTTACTCAGCGAATGTTTGTCACACAGACTTAAAACGCATGTCTATACAACGCTTGGAATCTCTATTTTTAAAGTATGTAAATTATATAAAAAACAAATATTATATTTTTAAGTAATCCATACAAAAGCAGCGGCATGTACAGTTTCTCAAACGCGTCCTAATTAACTATAATGTGACCACACCCACGCGCGCACGAGCGATTGACATGCAAATGATCCACGCAGAGAAATGCAGACCTGTAAACGCCCTCATCACCTCAAAACAAAGAAGCAGAGACTTCGTAACTTACTCCTCTCTGCTTTCATCGAGTTTGGACGAATGTAAGCTGTGCTGTGCTGTGCTGTTTACCTTGAATTTACCTCGGATTTACCTCAGAAGAACGCGATTTGAAGATGAGACGATTTTTAAGGTAAGACATGTTAAACTGGTCGTGCCAGATTAAAATGTATGTTATGAAATGAGTTTGGAGTAAAAACATGAACTAAGCCTAATGTCATATATGTAGCCTACATGTAGGCCTATATATATAGACAGAAACATGAAATGTGAACTGGTAGGCAACCTTTCAGTGCTTGTATACATGTTCGACACGAGGATGTTTTTATATTCTATAATAAAACACAGCATGGTAAAAGTAGGCTAATATATATATATATATATATATATATATATATATATATATATATATATATATATATATATATATATACATATATATATATATATATGTGTGTGTGTGTGTGTGTGTATTCTGTACATTTTAAAAAGCTATTTTAACCTGAAAAATCTAAAATGTATTCCCCAAATTGTGCAGCATAATTTCTCTTGATATCAGCATGTTCACAGCTGTTTTGTTGTTGTTGTTTTTAGAGTAACAAGATGCCACTGAATAAGTCCTGCTGACTTCAACATTCACATAAGTCTCCATACATGAACATGCTAAAGTGAAAAATCAAACACCATGGAAATGAAAGGTATGTACTATGTTTCAGGAATGGCACAAAGGTGTGTGACAGTTCAAGTCTCTGTCTTTAGTTCAGTGTGTTAAATAATGTGTTTTTTTTTTTTTGTCATTTGTGTATCTTTGGATTATGTTGTGTTGTAAATAAATGAAAAACAATCAAAAAGCCATTCTTTTTTAAGTCTCCTCATTCTTTGTGAAAGGTTGCTCAGAATGATAGGGCCTGATAGCTCCTAATAGGGCCGTTAGGGGAGGTTCTTTGTCTTTCTCAGGTGAGAAAAGCTTACATATTAACGAGCTCCCGCATAAGGCTTTTTCACACAAAGCACGTCGTAAAATTTTTAAATCAATATATTGTCTTCTCTGAATGAGCAGTCAGGGTGATTTTCACATAGTTTTGAAGCAAATATTCTGGGCTACGTCATAAAATTTTCAAAAGTCTTGTGAAGAAATAATCAGTATGGGTTTCATGAGCTTATTTCAGTGACAATTGTTTTTTGTTTTTTCACAAACCACGCATAAATGTTATTATCTCAAAACTACAAACTTTTATATACTTGCTGCTGATATATTATTGTAGCAGAGTTTGTGCTGAATACAGTGTAATCAGACTTTAGCCATGAAAATGTCACAAGTAACAGAAATAAGCACAAATGTCAGAGCATGTCAGAACACCTCCAGGGCCCAGAAAACAGCTCAGACCCCAGAGGGTTAATGCCGTGTTGTTTAACGTGTTCAAACCAATCGTTCTAAAGTAGGCCTATATTTGAATGAACATTTGCAAGTAATGACTAAATATATATTTTTTAACAACACATATCCGATTGTATTTAATTGTACTGCCATAATCTCGGTCACCACACGTGATAAAAAGCCTTACCGAAGTACAAAGAGCAATATAACTTTGTTTATAAGTGCTATTATTGACAGTTGCATGTGTTGCAGGGAAACACATAAAAAATGCTACAGTGACAGAATGTACAGGCATGTGGTGTAATTCATATCTATTAAAATCATCTTTACTGTAACTATTACGTTACCTGTACAATGAAAAAATAATTGTTTTGCTTACCTGTCTATCAATACACTCGCGAGAGCAGAGTCTCTGTCAAGTCCAAGATTGTCGTGCAGCTCTCTCCATCTCGAAAACGCCTGGCCGATATTTATCCGGGTTTGTAGCAAACTCCGTTTGTCACACAGTCTGCGTGTATCCGAATATGGACGCTTTCTTTTTGTTGGCACTTAAATACTCGCCAAAGAGTAATCGTGATCCATAACAACGATAACCATACAGTCTATGGCTATAACGCTATAACCACCACTTCCGAATTTGATCATGTGATATTCCGGTGTGGTGGAATATCACATGGTCCACACCGGAAAGGATAGTGCGGACATTGCGTCACTGAGAGGCGACATTTATTTTCCGGGACGGACAGTTATTTAAAATCGGAATTTCTATGAAATAAAAAATCTTTGGAGACTTTTGAGATATTGTAAGTACACAACTGGAGGAAATATATCACACTGTGCAAGTTATTTTCAGAAATTTTATTACAAAATTGTTACATATTGGACCTTTAAACAAGATATATTTGTGATTTTGTGTTTTAGAAAATATAAATGATTAAATAAGTTTTATAAAATCACTTGTGTTTGATGTTTTCAGGAAGCTAGAGACACCTTCTACTGACCTTCATGTAGATATATTTCACCATTTCATTTTCATCAGTAATAAACCAAGATGGTATTCATTTGCAAATTTGACATGACTTATTCCTTCTAACCAGAAGACTTAATTTAAGTTTTAAGGGGAAATCTACAGAGCTCACATTATATGGTTTTATAATAAATTACTGACAGGTAACATCTGGTCACATTGTAAGGGTTTATTAAACATCTGGTCACATTGTAAAGGTTTATAAAAATAACTATTCACAACAGGTAACATCTGGTCACACTGTAAAAGTTTATAAAAATAACTATTCACAACAGGTAACATCTGGTCACATTGTAAAGGTTTATAAAAATAACTATTCACAACAGGTAACATCTGGTCACATTGTAAAGGTTTATAAAAATAACTATTCACAACAGGTAACATCTGGTCACATTGTAAAGGTTTATAAAAATAACTATTCACAACAGGTAACATCTGGTCACATTGTAAAGGTTTATTAAAATAACTACTTACACTATTTACACTGATTAGTTAAAGCAGAATGCAGAAAGCAAAAAGTATCAACAGACATGGAACACACATACAAATAAACATTTATTCATCCTCAATCTCAGAAATGATGTCGCTTCGAAGGCTGCACAGGGCTGCACAAATTCTTAGAATTTTATCAATTTTAGGGGTGAGGTTAATTGGAATGGTTTGAGAGAGGACTTTGAAGTTTTTAAGTCGGCATATGACCCGCTCAACGTGGACACGTACATTGGCGATGCGCCTAGTGTTAGTGGTGTCTTCTTCAGAGAGTTGCATGCCTCTCTTGGTGAATGCTGGAAGGACAAGTTTCACCTTCCTTTCATAGAGGAGATCGGTAATGGTGAAGCCTCTGTCTGCCATTACTTCATCGCCTGGACGAAGGTATTCCAGGAACCCTGAATTTGCGGTTATGAATTTATCACTGCACCTTCCTCCATATGCTGGTGAAATGAACATGATCAGTCCACATGGAGCAATGGAGACCAGGTATTTAATGGTGTTCTGGCTGTAGTAATGGCTGTAGGACTCACCTCTTGAGTCAAGGTTGCGTGGCTTTTGAAGGGGTGTCTCTGAACAGTCGATCACACATGTTGTGTTTGGAAATTTCTCTCTGAAACACTGAGGCATTGTTGCCTGGATTGTCTCCCTGGGAAGCCATGGTATGTAACACCTCATCTTCTCCTCCATGATGTCAAGCCAACACGAAATCACCTTGCTAACAATAGACTGAGAAACACCAAACCTTTCAGCTAGATCACCCTGCAATAAATTAAGACGCAGCTTCATCAGAGTGATCAGGAGCTGATCCCAAGTGTGTAGCTGAAAGCTGTTGGTGTATGAATGGGTGAGGTGCTCAGCAACTGAATGGAATGCATCCAGTGTTAACCCTGTGTAGAGCTGACAAAGGTGGTCGTTTCTCAACAGAGTTATGTACAATGGCGCTGACTCAATGCATTGTGTTCCCATTTCAGATGTAGATGGCTTCACGTTGAGTTTAGATTTTAAAGTGTAGTTGTGGTCAGAGACAGATGGATCCTCCCATTGTGTTTCTGCATCACAGGTCTGGGGCATGTGGCTGTGATCATCCTCACAGTTGTCCACTGCATCACTAACGCTCATTGATGCATCTATGGAAAAATATAACCATACAATTTTTTACATTAGTACTTAAAATAGATCATGAGATTTAATGTATGATGGACCCATAGTTACAGAGAACAGTGTGTAAAAGAGAGATCCATTAAAAACACAAGACAGTATACACATACAATCTCCTCTATTTAAGTCAATATCAATATCTGAAAGAGAGATGTAGCTAGCTGGCCTGCTTACAGGAATAATTTGATCTATTATAATACTGTAATGTACCATAATATGTTATAATATCGTGAATATTAATTAATAAATTATAAGAAATATGATATTTAACGTTATAGTTGGGCAATGGTAATAATGCAAGGTTCGTTTTGTTAACGGCTCGTTACTGATCTTAAATGTAATCATTGAATCACGAATCTAACGTTAGGCTAACAAGCACATAAGTTAGCTAACAGTTAGGTAAGTTAGCTTACCTGAATCTGACAACCTGTTCAGCACCCGGCGTGACTTCTTTGCCGGAACATCGTAGCCGAGCCATTTCTCGGGGTAAGGGTGTTCGTCAGTCGGCTTCCCGTCTATAAAATGGTATGAACACACATAAGGGCGCTTGGGTGGGCACTTTAAGTTTAGCGCCTTCCACCATTGCCTCAGGTGCTCCTCGTCTTTAGGTGGTGGGTGTAAATCGTAAACTGCAACACAACACTCAGATCGCATCACATTGTGTTCGTAACACAGTTTGTTCAATTGTTCTCGCCTCTTGATCCAATTATTATGGCAGCCCTTAACTGAACATATAATACTCGACATATTGTTTACGTCTAGAAACTAGCGTACCGGTATGTCCTCTCAGCCGGAAGTTGAAGTCCCGCTCAGCTGGAAGTAAGATGACAAAATGAGCGTAATGGCGTCGCCCTTGTTGTCATGGAAAATAAGGTGAATAACTTTCTTGTAATTCTGAAGACAGTTGCTGTGTCCCAATTCGCATTCTAAATAGATCCGTGCACACTCTAATGTTGCTCACAACCCAATGCGCATTGGACAAGGATTCGATTAGAACTATGAACACAAATAAAAAGTGTTTAAAAAAAAAAAACTACAAACATGGCGAGTCCGATGGTTAAGAACAGAGGTTTAGTTAAAGGGGTTTGAGTGATTCATAATCAGTATCTAACTTGACGAAAATATATTTATTCAATGTTATCCACATTATATTTAATCTGCAACAGCATTGTGAACTTTTGTAAAGATACGTTTGCATTAACCTTTAAATGCATCATTATGCAAATTGCAAACACATGAGGAGAGTTATCCGGATGAAAGACCAACAACTGGCAGATCAACGTGCTACTATACTACATTTCTCGCCGAAACGGTAGGAAATTAAATAAAATTGAATTTGGAGGATTTTAACTGTGACAAGATGATTGACAGGGCAATTTAAACGGTTATAGGATGCACGTAACTAAGCGACAGAGCTGTCATTATTATGACAAATTATGCCAATTATGAAGAAGTATTAGCTTGCCTACTCTTCTGCAACACACTCTGAAGTATGTACTTTTTCTTCACAAAAACAATAAATCCTTTTAGTGCATGGAATAAGTAGGCTTATTGGGACGCAGCACTTGATTAGCTTGTTCAGGTCTGTTTGATTAGGTTTGTACAAAACTTACTTCCAATTAGAATTTGCGTACTAATGCTTCATTCTCTGATCATGCACTTCCCTTAATTGACCCAATACTGCCCTCTGCAGGACTAAATGGCACATCATTCCCTTTCTTTCAAGGTTTTAAAAACAGGCTAACCAGCTTTGCCACTTAGCTATTACACAAGTTTCTTTCTTTGCCTATATAATACTGCCTCATGTTATTAATTTATATCTACACAGTTCAGTCTCATTTCAGGACAATTATAACCAAATGTGCATTTTGATACTACCAGTAGCAGCTCCTGACTGTAAATTTAGGTAGGGCAGATTCTGGGTCTTTGCGCTAGTTTAAACATTTTGTAAGTTGAACACATGCAGACACAATTTTGGCAAAGGTCTAACGAGTTATTCAGCCTAAGAGTGGTGCTCTAATGTTTATTGACAGTCATGCATAGAATTCTATCTTAGTATTGCCTTAATGTAGTATTTATTGCATCTGAATGTTACAAGTTGTGTAAGAATTACGGTGAGGAAAAGAAAGTCGTTTCTGTTCTCAAAACAAACTTAAAACAAACACAACAGAACTATATAAAGGATATCCACATTATTATGTTTAAACTTTCATTAATTTGAAATGAACAAAGACTATTATATAGAAAGACGGTTAACTCCTATAACTTATGTTATGAACTGAAGAAACTGCAATGCACAATATGGCAGAAAACTTCTAAGCAAAAGAGCCAATCACTGACTGGTAAGGTCATTACGCCACTGCAGCTGCCTAGAAGCTCCAGTTCCCATAGAAACATGACACTCGCACTTAGGACTGCTCATGCGTATTGGATGGTATAGCCTGTAAAATACGCTTTTTTAATATTTTTAGGCATTGCAAATATGGCCACTGAGTAAACAGTGTTCCATCCTACCATCCTACCTCCATCCATGGGGTTCCATGGCGTTCTCTTTCTAACATTCGTTCGGTATCTCACTAAGGGAACGCCTCTGGCTTGACCGACTGTGGAAGCACCAATTACACCACGTCTGTCAGACTGACAGACCAATCGCTACAGCGATCAGGGAGTCCCGCCTCCTTGGTATATAACTCGCTGCTGCCCCCTGCTGCGTCATTCTTGCTTTCTTCCCCGTGAAGATTGTGGAAGCTGTACTCACTGACGCATTTTGGATTTACTGCTCAGCGGTTTACAGACGAAGCCGGTAACGTCACAAACGCGGAAAATCTATATTGCTGTTAGGAGTGCATTTTCTTGCGAGTGTGGGAAAACGTCCATGTCAAGGCGAGTTTTTCCACTCCTAGAGAATAAACAGCCTTATCTTCTAATTTAATACGATTCAGTTCATATTTGATACCAGAAAATAAGAGTTTATTTTCAGAATTACTCTGTATTCACTGCTCCGGGATAGTAAACCTACACGTCACAGTGAAAGTTTACTGAACAAAGAGGGTGAAGATACGGCCACGGCTAGAACGGCAGAGCACAGGAGGAAAGGATGCTCCTCCTCGCATGTGCTCCCGTGGCTTATGGATTTCGGCGAGAGATCTGCATTCGATCTGCATATCGTGCTTGGGTGTTAAGCATGCCCAAGCAGCGGTATCAAACCCAGAGGGCTGCCTGTTCTGTTTTCCCTACTAAGATTTGTGAAAGGAGACTTGGAGAGTTGCAATATCAGGAAACAAGGACCCATGCTCTCCTCTCAGACTCAGCCCAGAGAGGAGACAGTTAAACAGCTACCGGAGCCAGGTACCTGGAGCGAGATTATGGATGTGGAGTCCCTGGACCTCCCCCCTCTCTTTGGAGATCCCCTCGCGGGTATAGCGGGGGAAGATGATGATGAAGATGAGGAATTATCCCCTCATCTTCTAGATGACGATGAAGAGGAAGAGGATGACGCCATCCTCCCTCCTAATTCATCTCGTCCACCGAGTAACCAGAGTGGACATTTTCGTTGGCGGGTGCCATGCTTCCGGGAAAAACGGAGCGGTTTTCAGCATCTGTTTTTCAGAAGATTTACAAATCTTCCGCTTTGGCTGTCAGGGTCCTGAATGTGACATCTTTTCTGACAGCATACCAGGGGGAGCTACTGGAGGAGATTGGCTCTCTGAACCCAGCGCTTTGGGAGGAGATTTGCGTGATAGCAGATCTGAATCTCCGCACATCACGTGGGGCGGTTCAGAGCTGCAGCAGAAGTATGGGGCTGGCTGTAGTTATGGAGCGTTAAGAGCTAAGAGCGTTATGACTCAGTCTCTCAGGCCTTTCAGATAAGGAAAGAGTGGAGTTTCTGGACGCCCCCATGGACCCCAAGGCTATGTTTGGCTTTACTGTCACAGATATGCGCCAACAGTGTGACTTGAGGAGGGAGGAGGGAGAAGCGTCCGAGACCTGCTAGAAAGCCTACAACTCGACTATATCAGCCTGCCCGCGTGATTTTCACGCCGCAGTCAAAGAGGGCCTACCCAGACTATTGCGGTCATCAATCCCACCCACCTCAGCATCCGATTGCTGTGACGTCACACTCACAGCCCAAGCCGGTGCAGGGTAAGGGGAAAGGCGAAGCACCGTCCTTCCAATCCCCAGGGGGGCAAGAAGAGGCGGGCTACCTAGGATCGAGCCTTGGTTATCACAAGGGGACAGAGAGCAGCTCCTAGGATTTTCTGCTCCACCCCCCTTAGAGTTCAACACTTTTCCTCCTCCCCCGTGGAAATTAAGAAAGTTATCAAGTGTGAATGGCCCCATTTCAAGTGTTCCAGTGGCCAGTTCAGCAGGTTCACACACCATTATGAGAGGAACGGTAGCAAAAGTTCCCATGGTGCCCCCTGCGATTATTCTCCTACCTCCATCCACGGGGTTAATGATGAAGTCAGGAGAGAATGTTTGCACAAGCAAACTAGGTGTGAAAATAAAATAAATTTCCACACATCCAGGCCAAGAGCCAAGGGTGGGGAAATGTGTGAAAACAACAATAAAAATGAAACTAAAAAATTCCCCATTGAAACTGCAAAGCCTATCTTCGCCACTGAGTAGCGCCATCGCACCCCCAGTAAGCGAAGAGAAGCGGAGCACACTTGCTGCACAAGCAGAGAGCTGGCGCGCATGCGCAGTGTCTCTGTGGGTTTTATCCACAATAGAGAGAGGTTACAGACTCCAATTTGCTGTAAAACCACCTAATTTCAATGGAGTGGTGATGTCAACAGCACAGGGGGAATCAGCTCAGATTTTAGAAGAAGAAATCTCTTCTCAAAGGAGTATTAATAACGGTGCCGCAGGAGGAAAGCCATCAGGGTTTTTACTATGGTACTTTGTAATTCCAAAGAAAGGGGGAGGTTTCCGCCCTATTCTAGATTTGCAGACCCTGAACAAACACCTCAGGAGGTACAGGTTAAAAATTCTCGGGATACGAACTCTGTCCCAGACATTGCGTCACAGAGATTGTTTTACATCGATAGATCTCAAAGACGCTTATTTCCATATAGACATGCGCACAAATTTCCTGCTCACAGGAAATTTCTCAGGTTTGCTTTTCAGGGCAAAGCCTACAAGTATTTGAGGATTCCATTTGGTTTGTTTCTCGCTCCAAGAGTTTTCACAAAATGTGTAGAGGCGGCACTGACACCTTTGCGTCAAACGGGAATCAGAGTGTCAGCTTATCTAGACGATCTTCTGCTCTGCGCACAATCACTGCAACAGGCAGAGAGAGTCACAGAGACGGTGGTTTCACATTTAAAAAACTTGGGTTTCAAAGTGAATTACGAGAAAAGCTGTTTTTTCCCCACACAAGAGATAAACTACCTGGGTATCAGGCTGAATTCAATGCTGTATTGAATACTTGGAGCTATTAACAGTGTTGCTAGTGCTAAGCCACTTTATTCAGTTCCTTCAGGGATATCATGTGTTGGTAAGATCAGACAACACAACAGTGGCAGCGTTCATAAACAGAGAAGGGGTAGTGTGCTCTCAACAGCTGCACAGTCTAAACTAATTGTGTGGGGCAACACTCTGTTTCTGTCGTTACGAGCAACACATGTACCGGGAATAATGAACAGAGGGGCAGATTTGTTGTCCAGAGGAAATCCTATGTACAGAGATTGGACAATCCACCCGCAGGTGGTGAGTGAGATACAGACAGACTGCCGTAGATCTCTTTGCATCGCGTGAAAACACATAGCGCCCTCTGTTCTTTTCCCTGGTAGATGCACCGCTGGGTGTGGATGCTCTAGTCCACCCATGGCCAAACGTACTGTTGTACGCATTCCCCCCACTGAGCCTCATCAGGCCAACACTTGAGAGGGTGAGGGAATTCATATTCATATTCATTCTTTATTGTCCTCGTTAGAGGAAATTTGTTTTCACAGACTGTACCATGAGCGGTACTTAATTCTGAGAGATATTTCATTCTGCCCCTCTCAAGATAGCTCTCTGGGCTTGGCCCGTGAGAGGATGAATTTAAACGGCATCAGGCTACCCCCTAATGTGATCGAAACGATTCAGAGTGCGAGAGCAGCCTCTACGCGCTCTTTGTATGATCATAAGAGGAGCATTTTTGAACGATGGTGTGCAGAGAGACAAATCATGTTCTCTGTTTCCTGCAGGAACTGTTAAATAAAGGTAGAGCCTTTTCCACGGTAAAGGTCTATCTTTCCGCTATTTCGGCATGTCATGTGGGGCTGGATTCGGGAACGATAAGCCAGCATTCCTTGATATGTCAATTTATGAGAGGGGCGAGACAGTTACTTCCGGTCATGAAGTACCTGATCCTGCCCTGGGATTTATTGGTGGTTCTGGCGCGTGCTCTCTCTGCCTTCTTTTGAACCATTACTGTGTATTGATGTACAGCGTCTTTCTTTGAAGACGGCTTTACTACTGGCTCTCACTACAGCAAAGCGAGTGAGTTACATGCTTTGTCTGTACATTCTTCCTGTATGCAGTTTGTAGCAAGTGGATCGAAAGTTTCGCTGAAAACTAATCCGGCATTTGTTCCTAAGGTCAGAGAGACAGGAGCAAACAGATCTGTAGATTTGTTGGCTTTCATTCCACCGCCTTTTTCTTCATCAGAGGACGAGCGTTTACATTGTCTGTGCCCGCTGCGCGCTCTGCACACTTATGTTCAGAGAACGTGTGTTTCGAAAGGAGCAGTCTGCTCTTTGTCTCATGGGCTGACAGTTACAAGGGGAGACCTATTTCACGTCAGCGGCTCTCTCATTTGATGGTGAACGTGATTGTAATGTGTTACAAGAATGCAAATGTACAATCCCCACCAGGGCTTCGATCTCATTCCACTAGAGGGATGGCTACCTCCTGGGCCCTGTTCAAGGGTGTCTCTATTAAGGACAAGCTTAAGGACATGTGATGCGGCAAGCTGGGCATCACCGCACACTTTTGTCAGATACTATAGACTGGATGTGACCAAGCCACCGTTGGCTCACTCAGTGCTCAGTGTGGAAGCGGCGAGTGTAACGTCATAACACTTCACACATGTCTCTTATTTTTATTCTGTTTCCAGTTAAACACCCTGGTGTTGTCCACTTTAGGGGTTTTATAGAGGCTTATAAGGGCATGTTTTTCACTTTAGTGTCACAACCAAGGCCATTAGTTACCAGTTTCAGTGTTGCGTCTGTTCATACAGCATATCTGCTATACGGGAGTGGTCTATATCCCTTAGTGACATACCGAACGGATGTTAGAAAGAGAAAATTAGGTTACTTGCCTAACCCCGGTTCTCTGATAACAGAAATGAGGTATCTCACCACACCATCCTCCATGCAGACTACACGGTGAATAAGATATGTGTAGAGTGACGCAGCAGGGGGCTGCAGCGAGTTATATACCAGGGAGGCGGGACTCCCTGATAGTTGTAGCGATTTGGTTTGTTAGTCTGACAGACATGGTGTAATTGGTGCTTCCACAGTCGGTAACACCAGAGGCGTTCCCTTAGTGAGATATCTCACTTCTGTTATCAGAGAACCGGGGTTACGCATCTAGAGAAGCCTTATGCTACAGACTTCCAACTCTCTCTTAGGGCGCTTTCTCACTAGCACTTTTGGTGCGCACCCGGGTTCGAATGACGTCAGAGTTCGGTTCGTTTGGATGATGTGAACGCTGTCTTCCGAAAACAAAACCAAAGGTTCAAAAAAAGAAGAACAAATGTGAAGCGAGCAATTCTATCCATTTTGACGCCTTTCCATTCATAGTGGTTTACAAGCAACACAATTACGTGCCAGCTGCAGTCTGATGATATAAGCGTACCACGGTTCGGATACAAATATTTGTCATAGTGTGAAAGCACCCTTTGCCTCATTTTATCTAACGGCTCATCAACAGAGGTACTCTCAAATCAGGCAAAAACCTTAACCTAATTTACACTCACAACTGCATCACAGACAACATTTTGGTGAAACCTCTGCACATTTCTGATCATTTCTTTATTACTTTTATTTTACATCTAACTACTTGTGCACCACCAACCCTTCTACCAGTTACTTTCAGACGAAACCTGTGCTCACTTTTTCCTAACCATCTTTCCTTTGTTGTGTCATCCTCTCTTCCCTCACCCACACAATTATCACAATACTGCAACAGACACTTTATGTTCCACTTTAAGTTCTTGTCTAGATAATATCTATCCTCTCTCTTCCAGGCCAGCATGTGCTACTCCCTCTAACCCCTGGGTATCTGATGTTCTTCGAGAACACTGCACCAAACTCAGGGCTGCAGAAAGAAAATTGTGCAAAAACCCATCTGACCTGAGTATCTATCAGTCTCTGCTCTCATCCTTTTCTGTTGAAGTCCATGCTGATAAATCTTTATATTTCCACAAAAAGATCAACAGCACTTCAAACACATGCACGATTTTAAAAATATTCAGCTATCTCCTCTGTCTCCCTCCACCACCACCTCTTTAAATGCTGAAGATTTTGCTAATGTCTTCACTGACAAAACAACAATCAGCAGTCAGTTCTCTGCTCCACACATACAAGAACTCAGATCAACCACATCCACAGCCAGAAATCTTCTCTTCTCCTTCTTTCCCCTCACTGAGGCAGAAGTATCTAAGGCTACGTCTACATTAATCCGGATACATTTGAAACCAGCGTTTTCGTTTATAAACGCTCTCCGTCCACACTAGCGTTTTCAGGCATTTTCGGACGTTTCAGTGTAGATGAGAAACTTTTTAAAAACGCCTGAAAACGCTAAATTCACCTTTACTGCGCAAGCGTAAAACCCCACAAAAGATCACTGACATGATTCAGATGGAAAAATAAATAATGAAGTTATCGCGCAATTCTTCTGACAGGATCATTTTATTTAGTAAAATATCTCAGCATTCACTGATGCGGTCCAGGTCGGATGCAGTCACCATAGGTTTGGTCTAAAATGCTAAAACTGCTCTCCTGTATTGCCGCAGGATAGCAAATGTGAGTAAATTCTGTCATCTTTGCAGGACTGTGATATGAAGAGTGTGCAATGTAGAATATTTTTAGCAACAGTGTGAAAGTGAATAGCACATAACAGGCACAATACTGGTATGAACATGAATATCTATTGGTACAATATGCGTCACATGACTAAATTTACATCATCAATTTAAACACCACCGGTTTCTCAGTCCACACTACAACGCGAAAACGGCGTTTTCAAATGTATCCGCTTTGGAGTGCATTTTCAAAAAGCTTCGTTTTCATTAATAAAAACGCCGTCTCAGTGTGGACGGAAGGCCAAAACGGAGAGAAAAATATACGTTTTCAAACGAAACCGTATTAGTGTGGACATGGCCTAAACTTCTCCACTCTGGCCATCTTACCACCTGCCCTCTAGATCCCATCCCCTCACACCTTCTACAAGCCATCTCTCCTACACTTTTGCCAGCACTCACACACATAAACACATCTCTCCACACTGACAATTTTCTTACTGCATTCAAGCAGGTTTGGGTAACCCAACTTCTTTAAAAAACCCACATTAAACACATACTTTGTAGATAGTTACAGACCAGTCTCTCTACTACCATTCATAGCAAAAATACTTCTGTCATGAGAACTCTCGGAGTGATTGGCAAGGTAATGGGTTATTGCTGCGGCAGAGCAAATACGGGACTTGCTACTGCCAATACATACACGACACACTGCTGTGAGCAAGTAAGACATGCAGCTGCTGTACAATATAGCATACATGAATTACCCCGTTGTAGATCTATACAGGTGGAGCTGGGGAAGGTGGAGGGTTTCTGAAAGTGCGCTTCACTACTAAGGCAAATACTACCCAAGTATTTGAAGGTTGAGCAGCGAGCTCATTACTGACACGCAGGAAACAATCAGCTGCACCCTATAGATAACGATGTGATTATGAGCAGGTGAGTAAAAGGACCTATTAGACTGCACCATCTAGAGTTTCATGCCAGAACTTTGTATTTGAACGTGTTGTTTTCAACAAAGTGTCATCTTTCCTCTAACAGAATAACCAGCAGGACGTCATCCAATCTGGTTTCAAGAACGGCCATTCAAACAAGACAGCATTACTTTCAGTCACTGATGCCCTGCGGATTGCAAAAACTGATTCCAAATCATCAGTTCTCATTCTCCTGGATCTATCTGCTGCCTTTGACACTGTGAGTCATCAGATCCTTCTGTCCATCCTCTCATCACTGTGCATCATGGGAACTCCACTTCACTGGTTTGAAACCTATCTCACAGGTAGGTCTTTCGGGGTTGCCTGGAGAGGGGAGGTATCCAACACACATCAACTGATCTTGGGGGTTCCTCAGGTTTCAGTTCTTGGATCCCTCCTCTTTTCCATATACACTACATCATTGGGACCCATCATACATGCACATCTTGTCTTCAACAAGCCCAAAAGGGCCCACACCACACCTCTCTTTGTCTCTCTGCACTGGTTACCACTTGCTGCTCGAATCAAGTTCAAGGTTTCTCCTCATGATCATTGCTGGAGTGCCAGCCCCCAAAGGCCTGGTCCATCAGACTTATGGGTAGCCTAGTCATGCTGGACAGACACCAGTGGTTAACCCTGACTGATTTGAAGGACGCAGAGAAGGCTGTCCTCCTGAAAGCACATCAGCCTGTTAGTAGCTGTTTGGCAACTCTGTGAATCGCTCCACCAGCAGTTCACAGAGACACAGAAACTGTCAATGGCCTTTAAACACTTTATGCCAAAGCCTGTCGGAGACTCTCCTCCCTCACACACATTGTCTGCCCAGTGCTCTTTCTTCTTAGGGGTGTCAAATTCAAACTCAGAAAGGGCCATGCTGAGGGTTGTGAATAAAATCAGGGGCCGGACATATATTTAAAGGATTTTTCATTAATTGAAATATAAGTGTATTAGTAACTCTATTAAAAAAAAAAAAACTCTCAATTTATGTTTCGTTTCGAAATGCCTTCTTAGATTTGCGAGTGACTCTTGACATATGAGACACATTGGCATTTCTTTGTATTCACAGAATAAATATTCGGTTTCCCATCTTGCTTGGAATTGTCGATAGCCCATTCGCAGTCCACTATTCTTTACTAGCCATTATGCTAGCTTGTTTAAAGTCAGATAGCATTCAGGCTACGTTGTTTACAGTTATACTACAGGCTTTTGAATGCTTGTATATGATTGGTTGACGAACGTTCTTTGGTGCGCATTTTCAATGTAACTTTATGGTGCGCATTTTCAATGGAACGTTCTTTGGTGCGCATTTTCAATGAAATGCACCGGCCAGTTATTTCAAAGGTCCTTACAGCCAACAACAGCAAAATAACCAAAACTCACAGCAATATGCGACCAAGCAAATAAATATAGCCTAGTAAACAGGATAAAAAAGACAATGAAGAGTTTGGTTCCAAAACGCGATAAACACCATTTTTTTAAATAACTGAGAACCTGCAAAATTCAATATTGTATCTGGTTGGTATTGAAAAGTCACTTTTTAATTTTACGTAAAATGCGATATCCGCCGTGTTATTCTGTCACGTTTTCTCCCTTTCTTTCCAAACCGCGACAAACGCCAGTCTCCTTTCTCTGCAGAATGCGATAAATACGCTCAACCAATCACAGCGCACCATTCCACGCATTACAGTAACAGTATACCAAACAGTAGGCCTAACGGTGGCGCTTTGAATACACACAGCTTCCTAGTTTTCCGTATCTACTTTGTACTTTTTGATCAACAAACAGACAAAAGAAATTAATACATTTGACGGCATTGATGAACCTGTGGTGGTTTCTGTGGTAGGGAAGAAACGTAAGCCATCGAAATCTAATCGTTTACGTGAGGAGATTAAGAAGATGAGGCACTTGGGAGGAGGAAAAATGCCGGCTGTTGCTTGTTCTCATGGCTCTTCTCATTCAGCATCAGCACGGCGGTAAAAATATAATTTCCGGGTTCTAATTTGGCCTTATAAAACCATTAAAATCGACCTCATTTCCATATTAATTTGTGAATATTTTAAATGTTTAATAAATGAGCAAAAAGTCATAAACAAAAATCTGAAAATATGTTATTTTATTTTTTGCGCAGCATTTGGTGTGTAGTTCAAATTCAAATTTTGGTGTTAAATTTTGGATTTAAAAAATACAACAACCGTTAATTTTTCGTTTTTCGATTACTGGTTAAAAATGGAAAAACGAATGGACGCAAAAGTACACGGACCAGGTCATTTGCATTTTGGAAAAAAAATGTCATGGATTTATTGCATTTTGGGGGGGGGAAATAATCAGTTTTTTTGATAAGTCTTTGAAAGTCAAAATCTGGATTTAATTTTTTTTATGTTATTATAGCCTAATAATGCTATGTGAAAATTTGAAACAGAAAATAGTGGTTTTCATCTTGCCACTTTCTTGGTAAAGAAAAAACATTTTTTGCTCAAATTAATCAAAATGGATTTACTGCGTTTTGGAACCAAACTCTTCATTCAATGTTTTTGCTACAAAGTTACGTTTTATTATGCATAGATGCTCTCTCTCCCACCTAAACGCACACATATGGACACACACTCACACAGTGTTGTCAGCACTGCTCTGAAGATTTTATCAGTAAAATAGTTTAACAACTTAAAAGCTACAAGACATTTATCCTGGAGCGGATATACTTACAGTCTCACTATAGGAGAACCGCTGCTGCCGAACACTGTTGAAGACACTTATCGAACAGACACTTATCGAACACTTTTCTCTCTCTCTCTCTCTCTCTCTCTCTCTCTCTCTCTCTCTCTCTCTCTCTCTCTATAACAGCATTAATCAGCTAATAATTCAACGGCCCCTCGTCAATTATTCCTTACTTATTGCCGTATTCTCTGATAAAATTAGCGACTTGAGTGAAGCGCGACAGCACCACCTGCGTTTTAATGTTGTAATTGTCACAGACGTATATTTTAACAGCGGATGGGCCACTTTAAATTAATCACCAGAATTTGTTGGCGGGCCTGATTAAAAGTCGTGGCGGGCCGTGTTTGGCCCGCGGGCCTTGTTATTGACACGTGACCTAGACCGACAAAAACATTAATAATTGTGATAACATGCTAGATGATATAGACTCGGTAATTGCGATGATGTATTCGCTGTTTTGTATATTTTTCTCACAATGTTTGTATAGCAGGGTGACTGAATCCACTTATGAGGATCTCATTCACCTGTGCTTAGTTTAAGCCCCCGCCCCTTTTTTGTTTGATATAAGGGATGTGTGGTTGCCACATGGCATGCGTCTTGGTATTGCCCTTGTGACGTCATCCGTGGTTGCCGCAGGCTTAGACTGTAAGCTGGCTTCCTCCTCTGCTGTGTGCTGGCTGCCCACGCCTCACAGCATGTCACTGATAGCATGTGTTCCTGACTGAGCTGCTGTACTTAGTGATAGCAAAATGAGGCTTCCTGAACCACTGAGACCTCGCAGGCCATTGCTTCAGCTAAAGGTTTATTACTCGAAGCTTCATTCAGCATTGCTCACTAGTGACACCTAGCTACTGTGCAAAGAAATAGCAGACAAATTAATTCATTCTGAACCAGTGTCACGCCTAGCCTGGGTTTCCCCATACTGCCTTGCTCGCAGCGCGATTTTATTCACGCTGCTAGGCAGTCTGGACACCATGGACCAAATTTTCCCCTGAAAAAGGGAACCAATCACAGAACGGGGAGGGAGCAGCAAGACGATGACGACACCGAAGCAGTTTGTTTATATCTATGGATCCAACATGGAATCAGACTCAACGTTACCTTCTACCCTCATGTTTATCTTGCACAAACGGTAATATTCACTAAACGCCATCGTGTACAAATACATCTTTGACCCATCGTCTTTCTCCTCGTCGAATTTCAGTCGCTTTACATACGTCATCTGGTATAATTGAAGCGATTGGCTATGAGCTACATACAGGCGCATTTGATAGACATTCATAGCGCCCAATAAACGGCTCTGAGCATTCGTAAACCACGCCTCAAATACGAGAAAATGAACACGTGGTTCCCAGACCAAGTCTCAAATGAGACTTGGTCTGACGTTAGCCAGGCTATGTCACGCCCTCCCTCCCTCCCTCCCTAATTTTATAAAAAAAAAAAAAAATTTATAAAAAAAAATTATATTTTATAAAAATACTTTTATAAATAAAAATATTTATTTGTAATGTAAATATACAAATAAATATTTATATTTATTTGTATATTTATATTTAAATGTATATTTTATAAAAATATTTTTATAAATAAAAAATATTTATTTATTTATTTTGTACACACTGTTGATGTCTGTAACCTTTCATTTGCAATAATAAAAAGACATGATCAGACATTTGTCCATTACTGTGTATAATATAAAATATGTAGCCTATCTTTCTCTGTCTGAATTTACTTGTCCAGAGTCTCACACACAGTTAATTAATTATTCATAAATTGTTTGGATAGGGACAGTATGAACAACAACAGTGACACTGTGTTGAGTGCAGTGCTTATGTTAGAGGGAGTGTAATAAAGTACATTTATTAATTTAACAGATTATAGATAACAGATTAAAGTAAACTGCAACAGAATAGTCCGGAAGGAAGGAAAATAAAAATAGATTTTTTATTGAGAAACAGAATTATTTCAAGTGTGTTGGGGTTTAGACGATTCCTCTTTTTGGACAAAATCTCTCTAGCCTTGGAAAATATCCTTTCACAAGGAACAGAGGATGCAGGGGAACGTAAAAATGGCAGTGGTACAAATGAGGACACTGATGCTTCTGTTGAGCCCAGACAGGGGAGGATTCCCTCTTTCTTGCTGGCTCCATTACCAGGAAAAAGGAAGAGTCACAAAAAGCAAACAAATCCAAAAGGGCAATCCAAATCAAAAAGCAGTCCAGTCCAGATCCAAAAATCCAGAGCAATCCACATAATCTTATCTAATTAATATAACAAGACTATAATATAGCTAGGCCTACTATAATAATAATATAGACTACTATAACTATTCTAACCTAATAATGTAATAATATAGGCCTACAGCCCTCACATATGACACAATAACGACAATGACAATGATAACTCTCTGAGTCTCTGACACTACTACAACTCCTGACAACACCCACAAGGAGGCGCGAGTTTCGAATCGCCTTTTATCCGGAAGTGACACTCAGACCGAACCGATGACGTATTTACACAAACCGAGGCCTCGTTTGTCATTAGTCACGTGATTTTCACGTTAACAACACAAGCCTAGAATCGCGGCTTCATCTGCCACGCCCACTTTTTTTCGACACACGCTCCGACGCCTCGGTTCAAATGTCACATCACTAGCTGTACTGCAATATGGTGCGCGACTGCGAAGCGGTTTGTATGCCGGGATCATCCCGCGGTCCCCCTGCGTAACTGTGGGTCTCTTGGGCTAATTATGGGAATTGAGCATCAACACTGAACTTTGATTGTGTATAAGTGCGACTATGTCGCTGTTTTGCCTCGACGTTCATCACGATAGCAACCATTGGCCGCTGTGATTCTGTCGCTATTGAGTATTGCGCATTCACCTGACTGTGCGGGCTGACTATCTTATCTTCTCTGGCCGCTGCCTGCCGACTTCCATTAGTTTGAAGCATCTTGTATGTATGTATGAATGTATGTTTAACTGTGGGTAATGTACGGTTTTATGTTTTATTATTTGGTTTTGTTCATTGTCTTATTTTGGATCACTGCGAACCGGAGGGAACTTGGTTTATTTCACAGTGGTACTGTGAGTCCTAATTATGTCAAGTGGTTTAGATCGTTGAATTACTTGACTTTTCTTGTTTTTTTTTTGGATTGTTTTCATATGTTTTGTGTGTTTCCCTTTTTTTTTTAACCCTAGAACAGTGCCGAATCTCTTCCCGTGCTTTCCCCTCCAAATGGTCAAACAACAAAAAAAACAAAACAAATTCTGGTGATTAATTTAAAGAGAGAGAGAGAGAGAGGTCTGTTCGATAAGTGTCTGTTCGATAAGTGTCTGTTCGATAAGTGTCTTCAACAGTGTTCGGCAGCAGCGGTTCTCCTATAGTGAGACTGTAAGTATATCCGCTCCAGGATAAATGTCTTGTAGCTTTTAAGTTGTTAAACTATTTTACTGATAAAATCTTCAGAGCAGCGCTGACAACACTGTGCGAGTGTGTGTCATATGTGTGCGTTTAGGTGGGAGAGAGAGCATGTGCTGTCTATGCATAATAAAACATAATTTTGTAGCAAAAACATTGAATGAAGAGTTTGGTTCCAAAACGCAGTAAATCCATTTTGATTAATTTGAGCAAAAAATGTTTTTTCTTTACCAAGAAAGTGGCAAGATGAAAACCACTATTTTCTGTTTCAAATTTTCACATAGCATTATTAGGTTATATCAACAATCATACCAATCATATACAAGCATTCAAAAGCCTGTAGTATAACTGTAAACAACGTAGCCTGAATGCTATCTGACTTTAAACAAGCTAGCATAATGGCTAGAAAAGAAAAGTGGACTGCGAATGGGCTATCGACAATTCCAAGCAAGATGGGAAACCGAATATTTATTCTGTGAATACAAAGAAATGCCAATGTGTATGTCAAGAGTCACTCGCAAATTTAAGAAGGCATTTCGAAACGAAACATGAATTGAGAGTTGTTTTTTTTATTTTATTTTTTATAGAGTTAGGCTACTAATACACTTATATTTCAATTAATGAAAAATCCTCTAAATATATGTCCGGCCCCTGATTTTATTCACAACCCTCAGCATGGCCCTTACTGAGTTTGAATTTGACACCCCTGGTCTAGGTTATGAAATACCTGCTGACAGAGCGCTGTTTTTATCTGCGTTTACTCAGAACTTCTCTTGAGGAGATAATTAGGCTAATTAATTTCCACAGAGCTGTAATTATTAAGATGTTTATTAGTGAAATAAAGGTAAGCTAGTAGACGGAGATGTTAATGTAATTTAAAGAGTTTTAAACGAGTGGATCGTGTTACTATGCTATAAGAACTATGCTGAAGCATCAACCTGCTATGAATGCGGCTATACGATACTAATGATCAACTACAACAGAGAGAATTAAAGTCAGTGCTTTTATTTCCAACATGCACTCATTCATAGCTGTTTTATTTCTTTCATGTAAAGCAGAATTTTCATTTTTGGGTGAACTATCCCTTTAAACTACTAGGGGTGTGCATTGGCACTGCCCTCACAATTCGATTCGATTACGATTCACCAGGTAACGATTCAATTCAATTCGATTCTACGATGCATTGCGATGCATCAAAATTCTACTGCACACAACAAGGCGAATTTTTCATCAGTCATGAGGCATTACAAGCAGTCAGATATTGAACAACAGATTTTATTGGCTGCTATGTGTGTATTATCACTCTCCTGTATCTTTGACATAAATGTTATTAAATAAAATAAAATTGAATGGTACAGGGTATTGGATATGGCATTTTCAAAACTGAAAACTGAAAAAGAAAACATAAATCACTGCATTCAGTGCTTTGAATGAGAAATGTTTCTCTTCTTTAGAACCATTTGAAATTAAATAGAGCAATAATAACAGCCAACTTTTTCCAGCAGTGAACATAAGTGTTTTTTAAACTATTGCCAACATGCTTGATTTTAGTGTGGCAAGTTTTACACACCGGCCGGCGACACACCATGTTATCAGGTTAGAGCTTGCACACTATGGCAAGCCAAAGTATTCATAAACGCCTGGTCGGGCGTCTGATTGCACACTGGCACGTCAAAAGCGTGCGTTTCGACCGCCAACGTTCTTAACGCGCGCTTTGTGGTCAGGAAAACGCGCGTCACAAACGCGCGGTTTTTGCATCAAAACGCGCGTCCTCGACGTGTGATCTGCCATTTAAAACGCACGTTTGCAACGTGCGCTTTGGGGTCACGGTCATTTTGTCCTTTTTTGTAGAACTTATAGAAATAATATATTTAAATTGCAGTTTTATCTAAATTTAGATAAAAATAAAATTGCCTTGTTTTTCTTCGCTCATGCCTTTTTGTAAATAAACACATTAGTGGTCATTCTAGCTCTAACATGAAATCATTAACATTTGTGTGGGAAAATCAGTTACGGTGGAGGTAAGCAATCAATGCAGGTTAATCAATATCTGTTTTTAGAGAACAACGTGGACTTTTGTTGTGCTTACATTTGAAGGTATCACAAGCAGGTGGTGCTTATTGAAACCTTTTTGTTCAAATATTGTGCACTCAACACAGACAAACAGTAATTAAGTACAGAGGTGATATTATCCATTACATTTTTTTTAAGACTTAGTGTTTAAATAGGGTATTTTATACTTTATGGAAGTATTTAAGACTTACAGGATTAGAATGAGAGCTTGTGCTCAGGGCAGGACATATATAAGAACTTAATTTGTCCCTATATTTTTTCCATTTTCTTTTTCTTGTGTAGGCCAAAGAAAATATCTAGATTGCAATTTTATGAAAAAATGTTTTTTTACCAAGATAAGATTGCCTTCTTTTGCACATTAATACCATTCTAGCTGTATATCTATACCTCAAGTTTTCAAACTTTAAAAGTTAACATTTGATTGGGGAAAAGCATACAGATGTGGTTATTGATCGATGCAGTTGTAATGAAAATGTGTTAAGCAACATAACCTTTATATATATATATATATATATATATATATATAAAATGACTATAAAATGTATCACTATTGCGAGCAGGGTGCCACCAAGATGCTTTACAGGGACCAAATTACAGAAACATCCGATAGTTCACTCAAAATTCAAAACATTCTGTCTACATTTATTCACCCTCATGTTATTTCAAACATGCACAAGTCATCCTAATTTTTTAGATTTAACATATGCGTTTTATTTATTTTCTTAAATGTGAGCAATGGTAACAGAACTAATTTACATCCTGGGATCAATCAATTATATTTTTTATCCAATTTATTTTCTACAAATGTGATGCATCTTACCAGGTTTCAAATATAAATAAATACTGTTTATATGATATAAGGCTTATGTTATGAAGTCTTCACCTCAATTAGCACCAAATAAAACCAGTCAACCCATTAACATGGATAATCCATCTCTACATCTCTAGATAGATGGATAGTCATCTACATCTAGATCGATAGATAGGTTTATTTTCAAATAAAAGTACTTTTAGCCAGAGGCACTCTGAAGCGCCTCCCGGACTTCAGAAGTTCAAACTCACTATGGGGGTGAGTACTATCTATTGTGATCTTTCTTGCTTTTTTACTCATTCTGTCAATGTATATTTGAGTCAATTGTTTTTGTGGTTTTCCTACTATCTTACTAGCCATTAACACTATATTGTTAAGCTTTTTCTTAAGCTTACAGTTTAAATGGCCAAACCAAGCAGAAAGATGAAAAGTTAAAACACTTTCAATGTGTGTGATATACACAAGCTCAATAATCTTAGTACTGACACCCAAACAGTTCACACTTCGCCCTTTCAGGGCTTGGGCCCTAAAAATAATCAATCCGAAAACAATAGGGCCTTCGCCTTTTCAGGGCTTGGGCCCTAAAAACATGGCACATAAAGTTAAACTAATGATTTTTGGGTGTGTGTATTGTAAGTTGTATACCATTTCAATTCGTTGGGTTCGTCTGCAGCATGCTGCAAAGCACACAGTACTCCTCTGCATTACCTATACATTTGTTAACATTAAAAAGTTAAATGTGAATTCTTTGGGCAATCATAGTGTAGCCTACTAAATGTCAACATACACGACATGAAAAATACTATCTCAGAACGGTTCTGAAATTACATTAAATCATTCTTGCATTACTTTTTGCAACCTTCAAGTTATTTTGATGTATATCTGGATTGTATTTCTGTATATTTGAATATTCTTACTTGATTAAATACATTTTTAGACTGAAGATAGCATCTAAAGAGGTGTAATATGGCATACTGTACATACATTACCATTACAGAATTAAAATTAAATTAAATTAAAAATGGAGCACCCCAAACAAGTAATTATCAAAAGAAATGACAGCAGTAGATAAATACCAATAGATTCTTCATTTGTGATGTGGAGGCAAACTATAACTCGGGCTTTGATTCTTTCCGTACATTTTTAACATTACTTTAACATTTCCATACAAATATTAACATTACTGCCCTAACTATTTCTGAATAGGATGTCTACTTCATACATATTTGGAATAGTATGGAAATAAGGTTCAGATCACTAAAAACCATACATGGAAGTCGAAGATCTCATCGGTGGAGTCTGGATGTCATCTAGTGGAAAATTTTGGTACTGCGCACAATACACAATATCTTTCCTAAAGCTCATTTATTGAGACATCAACCTAAAATCTGGCCCAGAACTTGTCCAGATATTTAACATTGATTTTCTTGAAGTTTTAGGGTTGAAAATGTTTTGTAAAAAATAAATAAAAATAATTATATATATATATATATATATATATATATATCAACATTATGTATTGTATACATTTAAGATGTTCATAAACTTAAACTACTTTAACAACTGTTTTACTTTACTAATCTGAGAAGTGTACCCTTTTAGTACCCTGTTAGTTCGCAGTGCATTAAGTAATGTTAACAACAACTTTTGATTTTAATAAATATTAGTAAAGGTTGAAATGAAATTTGAAATTAACATGTAGAAGTGCAGTTCACTATTTATTCATGTGAACTAATGTACTTAAATAATGTATGAAACCTTTTTGTAAAATGTTACCAAAATTACAATTGGAAAATAAAAAAAACGTGTTTTTTCTCTTTCTTTTTTTTTTTACTTAAATGATAACTATTGGATTATAATAACTCACCAATTATAATCCCCTCCTCTGTAAAATTTGCCATCGATAATTCCATGCTGTTTTGCTTGGGTTTAATGATAATACAAGAGACCAAAACCACATAGGGACAAAGGCATGAGCGAAGAAAAACAAGGCAATTTTATTTTTATCTAAATTTTGATAAAACTGCAATTTAAATATACTATTTCTATAAGTTTTACAAAAAAGGACAAAATAGATAGGCTGAATAACCTGATCTATGGCATGTTAAATGGTGGTAGCCTAGTCGAACAGTAGCTAAACCCCCCTAAGCCCACAGAAATGGTTAGACCCAAGCCTTCAGCAGCCAATGACACTGACCCGTTCAAACTGATTTTAACTCGTATTTCACGCGTCCTTTTCGCCTGGTTGGACACTTCACACACGTTTGTACTGCCTGTTTGGGTTAACTGTTTACACGTCAAAAGCGTGCGTTTTGTCCTAGTCAAAACACACGTTTTCAACACCTATTTTTGTTATTATAAACGCGGGTCAAAAATGTGCGTTTTCGGTGACCCCAAAGCGCACGTTGCGAACGTGTGTTAATGGCAGATCACACGTCGAGGACGCGCTTTGATGCAAAAACCGCGCGTTTGTGACGCGCGTTTTCCGTGACCACAAAGCGCGCGTTAAGAACGTGCGCTTTTATGGCAAATCGCGCGTCAGGGCCGCGCGGAAAACGCGTGCATGCTAGAAATAGAACCGACGCCTATTTTTCACGCGACACGCAAGGCAAAATAGAACATGAAAAGATGTGTCATTTTGACAAGAATACATAATTAATAAATGTTATTTTGATGTTTGAAAGTCCCGGAAGTAATTGAAACTTCACAACTTATTGTCCAACTCAAGGCCAGAAAATAAACAGTGACATAATCGATTATGGCACTTTGCCTCATCGAAATCGATTATTGTTGACACCACTATAAACTACAAGGAGTGTAAATGAGACACTCACAACAATGAATAAAAATAATTCAATACCAAAGATAAGAAAATTTGGTATAATATGATAAACTTGGTATGATATGACATGAAATTTGGACTGATATGCTCACTGAATATATATGCTAGTGAAACAGATCACTAAGATCATAAGGATTCATTTTCATTCATTTTCATTCATTCATTCAAGAGTCATTTTTTAATGACTCTTCCATTCAGACAGGGGCACCATGAATTTAGTGATTCAGGTAGTCACGAATAGGATTTTAGCCAGTCGGGGTATTTGTGGTTGTTGGTTTTCCACCAGTTCATGGGGTCGATGTGGATGGGTGGACACATGTCCTGGCAGTACTGATTTAGTTTGGTTATGTCTGAAATTTCTACGTTATAGTCCTCACCAAAGAAGACTGCAATTGCAGATGCAGACAGCGAATCACTTCATGGCTTTTTGGCCAATGTTTGTTTCATCTGATTCTACTGTTAGGCCTATCTCTTCCTCGCTCTGAGCTGTTCGAGATGAGATCACACACCTTGGCCTGCACAGCACGTTTAACTTCCTCAGTTGCGAATCTCAGGTGTTTGTGTCTAGGATCCAGGAAGGATGTGATGCAACCTTGCAAGCGCTGCTGACATCTGCAGGTGCAAGTCGCCGCTCCAGTGAAGTAGACACTGTTTGCCTGAACTGAGAGACTTTGGGAGACTCTCCTGGGATTTCTTTGAGGTGTTTTGATGGAAGAGTTACTGTCACTGGGTAAACCATGGAGATGGATACTCTGGATTCTCCACACAAGGCAGTGGTGGCTCATTTAAGTGAGTGAAGCACTGGTAAGAGTTCCTCTATAACTCTCCAGCTATCATCAGTCAGTTTGAGGGTTTGTGCATCTGATAGTTTAGTGAAAGCTCTGTCTGATAAGACCGCAGATATTGCTCATCTTTGCTCTAGTAAGCGATCGAACATGTCATGAATAGAATTCCACCTAATTCGGTAGTACTGCACATGTGCTCAGGCAAGTTCTGCAGTTGCTGCTTTTGTTTCAGTGCTTGTGTTGTAGTTGTGCTGTGATGGAAATTAGAAACAAGACAACTGGCAGATGCAACAACATGGTTTATGTGTTGAAGCTTGAAACCGTAATTTGTAGCGAGTTGGAGTGTGTGTGCAAAACAAGGCTGAGAGTCCCACTCTAATCATTCAGTGTTGGCAAGCACCATGTTGCTCGCATTGTCATGTATGCATGCAGTGAATTTTCCGCATAGTCCCCAGTGGTCCATAGCAGTGGAAAGGGTATTTGCCAGATTTTCAGTTGTATGCCGCTCTGGAATGGTTTTGGTCTGCAGAACAGCACTGTGAATTTCCCAATCAACTATATAATGACAGGTGACCGTGATGTACGATTCGGTTGTACATCATTTGGTTCAACGTGCTAACTGACTGCGCAAAAAGCATCAAAAAGTTTCTCCAGTCTGGCAGTGATTATTTTTCTAGACGGGACCATGCACTCTGGCTCTACAAACTCCTCTAAAACCCTTTCCTTCTACAAAGCTGATCGGTTGTTTGCTCTGCCTATCTAGAATCCAACTTGGTTGATCATGAAACTAGCTACTGATTGCTGCTGACCTGTGGATTGACTTACTGGGTGCTTCGCCCTCAAATGACTGTGCATTGTAGTGGTTAACCTATGATAAGCTAGCTTCACATGGCAGACTTTGCACTGCACTTCATTCTCATTAATTTTCTAATAAGAACTCCACACAGAACTCTTATTTGACCATCTCAAGTTACAGTATTCGTTATATGCCACGCAAGTCTACAGTGTGCATGTGAGATAATGTGTTCTTCTTCTGTGAGTTGATTGACAGCTTTTAGGTGCGTTATTGGCAGTGCCACCTTCTGGTTACATGAAAGCATCACCACCGCATCAGCACCAAAAACATGTTGTTTTTTACAATAATCACAAAACCTATTCACAAGTACAGCCCTCTCTGTTGTGATGCTTGGTGCGTATACATCATCAAGGATTATGTTCTTTTTAACAGGGAACATCCCTGTGCCCCTGAATCCAGCCTGAGCATTTTCAACTGTCGCAGTTTTCTGCCAGGCCTGATGAAACAGAGAGAAGATCTGTGTTTTGGGGAGCTTCTGTCCTGCCGTCCTCCTTATTCACTTCCTCGTACCAATTGTGTTTCAAACTTTTGAAAAGTGCTTTGTCAGCAGGCTGGAGGGCATTTTTGGCTTTCATAAGTTGTAAGAAGTCCAAATTATAGACATGACTACGGCCATTCAACAGGATAACATGGGGCCTTGGGTCATCTTCTATCTCAACTATCTCCTGGTATTCATTAATGGGACCCCTCATTCTGTCATTTCTCCACTGGTTGTACTGACATCTTCCTTTTCTTTCCCTTTCGCTTCTCTCTTCTTGTCTCTCTGTTTCCTTTCTTTGCTTGTCCTTCTGCCATGCTGTCTGCAATGCAATTTTTTTGAAAAAAAAAAGAAAAAAAGACTGTTAAGATTTTGTAGGATAATGTTGATACATACATAGGCCTATACATATATTTTCAATTTCAATTTCTGTGTAAAAGTGTGTGTGTGTGTATGCAGCCCATTTTAGCTGAAAATTGTGGCCTATTTTAGCTTGACCAGCTATTTCTACCTAAAATGAAGTTTCTTTTTTAAATTAAACTTTTTTTATGTAGCAAAAATTCAGGAAACTTCAAGGCACTCTCTTTAGAAAGATTAAAAAGCCTTTATTGTTATGGCTTGGTCATCTTTAAACCTTTAAAACACTCTGTGTTTCGGCATACAAGACTTCGTCAGGGTGTCAACAGTTTTCAAACAGGAAGAGACTTTCTTATAAGCTTTCAAAACACCAATCAGAAACCTCCATTTGGCAGAAGCAGATTCAAAGTTGTAATATTATACAAAGACCACTAGATGTCCTCCTTGGTACTTAATAGAACAGAATTTTCGTGACCACACATCAAGGTTACATACAATGCATACATCACTACAATACATATAAAAGTAAAAATAGTGTCACCGGGTGACGAATAGGAACTACGATGAACGGAACGAGTTCCCTTGGGGAAACAGTTCCGGTGTAACACCAGGCCGGTTCCGGCGGCCTGTCATGGCCGCCCATATTGATGAGCAACAGCTGCGGTGGATAATGAAGTGGCTATTTGAGCGTGTGTTGGGAACGAGTGAGTGTGCGTGGCGGTTTGAAGAGAGAGAAGCGGCAGGTTGAAGGGAGGAGTGCGCAGGCAAGCAGAGCGGTTGTGATCAAAGTTGAGGTTACGAGAAGACGAGAGGCAGAGGCGGCAGGACGGCAGCGGAAGTAAAGATGGTTGGCGTGGCGAGGGAAATGAGTGGGGTCTGAATTGCAGATTGTTGGTCGAACTCGGCGTCTCCCTTTTGAAAGTATCCTCATGGTGGATCGGCCGGCCCCGACGAGCTGAAGTGAAGGTACACTTTTCACTGTGTGTTACAAGCGGTGTGTCATTGCAGTGTCTGACGATTGAAGTGAGCATGTTGAATATTTAAAGTGGTTTGATACATGCACGAGTGTTTGAACGTTTGATGTTGCCAGCACTTAGAAAACTTAGTCGGAGACCATCTAGTCTGGTGGAGTACCAAGAATTAATGTGAACATAGAGGACCTGATATCCTCCACCGCATGCTGCCATCGCTGTCCTGTGGTAAGAAGACTCAGTTGTTAACTGCTGGATTCTGTACTCACCACTGTTGTTCTTTGAACATAGAGAAACTGCTATCCGCCACTGCATGCTGTCATCGCTGTTCTGTGGAAAGAAGACTCAGTTGTTAACTGCTGGATTCTGTACTCACCACTGCTGTTCTGTGAACATAGAGAAACTGCTATCCGCCGCTGCATGCTGCCATCGCTGTCCTGTGGTAAGAAGACTCAGTTGTTAACTGCTGGATTCTGTACTCACCACTGTTGTTCTGTGAACATAGAGAACCTGTTATCCGTCACTGCATGCTGCCATCGCTGTCCTGTGGTAAGAAGACTCAGTTGTTAACTGCTGGATTCTGTACTCACCACTGTTGTTCTGTGAACATAGAGAATGTCTACGGTTACGTATGTAACCCTCGTTCCCTGACTAGGGAACGGAGACGTTACGTCGGATGACGATGAATGGGGTTTCGCTTAGAAAGCCTATCACCTTCGAGTATATAAAACGAGCCAATGGCAATGAAATGCCATGGGTCTGCGGAATTTGCATAGCGTAACTCCGCCCCACCCTGGGGGTATATAAGGAAGCGCGCTGGCAACATGCAGATATGTCTTCGCTGAGGAGCCGAGACTGAACTCAGGCGTTCCAGCGGTACAGCGGAAGTGGCAGGGAGACATAACGTCTCCGTTCCCTACTCAGGGAACGAGGGTTACATACGTAACCGTAGACGTTCCCTTTCGTAGTCACTCCGAGTTACGTCGGATGACGACGAATGGGGTTCCCAGTCTAATCGCGCCACCTCTCGACTGTCTTCCAGTGCCCTGCGTAAGTCTGAGCTCCCTGTCGTGAGATTAGCACGAACGAAGGAGTCCTACTTAACACAGGAATACCAAGGTACACTGGGAAGCATATCTCAGTGGAAATATGCAATTATGCCCAGCCCGAAGGGGGGAACTTGGAATACACATATGACCCCGGGGGGCTGCATATGGAGTATCACTGGGGTGTCCAGCCGCAGGTGGAATATTTCAACCCCAGGGGTGGCAAGGTGGCTTGCCAAGGGAAAGACACATGCTCAGAGAGGCTTACAGTGGAATACACATGTGGGGGTCACCCAGAGGGGGAACCATGCACATGGAGGCACCTAGCCAAGCGCGAAAGCTGCCGGTGGCATAACTCGGTGTTGACGTCGTCAGTGCTGGAGGAGACTCAGGGCTTATTAGGCTCACCTGAGAAGAATATCGCACGTATCCCGTCCGTGGAGAGGAATGGCGAGCAAGCGAAGACACCTGAGCAGAATCTAGTACCGGCTAGTTGAAGCGAGTACATGAGAAGAAACTGGCTCCACTCGGAGATTGTAGAATCTCGCGAATGTATTAGGTGTCGCCCAGCCTGCAGCTCTGCAGATGTCTGTTAGCGAGGCGCCATGCGCTAGAGCCCAAGAGGATGCCACACTCCGGGTGGAGTGAGCCGTCACATCAAGGGGGCACGGTCGACCTTGCTGCTAGTAAGCCAAAGCAATGGCGTCCACTATCCAGTGAGACAACCTTTGCTTGGAGAGAGCCTTTCCCTTCAGCTTCCCACCATAACAGACAAAGAGCTGGTCTGAGGTCCTGAAACACTGCGTTCTGTCTACATAAGCACGGAGAGCGCGTACTGGACAGAGCAGTGCCAAGGCTGGGTCTGCCTCCTCCGAGGGCAGCGCTTGCAGGTTCACCACCTGGTCTCGAAAGGGTGTGGTGGGAACCTTGGGCACATATCCAGGCCGGGGTCTCAGGATCACGTGAGAGTTAGCCGGCCCGAATTCCAGGCACGCTTCGTCAACCGAAAATGCCTGCAGGTCCCCTACCCTCTTGATGGAGGCCAATGCAACCAGGAGCGCTGTCTTCATTGACAGGAACTTAAGCTCCACTGATTGCAGAGGCTCAAAGGGAGCACTCTGCAGGGCAGTTAAAACCACTGAGAGGTCCCAAGAGGGTACGAAGGGAGGACGAGGAGGATTCAGTCTCCTCGCTCCCCTCAGGAACCTGATGATCAGGTCGTGTTTTCCCAGAGACTTACCATCAACTGCGTCATGATGTGCGGCAATGGCGGCAACATACACTTTCAGGGTGGAGGGAGACAGCCTTCGCTCCAACCCTTCTTGCAGGAAGGAAAGCACAACACTGATCAGGCATTTCGTGGGTTCTAGATGTTTAGAAGAACACCAGTTGACGAATAGGTTCCACTTCAACGCATAGGCATGTATCGTGGACGATGGTCTAGCGGAAGTGATGGTAGCCACCACCGCTGGTGGTAGGGTACTCAAACCTGCCTCGTCCCGTCCAGGAGCCACACGTGGAGGTTCCAAAGATCGGGACGAGGGTGCCATAAGGTGCCCCGTCCCTGAGAAAGCAATTGGCCAGGGAGGTGCTGTCGCGAGGAGTACTAGTTCTGGGAACCAGGTGCGGTTGTGCCAATACGGGGCAACCAATATTACCTGCTCCTCGTCCTCCCTGATCTTGCGCAAAGTCTGCGCAAGAAGGCTCACTGGGGGAAACGCATACTTGCGGAGGCCCCGCGGCCAGCTGTGCGCCAGTGCATCCGTGCTGAGCGTGCCCTCGGTCAGGGAATAAAACAGGTTGGAGTGGGATGAGTCGTGGGAGGCAAACAGGTCTACCTGTGCGTCCCCGAACTGGTCCCAAATCAGCTGGACCGTCTGGGGATGGAGTCTCCATTCTCCAACAAGAGGCCGAAGCCGAGACAGCTCGTCGGCCGCCTGGTTCAGGTCTCCCGGGATAAAAATGGCTCGAAGCGACCTCAGATGCTTCTGACTCCATATGAGGAGGTGGCGGGCGAGTTGTGACATACGGCGGGAGCGCAGACCACCTTGACGTTGATGTACGCTACGGTCGCGGTATTGTCTGATCGGACTAGTATGTGTTGACCCCTGAGCAACGCACGGAAGTGGTGCAGGGCAAGACGTACAGCCAACAACTCGAGGCAATTGACATGCCAAAGGCGCTGGGGTCCTGTCCAGGAGCCCGCGGCAGCACATGGCGCCCCAACCCGTGGTGGAGGCATCTGTTGATACAACAACATGCCTGGAAACTCGTTCTAAGGGAACTCCGGCCCGTAGAAAACTGAGGTTCGTCCACGGGGTGAAGGTCTGACAGCAGGCTGGAGTCACTGGGACTTGGAGTGTGCCATGTTGCCATGCCCACCTCGGGACTCGATCGTGAAGCCAAAGCTGAAGCGGTCTCATATGAAGCAACCCGAGCGGCGTTACTGTGGCTGCGGATGCCATATGCCCCAGGAGCCTCTGAAATAATTTCAGTGGAACCGCACTCTTGTCGTCGAATTGACGAAGGCAAGTCAGCAGTGACTGCGCGCGCTCGCTCGTAAGCTGCGCGCACATGGCGACCGAGTCGATTTCCATACCGAGAAAAGAGATCATCTGCACGGGGAAGAATTTGCTCTTCTCCCAGTTGACCCGAAGGTCCAGACGAGCTAGGTGCCGGAGCACTAAGTCCCTGTGTTCGCAAACCTGGTCTCGAGAGTGAGCTAGGATCAGCCAGTCGTCGAGATAATTCAAGATGCGAACCCTGTGTTCCTGTAGGGGAACAATGGCTGCCTCGACGACCTTCGTGAAGACGCGAGGAGACAGGGCTAGCCCGAAAGGGAGAACCGCGTACTGGTATGCCTGCCCCTCGAAAGCAAACCGAAGAAACGGTCTGTGTCGAGGAAGAATGGAGACATGGAAGTAGGCGTCCTTCAGGTCGATCGCTGCAAACCAATCCTGCGGCCGCACGCATTCAAAAAGGCGTTTGGCCGTGAGCATCTTGAACGGCAGCCTGTGAAGGGAGCGGTTCAGGACGCGCAGGTCCAGGATAGGTCGTAATCCACCGGATTTCTTCGTTACAATGAAGTAGGGGCTGTAGAAGCCGGACTTCATTTCGGCTGGAGGGACAGTCTCGATCGCACCCTTCGCCAGTAGGGTGGCGACCTCCGCTCTCATGACAGGGGCATTGCCACTGACCATAGTGAAGCGGACTCCCCTGAAGCGGGGAGGAGACCTCGCGAACTGAATCGCGTAGCCGAGCCTGATGGTCCTCGCGACCCAGCGGGACAGTCTGGGAAGCTCTAAACAGGCTCCCAAAAACTGTACCAGCGGGGTCATGCGGACCACAGACGTACCCTCGGTGGTGCAGCGAGGCGGAATGACCGGCCCAGGCGTGGGTGGCATAGCGGCCCGGTGCGGGGGCACGGTCATTAGCTACGTCCTGCCAGAGGAGGCCAGAGGAGGACCAGCGTCCCACGGGGGCATGCTCTGGCAGGGGTCTGGCGACAGAGGGGGACGAAAGTGGCGAGGCTCGTGGGCGGCGCGCACTGTCATCCGAGAACTCTGTGTGCTCAGAGATGGGAGAGTGAGTTCTTTCTTTAACCACAATAGGGTGCTGCCCGTCGGGGGACGAGCAGCGGGAGTGGGACAACCAAGGATTCTCCCCCGGCCCTCCACCGGGGGAAGGAGCGGCCCTGCTACCGTCAAAAGAACTCAAAGCCATCTCTGAGCAGCCCGTCTCAGGAGCGCCGTTTTGCCTGGCGTTTAGCGGGGCGCGGGGCGGGAGAGGGCTGTGGCGCCTTCCTGCGGCTTCCTCCACGACGCGGCCCGGAAGCAGCTTGCTGCTGGGGCCGATCGGGAGGGGCGGGAGCCGCAGAAGGGCGCCCTTGGCGGCGAGCAGACTGAGGCACCTGTGCCGACGGCTGCGTTGCCGGAGCAGCGGGCCGCCGGGGCAGGACATGTTTTAAAGCCTCAGTCTGCTTCTGGGCAGTCGAGAACTGCTGGGCAAAGTCCTCGACTGCACCGCCGAAGAGGCCAGCCTGGGATATGGGGGTGTCGAGGAACCGGGTCCGCTCGGCCTCCCGCATATCAGCCAGGTTGAGCCACAGGTGTCGCTCCAGGACCACACAAGTGGACATCACCTGACCCAGCGAGCGTGCGGTCACCTTCGTCGCCCAGAGAGCGAGGTCGGTGGCGGCACGCAACTCATCAAAGAGTGCTGGGTCAGTCCTCCCCTCGTGCATGTCACGCAACAGCTGGGCCTGGTAGACCTGCAGCGTCGCCATGGCATTCAGTGAGGAGGCTGCCAGCCCCGCAGCTCTATAGGTCTTCGCCACGAGGTTGGAGGAGAACCTACAGGCTTTGGAGGGGTGCTTTGGGTCGCCACGGGAAGAAGCACTCTGAGGACACAGTTGCATCGCAACAGAGCGTTCAACCTGGGGAACCCCAGTGTACCCTTTGGCAGCCGCCTGATCGAGAGGAGGCAAGGCGGAGGAGGTCGCCGAGTGATCACGGGAAGACAAGGGTGCCTTCCAGGACCTCGTGACCTCCTCATGCACATCCGGGAAAAAAGGCATTGTTGTCGGGCGCCGACGAGGATCAGCGGCCGCCCCCAAAAACCAATCATCCAGCCGCGAGCGCACTGGACCAGGTGGCGGGGACCACTCAAGACCAATGGCCACGGCTGCCCAGGAAAGCATGGCCGTCAGCTCGGGATCAGACTCGGGCAATGCTGGGACACCCGAAGGTGGCAGCACAGCCGAATCGTCACTTCCCAAGGACTCCTGCCCACCTTGTGATGCAGCGATCGACATCACATCTTCCTCTGGAGCGCCGAATGAGACCCGCGGCAAGTCAGAGGACTGTACCGCGGGCTCATTCGGAACACTCACGGGTTGCACGGTGGTAGAGGGAGGTGTGGAGCGTGGAATAGTCGGCGCTCTATTCCACACCGTAACCCTCAGGTCACCCTGGCCGCCAGCCGAAGTACTAGCTCTCGTTGAGCTCGTAGATCGGGGTGCGGATGAGGGGACTCTACCATGAAGGTCATTGAGTCTAGACCGCAACCGTGTGATGGGCATGTTCCCGCAATGGGAACATGACTCATCCACAAATGCTGCCTTAGCGTGCTTATCACCCAGACACACAAGACAGCGATTGTCCCCATCAGAGTCAGAAATGAGAAGACCGCAACCAGAAGTGCACGGGCGAGGCATCTTTAAAAAGACGTGCAAGCTCTTTTAGAAAGGAGATTTCTCCACAAATGTTGAAGCGACCAGGGAGAGAACACACAAACACTGGCAAATCACTGCACAGATAAGCAGGGAATGTGCACTCGCTGGAACTCGCTGTCACACCAACACTTGGAGAGAGGCTCGTCTCAAAGAGAAGGAGAGATGAATCTCAAGATTGGCTGTGGAGTGAAGTACATCAACTTGGCTCCGAAGCGAAAACATATCTGCATGTTGCCAGCGCACTTCCTTATATAGCCCCAGGGTGGGGCGGAGTTACGCTATGCAAATTCCGCAGACCCATGGCATTTCATTGCCATTGGCTCGTTTTATATACTCGAAGGTGATAGGCTTTCTAAGCGAAACCCCATTCGTCGTCATCCGACGTAACTCGGAGTGACTACGAAAGGGAACCTGTTATCCGTCACTTCATGCTGCCATCGCTGTCCTGTGGTAAGAAGACTCAGTTGTTAACTGCTGGATTCTGTACTCACCACTGTTGTTCTGTGAACATAGAGAACCTGTTATCCGTCACTGCATGCTGCCATCGCTGTCCTGTGGTAAGAAGACTCAGTTGTTAGCTGTTGGATTCTGTACTCACCACTGCTGTTCTGTGAACATAGAGAAACTGCTATCCGCCGCTGCATGCTGCCATCGCTGTCCTGTGGTAAGAAGACTCAGTTGTTAACTGCTGGATTCTGTACTCACCACTGTTGTTCTGTGAACATAGAGAACCTGTTATCCATCACTGCATGCTGCCATCGCTGTCCTGTGGTAAGAAGACTCAGTTGTTAACTGCTGGATTCTGTACTCACCACTGTTGTTCTGTTAACATAGAGAAACTGCTATCCGCCATTGCATGCTGCCATCGCTGTCCTGTGGTAAGAAGACTCAGTTGTTAACTGTTGGATTCTGTACTCACCACTGTTGTTCTGTGAACATAGAGAACCTGTTATCCGTCACTGCATGCTGCCATCGCTGTCCTGTGGTAAGAAGACTCAGTTGTTAACTGCTGGATTCTGTATTCACCACTGCTGTTCTGTGAACATAGAGAAACTGCTATCCGCCATCGCATGCTGCCATCGCTGTCCTGTGGTAAGAAGACTCAGTTGTTAACTGCTGGATTCTGTACTCACCACTGCTGTTCTGTGAACATAGAGAACCTGTTATCCATCACTGCATGCTGTCATCGCTGTCCTGTGGTAAGAAGACTCAGTTGTTAACTGCTGGATTCTGTACTCACCACTGCTGTTCTGTGAACATAGAGAAACTGCTATCCGCCACCGCATTCTGCCATCGCTGCCCTGTGAGGGATCCTATTATCCGTCGCTGCACTCCAACTGCCGCTGGCCTGTGAAAGGAAGGTGACACCCAGTTAGCTGACGCTGTCCTGTGAAAAGAGAAAGACCACTGTCTGTTGCCACCCACCTGTAGTCCCTTGTACCCTGCCCGTCACCTACTGCTGACTACTGCATTCGATCGGACGGTTATTGCCTTCTGCCTACCATATACTGCTCGTTGCTCCCTACCAAAAAGGTCCTGGTCCTCTGTCCAATCCCCGTCGTCCTGTGAAAGAGAGGTGACACTCAGTTATCTGATGCTGTCCTGTGAGAAGAGAAAACCCACCGTCTATCGATCCTTACCTGTAGCCTCCTGTGTCCTACTCATTACTTACGTTGGCCTGCTGTCTCCCATCTGAAGGTCCTGGCCTTTGGACCAATCTGTCCCTCGTCCTTTTTTCCCCTCCCCCCTTCTATTGTGGTCCTGTGAGCAGAGTTTCCCAGTCCCTGCTGTTTCTTAACCGAAGGCATCCGTCCCTTGTCCCTTCCCCTTCCCCCTGTACCAATCCGTGCAAGGAGGTGATCAACTGGCGGCTGACCTGAGCCTTCCTCCACTGAAGCCCCGTTCCGATGAGTGGCCCTTATGAAGAGTTCTGGGGCAGTGACATTCCTTTAAAGTGTTTTTATATTCAATAAAAATAATCAAGTTTTTACATCACGTCGTTGTCTGGCTTTTGGTGTGTCTTGGTGTAGCTCCTCCGGAGTGGTGGTTGTCCTCGGCCCTAGCGGTGACAATAGACAAAATAAAATTAAAATTAAAATAGATATGAAGGGTGTGGTTTACAGGAAAACACTAAAATCAAGTTCTTCGTTCAGGCCTGGGTATCTAGTAGCCTCCAGTTTGTCAATCCAGAAACCTTCTCTCTGTTTTATTTGTTTTTGTTTGTCCCCTTTCCTTAGTGACAGTGGTATATGGTCAATCCCACAGGCCTGTACGGTAGATGGGTCACTATTATGGTGTTCCCTGTAGTGCCTCACCATAGGATATTTCATATTGCCCGTGAGGATTGCATATTTATGTTCAGCCAATCTGTCCTGTAAACGTCACTTTATTCTTCCTATATAAAACACTTTGCACTCAGGGCATTCCAGTGTATATATATAAAAAATAGTTTTACAGCTTATGAAATGGTTAATAGTAAATTGGTTTTGGGATACAACATCACCAAAGGTTTTAGGATGTAATACATTTGTACAATGATTGCAGTGTTGACATTTGTAAGACCCTTTGGGCTTAGATCCCAACCATGTTTGTTGGCCCTCTGGTTTCAAATGGCTCCGGATCAGTTTGTCTCGAAATGTAGGACATCTCCTGAAAGTGACCAGAGGTGGCTCAGGAAACAGATGGCCAAGCACATCATCACTTTCAATAATACCCTAATTTTTTCTTAGTATTCTCTTAATTTGTTCTGCCTCTGTACTATACGTAGTGACAAAAATGGTGTCTGTCTTTTGTTGGCTTGGGTGGGTTTCTTTGTAGAAGTGATGCCCTATTTACAAATTTGGCCCTGATATATGCTTTCTGGAGAGTTGTGCTTTTATAACCCCGTTCCTTAAAACGTAACGTCATCTCTTTTGCTTTACACTCAAATGAATTGTCTTGGTCACAAATTCTCCTAACTCTCTGGAATTGCCCATAAGGAACATTTTCCTTCAACCACTTAGGATGGAAGCTTTTAGCATGCAGAATGGTGTTCCTTTCAGTAGGTTTTCAGTGTGTAGGGCACCATGAATACATGTCTTTACTATGTCTTACATGTCTTTACAGTCTTTACTATATTCCATAGATGGTTTAATGTTGGCATTAATGTTATTCAAAAAAGCATGGAACTCTTTCAAATCTGCCTCTGACCCAGACCAAAACAAACAAACATCATTAATGAAATGTCCCCACCAGACAATGTATTTGAAGTAGGCATTCTTTTCCTGGTTTAAGACAAAATCTTCTTCCCATTTTCCCAGAAATAGACCTGCATATGATGGGCTGTAACAAGCCCCCATAGCAGAACCTTTCATCTGTTTGAAAGTCTTATCCTGGAAGATGAAGATATTATTATTCAATGTCCATTCCGTTAATGACAGTAAAAAATCAGTTGGTGCCATTTCCGACTCAGGTCTCCTACTCAAAAAAATGTGTCAGAGCTGCAAGACCCTGCGTATGTTCAGTGTTAGTGTACAATGCTTCTACATCCATAGTGACTAGATATGTATCAGAGCCTATGTTTTGTAGTTGTGTGATCTTATTCAGAACATCTGTGGTGTCTTGAACAAATGCCGGAAGTGAAGGCAAATAAGGTTTAATAAAATAGTCAATGTACTTAGAGATTGGTTCAGTGAGACTGTCATTACCAGAGATAACAGGTCTCCCTGGAGGGTTCTTAACACACTTATGGATCTTGGGTAGCATGTAGAATGATGCCACTATTGGGTTTTCATTTCACAGAAAACCAAGTTCATATTCAGAAATCTAGTCGTTGTCTTTGGCCACATGTAGTAGTTGTCTCAGTTCCTCTTTAAGAGACTCAATAGGGTTAAATGTCAATGGTTGATAAAACTCCGTGTTGTTTAACTGACGAAAAGCCTCTTTTATATACATGTCCCAAATTACTATAGCACCACCTTTATCTGCATTTTTAATTACTAGATCACTGTCTTTGGATAGTATATCCAAAGCTTTCTTTTCAGTGTGAGACAGATTATTCTTCCTGGGTGATCTTTTATGTTTAAACAAATTTTCAATATCATAATTCACCGTTTTAGCAAATGTATTTAATGCTGTATTCTGAACCAGTAAACTTATACCAGTAAACTTAAAATTGCTTATACCCTTATTAGTGATGAATGAAATTGGTAACGCTTTAGATTACAGCCCAGAAAGTACTGCATCATTAAGATAAATTTACAGTGTAACTTTCGGTAATTATAGTGTATCAAAGGTGTAAAGTCCAGGTTCAGAAAGTAAAAGTCCTCCTCAGTATTTTGTTCCAAACACCTGGATTTACTAATATTAGCACAGTTCCCTTTCGTAAAGGGAACTCCCGCTGCATCGATACTCGATACTTTGGGGAATGCCTTCGGCATGAAGCGTCTGAAGTCTACTATACAACTATTCCAATCTGGATTGGTGCAACGTCATTACGTCAGCCGTGACGTCGCATGTGACGGTGATCCGGAAGCTATAAAACGGTCACAGGAACCAGGAAATGTTAGCTTCTGGTCTTCAGCAAGCGTTCTATGTACAACTTGTCTGTCTTATTTGGTGTTGTCTGTCCGTGAAAAGAGTTATATATTAAAATGGCCGAGAAACAATTTAGGCAGTGTGCGTCCCCTTGCCCGCGTTTTCTCGCTGAGGGTGACACACACTCGCTATGTGTAATTTGTTTGGGAGCGGAGCATGCACAGGCAGCGCTCGAGGGTGCTGCCTGTGCTAACTGTGAGATCATGCCCCTGAGAACGCTCCGCTCCCGGCAAGCTTTATTTGATGAAAGTGGCCAGCCCCGCGATCCCCGTGGATCGGGTCCCGCGTCTGTCGAGGCAGCGCGGCGTCTGCATTCATGGGGATCGCAGAGAGATCTAGTGGATGATGTCGAGACGGCTTCGGCCCTTTCTCGGCATTCTGAAGCTAGTTCTCGTAGTTCCGCTCAGGGTGCGGAAGCCCGCGCTGCGGCTTCTTCCGCCCCAGCAGAGGAACCGATGCTCGAATTATCTGGTTCCGAGGAGCTAGATATTTTGGGCATCGAGGCAGGGGAAGGTGAAAGTTTACCCCATTCCCCTGCCTTTGAGGAGCTGCTAGAGGTTGTGACCAGAGCAGTTAATAAATTAAAGATCGACTGGCCATCTGAGACGCAGGAAGCGACTGTAAAAAGTAAACTCGATGAGCGCTTCCTGCAGTCCCGATCACAACCTCTACGCCGGAGTCTGCCATTTTTTCCCGATCTCCACACCGAGGTGTCGAGATCGTGGAATAAGCCCTTCTCCTCAAGAATATCTAGCCCCAATGTACATCTATATTCAAATATAATGGGTGCTAGGGAGGAGGGCTATGGGATGATGCCCAGGGTTGAAGAGTCGTTTGCATCGCACCTCTCCCCTGACGTTGCGTCATCCCTGCGGGCTCCGGCGCTTCCCTCTAAACCCTGCCGTACAACATCGGCTTTGGTTGGGAAGGCATATATGGCGGCAGGTCGGGCTGGTAGTTGTCTGCATACGATGGGGCTGTTGCAGGCATACCAGGCCGACCTCCTCAAGGAGGTGGATGACGGTGGGGAGGTCGCCTACGACGACATTAGAGAGATGCGTCGTGTGGTCGACTTGTCTCTCCGTGCTACCAAGGAGACGGCCCGCGCCATCGGCCGCTCCATGGCAGCACTGGTAGCCACGGAGAGACACTTGTGGCTGAATCTGTCGGGCATCGGGGACAAGGACAGGGCTTGTCTCCTTGATGCCCCGGTTTCGCCTTCTGGCCTTTTCGGCGACGGTGTCAACAATGTCGTCGATAGGTTTCAGGAGGCGAAACGACAGTCAGCCGCATTTAAAGAGCTTATCCCCCGCCGTCGTTCCAGGTCTCGTGGGTCTGCTGCCAGGGGGCAGTCCCACGGGGCCGCCGCCAGCTCCTCACACCTGCTGAGGCAGAAGGAGAGTGTGGCCTCTCGTGCTCCCCCCCAAGGGGCTTGGAGGCAGGGGCAACACTCTCAGCCGAAGCCTTCCTAACCGAAGACAGATCTGAGGACTGTTATTCAGGCGAGGAAGGCTTCGGCTAAGAGGCCGTGACGGGACGTCCAGGCCTCTGAGGGCATCCCCCTCCGCGAGGGCTTTTTAAAACTTCGCTCCGCGGAGCCCTCAGGAAATCGATGTTGCTTCCCGCCGTCAAGTGCGCTTCGGGACGCATCGAATTCTAGCGAATGTATTTCACAGAATGTTCCTATGAAATCTATTATTCTGAAACGTTCGCTACCTCTCACGAGGCCTGTAGAAAAAATGATTCGGTTAGTTCCTGTCAGAAGAGTGCTTCAGGTCACCGAAAATATAAATGAAAATAAAGATGAAACTAGAGATGTGAATGGAACACCTGAGGTTAGTCCTGAGAGACTAATTCCCTTAGCAGATTATTTAGACACCTGGAAGGGTCTTCAAAATATATCTCAGTGGGTCCTGAGTACAGTTGAGAAAGGATATAGAATCCAGTTCCAGTTTAGACCACCCAAATTTAGTGGTGTTATTCAGACGCTGGTATCTCCTGATCAGGCTCAGGTAATGGAAGATGAAGTGCAGACTCTCCTAGCTAAGGAGGCCATAGAGTATGTGCCCTTAGAGCAGAGGGATTCCGGGTTCTACAGCCGGTACTTCATAGTTCCAAAGAAGGATGGTGGGCTGCGTCCCATTATAGATCTTAGGGTATTGAATAAATCTTTGAGGAGATTTAAGTTCAAGATGTTGACGATACCTATGATCGTTCATCAAATCAGATCCGAGGATTGGTTTGTGACGATAGATCTTAAGGATGCATACTTTCATATTTCCATCATTCCACATCATAGGAAGTTTCTAAGATTTGCTTTTGGGGGAAAAGCTTATCAATATAGAGTTCTTCCTTTCGGCCTAGCCTTATCACCTCGCACCTTTACTAAATGTATGGACGCTTCCCTTGCTCCACTGAGACTTCAGGGGATTCGTATCTTGAATTATATAGATGACTGGCTTATTTTAGCCCAGTCAAAGGAGTTGGCGATTCAACATCGAGATGTTGTTTTGAGTCATTTGAGGTGCTTGGGGTTGAGACTCAATGTGAAGAAGAGTTCATTAACTCCTCTTCAGAGGACTATGTTCCTGGGAGTAGAGTGGGACTCAATTACGATGCGGGCACAATTGTCTCCTGCTCGTATTAATACTATTTTAAACACAATGAAGAGTATTAGGTTAGGCCAGGCTATCACTGTCAAACACTTTCAAAGAGTTTTGGGTCTTATGGCTGCAGCTTCCACGGTAGTACCCTTTGGTCTGCTCCATATGAGGGCCTTGCAGTGGTGGCTCAGGAACAAGGGATTTTCTCCTCTGGGAAACCCTTTTCGTACGATCAGAGTTACGCGCAGATGCCTTCGTTCTCTTGTCGTATGGAAGAAGCCATGGTTCCTGTCTCAGGGCCCGGTGTTGGGAGCACCATGTCAGAGAAAAACTCTGACTACGGATGCGTCCCGCACGGGCTGGGGTGCGGTTATGGAGGGCCGTTACACCCGAGGTACTTGGAAGGACCATCATCTCTCATGGCATATTAATCGCTTGGAGATGTTGGCTGTGTTTTTTGCCCTGAGGCACTTCCTTGTGGACCTCAGAGGCCATCATGTTCTTGTTAGGACAGACAATGTGTCGGTGGTCTCTTATATCAACCGCCAAGGAGGTTTGAGATCTCGCCCTCTTTGTAGACTGGCGCATCAAATTCTTCTTTGGTCCCAGGACAAATTTCTCTCTGTCAGATCTATTTATATTCCTGGGGTTGAAAATAGGGGAGCAGACATCCTGTCGAGGCAGGGGCTGAGGCCCGGGGAATGGCGGCTCCACCCTGAAGTGGTTGAGCTTATATGGAGGGAGTTTGGCCGGGCGGAGGTTGACCTGTTCGCTTCTCATGAGAACTCTCATTGCCCGCTCTGGTACTCTCTCTCACATCCAGCTCCTTTGGGCTTGGATGCCATGGTACAGATGTGGCCGAGGTCACGTCTGTACGCTTTTCCCCCGATCGCTCTGCTCCCTGGGGTTCTAGAAAGGGTCAGGAGGTACGGAGTGAGACTACTCCTTGTAGCTCCGTACTGGCCGGCCCGAATTTGGTTTTCGGACCTTATTAGTCTCCTGGAGAGTCCTCCATGGAAAATTCCTATTAGGAGAGATCTTCTGTCTCAGGCTGATGGTATATTATTTCATCCCCGACCAGAGTTATGGAGACTATGGGTCTGGCCCCTGAGGGGGTCCCACCCATAATTAGGTTGCCCTTTCCACCGAGGTGGTCAGGACATCCATACTAGAACCCCACTCTACTAGGAACTAAACAATTATGTTAGGGAGGGCATCGAACCCAGTGTATTACTGCCCACTGGCTTCAGTTCTGGTGTTCCATCCCGCTCTCTAACGGGATCTCCTGTTCATGCTTAGGGCCTCTGTGGCGGCCTCAGTGCCCTCCGCAAGCCTCTAAGGGTGTTCTCGAAAGGACGTTCCCACTGAAACTCCATGTTCCTGTAGATTGGAGGATGAATCCTGTCATCCAGCCTATTGGCATCAGGCTGATGGGTTATCCCTGGCACCCATCATGTCCTGTGGGTGAGGTATACATATATATTTGAGATATATAAGTATATATAGGAGAATCTATCGAGTCTGCTTCCTGCTTGTCTTACTCCCTGGAAGAGTGGTGGTGCTGCCCCCTCTTACTTGCGAGTGTGGGAGCCACTCTACATTATTGTTGCCCCGGTACCGAGGTGCCGGTAGGCGATATCATGATTCTTCAGGTTTTCCATCCTCCATCGCATGTGTCGGGTGGTCAAGGCTAGCCTTGGAGGTTCCTATGCTAGGCCTCGGGCTGGGAGGAGTTAATCCATCTAGTAATGTATCAAGGGTTAGGAGATATTCCCCTCTATCAAGTAGACAGTGGGTTATCTGCAGAAACCACTTATAATTGAAATATAAGGTGCGCTTTTGCCTTCACCTTTTATCTTATACTTTCTACTGTCCGGGGTTTTTCCCTTTCCACGAGGTCAGTTGAGCCTCCGGCTCCTCACCTCCCCTTCTTACACCAAATCTTACGAAGCAAGCTAGTTTGGATCTACCCTCTACTCATTTTATTGTCCTTGAGTGTACCAGATCTTTGTACCAGGGCATTTTTCTCTCAGTGTGGCGGCGTGGGTATTTGTTCCCCAAAGTATCGAGTATCGATGCAGCGGGAGTTCCCTTTACGAAAGGGAACGTCTCGGGTTACGTATGTAACCCTCGTTCCCTGAGTAGGGAACGAGACGCTGCATCCCTCGGCCACATTTTTCGCGCCCCTGAGAACGACTTGCTTTGACCAATTAGAAGCTAACATTTCCTGGTTCCTGTGACCGTTTTATAGCTTCCGGATCACCGTCACATGCGACGTCACGGCTGACGTAATGACGTTGCACCAATCCAGATTGGAATAGTTGTATAGTAGACTTCAGACGCTTCATGCCGAAGGCATTCCCCAAAGTATCGAGTATCGATGCAGCGTCTCGTTCCCTACTCAGGGAACGAGGGTTACATACGTAACCCGAGACGTTTTTCAGCCAGGAGATAGAACTAATTAGTGAAATCAGCTGGCTGAGTTCATGGGTGGAATAAACATATGGCAGGACTTTTACTTTTTGAGTATTTATACTGTAAGTATTATAGAACTAAGGAGTAATTCTAATCTTATGATACAGTACCACAATCTTACATTTGGGAGCAATCTAGCAAGAAAATACACTGACTGCATACCTTTTTGTAATAATAGTTTACCAATACATACTCTATAGGCATCTTAAAAATTACAGGGTACATATCTGTGCAATTATAGGCCTACAGTAAAAAAAAATATTAAAAAAAATTGTTTTTTTAAAGCATTTTTCTTTTCTTTTTTCGATAGCAAAAGTGCAGATGTTTTAGTTTGGGCTTACATGTTTGTTTGTTTTTTAAATACTGGGGAAGTATATTTTTGTTCCATGTAGTTACAGGGTAAGTAGTGCTTGTTACCCTCTTGTTCCATGTAGTTACAAGGTAAGTACAATAAAAATACATACACATCACTGACTCTGAAACCTTTATTTGAAAAACAACATTTGAAAACAAACTTACAACACTTCTTATTCATCTAAAACATATTTAAAAGAAATGTTTTATTTCAAATACAGAAAGAAGCACATTTTGCCCTAATTTTGTTTTTCTTGCTTGGCTTCTTCCTCCTCTTGATCCTCTTCTCCTTTTTCAATCTTTCCACTGATGAATCTTAAGAAGGAATCCCATGTCTCTTGCTTTTCTATATTATGTATTAGAAAAAATATGTAGCGCTCCAAACAGGATAAAAGTCCTTGTACTGCAGGTCCTTGTACTACAGGTGCGTAGAGCCAATGGTATATTGAAGAATGAACAAGAAGGGTGGCTTAACATTATTCTCTCAACAGACATTTACATCGGTAGTCTGGCGTTATAATTTATTTGCTTTTGGTGTACTGTGGAGTGGGTAAAACTGTTTTTAATGGCAGGCTAACAGATACCGTTGACTCGCGCTAGCCTAGCACCGGCGAACTATGCAACTGGAAGGACTGTGTGAACATTTTTGAAAACTGTCTCCACAGATAAATAACACACATGCTAACTTGTAAATGAGGTCCGATGTCCAAAATTCTGAACCACCCCTTTAAATGAAGGCAAAGAGTTGTGAGAGAATGAGACGTGTGAGATCCGTGGCTGGTTTTAAAGGGACAGCAGCCAATAAAGCTTTCTGTCAGTAAAGTTAATCAAAAAACAAACGTAAGAGAAAAAGACTCGCTGCTCTTGACTAAAGAACATTTGTAACTTTAAAAAAGGATTAATCTATATATAATTTAAAATGTATGAAGTGCAAACTGTTTGATAACAATTACATTTCTGTATATTTCCTGTTAGACAAATATTTAAAATATACTGTCTTTATGTTGTTTCTACATTCATTTGGAGATTAACTGTGAAATTGTTACATTATAAAACATATTAAAAATGTAAGTTGTTTTAATGGCGAATTTGTGATTAATCTAGGCTAGTTCATTTTTTAAATCGATAAAAATAAATAAAAAAGAAACATGAATAAGTCTTGCACATGAATAAGTCTTTTTCATGTTTATTTTTATTGAATATTATGTATTTATTTATGTTAATATCTGCGCAATTAATGTGTATTTAGCCTGTCTCTGTCATCCAGCACCCCCCATAACCCCCAATCCCCCCCCCAAAAAAAAAATCTCCCATATTTTGGTACCCAAATGTTGACAGGTATGACCTACATCTCTTCTCCAACTACTCTTGTCGATGCCCATGGCAATTTTCCATGTCACAATTGTTCTTCTTGTACTAAGTATGTTAAATGTAAATCATTCACACATCCTGGAGCATTTTCTGGAGAGTTTTGTGCAAAGAAATGGAGAAATTGAGTCTTCCAAGATTTGTGAAAAACTGCAAGGTTAAGAGCATATTCTTTGCATTGTTGTAGTATCAACAGGTATTAGGACATTTAGCATTTACATTACTGTTAATCAGCAGTGGTGGAATGTAACGAAGTACAAATAGCCTACTTCATTACTTTACTGAAGTAGGCTACATTTTTCACGTAGTTGTATCTTTACCTATCTGTAGGTTACTTTACTTAAGTAGAATCAATAGTGCATAGGCCTACTTTTGACTTTTACTTCGTTACATTTTGCAGCAATTATTATACTTTCTACTCCACTACATTTCTACAACATTTCGTTATATTTTCTGATCAGTTTTTCCCCTGCCAAAACAGGGATTGAAAAAAATCTCCTAAGGGTGGCGCTGCCAATAAAGCACCTAAAATCTGTCACAAATAACCGGCAAAAGTAATGATTATGAATATGTAAAATATAGCAAGGAGACATTTTAATTGTTTATTAATAAACAAGTGTTTTCTGTGTCAGTGCCCTGCATAGATGAAGTTGACGATGCTGACTCGCGATCTTCGCAGTAGTGAACGCACCAGAGAGAAATGCACATTTTATACGGATTACACAAGCAGCAGTCTGTTTTCTCTCGTTTTGAATTGTTCTGTTTAAAATAAGACATTTCAAGTTTTCTATAGATATTTCTCAGTTCTGTCAGGCAAGTAGGCTACCTTATACTGTTATGAGGATGAAGGATGAACCCAATAGCAGACAGTTTGCAGGACACACAAGGTTTATTATATACAAAAAGGGAAAACAAAACCCACGAGGGGGCAAAACAAGACAAGACCACGAGTGACTAAACTAGACTGACTTGACAAAACTAGACTACAAATAAACAGCTAATACAGAAACAGAACTCTCTCTTGACAGGGTACTCACAATGAACAAAGTCTCACAATGAATGATAGCAGATGACATGGAACACTCAGGTAGGAATCACAATGATTAACAATGAACCGGCACAGGACAGCAAACACAAGGGGATTAAATAGGGAGAAACTAATGAGGGAAACAGGTGACAAGGGTAAAGCAATGATGACAAAACGAGGATAACAAGGGGGGCGGGGCAAGGAACGAGACAACACAAGCACATGGCCCAAACAAATGGCCATGTGCTTGCACATAAAACATGGGCCTGTCATGATCCTGCCTCAAGACCAGGGAAAATCAGAGACAAGAAGGCAGAATCATGACAGAACCCCTCCCTTAAGGAGCGGCTTCCAGACGCTCCCTAAGGGAACACTAAACACGTGACATGACAGACTGAGACAAGGACACAAACCAACAAAACATGACAAACAACAACAACGGCAAACATGAATAAACAATGACAGGATTAGGGTGAAAAATCAAAAACAATAAACAAGGCAAAGGAGGTGGAGGAAACACAAAGTCCTTGGGGGGCAGTCCAGGGTGAACAGGTGGACTAGGGGTCTTGGGTGGACAGGACGATGGCTGATGGCGAGGGGTCCGGGCAGACTTGGATGGGGACACATGAGGAACAGTCTTGGGGGAAACAGTCTGGGGTGATGTGGTGACAGGAGTGACCGGGGAAACGCACAGGGGTACAGAGGGCGAAGAAACAGGAAACCAGACCGGGGGAACAGCAGGGGACACAACAGGACACATGACTGGGGGTGTTGCAGGCGACTGTGGAGCAGAAGCAAGAACTGAGCTCCCCGAAGATGGCACAGAACCAACGCTCCACATCTCAGAATCGGGGAGATCGTCGTCTGCGGCTGACTGGGGTACGGTGCTCACGGCAGCTGACTGGGGTACGGTGCTCACGGCAGCTGACTGGGGTACGGCGCTCACGGCAGCTGACTGGGGTACGGCGCTCAAGGCAGCTGACTGGGGTACGGCGCTCACGGCAGCTGACTGGGGTACGGCGCTCACTGACTCAGTGGACTCAGGACAAGAAGACATGACTGACTTGACAGGGACTTCAAGAATTTGGACAAGACGTTTTAAGTATTCAGACATTGTCTCGGCAGCGACGAGGACAGGCATCTTCTGATGAGCAGAAACCGACCGTAAGACAGCTTCAGCAGCTGAATCGGCCGCTGCTCTCTCTGCAGCACTCACGACTGCAGGCTCGGGAACAGCGCTTGCAGTAGCGGGCTCTGGAACAGCGCTTGCAGTAGCGGGCTCTGGAACAGCGCTTGCAGTAGCGGGCTCTGGAACAACGCTTGCAGTAGCGGGCTCTGGAACAACGCTTGCAGTAGCGGGCTCTGGAACAGCGCTTGCAGTAGCGGGCTCTGGAACAGCGCTTGCAGTAGCGGGCTCTGGGACAGGCTGAGATGAAGGACGAGAGGCTCCCTTTCTCCTCTTCTTTCTCCTTGGCCGCGGAGCAGATGCCATGGACGGACTGGTGACAGTAGAGGGAGGTGAAGCAGGAACCGTTACAGGAACTGGGGAGCCCAGCGCAGGCGAGGAGGACTCCGGGCAGGAAGACTCCGAAGCTGACTCCCACGACGGGTGCCTTCCACGCTTACCATGAAGACTTATGGACGTGGAAGGTGTCTCAGGAGTCGCGGCAGGACTGGGTTGGTCCCCAAGTGTAGCGACGGCTAGCAAACGACCCTCAGGGATCACAGGAAGCTTGGCAGAAGGTGGCGAGGACAACCACCATTGTTCCCGGAGCTCCGACTGCCACTTGAGAAGAGACACACTGTCTGCTGGGTTCGGTCTTGGCCGGTTCATTCTGTTATGAGGATGAAGGATGAACCCAATAGCAGACAGTTTGCAGGACACACAAGGTTTATTATATACAAAAAGGGAAAACAAAACCCACGAGGGGGCAAAACAAGACAAGACCACGAGTGACTAAACTAGACTGACTTGACAAAACTAGACTACAAATAAACAGCTAATACAGAAACAGAACTCTCTCTTGACAGGGTACTCACAATGAACAAAGTCTCACAATGAATGATAGCAGATGACATGGAACACTCAGGTAGGAATCACAATGATTAACAATGAACCGGCACAGGACAGCAAACACAAGGGGATTAAATAGGGAGAAACTAATGAGGGAAACAGGTGACAAGGGTAAAGCAATGATGACAAAACGAGGATAACAAGGGGGGCGGGGCAAGGAACGAGACAACACAAGCACATGGCCCAAACAAATGGCCATGTGCTTGCACATAAAACATGGGCCTGTCATGATCCTGCCTCAAGACCAGGGAAAATCAGAGACAAGAAGGCAGAATCATGACATATACGCTGAGTTTCGGTTCATTTGTAAGACGAGCTCCAGTTCATGCGCCGGCGCCTATTGTCTGCTATATTTACTTCTTATTAAATCCTAGCAATTGGTTGATGAAACATTGATTAAAATTAAGATATCATTAATACAAAACGAAATTCATTTTTGTTTGAGGTCTCTGTGAACCTGTTTGAGGTCTCTGTGAAACAGTCTTTTAGTGCCGCTTTCAGAGCGCTCAATCCGCAACATTGTTTTTTCCTCATAAAAGCGAACGTGAAAAATAAAATAAAATTAATGTTCTGTTCTGTTCTGTTCTGTGGAGAGCCGACCCTTCTTCATCCGGTGGGTAGTACTTTGGTTTGCAGTTTAATTCACAGAATTACAAAAAATATATTTTGCCACCTGAAAGTTAAAGATTTTTTGTGTCATGTCCATGGCATGTGTAGCCTATTTCCCTCATATTAAATATAAAACGCATGTGTAGACTGATATTTCTTTATTAAGGGAGTATGGATATATAAACAGTTTAAATATATTGGTAGGCCTATTAAATGCATTTTCTGAGAATTTATATTTCAAGTTTTTACTGCAAATGTCACGTCCATAACGCTGGAATTGACATCACTTGATTACACATTGTATTACCTTGTTATGATATAGTGACCCATACAATGTGCCAAACATATTTTCCTTACCTTGTCATTCAAGGCCAGGACACTTTTTGTACAACCAACGTTGTGCTGAACTTGACAAAATTGATCTGCAGCTGCGGCCAGCAGCTCGTGAGTATTTTTTTTTTTTTTTTCAAGGCAGTAGAAAGTTATGGAACTTTTGCGCGCTTCCACATCCCGCGCAACTACTGAATCACTGATCTCCCCCAGCAACATTCATTATATATTGCTGCGTATATGTATCTGTGTCGGAGTTCTGAGTAGCCTACCTAGATGCGCATGGCATGCGCGAGCGGTGCGCGATCATGGTCGACTGGACAACGAGATTAAGCAGCTGAACAAGAATAAGGCGTCCTCCTGTATTTTTGCTAGTCGATTTTATTTCATCTAGTGACATGATGGGTTTTATCTTCATTCAGGAGATTTTGGGTAACTGCATAACTGACAGATGACTTTGAGCGCACCGCCAACGGTGTGTGTGTAGTGTAACCATAGCGACAAAACGACCAACTTTCGGACCCTGCACTTAAGCCTATAATTTCGTTTTAAAAAATGTAATTATGTATTTAAAAGTTGCAGAATGGATTCATTTGGAGACTCCGAAATCGGCAGAGATAGGCAGGCAATGCAAAACAAAATCTTACATTGGGAAATAGTGGACGGGACAAAACTTAGATTTTGAAATGTGGGGGGGACATGTCCCCCCCCCACGTATAATGGCTCCTACACCCCTGTGAAACTTACAAATCAATAATGAGAACATGTGACAGGCATAAAAGAAAAAACACTGAGGACATCTCATGGCCAAAAAAGGAACAACAGTCACATAATTCATGACAGGATATTCTCCTCAAGATATTGAAGGGCCCCACGAACCGAGGCGCCAACTTGCGGGACGCCACCCGCAGGGGGAGGTCTCGTGGCAACAGCCAGACTCTTTGCCCAGGGCATAGTGGTGGAGCAGGTCTGCAATGGCGGTTGGACTGAAACTGGTATCGTCGTGCAGACCTTTGAAGAGCTGACCGGACCCTACGCCAGACACGTCTGCACCTTCGGACAAGGTTCTGGGCTGAAGGGACCCCAACATCTGCCTCTTGGTATGGAAACAGTGGAGGCTGAAACCAGAGATGCTCACAAGTCTCTGAGCTAGAGTCCAAGTCAAGTCTCAAGTCTCTGAGCTAGAGTCCAAGTCAAGTCTCAAGTCTTTGAGCTAGAGTCCAAGTCAAGTCTCAAGTCTCTTGTCGTTATAATAAGTGTTGCATCACGTACAGCGACCCATCCAGGCTGCTTAGAACATTGCATAGCTATAAGGAATTCAAAGCATGTAATATGTTATTATGACTCCTTTATTTATTAGCATACAGTATCAGCTTTGATTTTGGTATATAATCAGTGTAAACAGGCTATTGCAACATGACAAAAACTGAATTTTATTAGGTTTAGTGGCAACATGTTACAATGTTAACATGGTACAATTTCTGGTAAGCTACATTTTGTTATTATTGCTTGACACAAATTTCACGATTTCAATTAAATTAAATTCTTGTGATTTGATTAAAAAAAAAAAAAAAAAATCTCACCTAATAATGTAAACATAGCTACAAAGAGCCCTATCAACTGGTAGTATTACTTGGTTAAAAATAACTCAAATTAAATATAATGCATTTTTTTATTATAATAACAACTTTAGTAAAAGTAAAATAAAATACGTCAAATAAAAATATAATAAATACGTAATATAGTACACATATTTAGCAAAATACTCTCTATAGCTCTTTTTTTTCTAGCCAAGTAACGTGATAGCCCATATTATGGTCATTAAATGGCTTTTCTGAGGTAAATGTTATGTGACATATTTGTTCTCCAGCTGTTTTATTGACCCCTTTCTGCGGATGAAAAACACTGATTGATCGATATCATGTATGAGGATGGAATATACATTTCGGTAAGTTGTACTGTATCGTTCAGTGTTCGTGTTTATTTACTATTAGCTAGTAGAAAGGGTCGCTTCACGTGCCGTTAGGAATCTGTCACGTCACATTTACAAGCGCCAAAACGGTATTTATTGTTTGAATTTCATAATAGAATTGACAGAATTTGAGAGCTGAGTAATGAAGCAAGTAACAACCTGAGTAAGTAGGCTAACCTACTCTGTCTAGTCTGTCGGTCTCCGTGTCCTCTTTGCTTCGCGATTTTTCTGTGCGTGAGAAAATGGATGTGTGGCGTGAGAGCGTGTGAAAAGTGTCAATCGCGTTTTATTAGTCTCACGTGAATGCGTGACAGTTGGCAGCTCTGTTGAAGTTTTTAAACCCAAAACTTACGATGAATGGCACAGCAGCCAGCGGCCTGTGCAGTCGACATGTTTGTTGTCCTCTCATGTGTGGCCGCTCGCAGCAGATACATAGTAGCCTACTTCACGTGTTACGTAGGCAGGTTATAGGTAACGGAGGGAGGGGAATAACAGCGAGGTCATCAGACGTTTCCTAAAAATAAACATTGTTCACGAGTCCCGCAGCTCGAGTCCGAGTCAAGTCTGAAGTCTTTCGAGGACGAGTCTCAAGTCGAGTCTGAAGTTACTGTGTGTGCGACTTAAGTCGCATTCAAGTCCGAGTCTCAAACTCGAGTCCCCACCTCTGGCTGAAACCCAAACTAGCATTCAAAGGGCGAGAGACCTGTAGAAGAGCAACACAGGGTGTTATGAGCGTATTCTGCCAAGATGACATACCTGCTCCAGGACGAAGGGTTGGTGGAGGCCAGGCATCAGAGGGTGGTCTCGAGGTCTTGGTTGAGCCTCTCCGTTTGACCATTAGACTCAGGATGAAAGCCAGAGGAGAGACTGACGGTGGCCCCAATCAGTTTACAAAAGGCCCTCCAAAAGCGAGAAGTGAATTGGGGCCCACGATCCGAGACTATGTCTAGAGGGAGGCCAAATGTTCTGAAAACCTGCTGGCACATAAGCTCGGCAGTCTCTTGAGCTGAGGGGAGTTTGGGTAAGGGGATAAAACAGCAGGCTAAATGACTGTGTGTCCCTGGGAGGGGGGAAGTCCCGTAATGAAGTCCATGGAGATGTGGGACCAGGGCCGATTGGGTATGGGCAGGGGATGAAGCAGGCCATGGGGGCGGGTGTGGGGGCTCTTGTTTTGGGCACAGACAGGACAAGCAGCAACAAAGGACTTGAAATCAGTATTCATCCTGAGACGAGAGATGAGACGAGAGTTAGGCGCAAGGCCGGAGCTTGCCGTCTGCAAGACGCTGGGAGAGGACCACACCCACTGCCAAATCTGAAGCATGTACTTCAACGACAAAAGGAGACAAGGGTCAGGTACGGTAAGGATTGGAGCTGAAGTAAACCTCACCTTTAGCGCTTGAAAAGCCCACTCAGCCTCTGGAGACCAGACAAAAGGATCCGATCGCTTCTTGGTTAGGTTGGTCAGTGGTGCCACTACTGAACTGAACCCTCTAATGCAGGGGTGTCAAACTCAGTTCCTGGAGGGCCACAGCCCTGCAGAGTTTAGCTTCAACCCTAATTAAACACACCTGATCAGGTAATCAAGTCCTTCAGGCTTATTTGAAAACTGCAGGTGTGTGTGTGTTGAAGCAGGGTTGGAACAAAACTCTGTAGGGCTGTGGCCCTCCAGGAACTGAGTTTGACACCTGTGCTCTAATGAATTTCCTGTAGAAATTAGCGAACCCAAGAAAGCGCTGGACCTCCTTGACAGAGGTGGTTTGAGACCAGTCACGTACAGCTAGAGTCTTTTTGGGATCCATGCAAAGATTCCCCTTGGACGGGATGAATCCCAAAAAGGACACCTCAGAAACGTGGAATTCACACTTCTCTGGCTTCACAAACAGGTGGTTGTCAAGAAGACGCTGGAGAATGAGTCTGACATGATGTACATGCTCATGTAGGGACTTTGAGAAAATGAGGACATCATCCAAATAAACAAAGACGGACCTGTTCAACATATCCCTCAGGACGTTGTTAATGAGTGCCTGGAAGACAGCTGGAGCATTGATTAACCCAAAGGGCATAACCAAGTACTCGTAATGTCCTGTTGGAGTGTTAAAAGCTGTCTTCCACTCATCCCCCTCTTGGATTCGAACCAAATGGTAGGCATTGCGAAGGTCTAGTTTGGTAAATATTGTTGCCCCCTGAAGCAACTCAAAAGCTGAGGACATAAGGGGTAAAGGATAGCGGTTCTTCACAGTCACTTTGTTCAGCCCGCGGTAATTGATGCAGGGTCGGAGACCGCCATCTTTTTCACCAACAAAAAAGAATCCAGCTCCGGCGGGAGAAGACGATGGACAAATGATTCCAGCTTCTAGGGAGGCTGTGATATACTCCTCCGTGGCTTTGGTCTCAGTGGGTGTGAGGGAGAAGATTCTACCACGTGGGGGAAAGGCACCTGGAAGGAGGTTAATCGCACAATCGTAGGGTCTGTGAGGAGGCAGTGATGTGGCTCTGAAAACCTCACTCAGGTAATGGTATTTGGAAGGGACTCAGGACAGCTCGAAAGGACTAAGAGACTTAGAAGCAGGGGGTAAGACTCTAGAGAGAAGACAGGTACCTTGGCAAGTAGGGCCCCACTCAACCACCGTCCCCGAAGACCAATTGATGTGGGGACTATGGTGAGACAACCAGGGAAAACCAAGCACTACTGGGAACTCGGGAGACTGAATGTGGTTGAACTGGACCTTCTCATGATGCCTTTCACCCACAGACAAAAGAAGAGGAGTAGTAATACGGTCAACGGTACCCTTTCCCAAGGGTTTTCCATCAAGGGCAGTCACAGTGAGAGGGTGGTCCAGGTTGGTTACAGGGAGATGAAGGTCACTAGCTAGGGAGGAATCCATGAAGTTCCCAGCAGCACCAGAGTCCACAGGGGCTTGCAGCGTGTGGTGATGTTGATGTCCCCAGGAAATCGTGACTGGAGTCTGCAGGCATGTGGTAGAAGTTGTGGGAGTAAGAGTCGCTCCCGTCCCCTCCTGGACGGGACTGCACTTTTCCCGAAAACTCAGGACAAGATGAGTGAAAGTGACACGGCTTCCCACAGTAGAGACAGCATCTCTCCCTCATCCTGCGGGTTCGTTCGGTTTGAGAAAGTCGGGTGCCTCTTAGCTGCATAGGTTCCTCAGGACAAGGGGACAAGTTCCGGATCTCTTGTGACCACTGCAGTGGACTTAAGGCGGGGGCACTGGCTCCGTGGGTGGATTGAAGCTCCAGTTGTCGTTAACGTCGCCTCTCTCGCATACGGTTGTCAAGCCAAATAGTCTGGTTGATCAGGGACTCAAGATCTGTGGCCGGGTCCTTTGTCGCCAGTTCGTCTCTAATGCAATTAGACAGGCCGTGATGGAAAGCGGCAATGAGCGCTTCCATATTCCACCTGCTCTCTGCTGCCAAGGTGCACCGCGTACTCAGCCACACTGGAGTTGCCCTGACGCAGCTGGAATAACCTGTTGGCTGCCTCCCTTCCTCCGACTGGATGGTCAAACACTTGCCGCATCTCATCAGTAAAGTTCTGGTAGCTGTTACAGGAAGGACCTTGCTGCTCCCAAATGGCAGTGGCCCAAGCTCGGGCCTTTCCTGTCAGGAGGGTGATGATTAGGGTTGGGTACCGAAACCCGGTTCCAATAGGGAACCGGTTCCGACGTAAATGGTAGTAACGAGACCGAATAAGAACGAAACTTTCGGTGCCTGATTTCGGTGCCTGACGTTTTTTACCGCCCCCTATAAAACATCTCGCGGCACGAATGATCCAATAATAAAACATCTCCAGTTAACCAGCAGAGCATTCATTTAGTTCGTTTGTTAAATAAGAGATCTAGCGCTGAAATGTGTTTTTTAAATCAAGTGATCAAAGTGCTCGTTGCCGCTGCGATCAGTGGCGCGGATACAGTGTTTTCTCTTGTGGCTCGCGCACACCGCACTGTCTTCACTCGGATACGTTGCGGAGATCGATCTATTTATGAGGCGCCGTCTATATGATTATGTGCGCAGAGAGTTTGTGTGTGCGTGCTCACGTCTCAGATGAGTATGTGCGTGGAGAGTTTGTGTGTGTGTGTGCTCGCGTCTCAGATGAGTATGTGCGCGGAGAGTTCCGCACGTCTCGTGTGTGTAGAGTTTGCGTGTGTGTGCGTGAGCGGCTTTAGATGTGACGTTGTGCATTTCATATGTATTAGTTTGAGCATTCAGCAGTATACATGTATGTGTGACTACTTAGTATATGTGTATGCAAGGGTTTCATATGTGCGTGAATGAAGTTTGATTTAAGCCCTAGACGGCGCCTCATATCTATTCGTTCTGGTGAAATCACAAAATATAATGGACACAAAGTGTCCCTGCTTGATATACAACCACTGATGAGCATAATCGGTTTATAAAAATAAAAAAAAACTACGAATGCGGATTAGAACCCAAAACCTCTGACACGCTTGACTAAAGTTCAAGTTCAGCTGCCAGTGTTCCTCTTCGGGTTAGTCTAATATTTTAATGCCAACTGCAAATCTTGCATATCATGTATGAAGTATATCAATATCAAGTATATTTATATGAGGCTATACTGTGTGTGTTAAATATTTCTGCTCAGTGTCAGATATTTCTCTGTTTTGTAAAATATGAGAAGACAAAATTTTGATCTTAACTCAAGTGTTTTCGGCTAAATCAGTAGCCTTTTAAACTGCACAATTTTTCATTTAATCAGAAATCAGAAAATCTTTTTCAGAAAATCACACACACACACACACACACACACACACACACACACACACACACACACACAGGGGTATTATTTTTTGATAAAGTGTGTGTGGTTTAGTTTTCTTAAGTACCGTTTCAAGAACCGTTTAAGCACCGGAACCGTTTGAAAAATACCGAGTAGGTACTGGTATCGGATAAAACCCAACCAATACCCAACCCTAGTGATGATGTAAGCAATCCTAACACGATCAGTAGGAAAGGTGGAGGACTGGAGCTTGAAGGTAAGCGAGCACTGGGTCAAGAAACCTCTGCAGTCTCTTGGGTCTCCGTCAAATCTCTCGGGAGTGGGCAGACGAGGCTCGCAGGCAGGCTGGGCTGGAGGTGGAGAAGGAGCTGGAGCTGGAGCTGGAGAAGGAGAAGGACGATTAACTAAGGTGGTCAGAGTCTGGTGATCTCATGGAGAAGTTGTTAATGGCGGCTACAGGCACTCTCATGAGTCCGCAGACGCTGCTCATGGCGAAGAACTGTAGTATCATGACTGACCACCGCTGCATATATCTGGTCCAATGTTGAAGAACTGGAAGAAGGTGTCTGCTGCGTCGGGCTGCGTCTCTGTTTCCATGGCTCAGTCTTGCTGTTATGTCCGACTGGGAATCGAACCCGGGTCTCCTGTATAATTCCCCAGTATTTAATCAAAAGTTGCAATAGTTTTAGTTTTCAGTGCACTTTTGTTAAAAAGATTACTGTAAAAATGCACAGATATGCAGAGGTGGAGAGTAACAATGTACATTTACTTGAGTACTGTACTTAAGTACACTTTTTGAGTATCTGTACTTTACTTGAATATTATTTTTTTTCTGGAAACATTTTACTTTAACTTCACTACATTTGAAAGACAAATATTGTACTTTTTACTACACTACATTTCTGTCAAGGTTCTTGAGTAGAAAGTAGTAATGTCAGTCAGGGAATGATTTTGGTTGCAGGGGTTGCATTTTGGTTGGAAATCAAAGTCGAGTTGATGTTAGAACCCTGATGTTGGTTTCTGACGTCAACGTGATTTTCATTTTCAACCACAATACAACGTCTGTCCAACGTTGGAGATAAACGTCAATCTGACGTTGGATTCTGACATCAATCTGATTTTCATTTTCAACGTTGGGTTTGGTCTTCTAAATGCAAATTTTGTCATTGGAGCACACTAGATTATAACAGTAAGGCTAACATTCATACTAAAAGTAAGAAAAAAAAAATTTAAATAGGGCACTATTTTAGGGAACAGCCATTTGGGTGTCCGAAACCATTGTGGACGTTATTGAGTGCACTTATTCAATCTCACATTCAATCCCACTACTGGAACTGTGTTCTATAAATCAATTTGATATTGATATAAGAGTAGGTATGCAGGCATATATTTAGAGCCATAAGGTACTGTAAGTATTACATTCAACAATGCAACAATAATAAAACAATTCTGTCAGGACCACTACCGTCAAATACAATTGACAATTAGCATACAGTTTAGATTGGCGGTATGGTTCCGTTCTGGGCGAGAACTCCCTGCGCATCCATGCAGCCTAGCATGGATAAGAGCAGGGAGAGCAGCAATAACCCCAACCCTTGGGGTAAAAAGAACAGAACCAACATGAATGTTTGCAAATATATTTAATTCAAGATTTTAAAGTACAACATAATTCTGATTCAAGGGGAATCAGAACGCCAAATCCTGACTGGGCGAGAGGAGGAGCTGGGGATGGAGGAGGGTAATTAGCTCCTGAGAAACACGATAGCAGTTGATAATACTGAAGGAGCTTATATATGTATACGGTGATAGGTGTCGTATTCCTATAGGTAGATGTGGATCAGCTGAGAGTCAGCTGATGCGAGCTTGACTAACGTGACCTGCCAGAACTAATGCTACGCTTGATTGCATTAACTTTTACTTTTGATACTTAAGTACTTTTAAAAACAAGTACTTCTGTACTTTTACTTAAGTAAAAATCATTTTTTTACAACTTTTACTTGTAACGGAGTAATATTTGAGCAGTAGTATCTGTACTTTCACTCAAGTAAGGAAGTTGTGTACTTTGTCCACCTCTGCAGATATGTACCCTCTAATTTTTAAAAAGCCTATATATATTGGTACACTGTCATTACAAAAAGGTACGCAGTGTATGTTCTCGCTAAATTGCTCCCAAATGTAAGATTGTTGTATCATATAAGTACTCTTTAGTTCTAAAACACTTACAGTATAAATAATTTGTTAAAGCAGGGCTCAGTAGTTTCGGGATTTCTTCGCTGTATTCTCGCTTTTTGCTCGCAGGTTTCTCTCTAGAGCTCCCCCCACAGCTTCGGAATAGATATTTGACAACACTGTTGTAAAAACTCGTTGGCGATTCTCAGACACCAGAGGCTAGTAGATCAACGACATCAAAGCAGATGGGACATTCTTTAAAACGTCTTCTTCATTCGGGTTCGAACAGCGTGATGGAGCGCAATAATGACAGCATTTTAGCAGATTTCTTTTGGCCGTAAAGCAATTGTTTACATCGCGAGACCTGATATCACGCGATACTTCCTGACGCGGCGACCGGCGGCCCGCCGGCTCAAAGTTGCAAGTGCGGATTTTCCGCTCACGGGCACCAGGGGGGTGCGAAACGACCACCATTCAACCCGAAATAAGTAATATAACCATTCCGATGACTCCGAAGCTGTTCAGTTAAGGTAAAAAAAGTTACTTAGTTCACCTTTAATTCTCCTGGTTGTTACCCTTTTATTCCCAAACTGTACATATTGCTCCCATATACTTACATGTAAGTACTTTTATAGGTACACTATAATTACCGAAAGTTACACTGTAAATTCGTTTTAATTACGCAGTACTTTCCAGGCTGTAATCTAAAGTGCTATTTAACTATGTCAGGCTCACTTACCTTACAATTTCTCTGAAAAGCTTCATGTAACACGCATTTCTATTTTGTATTTCTCTGTGTATTATTATTTGGGAATATATATAATTTAGGCATTAGTGTCCAGATAACTGACTGCTGCAAACTTTGATTCCTGCAGTGGCTGTAGTTAGTCAACAGATGGGGGCGCACTTCTTCCATCCATTTTAAAAACCCTGCCTAGAGCTAAAGCTGAGTTTATGGATCACAGTTCCCTGCTCTTTGAAACAGATGTTTATTTGGCTATATATTTAGCAGACTGACCGTGAACTGTCCTTCATGCCAGATGACTTGAAAACAGTAAACTCTGCATCCAGATACAGCCTATTCAAAACAGCAAAATAAAGTTAATGAAACTGAAGGTAGTTTTTCATAAGAAAATTAGATTTTTTGTGTTTTTACTGCTGCTAAGACCAATTAGCACATTTAAACTAAAAACATTTTAACTAAAGACATTTTAACAAAACTAAACATTTAAACTAAACATTTAAGCAAAAAAAGGCATTTATTGTAGTGAAATAAAACTTTTGCTTGTTTTAGTGAATCAAGTTGAAATTTATAAATCAAATCAAATCAAAATGTATTAATAAAGCACAATAATAACAACAGTAGTTGACCATTGTGCTTTATAAAACTTGCTAAAACAACATATAATTAAATGTAAACAGTTTTGACCTCAAAGCAATAAGGAGGAGAGTATTAAAAACACTGATGAGTGACGGATCCTTATACTCTAGTGACAGTTATAAGCCTGGGTAAAAAGCTGAGTTTTTTTACTTGGATTTAAATTCAGATTCTGAAGAGACTATTCTGAGGGAAACCGGAAGACAATTCCACAGTTTCAATTGAAAATGCACGGTCACCCCTCAACTTCAATCTGGATCTCGGGACCATCAACACTCTTTGCTCCGAAGACCTCAGAGATATAACGGATGTATTTGGGTTTAAAAGATCACAGAGATATTCAGGAACCATTCTACTCAGAGCTTTACAAAACAGTAACATTTTAAACTTGATTCTATAACAGACCGGCAGCCAGTGCAAAGAGCAAATATAGGGGAGATATGATCAAATTTGCAGGTGCCGTCAGAAATCTGGCAGCTGCATTTTGAACCATCTGCAGACGATTTATGTTTGATTGACTTATTCCAATACAGAGGGAATTACAATAATCAAGCTGAGATGACACAAATGCATGGATCACTCTCTCGAACTCTCGAAAAATATAAGAAACTCTTATCTAGCTGTTATAAATAAATGTGATTAAATATCTAATTATAAATACTATATTCTGACATGCTGTTTATTGACACTACATTAAACAAATAAACAAGAATATGATGTGTAACACTGGATGTGTAATACTCTAGTGCCAAGAGATCAATTTCATATTACTTGAATTCCAAAAAAAAAAAAAAAAAAAAAAATCCTACATTAAAATGAAGTTACTCTATCTGCAGTTACAGCCTGTGTTATCAAGAATGTGACAGTACATGGAACTGTCAAAGAAAATCTGAGTAACCAAAAAGAAAAACATAGCAAATCTACCCAGATTAAAATCACAACTGAGAGTGGGGATGCATGCATTTAAATTGGTGATTGTTGTTAAATGTGCATATTAAATACCTGCATTAACAACAGTATAGGTTTACTTAAGAATATTTTCAGCACATCAGTGTTCGAATTGTGTCAAAGCTCTTGGGGGAAAGCTTATATAAAAATTATATAAAACATAATAATATACATATTTTCATTTATTTATTTCATATAATACTATAATTTCATTTACTTAACTTTTAGTGTTTCAGAACATGTTTTTTCAGCTGAGCATTAACTAAGGTGCTAAAATCCCGATCATGTATTTTAATAAGATAATTAAATGTGTATTTGTCGTAGACAATCATATAGCCTACTGTGTTTCCAACAGTATTTTTGTGGGTTGAGCTCAGAAAATTCAGAAAAAGAAAATTTTGTACATTTTAAAGATAAATTCATTAATCTGGTGCACTTTGAGTCACCCAAATCTGCTGTTAAAAATAAATAATCCACCCGCCAACCACCCAAAATATGATATTCTCTGATTTAGATATCTGCATCTGATCATCACATTTCAATTAATCAAATTCTCAGTGTTAAGCATGATAATATGATGAAATATCACACTGAAGTAGGCTGATTTAAAATTAAGATTTATTTAAAATAAAAGTTCTTCTTTTGTCAAAATTACATTTCCAGCCTAAACAGAGACTTTACTCCCATCAAACTTAAATTGTCAATGTTTCATTACATCACTGTTGGAAAACACTCTTATCAGAATACATTTTTTAGCTTTATAAAGGGCATTTCTTTCCCTAATTTTTACTCTCTATACTCTTTCCCTACTCTCAGGGAACTGAGGTTACATTAGTAACCGAGTAGGCCTACGTTATTTCTTATTTTATTTTTTTGATATTGAAAATTGTATTAATCAGGGCATTTGTCCAGTTGGGCAAGTGCAATTCTCTTTCACTTGTCCCTTAAAAAACACACGCACGTGTCCCGGACAAGCGTTAATGTCGAAATTCTATTCAGATCAGTAAATTACTAAACAATCATATGATACGCACTTTATGGGGTGTAATACGCACGTACTCCACACTCCTAATCCTAAACAAGGGGTTTGCAGTGCATATCATTTACACGGGGAAAAAAACAACAACTATTTTTTGGCGTATAAATGGCACGATAAATAAAATGTATCTGTTTATAAATTCAACAGTCTGTAAATTCCTTCAGAAAACAGCGTGTGGCGCACTTGAGCGTCTTTTCAGACGCAAATCTAATTTGAATTACTTTCTAATGGGAGCGGCAGCGCAATACTTTGATTAAAATATATATATTACCTAATAAATTATGTTTCTATTAGTTTTAATGAAAAACCAGGGGACCCCCCAAGGTAATTTTTTTGGGCCTTATGGGGGGTCCCGGTCCCGGACCCCTCAATTCGAACACTGCAGCACATTACTGTGCAAACTTCTTAGGCACATTAGATGATTCACAAATCATCTTTTTTTTTAAATTGCAATTTATCTGTTGCTTTAGTGTGCCAGTAAAGACATCAAATCCAGCTAATACCTAATCCCCACTATACCATCTGTTCATGTTGATATGTGAAGTGATAGTTTGGTGAACCTAACGTAGAGCTTGAAAACCACAAGTGTAATGCAGAAGCTCACGGGAACCTCACGTGAACAGACAGGGCCAGCAGTGGCCACAATATGGTCTCATCCCCTGAAGGCCCTACATGACCTGTGTCTGTGCAAAGAGAATAATAAGCCTTTGTGCATAGAGCCTCGTAAAATCCTGCATCCCTACAGAGTGAGAGAGAACCAGGCATCTGTAAACAGAGTGCGTGAAAACAGCTTCAAACCTTTTCACTTGAAGCAACTGCTTAGTAGGGGGTAATTAAAAATGGTTAATTACAATGCAAAATAGCCCATAAATAGAAATGCAGATGCAATAACTAGAGAAACACAAAACAAATTTTCATTACAAGTTACTTCTTTGAGTTGGTTATGTCTGCGTAATGTTGGTTTGTTCTGCTGTAACTTGCTGTAATTCTCTGTGCCCTCCTGAACTCCCCACTTTAGATCTCTGGCCCTCCTGCTATGTCTGTATTATTTAGGAAATCAAGGTCTTACACTAATGAGTCTTGTAAGATAAGCGCAGAAGTGACTTCTTTTTAGAGGAGGTCCCTAAAGTAATGTGTATTTGCACAGAAGTTTATTTATTGCATAAAATTATTTGCATGTCAAGCCTATGTCAAATGTCAGCTCTCATGTTTTTATTTGGAGCATCACAAGGGTTGCCTTAAGCCCTCCAACTATAAAACAAAATAATAATGTAGTTTAAGCCCTCTTTAATGCCTGTAATCAAGCAGATGTGTGAGGTCACTCGTGTTAAAAGTGTGTCCATTATGTCATTGTCCCCAGCAGTGTGGGATCATCCCCTTTTTCACGCACAAGGTGAGAGTTTTCCCCCCCAAGAGGTGAGGAGTGATGTGAAAGGATGATTTGTCATCTCTGACACCTCTTCACAAGACGTTTGGTCAACATGGTAGCTATGTTATTTTTAACTACATTTCATTTTCTAATAGAAAGCATTCACAATGGGCTTTGAGTCCAGAAAACTGGAAAATGCCATAGAGCTTTCTGTATAAACACAGACCAGAGCCAGAATGCTGTACAATTCATTCATAGTATAAGACCCAAGTAATGTTACCAGTATTGAGCCTGGAACGCATTTGTGGTTGTGTATAGGGTGTGTCATAGTAATGACATTAGCAATTATTGTGTGACTATAGGACCTGGGGAAGAAGAAGAAAGTTCCAGTGATACCACAACCAACAAACAATGAAAAAGCACCTTATGATGTCAGTTTGTCTTTACGGGACTGTGCGAGATGTGTGTTAATGAATGCACAGAATACTGGAATGCTCTGGGAATGCAAACAAACAAAATAAAACAGTTACCAGAAACTAAACTGGCTTTTCAGAAGCAAGAATTGTGTTTTGTGGCGTTTAATCCAAATTGCATAATTTCTTGATGGTTCCAACACACTAACATTACAATTTGTATTCATTTTTGTTGTTTTACAATTTGTGGTGAATTTGTACAATCTTATACATTTTTAAATGATCTACTCATGTGATTGTAAGGGTTAGTTTTAGGGGTGAAACTTGGTCAAATGGTGAAGTTTTACATAGAAATCGCGTTTTTGTGAGTTAGATCTTACAAATTCATAAGAAATCAACAATTTGAACAATACTTACAAATTGTCACAAGATACTGGATGTAACATGTTAGCCTATGTGTAAAATATGTTGCACAATTACATTATACATTATACATCATCTATAAATGTGTTATTCAGTATTTATTACAATGTTATAATCCAAAATAAATTGACAAATAAATAAGAATATGAATGCTATGAATACAAACATTGGGATTACAATGTGATTAAAACATGACCAAATGACTTGGATTCTTTGGTAAATGTTATAAGTGTTTGACCAGGGGATGCAGCCTGCTCTCTTATTGCACAAAATGCTGAACCTGATATGTGCAATGGCCATTTCTGGTGAGTACTGCTCATGCAAACCTTCCTGCCTTCCCCCACTGCCCTTCCTCCATGCGGTGTAACAACAAATCTCCTTTTCTGCTCCCTGCCTGAAACTATTGAGTCAACAAACGTCACTCCAGCTAGGCTGTATCTCACAGGAAAGAGGTGGGGTCTCCCTTTCAAAACTGGAGAGGAGCCAAAGGCTGATTTTTTTTTCAGACAAGAACCACCTATTAAAATCCAGACAAGACAAAAAAAAAAGGATGTTTAAAAGTTTTAAAAAAAGAGAGTGGAGGAGGAGAAGGGCTAGTGCAAGCTTTCACATGTACATGACTACACACACAGGGCCATAGTGTTAACTGAGAAGCTTTGAACCTTCTGTCTTCAGTACAGAAAATATTTATCTGTATTAGGTCAAATATCAGATTTGTTCAATCAAATTTTTATCTCGCCAAAGTCTCACTTTCTTGTCTCACAGTGGTGAATTCAAAAGTATAAACTCAGTGTCATGCTTCCTGCTTGTCAGAAGTCTAAGTGTGCAGCTCCCAAACCACTGTGTGCCAAAATAAGACCAAGCATGTGTAAATAAGGGCAAGGCTTCATAGAAGCTGAGGCAGTGCTTCGCCATCTCAGAGAGAAAGAAAGACTGACAGTCAAAGAGATATTAGTAATTAGACAGAATAGTGTAAGAAATTTTGGGTTAATATCTTATAATAATTCTTTCTCTTTTCATTTTTCCATTTTGGTATACTTTGCATCAGTGAAACAGATTGTGAGTGGAGGTGTTTTCCCTCCCTCTGTGTGCGCTGGAGTGGGCGGACGGTGCAATCCAGTCCAGTGCTTCGGGGCAGCCAGTAAAGTGTGCACTATTGTGTGCGGCTGAAAAAAAAAAAAGAAAGAGAGCAAAAAAAAGGAGGGGGAAGAAAAGAAACTCAGTCCCTTTGTGTGTAGAGGACCCAGCAGGAAAGCGATTTTGCAATTACTTCAGCTTGCCGGCAAAGCAAGCTTGGTTCCTCTGATCTGCACACACTTGTACACTGGACTGTCTCACTCTGCTCACTGTCTATACAATCACATACAAGAGTGAGCGTGTTTATGGGTTGCGTCTGGAAGCGCTTCGAGAGCCAACAACAACACAGGGTTTCTGCCCCTGATGATGAAAGCAAACGTCAGACTAACCCATGAATATTGATGCGGAGGTAGTCTGTTTCATAGACGGAACAGAAGGAAGCAAGATGGCTGCCCTTTAGGATTTGTTTAAGAGGAGACCTAGACGGTTTGTTGGAATTCTACAAAGTGGAGGGACTTAAAACAAGGTGAGAGAGTTTTTCTGTTCTTGCCCTTTTTCCTCTGTCCCCCAGGGTCTCTTTAATGGCTTCAAGCTCTTGTTTAGCATTGTACTGTCCTCTTTAAAACCCGTGAGCTGACATAATAATGAAAGCATATTAGATAAAGCTTCACCAACATGGCTGACGTTTTCTGTCTCTCTTTCTCCCTCCCTCCCTCTCTCTGTCTCTCTCTGTTTCTCTCTCTCTCTCTCTTTTTTTTCTTGTGCAGATAAAGTATTTCAAGCATTTCAATCTCATTTGTTTTCATTATTCATTATTTTTTTAAACATAAGATGTTGTGCAGAGGACAGATTTAGGAATGTGCCTGCTTTAAAAAACTGTGATCTTTGTGAGGCTGTTGGCCAATTCTTCTTCTGGCATTATTTCCCAATGGATCTCCTGTGCTGAGAGCAAGACTAAACAGTCACACTACTAACAAAATTATCTTATCTCTTCAGTGTCCACCGGCCTTATTGGACGGCTGAATGTAGATAAAAGAAAGGGGTGTTTTAGGAGGTGAAAATAATTTCTTTAATATTTATTCCAAAAAACTTTCTTTGTGTAAAGGATTTTTTTTTTTTTTTTTATCTGACAAAATTCTTCTTGCTACATTTCCTTCATTTGTTGTGTGCTTTGATTGAATGTGGGAGTTTGGCGAGGGATAGTGGAACTCCTTGCTTTCATTGCATTCATCAGTGAGTGACAAGCAGACACAAAGACTAGCACAGTTCTGAGGTAAAAAAAACAAACAAAAAAAAACAGAAGAGCGTAGTGGTGGAAGCCCACAAGGTCAGAGGCTTTAAAAGAACTGAAACCCAACCCCATAGCACCATTAGCTGAGGGCCACCGGAGAGCGGACTTTTTTGAGTTGTCTGACATTAATAGAATTCCCATTGTTTATTTGTACACAAGATCTAAATTATATATTTAAATTTTAAGCTCACACATGAATATTCTCAATTGGAGCAAAACATTTTTATTACATTTAGAGACCAGTTTATTGTCCATGCTGAATTTGATTTAAATTCCTTTAGGATATTATGCAGAGCAGAGGTGGGCTATAGTTGCCTGGAACATATCTGCATATGTTTGACATTAAGCTTTAGACTATTGAAATTCCATACTGAGCAAAGAACAAAGAAAAAAAAAGAACAAAGAAAAAAAGTCAAATGCTTGAATAACTTTGACTATTAATAAAGTCAACATTCAGCTGAAAGTGACCAAGTCTGAATGTTTCAGACATATTGAATTCATAGTTGCTTTCGACACGTAACAATCAAAAGTATTAATTTGAGTAAACTGTTACAAAAGGCTACAGCATCTGTACTAATGAACTGCAAATGCCACCTTTGTTTAACTGATTGTAACAGCCCTATTAGGATTTGCATCATAATTGGCTGATGGAATAATACAGATAAAAGTCCTGCCCCCTTATTTTGTGTATTTAGCTTGTGTATTCCAACATTCTGCTTAGATGAGAAGTGTGGAAGTTAGTTCATGCCTGCAAGGAGATGCTTTATGGAGTGCTGTCAATAAACATGATAGAGAGGTGGTTCAAATGCTAATGTAACTACAATGAAGGGATCTGGAGAGAGTCAAGGGCCATAATGACTTCATGTTACTGTTTAAGCTTCAACTCCAACTTTAAGCTTAGAATTGATAATCCCTTGGTGATATAGCGGAGATATTGCAGTACATCACTCAATAAGCATAATTATACTTTAATACAATTGTAACTGGTACATCTCCATGGCATGATATTATATTTAGTGGTGAGAATACACAACACTGACAACATTAGCTGAAACTAAACTGGAAGTTTAGTCGTACCCTTTTTCCTTGTTAAGAATGTTTGGATCAAGATGTACAAAACAATCATGTACTTCTGTTCATGACATCCTGTTCATGATCCTTGCATGATAAGAAGTATATTTGTGTGGGGTAGACTTGAATTATTCCTTAGAAATCAAATGTTTATTTGGTTGAATTCATGAAAAACAAAAAACAGAGTGAAAAACAAACATTTGTGTTCTAGAGAATGTCTAATGTTTCATTTTATTGCATATTCAATTTTATAAACACTCTCTGGCAAAAAATCAATGCTTTTCTGGTTTTCAAATCAATGCTTAGGGTGACAGATTTTACATTAATTGTACTTATAGTATATTTTATTATTGTTGTTGTACTTGTTGGTGTTTATAATTGTAGGATTGACAATTTTTAAAAGAAAAAGAACAATGAGTATTCAAGGTTTATATCGACACTTATCATCAGCTTATTCATTTTTTATTTGCTTTGGCTTGGTGTTTATAGTCATATTTTCCATATATTTTCCTCTCAAAAGAGATTTTATTGTCTCTACTTGGATTGGATTTTTATACTAGGCATTTACAGTAGTTTTATTTGTAGGGTTTATTAAAAGTGGAATATATACTGTATTTTAATTACCATACCCCTTGGTCCAAAACATTTTCCAGTCTGCATAGTAATTTATTAGCTGTCTTAGATGGCAGCTTATATTGCACTGTATTTAGGAATACTTTAGCAATTTTGGTGTAAATTTTCACAATAGTTCTGATTTCTGGCATTTATATGACACCAGATACACCTTTGTCTCATCCTTCAGTGCAAGTCATTTGATGTTTGATGTGAGCCAGAAAACTGAGGAAACTTTCAGGGTATTATAATATGTATTGTTGTGAAGGTTTAATCTTGGACTGAATTTACAAGGTCACGAATTGAAGAGCACACTCCACGTGTGTAAGCGCACATGGTTGCTCTGTTTACAAACACTAACTTACTACCCAGTCACAGGGTTAGGTAGGGAAGTGTACTTACGCCAGCCAAGGAGATCACTGGAAAGCAGGTCATTGACTACGCCAATTTAGACCCTTTCCAGAACATCTGTATTCAAAAGGGTTTAGCTAAATTAAACTCATGGCACGTGGTTTGGATTTTATTCTGCCATCTTCAGTTCTTTGAAAACTACAAAGGTCTTGTGGTTAAAGGAGTTGGCTGAACATTTTTGTAAAGCTCAGGGAATCTCTAAAAAAGATTTTTCAATTCATCATCTTTTAAAATAAAGTAACACAGATTGGTATCGTACTTCTTGAGAAAGCCAAATGTTCATTTCCTCTGAGGTGAATGAAGTGATGGTGCATTTATAAATGTGGTTTTCAAAGGTTTTCTCTCCAGTTCCAGCTGTGCAGATTCAAAGAAAATCTGATTGGTTTCAGAAAACAGTGGTTCATAACAGAAACAGTTGATGGTTTTCCCCCTTCAAAATCAAAGATTAAGAAAAAATGTATGTCAGTATGATATAAGAATCATATGCCACATGCTAATTTCGAAAAACGGTTATGTCAGTTCAAGGTTGTAGGGGGATTTTGCCTAAGAATTGCCCAGAAATAAGTCTACCAAGAAGAGGTTTGTTGCATGTGTCTGTGAAATGTTGTGTGTGTCTGTGTGTGTGCACAAATCTAATACCAGCAGACACACTAATCACAACCAGGCTGCTCACAAGCCCAGCAGCCCAGTGCAACAAGGCCACAGAGTCAAGAAATCTAAAAGGACCCTTTTCATAAAATACTTCAGAAGAGTGTTTTCAATACTTATTGATACACCGAAAATGCGGTTTATCATTGACATACAGTCATTGGTTGGCACACCAAAAGTCACCTTGTTGACGGCAGAGACAGCTGAATAACTACCCATAAGCCTTGCATGACATTACCCCATTTCTAGAGGTTAATGACGACCAGGGGTCGGTCTGAAACTTGTTGAATGAAATTTCGAACAGACAGAGGGTGTAGCCAGTGTAGCCAAATACTTTTCATATGGTGTGTCCTGTGTGTTTGTGTCAAAGACATTGTCTGTGCTTTTGATTTCCATCACTAGAAAATAATGGCATAGCAGTGGTCTCTGAAGTCAGACTGTTTTTTGGATAATAAATGGGAAGATATCCCAAGCTAACATCAAATGTAGAGCACATGGTTTGTCAGTGTTGTGTGGAAAATGTTTCCAGGAAAATTACATAATAATAATTATAACTTTATTTATTTATTTATTAGAGCTTTGAACACAACATGTTGTTGCACATTTACAGACTTAAACTTCTAGGTAAGACGAGGAAGGAACATTGGGATGAATCAAGATACAACTGACAAAAAATGCAATTACTATTTTAAAGTTCTGATTAAATATTCCTGTTAGGAATAGTCAGCCATGGCCAAAACGGGGTCGATTAGCAATAACTTTAATATCTTTAGGGAAGTCTCATGCCATCACTCAAGATTTTTTTCCTGAATCACCAAAACTTTCACATTCTTACCTACCTTAGTTCAGACTGTTATGTGAGCACATTGACACAAAACACAAAAGTGTTTTTAACTGCAGTATTTATATTGTAATTGTATCTATCTAAACTTGCTTTGTAAGGAAAACTGGGTTTGCCTAATATTATTCTAGCCATTCCCCTTTGCAGAGCCCAATGCTAATCATAATGGATGTTGTTGTTTTTTTTTGTTTTTTTACACTGACAAATTCATAACAGTTACGTAAAATATAAGATGGTAAATATTTATGCATAACTATGGACTAGGATTAACTCCAAGGTAGCTAAATTGTGTAAAGCAGACAAGGTTTTTTAAGATAATCGAGCAGTAATAATTCCTCCGTAAATAATCTAGCTCTACTGTTGGGTCATCTCTGGTTCTCATTGAAAACCATAGATATCACAAACCTCAAAACAACCTATCACACACTTTTGTTGTTGTTAGCAAAAGACGACAGCTGTTACTGTGCGTTCAAACCACCACCGGCGAGAGCGTCAAAGTGCCCGGAAGTCATTCATTTTCAATGAATTTTGCTGCTCTCGCCGGCGGCGATGTGAACGTACAGTTAGCCTAGCTTAGACTCATAACACAAACAGCTGACTCGCCGAACCAGCTGGTGGTGTTGATTGACGAAACTACAGGGCAACTTAAAGACACGATTAATTACATGATCATACACCCATTGTATTCAAACAAATGTTGAAATTTCCTTTGATGGAGTGATGGAATGATCACTGCACAGACGTGTATACTGTGAAGGTTGCTTATCTCATCTGCGGTTAGTGCATCCAATCGCACAACAACTATCTGGCATGTCGTTTACACCTCAAAACACCAACTTTTGTATAGTAAAACTGGCGACGTCCTGGCAAGATCCTTGATTAGTTTACTGGGTTTCGTTGCTGGAGAACGACGTTCTTGCCCGCCAGGCAGTACTTGTGACGTCACGTGCAAAGTATGAATTGTCAATACAATATATAACCTAGGGTATGATTTTACCCCAAAATTCAACATATCTGACACATAATGGTAACTACAAATCCACGTTTCGCTGTCTGGATTCCAGTTAATTCTGTAAATTGCAGGGATATTTGCTTATTTTTGCTACTTAGTGGGTGTAACCGCAGTGACTTACGCCTACTATGATGTCATGTGCATATTCTCTGTACTGTTAGTGAACATCCCGACGCCATTCACACTGCTGACACTGGCATTTAGATGACTATGTAAATATGTGCTGTGCGCTTACCTTTCAATAACAAAAGTAGCAATAACAAAACAGTAGTTGAGAAAGCATCTGATTATAGCGGTGTGGATATGTTTGCACAAACTCTGCATTTCGGCACTCCAGTAAAGTTACATCACGTTTATTTTTATAGCACCTTATACAACACTTTATACAATTGTTTAAAAGCAAGCAGCTTTACAGTATAAAACATGAAAAAAACAGTGTCAGTGTCTCTTTCAATTAGAATTACAACTTCAATATCTATAAAGCGTCTCTCCAGTGTATTTATGTTTTTCCTCGCAGAGGTCTGACCTTGTCAGACTGAACAGAAGAAATGAACCAGAGAAGATTTAGACGTCAAAGAAGGTGGAGCCCCAGAGCACACATACCTATTATGTAATCCCCATGGACCAATGGTATTTCAAAGGTGTTTCCAGAAAGTTTGCTTTGGCAAAATGTTTCGAACTTAACACTAAACGAACTTCATTTTGGCCTTATTTTGTTCGAAATAACGTCACACCAGCTCATTCTTCGAATTTGCTTTATGTATATCTGGCCCTTTGTACCCAGGACAGCTTTGTGGAAACCATATTTGACCTGTGTTACTTCGGACACCTTGTTATTTATATGAACAAAGTGATAATGATTTGACAGGTGTAATCTCACTCCTCAAACAATTATACTCCTAACCGCCTCCCTATACACAGATTGACCGTATCACTCTCTGTCTCCAGAGTTGGTGTGTGGTGGACAATCTGGTGCACTATGGCTGAAATGCATGGATGGATGCAGCACACTGGAGGTGGTTAAAGAGGTAATTGCCCATGTTATAGGCAATGTTTTGTTTTCTCCCAGCTGCGCTCCATTTTTCTGGCTGCTCTCTTAAAGGCCTGAGTGTGCTTCTTGTACCACAGCATTGGACTATTTAATCTTCTTTAAGTGCAAAGGAGCAACTGTGTCTAAAGTGCTGGAAAAGAGAGAGTCAATAGTTTATGTTGCAACATCGAGTTCTTCTAAGCTATCTGGGATGCTGAGGAGATTAAACTGATCAGGAAGATTATTTATAAAGCAATCTTAAGTGATAGAAGTGATAGTTCTGCTATATTTGTAACAGGGAGTCCGTTTTGCAGCCTTGTCTTCTAAATGGAGTATACACAAGACTTAATAATGATCTGAGATGTCATCGCTCTGCTGCAGAATTTCAATGGCATCAACATTGATTCTATGTGACAATATTAGATCTAAAGTATACCGACATGAGTTGGTCCCTGACACGTGTTGCCTAACTCCAATAGTTTAGGGTTTAGAATGTTTCTAAATGCTAATCCCAATGCATATTTTTCATTATCTACACATGGATATTAAAATCACGAACAATTAGGACTTTATCTGCAGCCAGCACTAACTCTGATAGAAAATCAGCAAATTATTTGATAAAGTCTGTATGGTGCCCTGGTGGCCTGTATACAGTAGCCAGAACAAATGTCAAATGGGATTTATTACTTACACTAGATAGCTAGATGGTGTTACATAAAGCAGCACCTCCCCCTTTGCCTTTCAGACGAGGCTCATGTTTATAACAGTAATCTTGGGAAGTGATTTAAAGTAAATGATTTAAAGTAATGTAATCGCCTGGTTTTAGCCAGGTTTCTGTCAAACACAGCACTGGGTTATGATCTATAATCATATAATTTACAATAAGCGCTTTTGAAGAAATGGATTGTATATTTAGCAACCCGAGTTTTATCATTTGTTCATCTGTATTACAACAATTGTTTATTTGTTGAACATCAATTAAATTTTTAGTTTGGGAGTTTTTTGTATTTGCTAATTCGGGGAACAGACACAGTCTCTATGTGATGATATCTAGGTGAAAGAGTCTATATGTGTCTATATGGGATTTATCTGACCTCAGTGACGTGAGACAGCTAGCAGACGGTCGGATTAGCCAGTCTGTCTGCTTCCTGACCTGGGCCCCAGTTAGTCAAGGTTCAGCTCTAAAACTATGTGCCATATTTCGAGAGAGAAGTGCGGCACCACCCCAGGAGGGATGAATACCATCTCTTTTTAACAGGTCAGGTCTGCCCAAAAAAAAATTTCAGTTGTCTATGAACCCTATATTATTCTGCTTATTCTGACACCACTTAGACAGCCAGCCACTGAGTGATGACACATCACTCTCATCAAAGTTTAAATCCCGTCTAGCTAGCGCTTCCCATAATGTTTACACATTAAGTCAGTAGGTGGAGAGTAGGCGGGCTTTCACGGCTCTTCAAACACATTCGACCACATGAGTGTTTACACTAAGAAAGCAATCCGGACAAATGGGCTTTCGACTACCTCTGCAAGTGGTTGAAAGTGGACAAGCTCAAACGTTTTACACCCAGATTACACCTGTATTTAGCGTCGTTCACTTGTGATCCGACCGACCAAAATGCATTTTAATGCCAGGTGTAAACAGGGCCAAAATGTACAGTATAGAGCAAACTGTCAGGAAACTGTCAGGATTTACAATGGAACTTTTATAAACTAAATCTTTAATACAAAACAAAGCAAACTTAAATGTCATGTATATGGCAAGCTTAAACATCTTATCTATACGATGCTTGTTTTTTTATTCTTGAACTTGCCACAAGCATATGCCTTTGTTTAGCTTTGTTTTGTAACTCTGAGCACATTTGCAACTGAAGACCCCAGTCAAGATATAAGAGTTACATTGAAAGTAAAGAGATGGCTAGGGCTTCTCAGCTTTCATGTCATGGCAGTAAATAAAACTCTGTCACATACGCATAAAAGAGAGCTGATCCCACCAGAATCAATGTGCTTAGCACATGTGTTCACTCTTTTGCATTTTCTCTATCTCTTGTCTCTATATCTATGTCAGTCAGTCATGCTTGGTTAATGTTTAGAGCAGATGGCCATGCAGCACCAATATATAATGATCACCATGGCTACCAAACTCTCTGAAAGAAATTTGCTTTGCACTGGGCACAGTTCATCAAATTAGTCAGATATATTGACTGGTGCAGAAACAAAGAAATGGGGTGGGTTGGGGGTTGTAGAAAGAAACAGAAAGAAGTTGAGATTAATGTATATTGGAATTATATTTTGGAAGTTGATTTTTGGGAAGGGAGATTGTATGGAACAATGTGCTTAAATACATATTAATTACACTATAGTAATCTGTGGTTATTTTTACTGTTTACTGTCTGAAGCAAAAGGTCAGTCTGCTAAAACTGGAGTTATAAAGTGTGTTGTAAAACCTATGCCAAGTTAATTATCATCGACTCAAATACACCAAACACCACCACAGGGAAGAAAAGAGGCAGTGTAGGTTTAAGTGAATAATTACAGATAGCCAAACTACTATACAGTAGATTGATCATTTTATGATCAGCAGGGATTGGATTGGGATTTCTTTCTTTTCTTTCAAAGTCAGTACAGTATAAATTTATTCAGTTATGAAGTTTTTCAAAACCAAAAAACAGCATTGTGATTGAATTTACCACATTATCTAATTTTTTCTTATCTTAAAATGTAAATGAATGAGATGGAGCAACAACCTAAACACAACTGAACAAATTATTGTTTTGACAAGTTAATATTTAGCATGTTAATGTTTATGTTCAAGCAGCCGTAGCAGGGTGGATACTGAACCGTACTTCAAACAAAAATCAGATGCTAATTTCTGAAATAAAAAAATAATAAAACCCAGAGAGTAATGTTGTGTTGTTAACCAGTTCTTCATTGTTATCTGTTGTTGTAATACTGTTGTAAAGTAATGCTTGTGCGCATGCTCCTGAGTGTGCCGGATTCTGTGACTGTTGAAAAAGTAAACAAGAAAAGTTGCGTTCTGTCAAAGCACTGTGTGTGTGTGTATTTTCCTGGACATAACAAGTGACTTATACAATACTGTAGAACCTCTATAACAAAATTATATTGTTAAGGTTACTGGAACACACCGTGAAAGACCGCATTGTAAGAAATTTGTCCATAATTATAACATTTTATTTTTTCAGTACAATTTCTGTCATGTCAACTTGATTATGTGATACGAGTTTAAAGGGTTTTCAGATTTTCAACTTGATATTCTTTGCTATAATCAAAGTAGCTGAAATGTGCAATGAACTTATAACTGTAAGTTGTCAATTTGGCAACACTTTGATCTTTATTAAAAGTTTAAGGCAGAAATTAAGTTAAGTTCATTGGTTGTATCAATGCAGGTCATGCAAAGGTGGCTTGGTATGAACGAAAGCACAAAAACTGGATTGCAAATTGTTTCAGCAGAGCCACATCTGCCTTCTATTAGTAACAAAGGACAATGGCAGGTCCAACACAGACTTAAGAGGGGACCTAGTTGTGGGTGAAATTACAAACAGAAGAGTGTATCTGCCTAGCATTTGAAGTAATCTACCTCTCCTCAAATCCTCTCCCACAAAGAGGATTTAAAATGTCACTGGGGATGAACAAAGGGTTCACAGACGAGGAAAAATTAAGCAACTTTAAAGACAACTTCTATTTTATCTGTTTTGTTTACTATTCCGTTGTTTCTAAAGAATCAAAATGTGATACACACAATCAATAAATTACAAAACAATTCTCACAGAGCTCTTCCAAACAGACTCTGAGGCATGTCTCATACCTTCCCCCGTACACATGCTGACTCTATAAATACCCGTTCATTTCAAAGGGGTTCTTTCCTCTTTGTTTCCATTCTTATGCTTATGTCTTCTGGTTTCTTATTGGAAAATGACGAAATGTTACGGATGTTGGTGGCACCATTAAAGAAGGCTGTGGTGTTCAGAGCCCAATAAAAAAATTAAAAAAACGTTGGTTAGGTTTAATGATTTTGTTTCATGAGTCATAGTGCTGATGTGTTGAATGGAGTGAGAGTGCAGTTTTTCCGGACACACTCACACACACTCTCTCACACCACACACTCTCTCTCACACACACTCTCTCTCACACACACACACACACACACACACACACACACACACACACATTCCAATGGCAGTGTGACACTTGAAAAGGAAAGAAACACTGATCCTGATTATGTTAACTGGCTTACGGTTTCTTTTGGTACTCTTTATAGCAATGTGGAAAATGTTTTCAAGTCAAAGTTTCAAACTGCCAACAACAGTTGTATGTGAAACCTGACATTCTGGTTGAGCTTGTTTCCTTGTCTGTGTGTCAGGGGAAAATAAGGCATGGTTAATGCTCAGAGGAGAAGAGTGAAAGACACTTTTACAACCCTGCATGCGTGACATTTAAAGCACACTTGCACATGAGCTGTATGATCAAATTACAGTGGGAGGAACCAAGGGATGAAGTTTCACTCAAGAGCACAACTACAGCCAAACTCCCAGCAGCAGTATGTTTAGCAATTTATCCATTATTTATTTAGAGTGTTAAAAAAGTCATCATTCCTGTCTGAAGTGCGCAAGAGTAACTTTTTTGTTCTTGACACAAATATATATTACAATCATGCCTAATTGAATTTTGGATCCTCTGACTGTTTATCAGAGACCATGTCTGAAACAAGAACAACTCCTGTCTCTTGTCATAACACAGAAACACATTGACACAGAGTAGTGCACCACATATTTTTTTTATAACACTTAACCCTAACACTAACCAAAACCTTAATCTCAAAGAAATTATTTAAAGCATAATACTACTACTACTGATAATAATAATAATGATGATTCACTTGTTTGTCCATAGTACCACTGGTAGAGTGTAAACCATGAAAGACTTCTTTTTTTCTGCAACCAAAGCACTGATCAGTTGTATACACTTATTTATTACAGTGGGAGATCACAACAGTTTGAGCTCTTGTGAGATACAGAGAGAGAATGAGGATTAAAAATAAAGAAACTAAAAAAAAAAAACAGGATAGACAACTAACTGAATTTAAAGCCACTCCTAGCTGACAAGAGACCAGATAAAAACATAAGGATTTTTGTTTGTGTTTTTATGTTTTTATGGATTGTCCATAGGCATTTCTTTAAGATATATCACATTTAAGTTTAAGAAACATATCAATCTTCTTATTTTAATTATATGTATGATACATCCAATGCAAACCCATTGTCTGAAAGTTTAGTGCATATAGACAGCTTTCAGCTGGGAATGGGATCTCGTGCTTTGTCATTCTAGCTCAGAGAGATTTTTTGTATTGTTTTCAGTGTGGGCTTATCCAACTGTGGCAAGCTGTTTGGCTTTTCTCAGCTGTTGGGAAACTCTGAAATGGCTCTGGAATGGATCCACATTCTAGCTTCATGGAGCACACCAATCACAATCTACCCCTTTCCAGAGATGATAATAGATACAAATTAAAAAAACATGCAATCAAACTTTTATTAGTATTGTTTGACTGCAGCCAGTAATATATCACAGGTCGAGTCACAGAAGAGTATTTTTCATAATATATATACACACACACACACACACACACACATTAAATATATATGTGTGTGTGTGTGTGTGTGTGTGTGTGTGTGTGTGTGTGTGTGTGTGTGTGTGTGTGTGTGTGTGTGTGTGTGTACACACATGGCTTGACATTAACACCCACCAACACGCCAAATGCAGGTGGATTGTAATGTAATCTAAGCTAACGCAAAAGCTAACACAGGTGTCACATGTAACCAAACGCAATCATCAAACATTTAACAGCAAATAATTCTCTATGTTTTGTTTTCTCTATGTCATCGTTCTGAATCAGATCTGGACTTTTGTCACAAGTCTTTGACTTGTGTTCTCTGCTCTGTTCTTTCTTTTGATATATTGTATGTTCAGATATTCATATATCAAAATATTCTGAGGGGCATGAAAGTTTTGTGAAAATGATCAAAAAGGCTGGCGCTGATTGGCAACTTTTTTTTAAAACACTGGCGGAGAAAGAGTTAAATTTTGAATATTAACATAGTAAATAAACCTAATCCAGCTTATCTGACTATGTTGGTATAGTTCATGACAAGGTAGATCATGACTGATTTTCTTAAATAAAAAAGTTAATAAAACAAATATATATATTAAAATATTATTAATAAATCTTTATCACTCCATATGCTGACTCCAATTTAAAGGCCATTTCAAATCTGTTTTTAACTGTCCTTTACCCCCACCATTCTGGACTCAAACAGATGGAAACCATTCCATGAAGAATCTGTTACATATTAGATATTCTGTAGGGCAGTTCTTTCTGTATGGCTCTGTAGATTTGATTACAAACAAAAAATCTACATTTGTCTATTTTCAAAGATATTTTAGCATTTCTAAGTTATCTATACATGGTTGCATAAATGTGAAAATGTGTTTTTGAAGAGATAAAAAATTATGATTTATAGAAGCCTGGTTTTCTAAGAAAGTGCATAGTAAAATTAAATAGAAATGTATAGTGAAATAGATAATGATTTTTGAAAAAACTATTGCAAGGGGCTCAGGGAATAAAGTCGCAAAATATATTATAATGGCCACTGGTAGAAAAAACAAATCTTCTTTTGCTATAACCCAAAGCCACTTAATGATAAATGCAGTATTAGGAGTGTAAATTTACATATATGTTTACAATTTAAAAGCATAAATTGTAATTATAATCAACCCCCAGTTACTCTCATGTTCAACAGTTCTAATTCATATATGCTCAAATCTATAAATACCAACCAACATCATTAACAAATTGACATGGGTACAGAACACCGGATATCAAGATGGCTGGAATCATTCTTTGTCATTAAATACTTAGTGAAAGTTAGGGCAATGTTTATGACTGAAGCTGTGAGATCCAGGACTTTGTTTTTTAACATGTCTTAACAAAATGCAAGAAGTCATTGGTATGCACTACACAACCCTTGCCTGTAAGCTTCTCAGATTTGACTGCAAGAAAATGCTAAGCATGCAAGGAATGACATATCTTTTTCCTTTTTAAAGACCTTCTCTGGTGGGCATGTTTATTTTGAGATATGGGCTAATATTTCAAAACAGTAGAGTCTGACTTGAGAGGGAAAACAACATTCAGACTTGTGATTTCTTACAGCATTTCTCAGCATCTCTCAACTGAATTCAAGCTCCCTGCACACACATATACATTAGCCGCTTTTCCACCTTCGGGCCGTAAGTTTCTAAGGTACAGAGCGATTACGTTTATATTTCCACTTGAGCTTGGTTCGGCACAGCACGATTGCAAACTGTTCTTGACCCAGAATTCTCAGCATGGTTGGCCGTGCTGGTAGAATGCATGTAGTGACGTCGCCACTCAGGATTGGTCACTTGTCTGTTGCCTGGCTACCAGTTTCTCTGTATCTGGCAAAGTAATTTGAGTGGTTTAAGCGAAGTAAACACCATAATAAAATTAAAATAAATATATGATCATCCTCCAACGTGATCACTATTTTAATCTGATACCATCTGTAAACTCTTGTGCTACCAAGTGTAATTCTCTGATTATTCGACTGATGCATTTGTAATACATTCCAAAGAACTCTGTTATGATATTTTGAATACATCACTCTTACACTGTGTCTATACCAGACGCGAGCAGCACAGTGTAATGCGACAAAAGCAAATAGAGCCCATTATAAACAGTGATGTTGTCTACACTGGATGCGGCGTGACTATTTCTATATTCCCCATTCTATTTCTGATGTATTCCAAGCACACATGCAACTTCTATCACAAAGGACAAATGGATTTGAAACGGTCGCTTTGTCACATCCAGGCGGTGCGCCGCAAAAATGGTCGTGTCCAGTGTAGAGACAGTGTTACTAGGTATGATATCTTGGTAAAATCTAGGCCATTTTTACTTTATCTTTTCTTTTCTTTTTTTTTATCCATCAATTTTTGACAGTCCAGATCATTAGCTAGTAACCCACACTACACCAGTACATTATAACTAAATTATGTTTTTACAATTATGGTAATATTTCTTCTCTTCCATGTAGGACGCAGAGAGGGCAGCCTTGTGAATGGACCCAGAGCAGACCAGATGGAAACAGAAAAGACCAACCATGAGACGGAAAAAAGTCTGATACTTGCACAAATCGGTGCCACTCAGCAGACAGACCCTCTTCTCATCAAGCAACAAAATGGAGATCAGTCACCTGAGCTCTTGTCTCAGCAGTTCAATGGAGACACAAACTGGAGCCATCTCAAGCCCAGCACAGTGGTCTACCCAATGAAACGACAACAGGATAATTGTTCTAGCCCTGCAAACATGCAGGGCATATTTGATCAAAACATGTATGAGATGAATGGACAGATGAAACATGCTCTAAGTGAACAGACATATTTGGACTTTCACCAGCCTAAAAAACTCTGTACTGATTCAGAGGTGAATGGAAATGAAGACCTGAGGCTTTGGGATAAAAGAGAAACCGGAATGGAGAACCGATTAGAAGGATTCTCTAAGCACAACAAGCCAGGAGATTTTGAGATAAAACATAGTAAAAGAAACTGTAACTTTCCTAATGGGGATTTATTCTCACTGTCACAGAACAAGCAAGTTCCAATGTCCAATGGTGCTACAACAAGACCACCTTCAGTAAAGGGTATAACTGGTGAACTCTTAGAGAAAACTTTGTCTCAGTATTACCCAGAGCATGTGTCTATTGCACCTCAAACCAACTCATCTCAAGTAGATCAGGTCACCAGCAACCTGCCTGAGCAGGCGACTTCTTCACCTTCATTTACCTCAGGTTTTCCTATTTCACCCCATACATCTTCCTCCGAGCCACTTGCCAAGGCAGCCCCAGAAGTACAAGGCAGCAATGGCTACAACCCTGAATTTACAGTGAATGGATACTCTAGCTTTGCAGCTGAGCAAAAGAAACCTGCTTATCCTCTCTCTGACCTCCCAGAGTTGGGAACACAATCACTGAGTCAGGAAGCTTCAGAGTCCAAAGTGCCATCACAGACAGGCATTAATGGTTGCTCACAGATTCAAAAAGATAGAGAAGATAGAAAAGATAACCTTCTGAGCGAGACTGAGTGTTTAAGTATATTCTCTAAGTCCAACCAGGATTTTAGCTGTGAATCGTACAAACTGCCCCCCGTGATGGCAAGTGCCCCCTCACAAAAAACTCAGACAGGTCAGCAGAACCTACAGATTAAGGTGCTACAGAAACAACCAACTGATGAAAGCCTCCACAACAATAGAGACTTTTCTTTGCTACAGCAACAGAACCTTAAGCCACCAACAGTAGACAGCAGGTTGATGTCCCAGGCCTGTACACCAACATCTCAGAATCAGTACAGTGACCATGATAATAAGCCTAAACCAGGTCAAGAAAAGACAATGTCAAAGAGTACAGATCACCCATCCCAGATGGAATGGATAGATTTAAACTCGGCTTCAGCTCCACAGCCATCTACTGACCACTCACAGATGTGGGATTTTTTCCTTCCACAGACCCAAATGCAGCAACATACAGTCTCACAGAGCCAAAGTCATTGTACAAATTCCATGCCCTCAAACAACTTCCAGTCTTTGAATTTCAGTAATCCCAGTTTTCCCTCACATGACAGTCAGGCACAAGATTGTTACAAAAACTCCCTACCTCCTACACGATTCCCCCACAATTCTGCCCCTGAATGTCAACAAAGAAAATCCGGAATGCACAATCATGCTTGCATGCAATTTGACAAACCCCAACACATGTGCCAGGAATTATGCAAAAATGATCAAGACCAGATACAATCCCAGAGCTTCCTCTCTCAGTCACCACCTACTGAGCCTCATCAGCAGGCCACCAGCACATTTCCCCATCCGTTCCCTCAGGACAGACAGAATATGCAAGCAGCTCCACAAAAAGATGTTTCCCACATCCAGGTAGATACACCACTATTGAAACGGCTTAAAACAGAGGGTTGTCTTCATTCAGAATCCCAGACAATATCTCTAGGTATTGAACCCCCAGAACAAACACTGTCTAGGACAACTATAAGAGAATACTCAACATTTCCAGACCCATCTGATTCAAATGTACAATCCTTGTCTAAAGAAACAAAAGCTCTAACAGAGAGGAAACTCCAGCAGAACATACAGTACTCTCAAAACACCAGTAAACAACAACCAAACTACCAGCAACCTCTCCATCACAGGGTACACAATCATTTGGAATTCCCCCAGTCTCCGATTCCTCAATCACAAGTTTCTAATGGTCTTCAGATACCAGCTCAAACATTTACCAAAACTGAATTCCAAGAGCTCTTTGCACAAATCCAGAGGGAGTCTCTCCCAAGCCAAGGTGCTCAAGGAGATTTGCAGAGGCACACAGCCTTACGAATGCACCTTCTGCAGAGGCAGGAGCGGCAAGGCCCCAACAACAACAGACCAATTATGCCAGCCATAAAAACTGAAAACTGCTCAGGTTTAGAGACCTCAGCTCAACTGCCACCCATGGAAGTGCTACAGCAAGATCAAGACAAAACCAAAGTCATGCCAGTGGTTGTAAAGCAGGAGTATCCTTCTTCATCCTGTGAACAAAGCCTGCAAAGGAGTATTCTAGCTACCATGGAACAGCGGTTAAAACAGTATCAACTATCACCTGTGTTTGAAAGAAAGTCTTTGGTCATCAAGTCACCCAATAAGGTGAAGGTGGAGATGGCTGGGGCTGTGACTGTGCTCTCAACCAGTGCTGAGGGGAATGTCAAGGAACAGTGCAAACCACAAAACTTCACCCCACCTAAAAAGATTGAACCCGGGTTACAAAGCTTTCTGGATTCACCCATGAAGATGCTTAATACACCAATAAAAAACTTACTAGATACACCTATGAAGACACAGTATGATATTCCTTCATGTCACTGTGTTGGTAAGAGATTCACACCACTTTTCTTTTTTTTCTTTTTTTTTCACACATTTTGTGTTGTTTATACATTAGAACTGCACACTTTTTTAGTCCATAAATAACTCACCCTCAAGCCATCCTAGGTGTATATGACTTTCTTCTTTCAGACGAATACAATCAGAGTTACAGTATATTAAACAATATCCTGGCTCTTCCAAGTTTTATTGGAACAGATTGAAGCTCAAAAAGGTGCATCCATCCATCGTAAACGAACTACAAACGGCTCCAGGTGGTTAATAAATACCTTCTGAAGCAAAATGATGAGTTTGTGTAAGAAAAATATTAATATTGAAAACTTTATAAAGTAAAATAACTAGCTTCCAACCAAACGAATATACGGATTCCACTTAAGTTTAAAGCACAACTTATGCGAGTAATGCAACGTACTGTTGATAGTTACGCAACGCCATGACGCACTACGCTACTTCTGATGTCATAAATTTCGTAAATTGTGCATTAAGGGCAAATAGACTGCGTTTGGCCGGTAGCTAGAATTTGACTTTGTAACGAGTTAAATATGATTTTTTTTCTTACACAAACTCATCGTTTTGCTTCAGAAGGCCTTTATACAGAAGCCGTTTGTAGTTAGTTTACGATGGATGGATGCACGTTTTTGAGCTTCAATCTGTTGGTTGGAATCCACTGCCATTATAATATTTAATATATAATATTTTTTAATATATCTCCGATTGTATTCATCTGAAAGAAGAAAGTCATATACACCTAGGATGGCTTGAGGGTGAGTAAATCATGGGCAAATTTTCATTTTAAAGTGAACTAATTCTTTAATGTTTTTATATTAGTTATACAATTTTTTCTCCTGACAATCTACTACAAAATCCACAGACCAAATCAGTGAAAGGGACGAAGGACCATATTATACTCACTTAGGATCATCACCGACTGTTGCAGGCATCCGCAAAATTATGGAGGAAAGGTGTGATATTATGAACTTCTCTCATGCACAAAATAAATGCTTGTAACTTACTCTCTCAGTATAGATGTATTTTTTTAGCTATTACACTATATTTCCTGTGACAGATCTGGACTGACTGGAAGTGCCATTAGGATTGAAAAAGTTGTGTATACTGGCAAGGAAGGCAAGAGTGGGCAGGGCTGCCCCATTGCTAAATGGGTAAAAGGCAATTTATTTATATCCTGTGTGTTCTCTTTTTTGTACAAATGCATCACCTCTCTTTGTCTGTTTCTGTAATTAAATATTAAAACATTCTTGTTAGTTTTCTCATCTACAGCACCCTCTATGGAAAACTCAGTTACATGACAGAGGTCTCAAACTGCCACCTGTATATTTTCTGGTTATATCTGTACATGTGCACTATGTTGTGTAGGTAATACGGAGGGCAAATGTAGACGAGAAACTCCTGGTCTTGGTACGAGAACGGGCTGGTCACTCATGTGAAACATCCTGTATAGTAGTGGTCATCTTAATTTGGGAAGGCATATCAACGAACCTGGCTGACCGTCTCTACACTGAACTCAGTGACACACTAACAAAACATGGTGCCCTAACCAACCGCAGATGTGCTTTAAATGAGGAGTAAGGACAAATGCTTGTTATTGCTTTTTTTCACAAATACAGTAAATATTTAAGTCAAGTCACCTTTATTTATTGAGCGCTTTTTACAATACAGATTGTTTCAAAGCAGCTTTACAATGATAACAGAAAAATAACACAACCAAGTTTGTTTTGGCTGTACAGCAGCTGTAGAAGAAAATTTCATTGTCCAGCTAAAGTAAATTCAGTGTTGATTAATTTCGGTTGTAAAAATCATTGGTTACTAATTTATTTCATTTATCTATACAGCAGCTCTGGAGAAAATAGTAAAATCATCAGTCAGCTCAGTTCAGTTCTCATACAATGGTGTCAATGCAGTCAGATCAATAATATCATTGAATATTAAGTGTGAATATTAGTAAACAGTCACCAACCAAAAGACCAAAACATTTTTATTAAATAAATTATTATATAATATTCAATTATTATCAACCGATAAATGTATTGTCTGTGGTCTTGCTAAATATCTGACCACTTTCTGCTTATTGTACAGTTATGTTATTTATGTTTTCCTAAAGACAAGATATTTAATGGCTTCAACAAAACATAAAATTCTAGATATCGTAAGGTATCTTTACAATATGTTATTTGTATTAAAACTTAACATTCTGTCATTTTCCTTAGGAGAACATGTGCATGTCAGGGTTTGGAACCTGATGCCTGTGGAGCTTCTTTCTCCTTTGGCTGCTCCTGGAGCATGTACTATAATGGCTGCAAATTTGCCAGAAGTAAAATCCCACGAAAGTTCAAACTGCTTGGTGATGATCCCAGGGAGGTGAGATGCTCTCACACAAAAAACAAAATGGAGTCAACAAAGGACATACAAAATAGGAAATAACAAGATAATTTTTGATTCCCTTACAGGAAGAGAAACTGGAGCAAAATCTCCAGGGTCTTGCAACTTTCATGGCCCCAGTGTATAAAAAAATGGCTCCCGATGCTTACGGCAATCAGGTATACGTTTAAGCTTTCTGCTTCAGTATAGTGTATTTACATATATGTATAGTGTTGTAATATATATAAATAAGTAAAGTGACTGCAATAGTGCATTAATTGCATAAGGGGCATATACCAAATTTTAAGTTAAAACAAATTTCACATTTATATATCTACCGATATTTGCCAGGTGGAGCATGAACACAGAGCTCCCGATTGCCGCCTGGGCCTAAAAGAAGGACGGCCATTTTCTGGAGTGACAGCCTGTCTAGACTTCTGTGCTCATGCCCACAGAGACCTTCACAACATGCAAGGGGGCAGTACTGTGGTAAGAATTAAAGTCAACATGAAACAGACATTGTGATAGTCTTTTCTTCCCTATTGTGATGTATTTCAGAGTGAAACGGCTACTGGAATGAGAAATAAATGTAGGGCGGGACTGGATTTCGTCCTTGGGAATTGATTGGACTGTAGGAAGTTGGAGTTGCTAACTAAATGGAGGCAGAACTGAATGCCAGTTAGCAGTCAGTTGTGAATAGGGCTGGGTAAAAATATCGATTCATCAATGCATTGCAATTATTTGTTTCTCAATTCAATATCGATTCATCAAATCCTATGAATCGATTCAGCCCGCCGGCCAGTGGCGGCGCTGTGGGCAACACACTAGTGAGAGCGTTCAGCGTTGTACAAGCAAGCGGCAACCTCCCCGTCTCTTACAGCAGAAAAAAAAAACATGTTTACAGCCTGGATCTCTATGTGGCTTTAGTCTATACAGCTAATTTTGCCCTTCATAACAACTGTGAGGAGGGTGAATTTTTGTATAACTCATCCGTTTAGTTGATTAAGTTCTGCATAATTAAGTGTGTGGCCACTTGAGTGACAGGTGGATTGCCGCTGATGTCAATGCTAGCCGTTTGTCTGCTGTTACTAGCCGTCACTTCACCTCAGCAAATGTTGCTGCTGAACTTGCCATCTCAGTGTTTTGTGCTTTTTTTCCGGGATTATTATATACAATTTAATACACCCATTAATGTTACTTTGCCCACGGCTTAGGATTCCGTCGTTGTCGTCGAGTGTCGTTCGAGAGAACAACCAGCGCTGTATTTCAGTTGTGTTCCTCTGTGAACATGCACTAATGGATGTCTGACAATTTCGTTGCTTTTTGGAGTTTTCAGTTTTAAAAACGTCAATAAAGGCTCGTTCGTTCTGCTCTCACGGAACAGATGGATTATAATATGTTTATACCGTCAGGTGAAATCCTGCAGGTGTCAGAGCTTTCTCCGTCCATGCTATAAATGCACATCCACGAATGAGCGCGGATTTTCTAGCGCATTACTTGAACTTCATAGGCAATATATCTATGGTTTAACCCATTTGAGAGGCGGCCAAAATCAGAATTTAAAATGGACTGAATAAGCTCTCTACGAACTTGACGAGCGATGCCGCGCTGACATGTATGCACATAAATCACCACACACACTCTCTCTCTCAGAGTAATATTAAGTTACTGCATAACGTTAATACATGTTCAACTAGCAGAATAGTACAGAATCACGATACACAGTCTCACTTGTAGCCATGTCTTTTAACTATCATAATATTTCGAAGGGCAAAAATAGGAACTTTTAATTGGCAGTGTTATTTATTGTGTTGACAAAATAGCACTTTGTAATGTTATAATATATGGTTGGACTTTTTTTATGAGTATGCACATTTTGTGCTTCTGTTTACATTTATTTTATAACTTGAATGTATAGGAAGAGATAAATATACTTTCTACTACTTACAGTTACATGCACTTTAGAGGTGTTAATAAAGCACCTGTTTGTTACAGTTGTGTTTTGTATTCAACACATGTACAATATTGTACAGTTTGTTCTGCTAAAATAAACCATGACAGGAAACATACTAGGGTCAATTTGTTCTTAAACATTGGTAATACTGCACACATTATTTAAAAATATACTCAGGTACTTAATTACTTGTGTATTTACGCATTATTGAATCGATATCGAAGCTAATGAATCAATATCGAATCGAATCGAAATCGAATCGAATCGAAGCCTCAAGAATCGAAATCGAATCGAATTGTGAAATTCTTAACAATACCCAGCCCTAGTTGTGAAGGATATTTAATCTCACCCTCTCCACCGAGACATGGCACGAAGAGAGCAGATGCTGTTTGAAGGGGAGGGGAGGTTAATGTTAAGATTATGAGTGGGTGTGAAATTTTTTTTAAAATAATTTATAATAAAAACTTTTTAAAAATAACATTTACATTCAGTAAAAAAATAAAGAATTGTCCATTTTGATTTCATGGTGACTTTAAATACAGTACAGTGTACCCTAATAAGACTAATAATGAGCATTCACCAAAGCCAGCAGTTAAGTCTATTACACGATACAAATAATATATACCCTGCTTGATACTCTGAAAGTGGAAAACAAGATAGCTAAAACACAGTTGTGGTTGCAAAATGACATATTAAACAGGCCAGACCTCCCTCTCTCTTTATTCCTATTGTAGGTCTGCACGCTAACACGAGACGACAATCGTGAGATTGGAAAAATTCCTGAGGATGAGCAGCTGCACGTGCTTCCCTTATACAAGGCCTCATCCACTGACGAGTTTGGCAGTGCTGAGGCTCAGCTGGAGAAGACCAAGACTGGTGCCATTCAGGTGCTCAGTGCCTTTCGTAGACAGGTGCGTATGCTACCAGAGCCTGCCAAGTCTTGCCGGCAAAAGAAGCTGGATGCCAAGAGAGCTGCAGCTAACAAAACAAACCCCAACACACCTAACTCCAAAATGGACAGCACCCAGCAAGCAAAGCAGAAACAGACCGCTTATGAGACCCCAGGCCAGAACACAACTGTAACAGGTACAAAAGCAAGGCTTCAAAATGGATAGAACCAATACTCAATTTTTCAAAATGTATTCAGTTATAATTCAATATTTGAATTAGGGATGATAAAATAAATGATATAAAAAAGAAATGGAACAAATTCCAAGTGTTTATCAATGTTTCAACACCAAAAGTTTACATTTTGGTCTAATCCCATTATTTCTTCCAGGCCCAGGTAACATAAATCTGGACTCTGGGCATCTCCCCCATGCTCATGCTGGCCATCAGCCTCAGCAGCAGCGGCAGCAAACACAACCTAATTCTAATCCCACTTACACTGTCCCACAGTTCCCTAGATTCTCAAATCCATCAGGAACCCTCTCAAATGCTTCTAAACCAATGACCCCACATCCTCAAACACCACCTACTGCCAGTCCTTATCCCTCTCCTTTACATGCACCCAACTCTTACATTAACGTGTCTAATGCACCCACCCCATACCCCAGGTCTCTTACACCCAACCCTCTCTATACTGGTTACCAATGTAATGGGGGGCTTCCCATGGAAAACTACCACCCTTACTACTCTTCTAATCTAAAGCATCCAGATATGTATCATCCCCAAAGAAATTCACTGTACTCTGAGCAGCAGTACAGTGCACCTCAACATTACGCTGTCAACTACCCACCACACTATGGAGAGCCTAGCTTACCACCCAATGGTTATGGCACCTGTAACATGAAACCTGGCATGCACTCTATGGGACATTACCCAGGTTATAATCCTAATATGCCACCTGATGCCTTCTCCAGGCCTCCATCAGCCCATCTACATTTGGACTATGCTACTATTGGCAAAAGCAGCCAGTTTGAAGCTTACCCCAAGCCTCATATGTCCCAGAATCCTCAGATGTTTCCCCCAAATCCAAATACCTTAAGTATGCAAAGTAATAAAGATTTAGAGATAAACATGCATGTAGCAAATGGTATCCCTCAGGTTTTTCCTTCTTTGGGTAATGAATGCTTCAACCCAAACCAACATCCAGGCTTGAGGCATTCCAGTGAAAATGCCCTTAACCCCATTGTCAACCAGACACCACTTACCCAGAGTTCAGAACAAAAAGAAAAGGAGGATGTGTGGTCTGACAGCGAGCACAACTTCCTTGACCCTGAAATTGGAGGGGTGGCAGTGGCACCTAGTCATGGTTCGATCATTATCGAGTGTGCTAAGCGGGAACTCCATGCGACTACACCAGTCAAGAAGCCTGACCGCAACCATCCCACCCGTATCTCACTGGTGTTTTACCAGCACAAGAACTTGAATGAGGCAAAACACGGACTGGCTCTGTGGGAAGCAAAGATGGCAGAGAAGGCCCGGGAGAAAGAGGAAGATGCTGAGAAGCACAGTGCTGAAAATACAACGAGCAAGAGCAGTGGAAAGAGAGTGAAACGAGAACATTCAGAACCTTCTGAACCCTCAGAACCTCCATATAAGCGGTTTCTTCTCATGCTTACAGAACGGTCAATGTCCTGCACTACTAATACATATGTAAGCACATCCCCCTATGCCTTTACCAAGGTGACCGGGCCTTACAATCATTTCCTGTAAAAACCTCTCAAGGTTCAGAGCATTCATAAACACAAGAATGAGAGTGGCATCAGAAAAATGACATGGTGCATGAAATGGTGCTACAATATAGTGACCTCAGTGCCACTGGCCACATAACCCATAATTCTTGTTCAGTTTCAGGTTATTGACAATAGTAAGATTCTGTATTACTATACGTAGAGCATCAGTTGGCTTTTTACACGCTCTTAAAAAGAAAATCTTTACTGTTTGATCAATTGGAAATATTTATGTATTATTTAAATACTCACGTATGATAACACTGTTCTTCATCCATGGTGCTTACAGTCCAACAAATTTGGACATATTACTGGAAAGAAATATTCATCTTAGGTGACTTTTGTGGCTAATCACATTTTATGGTGCTAGTGAGTGTTTTGAATGCAAAAACATGTTTTTAAATGCCTTTCTTTAACAACACACAACTTGCATCATTTTAGCATTTTAGTTATAATGAGGGTATCACTTTCTGCTCTCCAATTTGAAAGACAATTCATTACACTGCATTCATTTTAGTTTCACAATGTGGAAAACAATAATAATGAACTCCATAGTGGATAGTTAAAAATCATTTAAAAGACTTTTAAACAATTTCTCTGGTGCTTTTACAATTTCTTTACAATTACTGTATAGTGAGCCACTGAGGGTCAATTTTGTAACAGTAATGTTCTGAGAAAGAAATAACACAAAATAACACAAAAATAAAAAAAATAAAAAAAAACATGAAATTTCAGAACACTGAATACTGGAGTCAAGAAAACCAATGGCCAATATTTTGTCCTTAAAGCATATATCAAGGAACACATAACAGGGTTACTTTTACATCAATGTCACTGTTTCAAAGGCAGCTGGCTTGGCTTGCTTTTTACATAATGCAACTTTAGCTGTATAAAAAAAGTTGAGATGTGTACAGTAAATTAAAAAAAATTTTGAATGTATGCTTAGACAATAGTTTCGTAAAGAAGAGTACTATTTCTTTGGGTTTGAACTGATTTTATTTCAAATGGTGCTACTTGACCTGCTATAAATATAATGTGAGAATCTCTAAGGGCGTTGAGAAGGCTTATGAATGATGTAGAAAAACCTACTTATCATATACCTCAGAACTAGTTTGGCAATAGAATTATTATATCAAGGTGTTTCTGTTATTTTACTTCCAAACACTTTGTAGCAAAAATAACACATACCTTAAGGCCATTATTGATGCAAAGTTCATTTCTTACTTTCTTTACACTTGATCTACTAGAAAGTATTGCTTGAACTTCAAGTGTCAATGGAATTGCAAAATCAGGGATATATCAGCTCATTTCTGTGCATAAACATCACTTGTGTTCATGTTGTCTTCTCTAAAATATAAAGGCTCAAACCTGAATTAAATCCTAATGAATTACTTGTATACCAGACACATATCTAATTTATTAGAAAATTAAAACAATCAGAATGTATGTACTGTTGAAGCAAAATGCTGATAAACCTTTTAAGAAGTAATTTGAACATATTTAACATGCACTGATTTAATTAAAGGGAAGTGTCATGACATATAAAGCAATGCATTTGCTCTTTACTGAAGGGTTAGACCAAGTCAGTTAAAATACTATGTGGACAATTAGTTGCATATGTATAGTTTGAGGCTAAATGCATTTACAACCACTAAACATGTTAATGCCTCTTACACTACTCCTGTCCCTGAATTAAATTAGATGAGTTATTGGTAATGAATGAAATACAACTCATTCCACTCTGACATGAAAAAATTAAGCACTTCAATTTGTTTTTCAAAAAAATTAGATGTAAATTCAAAATAGGTAGAATATTGTAAATTTATTAAATAGATTATTCCACATTGTATATACCACATAATTGCATTGCAGAAGTCTAAGTCCATTCTTCTTAATTGTCAATGTTATGTACGAAGGTTAATTTCCATGTTTGTTTAAAGTACCATCAACCCACACAATAATAATAATAATAATAATAATAATAATAATAATAATAGATTTTGCTCCAAAAACCTTTGTCTTGTTGGTATTCGGGTTACCTGTTTTTTTTTTTTTTTTTTTTTTTTTTTTTTTTTTTTGTTTTGTTTTGTTTTTTCTGTCATACAATAGCAACGTTTACAATTTTTTTTTTGTTTTTTTTTCTATTAGAAATCAATTTGATGTACTGACTAGTTAAGGAAGAAGCTTCCAGTTCTGTAGTTTAAATTAGATGTTAAATTTAAGTGTACAGGGCCCAGCTTGAGTAGCAGGTTGTGTATGAAGCAAGTGAAATGGGTGGTTAAAATTTAGTGAGTGACAAGAATAGCCATACTTGAAGATGCTTCGGAGTTTTTCTGAGTGGAGTCAACTTTACTTGAATGAATTTCTGACTTCAACTAACGAACTGGGGTGCACAACTTTTACATTAAGCTAGCAGTTTATGTACACGTTGGTATTTTGCCATTAGACACTAAAAGTTTTAAATGTACTATTTTCTGCCGTTTTTGTATTGCTCCTCGTTTGTAATGCTTAAAACATTGAATTAAGAATGGCTTTGAATACTGTAAGTATTGTATTGTACTGAAGAACTGAATGCAGTTTATTTGAAAACTATTTGTTATGATTTGTTATCATTCCTAATATTGCTGAAATGTGGGTTTTTTAATAAAATGTATATTTATTTCAAGCATTTACAGTAAATTGTACAATGTTTAATAACTTTGACTTTTTCAGTAATTAAACAGTTAAATATATAAAACGTTTTATTTATAATTTGCAAATACTACAAATACAAACAATCAATAGAAAAGTGTTCAACCCTTGACGTTTTCATGTTTTATTCCTACAACATTTGGATTATTCGTTGCTTTTTATTATTATTTTATATTCTATTTAAACAAAGTCTAAAGAGGTGAAAAGGCACAGCATGTATGTTTTCACAATAACTGCTGTTTTACAGAAATTACAATCAATTTAAGACACCATTCTTCTTGCTTTGAGAATGTATTCATTGAAAAAGCTTTTAAGATAAAATGTTTTTTATTAATATATTTTCATGGAAAAGACTAACAGAAAAGATTGGAGGAGTTCATTTCTACTTCCTTGATTCTGATGCTGCACATTTCAGGGAAAGTAGTACAACATTATTCATTATTTATAGCGTTTGAGTTTATCACCTTACTAAGAAAAACTCATCTTGTCCTAATTTGAAGCCAAGAAAAGTCTTGGTGGTTCTAATTTTGGAAGACTTTACAAGGTTCCATTTCTTGACATTAGTTAACATGAACTAATAATGAACTTTATTTCTACAGCATTAATTATTATTATTTTATGTAACTTTTATCAAAAGGTTGTATCCTTTCACATTAAAGTATGAACTTTGAATGAAGAACAAACAATTGTATTTTTATGAATTAGCAATAACAAGACATATAAATGCTATCGATATAGTTGTAATCAAAATTATTCAACCCCCATTGCAAATCAGGTATATTGAGTAAAATCAGATCCAAAGCACGCACATCCAACGCAAAGCAATATGTTGCTCAAATTGGGTGCTCAACAAGAAAATTAATAAAAAAGGGAAAAAAAGTCGGCACACTATGGCTCCAAAAATGTGAAAAATTTAATAAAATCGTCTTACGAAGAGCCTACGTGCTCGAAACGTTACCACCTGTGTGTGAGTCTATTATTACATTTTTCACATTTTTGGAGCCATGGTGTGTCGACTTTTTTTCCCCTTTTTTAAATCAGGTATATTGGCAAAATTTAATTACTTTCAGCTTTTTGCAATGAACAAATCTAAAGTAATTTAAATAGCTCAACATAACAAATGTTTCAAGTGGTTTCTCCAAATTCAACTGAAAATGCAACTTTTAATGACTTCTGCATTCTCAAAATTATTCAACCCCCTGGATAGAATGAGTCCCTCACAACAGCACAATCTGCAAAACAGGTGTTGTCTCAAGCTAACCTGACACAACTAATTAAGGGCTTCATTAGTTGCACCAGGTGTGCTTGAGCTAGAAAACATGAAATATCTGAACTGGCTAGGTTTGTTGAGTGTCATGTTTGACTGCATGTTAGAAATATGGCTAAGTCAAAAGAATGGTCCAAAAGGTTAAGAGAAGATATAAATCACCATTCACAAACAAGGAACAGGATACAAAAAGATAGCAAAGGCACTAAATGTTCCTAGAGACACCGTTTGAATGTTAAAAGTTAAAAGTTACAGTGGTTACACTACCTTTTCAGCCCTATGGATCAGCGTTATGTCTGCAGGAAGAATGAAGCATATGCTGAAAAGAATACCCTGCCTACAGATAAGCATGGTGGTGGCTCGATGATGCTCTGGGGCTGCTTTGCATCCTCTGGCACTGGCATTGAAGTATCAGGAAATCTATAGGAGAAAACGGCATGCCGTCAGTGAGGAAGCTGAAGCTTGGGCGTCATTGGACCTTCCAACAGGACAATGATCCCAAGCATACCTCAAATTCCACCAGGGTTTGGTTGCAGAAGTCCTGGAAGATTTTACAGTGGCCATCACAGTCACCTGACTTGAACCCTATAGAAAATCTCTGGTGGGATTTGAGGAAGGCAGTTGCAGCATGCAAACCCAAGAATATTACTGAACTGGAGGCTCATGAGGAATGGGCTAAGATTCCTCAGAAACGCTGGCATCTGGTTATACATCTCGTTTGCAGCAGGTCATAACAGCAAAATAGTGTTCTACAAAGTAGTAAAGATGCTTGCCATGAAGGGGTTGAATAATTGAGATTGCAGAAGTCATTAAAGGTTGCATTTTCAGTTGAATTTGGGGAAACCACTTAAATGATTTGTTGTGTTGAGCTATTTCAATTACTTTTGTTTGATTTATCATTGCACACACACACACACACACACACACACACACACACACACACACACACACACACACACACTAACTGTTGTTAATGAATGAGACCTTACTGTGAATTTTATTCACATTACCCAAATTTCATTGGCGACCTTCCTGTTCGGCGGAGTGATGAGATACTTAGTAGACTGTCCTCACTCAATGGCTGGCTGTCTAAGTGGTGTCCGCAAAATAATATAGAATTCATAGACAATTGGAAAAGTTTTTGGGGCAGACTTGACCTGTTGAAAAGTGATGGTATTCATCCCTCCTGGGATGGTGCTGCTCTTCTCTCTAGTAATATGGCATAGTCTTAGAGCACAAACATGAATTAGGGCTCAGGTCAGGAAGCAGACCATCTGCTAGCTGTCTCACGTCACTAAGGTCAGATAAATCCCATCACCTCTCTTTCACCTAGATATCATCATATAGAGACTGTGTCTGTTGCCTGAATTAGGAAATACAAAAAACTCCCAAACCCATTTAAGTGTAAAAATTTAATTGATGTTCAACAAATAAAAAAACATATAATACAAATGAACAAATGATAAAGCTCGGGTTGATGAATATTTGATCACTTACTTCAAAAGCACTTATTGTTAATGATATGATCACAGATTATAACCTAGATGTGCTGTTTCACAGAAACCTGGCTAAAACCAGACGATTACATTACTTTAAATGATTCCACCCCCCAAGATTATTGTTGTCTTGTTTCAAATATAATTATTTTGAAGTGTTGGTGCTTAATGTAACAATCTAATGTAAATGATAAATCACATTTGAGATTTGTGCTGGCTACTGTATACAGGCTACCAGGGCACCATACATACTTTATCAAAGAATTTGCTGATTTTCTATCAGAGTTAGTACTGGCTGCACATAAAGTCCTAATTGTTGGTGATTTTAACATACATGTAGATAATGAAAAAGATGCATTGGGATTGGCATTTAAAGACATTTTGAACTCTATTGGAGTTAGACAACACGTGTCAGGACCTACTCATTGTCGTAATCATACTCTAGATCTAATATTAGCCTATCACATGGAATCTGCAGCAGAGTGATGACATCTCAGATCATTATCTAGTCTCGTGTACTTCATTTAGCCAAGGCTGCAAAGCCAACTCTGTGTTACAAATATGTTAGACCTCACTTCTGCTACTAAAGATTGCTTTATTAATAATATTCCTGATCAGTTTCATCTCCTCAGCATCCCAGATAGCTTAGAAGAACTCGATATTGCGACAGAAACTTTTAGCAGTAAATCATTTGACGTATCTAGTATCTGTAAAACCGCATTCTTCCAACTTAAAAATATATCTAAAATACGTCATATGCTCTCAATGACAAATGCTGATTATGCTAATTAGTTCATGTGTTATGCTAATTAGTTAATGCATTCATGACATCAAGGCTGTAATGCTTTTATGGGTGGTTGCCCAGCACGCTTAATAAATAAACTACAGCTGGTCCAAAACGCCGCAGCTAGAGTTCTTACTAGAACCAGGAAGTATGACCATATTAGCCCGGTTCTATCAACACTGCATTGGCTCCCTATTAAACATCGTATAAATTGTAAAATGTTGCTGATTACTTACAAAGCACTAAATGGTTTAGCTCCCCAGTACTTGAGCGAGCTCTTAATGCATTATAAGTCCTTCACGTCTATTGCGATCTCAAAATGCTGGCCAGTTGATAATACCTAGAATATCAAAATCGAATGGTGGCGGTAGATCCTTTTCCTATTTAGCACCAAAACTCTGGAACAGTCTTCCTAACATTGTCAGGGAAGCAGACACACTCTGTCAGTTTAAATCTAGACTAAAAACACATCTCTTTGACCTAGCATACACATAATACATTATAAACTTCTATAATTCAATGTTAGGTTGGATAGAGAACAGGGAACACTCCCCATAAATCCTGGTGTACTCGTTACATCATAAGAAGAATACCGTCTACGCTAATATTAGTCTCTCTGTTTATCCCGAGGTTTACCACAGTCCGCCGGATCCAGGCCGTATCCAGATCTGATGAAGGACCTTCGCCTGGACACAATGACAACGCAGTCCTGAAGTGTCAACTAGTCTCTCCCCTGTGAAAGCCTTCTTTCCTTCCCTTTACCTCTGTACAGATAAAACGTTGTCAAAATAGTTCCGGTTCACATGGCAATGTGAACATCCCAGGAGAAATAAATAATTCAGTATTATAATTTTTTAAGGCCAGACAAGTAATTTGTTGAGGTCAATTTGTAAAGAAAGACTAAACGCCTGTGCACATATACATTCAAATGCGCATACCTATAAACACATAATACGCATGTGCACACCATCATGGTTTTCATAGGTTTGCATTTTTAAAGTCTGCACAGTTTTTTTTTTTCCAAGACTTGCACCTTGGAACCTTATTTCAAGGTTTGCGTTCTTGAGCCACCAGGCACTGTTGTTGTGCGGGTGAGCGGGCCGGAGCGTGTTAGGGGTTTTCTGTTAGAACGGTGTCGTGTAAAGGGCCCTAAGTTAATAACTAATGATCTTTGCAACAGAAGTGAATCAATCAAAACTAAATTTAGCTGGACAATAACTTTATTCTAGAGCTGCTGTAAAGCCAAAACAATCTCTGTTACTTGAATTTCCTATTATCACTGTAAAGCTGCTTTGAAACAATCTATATTGTTAAAAGCGCTATATAAATGAAGGTGACTTGACTTGACTTAGAAAATACTAGGGGTGTAAATTGCGTAGATTAAGATTGCGTTGGACTCCGAGCCTCGCAAGTCTTCCTAACAACAGGGAGAAAAAGGGTGAGTTCGAGTCCCGCCGAGGCCGCCCAAGCTTTTCAAACATTTCCCGGTTCCCTCCTTTCAGGCGACCGAAAATGTCTACACTGCAGTCAATGTGCCGGTTACAAAACTCGCTCACCTGCAAACAAACGCCGTTTTAACGGCGACACACACAAAGCACGAAAAGAGCCTTTTTCTGTCTGTGTCACCTGTAGGTCACGTGCCCACGACTATGTACGCACCCCTACACACAAGCACTGTTACCACAGTCCCAAATATTTCCCCAGCTCAGGCTGGAAGTCACAAAAATGTAGCGCGCGTGCCTGCTGTTATGTATGCACCCCTGCACATAAGCACTGTTCCCACAGTCACAAATGTCTCCCCCGCTCACACGGGAAGTTTAATAAAGGTAGTGAGCGTGCCTGTTTTACAACACGCACCCCTACACACAAACACTGTCAACTCGACACTCACTCTCCCCCCTACCAGCGCAGGAGAGATATTAAACGTAGATCCTGTGCCCACTCTTCAGCGTGCCTAGCTACACATAAAAACTGTTCCCGCATCAGTTTTCCCTCTAACCCACGCTGGCAATGTGAATATGAGTCCGCCCGCTGTGCAGCGCATGCCTCCGCTCATAAGCGCTGTACACACGGTGTTGCGGCGATCTGCCGGGAGGTGTGGCTGCGTGCGGGTGCATGTGACAGCGGCCTTGCTTCTACATGCGCATAACAGCGAGCGTGCAGCTCCGCAGCGCGCCTCAGCAGGTGAGCGAAATTAGACTAATTAGCAGCACACGCCAGAAACCTTCAGACAATAGAAGCGGCGCGAGTTTGTTCAGGTTGGCAACGCAGCTAAGAGCTACAGAAGAAAGAAGAAATCGCTAAAGAATCACGGAATTAAAACTCATGGGAAAAGGAAAAGATCAAAAGGGATACCGGTAAGCTCACATCTCTTTACCGGACTCTGAAGACTGTTTAAATGTGATCGCTGGCTACATCGTAGTCTTGATGGGCAAGCGAAATTTATAGTCTGCTGATAGAGATGCATTGTTAATTGCACTATTAATAGATTGAAGCTAGAACATTTCTGTACATTGGGTAAATGTTTAGCTTTGTACAAAGAGACTTAACCATTTCTGAACAGAAGTAATCTTATGCTAATCCATAGTAAAATCGTTTGGAATGCTTGATTACATTTAGGTTGAAATTATGAATGAAATATGTCATATAGAAATTCTGTATAGAATGATCTAGGTTAAACAAAGAATAACAGGTTAATTTAAAAGTAAATGGGTCTAAAAGTAGAGCTGGCTTTCTGGTTATATTCAATGCCTGATTTACATTGTTTACCTGGGTTGATAAATAATGAAGTAATGGTTAATCTAAGTGTAAAATATACATACCCTTTGCCTGATGTACTTTGCTGTGCTTTATTGTATTTGATGTGAAATATTGAACTTTATTTAACCTGTTAAGCTGCAACCCCACTTTTGAAAAATCCCCAGAAATGACATACCCAAACTGAAACAGATACAGTTCATGAACCCTTGGTACTAAAAGCACAAGTATGATCTCGTTTGAAAGCTGACACCTGGCAGTTTATTGTAAATGTAGAATTAATTATTGTCGTAATGACAAAAATTGTTATAAATCGCTTCAAAGTTTTGTAAAGTTATTAGAAATTATTTTTTATGAAACATCCTCATGAAAATAAAATTGAAGTTGGCACTGGAGCAATCTAGAAATGCACTACAGCTAAAGTCACATGTCTAAACATTTTATGTTTAAAATCTGAAGATAATAAGTCCAAAACTCTGTATTTAGTTAAAGGGGGGGGTACAATGGTGTTTCATGTATTCAGAGTTGTTTACAGTGTTAAAGAGATGGATTCTCATGCTAAACATGGCCAAAGTTTTTTTTTAATATTTTGGACGAATAACAGAGAATTTCTGTGCTGAAAATCTTACTTCCGGGTTGGTACAAGTTTCGGCTGGGTTTTTTTCGACCGTGGATCTAATGACGTAGCCCAGAGTGGAACTCCTTATATGAGCATTTCTCCCGGAAAAGCGCGGCCGCGCACACGTCGACCAGAGGAGAGCGAGACCGCCAGTGTTGCCAGATGTACGATAATTATCGTATTTGTACGATAATTTTGACCTCTGTACGATGTACGATCAATAATGGAAAAAATCCTATAATGTACGATAATTTCCGAACTGTGTGACACTTCAAATGATGGTCGTTGTAATAGGACTTCTCATTGATCTAGCCGTGGATTCTACGTCTACCGGGGGAAGAACGTGTAGAGAGAGGGAGCGAGAGACCTTGCGTGCGTGTGCTAGTGTGCCTCACGAAGCGCATGTAAGGACCATAGACTGTAAAAAATAAGTAAGGACCCAACCAATCAATTGTAAGTGCGGGCGGGCTTTTATCTATACTCCCGAATCAGAACCGAACACCCCCCCCCCCCCCCCCATTGGAGATTCCTTGACTCCCAGAAATGAATTTGTGCAGGTTGGGATGTCTGTCATTTTCATGTCGTTGACTCGTGTACGATAATTTTCTTCCAAATACGATAATTTTGAGCTTCTGGTATAACACAGTCTCACCCCCAAACGTCACATACTGACGCGTCTTGACCATACGGCAACATATGACGAAAAGGGTACCCCTAAAACGTCCATATTTGACGATTCGGGTTATGGGTAGGTTTAGGTATGCGTTAGGGTACCGCTAAGAGGCGCTGCTGGTGCGCTTATGTCTTCGTCTCATATGGACGTTTTAGGGGTACCCTTTTCATCGTATGTTGCCGTATGGTCAAGACGCGTCAGTATGTGACGTTTTGGGGTGAGACCGGGCTGTCTGGTACGATACTTGGACATTTCCAATCTGGCAACACTGGAGACCGCGCACATCAACGCGCTTCAACAGGAAATCATCGGCAGCGCTGCATAGTGTCTCCAAAGTGTGTTTTTGGATGTGAGGGAAAGCTTACCAAAGAACCCAGCGTTAGGAACAGTGGATGCAGAAACGAGTTGTGTAGACTGTTTGTTCCCTGCATTTCGACGATGAATGTTTTATAAACAAAGCCCAGATCGACTGATGCTCTGGCTTCGCCCACACGGCCCGCCTCCAGACGCTCGGTTTTTTCCGGAAAGACTCGGTACAGCCTATCTTTCTTTAATAAATTTAATAAAACTAAAGACTTTTTGGAGATATGAAGGATGCAATACTACTCTATAGGTACTCAAGATTAACAGGAGATTGAGTGAAAATGAGCATTTCACCCCCCCTTTAAATGTTTTTAAGACCATGTCATGTGACTTTATTTTGATTTGACGCTAAAATGCTACTGATGTTTATTGTCATCTTCTAACCATCTATCCAGTATATTGTCTCTATTGTTTTGTGGTGCAAACGATCCCCATTCAGTCTCAATCTCCCCCTGCACACATTCACACCTCTCCAGCCAGGTTATGGCTCTAAATATGCATTTCTTTTGTCTGCATTATAGCTACTAACGACTGGCTATTCACAGGCTATTCATAGGGTTTCAGTCCCTAATTTCTTTTCTCAAAGTTCACCTCACATTTTAAACTGTATCAAATGCATTTCTTGAATAAAGAAACAATTCAGTAAGCATTCAAAAAAAATCATAAAAGTATAACTGCTTGACGTGGCAGGTGCACCTAGGGCTAGCTAGCATGTTAGCTTAGCACACCATCAATACACGACAATTTATGAGATTAAAACCATTTTTGTGCTCCAAACTTACTTTATAACGCAAGACGAGTGTTTTAAATAATCTTCTGTGATCTAATTTGGCTTCAGATAAAAAAATCAGACAGAAAATATACTATTGGATAGTGTTCTGCACAATGATAGTCTATATAGATTAGCATTACATTATAAATATAATCTATTATTATGAAAATACCTGGCATGGCTTGAAAAACACAGGTAACTCAAATATCAATGCAAACATGTTTATTGTCTTCAAAACGTAGGATAAAGGATAAAGCTGCTGTTTGTCAATTGAAGAGAGCAAAATGGCAAAGTCACTTGATGATTTGAAAGTGGAGAGGACCACAGCTAAGAGACTTTTCTCCCGTCTTGCCAATAGCATTACGAGGACCCACACAGAGATGTCTATAGAGGAGTTAAAGGAGAACTTCAAGAAGCTTACACTAGAGAGCTCCAGAGTCATGGAGGCAACCGAAGAGATAGAGGCCGCTTACATGGCAGAGTCCAATGCAGCTACTGCAGAGGAGCTGAGCGACTTACTGAGAGCCGACATAGAAAAGACGGAGGAATATTGTAAGCAAAAGACTAAAGAAGTTAAACTCCTAATTCGAGAGACACTCTGGGTCGTATATGGAGAAAAAGAACTGTCCCTAGCTCTACATGTTGCAGAGAGTGAGTGCAAGAATGTCTCCTCCACCCAGCTAGACGTAACTCTGGAGGTTTATGAGTTCATGCTGACCCACTTAGAGAAGTTGGTGCTCAAGGCAAAGGAAGCGCACCAAAACTGGAACCGCTGGGCTTCGCCAGCCGAGCAAGGAGACGCTGATGGCCGCCTAAGAGCACTTGAGGTGCACTTTCCCCAGCTGGTGTCGCGGAAGGCCGCCTTCATCAAAGCAGCTAGGATAAAACCAGACACTGAAGAACCCCCAGGCCGCCGTTTAGCTCCAGTGGCAGCGATAAAGCTGAAAGCCACAGCTCTACCAAAGTTAGCCGGTAACCAGCGAGGCTACTACAGATGGAGGCAAGAATGGGAGGCTCTGCAGAGACAAGGTGAACCAACCGGCTCCAAAGAGGTAAAGAAATTTAAACTGCTCGATAGCCTTGATGAGAAGGTGGCCAGAGATCTATGCCTGTCAACATACAACTCATCAGACGAGATCTTCCGAATCCTGGAGAACCGGTTTGGGAACCAAGCCACCATCACTCTCGAGATCATCGAGGAGCTACAAGCAACTCCACCAGTCAGGAGCGGCCAGCCAAGAAAAGTCATAGAGCTCATCCAAACTGTGGAAAAGGCCCTTTATGATTTAAGTGAACTGGATAATGTAGATGCCATAAAGAACCCGATAGTGACTAAATCCATTCAGGGCAAGCTCCCAGAAACTCTGAAGAAGAAGGACTGGCTCACCTATGCTGCTGATGAGAGAAACGCTGTTAACCGTCAGAACCGTTTCGACAAGCTTATCACGTACCTGAAATCACAAGAATCCATATATGAACAACTAGATCAGCTGAAAGACGTCGTCAAACCCGCCAAGGAGAAGACCAAGTCTCTTAAGAAGCCAGAACAAAGACAACCAAGACCAGCAGTGAAACAGCAGGCTGCATCATTTGCGGTGACCCAAAGCACAGAAAGAAACTATATTTCTGCAGAAAGTTTAGGGCTAACCTAAAGCCAGCGGAGAAGAGGGACGCAGCGCAACAAATCGGTGCCTGCAAGAGATGCCTCGAAGTCCACAACGGCGACTACTGCAGGAAAACTACTTACCTGTGCGGGAATCCAGAGTGCAAAGAACAACACCCCTTTCTTCTTTGTCCAGTTGCCAGATCCCAGCCTCAAAGAACACCCAAGTCCAGTCCAGTGGGAACTGAGGGCAAAAGATATACTGAAATCCAAGAAAAGTTCCTCTCCAAACTTACACCGGCGCTGACGCAGCAATGTCAAGACGCCTTCTGCAACGTAGCATCCAGGGCATACAACTCCACTGTAGCTGAAAGAGGTCTTCTGGAGGACAACTGCTTAACCTGTTAACCGTTGCCAGTGCGCCCACGCACTGAAGCGTTTTTTATTTATTTAATTCAAAATTACTATCAGATTTAATGTTATACCTTGACAAACTATACATAATTAAAAAGATATAATACTCAAGTTTCAGTATTTGACCACTATTGTATTCTGAGAAACTCATAGTGACAGTTATGTCTTAATTTGTGTCAGGAGTTATGAAATGAAAAAATGAGTCGATACCTTTAATATGAATTATGCGCGTCAGCCGCTTTCATTCATAAAAAACTCTGTGCTGTCGTCATGACAGCGATACACAAAACAACGTCCCTCAGGGCTTTAGCTCAAAACTGTGCAGATTTGGAGAAATATTGATATATTCTCATAGATTTACATCATATTTCTATAGACAGGAATAATATTTATTGAATTTATACCCAAATGCGTCGATGTAATCTTTATGAGCGTTTGGTACTCTGATACTGTGTTTTCAATTCATACCAATAGCCTGAGGGCGCTATATGCACAATAATAGTCCATATATGGAACATGAAGAAGAGCCATGATCATGTGACATTCCAGGACGTCACTGATACACACAAAGCTACAGAGATCGCGCTGTAACATGCAGATAAAGATGTTTTGAAGACAATAAACATGATTGCAATGATATTTGAGTTACCTGTGTTTTTCAAGCCATGCCAGGTATTTCCATAATAATAGATTATATTTATAATGTAATGCTAATCTATATAGACTATCATTGTGCAGAACACTATCCAATAGTATATTTTCTGTCTGATTTTTTTATCTGAAGCCAAATTAGATAACAGAAGATTATGTAAAATACTCGACTTGCGTTATAAATTAAGTTTGGAGCACAAACATGGTTTTAATCTCATAAATTGTCGTGTATTGATGATGTGCTAGGCTAACATGCTAGCTAGCCCTAGGTGCACCTGCCACATCTAGCAGTTATACTTTTATGATTTTTTTGAATGCTTACTGAAGTGTTTCTTTATTCAAGAAATGCATTTGATACAGTTTAAAATGTGAGGTGAACTTTGAGAAAAGAAATTAGGGACTGAAACCCTATGAATAGCCTGTGAATAGCCAGTCGTTAGTAACTATAATGCAGACAAAAGAAATGCATATTTAGAGCCATAACCAGTCTGGAGAGGTGTGAATGTGTGCAGGGGGAGACTGAGACTGAATGGGGATCGTTTGCACCACAAAACAATAGAGACAATATACTGGATAGATGGTTAGAAGATGACAATAAACATCAGTAGCATTTTAGCGTCAAATCAAAATAAAGTCACATGACATGGTCTTGAAAAACATTTAACTAAAATACAGAGTTTTGGACTTATTATCTTCAGATTTTAAACATAAAATGTTTAGACATGTGGCTTTAGCTGTAGTGCATTTCTAGATTGCTCCAGTGCCAACTTCAATTTTATTTTCATGAGGATGTTTCATAAAAAATAATTTCTAATAACTTTACAAAACTTTGAAGCTATTTATAACAATTTTTGTCATTACGACAATAATTAATTCTACATTTACAATAAACTGCCAGGTGTCATCTTTCAAACGAGATCATACTTGTGCTTTTAGTACCAAGGGTTCATGAACTGTATCTGTTTCAGTTTGGGTATGTCATTTCTGGGGATTTTTCAAAAGTGGGGTTGCAGCTTAACAGGTTAAAGGAGTACCCAGTGATCCTAATGCTCCTTGATGTCACTGCCAACGATGGAAAAAGAATAGGGACCCTCATTGATTTGGCATCAGACACGAACTACATAACACACAGAGCTGCGAGCAAGTTGAACCTGAGAAGTGAAGATGTGACTCTGGTGGTTTACGGGGTTGGAGGGATGAAAGTGTCTGTCGCAACCAAGCGTTACCTCCTCAGGATACATTGTTAGCACTCCCAGAGGGACCCTCAGGTCACACCATTTGATCTGCTATGGACTTGATAGAATTGCAGAAGTTCACAGGCATGTTCCAGCCATCAAGTTACAGAAGATATTCCCGGATGTTTCCCTCAAAGACCTTGCAAGACCGAGGGAAATACAACTCCTGATCAGCCACAAAGAAGGGCAGCTGGTACCCCAGAAAGTTCGTTCTGTTGGTGACCTGGTGCTCTGGGACGGCCCGCTCGGCAAGACCATCGGAGGCACGCACCCGGACCTCTTTGAAGAAGTCACATTAATGGCCCATACGTCAAAGACGCACTTCGCAAGATCCATGAGAACCGCAGCAGTCAAATACACTGAACTCACCTGTAAAAATCCAGTCTCTTGCCAGTCTCTCGACCATCCCAGCACCCAGTCCCATACAGCAACTAGCAGCAGAGACTTTCTAAAGTGGTGGAAATGGGAAAGCATCGGAGCCGTTTGTGAGCCGAGATGTGGAGGATGTCGCTGCGGGAATTGCCAACCCGGGGGGAAAGAAATGACGCTGGCTGAAGAAAGAGAGATGGAGAGGGTGAGAGATGGCTTGACGTATGTGAAAAGAGATCACCACAGTCCTGAACCACACTGGCATGCCAAGTATCCATGGACAGAGGATCCAGCATTGCTCCCCAACAACAGGAGAGCAGGTTGAAGCCACATTTCACAGAACGGAGAAGCAGCTGGCAAAGGAACCCGAGTGGAAAATGGCCTATGCTTCACAAGTCCATGAAATGGTTAATCGCGAAGCTGCAGTGAAGCTGTCCAAAGAAGATCTGCAGAGCTGGACGGGGCCAGTGTGGTACATAAGTCATCTGATTGCACTAAATCCACATTCATTCTCTACCCCAGTGAGGCTAGTGTGGAACAGCAGCCAGAAGTACAGAGGCCTAAGCTTGAACGACATACTGATCAAAGGTCCTGACGTCCTGAATCCGATCAGAGCCGTCCTGCTGAGGTTCCGAGCTGGTGTCTTTGCTGCCCTTGGTGACATCCGCAAGATGTACAACTCTGTCTGGCTGGAGGAAAGAGAGGTCCACCTGCACAGGTTCCTGTGGCGCGACACTGAAGATGCAGAGATAGAGGATTTCGCCATAACAAGAGTCAACATCGGAGACAAACCTGCTGGTTGCATAGCCCAAGTCGCCATGCGAGAGACCGCCAACTTACCTCCATTCACAGCCACTTCAAAGAGGAGAAACGTGTGCTGGAGGAAGACGTATATGTTGATGACATCCTAACTTCTCACAACAACCTCGACCACCTGAAACTCCTCACGTCCAACATCGAGCAGATCCTTAAAGCAGGAGGATTCTTCATGAAGCCCTGGGTCTACTCTGATCAAAGTGGGAGGAAAGGGCAGAGAGGTGAGAAGATGGAGTCAAAGACCGTGATCCTGCCAAACCAGTTAACTGAAGAGGATAACAAAGCCCTTGGCCTCGGTTACACCATTGAAGACGACAAGTTACACGTCATGGTTGCAGTGAACTTCTCCAAGAAAAGGAGAAAAATGCGCCTTGGCCAGGACTTACTGAGGGAAGAAGTAAGAAGCCAAACCCCAGACCCACTCACCAGAAGAGAACTGTTAAGCCAAGTTTCTGGTCTTTATGATCCCCTCGGCCTTGTGGCTCCAGCAAAACAGAAGGGAGCCATCCTGATCCGAAAAGCTTTTCAAGAAGCGAAAGTGATGCACTGCATAGAAGACACCTGGGATGCCGCCTTGTCCAAAGAACTCCGAGAAGACGCAGTAAAGCTCCTCGAAGAGTATGCTGACCTGAGGCTACTCAGATTCACCAGAGCCCTCACACCGCCAGATCCAGGTGGACGACCATATGGCATCACCTTCTCTGACGGTAGTGAGCACGCGTATGGCGCCGTGCTGTACCTTCGTTGGAGCTGCAGCCATGGTGTCGTTGTGAGGCTAGTCGAATCTAAGGCCAAGCTGACCCCTCTAGACCACAAGGGTGACCCTGTGAAGGCGGAGTTGTGCGGAGCAGTCTTTGCAGCCCGGCTGAAAATCTACTTCCAGAAACACTGCCGAATCGATGTCGAGAGGTGGTACCATCTCGTCGACAGTCAAACCATCTTGGGCGCAATACAGCGTGAAAGTTATGGTTATCAGACCTTCTTTGCGAACCGAGTTGGCGAGATCCAGAGCAGTACCGACATCCGAGATTGGTTGTGGATTCCAGGGTCGGCGAATATTGCAGATATCATCACCAGAGGGACCAGTCCTGATAATTTAACTGAGGAATCCGAGTGGCAGTCGGGTCCACAGTTCCTTCAGCTTCCTGAGAGTGAGTGGCGAAAAAATCAGCCAAAGACATTGCTGCACAAGCAGGAGACAATATCACAAAAATGCAGAAGAAAACATTTGTTGCAGTACTCACCCGAAGTCAACAGAAAGTGAAAGATCCAATCAGAGTCCAGGAGACAGAGTCCAAGTCCAGAAGACCACCGGCAGTAGCAGCAGTCCAAAAGCTATTGGACGAAAGGCGCTTCAGCAGTCTAAGACGGCTGGTCGGGGCGGTAGCATGGACTTGGAGAGCAGCTAAGAAGTTCCTGTGTGCTAAGATTAGAGAGAAAGGAAAGTGGGAGGCAGTAGAGTCATCTGGTGTCATCATGGTCAATGAAAGAGAAGAAGTGTTCCGGAACCTATGTCTGGCAGCACAAGAGGGCGTACACTTTCCGAACACGACAACGGACAGACTGGTTGTTTACAAGGATCAAACAAGTGGGCTCCTGATGTGTGGTGGCAGGATCCAGACCTTCAAAGAGGACCAGAGAGCGGTTCCCCTGCTACCTTTCCAGACCTGGATCTCCACCCTCCTAGCCCGAGAAGCACACAGTGAGGGACATGATGGAGTGGCAGGGACTTTGCTGCGGATGCGAAAGAAAGCATGGGTCATCAGGGGAAGAATTACCGCCCAAAAAGTCGTTGACAAGTGTGTCATTTGCAAGAAGGCAAAAGAAAAAACCTGTCAGCAAATAATGGGAAACTTACCTGAGGAGAGGTCGAGCCCGGCTGCACCGTTTCAATTCACGCCTGTCGACCTGTTTGGCCCATACCAAGTGAAGGATGATGTTAAGAGGAGAGTGAGCTTGAAAGTATGGGGTGTGGTCTTTTGCTGCATGTCAAGCCGAGCCATCCATGTCGAACTGGCAAGCACGTTAACAACAGAGAGCTTTCTACTTGCTTACCAGAGGTTCACTTCTGTCCGAGGCCATCCTCAGAAGATCTGGTCCGATCCAGGTACGAATTTTATTGGAGCAAAACTTGTCCTGGAGGAGATGTACACTTACCTGAGACAACAAAGCAAAGAGTCACTTGAAGAATATGCTGCCAAGAATGGGACTTACTGGACATGGAAAATCCTTCCAGCCAACTCACCTCACCGAAATGGCGCTGCCGAAGCTGCTGTCAAGATCACCAAAAAAGCTCTCCAAAGTCTTGGTAAAGGAGGAGGCCTTACCTTTGGCGAATTCCTGACGGTGCTCAAGCTAGCTGCCAACCTTGCCAACGAAAGGCCTATCGACACCAGAGTCCAGAGCCGTGAAGACCGCATCCAATACATCAGTCCGAACACCCTGTTGCTTGGTCGAGCCACACAGAGTGGAGATTTCAAAGCATTCGACTACACTACTTACCCCTTCAAAAGGCTACAAGAGATGCAAACTCAAGTTAACTACTTTTGGAAGTCCTGGAGCCAGCTTGCAGGTCCAAACCTGTTCATCCGCAGCAAGTGGCATACTGCCGAAAGAAATGTTGCCATTGGAGACATAGTTTGGCTCTGCGACCAAAATGCACTAAGGGGGCAGTTCAAGCTAGCAAGAGTCATCAGTGTGAATGCAGATTCCAAAGGCATCGTCCGGGATGTCCACGTGAAAGTCTCTCCAAGTTGGTGTGTTCAGGCGAAGACTACAAAACCTCTTACCAAAGAGTCCGGGTCTAAGGAGAAGGATTTCCAGGGTACCATACTGCATCGGGACGTGCAGCGCCTCGTCGTCCTCGTCCCAGCAGAGGATCAATTTGACGGGGATCAGCTCGCCTGAGAGGTGCGATCTTTCCGGTCGCACCGCGCAAAGATCGAGTGGGAGGTGTTGCGGCGTTCTGCCGGGAGGTGTGGCTGCGTGCGGGTGCATGTGACAGCGGCCTTGCTTCTACATGCGCGTAACAGCGAGCATGCAGCTCCGCAGCGCGTCTCAGCAGGTGAGCGAAATTAGACTAATTAGCAGCACACGCCAGAAACCTTCAGACAATAGAAGCGGCGCGAGTTTGTTCAGATTGGCAATGCAGCTAAGAGCAGCAGAAGAAAGAAGAAATCGCTAAAGAATCACTGAATTAAAACTCATGGGAAAAGGAAAAGATCAAAAGGGCTACCGGTAAGCTCACATCTCTTTACCGGACTCTGAAGACTGTTTAAATGTGATCGCTGGCTACGTCGTAGTCTGTATGGGGAAGCGAAATTTATAGTCTGCTGATAGAGATGCATTGTTAATTGCACTATTAATAGATTGAAGCTAAAACATTTCTGTACATTGGGTAAATGTTTAGCTTTGTACAAAGAGACTTAACCATTTCTGAACAGAAGTAATCTTATGCTAATCCATAGTAAAATCGTTTGGAATGCTTGATTACATTTAGGTTGAAATTATGAATGAAATATGTCATATAGAAATTCTGTATAGAATGATCTAGGTTAAACAAAGAATAACAGGTTAATTTAAAAGTAAATGGGTCTAAAAGTAGAGCTGGCTTTCTGGTTATATTCAATGCCTGATTTACATTGTTTACCTGGGTTGATAAATAATGAAGTAATGGTTAATCTAAGTGTAAAATATACATACCCTTTGCCTGATGTACTTTGCAGTGCTTTATTGTATTTGATGTGAAATATTGAACTTTATTTAATTTGTTTATTTGTTGTATGTTTAAAGGTTTTTCACCTTCCTTGTTTACTGGTCAAATAAATTGAAGAACGAGTGAAATCCTGAGTCTGGTCAAGTCCTTCCCTTTTCAAGTGTGGGAAGCCATGGTGTTTTAAATACACTTGACACACATGCCGTGTGTATATAGCCCAAAGTGTCTATAGTGTCTATAGCCCAAAACGGCTTGACGGCCGGGTCCCTATCTCACAGCGACCCGTCCCCAGCCTTTATTCAACCCCTAGCAATACGGGCCGGAGCCTCGGAGGCCATCCCCGGCATATCGAAATGAGTGTTGAACATAATAAAACACGGCTACTCGCTACAGTTTGCTCGCAGACCGCCACGAGACCGCCCGTGGTCGAGACGAGAGTGAGAAAAGATGTTTCACATGTTCTCCGCACCGAGGTGCTCAAACTGTTAGAAAAGGGTGCTATCGAAGCAGTACCCCCCCCCCACAGATCGAGTCGGGTCTGTACAGCCGCTATTTCCTCGTCCCGAAAAAGGATGGTGGTCTCTGACCCATCCTAGATCTCAGACGCTTGAACAAAGCACTGGCGAAGCGCCCGTTCAGAATTCTTGACACCCAAACATATCCTCGCGCAAATTCGCCCGGGAGATTGGTTTTTCTCAGTGGATCTGAAAGATGCCTATTTTCATATCCAAATATCGCCTCATCACAGGCAGTTTCTGAGATTCGCTTTCGAGGGACAAGCATACCAATACACGGTTCTACCGTTTGGTCTATCGTTGGCCCCCTGTACATTCACGAAATGTATGGATGTAGAACTTTCCCCCCTGAGACAGCGGGGAGTGCGAATACTAAACTACCTCGACAATTGGCTGGTTATAGCACAATCAGAGGCACAGCTAATAACGCACAGATCTGGGATCATCAGCCATCTAGAATGCCTGGGTCTGAAGATCAATTTTTCCAAGAGCGCACTATCCCCCAGACAGAACATTTCCTTTCTGGGTATAGTAATAGACTCTATACATATGAGAGCGTGCCTCTCGGCGGAGCGCGCGCTCTCTGTTCGGCGCCTCGCGGCATCTTTCAGAGCGGGCGCCCGCGCCCCCCTCAAAAGATTACAGAGAATGTTGGGTCTTATGGCCTCTGCATCAGCAGTGCTCCGGCTCGGATTACTGCAAATGCGCCCTCTCCAATGCTGGCTAAACAGCCGTGTACCAGCTCACGCGTGGCGCTCTGGCCACTTACTGATCAAGGCGAGTCGCGGCTGCATCAAAGCCCTGACTCCCTGGAAAGCTGTCGACTGGTACCAGTCGGGCGTGAGTTTAGGTGTGATTTCGAGGAGAAAGGTGGTCATGACAGACACCTCCAACCTAGGTTGGGGAGCCCTCTACGAGGGCAGGCCTGTCTCTGGCCTTTGGCTGCCTACACATAAACTGTCTGGAGATGAGAGCGGTCACTCTAGCACTCAAAGCCTTGCTCCCGTATCTGAAGGGCGACCACATCCTAGTCCGAACGGACAACATGACAGTGGTGGCTTACATAAACCGCCAAGGCGGCCTCAGGTCAAACACCTTGCACACTATGGCCAGGAGTCTAATTCTGTGGGCTCAGCACAACCTGCGCTCCCTGAGAGCGGCGCACGTGCCAGGCATTCTGAACCAGGGTGCAGATATGCTATCAAGAGGCAAAGTTTCCCCGGGGGAATGGTCTCTTCACCCTCAGACGGTTCAGCTAATATGGAGCACCTTCGGCGAGGCAGAGGTCAACCTCTTCGCCTCCGAAGACAACGCTCATTGCCGATTATTTTATTCAAAGAGCACGGACGCGCTCGCCCACGAATGGCCGAACCGCCCGTTGTATGCTTTCCCCCCGGTCGCGATGCTACCTCAGGTCATCAAACGGATCAGGGAGAACAAATGTGCAGTGCTTCTTATAGCCCCCCTCTGGAGGAACCGACTATGGTTCTCCGAGCTGGCGCAACTGCTGAAATCAGCCCTGTGGCCGATCCCGCTGAGGAAAGATCTCCTCATGCAGGCGAACGGAGAAATCTGGCATCCCCGTCCCGACTTATGGGCCCTTCATGTATGGCCGCTCAACGGGTACCCGGGGACCTCCCAGATAAGGTGGCAAAAACCATTGCTGAAGCTAGAGCGCCCTCAACCAGACGCCTCTACGCTCAGAAATGGAGAGTGTTCTCTAGCTGGTGCACCGCTAGAAACCTGAGCCCACACTCGTGCGAGATACCGAGTGTACTCGCCTTTTTACAAGAGCTTCTGGACGTGGGTCGCACCCCCTCCATGCTTAAAGTATATGTGGCGGCCATAGCGGCATTCACGCTCCCGTGGCCGGGCAATCACTAGGGAAAAACGACCTGGTCGTCCGCTTCCTTAAAGGGGCAAGGAGGCTAAACCCTCCGCGTCCCCCCTCTGTGCCTATCCACGGTCCAGGAAGCACTGAAGGGCGCCCTGTTTGAGCCACTTCAGTCTGCCGACCTGAAGCACCTCTCACTCAAAACCGCTCTTTTACTGGCGCTCGCTTCAGTTAAAAGAGTGGGCGATCTGCACGCGCTGTCTTCGAGCGCGTCCTGTCTTGAGTTCGGACCTAACGACTGCAGAGCTGTCCTTAGGCCGAGGCATGGGTATATTCCTAAAGTGCTCTCTACCCCCATCAGAGCACAGGTTATTTCCCTGACAGCTCTCTCCTCAACAGAGGACGAAAGAGACGCGAATTTACTCTGTCCCGTCAGGGCTCTCAGAGTGTATCTGGAGCGTTCTGCCTCATTCAGACAGTCAGAACAGCTTTTTGTATGCTTTGGCGGCCACACCAAGGGTCTCGCTGTCTCAAAGCAGAGATTATCGCGCTGGATAGTTGACGTCATAGCGCTAGCTTATGAGTCTAAGGGCCTTCACTGCCCCTTAGGCATCAGAGCTCATTCCACTAGAGGCATGGCCTCGTCTTGGGCTTGGTCGAGTGGAATACCCATACAGGATATTTGTGCGGCGGCCAGCTGGGCCTCGCCGTCCACTTTTATCAGGTTTTATAACCTACAAGTCCCTGCCCTGCATTCTAGGGTACTTTCGGTATGAATGTGTAAGCACAAACCCCCCATGAAACGTGGACCCGATACTATCCGGTCCCGTTTTTTACACAAACTATGTTCATATGTCATACCATACATACAGCGTATAAGGGTTTTTTTCTCTGTTTAACATGGGGCCCGTTATATCCGGTCCTGTTACAGAACTACAGTTCATATATGACACTATATCTTAGACTGGCCCTCTTAGACCACTCTTTATGTTTCCTTATGAAGCCCGTCACTGACTGGCTTATTGGGATCATACTTTACTCTCACGGCTTCAGGCATCTGCCTCGGGCTATATTAGAGTGAAGTCAAGCACGCACGGCGTTTTGAAGGGAGTTCCCATAGCGTAAGCTACTTACACAATAGGAGACCTCTCGAAAGGGAAAGTCTCGGTTACTAACGTAACCTCGGTTCCCTGAGAAGAGGGAATGACTATTTCGTAAACCGCCGTGCTTGTGCTTTAATCGGTGTATCGCTTCAGTCGATTTAACCTAGTCTATGACAGCTCGGGGGACTGAATTTATAGCCTTGGGCCACGCCCATTCTGGCGGGTTATGACGCGTCAGGGCGTGAATTACCCTGATTGGACCGAGCGTCTGAGCCACCCTGTCATAGGTTCATGCAATTGCCGCAGCACAGCATACACAGATGAACAGCTAGCGTGGTCATTGGCTGTGCTACACTGCGTTTTAAAATTTTGGCTTCATATTCTCGAGAAAAGGAGTTTTCCCATAGCATAAGCTACTTACGCAGTAGTCGTTCCCTCTTCTCAGGGAACCGAGGTTACGTTAGTAACCGAGACGTTTTCTGTTCTTAAACCTGTCCTGTGGCGATAAATCAATGGTAAAAAGAATCAAGCGCACAACTGATGCTTGCGCGCGCAGTAAATGACTTTCGCGAGAGGATTACAGATCTACACGCGAGGAAACAGGAACTCGCGAGCTCATTCAAACCCTGCACGCGCATGACATCTCCTCTGCACGCAATACAAGCCCTCGCGCGCACATGATCATTCCCCAGGCTTCGCGCTTGATCTCCTCTCGCCTGCTGCTTTTGCTCGCTCGAACACTTTAATTTTTGGCAGTCGAGGGGCGGGACTTACTGTTTTAATAACCTCAAATGTCATTGGTTACTTCCCATTTTCCAGAAGTCAGTTGTGATTGGACGCCTGTCCAATGACCCGTAATTCACTTGACTTCAGACATGAGATTTGTTTTATTTATATAGCCTATATTAATGTTTAATGTGATTTAATGCATTGGTAATATAGAATAGATTCTTACCAGATACTTTATTAACAGAAAGTCATACTAGTGATTGCATAAGAGATATTTACAGACTGTAATGACGCATTTCCATGGTTATTAGAATTGTAAATCTACCAAAATTCTTATAAATCTTTGCGTAATATAAATGGTTCATTATATTTTATATTAAATGTAAAAGGGGTTCTGGCTTCTCAAGTTAAGATACAGTACGTAAGGGATAATGTAGAGCAAGGCGGTTGTTATAGCGAATACAACCCCGACAGGCTGATCAGCGAAGCGGAGGGGTCTTGAATCAGCCTAAAGGAGTTGTATTCGCTATAACAACCGCCTCGCTCTGCATTATCCCGCTTATTACATGGCTACCTATCAAAAATAATAATAATTTGACACAAAATATTGATTTAAAAAGGAGTTTATTGATTTAAAAACGATTGTATTGCTTCCACTAAAGAAAATAGTCCGTTCCGTCGCTACGGTTAGAATCCTGCGTCCATAGCAACGCTCTGTTTTTCATGGCAACGGTGTGTTATACTTAGCAGCGGATTGTTATCAAGAAATAACTGTCATGACCACCTTTCTCCTCGAAATCACACCTAAACTCACGCCCGACTGGTACCAGTCGACAGCTTTCCAGGGAGTCAGGGCTTTGATGCAGCCGCGACTCGCCTTGATCAGTAAGTGGCCAGAGCGCCACACGTGAGCTGGTACACGGCTGTTTAGCCAGCATTGGAGAGGGCGCATTTGCAGTAATCCGAGCCGGATTAGAAATAACTAATCTACATTAGAATTCAACCTAGCCATGTAATAAACCGCATTAATTATAGCTTACAAATGCCTTTTCAGAATTTGCTACAGAATACAGAGGAACAAAATTAAACCCAGCAAATTATTAAACCCAGCTTAAACCCAGCAAAGTAGATATTACACATTATATAGTGATCTTAATCATCTAACTTTTTGTAAGCGAATAACCTAATAAGAGAAAGTATGAGGCAAGTACAGTACAGCATAAATGATTATGCCAAGAACACAAATCATAGTGTTATAAATATACAATGTAAAAATGTATACGAATTTTGGTATTTACAATGCTAATAACCATGGAAATGCATCATTACAGTGTGTAAATATCTCTTATGCAATCACTAGTACGACTTTCTGTTAATAAAGTATCTGGTAAGAATCTATTCTATATTACCAACGCATTAAATCACACTAAACATTAATATAAATAAATAAAACAAATCTCATGTCTGAAGTAAAGTGAATTACGGGTCATTGGACAGGCGTCCAATCACAACTGACTTCTGGAAAAGGGGAAGTAACCAATGACGTTTGAGGTTATTAAAACAGTAAGTCCCGCTCCTCGACTGCCAAAAATAAAAGTGTTCGAGCCATAGACAGTAAAAGAAATGGACACAGCGACCCCATTGGATTCAATGGAGAAAAGTGAAGTCAATTAGAAGCACTCACTTCCTGATGGCTGACCGTACTGCGCAGACTCAAACTGAGCTTGACGACGTAGATGTGACGTGAGCAACCTGTCTGTCTTCTAGTAGCTGTGCCAAGAGAAATCGGAATCATTCCCTTCCGAAACTTGCAGAGATGGAGAGTGTGAGTAGGAGGTGTCCATGAGCTAGGAGCAGGAGAAACTTTTGCTAAGTATTCTGATTAATTATTTTGTAATTTTGCCTCCACGTCCCCCCAATTGCCCGCGAGCTTCTCCTCCTGTCCATACGGTAATTTCTCTACTGTGCGATAGTCGTTAGCCTATTTTTACAAACACTGCTTCTGCAGTAAGATACGGTAATGGAGCCTTTTATACATTTTCGTGTTTCTTTAGAAATAAATAATGGACAAATAGAGTATTTAAACAACTCAGATGTAAAGTTATTCGCTGTCAAAGTGACGCCAAAATGGGAGTCAATGGCATGCTAACAGCAGGTGATGGTCTGCTAATCAATGGCGGCCCCCAGGGAAGCTTCAGTTTTTTCTGAAAGATTACCCCCTTGGTTCGAGCGAGCAAAAGCAGCAGGCGAGAGGAGATCATGCGCTCAGAGCTTGTATTGCGTGCAGAGGAGATGTCACGCGCAGGGTTTGAATGAGCTTGCGAGTTCCCGTTTCCTCGCATGTAGATCTGTAATCCTCTCGCGAAAATCATTTACTGCGCGCCAGCATCAGTTGTACGCTCGATTCTTTTTGTCATTGATTTATCGCCATACCTGTCTCCCTCAACGAAACTTAAAGGAAGTAGGCCTATGTGTCTCAAAATCATTTTGCTATTAGATAAGTTATCTTCTCAGCTCACTCGGGTCGGGATACAGCTGCGCTTACCTGCAGTCGTGAATGCAGTGATGTACAGCTGTCTTTCCTCATTTGACTGCTGTTTGGATTTCATGTGATTTCTCATTGTGGTGATTATAACTTCATTCATTCATTAATTTGATCAAAAGTAATTCCATTTTGTAAAACCATTTAGTAAGATCATTTTCATCATTTTCAAGTAATTCCAAACTTCGCGAGGCAGAGGACAACATTATGTGATCAAATACAAACAACTTGTAAACACGTTCCACAGCGCCACCCAGTGCATTTAGTTCTAACAGAGTTACTTTTCGAATAATAATTACAGATCGAATGTTCGAAAATTCGAATATTCGTGCACACCCCTAATGAAATGCATGACAAATATGTGTGTCATATAATCACAACAAAACAACTTGAATTATTCTGTTTAAACGTTAACTCCAACTCTCTCCTGATCCTTTTATTTATTTGCTGGTTATGCTCAACCAGAGGCTCAACAAAATTTGTTATATTCAGGTATTTGATTATGTAACTTGTTTGCAAAGTTGAAGCATTCATTAAAAAAAATAATAATAATTAAAGTCTCCCACCATATTTAGATTTAAAATGAATTGCAAGGACTTGTCACCCTGGGTCACATGACCATAAACGATTAAATTACTTCCTTGAAGTGACCATTCATTGTATGTTGCTAACTGACTTGTGGAAGGGCCCTTCGTGAAGGGATTCAGTGGTTCACTCTCGTTTAGAACGGCCCTACAAATGGCGTCCCATTCCCAAAGTGCCCTTTCAAGGGTGCAAAAACGCAGTTTGGAATTTGCCCATAGTATACACGTGCGTTTTCCTTCTCGACTGTTTTAGTTCACTTAAGACATGACCTACTATGTTTGCATGTCAAGACAGGCATGTTGACATGATTTTTGTGTGAATCTGTCTGTTCAAGCACAAGAAGACTTGAAAGCGAACTTAATTTAGTATTCATGCAAATTTCTTCCCTTTGGATGAGTGTGCACAAAACTTCACACAGCATATGTGAGTTCTCTTTTGCATCTTCTTATGCTTGAATGTTTAAATTAGCAAGGCTTAAAAATGCACAAATGATCAACTTTTGTGACGATGCAGCACAGGCCCTGTGGACCATCGGGCAGTCCTTACTGTCGATCCATGCCAAAGCACTTTTGTTTTGTTTTCGTTATTGTTATTGAGTGCCTTCATCCTTCCCTTGCACTTTGTAACAAATCCTTTCCTCAAGCCCTAAAATTATACTTAATACTTAAATTATGTCCGGAAAGCTTATTTCATTTCATTTTGATAATTTAACAGTTGTTTTGTCATTTACCTTTAAATTTCTATTTTATCAATAAATAATAATTTAAGCACATTCTTATCATTTTTTCAACTTAAATTCAAAACAACTAATTTCATGCATAACCATTTATATAAGCATTGCTAATGTGTCGTCATCATGACGTATTCCCAGTGGTGAACGCAAAGCATTTTGGGAATCCGCGGCACAAACATAAGGCGCCAGACTTGATTGCATGGAGGGAAGAACGCAGTGTTCAAGATGCCGTCTGCCTGCTGTGTTATAAACTGCAATAGTCGTTCTCACGATAGAAGTGGCATAAAGCTTAAGAACGGAATATCCTTTTATCGTTTTCCAGCATGGAAAAATAATAGTAAAAGCCATGTTTCAGAGGTGACAAAAAGGCGACGAATGGCATGGATAGCAGCAGTAAGGAGGCCCAAGATTACCTTCGATACCTTACTCCACCACACATGATGGTGTGTTCAAAGCATTTTCTCAAAGGTAAGTTACAATTACTTTCTGTAAATGTTATGTTGTGGGCAAATAACCAGTGTGTTTTGTTTGACTTAACCAGATCATTAAATTTGACGTTAGGCCAATGTTAACTGTTAACTAGCATGAAATGGCTAGAAAATGAGCTTAAGTTACCAATGTACTAAAGCGTTAATCAGTTTTAAATGTTGTACATCTAGGCTACATAGCAATTTATTTGGTGACTGTGTTTGCAGGCAAACCTGCCTATGAAATGTTGGAGTGTGATCCTGACTGGGCCCCTTCTCTGTACCTCGGCCATACTGAGGTCAAAGCTACGAACACAGACCGGTTCAAGCGGTTTAGGAGAAGAGCGGCGAGGTCACAACAACAGCAACCCCCATCGCTAGGCACTGACAACACTGGTCCTGAGGCTGAGTTGGAAGATCCCATGAATCCACCCCCATCGCCGGGCACTGTCCACACCGGTCATGAGACTGAGTTGAATGAAGCAGCACATTTGTTCCCAGGTAAATATTGTTAACAGACGCAAGTAGACTCAATATATTTTATGTCCAATTGTGTTTCTTTATCTAGACAAAGGATTAAACCTAAGTGTAAGTACCTTTCACACAGAGTTGTAGCTTTTCTGACACAAAGGCCAGTCATTCTAGGAGGTCATTAGGCATTTGGCATGCTAATGTAACAGTCTTGAAATACTTGGAGCAGCTATCGGTAACAAAAGTATGGTGTGAAAGTCACATACCTGGGCCCAGTTCTTCAAAAGTGTCATTTGGATCAAAGTGATCCAGATTGATAAATACCATGTCTTGATGTGTGGAATCAAGGATTACTTTTGAACTGGTCCCTGATCACAGATACAAAAACATGGAATTTTCAAATCGGGATCATTTTTATCCAGATTACACTGTTTTGAAAACAGTGGGCCCTGGGCATCAGGCAAGTACAGAGATTTACAGTTTATTCTTCTTATTGTTATTACAATCAGACTACTCTGCACCTGCGGCTGAGATGGAAGGACAAGAGACTCAGCCCCTACCACCAGCCCCAGACAATGCAGGGAGAGAGGAAGATATGAAAACTGAAACATCAGGGGATGATGGGGCTCCAATGGGGAATGCAGATGAACAGAAGAAGTGCACCATGTGTGGCCTCAGACTCAAAGAAATAATCCGCTTGCAGGAGGAGAATCGAAAACTGAAGGGAGAGCTCTCCAAAAAGGCCCTGGATGAGAATTTTCTCAAAGACAATAGCCGCTTTCCGACCGGAGGAACCTTTTCACAGTTCCTAGAACTATTGGCTATAGTACCCGGATGTCGGCGTGTTCGCACCGCAGGAACTAGGAACGATTTTAGTTCTAGGAACTCCATTTGTAGGAACTAATTTAGGTCCTACTTCAGAGTAGGGTCTAAACCAGCGCTATAGGAACTATCCGTGACGTTAGTGTACGCTGATTGACCGAACGCACGCGGAACACCAGCACCCGCCATTTTTAAAACAGCTAGAATGTAAACATATTGTAGCCTATATATTTACTCCATAAACTAACTATACAAACATGGAAAACAGTGATAGATGGGTCTCTAAACCTTAAATGCTGAAGAGAAAATCCAACGCAACTTTGAGGGGACCAAGCCAAACATGATTATGTAGGCTAATAACCATTTTTCATATACTGTCTACTTTCTATAACAGTTCTATCTAATATGATATTAAACAGTACTGTTAGACAGATCGCTAAGTAATAAGCACAGAGAATGCGAGCATTGTTTGCTCTGGCGTTCTCAGCGCCGCCAACATAAAGGTCCGTCGCGCCTTCAAAATAAAAGTCACCGTGCTTGCGTCACTCCCTTACCCCTCCTACCAGTTCCTATGGCCATTGATGGGTGTGCTGATGCAAATCATTCCCAGTCTACCAAAATCAAAAACAAAAGAAAGAAGACCCATTTTCAAATGCTCCTCCTGACCCTTATGCGCTTAAGACTTGATCTACCTGTTGAACATATTGCACACCTCTTTGACATTAGCCGACAAACCGCATCCAATCTGTTCATTGAGACCATCAATGTACTGCATGCACACCTCAGCCCTTTGGTGTACTGGCCAAAGCGACATTGTATACAGGCAAAAGATGTGGAAGAGACCAGGAAGTTAGCTCATGTCAGGATCCACGTGGAGCGAGTGATAGGGTGTATGCGCTCTAAGTTTAACATATTAAATGACACAATACACCTGGGATTTGTGGTGCCTTGTGAGGGGGAGGATAAGACTTTGCTGGATAAAATTGTGGTTGTGTGCTGTGCTTTGACCAATATGTGTCCAAGTATTGTTGTGAAGCCGTCGTGTTAGAATTATACACCATGCTCACATCTAATATGTAAATATGTTTTTTTGTTTTCCAAAAAAATTTGTAATGTCACTTCTCACATGTAATTATTTTTAGCCATCTCTGTAAATAAAATACACAAAGACTGAATGAAATTCTGCCTCCTTTATCTGTATTAAGGAAGAATTGTGCAAAATCAGTGTTCTTTGGTTGCAAACACAATTACATAACTTAAATAGTAGTAACAACCAACTTAATTTCAGTTTCTTTACATATTTAACATGTAAATACATTGAGACATTTACGTTAAAAAGAGTCCATAGAAAAGATAACTGGAAATGTATGAGGTAGGTTGTGGGTGAAAAGTCACAGACATGTGCAAGCATCGCATTGCCATGACTCTTCTCTACCAGTCGCTATGCTCGTAAGGATCCAGTCCTTTGATTCCCTTTATTTTCTCATCATATCTCGTCTTTGCATTAGGATTTAGTTTTAGGCTGTATGGTCCGACAATGTTTTCTTTTACCCGCTGCATTTTTTAGGATTATATTCTGTTTTTCACGCTAATTTTTCATTATTTTCATGCCAGAACACTAGCCTGTTATGCCAGCCCATGTAAACGGGCCAAACATACCCATAATTCTTTGCGTTCCGATGACGTTGTCGCCCAGTTGGTCACATGTCTTAGCGATCTCTATTCAGCTCAAAATACATCACATTGGGTGTCTCTGCCGACCTCTTGTGGGAAAAAAAATTATATTTACATATTTCATGACTCTTGCCACTTGATGGCCTTATAGCCCTGGCCTCCAAGGTCCTAAAGACAGTTATTCCGTGTTTTCCATCAGTATGCATTCAGGTAGACATGATACAATCTTTTTTTGCCAAAGTTTTAGCATTTTTAGTTGTAATTTTGAAAAATGTTCTTGTTTTTTCTATATATACTGAAGTGTCAGATATTGTAATAATTTAATAATAAAAAAAAAATTAAAAAAATAAAACCTTGAATATTAATTTGAAAATGCTTATTTTAATTCAGAATAAAAAAAGCTGTCACAGCTTCAAAAAAAAAAAAAAATCTGTTATAATTTCACTATTTATTTTGCATTTGTGTGTGGGGGGGGGGGTTTGTTCTGCATTGTAAATTTGTTCAATCGAACCACTTCATATCTGTGAGCAGTCTGCATTGTTACTAAATGATTTTTATTTGAAAAAAGTTTTTGAATTTCAACCACATAAACTCCTCGAATCCAGTCAATTTATTTTGTGTGCATTTCGAGTTCAAGTGCGACAAAAGTCCTAAGGTCTTGGACCACTCCGATGAACACTCAAATTTTTCTTCAGGTCAAAATGACCCATGGGAAGGATGAGGGTTAAACACAGAAGGCAATGAGTGCTGTTTTAGTCTCACCTGTACGCTATCAAAACCTGGGTGATGACAGTGTAAGACTCATATTAGACCTTACGGCACTCGCATCGAACACAGTTTTCAAAGAGTTAATGTTTAGTTCAGTTTTTTTCTGTAGCCAGAATGTTCCCAGGCAGGAGATTTATGTGATGCATGCAGCAGCTCTATCAGCGGTTTGTCTCCTTGCCATGCTGAACTGAAACACACCAACAACTGTGTTGTTGGAACTGTGATGTCAAAAATAGATTTACGTACTTACAGATGATAGGACAGCTACTCTCATGTGAAACGCATGCGGAGCATATCAATCGACAGAAGCATACATTAGCAGCCTGTTTTACGCATTTTTCCCCCCAACACACTAACAAATATAGATGCCTTATCAGATTTGAGATTAACCACACTGCAAGTGCGTGCCGAACTGTGGGTGGAGAACGGTACGGTTCGAATTTTTACTGAGAAGAACTGTTACACCCCTAGAAAATACGTCACAATACTGAAGTAAGGTTGCAACTTTCGGTTCATGCGGACATTAAACCAGAGTGTTTATTGCAACCAGGCACACTAAACACTTACAAAAATAAAATGCTGTCCTTGATAAACATCTGTTCCTAAGTCAGCCCAATTAAATAAACAGAAATTTAAGAAAAGAAAAAAAAAAACATTTAAAGGTGCACTGTGTAATAATTAGGAGGATCTGTTGACAGAAATGCTATATCATATACATAACTGTTTTCAGTGGTGTATAAAGACATTACATAATGAACCGTTTTGTTTTTATTACCTTAGAATGAGTAGTTTCTATCTACATCACCTTACATGTTAAGTCGTCATTTTGCTCCATCATGTTTCTACAGTAGCCCTAAACGGACAAACACGTTTCGTCACTATGTTGTTCTTCGTGCAAAGAAACTAGCTAAAGTCAGCGAATAAAACACTGACACAATGATGAACAAGTAGCAATAATATTCTCAATAACATTTTGTTTTACTGAATAATTAAGTAAACATAATTTCTTACTTTATCTTTGTAAAGAAACCTCATTGCTTAACTGGCTACTCTCTGCTGTCTCAGAGAAGACATCTCCAGTCGTCCACCGTAACTTATGTTGGTTGCAATTCGCAACCTCACCACTAGATGTTGCTAGAAAAATCACACTGCACCTTTAAAAGACATTGTAAAAGGATGATGAAAGAAAAAAAACAACTTGTTGACTATTTAACCTTTAAAGTAAGAAAAGTAACGAGCTTTTGATCTGAAATGTGTATTTTAAAATATGTAAATAAGAGTAATTAAGTACAGAAACATGTCAAACAATATTACTGCAAGAATACTGAAATACAAGAAAATTAATTGCATATATGATAACAAATGAATGACAAGTAAGTGTGTATGCATTGTGCTAATAAATAAAGACAAGTTTTAAAAATAAAATATTAATGAAACAAAATCTTTGTACAATGGACATTACTAAACCCATGTAAAGGCATCGTCTGCCCTTTTCTACCTTCTTGTGAGATCACTCTGCAAAGTGTGAATGATCTTTTACTTTGCAAAGAAGTTCCATTTGTCCACTGAAAAATGGAAACGGGTTAAAGTTATATCATTTGTAAAATAAATAAAAATAAATAAATAAATAAATAAAATAAATAAAATAAATAAATATAGTAATAAAAAAATATATAAATACAATTTTACCTTCAGAAGATACTGCGAGGGGTTCCCCATATTCTGCAGCCTACAAAAGCAAATGTGCAGTTGTCTTGTGTGTTCTCAAGGAATGGCAAAAATGACAAAAATTTGCCAATATTAATAGACATAAATACTCACAGCTTGAACCACAGCACTGGCCTCTGCATCACTGCATTTGAATGGACTATCGCACAAGGAGGTGTTTTGACTAAAAAGAGAGATCAAAGTAAATAACAAGATCATAATTACGGTCATCAAAATGACTACCAAATCTTTAAAGGGGTCATATAATGCCATTTTTGTACAAGCTAATATGATTCTTTAGGGTCTAAATTAAAAGTTTGTAATATACTTTAAAAATTCTCATTAGTATTGTAAGAAAACACTCATTTTACCTGGTCAAAAACAGCTCTGTTTTCAGCACGCCGTTTCAGTGCGTGTCTTTAAATGATAATGAGCTTTGCTCACCCCGCCCCTCTGTTCTGTGTGTACACCGTTTGAAATAATAACACAATAACCATAACGCGTTGTTCATTATAAACGTGGGATTATGAATTATATTGAGAACGTCGTACATAGAAAACATGCTGTAATGTACCCTGAGTGTAAACCTTAGACATTCATCTGAAGCGTGCAGCAAGGTTTGCAAATTTGCAAAGATTAATATAAATATTAATATAAAGGTTAATAAAACATTACACTCACTTCTAGAGGTTCAGCAGGAACTCGTTGGTACCGATCCGTTTTTTCTCGTTTGTAAAGCTGTCTGGTGTGAAATGATTCGCGCAAACATGAAAGCATGGTTGATCGTGGGGAATCCCCACGTCAATCCTTGGGGCATATCCCTTCAAAAACAAAACTCAGCCACCGCATCTTCAACGGTTCGGATTTAGGAACATCAAAATGACTGCTGTGTTCCTTATTACACCGAAGAACACAATCACAGACGCCATTCTGCTCATAGACAGCGCTCCAGTGAGGGTATCAACAATGACGTGCGGACTATGATGACAGACAGCTCGCTCACGAGCGAGGGCGGGTCTGTGTTGAAACGCTGCTGTCAATCACCAATCGTGGGAACGGCTTGATTTCAGAGAGGGTCAAACATATAAGGAGATTTAAAAAAAAAACACTGGATAGATTTTTATCATTTTATGATGGTTGTGTACAGGCACTGCCAACACACATTTCAGTACAATCAACTTGTAAAAGTGCATGTACCATTATATGACCCCTTTAACAAAGAGAAACTCTGTTGTCATTTAAATCTGGTGTACAAATCAAATCTCACACTCACCAAACAATTTCATCCCCTTTCATCTTTTTTCTCATCACTAATGCTTTCCAGAAGCTGTGTGTTGATTTTATGACTTCTATAGCAAAGTCCTAAAAATATATTAACAACATCAACATTAGATGATTGACCATTAAATGGATTAACACTTCTTCATCAGCAATCTACCATGATACGCTACCTTATCCTTAAACTGTCCATTTAATGCAAACTTGTTCTCAGGCTTTCCATCTGGTACTTTATATTTTTTAAACCAATCCACCGTAGCCTCAAGATGACCAGGCTTAATCTTTCTCACATCCTCAATACCTGTTAATGATACACTAATTGAGATTACTCAGTCATAAATGCAGTCAATAACTACATAGATGTATAAAAACAAATACTCACTATTAAGGCTTGATGCATCTGGGTCCTCTATATTGATGGCTATTACCTTCCAGTCAGTCTCTCCTTCATCTATCAAAGCCAGAATTCCAAGAACCTTAACCTGAACCACCTGCCCCGTTACACACACCTGTGTAACAGAACCACAACCAATTTGTGTTGGTAAAGAAAGAATATATTGTGCTAAATAATAAAATACCAAAATACATGGAATAATGGGCAAAAAATGCCACCTACACAGTGCCACAAGCTACAAAATAATTAGTTAAATTGTCAAAGTATTATAAAATTATAATATCAATATACAAAAATACATTTTTATATATTAAATTTAAGGTTTCAGTGTATTGAATTAGAAGCAAAACTTAAATGTAGGATTTGTAATTTTGTAAATTACAAAACTGCTTAATGGTTTAAATGCTTTTGCAAGACATTATATTATTATTAACTATGCAGTTCCACCCACCTTGGAGCTAATCTCACACACGTCTATGGGGTCATTGTCTCCACAGCACATGGTTTCCTTGTCAGTGTGGTTGGGATCTTCCCATGTCTTTATATATTGGTAAAAAAAGGGTATTATATTCATATTAAAATGTGATAGAGGATTATTAATACAAAAATATTACAACAATTAAGATGACGAAACAAAAACATTGCTTTTTCAAATCAGACTGTAGACAGATCTTAAATTCATAGCCATAATCAAAACCAGGACATCACCTGTGGAAGTGCACCATAGTTCCAAATGTAACCTTTGTGCGGAAAAATGTTAGCTACATATCGTAGCTTGCCTTTCTTCACATCTTGCTTGATCGGGTTTAATGGTTCCTTTGTTGCTATCTGTGGGTAAAGGAAATTAGGTAGTGTGTTTTTAAAAATTCTGTGCTCAAAATAACATACTATTGTATTGCACATAAGCACAATATAAGAACATACAATACTGTATTTAAAAAAAAATTTCTACTGATAGATTTTATCAATCTAATTTAAGTGTTACATTTAATGAGTTTGTCCAATAAATTAATAACTTTCCAATTAATTAGCCAAATCAGGCAACTGATTGATTTCCAATCACATTAAGAAATGGAGAGATGCTGGTCATTCTAGCCACAGTCAGACACAAGGACCACAGTGGGGCAGGGAGGTGGAGACTTAACAGTTTTTAATGTTGAAAAATATACTTACCTCCATCTTGGCATTTGACCAACGAGGAACTTCTACGACCATATTAAACAGGATCTGTTAAAGACAAACCAACATTATTACATTAAACACAATCTATTTTGCAACAATAAAGTCCCAAAATGCTAATATTGATGAATGGTTACCTCATTCGTTTTTAATTTCTTTCGTGGAACACCACATTCCTGATAAATAAGAAGTATGATGTCATTAGAAAATAGACTGAGTAAGAACTGTGCCAGTTATCTTGATGCAATTAGGTTATTGGACTAATTCATTATTTATTATCATCTGACCTAATAGCACTGATTTTAAGTAGACATCCACATTATACATACAAACCTGTTCATCAGCAACATACAGAGGAATGTCATGGAAAGGGGATATGTATTTTCCATCGGAAGTTTCTGCAAAGCAAATGTTACAACCTGTATCAGTCGTCCAAATTCAATTTGTCTCAAGGTTCTTCCTCTCTCTAATAGTGTTTGATACAAAGTGTTAGGTCATGGGCGTTGCTAGACGAGATGTAGAGAGCATAAAGTGCGCACACACACACACACACACACACACACACACAAAAGGAATTTGAAGAGTTTAATATGGTTTGGTCACATTCTCTGGTTTGGTTTTCAATGCAGTTGAGTGTAACCTAAATCGGGAATGCGTGCATGTTACTTTCACAATCTCCCGCCTTTGGCGCTCACAAATTCGCAGCGAGGTAACACACTGTGTCAGCAAAAATCATTTTATTTGAGAGGAGTGAGGGGCTTACAGTCCTAATTTTTTACTAATGACATTTAAAGATGAGAAAGGCAAACTTACTTAAATAAATCCTGTAGTCAGTTGAGTTTGGTCGTCCCCTCTGCTCTGTTAGGTAGTGCACCATTTTTCTCAAATGAAAGGAAGCAGCTGAAATGAAAGACTTGCTTTTCCGAGAGGACTGCGAACAGAGAAAGGCTGCAGAAAACTTCGCAGCAGTATAAATAACTGAACGCATTATTTACACTGACATTTAATATAATAGTTCCTGATTGCGTGTGAACGTCACCCACGTTACGCCTCACACAATCTCTTTTAGTTCATACTGCCACCTATCGTCAGATGACCGTAATTTACACAAAAGGATCCAAGCAAGTATGGGGAAGTATAGGCCTGTAATTTAGGTTAATTGTTCATATGCTTTGTACGTTTAACTTCATGTTTTTCTATTCAGAATTTTTTTTTAATTAAAAAATATTAATTTTGTTATAAAAATGTAAATAGAAGGCAATGATGTTTTGGTCTTCTGATGAGGATTCCATGTGCTGAGAGTTCAGTAGGGGGCGCTCTTCGTGTTTTTTGTAGCTGTTAGAAGGTTAAAAATTCAGCTTTTAATAATCTTCATTTTATTCTAAAGTAGCCTACACAAGAAAGTAGAAAAGAGTAGAATGTTGACATATTTTAAAAGTGAAAGGTGACCATGAGAGGTCAAAAAATAATAATAATAATACATAAACCGTAAATAAATCATACATTATAGGCCTACTTCAAGAATTCTGAGATCATAGCTTTGTGTCAGGAGCAGACTGAAATTGAACTTGTCGCTGATAATTAGTTCCTCAGCTGCACTTCTAAAATCTCATGTGTCGTAAGTCGTAACCCATTCAAATTTAGCAAATTATGTTTGAGAGTCTTTCAGTAAATAATTAAACCTTAAAACGTAAATCTCTGACTGTTTCTTAGCTATCAACCACAACAGAATAGCCAGAGGTTATGAATGCAACCTCAAATGTAGAAGAATACAATAAACATTGTATAAAGCAGGACTGGTCTCACTAAAAGTACATTAGGCAAGTATTAAACTCTGATATTGACTTAAGATAATGAGCTTTTTCATGTTGTTATGTTGTTGTTTTTTGTTGTTGTTGTTTTGTCTAAAGGTCTATTAGGTCCAGTATTGCATAGTGCGTATGAGGACGGGTAGGCCTATCAGAGCTAGATGTTTCTAGATGCTTAGATGTTTCTGTCTATAAACAGAACATTTTATACAAGTGTTTAGATGACTAGCCCCCGGTTTCACAGACAAGGCTTAAGCCTAGTCCCAGGCTAAAATGCATGTTTAAACTTAAAATAAAGCAATTTGCACTGACATTTCCTTAAATATGTCAGTGCCATTTTTGATTTATTTTTTTAAGATGCACACCAGTAGTTAGTGCTTTTTTCCAGGTATGTTTATGAAAGCTACCTTAATGTCCTAATTGAACTGGCCTAATCCTGGCTTAATCTGAGACCTGTCTGTTGAAACCAAGCCTAGATGTCAGATATGTTGCAAACCACATTTAATAATTTCATTATATTTGTGAAATTCCTTAATGCAAATTTTTCAGGCACCCTACAAGGCCTTGTACTTTTTATTAAAAAAATAACTAAATCGGTTTTCACTTAGCCCTGCTAAGAAAGAAAAATAAAAGGCAGTGAAGTTATTTGATTTATTTGTGAAAGTTTGTAAAGGTTTTCATTTATTCCTTGTTCTTGTAGCCTACTTTTTGTTCTTGTACTTTTACATTTTTTTATGTGCTTGTACTTTTTATGTTTATGTTTTTATTTATTTTTTTATTTTTTTATTGATTTACCTACTACTGTAACAAGTATCTTGTTCTGTCCATGGACTTTTATGCTGAAGTTTTAATCCCGTTTCCTGTTCTTCTTCCTTTGGATTTAATGGCAAACCAGCTTTGGTGCATTTTCGCCACCTACTGGGGTGGAGTGTGAAGCGTTGCCGTAGATAGAAGGAAAGAAAGGGGAAACAAATAAAAAAAAATCTAAATTCTTCCATTCAAACTTGTTTTCTTAAGATATTGTAATGAAGCTGTGGTCACTTTTGAATTATTGTTCAAAGTTCTTTAATGTTAACCTTTTTATTCTTACAGATACAACCTTAACCTCTTCTATGAGCTGAGTATTATAACCAACAGATCTTAGAAGAGCATGTCCAACTGTTTATGGTAATCCTCGTTTGCTGCACAATCCTGTAGTATGTTTACCCATTTAAAAAAAAAAAATATTGATTCAAAGTTGAGAGTCCAATACGAAGTCATGAAATTATTGTGTCATCCCTTCTTTAGCACAAATGGCTCTCACATTCCCTACTTCTTTATATAGTAATGTGTGTGTCTTCTCTTTCTTTCCTGTGTCCACAACATGCCATATTCTTAATAATCTTTTTAACTATCCCCTTAATTTCATCTTTTCCCAGAGAGACATCAACATTTATTCTTGAATAGCCTACTTTAAAGCCTTTTTTTTTTTTTTTTTTTTTTTTTTTTGCCAACTCATCTGTTATTTTATATGTCCTGTGCAGGAATTTTATTAGATGTTAAATTCTGAACAGGGTCGGAAGGGTTTCTGTGAGAATATCATGTCTTGAGTCAGATTTTCATTTTTGAAAGCTTATAAGGTAAATAATCAGAGCAAAGAACTTGAAGTATACATTAACCTCTTCCACCCATTGAAGAGCCAACTGAATTGCAATTCTGAGGAGTAAACATATAAGAAATTAGATGTTTTATAGTCCTGATTTTATAGTCCTGCTGTGGAATGACTACTGTTGCAGCTGTTTGCCCAGATTCAGGATCTTTTCAGCTGTCAGTATATTTTGAGTGCAATAATGATGATACTCTTGATCCAAATATTGTTTATCCTGTTTCCGGTGCCATGTTTGTAGTCCTTTGTAGTTTTTCCTGTTGATTAGTCTTGACTTGGCCAGGTTGTCTTGTTAGTCTATTTGCCCAGTGTTTCTTGTGTTCATTGTTGGTTGTTGTCCATGGACATGTGTTTAGAGTTAAGTTACTTTAGTTCCTTGTGTTCCCTTGTTTTGTTTTTGGCTTTGTTTTCATGAAACTATCACTCCTGCACTTACTCCTGCGTGGTACGTTTACACAACAACAGTGTTCTAAAAAATGTTCCGTTCACATGTATCCGCGAAAATGACTACAAATGCTGTTTTATGCATGCTAGGCCAGTAGTTGGCAAAGGCACTTTGCAAAGAAACACTGTGCATGACGTCACCATTTTCACGAAGTCGCTTTTTTGTAGTTTACACGAAGAAGATTACTGTATCGTTTTCAAAAACTTTAACACATTGAAACCCATTTTCAAAAGTTTGCATTTTAAGGCCCCAAAAACGCTGTTTTCTTGTAAATGAACAGGCTAAATGCGTAAAAAGGTCTTTAGTCAAAAACAGTCTCGTGTAAACAGCCCCTTAGAAGAGAACTCCGGTCAATTTGAACATTTTACAATGTACATTTACATTTAACAATTTTAACACATCAAGGAGGTTTAAAACCTAAAAGCAGGTTTAAAACTTGCCCCATTGAAGTCAACAGGGTGCAAATTTTAAAAAGAGGATAACACGGTGTAGGCAACACCGATTTTTGTCGTTGTTCTCTGTACTGACAGCACTCCAAATTTACAAAAAAATGAGCTCAATGTTAAAATTGACCGGAGTTCTCCTTTAAGGCTGACCAATGCTAAAATATTTTTAAAATCTTATAAGATTTTCAAAATGTGAGAGACCACAAACATGACAATAAAAAAAAAAAATTGTTCCTATAGTGCATGGAGTGCTGGAACAGGTTCCATTCACAAACAACCAGATTCCTGACTTTGAACACGAGAAATCCATAAATTATGGGGGGGAAGAAAAAGGTTTGGATGAAGTCATGAAGATTGTTGTTATACTTCCGTCTTCCGTCAGAGCTCGCTTTCTGATTGGGTATCGTTTCGTTCCACGTGACAATCTACTGACTGTGTTCGAATTTGTCCTCAGAGTTCCCCCTACACAACAGGATTTCTGGTCATAAATATTAAACCTGTTGGATATACGATTTGAGATTGGTGCAGCCCCAATGTTCTTCTGAGCAGGTTCAGTCACTCTTATCACACATCACACCTCAGGAAAATCTGATAAAATAATAGAACCATCAAGATAATCGGGACTTTACCTCATCAGAAGGGGAGAATTGGGTCCAAAATCGGCCCGATAACGTAGCTGTCACATGTATGTTCTGAAAATGGATTTGCCAGCTGTTCAAATCCTCTGCCTTTCAACAAGAGGATCCTGAGGATCACACAATGTATTTTTTTAGATCTGGCCTACCTGACCCTCTACCCGGACAGCTGCCTGTGCACATTTTAGTTGGACTTTACACTGAAAATGCTACTTTTAATGACTTCTGCAGACTCAAAATTATTCAACCCCTTCATGGCAAGCATTTTTAGTACTTCGTAGAACACCCTTTTGCTGTTATGACCTGCTGCAAACGAGATGTATAACCAGACACCAGCTTCAGGCAGTGTTTCTGAGGAATCTTAGCCCATTCCTCATGAGCAATCCAGTTCAGTAATATTCTTGGGTTTGCGTGCTGCAACAGCCTTCTTCAAATCCCACCAGAGATTTTCTATAGGGTTCAAGTCAGGTGACTGTGATGGCTACAGTAGAATCTTCCAGGACTTCTTCTGCAACCAAGCCTTGGTGGAATTTAAGGTATGTGTCACCGGTGCAGGCCGGGGCGGACTCGGATGACCAGCCGCCCCTGACTCCAGACACCACCGTGAGGAGCCGACACCACAGGCACGCAACGGACGGACAAAGGAGGAGGCAAGTAATTGAGTTCAAAAGTAACAATCTTTATTGAATAACAATCAACTTGAGAAAGGAATAAGCAACTCTTTTCTTCTAGGGCTATTTGACCGGAGTAGCCGCTGGATCGATTCTTCACGGTCTTCGGGACACAATAGTGCAATAGTGACTCTAAAAGCTTACTTCACAGCGTTGCTGCACATCTGCAGGACTCAGACAGTAAGTAACAGGTAATGTATGCTTCTCAGTATCAGATACGTCGTCGGGCACAATGGTAGGACAGTGACTCTAAAAGCTTACTTCACAGCGTTGCTGCACATCTGCAGGACTCAGACGGTAAGCAACAGGTAATGTATTCTTCTCAGTATCAGATACGTCGTCGGGCACAATGGTGGGACAGTGACTCTAAAAGCTTACTTCACAGCGTTGCTGCACATCTGCAGGTCTCAGACGGTAAGTAACAGGTAATGTTTCTTCGCCCAACAGCAGATTCTCTTATCAGGACGTGAGAGGGGAATTGTGACTTTAAAACTCACTTCACAGCGTTGCTGCACATCTGCAGGTCTCGGACGGTAGGTAACAGGTAATGTTTCTTCGTCCAACAGCAGATTCTCTTATCAGGACATGAAAGGGTAATTGTGACTTTAAAACTCACTTCACAGCGTTGCTGCACATCTGCAGAACTCAGACGGTAGGTAACAGGTAAGGTTTCTTCTCTTAACAGCAGATTCTCTTATCAGGACGTGAGAGGGGAATTGTGACTTTAAAACTCACTTCACAGCGTTGCTGCACATCTGCAGGACTCAGACGGTAGGTAACAGGTGAGGTTTCTTCTCTTAACAGCAGATTCTCTTATCAGGACGTGAGAGGGGAATTGTGACTTTAAAACTCACTTCACAGCGTTGCTGCACATCTGCAGGACTCAGACGGTAGGTAACAGGTGAGGTTTCTTCTCTTAACAGCAGATTCTCTTATCAGGACGTGAGAGGGGAATTGTGACTTTAAAACTCACTTCACAGCGTTGCTGCACATCTGCAGGACTCAGACGGGAGGTAACAGGTAAGGTTTCTTCTCTTAACAGCAGCTTCGCTTATCAGGACGTGAGAGGGAAATGGTGACTTTAAAACTCACTTCACAGCGTTGCTGCACATCTGCAAGACTCGGACGGTAGGTAACAGGTAAGGTTTCTTCTCTTAACAGCAGCTTCTCTTATCAGGACGTGAGAGGGGAATTGTGACTTTAAAACTCACTTCACAGCGTTGCTGCACATCTGCAGGACTCGGACGGTAGGTAACAGGTAAGGTTTCTTCTCTTAACATCAACACACTTTCATCAGACATTAGCGAGAGACTCAATAGGCAGCTTTACCAGCGATGTTGTACATCTTCAGAGCTCGGTCAGTAAGTATAACGATTCAGACTTTTCCACAGCCATACGGTTCTTCACGAGACTTGTACTTTCAGAGAGAGGGAGAGGATTAACAGGAGCCTTCAATGAGGAATTACTTCACGACAATATTCAGTGGAAGAGAGGACAATACAAAGCATTACTTCACCAGTTCAGTTGTATCGTTCTGGGATTTAGATGGAGACCAGGGGCCAGTTGCACCAACAGGGCTTACGTCTGGTCTTAAGGTAAGTAGGTCTTAACTCAGCATTCTAAGTCCGACCTAAAAGTTACGACTGTTGCACCATCCAGGCTTAAATCCTCTTCTCACTAAGACCGGACGTAAATCTTACGCCTAGTCAGTAGCAGGCGTAAATTCAAAATCTAGGCATATAATAGTGTTAATGGCCGTTATCCGACAGATAGTGTTTCTATAGTAACCACTTGATAACTCAGCAGTAAAGACATAGCGGGCTTTTAGACGGGAGAGTTTTTTTTTTAATTTGTTTATTTTTATTATTATTAAACAAAAAGCACAAGGGATACATGTATCAATCACAAAAAATTAAACGGGAGAGAGTTATTAGGGACAGAAGCAATCCATTGGACATTTACATTGTTACAATGAGGTTTCGATTCTGTCAGAGAGATAAACGGTTACAGTTTGTGTTGAACCACAACGCAGCATTGACACCAGCAGTACAGCTGTTAATAGCGCTATGTTTTTATGCAAATGGTGCGTTTCAAAACACTGTTGGAGACATGATTAATGTCCACAAATCCACCGCGTGTCGATTGATACGGCTACAAGTTAACAAAACAGCGGAAGATAGTTTACAGCGTAACCTAGCAACGCACGTTCCGTGGTCATTCACATGAACGCGCAACGCTAAGACCAGGCGTAGTTAAGCCTAGGCTTAAGTTTGGTTGGTGCAACTGACGTTAAGTCAACTCTAAAGACTGGTCTTAACTAAGACCTACTTAGCAGTTAGGACCAGGCTTAGTAAAGCCCTGTTGGTGCAACTGGACACAGTAGATCATCTCACAAGAATGAAAGCAGGCGTTGGGAGACTCTTCTCAGCATAGCACACAGCACTCGTGTTCACTACAAATCCACAGCATTTATTCGACGTGCATCAGGTAAGGCAAACAACTGCAAATCACTCACACAGTAGGGCTGATAAGAAGCCTCGCTCCATCCATGCATTTCAACGGGAATATTCAACTCTCAATTCCTCTCCAATGTATCTGAAACAGATGTCCTCCTCAACAGTAAATTTCACATTCACAGTCTTTTCTTCAAGCTTTACATTTGATTCAATGATGAAATTAATTCACTTATCTTTCTTCCTTCCTCTTCCAGCGCAGATCCAAGCGGCAGTTCAATCCAGTAGTATTCCACAAGCAGTTCTAAACGACAGACTCCAATGGCAGTTCTTCACTTACACAAATTTCCAGGATCACAGCATCAAATGTAAGCACTCAAACAGGAGATCTTCTACCCCAAAACACAACGACAGAGACCCAGCCAAACAACTGATCAACTGAACACCGATTGACTTTTACCAGTTCCAACCTCGACCTCAACTCGACTCTGAATGGCTCTTTTATCCTCCTCTTGTGAAGCGGAAGCCTGTGCAAACACCGCTCCTCTCTCCTTCACACCTGTCGTGCATCGGCGGTAATTAGTTTGGACAATATCTCCGCTACACCCGGAACCGGAGTGAGGCATTACACCAAAATAATTCCCCTCGGGGAACATGGAAAGAAAACAAAGGTTCCGCTTTTCCCAGCATTTTGTCACCCGTGACATCCCCCCCTGCCAATCGGTTCTAGTCCCTAGAACCGGTCTTCTCTAATGCCATTCGCCATATCTCTCAGGCGGCTGTCCTTGGTTGTCCCGCTGGGACCGTCGGGGTGGCGTGGGTGAAGCCGCTCGGGCCTCCGCTTCGGGGTTCCGCTGGGGCCGTCGGGGTGGCGTGGGTGAAGCCGCTCGGGCCTCCGCTTCGGGGTTCCCTGGGACTATTGCCCACCCTACCATGGGCACATTGGGGGCAGGCGGCGCACTCTGTGTTTCAGCCGCTGGCTGTGGATAGTTCGGACATGGACGGAGCAAATTTCGATGAAGTACTCGTATAGGTCCCGGTTTTCCCTCAGGCCGTACCGAGTAAACTGGAGCATCAGGCCCCTGCCGGTGCTCCACCACATATGGTGTCGATTCCCACCGATCATGGAGCTTTCCTTTCCCTGGACGTCGGTTGTCCCTTACCAGCACTCGCTCTCCAGGCAGTAAAGGGGCTTCTCTGGCAGTTCGATCATACAGTCGCTTGTTCTTAGCTGCCGCAGCACTCAACTGGTCTGAAACTCTCTTATAGGCATTTAGTAATTGTTGGTGGTGTCGATTTACCCAGTCCGTGGTGCTGTACTCTCCTTCGGTGGCCTCGGTGCCCAGGAGTAAATCTACAGGTAGACGTAGATGACGCCCAAACATGAGGTAAGAAGGGGCATACCCGGTGATGCTGTGCACGCTATTATTATAGGCTTGTAGTAGCGTAGGCAGACTCTCGGCCCATTGACACTGCTGCGCACTCTCCAACGTTCCCAATAGCCCCAACAGGGTCTGATTGAATCTTTCGCAGCCCCCGTTGCCTTGGGGGTGATACGAAGTCGTGTGTGTCTTTCGACAACCATAGAGCTGGCTCAGCTCCTGTATAACTCGGGACTCGAAATTTGGGCCTTGATCCGAATGGAGGGTCTCTGGACAGCCGAACGGCTGTATTACCGTTTTCCAAAGGGCATTGGCTGTAGTCACTGCCGTCTGGTCTACTGTGGGGACGGCCCAGGCGTACTTGGTAAACAGATCCGTCATTACCAGGATGTTTTGGTATCGATCTGCGGGTCTCCCTAGGGTCAGGAAGTCAATCCCTATGATGTGCAGAGGTGCCTTCGGCCGAAAGGGAACCAGTGGGGCTCGAGGTTCCTTCCGGAGTTTGAACAGCGTGCACCGTGGACAACTCTGAACAAACTCTTCAACTTTCTTCTCCATCTTTGGCCAGTAGAAATACCTCCTCAACAGTGACAAAGTCTTTTCTTGGCCTTGATGGCCAGCATGGGTGTGATAAGCAGTCAACAGCTCTTGGACTTGGTCCTCTGGAACCACCACTTGATACCTGGTTTCCTGAGTTTTTGGATCTCGCAGTGAACGACAAATTACCCCTCCTCTGATCCGCAGTCTCTTCCGCTGCTTCAGGAGCTGTTGTACTCCCACTGTCTGAGCCTGCCTTTCCTCGGCTCGCAGCCTGAATCCTCGACTGAGATGCGAGGCGACCTGACACAGGTCTTCATCTCCCTGCTGTAATCTTCTCCACCGTCCGGGGTCCCATCCCCAACTGGACGGCACATCCCCCTGGGTCCCGGGGGCTTCCACGACCGCCACCAACAATTCTTCCTCTTGACCAGGGGTATCGAGGTGCGTTCGACCGTTTCTCTGAATGGCTGGGAGTCTGGACAATGCATCAGCATTCGCGTTTTCTCTGCCAGGTCGATATTTAAGATGATAGTCATAATTAGCAAGCTGAGCCACCCAACGCTGCTCCACTGCTCCCAACTTGGCAGTCTGCAAATGGACTAGAGGGTTGTTGTCCGTGATCACAGTCACCTTAGCTCCCCATAGGTAGTCTTTGAATTTCTCGGCCATGGCCCATTTCATGGCTAGTAACTCTATCTTAAAGGAACTGTAGTTTGCTGCGTTCCGCTCTGCAGGGTGTAAACTTCGACTGGCATAAGCAATGACCTTCTCCACTCCTTGTTGCTCTTGGGCTAGTACCGCCCCCAATCCTGCGTTGCTGGCATCGGTATACAGGAGAAACGGCTGAGTGAAGTCTGCATAGGCCAGGATAGGGGCCCTCAAAAGTTCCTGCTTCAGATTTTGGAAGGCTGTTTCACATGCTGAGTCCCATTGCACCGTCGATGAGCTTTTGCCACGGGAACGTCCAGTGCCAGCAAGAAGCTAGTTCAATGGCTTAGCAAGCCCAGAGAATCCTTTAATAAATCGTCGATAATATCCGACGAAGCCTAGGAAGGACCGCACTTGTCTCACTGTTCGTGGGGGCTCCCAGCCTTGGACTGCTGCAACTTTCTCTGGATCAGGGGATATACCGGCAGCGCTGACTCGATGTCCCAGGAATTGTACCTCTTTGCGAAACAACTGGCATTTTTCTGGTCTCAACTTTAGCCCATATCTCTCCATGGCCCGAAAGACATTCTCCAAGTGATGCAGGTGAGTTTGAAAGTCAGGGGAAAAAACGATTACATCGTCCAAATAGACCAGCGTGGACTCCACTAGTTGCCCTCCCAGGCACCGCTGCATAAGTCGCTGGAAGGTCGCGGGGGCGTTGCACAAACCGAACGGCATCCGGTCCCACTCGAATAGCCCAAACGGTGTGGTGAAGGCAGTTTTCTCTCTGTCGCGGTCATCCATCTGTACTTGCCAGTATCCGCTGGCCAGATCCAAAGTTGAATACCATGCTGCTTGAGTCAAACTCGTGAGTGAATCTTCGATCCGCGGCAACGGGAATGCATCTTTCTTGGTCACACTATTGAGCTTGCGGTAGTCGACGCAGAATCTCCAGGCTCCCGTTTTCTTCTGTACTAGGACAATCGGGGCTGCCCATGGACTACTACTTTCTCGAACAATCCCTCCATCTAGCATCCCTTTTAGCAGGGCACGAACTTCAGTGTAGAGAGTGGGGGGCACCGGACGGTACCGCTCCCGACTAGGGGTTGCTTCTCCGGTGGGTATTTGGTGCTTAATCACTCCTGTACAGCCATAGTCTTCCTCATGGGTTGAGAACACATGTTTCCACTTCTTTAGGAGCTCCTGGAGCTGTAACACTTGCCCTTCTTCCAGGTCCTCACCCTTCAAAGACTCCCCCATCAAATGGGTCGGCATTCCTCCTCTCACAGGGCCTGAACTGGCCTCCACTGGACGGACGGCAACTTCTACCACTGCAGGGCTCACCTGCCTGAAACAGACGTCTTGTTGCTCTTGGACTTGGACAGGGCGGACAGATGAAACTCGAACCAGACGTTGGTGTCGACGAAGGAGCACCGGGTAGGGATGGGCGTTTCGCACCTTCACTGAAACTCGCCCTCGTCGTATAACCGCTAGCCCATGGGCTACTTCGATGGGTTGACAATCTTCGTGGGGCTCTACCAGGACACAGTTGCCTGACTCACGGGGTCCAGCGGGCACTCGGATCCAGAGAACGGCCTCGCTCCGGGCTGGAACAGACAAAGCGTACCGGCAGGTGACTCGACCGATATCTTCCCGCTCTTGCACCTGATTTGCTGCATGGACTCTTCGGCAATCGGCCAGGATCTGGTCCCAGTCCTGCCTTGCTGCTAACGGGGACGTTCGGGCCGGTCGGTCTTTAAACAGCTCTTCCCAGCAATCCAGAATAACATTCATCCCTAGCAGTGCTCGATGGAGACCCAAGCAATGGTCCCGAACAATAACAACACCCTTCTGGTGGACAGGAACCCCTCGAACCAGAAAGTCTACCACGATGTACCCAGTATAAGGAATATCCAATCCATTCGCTCCACGTAATGTGAGTCTTGAAGTTTCCGTCCTGTGAAGCCGATGATCCGCGAATAACTCCAGAGCCAGACTCTCTGAAAACAATGTAACCTGAGAACCTGTATCGACCAGACAATTAATCTTCATTCCATTAACTTGAACTTCTACGGTGGGACAACGCCCAACCCAGTCATCTCTCATCACCGGAACAGAACAAGGGTCTCTTGAAGGGGTCCCGGCCACTTGACCCACAGTGACCGGTGGGACTAAAAACCCCCTTGAGAACTTCGACGACGGTCGCACTGGCGGCTGATGTGTCCCGGATTTCCACAATTGATACAGATGGGTCGACCCTGATGATCCCACTGAAACCGGGGGCCCGTCGGACGGCGTACAGGTCTTGGCCCTTCCTCTGAATATGATCTTCCTCGCACCATCGGTCCACCTTCGACTCGACCTCGATGAAGCTCACCCAAAAGACTCCGAGACAACTCTGCCATCTGTCCCTTAACATCCTCCAGTAATTCTGTTCTCAACTTCTGCTTCCACTCACTTGACTCAACAGGCGCGGGCACTGTGGCGCTGCTGGCCGCCACACGAACCGGTGTCCGAGTCGTCTCTCCCTGATCTGACTCCAACGCCAAGGCCTCTTGTCGAAGAGCCTCAAACGACATGGTGGGGTCTCGTCGAAGCTGGAGCCGTATGCCCTGGCGCACCGGTCCTTCACGCAGCCCCAAAACAAACTGGTCTCTCAATAAGCCATCTCCTTCTCCCAATCCATGATCTTGTCGCCCTTTCAGCCGGCCAAACTGCTCCCGCAGTTTCAGGGAGTATGCTCGCAGAGTCTGCTGAGGCCCCTGCTGACAGTTAAAGAACTGGGCACGAAGGATGGCTACCGGGGTAGAATCTCCATATACTCCAGACAAGAAATCAAAGATATTCTTCACAGTGGCCCGCGTGGCTTCTGATGCAGCAAGAACTTCCCTTTTGGCTTCTCCTTCTAATGATCCTAGCACAAACTGTATCTTTTGCGATGCGCTCAGTCCTTGTAATCCAGCCAGATATTCTGTCTGCGCTTTCCAGTCCTGAAAACTCAGCTCCGATCCTGGTCCTCCATAGCGTTGTGCCCAAGGGGCTCCCATCATGATGGGCATTACTTGCGAGCGAACTGGTGGGGCCTCTTCGTCCACCATCGCGTACCTGTGGCCGCTACAACTCACGGTGGCAACCCTGCCGACTTACGCCAAATTGTGTCACCGGTGCAGGCCGGGGCGGACTCGGATGACCAGCCGCCCCTGACTCCAGACACCACCGTGAGGAGCCGACACCACAGGCACGCAACGGACGGACAAAGGAGGAGGCAAGTAATTGAGTTCAAAAGTAACAATCTTTATTGAATAACAATCAACTTGAGAAAGGAATAAGCAACTCTTTTCTTCTAGGGCTATTTGACCGGAGTAGCCGCTGGATCGATTCTTCACGGTCTTCGGGACACAATAGTGCAATAGTGACTCTAAAAGCTTACTTCACAGCGTTGCTGCACATCTGCAGGACTCAGACAGTAAGTAACAGGTAATGTATGCTTCTCAGTATCAGATACGTCGTCGGGCACAATGGTAGGACAGTGACTCTAAAAGCTTACTTCACAGCGTTGCTGCACATCTGCAGGACTCAGACGGTAAGCAACAGGTAATGTATTCTTCTCAGTATCAGATACGTCGTCGGGCACAATGGTGGGACAGTGACTCTAAAAGCTTACTTCACAGCGTTGCTGCACATCTGCAGGTCTCAGACGGTAAGTAACAGGTAATGTTTCTTCGCCCAACAGCAGATTCTCTTATCAGGACGTGAGAGGGGAATTGTGACTTTAAAACTCACTTCACAGCGTTGCTGCACATCTGCAGGTCTCGGACGGTAGGTAACAGGTCATGTTTCTTCGTCCAACAGCAGATTCTCTTATCAGGACATGAAAGGGAAATTGTGACTTTAAAACTCACTTCACAGCGTTGCTGCACATCTGCAGAACTCAGACGGTAGGTAACAGGTAAGGTTTCTTCTCTTAACAGCAGATTCTCTTATCAGGACGTGAGAGGGGAATTGTGACTTTAAAACTCACTTCACAGCGTTGCTGCACATCTGCAGGACTCAGACGGTAGGTAACAGGTGAGGTTTCTTCTCTTAACAGCAGATTCTCTTATCAGGACGTGAGAGGGGAATTGTGACTTTAAAACTCACTTCACAGCGTTGCTGCACATCTGCAGGACTCAGACGGTAGGTAACAGGTGAGGTTTCTTCTCTTAACAGCAGATTCTCTTATCAGGACGTGAGAGGGGAATTGTGACTTTAAAACTCACTTCACAGCGTTGCTGCACATCTGCAGGACTCAGACGGGAGGTAACAGGTAAGGTTTCTTCTCTTAACAGCAGCTTCGCTTATCAGGACGTGAGAGGGAAATGGTGACTTTAAAACTCACTTCACAGCGTTGCTGCACATCTGCAGGACTCGGACGGTAGGTAACAGGTAAGGTTTCTTCTCTTAACAGCAGCTTCTCTTATCAGGACGTGAGAGGGGAATTGTGACTTTAAAACTCACTTCACAGCGTTGCTGCACATCTGCAGGACTCGGACGGTAGGTAACAGGTAAGGTTTCTTCTCTTAACATCAACACACTTTCATCAGACATTAGCGAGAGACTCAATAGGCAGCTTTACCAGCGATGTTGTACATCTTCAGAGCTCGGTCAGTAAGTATAACGATTCAGACTTTTCCACAGCCATACGGTTCTTCACGAGACTTGTACTTTCAGAGAGAGGGAGAGGATTAACAGGAGCCTTCAATGAGGAATTACTTCACGACAATATTCAGTGGAAGAGAGGACAATACAAAGCATTACTTCACCAGTTCAGTTGTATCGTTCTGGGATTTAGATGGAGACCAGTAGATCATCTCACAAGAATGAAAGCAGGCGTTGGGAGACTCTTCTCAGCATAGCACACAGCACTCGTGTTCACTACAAATCCACAGCATTTATTCGACGTGCATCAGGTAAGGCAAACAACTGCAAATCACTCACACAGTAGGGCTGATCAGAGGCCTCGCTCCATCCATGCATTTCAACGGGAATATTCAACTCTCAATTCCTCTCCAATGTATCTGAAACAGATGTCCTCCTCAACAGTAAATTTCACATTCACAGTCTTTTCTTCAAGCTTTACATTTGATTCAATGATGAAATTAATTCACTTATCTTTCTTCCTTCCTCTTCCAGCGCAGATCCAAGCGGCAGTTCAATCCAGTAGTATTCCACAAGCAGTTCTAAACGACAGACTCCAATGGCAGTTCTTCACTTACACAAATTTCCAGGATCACAGCATCAAATGTAAGCACTCAAACAGGAGATCTTCTACCCCAAAACACAACGACAGAGACCCAGCCAAACAACTGATCAACTGAACACCGATTGACTTTTACCAGTTCCAACCTCGACCTCAACTCGACTCTGAATGGCTCTTTTATCCTCCTCTTGTGAAGCGGAAGCCTGTGCAAACACCGCTCCTCTCTCCTTCACACCTGTCGTGCATCGGCGGTAATTAGTTTGGACAATATCTCCGCTACACCCGGAACCGGAGTGAGGCGTTACACCAAAATAATTCCCCTCGGGGAACATGGAAAGAAAACAAAGGTTCCGCTTTTCCCAGCATTTTGTCACCCGTGACATATGCTTGGGATTATTGTCCTGTTGGAAGGTCTAATGATGCCCAAGCTTCAGCTTCCTCACTGATGGCATGCTGTTTTCTCCTATAGATTTCCTGATACTTCAATGAATCCATCTTGCCTTCCACACGCTGCAGGTTTTCAGAGGATGCAAAGCAGCCCCAGAGCATGAACCTTCTCAGAAATCTGGCTGCAGCCACTGATAGCTCCCTTTTTCTGATTTGCAATGGTGATTGAATAATTTTTATTACAACCGTATACCCCGGTGTCAGTCTTTGTTTTTCGGTCATTGTTTTTACAAGTTTTGGGTAAAGCTGTTACGTTTCCGTTCCCCTTTGGATTGTGTTCTCTCTTGTTTGGATTATTGTCTTCTCTGTTTTGATTATCTTTGTTTTCTGTGGATTCATCAAAAATGTGAAATTAAGCCTGAAATGAATTTATGTGGAGAGTGCACAGGACTTTGACAATTTTCTTTATTTGAGGAATTACGTAGTGTAGCACCAATAATTATAAAGATTTACAGAACTGGACATATTGGAACTGGGAGTTTGAACCCTTTTGCACACAGCACTTTTAGGTATTTTCATCTCAGTTTGAATGATCATCTAAAACAGTACTGAAGAACCCAGAAGTATTCCACGGAGTATTTGTTAAATATAATTTTTAACTGTTTGTTCTACAGAGGGGTGCTAAATGAAATGTGGTCATTATTTATTTTGTCATCAGTATTTCTGTACTGAAAGTCTGCTCCTCTCAACAACTAATAGGATTATTCAATAGGATTTTAGTCTGATATGAAGTTTATCACAGAACATTGGGCCTCTTCTCCTGAGCCCGTGTAATCATGAGCAAAAGACATTTTGTGTTTATTTAGGCAAACTTTTGTGACTACGTTATAGAAGTGAAAAAATAAAAACGAATAAAAAATTGCATAAAAGAAAAAGTGAAAATAACATTAATAACTGACATGAATGCAATTCAGTCAATAAAACTCTTTTCTGATGCCTTTGGGTGTTGATTATGTTAATTGTGAATTGAGTGTATGCACCCTGTTAAAGAATGAATGTGAGTCAGGAAGAATGTTTTCGGAAAGGATTTACTCACATGAAAAGTTTCATAAATGAAGCCGTTGTTCCTTGTTGTGTTTGGTTCAAGTCAGCATACGTGTTATCATTTATCATAAATAACTGAATCTGATTTGCTGGAATACACAGAACACTTTACGTATACACTGAACATATTTAAAGATTTTTGAGCTTTTACGAGCAATGTTTGAATTTTGTTTATCATATATCTAAATAATTTTTTGTTTGTTAGTCATGTTACTTTGGTTTCTGAAAAAAAGGTAATGTCAGACTACAGGCAGAACCAGGGAAAATGTGATCATTAGCTGTAACCAGTTCAGTGGTGCAGTAAAGTAGAAAGATAACGTTCCTCACAACATGTTTCAACTAAAAAAGGACTGGACTGGACTACCAGCAGAAGACTGCAACATAGGGAGAATAAATAGGGAGAGCAAACAAACCAGGTAACGAGGGAGGACAGGTGGGGCAAATGAATCAATAATCAGGTAACAAGATGGGAGGGGCAAGACAATTGACAGGAGAGCACATGGCCAGTAAAACAAATCACAAGTCATGTGCTCACACAAAACGAGACAACATGAAAGCACACAGCTAGTTTAAAACACAAGCTGCGTGCTACACAGTACAAGACAAAACATGACATGAAAGCACATGAAACAAGGCACACAGACAAGACAAAACAGGAGTGTCAGAGCTGTCACAAAACCAAGAAATAGACTAGACAGAAGTGACAGTGTGATTTATTTCACAGGCATACACTGTAAAAAATTCCTGTAAATTTACATGAAAATTTAACAGCAAAATGCTGTTTTCATGTAATAACTGCAAGTTACTGTTTTTTTGCAGTGCATTATGGGAAAACTTTGTCGCTTCAAATTGCGTGTTGACCAGCAGCAGTATGACACTGTTATTTAACAGTATAATACCATATTTTTCCATGCACATGAGTTTAGGAAGACATTTTAGTTTATCTGCATGAGGTCATTTTGCAGCTCTGCCTAGTATTATTTTATATGTAAACTACCTATTAATTTTAAATATTAAACATCCAGTGATGTTTTTGTGATTTAAGTCTGATGAAGCGACTTTGTTTTAATCCGGAAGATACCACAGGAAAGTTAGCCCATTGTACAGACTCATCACATCACATTCAAACGGGTAAGCAACTTTTATTCAACTTGCACATTTTCCTTAACTTATCCGAGTAAAAATCCGAGTGAAATTGTGTGTTTTTTTTCTTATGTGGTTAAATTTTTTACGTGAGATTCAAACCATCAATTATCTGCTGCTGTTATTTGCAACTAGTACTCTTTGATTTGATATGTAAGTTACCAAGTAGGCCTACATCAAAATATTAACATACAGTATAAATATCCAGTGAAGTGTAATTAGATGACAGGATAGCGTGTTTTAATCATGGAAAAGTAACCGAGTAAAACGATAGCATGCCTGTGAGCTCGTTAGCATGTACTCAGACTGCATTTGGTTTGTATTTGCTACCGTCATGCACAGTTTATGCAACGGACACATGTCCCAATCTATATTGAAGCAAAAGATAGTTGAGGTATGATCAAAATTCATAAATCTTGCGTGATTACTGTGAACGTGCATGTTCAAACCGCTGCAGAAATAGCAGCATAACAGATGGATGGAATGTCAATAATTTTCAGATTTTTCTTTTTAATTAAGACTATTTTTTTTAGGTATCTCTTCTTTACATTATGTTTACCTTGTCATTATAGATAAACTCCTGAAGGCTAACTTTGTAGAGAAGCAAGGACTCATTCTTTAAAGAACTGTAAGTTTGCCTATTGCTTGTTCTATTAACACCTGTATAGTTGTTCACCTAAAAATGGTAGTTCTCTCATCATTTACTTAACCTTATGTTGTCTCTTTCTCTTGGAGGAAAAATTAAGATATGGTTGTGGAGAAATGATGTCTGTTTGCTCAAACAATGGAAGACGAATGGGGACCAGACCTTCAAGCTCCAAAAGGAACATAAAGGTACAGTACCATTAAAATAATAGTTCACCCAAAAATGAAAATTAGCCCATGATTTACTCACCATGAAGGTGTATATGACATTCTTCTTTCAGACAAATACAATCAGAGTTATATAAAAAAATGTCCTGGCTCTTCCAAGCTTTATAATGGGAGTGAATGGGCACCATTTTTTTGAAGTCCATCTATCCATCATAAAAGTGTCCCAAATGGCTCCAGGGGGGTTTATAAATGCCTTTTGAAGCAAAGCGTTGCATTATTGTAAGAAAAATGTTCATATTTAAAACTTTATCGACTAAAACTGGGCACTGCACTGTAGCTTCCGGCAGATGTCTATACGCAAGTCGACTTATGCCAGTTCAAACAAACAGGGCTGAGCAACCGCGTTCGTCATTACTTCGTATGTCAAGTTCAAGTGTTACTCTTTCGCCGTAAATCTGTGCGTATGGCCGCATGGCGGAAACTAGTTATCTTAGTCTATAAATGTATAAATATGGATATTTTTCTTACACCAATGCATCACTTCGCTTAAGAAAGCCTCTATTAACCCCTCAAAGCAGTTTGGGACACTTTTATGATGGATAGATGCACTTGTATGGACTTGCCATTCACTCCCATTATAAAGCTTGGAAGAGCCAGGACATTTTTTTTTATATAACTATAATTGTATTCGTCTAAAAGAAAAATGTCATATACTCCAAGGATGACTTCAGGGTGAGTAAAGGCCTCATTATGCTTCTGCGTCAACTCCACGGCGTAGCTACGGCGTCACTCCTACGGCGTCATGGCCGTTTTATGGTTGCATTTCACCGCCAGAACGCTAGGGGGTATGTGGTTCGCGAATCTCTTTACTAGTTTGTTTTGGTTCCGTGCGCCGGTTCCGCTTTTTCATTTCCGACAATGGCGAGCGAAAGAGAGAGAGTGTTGTTGCCGTCTATGGTTGTTGCAGCTGGAGCTAATCGACGTTGAACAACAAATGTAAATAAACTTTTTTTCAAAACAACCGTTGATCTATTAATGTGCAATGAGTAAAAAAGCACGCCAAGAACAAAGGGCAAAGGTTTAAGTACAATAAAAAATAAAAAAAGAGTAATAGGTACAAGAAACACACAATATAAAACACAATATAAGTTAACCGTAATATAAAACATTATCTAAGAAAATTAACTATTTACAAATATTTATAAAAGTGCACTGAATCACTAGGATGCAAATGTTCAGTCTTGCTCTCTGCTCTCATACACCAATCACAGCCCTTGCGGTCTGCGTCGCCTCGACGCGTAGTTACAATTTTTTGGAGGTGCACGTCGAGCTACGGCGGAGGGGTTGGAGAGGGGTTCGCGGCGACGCAGAGGGGTCTGCGGGAGTACGCCGTCGATTCGACGCAGAAGCATAAAACAGGCTTAAATCATGGGCTAATTAAAATTTTTGGGTGAACTATCCCTTTAATCTAAGTCACCAGTCGTTTCATGTAGACCAAAGCATCAAAAACTGGACTCCAATCGCTAGATGTATGGTGAAACAAATTGAAACATGTGACCCGTATAAATTAGGCTAGTTTTATCTTTCATTTACTATGACTAATGGTGTTCCCCATTATTGATCCCGATTCTCTTCTTTTCCATTGTAGGGACAAACAGACATTGCTTTTCCATTGAAATGTCATCTTTTTCATCATTGGAGTTTAAATCTGCATAAGGGTAAGTAAATGAGAAAATTATAATTTTTACATAAACCATTCATATTCTGAATATGTTAGGCCTATTGCCTCTGTAGAATATAAGCAACAAGTAGCACATTAAGTTTAAATTTTTTTATTTGCAGATACAAATACTGTCAGTCATCTTAAATTGTTTTCTTTACCAATAGATGTCTGCCAAACCTGCTGACCTTGAGAAAATGCTTGCCTGTGTCTCCTTGTTTGATCCTTCTTGGTAAGTATGTCATATTAGACATGTCTGCATTTTGTTTCTCTAAAACAAAGCTAACACTCCAGACTGACACATAACTTTAGTTTATCAGGATAAGATTCACATTTATGTGCCTCAAGCTATAATCTACTGACTATAAATGTACTCTGTATGATATCCGCAGTTAATTCCAAGTCTTCAGTGAATTATCCAGTAGTTTTTGGTTAGAAATTTTTAGATAATCAAAATTATACACTGCAAATCATTTTAATTGAAAAATTTCTCCTCTTATTTTTCAGATACTTTATTCGAATAAATCCGGAAAAGAGAATCAAAGCTGCACAGAGAAAAGAGGTGTGTAAAATAACTGGGAAAACTGTGCAGAAAAAGACTTTAACCATCAGTCCAAAAGTATAAAATGCTGATATATATTTTATAAACTATTTGTTTTGATATAAAATAATTGGCTAGTGTTCACTGAAGCCAGACTTAAGAGTATATTTGTATTTTATGAATAGGTAATGTATTTATGTATGTATGTATGTATGTATATGTAATTATGTATGCCAGTTTTAAGGCATATGGTAAAAGTCTATCTAATGTTGTATGAGAATAAATCTAAAAGTTTATCTAGTGTTGTGTTGTTCTTAAAGGTATTAGCTTTAATAAAAGCATGTTTTAAGGTAATCTTTTGTTTGAGTCATTTGTTTGCAAGCAATTTTCAGTGTTTTTTATTTTTAGAATGCAAATTTTAAATTGTCAGATTCTAGTAGTGTTACAATGTAAAGATCACATTTTAGAGTACTTTAAATACACTTTATAGTAATGCACAGTTTGTGTATATGCAGCCGAACACCCGACAGTATTATACTGTGCAGCCTATATTTTCTACAGCACAGTACTGTAATATTTTTACAGTAATAAACTGTTACTTCAGATTACAGCATTCTACAGGTAAATCTAGCTGCCTGTAGTTTACTGTAAATTAACGGGAAAATTTTTACAGTAATAAACTGTTGTTTCAGATTACAGCACGTCCACTGTAAAATTACAGCATTCTACAGGTAAATCTAGCTGCCTGCAATTTACTGTAAATTAACGGGGAAATTTTTTACAGTGTACTCTCTGGGAATAGAATTTGTCCCTAATGTTAACATGAATTTGTTAATCACAATCATACAACTTTTTGTTGGGTCTGTATATAGTCATGAAAGAATGTTTCTTTACCTCTTTTTCAAGTTCAGCTAGCAAAAATTTTGAGAAGATCGACCCTTGAATGATCTGTTCTAGCAAAACTGGGCATAATTAAGTAGGAAAGTTGTTCATTATAATGAAATGAAGGCACATGGTGAGTGAGTTACATTGACAGGAAAGTCACAAAAAAAACATGAAAGTGTATACCAGCAAAAAAGGAAGGAGAAGGAGGCCGGAAGCAGTGTATGGCACACAATGCATACAATATTTACTAATACAAGGAAGTTGAAACAAATCAAATCAAACAAATTAACAGGGGAGTTCAGTTACCACAAATGACAGATTATCACTCTGATACTGTGAAATAAAATCCTTTATTTATCATGTCATCAGCACAAAAAAAAAAGGAAAATTTTCCTTCAGAAAAAAATAAAACTAATTGCCTTTTGACTCGAAGACTCAACAACAAGTAAATACAAAAAAATGTTTAATTAACATCTGATAAAAACATTATTAAACTATGCTGCCTTAACTTGTCTACTCTCAGGACTCAGGTTCAAATACCTAAAATATTATTTTGAATTAAAAAAAAAGCAGATTTGGCTTAATGCGATTATAAAGAGTGAGTATATGGTGACAGAATTGCCCCTTAAAGGTATAAACTAATATGTTAATATGTACAATTACTACTATATGAACCTTTAAGGATAAATAAGATTCAAAGTTGTCAATTTAAGGGTAGTGCGCTAATTTTTGCAGAGTGCATATTCTTAGATCTTTCTTTTATTGATGGAGACTGTGAGACCCTAACAGAAAGGACTGCCACTTCTATGTTTTCAAAGGTTTTCAACCTGATGTTTATATATATTTCCTAGGATTTTGTTTACTTTTCTACACAAGCCATGACTGCAGGTTATGGAAGAAGTATCACACGATTTTTATAATTAAATTTTTAAACAAGGATTGACTACATTCTAATTTCAAACCATTTGGTGAGTCAGGTTCAGTCTGCCTCAATCGCAAATTTGTTCTCTCCCAAATAGAAAAGGAACCATACCTGTCGTCCTGTTTGCATGTACAGTAAATGCTTTCCTCATTATGTATATGATGGAAAAGTCCCTGCCATCATGCCCACCTATTTTTCTGAAGATTAAAGGATTTTTCTTTCATCCATACCAGTAGTCTACCCAACACAACTGTTGTATGCAAAAGAAACTCATTCTGGTCCTGTTTCTCTCTGTAGTGGGCAGAAAAATCCATCCACTCACTCATTCTTTATCTACACCAGAAACACATGTTATGCAGCTCATAGTTCCAGATTAATCATGTCACCTGAATGAAGGGTAAATTCACATACCTGTTTATGGGAAACTTTTGAATATAGTTTTAGACAAATACACAGCTGACCCCGAATGTAGTCATGCATGTTATTCAGAGTTAAAATGACTTGACAACCATCTCTGATTAAGGTACATTTGAGTTTTGAGAGCATAATCTGGTTTAAATCTTATACATATCTGATCTATTAAAATATGAATCTGAATAAAACAAAAGTCTTATTTAAAAGCCCATATATTCTGTCACATGACATTTCACCGGGTTTACGCATTTGGTCTTAATGTTTATATATACACCAGCATTGACGTAATGCTTTGTAAATGTTGACACAAATCGAAAACTTTACAGGCCTGTTTGATATGTCGACCTTTGTCATGGCCTTCAAAGTTAAGTCATCAGACCCTCCTTCTTGTTTAATATTAACTCTATCTGCACTCATCCGAAACAATATTTCCAGAAGTCTATTGTAAAGCATCTCACATAGATACCTATTGCTTGTGTCTTGGCTGGCTGGTGGTCTGTTGCTCTCATTTATCATATTCCACATGTCCAACAGGTATGCAAATTCAAGTCACTCAGCAAGATATTACACTGTGTGAAACATTTTATGCCATCTATCTTTGCCTTAAGGGAGACCAGACTCTGAAAAGACCAGAATCTCTAGCTTCATGATTGTCTTTTTTGTAAAGAGAGAAGTGAAGGAGGTGTGGCTACAGCTCTCATGAGACAGGTATGGCGGAAACAGAAGAGGGGGAGGGTTTACCTGCATGGAGTTAGTGTACACAGCAATAGAAGCAACACTGCACCTGTTCCTCTTCCCAGACTCTCCCTCTCTTTCACCACCTCTACTCCAGACAGCCAAGCAAGAGGGAGCAGAAAGGGGTCAACATGGATCCCAACCAGGCCAGTGGGAATGACAGAGAGAATGAAAAGGTGGAGAGAAAAGAGAAGGACAAAGGAATTAAAAGGAGAAACAGACTTTTCGTAAGATACCTGGAAAGGAGGAAGACAGATACTATTGTGGAAGATGACGCTTCCAAAGGTGACATCAGCATCGCAACCTTGGTGAGAAGGAGCTATTCTGACAAGACAGAGTATAGTGCTAAACTTAAAGGTAATTTTTCCTCACAAACTGGATAGAATTCTTTTCAGCTATTTGAATGAAGTTGTGACTTTATAGTGGTTAAACATTAGATTATAGTAAAGCCTTGATAACCTTAGAAAGATCGTTGTTAGGCTCACATCAACACGTTTTAAACATCCTGCAGAGCAGCAGGTTAGCATTGACTTGATTTTATACCAATTATACTCTTTTAAAGCCTCCCATCTCAAATTCCATTAGATCTTTGTGCAGAGTGAAGTTAAAAAAATAGAAAAAAGAGGACATGTGTGTGCTGATGCTTAGCACCTGTTGCGTTGTTACATTACAGAGAGAGATCTATTCCCACTGGACTGATGTCACATATGCAAACTGAACCTCGGCCACAGTGCTGAACATGGTTGTGGAACAGTCGTAAACAAGCTCAGCCACAGTGCCTACGCTGTTTACTTTATCAGGAAGTTGCTATCTACTCATTTTTATTTGGTTTATTCCGCATTGCACTCTTTTTGCATTATTAGAGCATTTAACTTGATGAGTAGAATATATTATAATAAATATGAAGTAATTCATTCATTCATTTTCTTGTGAATGTCATGTCACAGTCTGGTTGTGATGATATGTGAATGTCATCATAATCTTAACTTGAGAATGACATCAGCTGACAGAAAAACTAGTTTAACAGCCTCCACTGAGCAGGGAATGAAGCCTTTCAGGGCTGCCAAGTCATGACATTGAGGACATCTCACAGCTAAGGACATTGTCATACAAGCTTCTTAGTTTTCATTCAATAGCCCTTATATAAACAAAATGTGTTGTCATACATTCAAATCATGTCAAGGAGAATTCTGAGACTTCACAATTCATCTGTAAAAAGCAAACAAACCATTTTGAATTTCACTTAAACAGCACATGACTGAAACGCTTGCAACTAGTCAGCAGTTTTAGTTTCTTATTGTATGTGTAAAGCATTAGCAATGAGACTTATCATTTTTAAAACCTTTCAGATCTAGAAATTAGTTGTTAAATTAACTTCTTTTAGTTATTAATATACCTTCATATAGTTCCAACATAGTGAGGTAGTCCATTTTATAATATTATTTTTTAAATTTGAGGCACTTCAGTTCACACATGTTTAGCCATATAGTATGTTTATATTGCAAAGTATGTCATTGACAGCCAGCTGTATGTCATATGGCACAATTAAAGTCAAATATGATGACATCATTGAGGAAATGTTGATCCCTGAACAGGAAATGCTCATAAAACTGAGTGTTCTGGATCACTTATCATGCTTCATAATGAAACAATGGATTTACTAAAACAAGAATGTTGTTTTAGCACATCAGTATGACTGTATAAATGTGTTTGAAATATGATATTTTCATGTCTTACCCAAAAGAAAAAGGAAAATGTCCAAAGCAAACACTTGATCATATGAGATACAAGCTCTTAATGGGCACTTGCAGGGCAGGTTCCACTTGTGTGTGCGTGTGTACAAGAGGTATGTTTGGATCCTGTATGTTTACTTTGTGTTACTGAATCAAACCAAGCGGAGAAGGTAGGAGGGAGTCTTGCTTGAGGCTTTCAAATAATTAAAACGAAATAGGCAGATAATTATTGATGCTATACAAAGACACTGGAGCTAAATCAACACTCACAGTGAGCTCAAAGCACATCTCCAAGCTTGAGTTCAGTCAGGTAATGTTTTCCTGCAGAAATGTGATCTGTTCAGCGTGGCACAGGTTTCCATTAGCCGGCCTTCAGTGAAAAGTCTTTGTGTTTTCTTTTCATGAGGACCTTTTGCCAGTCTAAATTGCTCAGCCAGTCAAAATGCAGGTTCACCAGAGAATAATGTAGTACTGATTAAACATTTCCTATGAGGAATCTTGAATTCACTGTATTAGCTTAAGATTGCTGTCATGTTTTAATTTATTCTGCATCAAGGCATACATGTTCTGGTGATTTGTAGGGCAGAGATTAGTTATATGATTCTGTGTGAGTGAAATGAGTGAAACACAACTCCTCTATTGTCATAACCTAACTCTTTGTCTAAGACTTGCTCCTCGAATCATATCTGCCCACTGCTTATTTTTTCACACATAATAAGTCACAGTTTTGTTTCCTTAAAGCTGATTCATAATTAATAAGCGTGAAATTTATGATTGGATCATTTTGACATGTTTAATGCAAGGGGAATTCCTCACATTATTGTAGTAATTTCATTATTTACATCTAAAAATATTCAAATGTGGTCTAATTATTAGTCATTTTAAACACCAAATCTGTATGATTGAGATGTGCAGGCACTAAAAGAAATAAAAGGCCTTTTCAGCATTGCATCACTGTGCCAAAAAGTAATGTGACACCTGGCCCCACCTTTGCCTGTAGCCTCTCTGTCTCTTTCTGTAAGGAGGAAGTGTCAAATGTAGGTGACCAGGAAACAAAGAATCATCTCACTTCCCATGAGTACATACTTTGTTTAACTTTCATATTGCTTGCAGCAATACCTAATATTTAGTTGTATTTAGTAAGCTAATGTATTCTATTTGGTGATTCATAACTCAATATAAGAATTACACTGCTTAATTGCATCAAAAATTTAATTAAATTACTTTTATAAAATAACACTCTAGGTCTTTTATTTATTTAGTTTTTATTACAGAGAAATTTTTGAATCCCATAATACCCATCATATAATATACCCATCATTTTCTCATAATTGCATGATATAAACTCGCAATTCTGTCTTTATAACACGCAACTGCAAGTTTAAATCTCGCAATTCTGAGGAAACAAGTCAGAATTAAAATGATAAAGTCAGATATTAGTCAGAATTACGAGATATAAACTCTTATATCTTGCAATTCTGGCATAACTCGCAATTGCGTGTTATTAAGTCATAATTGTGAGATATAAACTCAATTGCACACAAAAAAGTCAGAATTGCGAGATAAAAACTCGAGATATATACTCACAATTGTGAGAAATAAAGTCAGAATTGTTTACATCTTAGTATTTTTTATTTATTTTTTACTGTGAATTTCTGGCAAACACAGATGTGTTTTTTACCACTAGATTAACAGGATTTTTTTTATAATGCATGTACAATCTGAACTGCGTAATTCATCTCTTTTTCTTTTTCTTTGTCCTCACATCAGAGAAAATGTCCCCACATGATATCTCTTTAGCCACATCCCCAGCCATGGATCCAGAAGAAATCCGCCACAGGAAGATGATAAAAAGGTCAAAGGTCATTGAGGAGCTGGTTAGGACAGAGGGAGATTATCAGAAGGACTTGGAGCTCTGCATAAGCGAGGTTCTGCTTCCTCTCAGAGCAGCCCAGGCATGTTCACAGTCCCATAGAGATGTATTCTCTCAAATATGGAGAAAATACATCTCTTTTTTAAACATGATCAAGAGCAACCTAAAGTACAAACCGGCTGGGCCGTTACAATCTTGTAACTGCAGATTTAGAACACCTTTAGATTTGTAATGTCATCACATAATCACCATAGAGGTATATAAAGGTTTTATGTTATCACTAAATACTGCAAAAAAGATTCCGATGTGTAGTGCATTTCTGTTAAGCATCTACTAAACTTGCTATTTCTATATCAACATTTTGTTTGATGCATGATTTTGGGGTCTGATGGATTTGTTATAGGTGGTGGATGTGGATCGACTGTTCACCAACATTGAGTCTGTGTGTGTTGTCTCTGCTGATCTGCTCCAAAGGCTACAAGATGCCATAGCTGACCCTGACCCTGAAACACAACTCATAGGTAATTTTGAAATACATTTGAAATAGAAACATTCGACTTACAAGCATTAAAATAACAAACAAAAACATTGGCTATAATTAATGGTATGTTACGTAACTACTGACATTACAAATTAGGATTCATTTAGTGGTCATTATTAAACTAAAGATTAATGAACTTAATAAACCCAATAAAATTAATGTTAAAAATAAAAAAACAGTTAAATAATTATTAAACTATTGTATAATTTTATTAAAATGTATATGAATATATAGTTTGAAACCTTTTCATAAATGTAAAACATTATTCTATAATGTGACTTAATTACACTTTTATAGATTTCTAAACATTAAAAAAGTTGCTGCCTCAAAAATGTAAATACAATCAACTTGGCTGTATGAAAGTCATTTCAACTTAAATTAGATTAAACAGACTTGAAAAAAAAGTTGAAAATTGCTTAACTTATTTTGATGAGTTAAAGCAATGTAAAAACATATGTTGCATATGTAAAACATAACTTATTGATCATATAATTTATAATCAAATTTTTTTTTTAGGAGAAGTTTTTATCCATGCCAAAGCTGTCATGGAGGAGGTATACAAAATTTACTGCTATCATCACGACGAGGCTAATGCTTCACTCAAGTCTTATGAAGCACAGGAGGACATTCAGCAGCATTTTAGAAGATGTATATCAACACTCAAGTAAAGATGTTAACTGCATGTATCTCTTAGATATAAGCCTAGGCCTTTGTCTCTAATGTGTACAATAATGATTTATTGTCTCTTCTCTCACAGGAAAATATATGACCTGGAGTGAGTATGCAATTTTTGATTTAAACTCTGTGATAAATAATATACAGTAGTGAAGATTCTAACATTTTATAATTATAAACATGAATGTTACTTCATAGACATGTTAATAGACAGCTTAGTTCTCAATGCAACTTATAATTCAAGCTATGCATTAATTGAAACTGTGACTTTGTTGTTGTGCCTCATGCTCAGTTGAGCTACAGAAACATCATAAAAGTAATTTATGAAGATTGTATATAGTGAACAAAGTGGAGTTCACCAAATCTGAATAGTTGTTCTTCATTCAATGTTATTTTTTAGAGGGAAGCCCAATTTGCTTGACATGGGCTCTCTGATCATTAAACCAGTGCAGCGTGTTATGAAATACCCGCTGCTGTTGGCTGAACTGTGGAATGCCACACCCATGGACCACCCTGACAACAGGCCCTTACAGGAAGCTCTGACCACTGTGAAGATCATTAACGTCAACATTAATGAGTTTAAGAGGAGGAAAGACATAGGTGAGACATACACAGGATCTTATAATAACTATATCAAATAGGCCTACACGGTTTTAGGTTGCAAGTTGTCAAGTTGCAACCCAGAAAACATTTATTTTTTCATGTCATCACATTGTTTACAGCATAAGAAACAAATGGTAAAAAAAAAAAAAATTTGGGGGGAAAATTCTATTCTATTCATTTGTTATGCTATGTCCTCTGTAGTGGACACCAGGAATCAGTTGTTGTTTTTTTCAATCACCAATAAATTTTAGGGTTTCAGGATTTTTTTTAACCAAAATTTGTATAAAGATGATTCTCAACTATGTTATGAAAGATAAACGGAATGAATTGATACACCATTTTACTTTATGCAATATGTGGGTAAAATGGCCATAAATTAATATTCCCATTCAATGCAATGTATCTATACACTGTATCTAATTTGCACATTAATGTGTTCTTGGAGCAACATTTAATGAAAAAAGAAATAATTAGCAACATTTTAATAATAATATCTAATATTTCATTGGAATATTGATGTATAATTTATTTCCATATTCACTTGTTGTATCTCCCAAAATGCCTGATAAACATGATAGTTGATGTCCTGATGTCCTCTACAGTGGAAATCTATGAAATCAAAGTCTTTTTTTTTTTTCTTTTTTTTTTGAAACCCCATAACGTTTTCCTGAGATGTTGGTTTATGAAATGCAATTTGAAAAGTAGTCCGATTTAAATTATAATTACAATATATTATCATAATTCCATAGGAGTGCTACATTTGATCACTAAATTAATGTCAGACATTTTTAAAGACCAAGGAGAAGTTGTTTTCATGGTGAAACCTCCAAACATTTGGTGACAAAAGCCCTGAATGTGCTCTTTACAGGACACCCAGGTTGTAACATGTGACATGTATGGTGTCAGAGAAATTCACTAAAATATAATGTCCACTACAGTGGACAAAAGTCTATTCCTGGGTCCCAGAAAGTATTTTGGGTTAAAGCAACCATGCATGTCTATAAAACTCACGTATAAAAGATTTTTGTTGTTGTTTGCTTTGTAAGTATTAAAGTTTGCAAATATGACACTTGTGTTGTTTCAGTGCTGAAGTACAAGAGGAGTGACGATGAAACCTCTCTGAGGGTTAAACTCAACAAGTTCAACATTCATTCTATCAGGAAGAAATCTGACCGCCTGACAAGCTATTTTAAGATGCTCACTGGCGTTGAGCCACAGGTACTTTAACCAAACGAGGCAAAAATAACCATATTTTTACTCAGGCCTCTGTAAAGGCAGTCTGTGTGTATTGTTGCGGCTTTTCTCTTCTCCACAGGTGAGAGATGAAGCGTTTGACAAGGAGGAAAAACTTTTCCGTTGCCTTGAGAAAGCTGTGAGACAGCTAGTGAAAAACATCAGCTGTTACTTGCTCTATACTCAGGTATGAAGAAACATGTGACATATTTTTAGTTATACATAAATAGATGCAATTAAGGAAAGACACTTTAGGCAATAGTATTTCCATACATTTGTAAATATTTTGCTTCCATAACAGACTAGTAGAAAGAAAACATCCAAATACAGATTTAAGTGTTTATTTTATTACAATTTATATATTTGCATCTGTAGATTTTAAAAATATATATTTAAAGGCTTTTTTTAATGAGATATTTTTTTTTCTCATGCACTGAGCCAGAAATCCCCTCTTCAGTAGCCCTTACATACACCAAAATTATCTTACATACATCAAAAAAGTTTTATTCATACATTTATTCTATAGTTTTAACAGATGGGGTTTGTTCATATACAAGTTTTTAGGAATATTTTTAGAGCATTTTATTCCTGAAACACTGGCTGTTGACAGTATTTTCTAATTTATGGAGAGATAAAAACTGATATCCAAAACCTCTGCAAAAACCTTTAACTCTATTATTCCAACAAAATGAAACCAGAATTTTGAACCTGGCTTCATCCAATGTTCAAATTAACTCTTCTGGAAATGTATGCAAACTAGTGCATATTTAGTTAGATAATGCATAATTTGCTTGTTTAAACAACACAACATTTTAAGAACTTAATGATAACAATGTAATAATACCAAGTTCTGGCATGAAACTCTAGGTTGCGTAGGCTGATAAGTCCTTATCTCATTTGGTAGCGATCACATCGTCATCTACATAGCTCAACATGCAAACAAATACCAGTGTTGCTGTTAGCAGTCTGCAGTGTTCAGAAACTCTCCACCTTCCCCAGCTCCACCTGTATAGATCTGTTACGTGGGGTTATTTCATGTATGTTACATGTGCAGCAGCAGCATGTCTTACTCAGTGATCTCAAACTCAATTCCTGGAGGGCCACAGCTCTGCACAGTTTTGCTCCAACCCTAATCAAACACACCTGATCCAGCTAATCAAGGTCTTCAGGATTACTAGAAACTTCCTTGCAGGTTTGAGTTGGAGCTGGTTGGAGCTAAACTGTGCAGAGCTGTGGCCCTCCAGGAATTGAGTTTGAGACCACTGTCTTACATGCTCACAGCAATGTTTGTGAATGTATTGGCAGTAGCAAGTCATAGCATAGCAGATCTATTCCGCCAAGACTAAATACTAACATTGCCATATCCACTACCATTACCATGCCAGTCTCTCTGAGAGTTGTCATGACAGAACTGTCTTAATGTATCTTGATTTATCACCTGGGGAAATATGAGTGATATCTATTAGTTTTTTTTTAGTTTTATTAGCTTATTCACCTGGTGTCTTGCCTTAAACATCTCTTTTTAACATTTCAAGTATTGTTGTTTTATTTTGCTTTAGAACAGTGCAATGCACATTTCCAACCTCACTGTTAGTACAGAAATATTTCACAAATTAATTTCCATTGTGATTAGAGCAGTCAGTGTCAACACATCCTTGATGAAAAAAATCTGCCATTTTCCTCCTGTGAAAAACTAACAATGTTTTGGGTGGTGTTTTCATTTCTGCCTCAGAAAGTATTTTATAGGGGGCATTTTGTACCTAAATATCCTTTATTTATTTAACAGTTCCTACAAACTGTTAATTTAATTGACAAAAATAAATAAATAAATAAAGTATATGTAACCTATGTGATAAAGTCTCATAAATATATAAATGACTAGATTCGTTCTATATAAATCAGCTAAATCATAACATTTCAAATGACCTCAAAACCAATCTTAAAATGGCAGCATGGTTCAGGACAATTTTTGCAGCATAGGAAAGTACTGAGATAGTGCTGGTTACTGAGGGTTTATTTATAAAAAAATAAAATAAAATAAAAAACCTTCCAAAAGGCCTAGCCCCATTCTACTGTAAATTTGGTTGCATTTCTATTAATTGAAAGCACTCAAACTTTTAAATAATGTGTTCTAAATATTATATTTATATTTATATATGAAGACTTCAGATGCAAAAGCCTCTAAGTGCCATCTGAAATTTTCTTCTAGAATGATCATTTTTATCAAGCTTGTATGTTTATGTTCAGTTATTTCACTTTAATGGCAATGAAAATGACCTATTAATTGTCATTAAAGTGAAATTACTGAACTTAAACATATGAGCTTGAAAAAAATTGCGCATTTTAGAAGAACATTTCAGATGGCACTTAGAGGCTTTTGCATCTGAAGTCTTCATATATAGATCTGGGTCCTGAATTAATTGAATTATAGAAATGTTGATCGGTACAATGTCCTGTTTTTATATTTCTCTTTACTGTAGGAGATGATATCCATTGCTGTTCAAAATGCACAGGACCTAGAAACTATAATGAAGGATCCAGACAAAATAGACACCAATGGCTTTCAGCAAAAGAGGAATGGCAATGACCCATACAAACAATTTGTAAGTGTTTCCCCTCACACTCACAAAAAAAAAGATGTATTTGCATAAACTATGGAGTAAAATTTCCCCTCAGTTATTGTCAGCAACTGCACTGTGAAACATTCTCAAACTTTCTCAAACAGTCATGGATGATCATTTTTATGTGAGCTAAGTTTCTCTTTAAAATTACATATAAGCAACAGGAAGTACAATAATGCACAATATGAGCTCAAAGCCATCATACAGATTGCGGCACTCTAATATTTTGGCTAAGTGAGATTCACTATAGTATTCCCTTAATTTTTCACATTTCACACACACAATTGTGTCATTATGCTTCCTTTTCAATCAAAGCATTTAGTCTGTAAGGGCTGTAAACCTATTAAATGTCTGCATCTGCTGCAAATAGCATCTTAAAAATTTGTATGGTTTGTGTTCCTCAGAAAGATCATATGGAGCGTCTAGTTCTGGCTCCTCTCTCCAGCCTGCTGGGAATGTTTGCATCACCACAGAAGCTGATACAGAAGCGCTACGATAAACTGTTGGACTACTGCAGCCAGTTGGATTCCCGATCCTCCAAAGAGGAACAGGGCCTGGCCAAACGAGATTATGAGGCCCTCAATGCCCAGCTGCTGGATGAGCTGCAATGCTTCAACCGAGCTGTCAGGACCATCCTCACCAACTGCTTGATTTGTGTAGTGAAATTAATTAGAAAGCTGATGGATGCAGCCCAACCGCCTGTCCACCAGCTACCGGTGAGTTAAAGCAGGCAGAAAATAAATGATACAAAAAAAAAATCCCCAAATTATTTTGAAATGAAGAGAAAGTGACAGAGCCCTTTTTCACATTGGAAACCCCAGTTTTAAGTGTCTTGTTCAAAGGCAAAATGGTGATTTTACAACATATTAGGTTACTTCTGTGGTCCATGGTTGGATTCAAACCTACAACCTTTGTGTTATCCAAAACCATTAGCCTGTTATATTCTAAGCATAAAGGATCTTTACGCATTCAAGTATAGCTTCCCACAGAACATGAAATTTGAATTTGTTACAGTTACTTTCTGTAAAACAGTAATAATGGAGATAAATATAAAGAATATTCAAAAGACTATGTGTAATATAACATTTTAATTACAGTGGTTGTTTCATCTACAACGATGGTTCTCAACTTTTTTAAATCCAAGTTTGTACAAGAAAATATTCAAAGGCTCACATAGTCTGATATGTACCTCTGGGACTTCTGTTTTAATAATAATAAAAAAGTTAGTGTTATTTAGATTGTTAGTTTGTGTTTTTAGCATTTTAATTAAGATTATGTTAATATACATTTATTTGACTTATTAGGGCACCCGTGGAAGTTTCTTGATGCCCCCTGGTTAAGAATCACTGATCTACAGTATGTCCAAAATTCTGTTATGCATTTTAATCATTGCATTGGTCATTCCATCCAGGTTCCCTTGTCGAACTTTAGTGAAGTCCAAAATTCTATCATGGAGGAGCTGAACAACCTTGGATTCTTCAAAGAAAATTCCCAAAAGCTGATGGAGCGCAAAGTGAGCTTTGAGAAACGGGACAAGAAAATGGTATGATTACAAATGATAAATTTGGGTAAACCCATATTGCTATTAAGGTCTCAGTTGAGTGTAAAATTCTCTTCAGGCCCCAGAGATCCTCAGACAGACCGAGGAGCACAGAGCCTGGCTCCTGGAAGAGTATGCAGTGGATCGGCTCTATCAGCTCAAGCGTAATTGCAATGCCTGTCAGGAAAAAGACATCAGCCTGCTGGAGGGGGAGCTAGTGGCCCTGCTGGAAGACAAAGACCCAATGGGCAGCAGCAGCCGCTGGCTGGTACACACTGGGAGTAAGTTTGTTTACTTGTGTTCAAATACACTTTCATTTATTTTCAGAAAAAAAAAAAGATGTATAATAATGCACAGCGTATAAGAGGCAAGTTTTAAATATATATATATATTCAGCGAAGACGCATCAAAAGTAACAGTAAATACATTTACGGTGTTAAAAAAAAATCTATTCAGATAAATGTAGTTGTTTTAAATATTCTCTTTTTCAAAGAACCCAGGGGGGAAAAAAAACATTGAACATTACATTACATTCACATTCACTTTACTATAGGGATCTACATGTTAACATTTGTTGATGCAGTAGCTGTCATTAAATTAAAATGTACTTTTATAGTTTTCATTAGTCTTAAGCTAATGTTCATTTCTACATAAATTATTACATTTTAACATTGTATTGTATCAAATTGTAAAAATAAACATTAACAAATATATTATGAATGAATATGAATTAACAATGTACAATATGTATAAATTAACATTAACCTAACATTAACATACCCTAATGCATTAACAAATGTTCAAATTTTATTTTATTTTAAAGTGTAACCAGTTTTTTGAACATTTGCTCACGCTTACGCTATTAATTCACATGAGAGTTTATACTTGTAAACACAATGATATTTACAGTAGACACCATTAAATAAAGCATTAATTAGGCTGGTGGAAATTTTGTATGCATCCTATCTATCTGCTGTTGAACTTCATAACCTTACAGCTGAGAGTAATGAAATCCCATAAGGATTTTCTTTCGTCACATGTCTATAAACTAGCCTATCATTAACTCCACAGAGACTGTTGCTTCACAACAGGACCAGCATTCTTGTTATGTCAGGTGATCAACATGTCTGTTATCAACTATTGAAAGGAGTTTCAGGTCATTGGGGAATAAAAAAACAGTGACTGGAAGTAGAAAAAAAAAAAAGAGTTCAGCCAATAAAGCCCTTGAAATATTTACTTGAAATCTTTAAATATCACAAAAAAATCATAATAATAATGTTATGCTATGATATTTGAATTGTATTATTAAAAAAGAATGTGAAAAGTGTAATCCATGATCCTTCAGACAACTCAATTAGTTTGAGGTCTGAAACTGATCTATCTGAGATCACGTTCACTCTTGTGGTCTTACAAAGCTGCCATTATTTTGCTCCTATTAGGTTAACCAGGATCCTGCTGTTGATAATGACATTTCTCTTTGTCTTTGTGTGTGTGTTTAGGTACGCAAGGCTATGTGTACTCCTCATTCCTGAAAGCCTACAACCCCCAGCGAGAGGTGACTGAAAGGCCAGATGACTTTGACAATCTGAGTCTGTTTGTCTCAGGCAGCAGGAGCAGTAGTATGAGGAGCTTCAGTCCGAACAGCACTTCAGACAGTATGTCCCCTCAGTCTGGACCACAGGACGAGCCGGACCACTCTGAGGACCAATATGTAAGACATATGGAAAGTGTGTGTGTGGTACACAAGACTTAAAGGATATTTAATCAATTTCACACACGCAAGTGTGCCGTTGTTCCAAATATCAGCACTAGTGATGCACTGAAATTTTGCCAACTGAAAATATTCACCCGAAACAGCAAAAAAAATAATGTTTATCTAAAGCATATCTGAACTCAGATGGTTGTAATTAGAGAATGATTTGATTTACAACCCTAAGGAAGACAAATTATTGCAGAAGTAAAAGCAGCTTCAAATTAAAGTGTAAAAAAGTTATAATAGTTTAAGTTTACTGTAAATCAAAATGTACTAAACTAAATCTTTTTGTTTTACACAAAATATACATTTTACAATATAATTTTGCTAGAAAATCAAAGCCATATATCTAACCAGTTGTGATGATGTTTATATCATACAAATCGAAAGGCTAAAAGGTTTTAAGTACCCGTTTTCCATGGTAACGCAATGTCTAATTTCAAAACTGTTTTCACAGGATGAACTTTGAATGTTTAAACTTTCAGATGATACTTAATTTATTGATTTCTAAAATATGTGATGAGGAAAAAAGGCAATTAAAAAAGTGCGGCAAATGTACAATGACAGTTAACAGGTTTCTCTGATGACACGTTTTCATGTGTCAGTGTCTATTTCGAGCACACAAGATGGATAAGCTACAAAAGGTAAACATGTTAGCTGTGTGAACGCACTTTACCATGACAAAAAAAAATTAAGATAGTCGCAATAAAATTCACAAAAACAGGCGCCTCGTTGCCTGGCTTATTGTATCACCTGAGAACACAACACCCTGAACAGCATAAAGAGTTAAATTACCCAAATTTAATTACTCTAACTTTATTTTTGGTTTTGAAATTTTATTTTGGTTTCCAAACTTTGTGGGTGGGAAGTCTGAGTTCAGAGCCACAACAGCATAGAACAGAACAATTATTATTTTGATTGCTTGTAAACAATAGTTCAATAAACAAGGAAACTTACTGAAAAACTAACATTTTAGACACAATGTTCCAGATACTTTGTCCATTTTTGCTCCACCAATGGTAATAGTTCCAAACTATATCAAACAGGAACAACCATTGCATGTCTCTGAGCAAAACATAGTGGTGTTTCCTTCCTGAATGAATCAATGTTTTTTGAATAATCAGTCATTGATTCATAAGATACAAAGACAGTCATTTACTGGCGAAACGATGTGACCTGCAGAATGAGTCACTGACAGCCTGTGCTGTGGAATGCCACAAACAGACAAGTGGAGTAATAGGAACATTCAAATGTCCCAGTGCTTTGCAATTTCAGCCCAACTGTAAAGCCAATCAAATTAAAGAGGACCATAATTAACTATTGTGTAAAGTGGTGTTTCAAGTATAATTGAAAATTTGTAATACTACCTGGAGGACTTCAATAGATTTTGCAGTAAAGACAACATGAAATGGCATTCTGACTACTTTACTGTGATGTGTGTCAAGTGAAAAAAAGTATATTGTTCACTAAGGCCGCATTGACATTATATGGTTCAAGTGAACCAATTCCGATTTTTTTCCTCCCATGTGGCACAGATCGGATATGACCCACAAACATGCAAGCAGGAAAAAAAAAACTGATCTGAACCGGAAACATGCATTTGCGTCTGCCATGTAAGCGGATAGATCGGATATTCCTTTCAATGCAAGTCATACGTCATTAAAAAAGCAACGCTGGCGAATAACGTCAACTCTGTCAGGTGGACACCAACCGTGATCACATGACTCTTTTCAATGGTGTAATGGAGGACGAAGGCTCAACCATGGCTCAACCCAATGTTTTGTTGACCTTTAAAGATAATACAAGCTTATGCTTGAATTATCATTTCATCTGCGTCCACTGCAAATCGCGCCATTTTTACTTTCATTTCGGCCCAAGCTTTTCTGGGTCAATACGTCTACCTTTGGTTGTTTCGCCAAGTCGTGAGCTTAGAATTATAAGGTTCTATCTCCACTTTTGGTCGAAATTGAGTTTTTGACATAATCTGATCCATTAGGTGTTTATTAATGCCTGTGTGGTGTTATTTTTGTAAAAAAATATTTTGTTAGTAGTTATTAATAAAATAAAAAGGCCCCATCTCTCCATTGCCAGCTGGGATGTAAAAACTTTGATGCTCAATATCTCAGAACTACCCTAAACGGAGATAGAACCTTATAATTCTAAGCTCACGAAGTGTATAGTGGAAATGCAGATATCGGATATGGGTCTTTTTTAAAAGATGATGTAAGCTGGTCGTCAAAAAACAAAATCGGACAAATCGGAATTGGGCATCAAGACCTGCAGTGGAAATGCGGCCTAAATAATGTATACATGAGGATTTGTCTTGTGATGGGTTGAAGTATGTTAGGCTATGATACTACTTAATCATCACTTAATATCATATTCATATTTTGTTTTGCATTTGTCCAACATGACCTTGGCTATAACATTAGAAGAAAAATAATTGTTTCAGGAGGCAGAAAAGTTAGTAATTTTGATGAAAGATTATGAAAAGGTTTTTTCTTTAGAATAAGATAAATAGACGACTTGAGCGGATGGGGTCAATCGAGTTTAAAATTTTATATTGTGAATGGATAGACAGCGCCATCTACTGGTCATATGTCCCGGAAAGGCTCTAGAAGGACAAATCATTTTAAATTAGATAAACTGATTTTCAGATACTGTAGCCTGCTGTTATGTTGCAATAAAGTGTTTTTTGCGGTTTAAAACTAAAATTACATCTGATCTCTAAAGTTCAGCTTTCCTGTTTTGAGACTGTGTTGTTGTCAAGCTGAATGATATAAAGAGAATAACAAGACACTAATTTTACTTCTCTTTTTTCTGCAGTTCTATGCAGTTTATGCATTCCAGGCACGCTGTGAACAAGAGCTCACGCTTCAGGAGTACCAGCATGTTCGTATTCTTAAGTTTTCAGACCTCGGTGGTAACAAAGACTGGTGGCTCGCTGAATCTAATGGACAACGTGGCTACGTTCCAGCAAACTACCTTGGAAAGATGTCATATGCCTGAAACTATTTTTTAATGTCTATTAATATTTTTATTTAAAGGAAGAAAAATATGAATTATAAATTAATTGCTTAATGAAGGCCAATCCCGCACAAATATTTTTGCACTACATGATGCTACCAACAGTGTTTACTTGAACTATATAAAAAATGTTATGGACAACATGTTGCTAATTAGAAAAAATATATATTTTAACTATTTGTATATAGTTATATTAATATACATCTTATGTGATTATTAAATTATTTATAATCATGCAAATGACCTTGTCTGTTTTTTTGTGGGTTGTCGTTCATTAAAATAAGTATTTAAGTAATTGTAAAAAGGTAAAAAAATTACAAGATTCAATTTTTCTTAAAAAAAGGTGTTATTTATTAAACACATTAAAATGAGCAGCTTGTTTTCAATAACGTGAATGGTTTTGAAAGAATGAGGTACATCTTCAAACCAAACCGCTTCAGAAAGACCAGTAACATTCAAGTATATGATTTGAAAAACCGGATTTGACTTGCTGTTTAACATAATAGCTTGGCTTCGTCCTACTCATTTCTTCAGTTTCTTCTGTGCTGCTTTCTTTTTCACCATCTGCAGGCGTTTCATAGCATTGAGCTGAGATTCCTGGGAAGTGGGCGCCTTGCCATCAGCTGAGGCTTTTGTTCCACTGCTGTTGTTATTGTTGTTGCCACTACTGCCACCACTATTGCCCCCGTTGCCCCCTCCATTGCCTCCAGACCCACCATTGCCTCCCAGGCTGCTAGAGGGTGCTGCCCCAGGTGACAAAGATCCAGTCACAGTCATTTTTCCCAAGGTATCTCCACTGGCTGAACGGCTCAAAACCTGCTTGCCAAGTGTGAGTGGAGGGGGTGGTTTCATAGGTACCATGCTGGAGCCATTGTTCCCATTACCACTTCCACCACCGCTGCCTCCTGAAGGTTTATTAGCCAGACCTGGCTTAACATTGGCCAGTGCAGAGAGCCCCACAGGTTTAGAGCCTGAGGGAGGTGGGGTTGATTTACTGCTACCTGGCTGACTGGTGCTCAATTTGGTACTGGAAGGTCCAACATTTGAAGTCTTGGTAAAGGCAGCCCATCCTGTAAGGCCTTGGGGTAAAGATGAGCTACTGCCGGAGGCGTTTCCTGATGCCGCAGGCGCCTGGACAGAAGAAGAAGAAGAAGAAGAAGAAGAAGAAGAAGAAGAAGAAGAAGGGAAAAAAAAAAAAAAGTACTTAATGAGACTTAATAACGGACATCATACATTGGCGTACTGATCTCTTTTTGATCTCATGCCTTTCTCACAGTATATAAATAAAACTAGATAACTATAGAACTGGATGTTTTCACACTGAAAATTCCAAAAAGAAAAGGTGCACATCAAATACCTGACTGATACACTTAATTAACATAGAAAAAACAAAACACAGTGCAATGTTAGATATTCCCTGCACAACTGTCCTTACATACTGGAGGGTGAGGGGCTGTCAGACCTATCAATGGCCTATCGATGTTGGATAACAAAATAACCTTATAAAGTTCATGTATTATGGTAGAGTGCAAAGTATAGTCAGTGTATAGTGTGCCATTTGGGACAGTAGATTTTTCCAGTATTTTATTTGAGCTTTTTTCTATTAACTTAATTACTGACCATTACATTAAAGCCAGCTTGTGATTTTTCTTAGACTTTAAAGGGATAGTTCACCCAAAATGAAAATTCTGTCACCATTTACTCACCCTCATGTCGTTCCAAACCTGTAAAATTTTCGTTCATCTTCGAAACAATATTTTAATGATATCTGAGAGATTTCTGTCCCTCCATTGACAGATCAGGTAACTACTACTTTGATGCTACAAAAAATGCATAAAGAGATCGTAAAACAAATCCATGTGAATTGAGCAGTTTAGTCCAAATTTTCTGAAGAGACACGATCGCTTTATATGATGAACAGATTTAATTTTAGGCTTTTATTCACATATAAACATTCAACTCACACATCAGTTGATGTAAACAGAAGCTCAAGCATGTTTGCTCAGTGTGTGAGAACTAATGAGTTTCATTCTTGTGTGTTATGCAGGTTGAGCATTTATGTTCGCTGAGAAATGTTATAAAAAAAAGAATAAAAGTCTAAATTCAATCTGTTCATCATATAAAGCGTTCAAGTCTCTTTAAGATCAAGATTTGGACCAAGCAGCTTGATTCATACAGATTCGTTTTACGATCTCTTAACTTTTTGAAGCAACAAATTGGTAGGTGCGTAGCTGTCAACGGAGGGACAGAAAGCTCTCAGATTTCATTTAAAGTAAATGAATGAAAGTCTTACAGGGTTGGGATGACATGAGGGTGAGTAAATGATGACAATTCTTTTCATTTTTTGGTGAACTAACCCTTCTAACTGTTCAATTGACACAGGTACTTTTGAGTTTGAGACCCCTGGTCTATAGTCTCTACTTGTGTGAATACACTCACCTTCACCTCTGTTCTCTTAAAGGCCTGGAATGAACCAGTCGTTTCAGGTTTAGGCTTTAGTTCAGCTTTCTTCACTAGTGGATCTTTCAACATAGGTACAGCTGTTGCCAAAGCAGGAGCTGGTTTCTGTGGAGGCTTCTGAGTCTTTTGGGCCTGAGACATTAAAAAAACCATCATATTGAGTGTTCCTACTACACTGTAAAAAATTATTTTTCGACAAATATTATTGGAGAATGTTTTACAAGAAAATACTACTTCAGTCTTTCTACTTCAAAATGTCATGTTAATTCAATATTACTTGCTGTTTCTTTGTGAAATTTATTAGCAATTTCTGAGTGAAAAAAATTTCTACACCAAAGTTTTTCAGTGTATTATATACAATTTCTTATTGTCATGCAATTCTCACCATTCGTTTCATTTGCCTGGTGCATCGAGCACAGTACCACACTAGCCGTGGGTCATTGACATCCTTGTCAGTAACTTGAGGTTTGTGACACTCCTGATGATACAGATTATGACACTCTTGACACTCCACTAGTTGATTGCCAGAAGTGACCGTCATTTGCCTGAGAGGAAAGAAAGCTGGATTAATTTCACACATACAGTCATGTGAAAAAGAAAGTACACCCTTTTGAATTCTATGGTATTACATATCAGGGCATAGTTTAAAAAAAAAAAAACATCAGGTATTAAAATTAAGTAAATACAACCTCAGATGAACAACACATGCCATTATATCATGTCATTATTTATTTAACAAAAATAAAGCCAAAATGGAGACATCATGTGTGACAAACTAAGTTCAGTCTATGATTTAATAGCCTGTAGAACCTCCTTTAGCAGCAATAACTTGAAGTAATAATTTTCTATATGACTTTATCAGTCTCTCCCATCGTTATGAATAATGAATCTTCCTCGCTGTAGAATGATGGACTTAAAATTGTTTGGATCATTGCTGATGTCTTTCCTCCTTGGCATTGTGTTAACACACATCTGAATGCTCTAGAGCAGCAAACTGCCAAAACTTCTGCTTTTATAGAGGTGATCATGCTTGCTGATGATCAATTAATCAAAGACATCTGATAAGCAGCGTCTGACTACTACCTACTTACCCTCTTAATTCCTATGGATGCAGTAAGTGTATACTTAGTTTGTCACACATTATGGCCTAGTTTTTGTTAAATAAACGAAGACACTGTGTGAAATGTCATGTGTTGTTGTTCATCTGGGGTTGTATTTACCTCATTTTGAGACCTGCCAAGGACCAGATGATTTCTTTATTATGTCCTGTTATACATAAAACCAAATAATTTAAAAAGGTGTACTTTCTTTTTCACATGACTGTACATGGCTCATCAACAGTGACATGAGACAAATACATTTCCAAAAAGGTTTATCAAATATACTGAAAAGGCAATACTAATATTATTTAATATTGATACACTTTTCTATATATTGTTTTATTTATTATAATTTTGAATTAGCTTTTATTTTTGTATTTTCAGCTTTCATTTTAATTGTAGGGTAAGTTTCAGTAATTTTGTACTTTTTATTTCAGTTTTGGTCATAGACTGACAACTATGGACGTAGTGTCCGTGAAGTCACCCGTATTTTTCTGAAGAGCATTTTTGAAGCCCAAAGTAGGCGGACCCAGCCGTGGCCATCTTGGTAGCACGTCACCGTGCATCACTCCCGGATAAATGAAAATGGGCAAAAAGGCAGGATTAGCTGAGGACACGTGACGCTAACAGACAGCAGACAAAAAGCTAGTAGTGATAGCAGCGCCAATTCACCTGTCACTCAAGTGGCCATGCCCTTAATTAGACAGAACTTTAGGGCTTAATATAATTTAAACGGATGAGTTATAAAAGAATTCACCCCCTCACAGTTTACATGAAGGGCAAATTCAGCTATAAAACCACTTTTTGCACCAGGCTGTAAACACATTTTTTTCTGCTGTGAAGTTGGGCATTTATATGGGATTGACTCTCTTTTGCATCCAGCCTCTAGCGGCCAGTCGATGAATTGCAGTTTAAGTCACTTCCGTGTTGGTTTCAAAAGAGAGACAGGCAGGTTGCCGTTTGGTTTTGGTTTTAGTTAATTTTTTGTACTTATTTTGAAATGCATTTATTTATAGTAAGAAAGTAAGTGGCTTTTATCCAAAATGTCTTTACAGGCTCAGTTAAGCAGGAGTAGCTAGTTTAAGACCCGGTTTCACAGACAGGTCTTAGATTAAGCCAGGATTAGGCCTTAGTTAAAGTAAGACTTTACTTACTTTAACTTAAGTAGCTTTTTTTTTTTTAAACGTGCCTTAGAAAAAACATTACTGGTGTGCATCTTGACACAAAACAATGGCACTGACATATTTGAAGATATATCAGTGCAAGATGCTTTCAGTTAAAACAGCTCAAACATACATTTTAGTCTGGGACTAGCTTAAACCTTGTCTGTGAAACCAGGCATCCGTGTCACAATGGTGATAAATCATGATCCTTGTGGGGTCCACTCCAAACCAGTAACCCTCTGGTAACCAGGCCTTAGTTTAGGCCGGTGTGATATTCTCCATTACTCACCGACAAACCACACAAGCAAGACCCATTTCCATGGCAAAGTCATCAGCGTTGGTTTCATCAATGTCTGTGAAATCTGGGATGGGAATGTCCTTGGTTTGAAAAGCAATCGGAGCGGGATGACTGTCCTGCTTTTCCACACGAGGTTTTTTAGGTGGCTCCGCTCCTTCTCCAGGATCAACCCTAATCTAAATATCATATGATCTTTTATTAGGTTGAGCTTTTCAAGTTATATCATATTTACAACAATAAACAATAGTGCAAAAAAACCTTTTCCAAAGATCTTTTCTCGCTCTCTTTTTTGGTCTTCTCTGAGCTACTGGATTTACTGCTGCTGCTGCTGCTGCTGGTGATGGATGATGATGATGATGAACTGGAGGAGGATTTGGAGTCTTGTTTGGTCATTTTTGGTAATGACACTTTGCTCACTTCGGCTTCCTAATGAATGGAAAATGAGACACAAATTAAAACATCTAATAATTAAATTCCAAACATAAAAATACATTTGTGATTTGATCACCTTCAGTGATGTCCTATAGATGGAGTCACTGCCCCTGGCTAAAGACTCATCCAGCAGGGCCTTAAGTTTCTCTGCTGAGTCTTTGCTCTTGGAGTGAAGGTACCCCAGTCCCTTCAGAAAGATGGGGTCTAGCTCTAGACTTACTGTTCCAGCCATTGCGTAGCAGTTATTATAATACTTTACATAAGACAACGAATCAGCCCTCTTCCTATGGAAATTAATGTGGTGTAACGTTATACACGAATAACATTAGATAACCCGCATTTCTGTCTCGTACAATCTCTAGTATTTTAAAGATAAACTAAGCAACCAGAACCGATTGACTCGAGATTAACGTTTTCCAGCTTTTGTCTAAAACACGTTTTATAAACAGTAGAAAATATTCTTCTTAGCACTGATTAATTAAGTTTGCAATGAGTAATTTGCTGCTTGAAATGGTCTGACTGCCTACCTATACTTAATAGAAATAGCTGCTAGAACGAGTAGAAAGCGCTTCATAAAATACGTAAACTGAAATGGGAGGGGCTTAGCAGCAAGACTGTTGTTTCTAATTGGTCAGATGGATCCATTTTCAGTTCTTCTTTTTTCTAATAAACACATTTCCTCAGTATTTTGAATTCAAGACAATATTTAGAAACTTATAACTGACAAAATTATTGTCCACATAAATGCTGAAGCAAGGTGCACGGTTTTGTCACATGATAGTTGTTACTTTTCTTACCGTTTACTAGACTGGGATTATTTATACACACACAAAAGAGAGAGAGAGAGAGAGAGAGAGAGAGAGAGAGAGATAATTACGTGTGCGGAACTCATGAGGGGATCAGACAATATTCCTTGGAATAAACTGAGTTAAATGCTATACCAGGAGAAATTTCTCTAACAAGACAAACAACTTCTCAGATCTGAATGTCTCGAATGTGCCTCACTGGAGTATCCTGCTTTCTGAGCCGTCAAGTGCCCCCTATTGGACGATATATTTAATAGTGATATTTGCAGTCTTCTCGTCTAGTCTCCTTTTTCTCTCTTATGACGCTTTGTGTTTCTTTTAAAACATACCGATATAAGCGATGCGTTTCAACTATCATATTCAGCCACAACACCCCACACAAAATATATCAACTTCCAAATGATTTATAAATACCACTGTATATACAGTTATTAACAAATAAAAACAACAGCCAAAAAATGGGATCGTGTCAGTGAATTTAAAAATCAAATGAGTCGGACAATTATAATTGTAACACAAGGAAATGCTACGTAGTGCGTAAAATTGTCATATCCTCGATGAAATGGGTCAGTAAAGTCTTATGATGAACTCTTAAAACCCTGTTCTCATATAGCCATCTAAGGCTATTTATTTAAAGACAAATCGTGTCGATTATAGCGTTGTTGACAGGGGTCGGAAGAATGCGTTGTTGGAGCGTCACAATTGTGCTGTCGAGTGTAAGAAGCTGATTGGCTGTTGCCAGTGTGACGGGGGTTCTTGTCCCAGATCGCAGGGGTTAGACAATAAGGATCCAAACAGCAGCATTTCCATTAATAACACAGCATATATGGCATTTTTCTCTCTGTGATTTCAAGCAGCTGGCGCTGACATACACACACAACTGTTATAATTATATGATACGACTTAATAATTATTCTTATTTATTTAATCACGTAGATAAATCAAATAAATCCCAGAAAAGGTAAGTGTCTCAAATATATAAACCTTAAACCATTTCAGTTAATTTTGACCTGCTTAATTTCTCTCTAGTCGATCAGAGATTTTATAATATATATATATTTATTATTTCGTATAGATTATGTTGATTGTGACATTATTGACAGATATCAGAGAGTAAAGTTGAAAGATTTCTTTGTCATTTTTTTAACGAATTGTATACAGCACTCATGTAAGCATCATTATAATAAATTAAATGAGATACATTTAAAGCATTCTTGGAATGTTAATGATAGTACAAAGGATGATAAATAAATAAAACACTTTTGAATGATTTTAGGGTTATTTTTTCTTTATTGTTATCATTAGTTTATGGTATCTATTGTCTTGTTTTCTAATATATTTGGACCCCGAGTCTGTAAAAAAAGTTTGATGATGATTAGCTATTATTATTAGCAATATTTTTTTTCCCCCTTTTCAGATTCTGACTTTTTTAGCAAAGAAATGGTGATGGAGAAGCCCAGTCCCCTGCTGGTAGGGCGGGAGTTTGTGAGACAGTATTACACACTTCTCAATAAAGCGCCAGACTTTCTGCACAGGTATGCGCCATAAAAATCATCATTTCATCACTTCATAACTTCATATGTCATGGCATTTTTATCTGAAAACTTTTATATTCAAAACTCGCATAATTCAGATTTTATGGACGAAACTCATCATATGTCCATGGTGGACTGGATTCGAATGGAAAGCTTTCAGAAGCAGTCTATGGGCAAGCTGTAAGTCTTAATGTTAGTCATTTGTTTATGTGTAACCTGTGAAAACATCCAAATTATAAAGATATTCACCAGCATTTTTTCCTCATCTGTAGGAGATACATAAGAAGGTAATGTCCCTGCAATTCAGTGAGTGCCACACAAAAATCCGCCATGTGGATGCCCATGCCACTTTGAGTGATGGTGTGGTTGTCCAGGTCATGGGAGAACTTTCCAATAATGGACAGCCCATGAGGAAGTTCCTACAGACATTTGTGCTGGCTCCAGAGGTGTGTATAATAATAACATGCCATATGTAGTCATCATACAATCAAATGCATTATACAGTACCCATAAAAGATATTGACTCCTTGAAAGTTGTTTTTCATTAAACCTCATAGGATTTTTTTTTGCAATTGATTACTGCAGATACATTTCTACAGATTTGTTCGAAATGTATTGCTGTAAACACCAAAGAAACATTTGTATAGATATTCACCCCAAGTTAATATGTAGTAGGTATGCAATTTGTGTAGATAGATACAGATTTGCACATATGGTCACTGGAATTTTTCTTTGCAGAACAGCTCAAGCTCAATCAAGTTGATTAGATATGATGAGTGGAACAGCCTTCATTCAAATAATACACCCACATATTCTGGACTCGGCCACACCAGGACATTAAATGTGCAGTAAGCGATTTCTGACAAACACTGGTGATATTTTAAAATCAACACCCAAAAAAACACAGCCCTACCCAAAAGAAATGCACCTCTCCATTCATTGGCCGCTACCAAAATAAAAAAACACGCTATGCAACACAAGCAGTCGGCTCATCAGACAGCTCGTGCAAATATGGATAAATCAGCTGTGATTCAACAGCAACAGCATATCTTGGTTCTGTGAAATAGCAAAAACCAATGTTACTCATGTATTGAGCAGAAACAGTGTAACCTCTCCAGTGCTGGAAAGCTTTTCCAGTATTAATGCCTTAAGTCTTAGATCTGGCCAGATCGTAACCATTCTTTTTCCAATTACATTCCTCTACTTTTTCTCTTTGGCAATGTCTCACCCATCTCTCTTTCTACTGTTTTTCTCTCCTCCCCTATCATGAGCGGATACGCCCTGAATTGCTGAAGATTGTTTTGGTGCTCGTTTGATCAGTCCAGTCCACTTGGTTTTTTCTCCTGTTTACACAGCCAGGACTATGTACAAACACTTTTTTTTCAGCACACACAGAGAACAGGCATCTAACAAAATATTCACAAAATTGTTTATTTCAGTGTTGATTTAAATATTCAGTAGCGTTTCTCAAAAATCGCTTACTGCACCTTTAAAGGTCCCGTTCTTCGTGATCCCATGTTTCAAACTTTAGTTAGTGTGTAATGTTGCTGTTAGAGCATAAATAATATCTGTAAAATTATAAAGCTCAAAGTTCAATGCCAAGCGAGATATTTTATTTAACAGAAGTCGCCTACAGTGAACGGCCCGTTTGGACTACATCCCTCTACTTCCTTCTTTAGTAGGGGGGGGGGGGGGGGGTTGTTTGGGGAGGTTTTGGGGTAGTCCTACGATATTAGACTACATAGCCTATAATAAAATGAATTTTCAAACCTGAACCAAACATATTTTTATTCAAAGATCAACAGTCTGTCATTAATATTTAGTCTGCCACAAAAAAACAACATTAAAATCATGAACTCAAATGTCATTGTGACCAAAAAAAAAAAAAAAAAAAAGACTGTTGAAACAGTGCGTAAATCAGACATTTCAGGCTATAGTCTAACGCTAATAAGCCTTATGCAAAAAGTATTATTATGACGAAATTGTCGGTCATTAAATAAGAAAACTAAATAATTGTGTAGATGATTTGCTTTGTGTAACCCAACATCAGACATAAGGCCGAAGTTTTTTTTTTGCACACAGTGCCGCGACCAATCAATCACTCCTTTACGACTGGCTGCCTGCACATTCACTGTACTCGCGGCTGCGACAACTCGCGCTCGCTTATCAATGCATTTTAATTCGCGCCTACAGTATCTTTGTAGTACTTCAAAAAAAGACAAAAAAAGATGCTGCAGCCAATGAGCAGCCGGCGGGGGCTGGCTGCAGGACGACTCAACCTCCACGGACAGTTTTTAATGTTTTATCAGACAATAACTACTCAAGAATTTGCTTTAGTATCATTTTCGGGACAATTAGGGCCGGATTCGGGATTCGGGACAACAGCTTAGATTTCGGGACTGTCCCGAATTTTTCGGGACGTCTGGTCACCCTACCGGGAGATGAAATTGTCCTGACAGACTGAGCGCGAGCTCATGAAGCTCCGCCCCCTGTGCCGTGCAGCAGAAGCTTATTTGTATTTAAAGGGCACACACTAAAACAGCTCGTTTTTCTGTGCCCCAAAAAATGACAATTTAAACATGCTGTAAAAAATGATCTGTTGGGTATTTTGAGCTGAAACTTCACATACACACTCTGGGGACATCAGAGACTTATTTTACATCTTGTGAAAAGGGGCATAATATGGGACCTTTAACATGACATTGTTTCTCTGGCTTTCCAGCTCAGTGGGTTCATTGTCTTCCTGGAAAAGCAATCTTGAAAAAGTGTGGTAGATATATTTGAAGGCATTTAATGGTTTATAGCCGCCTGTAACAAATAAGTTATTTTATTATTTATTATATATTATTTATTTAAGAAAATTTGTGTTTGAAAATTTAGTCAAGTTTGCCAATGTAAAGAAAAGTGGTCACATATTCAATTAGTTAAGAAGCGCAACATTTACACACACCACCACATTTATACGTTATTCATGAGAGACCCTGAATTTGTGATAACGTGGCAGGGAAGTTTGTTTTCACAGATAAGTTCCAGACACTGGATTCAATCTGTATACATTTATTTTAAGTTGGCTTTTCTTCCCTGTTGTGACGTATACATGAGTGAAACTGCTTCTCGAATGATACAAAATGTAGGGCGGGACTTGATTTTGGCGATCTGGAATTGATTGGATTATTGTCATTTGCTACTGTGGTGATATCATGTGAGTGACAGATTGTCAGAGGGGAGTGGTTATTGTCCTGCCCTCAATCCAGTTCACATGTCATCAGAGAAAAGAGGAGGAGGGCATGTAAATAATAATAAAAAAAAGATATGCATGGATAAATCATTTATAATATAAAATATACAGCAATATATAAAGTAATGCCATAAAAAATAAGATATGTCCATTTTGATTTCATGGAAACGTGTTAAAAAGCAACAAGAAACCTTTCACTGTATCATAAGACATTTATTCTGTATTTAAAAAAACAGCATCATTTCATTAATGTTTATTGTTAAGCATCTACTGTTAATTTTTCTCCATGATGCTAAGAACAAATTTGATATTTTGTTTCCTAGTATGGTCAGAATATTTGACATTACTTATATTTACTTCACCTGTATATCCAGTGGGTGAGCTAATCTGAAAGTCTTTTTCTTTTTAATTGGTGTTTAGGGTTCTGTGGCAAATAAGTTTTATGTTCACAACGACATCTTTCGATATGAAGATGAGGTCTTTGGGGACTCTGAGGCTGAGCTTGATGAAGGTTAGTTGAGAATTAAAGATCATTACATGTATACAGTTCTTACATTACAGCATCTTTGAAAAGACTATAGCCCCTCATATCCAAAAGTATTAGCGGTACATGTCTTGACTTTGGTATTTCTTCCCAATTGTTTTTGGCTAAGCTGCTCTGACTCCGTTACGCTTGGAGTCATTTCCTCCACTTTTACAATCTGCTTGGCCCCCAATGATTTCCAACTGCAGCTACATTTATTATTCTTGCTCAATCTGATTCTGAACTTTAGCTGCATTTAGTGAAAATTCACCTTTGTGCACATAAATGGTCTGTGGTTATTAATATCTTGTGTAGTTTTGAGATTGATGTGATATGTAGTTGCCTAGCAACAAGCAATTAAATTAGCAATATTCCTAACATCAACCCTGCTACCCTATTTGAGCTTGGAACTAGAAACTTAACCTTTTACATGAAAATCTCTCTCCACGTCAGGAACAAATGAGCTTCAAGTACCCATAAGTCTAACCTTGAAAATGTTTTCATTATTTTATGAATTATACATACATATTAGATCCAACCTTTACAAATCTTCTGATGAACCGCTTGGCCAATAAATTGACATTTTTTTGTCTGTCTGGACATGGTTTTATGTTTTTTGCAAAACCAAAATAATTTTGTTTGATATGTTTTAAAAGTTTATCAAAAAGTGTGGTTGTGTGGTGTTTGTTGAATTGTTAATTGGTTAATTGTTTAAAGTGTGGTGAAAGTTTATCAATGGAAAGCACTTTCTTTCTTTCTTTCTTTCTTTCTTTCTTTCTTTCTTTCTTTCTTTCTTTCTTTCTTTCTTTCTTTCTTTCTTTCTTTCTTTCTTTCTTTCTTTCTTTCTTTCTTTCTTTCATTTATTCATTTATTTATTTTATTTATTTAGCACTGCTAAATGCAACCAAGGTTTTCCAAAGTGCTTTACATTAAAATAAAAAAGAATAAAAAATAAAACATACATAGTAACAAATCACACACCACAGACACCGCATATACCACATATACAGCATTTTGCACTGATTGTAAATGGGCCAGGGATGCGGCAGAGATGCCACAATAGAGTGAGTTACAAAAATCGACACGTGATAGAACAAAAGTATGAATAACTCTTTCGAAATCTACATTAGATAAGAAAGGTTTAGTTTTTACCAGGAGACGCAGATTATAAAAACAAGCACATACCACCAAATTGATTTGCTTCTCCATTTTTAGGTTATCATCGATTTGGATGCCTAAATCTCGTACCGACATTTTACAGTAAGGCACCAGTGGGCTCGAATCTAAAAGGACCTTGGTAGGGTCATTTGGCTGGCCAAACACAATGACCTCTGTTTTGTTTTCGTTTAACATTAAGAAATGTATTGCCATCCAGTTTTTAACATCATTTAGGCAAGCTAAAAGACAATCCAAAGATTTCTTTCGAGTGTCTTAGTGGTAAACACAATTGAGTGTCGTCGGCAAAACAGTGGAATGATACTCCATGCTTTCTAAAAATGCCACCCAATGGGAGCAAGTACAAAGAAAAAAGTGTTGGAGAGAGAATAGACCCTTGCGGTACACCCCATGGAAGGCGTCTTTTAGTGGAGGTCGAATTTCCATAATTGAATGAAAAATACCTATCACTTACAAAGGATTGAAACCATTTCAAAACTGTACCCTTTAAACCTACTGTGTGTTCAAGGCGAAAGATAAGGATATCATGATCAATCATGTCAAAGGCTGTGCTCAAATCCAGCAACACCAGAATAACACTTAATGTTATACATCCCGAATGTCTTTGTGTGCTTTCTGTGTGTGTACGCGTACGCGTGTGCGTGTGTGGCCTGGTAAACCCTATGGCAAAATGTCTCCACAAAGAAGGCAATACTCGAAATCCTTGTCCTTGTGGGGACATTTTTTTGTGCTCATGAGAAAAAATAGCTTATAAATCATAAAAAATTATGATTTTTGAAAATGTAAAACTGCAGAAAGTTTTTTTGTGATGGGTAGGTTTAGGGGATAGAATATATGGTTTATAAAGTATAAAAATCATTATGTCTATGGAAAGTTCCCATTAAACATGGAAACCCAATGTGTGTTTTTTTCCCCTCAAAAGTTTACTCTTAATTATTTAAAACTGCCATTTATTACAGTAGCCAGAGCAATGCACAAATTGTTGCAGCATTTTCCTTCATGCACAAAAAGTCACTCTACATCTAAAAAAAAAAAAAAAAAAAAAAAATTAACACGGACATTCCTTCTATCCCAAATGGTATATAGTTACAAACAATTTGAGATGGGTTATAACTTTGGAAGGATGGCAAGGATATACTGTAATCAGTCAAGGCTGGCTTTTTATAGATGAAACTCAACCACACAATTGCAGAAGTCACCTACAAGCTTTTCACTGGTAAATTCCTATCTCCAGCAGCTGTATTATGTGAATTGGTTCCTTTAGAGCTAGAGTAATTAAGATGTTTTAAAGCAAGGGGATGGTACTTGCTCATGCAGTTTTTTTTTTTTTTTTTTTTCAACGATTTACCTAAATAAATGTTTTGCTGGGACAGAGTCAGAAGAAGAGACTGACGAGCCAGAAGACAGGCAGCCATCACCCGAACCCCTCCAGGACAGCCCCAGTAATGCAAACTGCTATGAACCCCATCCTGTGAGGTAACCCACATTTCACTTTGAACTTAAAATGAAAGCCTACTTGGACTATAACTGTAGATGATTCTCAGTCCAGTATGGTACTGTTGGGTAAATATCTTGAAAATTGTAAATCGAAGCTCTGTTTGAATTTTAAGAGTTGTCTAATGGTTTTTGTCCTTCTCTTTTTCACCTTCAGCTGTAACAATGGTGTGGAAGAAGCTCATGAGGAAGCAGCTATGGAACTAGATTCTGAAGTTGCCCCAGAACCCAAGATTGAGGAGCCGAAGCTCAAGGCAGAAGAGAAGGTTGTAGAGGAGTTTGAGGAGAAGGCACCATCTCCTGTTCCTATGGAATCACCACCTCACATACAAGAACCACCTAAAGTAATTTTTGACGTTTAGTGCCATTTCTAAAATGTAGGTAATTTAGGTTAAAGGAGTCATAACCTGCAATTTTCACTTTTCCACGAGAATCAATGTATGTTATGATTGCCTAACGATTATACACTGGCCGGGAAGCCGATATTTAAAAGTGAAGCGTTTGTTTACCTCAGGGTAAATAAACCAGCGCACGTGCACGCGCACTCAAATACGAGATTTTGATTTCAGCCCCGTCTTGACGTCATGACGGGGCAGGATATACCATATATGGACACCGCAAACCTATGCCGCGGGAAGCCCGCCCCTCTCCCCCTCATATTCAGTTCAGTCGAGAAAGATGGAGAAACGAGTACACACCTGAGTTGCTCTGTGGTTGACTGCCACAAACAACATGTAAATGTGTTTTCTCTACCAAAAACGGACCAAACTATCAGGGACCAGTGGATGAAATTCATTTTTAATGACGCTGTCCCAACAACCCTTTCAACTGGCTTATCGTTAGGAGTCTGCGCTAAACATTTCACACAGGAATCATACACAAATTTGGGGCAATATCAGGCGAAGTTGGCCTCGAAGCTCTGTTTGGAAAAAGGTGCAATTCCAACCATCAGAGACTTGCCTGAAATTGAAACGGTAAGACTGAGTTTTTATTGCTCTACTGTGTGTAACAAACAGCAGCTAACTGCTAATGCGGCTATTGTATGCTAGCGGGAGTATTAGCTTCGAGGTAAACATGGAGAATGGCTGCTAACGTTACTTTGCAAACAACAAATGACTGAGATCATCATGAATTCGGCTATTGTATATTGCCGGTCGCGGCCAGGGGTGCGTTTCCCGAAAGCATCGTTGGCCAACTATGGTCGCAAGTTCATCGCAATGTCCATTGAACTCTAACGTTATTGGTAACGACGGAACTTGCGACCATAGTTGGGAAACGCACCCCTGGTCGGGTTCATTCATAACTTGCGCCATGATGTCATTTTGGAATGATATGCTAAAGCGTTACCTGCGTTGTCAACCCCCCTCCTTCCTGCCACCAATCAACGCGCCCCTCATTTGCATTATTAAAATGACCGTCCACGACAGCCAAAATATCGCATCAGATCTCGCGAGACAATAATGCCTTCAGAAATAAGGGTCTGAGGAGCTCTGTGTTTATTTTTTTTCCACTTTTCTTTTTTAGAAGGGCCTGAAAGACTATAATACAGCAGTAGGTATCCAAGGTAATACTAGGTTATGACTCCTTTAAAATGTATAGGTATTTTGATAATTTGATAGTTAATGTTATTTATTTAAGAATACACAGTAAAATTAGTATTAAAATTTCTAGTAGTATATTTATACTATTCCTGATAAGTCATGCTGGGGTAAAATGATAATGTCTCTGGCAGACTTCTTCTTGGGCCTCTGTGACCAGCAAAAATTTGCCTCTCTGTGGGACTGTTCCATCCTCTGGAGGTCAACCACATGTTGTTAAAGCACCAAACTCACAGGTAGCCACTTATGAATACATTCATATCTTTCTTTCTCAATTTAATAGAATGCTGTTGACCCAGCATAACTTGAACCATGTTTCATTCGCATGCTATCTTGATTTTTACTGTTATCAGCCCAGAGTTGAGACCAAGCCAGAGGTGTCGTCAGCTACAATCCGTCCGCGTGACCAGCGCATCCGTGACAGACCTTCAGTAACCTCAAGAGGGCCTAGATCTGGTATGAATCTAGAATAGAATACTTATAAAGCAATGCTTCCATACAACTTTGTAATTTTTATTTAGGAATTGATGTGATTCAATTACACTATTTCTCATTAGATGGTATCTCATCTTCCGAATCTCAAACTGGGAAACCGCATTTCAGCTTTGTGAATAAAGGTAAATATGCCTTTCCATTGTGAATATGTTGTAGCTGTTTTGTTTGGGCAATGCTGCTGTTTGTTGATAAAGAAAGACTGATGTTGTTGGCCCCTGTATACTGTAGTCATGAATGATGAAAGCTGATGAAATATCTTGGATGTTGCTTAGGAAGGGGCGAAGAGGCGAGTGAAATGGACAGCAGAAGGGTTGTCAGGTATCCAGACAGTCATCAGCTGTTTGTTGGAAATCTCCCTCATGACATTGATGAGATTGAACTCAAAGACTTCTTCATGAGTAAGTTGTTTTTTGTTTGTTGTTTAAATTGTCATGGTAACCATTGCATTGATCCTTGTTCTCTCATATTTATTAATCAATCATCTTCACATTGGATTGTTCTTTGTCTCTCCAAACTAGCATTTGGAAATGTTGTTGAGTTACGAATCAACACCAAAGGCACTGGAGGAAAGATTCCCAACTTTGGCTTTGTTGTCTTTGATGAGTCTGAGCCGGTGCAAAGAATTTTAGGAGTCAAAGTAAGCAAAGCTATTTGTCTTTTGGTAAATGTATTTAAAGCGTTATTTTAAAGGGATGCACTGATTTTACAATTCTGTCCGTCACAACGAGACGTATTTTATACATAATAAGATATCACAATTTCGTGTTTTGGCTGATGACCTATAAATGGTCTATATTTAACTAAATACAACACTAAAAAAGAAATGCTATAGTGAATATAGACGTCACAATGCACTGTATATGATTTGTTTTATGATTAAGTGGATTTTAAGTGAGTAAAAAGGGTAAATGAGCTTGAAAATTTGTATACGTATGCCCGCCCTGTCCACTGCAGTCGAGGAGGATATTATCAAAATGGTTAAATCTTGTCAATTGAATTATTGCAAAGCACCGTAAGACAGGTACTGTCCAGAATGTAAAGCTCTTTGCTGGTCAAAGAAGACTACAGAGCGTTTTGTCACTAGGTTGAGCATTACCACTATATGTGACTACTTCAAAATAACTTCCAAAGTCATGGATGAGATATACACTTGTGAGGAACCTCCAATTTAATTTTTTACTGCAAGGCAAGTATGAAGGATCTGTCTTGATATTGACTGTCATTTTTAATACAAAGATCCCATACAACACGCAGACAACAAAAACTTTAGAAATTACACATAACACAATGTGTAAAACTTATTGAGCAATGATCAGACTGGCTGCTGTAATTAAACAAAAAAGGAAGAATCAAATGAAATTAGTTATTGATTATATTAAAAAAAATATTTTTTTTAAATAATTACTTGAAATAAAAATAAAAAAATAAAAAAAAGCGTAGTTGCTCATTTTAATTTCAGCTAAAGTACTAAAATAAATTAAAAACGAAAACTTAATAAAACTATATAGACATTCAAAACAACAATAAAAATGACAAAAAAACAAAACAAAATTACTGGAACTTGAACTGAAAATTAAAATGAAAACTATAATATAAAAGCATAAAATAAAATAAAATTCAAAATATAAACAAAACCAATGATAGTATATCAATTATACTAAAATAATACATTATACTGGTCAATGTATGCTTTATTTCCTGTAAGCTTTTTGTCTTTCTATGTCTTTGTCTTTGTCTTTCTTTTTTTTTTTTTTTTGCGTTGTAAAATAAAACCTATATTCCATAATAAGCTGTAGTTTGCCTTTTATGCCAGATAATTTTGTCAGTTAAATATCTTTATCAATTTTAGCGTTTTCTTCTCTCCAGTTTAACTCCACATATTTAATAGCATACTCAAACTTGTAGGGTCATTAAAAACAAATATTGTGCAAATATCCCTTTTGACCACAACTCTATATATATCCCTAAAAAGTCGATGTGATGAATGGAAAAAAAACGTCTTGTTTCGGCATTGCTGAATGGTACTGATAAATTGGGCATCCCTATACTTTTCTTTGTAATACATTTCTTCAGGTGTAAAGATGTGGTATTGAGAGAATATTTCATAACTGAATCCACATGTCATTTTGTGATTAGCCAATCATGTTCCGTGGTGAGGTACGTCTGAACGTGGAGGAGAAAAAGACGAGGGCAATGCGTGAGAGGGAAACCCGTAGTGGAGGTGGAGAAGATCGTCGGGACGCAAGACGTAGTGATCGTGGTCCAGGAGGGCCGCGTGGCATTGCCGGAAGCAGCATGATGCGAGACCGTGATGGCAGAGGCCCACCTTCACGTGTCACCACCGTACCTAAACCAGGCATAGCCTCTGGGAGGGGCACGGCTTCAAGTGAGGGCCGGTTTGCTCCTCAGAGGCGTTGAGAGGATGTAGTACAATGTTCAGTTATTACGATATTGAGAAGTCTATGTTAAATCATATACATACTTTTTATTTCCTTACTCCTTATGTTGTACACTTGGATTTTTGCCTTAGGAATGTCAGCTGTTTCATGTGAAACAGATCAACAACTGGAACAACCTAATGACTCAAAACACACGAGTCACTTTAAATTGGAATTGTGCTGCAAATCCTCTGGTTTGTCATTTATCAAATGGTAAAAATTACAAACTTGATGGGGAAACAAGTCAGGTGTATTCAGTGCCGTTTGAATTTCTTTGACATTTCGTACTAATTAACTTCCAGTTGCTATTGGTGTAAAGTATGCAGATTGAAAGAATTAGTTATTTTTTTTTATACTTTAATACATATTATTTCGGAAGTTACACTAATCAGCTCATTAATAAGATAAATGTGAACTAACAGTATTTCATTTAATTGTATTGAACTGTCAAGAGAGAAGTACAAGAAAGGCTTTAATTATGTGTTCTGAAAGACAGTGAGAGTGCAGACAAGATGGTGTCCTCTCTCCTATTTTGTTTATGTGTTTGTCTTTTTTTATGTACATGTTTGACAGCATTTTATGTTCTGGTTCTGCCTGAATAAGTGAATGGAGCAGCAATAGAAGCAATTGTAAAGTGTAAAGGTACCAGGATTTTTGTGTAAAGGTGTTTTGGATATATGCTGAATGTTTTTCTTAAGGCAGAGGCACTTTATCAAATTTCATTTTGTTTTTTCGCCCAGTTTTCATAACTTTAATCTCATTTTGTGACATGAGTTTCAGTTTACACCCTAGGCATTGTTCTTCTTTTTTATTAAAACATGACAGATTTATACAGGGTACAGAGAAACATGGCTGGTGTATTTCTCACTTTCCCAAACTGAATAGTTTTGCATACATTTTTTATTGAAATTATAATAATGAATAACATTTTAAATATCACTGATTAGAAAAACTGTTTTTCAAAATGCTTATTGTAAATCTCTTTTTTTCCAGACACACGTGAGCTGTAAGAGACTTCATTTTCTGAACATTTTGTACATTTGTTTTTTCCTTCCAGTTAGTAGTTTATGCCTTCTGAAGTGAAGGCATTTTCTTGTGTTTATATATATATATATATATATGTAGAGTTCAGATGCAAAAGCCTCTAAGTGCCATCTGAAATTTTCTTCTAGAATGGTCATTTTTATCAAGCTCGTATATTTAAGTTCAGTCATTTCACTTAAATCGCAATGAAAATTACCTATTAATTGTCATTTAAGTGAAATGACTGAACTTAAATATACAAGCTTGATAAAAATGACCATTCTAGAAGAAATTTTCAGATGGCACTTAGAGGCTTTTGCATCTGAACTCTTCATATATATATATATATATATATATTTGATTGATATCCACACCCATTTTCACCTTGGTCATAATGAGGAACGTGAATGCTGTTCTTCATGAATTGGAGGAACCATAAGTACAGTAGGCACTGTTTTCATTTTGCAGTGTTAGTCTAAAATTTGCACTGATTTTGTAAGTACAGTTTGATGTAGCGCTATTTTTGATGTTTAATGTCTTCCGTGTCAGGTAGATTGCACTATTTGCAGTATTTCTAGGACAATCTTCATCAGGGACATTGCATTTCTTTTTTTATTTGTTCATTTTTTGGGGGACAACTTGTTCTCTATAAAAAGACATTTTGGCTGCAGATGCATTTACTTTTAGAAGATTTTGGAAGAAAGTATGCCAATATGTCCTGCCTAGAGCCTTCTTTCCCCATCCACTCTACCTAGTTCTTATGTGTTCGGAGTTTGGGACCTGGAACGTTTTAATTACTGTGTAAATAAATGCCACAATGGCCTTTCTATTTGGACTTCAAGCACTTCAATCAGCCAAATACTTTAAATGTTTGGATCACAAGAGAGAATAAAGACATTATACCATAGGGCTTGGTCAAATAACTGTGCTTTTCAACCCAAAATATGCATCAGACTTTGTTTTGTTTTGTTTGTTCATATCATTTAATCATTCTTTTAACCCTCTAATCCTAATGCAAAATATTTTCTTTGGTTTCCTTGCAGTTATTGTGACATTTATAGATGCTCTGTTTATAGATGTAGTTTATTTTGGTGGAACATGAACATGGTTTTGTATTAGCTGGTGGTTACCAAATAATTTTCTTTGGACTGCATATTTGTATGAGTAAAATCTGTTGCAACTGAGTGCTTATTTTTACTGGGATTTTTTTTTTTTTTTTTTCACTTTCATTAGATTTCAATGTGTTAAACTTGACATACAATAAACAGAAATCTGTGCAGTGCAAAATCTTGCAGCACTTGCAGTCTGTTTATTTAGACTCATTAAAGAAAGAATTATCAGCATGTTTTTTGTTTTTGTAACAAATAGCAGATTTGGCAAATTTAGAAACATTAAGAAAATAAAATATTCTTTGGGGTTACATAAAATTCTGAAATGAATGAAGCAATTTTTAGAGTTCAAGTACTTCAAATATCAATATCTAAATAATAATAAAAAAAAGAATGTGTTTTCTTTGAAAAAATACATTTATGATTGTAAAATTGTGCAATGAGCAGCAATAAAATAACTATAAACGTAATGTAAAATGGGTCTATTTTCAAAGGGTCACCAAGGACAATGGTTTGGCTAATACAGGTTTTTTATTTTTTTTTATTTTACTAAATTAGAGGTCAATCCAAAACACTGCAATGAACACAATTTCAAAATAAGAGGATAATTGTTTCTTCAATGTGATGACAAAAGGAGCAATTGGGTGAAATACTGTCTTTAAACTATAAGTTTAGAATTTTCTGGGTCACAATTATGAATAAGTATGAAGGAACTTCACCAACTTTGTTAAGCAGAAATTTTGTGGAAAAAGCCGTATTTCCATCCCGTCACTAAATGTATTATTCCCAAAATGTATAAAGTCAGGTAAAGCGATGAAGGCCTTCCAATAGGTTTTTTTTTTTTTTTTTTTTTTAAAGGAAAAAAAAATATTATTTTTTTGGTAACATTTGAAAAGCTACTTCACACATGAAAGAATAGAGTCAATTAGAATGGTGTTTGACTGTTACTGTCTCTTTAAGAGACCGTCACTGACGCTGTGGTCAGCCACGTATCGCCACGTCTCTACGCATGCGCGTCCGAGTCAGTTCCGGGCTGGGTGCTGGTGTGTTGAGAGATCAACATCAGGCAGCTGCTGATTTTAATGACATTTACTTTCTGCCTGTCCTTTGGAATCTGTTATTTAATTGACGTTTAATCTGTCTGTAGATCAACGTCTAAAATATTACTACAGCGGACACATAGAAAGATGAATTTCCTCAGGGGAGTAATGGGGGGGCAACCAACAGGCCCACAGCCGACTGGAGCAGAAACAGTGAGTTTAATTAATGCAAAAACAAATAAATATATTTGAGAATGAATAAAAAATGTATACAGTTTATAAGCAGCTGAAAGCAACTGCTTATCGAGTCAATGACACTCGTAAGATAATGCTTTCAGATCAGTAACTTTAGTTGATATACTGTACACAGAAATATGATTAGATGTAGCCTATATGAACCAGTGTTTAAAACATTTCTAAATGACACTTCCAAATGAGACAGTGTTTATGCTTGAACCTTGATGTAAAATATGTTCAATTACACTGTATATGATGTTTGGTTTGTTACCAATAGTCTTTGCACAGTGTTATTTTTACCATTGTGATGTTTCCAACTAAATTTTCGTTAACACTTTATATTACAGTGTCCTTGAGGCATATGTTACATGTACTTACCATAGTAATAAAAGTCAATTATGCATAATTACATGCAACTAACCCTCAACCAAATCCTAATCCTACCCTAACCCTATAGTAAGTACATGTAGTTTATTAATATTACTCAGTACTTAAATATATAATTACACTGTAACAATGACACTTTAAAATAAAGTGTAACCAAATTTTCTGTAGGGATAATGTAGCTTCACTCTGACAAGGCATTTACCAACCGTTATTGTGTGTCTGTTCAGATTCAGAAGTTGTGTGACCGTGTGGCTTCATCCACCCTGTTGGAGGACCGAAGAGATGCTGTCCGTGCCCTTAAATCTCTGTCCAAGGTGACCAGCAATTAATGCTTGTCATGTTGATGTTTGTTATTGAGCTGTTGTAATTATACACTGCCATTTAAAAGTTTGGGGTCAGTAAGGAAAGAAATGAATGCTTTTATTCAGCAAGGATACTTGCATACATTGATAAATAGTCTCAATAAAAGATTTCTGTCAAATAAAATATGTTCTATTGAACTTACTATTCATCAAAGCATCCTGATTTAAAAAAGTATCACTTTTAATAATTATAAATGTTACTAGAGCGTCAAATCAGCATATTAAAATTATTTCTGAAGGATCATGTGAAACTGAAAACAGGTGTAGGCTAATGGCTGCTAAAATTCAGCTTTGCCATCACAGGAATAAATAAAAATTTTAACCATTTTCAGATAGAAAACAGTTTTTAAATTCTAATAATATTTCATAATATTACAGTTTTTACTGTATTTTTGAGCCTTGGTGAGCATAAGATTTTTCTTTTGCAAACATTCTTATAGACTCCATACTTACTTTTGAATGACAGTATGCTCAATAATATTGAAGCTGTATGTAATTGAGCAATAAGGTACAAGAGGTGTTGCTATATAGGCTTGTGATTATAGCCACAGTTAAAAGCCGTTGTTTGCCACAGTGCTCAACAACCTCTTTATCCATGCATATATTCAGTATTGGAATTTTTGAGTATCTTTTTCTTATTGCTTTTAATATATTTCTACATAAAGATTTTTCTTAAAGACCTCCTGTGGTGAAAATCAAGTTATTAATGTTGTCTAGGCCTATATGTCTATATGGTGTTTTTAATATGCTTTAAGACAAACCATGTGCAAATGCACAAGTCAATATGCCACTTTATGCGTTTGCTAACAAGTCCCCCTGTAGTCAATAATTGTATCCCTTGCTGATTATTTTCTCCTTAAAACTGCAGTGATCTAAAGACAGTCTTGAAAATGCAGTCTGAAATCGCTGGTGTTTCTGACTTCACAAACTACCCTGTAACCAATCAGGTCAACGTGCCTGCGGGCTTTAGCATATCTTTACTATGGCGTGAAGCAAGGGAGTCTCAAGAGAAGCCAGGTTATGTCATTATTTATTCTGTTGATATGTAAAATCCGGAAGATTTAGCAATATAGCGGGTGTATGATGTATATTACAACATTATGATGAACTACAGTGAGGAAAATAAGTATTTGAACACCCTGCTATTTTGCAAGGTCTCCCACTTAGAAATCATGGAGGGGTCTGAAATTGTCATCGTAGGTGCATGTCCACTGTGAGAGACATAATCTAAAAAAATTATTTGGATGATACAGCTGCAAATAAGTATTGAACACCTGAGAAAATCAATGTTAATATTTGGTACAGTAGCCTTTGTTTGCAATTACAGAGGTCAAACGTTTCCTGTAGTTTTTCACCAGGTTTGCACGCACTGCAGGAGGGATTTTGGCCCACTCCTCCACACAGATCTTCTCTAGATCAGTCAGGTTTCTGGGCTGTCGCTGAGAAACACGGAGTTTGAGCTCCCTCCAAAGATTCTCTATTGGGTTTAGGTCTGGAGACTGGCTAGGCCACGCCAGAACCTTGATATGCTTCTTACAGAGCCACTCCTTGGTTATCCTGGCTGTGTGCTTCGGGTCATTGTCATGTTGGAAGACCCAGCCTCGACCCATCTTCAATGCTCTAACTGAGGGAAGGAGGTTGTTCCCCAAAATCTCGCAATACATGGCCCCGGTCATCCTCTCCTTAATACAGTGCAGTCGCCCTGTCCCATGTGCAGAAAAACACCCCCAAAGCATGATGCTACCACCCCCATGCTTCACAGTAGGGATGGTGTTCTTGGGATGGTACTCATCATTCTTCTTCCTCCAAACACGTTTAGTGGAATTATGACCAAAAAGTTCTATTTTGGTCTCATCTGACCACATGACTTTCTCCCATGACTCCTCTGGATCATCCAAATGGTCATTGGCAAACTTAAGACGGGCCTTGACATGTGCTGGTTTAAGCAGGGGAACCTTCCGTGCCATGCATGATTTCAAACCATGACGTCTTAGTGTATTACCAACAGTAACCTTGGAAACGGTGGTCCCAGCTCTTTTCAGGTCATTGACCAGCTCCTCCCGTGTAGTTCTGGGCTGATTTCTCACCTTTCTTAGGATCATTGAGACCCCACGAGGTGAGATCTTGCATGGAGCCCCAGTCCGAGGGAGATTGACAGTCATGTTTAGCTTCTTCCATTTTCTAATGATTGCTCCAACAGTGGACCTTTTTTCACCAAGCTGGTTGGCAATTTCCCCGTAGCCCTTTCCAGCCTTGTGGAGGTGGAGAATTTTGTCTCTAGTGTCTTTGGACAGCTCTTTGGTCTTGGCCATGTTAGTAGTTGGATTCTTACTGATAGTATGGGTTGGACAGGTGTCTTTATGCAGCTAACGACCTCAAACAGGTGCATCTAATTTAGGATAATAAATGGAGTGGAGGTGGACATTTTAAAGGCAGACAAACAGGTCTTTGAGGGTCAGAATTCTAGCTGATAGACAGGTGTTCAAATACTTATTTGCAGCTGTATCATACAAATGAATAGTTAAATCATATATTGTGATTTCTGGATTTTTTTTTAGATTATGTCTCTCACAGTGGACATGCACCTACGATGACAATTTCAGACCCCTCCATGATTTCCAAGTGGGAGAACTTGCAAAATAGCAGGGTGTTCAAATACTTATTTTCCTCACTGTATATGCCTTTCTTCAAAGCGTTTCTAAGGATGCTGATTGTTAGAGGGTAGCTGTCTGAAGGCAAGATTTTAATTTTTTTTTTACAGGAAGAACTTTTATATATGTAATATTGATGATCAAAGATGAGTTTTAAGGGATAAAATGATTGGTTACAGGGGGACTTTAAGCAAATGCATTAAGTGGCATCAGTCTGCTAGATGTAGTCCCTACAGAATGTTACTATGCAACTAAAAATAACAATCCACTATGGGAGTTGCACAGTGATATGGTGAACAGGTGTTATTTTGTGGAATATTGCACATTTTATAATAAGCCTGTACACTTTTGGCACTGTTTATAATGCATAGGTGATATTACAGTAAATAGAATATCAAAACAGAAGGGATACAGTACATGCTGTGTTCGTTTCACTGTTAAAAACATGCCTTGAAAGTGATGTGAGGTGGGGTTTTTTTTATTGAAAATACTTCCTCCTATCCCGATAAGTAAGCCATCATAAACTGATTTCAAATAGCATATTGGTGGGAGTGTTCAGAAACAGTCATTCTGCAGTTCCATTTGGTGCAGCTAATGTTGCAGAAATTTCACTTCTGTCCCAGAAGTTCAATTTAAGGGTAATTTCATCTATTTGTGACAGAATATATATATACATTACTTAGTTGTTTGTTGAACATGTGTCAAGTAGATTTTTAATTACAGAAATACCGTGTGGAGGTTGGAAATATGGCGATGGACCATTTGGTTCGTATACTACAGACTGACCGGTATGTTTCACAATTTGGTCAAAAAAATATTGCATTTACCATAAAGATAGGTCTTGCTGTGTTTTGTTGATATGACGTGAAAGGGCTTTGGGTCATCTACCACACATTGTGATTTTTTAAACTTTCAAATTGTTTTTTTTTAAACAGGTCAGACACTGAAATCCTAGGTTACGCTTTGGACACTTTGTACAATATTGTTTGCAATGATGAAGAGGAAGAACCAGGTATGTTTAGGCTATATTCTTAATTTAGTCTGGTTCAGATATGATCATGTTGGGATTTTATTTGTATTGTTTCAATGTCCATAAGCGTCTTGGGCTGATTCATGTCTTATTCTTTGATTCCAAATGAATAATTTTCTTTAAATTGTTCTTACAAACCTTATTTCAGTCTGTTCCTAGTCTCCCTCTTGCAGTTTGTTTGATGAGCTGGGAAATGTTGTATATCTGATCCTCCTCCTTTTTCTTTCCATGTTTAATCCACCAGATGAATCTGAAGGTAAAGCACTTTTTTGTGCATGATGCTGTCTAACCACTAGCCCATCCATGCTTTGAAATCCCCTTAGAATATATCCACTGCGTTTGAGACACTCAGAGAATTTCACAGTGATCTGAACCTAAATAATTGTCCTAATTCCATAATTTCCTAATTCCATAAAGCAGCAAATAAGTTCCGTTAAATTAAGAAAGGTCTTAAAAAGTTGTTTAGAAGTCCAAATGAAAAGATTTTTATAAATGAAAGAACCCAAATCCAGTTTCTATTATAACACCTGTGCAGATTGTGCTGCTGGTCGGTAGATAAGAAAATGATCCAAAACCTTATTTTTTATTTATTTTTTTATCAATGCCTAATTTCTGTTAACTGACAGTTGATCATTATGTTTGCGCAGTTGGTCAATCAAAGTTTGAGCTACTGCATATTTTGCATATATGCTACTGCATATTTTAGTTGTTGTTAATGATAATCTTCATTAATTTTCAAGTAAGAGAATTAACTACTAATTAATTACTAATAAACAATAATAATTTAACAGTTAATAACAATTTTTGAATAATAATTGGATTTAAGGTATGTTTTTTGTTATTGTTGTTTTAAGTTTTTTAATTAACAGTTTTTTAGGTTATGTTTAAGTTATTTAATTTTAATAAAGACACCATGAAATAAAGATAAAATGTCACTTTGAAAAAAAGGAAAGATAACTGCACTCGTCAAACTGTTTTTTGGTGTCCTTTAAGGCTGAATGAAAGTCTTGTCATTATAGAACCGAGAATTGTCCTAGTATTAATAATATTTAGTGTAAAAAAAGTTTATTCTGTGTGGGAGAGGTTAAGCTTTAACTGGTGTGGGTTTTGGTGTGTTCTTAATTTTTTTGCTTTTCACTGTCCGATTTCCTAATCTGTGGGTTGATGTGCTTTTTTCTGTCCCTCTTTGTATTAATACAGTTCTTGTCAGCAGACACATTCCACTGCTCTGCCGTCTGGAGGCTTGATAACATATGTACTGAAAATAGTTCATTTTCTGGCTCTTTGCAATTTTATTGTGATCAGATTTAGCACAAAAGTTTATTTTTCTTCTTTTTAGTATATTACTTTCCTTATATTTCTATCTATCTCCCCTTTTTCTGTTTCCCCCTGCATTATCTGTTAAAATAATCAAATAGAAGTAAAGACAATAAAGAACAGGTTTCCCTGCATCACATTTTCTCTTTCAGAGGAGAACCAGCAAAAGCAGGAGGATGATTTGGGAGCTCAGTTCACTGACAAGTTTGTCCAGGAACCAGAAAATGTCACTCTGCTCCTCACACTGTTGGAGGTAAGCTTAAACTGCCAACTATACTGTCTTTTTTTCACTGTCTTTTTTTTGGACGTCTTGTTGCTTTCCATATTTCCTTTCCATATTCCTGATGTTGTTTGACTGTTTTCCATGCTGTAGGAGTTTGACTTTCATGTCCGCTGGCCAGGTGTTAAGCTCCTAACTGCACTTTTGAAAAACCAGTGTGCTCAGGTCCAAGGGATCATCCTGGTCAGCCCAATGGGTGAGTACATTTTTTTTATTTTGCTCTTGTAATTATCTGATAGTTTAGAACAATTTGCCAGTACAGATTGTTTGGTAGTCCGATTTTTTTTTAATCTACCCTGTTATATATTATCATATGTTACACAATTTTATTTGCTTTTTAACCAGCTGAGGTATCTAAAAAAAACTAAAAAAAAACCAGCTAATTTCAGAATCTGTTGACTCATATGACGTAAATGTGAACTAATTGACTAACGCAATTAAAAATTAAAAATCCTAAAGGAGTTTTAGAACCAAAGTATTTTGCATTTACATTTAATCATTTAGCAGACGACTTACAAATGAAGAGAGCAATCAAGCAAACAATAGGGCAACAAAATGGTGTTTTTTTATTAAATAAAAAACAAACAGATTAGAATAATAAGTGTTAATATTTACAGGTCAAGTGTTGATGAAAAAGATGGAAATGGTTGAAGACTCAGCTGCTTGGGTTGAGTTAGGCAGGTCATTTCACCAGCAACATTGGTGGTCATTAACATTTTTGGGATGTGCTGATGTTGCACTGCTTGCTTGAAATATAACATCCAATATATACTGAAAGTGAGTGGCATGGCAAAACTGCAGCACCCTTTTGTTCATTTAATCCCTGAGTATGTGCCACTCCCAAAAATCAAGGCAGCCATACAAGTTAATATGTGGCTTGAGGGTAGGTTTTAGTGGTTAAATACTTCATTTGTACTTGATTGTGGTATGTCCAGAGTGACAGCCATGTCATGTGAGTGCTATATATTGATATATATATATTGCTAGTACCGAGTTGGACCCCCTTTTGCCTTCAGAACTGCCTTAATTCTTCGTGACATAGATTCAACAAGGTGCTAAGAGATTCCTCAGAGATTTTGGTCCATATTGACATCATGCAGTTCCTTCAGATTTGTCGGCTGCACATCAATAATGCAAATCTCCTGTTCCACCACATCCCAAAGATGCTCTATTGGATTGAGATCTTGTGACTGTGGAGGCCTTGAGGATAGTGAGCTCATTGTAAAGTTGAAGAAACCAGTTTGAGATGATTTGAGCTTTGTGACATGGCGTGTTTTCCTGCTGAAAGTAGGCATCAGAAGATGTGGTCATAAAAGGTTGAGCATTGTCAGCAACGATCCTCAGTTTGGCTGTGGCATTTAAGTGATGCTCAGTTGGTACTAAGGGGCCCAATGTGTGCCAAGATATTATCCTCCACACCATTACACCACCAGCAGCCTGAAACATTGATACAAGCATCTAGATTCATGTTGTTTACGCTAAATTCTGACCCTACCATCTGAATGACACAGCAGAAATCGAAACTCATCAGACCAGGCAACATCTTTCCAATCTTCTATTGTCCAATTTTGGTAAGCCTGTGCAAGTTGTAGCCTCAATTTCCTTTTCTTAGCTGACAGGAGTGGCACCCGGTGTGATCTTCTTCTGCTGTAGCCCATCTGCTTCAAGGTTTGACGTTTTGTGCGTTCAGAAATGCTCTTCTGTAACAAGTGATTATTTGAGTTAGTGTTGCTTTTCTATCAGCTCGAGCCAGTCTGGTCATTCCCCTCTGACCTCTGGCATTTACAAGGCATTTTCTCCCACAGAACTGCTGCTCACTGGATATTTTCTCTTTTCTGGACAATTCTTTGTAAGCCCTAGAGATGGTTGTGCATGAAAATCCCTGAAATACTCAGACCAGCCCGTCGGGCACCTATAACCCTGCCACAATCAAAGTAACTTAAATCATCTTTCTTCCCCATTCTGATGCTCAGTTTGAACTTCAGCAGATTCTCTTGACCATCAGTTTCCACTTTTGACTTCGGCTTTGCATTCAGCACTATCATTCTTTAAAGCTGTTTGGGTTATTTTATTGATATCTAGTTTCTAATGTTGATTTTTTTTTTTCTTACTCTGCAGGAGTGTCCAGGTTAATGGATCTCCTAGCTGACTCCAGAGAAGTTATCCGTAATGATGTAAGTGTTATTGCTCTACATTACCATGAGTGTTCATACAGGAAGTTTCTGTTGAAATTAAATTAATCAATTTGACCTTTTTCCATTAAGGGTCTCCTACTGCTGCAGCAGCTCACCAAAGGCAACGCAGCAATTCAGAAAATTGTGGCCTTTGAAAATGCATTTGAGAGACTTCTTGATATCATCACAGAGGAAGGTTCTAGTGATGGAGGTATGCAGTTAACAATCCCTTTTAATTTAAAATGGAGAAGGACACTCGTGAATTTCCAAAGGTGGCAAGATTGTGTATTAAGGTCCCTATTCACCTCACAGGTATTGTGGTGGAGGACTGTCTCCTATTGTTGCTCAACCTCCTGAAAAACAATAGCTCCAACCAGAATTTCTTTAAAGAAGGCTCCTATATACAAAAGATGAAGCCGTGGTTTGAGGTTGGGGATGACAACTCTGGCTGGTCAGCGCAGAAGGTCACCAACCTCCATCTAATGCTGCAGGTCTGAAATGAAGAATCCATTTAATATGTGTCACAATTCACACACACACACTCACACACACACACACACACACACACACACACACACAAAAAAAACATACACAGTAAATTGGATGTTTTTATACAGATTAAATTAATGGTTAAATATTATTGGTACTACTTTGCAATAAGATTTAATTTAACATTACTTGTAACCATATTAGTTAATATGATCTAACAATTAACAATACTTCTACAGCATTTATTAATCTTAGTCAATGATAATTTCACCATTTACAAATGCATTATTAAAATCCAAAGTTGTATTTGTTAACATTTGTTAACGCACTGTGAACTAACATGAACAAACAATGAAAAATAGATTTAACAAAGATTAGTAAATGCTTTAAAAATATATTGCTCATTGTTAGTTCATTTTTTTAACTAATGTTAACAAATGAGACCTTGCTGTAACCTCCTCCTCTTCTTCCTCTACTTCTTCTCCTTCTTCTTCCCCCCCCCCCTCCTCCTCCTTCTTTTGCCACATTATAGAAGCAAGTCAGTGAGTATTATTTTGTTTGTTATGTGCTGTTGAGTTAAAATCTCTAGTTGTGTTTTGTCTCTGTAGCTGGTGCGAGTGATGGTTTCTCCAGTGAACTCTCCAGGGGCTACTGCCAGCTGTCAGAAAGCCATGTTCCAGTGTGGTCTCCTCCAGCAGCTCTGTACCATCCTCATGGCCACAGGTGTTCCTGCAGACATCCTCACAGAGGTCAGATTATTCTCAGAATCTTATTCTCATTGGCCTTGTTTACACTAAAGGCCTGCGTTCTGCTCCATATAGCACACAGTTAAAGTATATTCCACTGACCGTGAACACGGATGTATTAGGGCTGGGCGATATATCGCATGACATTGTTAGGCGCATCTCGTCAGTAAAGCCGGTTCCTTGATTAGTAGTAAATCGCCATCACCTGCTTTCAGATGGAGCGGCATTCACTACAAAGAGCCGTAGTTAACTGACAAGCTGAGCCATATCGCATTAATATCGCGGACGTATCGCCTGCGATAATTAATAGACTCAATTGATAATTGAGTCTTCGAATATCTAATTAACATTTAATTTATGAAACCTTGTAAACTTCAGGCAATCCAGCTGTGAGATCTTGTGAAGCATGCATGCATAACAATGTGTGTACTAGCGGAGTAACGGTTCACATGACTCACAGCTCAGGTTGTATAACGGTTTTAGGGTCACGGTTTCGGTACGGTTCGGTATGTTCTATGTTCAGGAAAAAAGTGTAAAAAACTGTAACTGTTGGTTACAGTGTTTACTTCCTTTTTATTCATATTTAAAAAAAAAAAAATTGTGACAAATACTGTAATAGTATGTTTACATCGTAAAAGTTGCGATCTAAAGTAAAAATGTTATTTTACCGATTTTTTTCTATCAAGTTCAACATTTACAGATTATTAATTTCTAATTTAGTAAATGGTTCACTAATTGTTATGCATGTGTTTTTACTATCTTTAAATTAAAAAGATATCATGATATCATATACTGTCTTTATATCAGCCACCCTGTTCTCTAAGATATCGGCGATCGAAAACATCTATTAGTCGATCAGTATTTCCTCCATTGCCTGTGTTCTCTCATGCATGTCATGAGTTCAGAACCATTGTGAGATGTGATGTGTACAATAGAGGTGTGAATCTTCACTTGCCTCACGATTCAGAGGGAAACAATTAGATTATAAAGTGATTCTCGATACTGCTTTTCCTCCAAATCTTTTATTAATAATACTTAATATGTTAATAATCACAATATGGTTATTTTAGTTTTTTTTGTCTTTGTTATTAAAAATAAGAACAAAGATGTTATTAACAATCCAAGAAACAAATGAAATTACCAGTGCATTACATTTGATCATTTCATATCTATTTGACAGAAGCATTCAAGTGAGAAATAATACAGACATTTAATAATCAAATTTAAAAGTATTCACTGCATAGTCTTTAGTGTATTAGTTATAAATAAATTGATTATTAATAAAGCTACTGTAATATAAATCCCTTTGTGTATGTGTGAGAAGGAAGGAGACCGAGGTCGGCTGGCTGAGACTCGTGGGTATTTTATTTAACTCAATTCGTACATAACAATCGCGCCACATGCGCTTTCAAAACTCAACACACTTTCCAGGATCAAACAGCTCTGTAATCTCTGTCCACGATCAGCTCAGTGCTCTGTCCGGTTCCCACGAGTCCTCAGCCCTCTCTCTCCTCGATGACTGTGAGAGCCTTCCTTATATGCGGTCTCCCCACGCCAATTACTGCAACGAGACACAGGTGTAAGTCATTTTGCACTTGACCCACTTACCGCCGCTCCTCTCCCCGCTCTCTCTCTCGTCGCAGACCTCGCTGAACCACGCCCCCCTTGCCACATACCCCCACCGCCCGACTCAGGCCGGGGAGCCATCCGGCCTGCAGCCTCCCCCCCCCTCCTCCTGGAGAGGAAGTCGGCCACAGCCATCTGTACACCCGGCCTGTGGATCACCTGGAACTTAAAAGGCTGTAAAGCGAGATACCAACGAGTGATCCGCGCGTTGGTATCCTTCATGCGGTGGAGCCACTGCAGGGGAGCGTGGTCCGAACAGAGGGTGAATTCCCGTCCCAGGAGGTAGTAGCGAAGGGTGAGAACCGCCCACCTGATGGCCAAACATTCTTTCTCGATGGTGCTGTACTTAGTCTCTCTCTTCGAGAGCTTACGACTAATGTACAGCACCGGGCGATCCTCCCCCTCCACCTCCTGGGACAGTACAGCACCCAGCCCCCGGTCCGACGCGTCAGTCTGCAACACAAAAGGGAGAGAAAAGTTAGGAGAGTGTAAGAGCGGCCCGCCACACAGAGCAGCCTTAACCTTGGTAAAAACCTGTTGGCACTGCTCCGTCCACTGGACCGTATCTGGCACTTCCTTTTTAGTGAGGTCAGTCAGCGGGCTGGTGAGGTCCGAATAACCAGGAATAAACCTTCTATAATATCCCGCCAGCCCCAGGAACTGCCTCACCTCCTTTTTGGTCTTAGGCCTCGGACAGGTTGCAATTGCTGCGGTCTTATCAATTTGAGGACGCACCTGCCCATGACCTAAGTGGAAACCCAGATACTTTACTTCCAACCGCCCAACTGCACACTTCTTGGGGTTGGCCGTTAGCCCCGCCCGTCTCAGCGCCCCAAGAACGGCCCTCACATGCTCCATATGCCGCTGCCAATCATTACTGTAGATGATAATATCATCCAAGTAAGCAGCGGCATATGCAGTGTGGGGCCGCAGAACCTTATCCATAAGGCGCTGAAACGTGGCCGGTGCCCCGAACAGCCCGAAAGGAAGTGTCACAAATTGGTGTAATCCAAACGGCGTGGTGAAAGCCGTCTTTTCTTTGGACATGGGAGATAAGGGGATCTGCCAATATCCTTTCGTTAAGTCCAATGTCGAGTAAAAACGAGCCGAGCCTAACCGATCAAGCAACTCGTCAATCCGCGGCATTGGATATGCGTCGAATTTCGACACTGCGTTCACCCTGCGATAGTCTACACAAAACCGCACGGAGCCGTCCGTTTTAGGAACTAAGACTATCGGGCTCGCCCAGTCACTGTAAGACTCCTTGATTACTCCCAACTCCAGCATTGCCTCTAATTCGGTCTGAACCACTTTTTTTTTGTGTTCAGGCAACCTGTATGGCCGGCCGCGAATTACCACCCCCGGCTCTGTCTCAATGTGGTGCTGAATCAGATTAGTACGACCGGGCAGGGGCGAAAACACATCTGCAAACTCAGATTGTAACTTCGTAATGTCAGTGAGCTGCGAGGGCGAGAGGTGATCCCCTCCCGGGGCCAGAGCGAGAGATTTCCCTTTGATGATCGCCTCTGGCCCGAGATCTTCCTCTCCACTCACTGCCGTCGCAAGCAACACTGACTCCTCCTCACTCCATTTTTTAAGGAGATTGAGGTGATAGATTTGTAGTGAATCGCCTCTGTCCGTTCGTATTACCTCATAATTGAGATCCCCTATTCGCTGTGTGACCTCAAAGGGTCCTTGCCACTTCACTAATAATTTAGAGCTGGAAGTTGGTAGTAACACGAGCACTTTATCTCCCTGTGTAAATTCTCGAAGCTTAGTTCCCCTGTTATACAGCCGGCTTTGTCTGTCTTGAGCCTGGAGCAAATTCTCCATAGAAAGCCGCCCCAGTGTATGGAGTTTTGCTCTCAGGTCCACGACATACTGAATTTCATTTTTACTATCCGAGCGTCCGTCCTCCCAAGTTTCTTTCAGGACGTCTAAAACCCCATGAGGCTGACGTCCGTAAAGAAGCTCAAATGGGGAAAACCCCGTGGAGGCTTGCGGGACCTCGCGCACAGCAAATAAGAGGGGTTCTAGCCATTTGTCCCAATTTTTCGCGTCCTCTTGTACGAATTTACGAATCATTGTCTTCAACGTGCGATTAAACCGTTCGACCAGCCCGTCCGTTTGTGGGTGATAGACACTGGTTCGTACAGATTTAATGCCCAATAATTCGTACAATTCGCTTAACGTGCGAGACATAAACGCGGTGCCCTGATCCGTGAGAATCTCTTTCGGGATTCCCACGCGGGAAATTAAACGAAACAGTGCGTCCGCCACACTTTTAGCGGAAATGGTGCGGAGCGCCACTGCTTCGGGTTATCGCGTTGCGTAGTCAACTATGACCAACGCAAAGCGATGTCCCCGTGCGGATCGTTCTAATGGCCCGATGAGGTCCATACCAATTCTCTCGAAGGGGACCTGCATAAGAGGTAAAGGGCGCAAAGGCGCTTTTGGGGCGGCCGGTGGGTTCACCAACTGACATTCACGACACGACGCGCACCATCTGCGCACGTTCTCGTGAATGCCCGGCCAAAAGAAACGGGTCATTAGACGATTTAATGTGGAAGTCATTCCCAAATGCCCAGCCATCGGATTACAATGCGCCGTCTGGAAAAGCATTTCCCGACGGCTCCGTGGTACTAACAATTGGGTTGTATCTTCCTTTGTCTGAGTGTCTTGGGTCACTCGATACAACTTGTCCTTAATTATGGCAAAATAAGGATAGGAAAGCACGCGATCAGGTTGGAGGGGCTGCCCATCGATGGAACGGACCTGTTCAAACGCATGTTTGAGCGTCTCATCTTGCGACTGTTCCAGGGGAAAGTCATCGCGGTTGGAGAGATTTAACCTCACCATCCCGCTCGAATCCTCTGAAACAGACCCGCTAGGTCCAGGTACAGCCTCTCCCACCTGAGTGCTTGCTCCCCTTCCCCGCCCTCTCTTTTTCCCAGAGACATCCGCTGTCAAAGACCCCAATAATTGTTCAAAAGCTGGCCAATTTGTCCCCAAAATTAACGGATGCCGGAGGCGCAGACTAACTGCCACCTCCACACAATGATTTTGTCCCCTAAATTTAATAGTGATGGCTCTTAACGGGTATTCCACTATATCCCCGTGCACACACCTCACCTTAACCATGCGGCCCGTATCCAATGCCCCGGATTGTAGCAGGCTTTGATGGATAGAGGTCTGGTTACAACCCGAATCCACCAATGCCTGATAGGTACCCCCCTTAATACTCACAGGTATCTGGTACAACGCCAACAGACCGGCCCAGGTTTTCCCGCCGCCCTAGTGGCAGAAAGTGGGTCCAGTGATTGGCGTGGGGAGAGCGCAGCAGCCCCATCGAGTCCCTCCTGTGACCCCGGCCCCCTGACAGGGCCTCACGGCCCGGCTGGAACCTCGGCTCCAGCCCTCCATCGCGGGTATGCCCTTGGTGGCCCACTGATACGGGTCCTGGGGAAAGGAACAGGTTTAGGGGGAGGGGTAGAGAGAGGAACTGGGGGAGAGAGAGAGAGAGAGATAGATGGCAGGGGTTCGCCGACCCCGGAGCACGCCGCCATCTGGTCCTCTGCCAGTTGGATGGCCAGATCCAGCGACGCCGGTCGGTGGCACTGGACCCACTGGGCAGTTCTCTTCGGCAGACGGGAAATAAACTGCTCCAGTACCACCTTGTTGATGATGTCGTCGGCGTCGCTTCCTCCGGCCAACAGCCATTTGCGGCACGAGTCCCGGAGCTGCTGCGCCAGGACAAACGGTCGGCCGGCTTCCGCCAGTTCCAGCGTTGTCGGTGTTGTTCAGGGTTGAGGCCGACCCTTTGGAGAATAGCTCGTCGTAAATCGGCGTACACCAGGAGGTTCTGGACGGGCAGTTGTTGAGCAGCCTTCTGGGCTTCCCCCGACAGTAGTGGAATTAGGCGCACCGGCCAGCTGGTCTGTGGCCACTCACATGCCTCGGCCGTTCGTTCAAATAAATCCATGAAGGCCTCGGGATCATCAGCCAGTCCCATCTTGTTCAGAGGCATGTGAGCTGCTGCGGTGGCCGCGGCGCCGGGGGAAGCCGGCTCCGCCCGAACCTCCCGGTCCAGCCAGCTCCGGAACAGCTCGCGGTCCTCCTGCTGGGCTTGCATCATGACGTGGAACCGTTTCTCCTGGTCCGCCCGCAAGTCCAGCAGGGCTTGATGGTTCTCTTGATGCAGACCCGCGAGCGATGTGATGATGTCCGCAAATGGCGTTCCCGATGTCACTGGCGGAGATTGCATTTCGGCGGCGGCGTTCTCCTTCCTTCCCGGGTTTCGGCACCAGTGTAATATAAATCCCTTTGTGTATGTGTGAGAAGGAAGGAGACCGAGGTCGGCTGGCTGAGACTCGTGGGTATTTTATTTAACTCAATTCGTACATAACAATCGCGCCACATGCGCTTTCAAAACTCAACACACTTTCCAGGATCAAACAGCTCTGTAATCTCTGTCCACGTTCAGCTCAGTGCTCTGTCCGGTTCCCACGAGTCCTCAGCCCTCTCTCTCCTCGATGACTGTGAGAGCCTTCCTTATATGCGGTCTCCCCACGCCAATTACTGCAACGAGACACAGGTGTAAGTCATTTTGCACTTGACCCACTTACCGCCGCTCCTCTCCCCGCTCTCTCTCTCGTCGCAGACCTCGCTGAACCACGCCCCCCTTGCCACAGCTACAAAAGTTATTCAATCAAAAGCAGTGAATGATTCCCTTTTTTCTTTTGTTGTTTGATCAGCAGCAGGTTTATTATATTAAGACCTAATGTACGGATAATGTTACACATCAGATTTTTTCCCCCAACTGTTTACGTTTGCTTAAGATGAAACAGACAATGTTTACGTGAATACTCGCCAAGATGGATATTATGAAAATTGAAGTTTCAAGAGCAATATGCCGCTAAAGAGAACTGAATTTGTGATCGCATGCTGTCTGAGGACTCGTTTACACTGCAGGTCTTGATGCCCAATTCTGATGTGTTGCCTATATCCCATTTATTTATTTTTGACCGTCCGTTTACACGTTCTTTCAATTGTGACCCATATCCGATTATTAATGTGTGTACACTTGACATACTATCTGAAACATCACGCATGCTTAAAGGGTTCTTGCACAGATGGACGAACAGGAAATATGCTTGGTACTAGCTCTACGATATATGCAAAGTTTGCCTAACATCACCATGATTTTGAGGCGGAGGAGGACGAATAGGGCCATCATTGCAGCCTGCGCATGTTTCAGTTATTGTGTGCGAGAGAGATCTCAGAACTGGTGGGAGCATATTGTGGCGGGCTTTAAGGAGGAGCAGTGGGTCCAAAATTTTAGGATGAGCAAGCCTTTGATATGTTGTGTCAACGTTTGTCCACATTCCTCTCCTACGATGACACAACGTTTCGTCGGGCCATCCGTCCCTTTGCAGAAGCGCATCGGGGCACGTGCATTGCTCTCGTCATTAAACTGCGGGTACTTTGCCTAATGCCTCAGAAAATCCGATCTGCCTGTTTACATGACAGTCGCATTGGCACATATCCGATTTATATCTGATTTATTTCCACATATGAACGAGGCCTGAAACCGATCTCGAAATATACGAATGCATGCGTTTTTTTCCGGTTTACACAGTCATTGAACACATCCGATCTGTGTCACATATGAGCAAAAAGTCGGAATTGGGTCACATTTCACTGACAGTGTAAACGAGGCCTGAGTCTGACTGTGTCAGTCAGTGCGAGTATCGAATTGAGATCTTTGTGTGGCTTGATGCACTTAAATAACTCTGTTTAGCAACAAGCACCTCCCACACTTTATTTTCTCATTCATGCATGTTCTTTTTGTGTAAACCGAAACATCAGACACAAGTGCTTTGCTTACGAAGGACATACGCACATTTTTTATTAATGTAGCCTATAATAGAGTACTTTATTTACAATAAAACATTACATTATACTGTATGTATGACAGGCCTATGTAATCACAGTTTTTAAAAATCGATTCGTTTTTATGCAGAATCGATCACAACAGCATCGCGATTAATCATCAAAAACTATTATATTCCACAGCTCCATACAAAAGACATGAACAGAAGCAAAATGTCCAGTTTTCTCTCTACTCTTATCGTTCTTGCTGCTCTCAATTGTTCAAGCCACTAGACACAATGATTCATGTGTCATTACTATAGCAACCAATGTAGATAACTAGATATTTAGACCACTGCTCAAAGAAGTGGATCTCTATTGAGCCCTTATAAAGTGGCCATTCACACAGATCACATTTTTGCATTGAAAAACGCAAGACACGAGCAGTGGATTGGAAAAATGGTATTGAGAAAGTTTAACTTATTTTAGCTTAAATGCATGTTTTAAGAATGCCATGTCATGCACAAAATGTTTAAAAACCACCGTCTAGTTCATTTTTACATGGAGAACAATGGAAATGTAGCACAGTGGAATTCAAAAACATGTTATGTGTGAATGGCCTCTACCAGTGCAGCATTCAGTTCTAAAAATCTTCTTTGAAAAAAATTAATTGCACAGAACTGCATAATGTTTCTTAAATGTTACCATTTTTAACGGTTTTTAATGTACCACTGAAATGTTTTCACTTTTTTCTATTTGTCTTTCTTGTACAGACCATCAATACTGTGTCTGAGGTCATACGTGGATCTGAAGTGAATCAGGACTACTTTGCATCTGTTAATGCACCATCCAATCCACCAAGGTCTGGTTTGTCCTTTGTACTGTCTTTGAAACGATAATCAAAAAAGTATTTTCTGGTAAAGAGTTGAGAATATGAACTTGTTGACTGTTTTCTTCAGGCCTGCAATTGTGGTTCTTCTCATGTCAATGGTGAATGAGAGACAGCCGTTTGTTCTCCGCTGTGCTGTACTTTACTGCTTCCAATGCTTCCTGTACAAGAACCATAAAGGACAAGGGGAGATTGTAGCCACACTGCTGCCCTCCACTATAGATGGTAAGGGTTGCCCCGACTAGTCGCTTAGTTCTGCCATTAGTTGGTGCAGACTGTTCATGGATCATATGACTTCAGTTGCACTTATTTTATACATGGTGACAGCAGGAAGACAATTTTTTCTTCTGTGTATAGTCACCTGTAATTACCAAATAAATTTAGAACTACCAAATAAAGTAAAACTAATGCACTTTGTGTTACCAAGGCACATTATTATAATTATTATAATAATATAAATAAAAATATATATTTTTTATTTATACATATATTTTCTGCCATATATTTACGCACCAGCACTTTGGACATCTGAGTTTGGTAACGAAAATACTAATCAAAAAACTAATTTGATTATTGATTAGTCACGGTTCATAGTGCGCTGTGCCCGGAAACCAACAGTCAGGTACGTCGCTTTACAGTAGAGAATAACCCATTTCTATGGACAAAATGCATATGGAAAATAGCGGAGGACACAGAGTGAGCTGCTGCGGGAAAGGTATATGATCTAAGTTGTCCGAAACATGAGAATGCTTTATGTTAATAACTTAAGCTGTTCAAATTAAAGCATTAGCGTTTCCCACATCTTGCCCTCTCGCACTTTGACAGATGTGTGTGCTGTTTAATGCCTTTGGCACAGCGCATTTCCTCAGCGCATAACTTTCATTTTATGGTTAAATCCTCATCTGTAAATGTTAGAAATTCCAGCAAATATTTCCATTTTGCATATTCTGACAACAAGCATCTTGTTAAACTTCACAGACTTCAATGAACGTGCACATCAAACAGACAGAGCGCAGTAGAATAGAAGCGCAATAATTCTGACTAAAATATAAATTTTGCTAAAAAAAAATTTTTTTTTTAGAAATTAGGTGTAGGTTTAAAAATATACATGTAACACAAGTAATCATATTTATGAGAACAGTAACAGCAAAGGCACTAATGTTGGAATAGCCCATTAATGTAATATAAATACTATGTTCATACGAGTGAATGTGTTCCTCATAGTTAAATTTTGTGCTTTTTTTTTTATTTAGTCATTTTAATTTCTGCTTTAAAATAGTAAGCAACTAGCAATAGTAACTTAAAATAGTTTATATTACACATTTTTTTGGAGGACCGCATTGGGCAGGATATGGAATAATATTGTTTAAAATAATGGATAATGTTTAATGGATAATACATTTTAGATTTTTTTCAGATTAATCGAAAAGTAATCATCAGATTATACTTTAATATTGTTTTTTCTGTCCCTCAGCTAACTCTATTTCAGCAGGACAGCTGTTATGTGGAGGTCTGTTCTCAGCAGACTCTCTGTCAAACTGGTGTGCCGCTGTGGCTCTTGCTCATGCGCTACAGGATAACCTCACCCAGAAAGAGCAGCTACTGCGGGTACAGTTGGCCACCAGTCTGGGCAAGCCACCTGTTTCCCTTCTGCAGCAGTGCACCAACATCCTGTCCCAGGTACCCATTCTCAAACTTATAATGTGTGTTTAGTCAACATTTTGGGTTTAATTGGGCTCATTGACGTTAGTCAGGTCTATTAAACCTTTTGGGGTTTTTAATGGTTTGCCTCAGTAATTCTACCATATCTGTCTTTTTGGACACTGTCTGTTGAAAAGACGAGAATATGTTGTGTTTTGGTTGCTGGTAGGGGTGTGTGATAGGTATTTAAGCAATATCATACAAGTAAGATTTCTATTTTCCCCTGAATATCAGCATGATTGCAAATGTTTATTGAACTGTTGTATAAAATCATTATCACAATATGTTCAAATTAAGTTCTATTTTAGACACCATATTGTCAATATTGTCTGTTTTGTTCTTTTTCGTGAACTGGTGTGTCTCCGAGCTATACACAGTGGTTTTTCGTTCCTAAATAAATTAGCTTTTTTTCTTCCCGAATAAAATAAACGAATGACTCAATGAATCAGTCATAAAGAGACTCCGAAAATTTTGAAAATGAGATATCATTTTCTGTCAATATCACACACCCCTAGTTTCTGAGCTACTCCATGAGGTGTTGATTTGCTAGTTTGTTCTCAGGCTAAACATCAATAGCAACTTTTTCAACCAGCAGCATGGCTTTCCACCCGCTAGACCAGCACCAAACCAGCATAAACCAGCCTCAACCATCTTAAAAGTTCATGCTGGTCTAAGCTGTTTTTTCGACAGTTCTGGGCAAGGTTTCCCAAGATTTGGGGACATTCTGAACTCGTATGGGAATGGTAGCTTGTTGTTGTCACTGAATATCAAAGTGAACTGTGCTGTGGTTTTTGCAGGGTGATAAGCTCGACCGGAGGGTGAGTATCTGAGCGTGGACAGTTTAATGTGATGGTGTGGCTTGGCCTCATTTCCACAATGGGGGTTCATTAGGTGTTTTGTGTTCCTTCTGTTTGCTGTTTCTGCCCTGTTTGTTGTGTTCCCTTACTGACCCTGGCAGCCCTGGCTTTGACCGTTTATTTTCAACTGCTGGCTGCATGCTATGGTCTTTCTGGCTTATTCTGGAAGAGACAGAAGTTTCGGACTCTGTGAAATCTGTACTGTTATTCACCCCTTTCAGGTGGCTGCTAAGTCCAATGAGTTTATGACTAAATATTCACTCAAAACTAGAGATGCACCGATAAGATTATAATTTTTTTGGCCGATACCGATTTTAACAAACAACTATTGGCCGATTCCGATACAGTAGTTGCCACTTTTTATTTGAACTTATCATTAAAATAGATAACTGTTTTGATCATGTAAACAAAGTTCAAAAACACATGCATTAAGATATACTAGCTAGTTTATTGCTGCATAAAATAATTTCTTTTGAACGTGAATTGAATCCATTTAACAATAAACATGCCAACATAAATGCAATAATACAACAGAACAAAAATGCTGGCGTAGCTGGCAACTTTGTTTAAAAAAAATGCTGGTGGTGAAAGCGTTAAAACACAAAGCAGCCTAATATTCCTGCTGCGCTGCTGTCTAAGAGCTGCACAGAGCCAATATACTGGTACACAAGACAGAACCGACGAACCGAAGAAGTGAAAGAGAACTCGATTAAGTATTTGATCAGCTTTCCCGGCACATGCTTTGGATGTATGCACACACAAAACTTCTCAAACAGTAAGTAGAATTGTGTTCTCTTTTGCATCGTCTTGCACTTGAATATTTAAATTCGCAAGGCTTAAAAACGTTTGGAAAGGATACATTTTCATGAAGATGCAGCACTGGCCTGATGGCAGTCCTTATTGTGAAGCCCTGCTGTATTTTATACAGATTTAATTTTGTTTTGGCAAGTATTTAATTATTTTACCCAAATAAAAACGGATTATGCAACAGACATTATACAACTCTGTGCCTTCATGCAGTTAATTAATAAACCATCGGTTTGTTATATCTGCCTCTTTCTACAGCCGATATGCAGATTGTTTTAAATTGATCAAAAATCGGCCGATACACCGGTGCATCTCTTCTCAAAACTATTCCTGATTGCTTTTTCTGCTGCCCAGTACTTTCCTGTTTTGCTTTTTGCAAATTGTTTTTATGCACATCTTAGTTATCTTGTTGATAATTCTTATCTTGTTGAAAAGTTAATAATTACTTTTAAATTTCCATTATGCCTTTTCTTTACCCCTAAAACTAACAGTTCTTATAAGCTAGCCCTTACAGACGCTGATGTTTTTAAATAAAACCCTCTCCATAGTGTTTGAATGGAAACTTTCATAGTTCCTTTTAAACACCATATTATAACCATTTTATAATATACAATACCGTTCAGAAGTGAACTTTTTTGAAAGATAGTAATACTTTCATTAATCAAGGATGCATTCAATTGATCAATAATGGCAGTAAAGACATTTATGATGTTACAAAAGATTTCGAAGTCAAATAAATGCTGTTCTTAAAAAATTTTTTTTAAAAAAGTGTCATGGTTCCGACAAAAATATTAAGCAGAACAGCTGTTTTCAACATTGATGATATAAACTGTATCTTGAGCACTAAATCAGCGTATAAGAATGATTTCTGAAGGATTGTGTGACTGAAGTAAATTAAAATGCAGCTTTGCCATCACAGGAATATAATAAAAAAAACTGTTATTTTAAATTGTAATATTTTACAATATCACTGTTATTAAATGCAGCCTTGGTGAGCATAAAATACTTTTTTTTTCTTCTTTTTTTTTACATAAATAAATAAATAATTCTTACCAGCACCAAACTTTTGAAGGGAGTGTAAGTATTGTTCACACTGTTTACGCTGAAAAATAGTGACATGTAGTGTGCTACGAGTACTTGGATGTTGTAGTTCTTCAAAAATACAAAGTGGTATTTTAAACACTTGATGCACTCGGTGGTTACCACTTTCTTCAAGAAGTGGAGAGGCTTGTACAAGTACTAATGGCAACACATCACGTGCATTTGAAAAGAAATTTAACTGAAAAACTGTGAATTCTTCTGTGTAGTAAAAATGTTAAATGTTCCATTTGACATGACACTACTCTATGCTAGAGTTGATAGTGTAAGTGCATATAATAATTAGCACACCATTTGGAATGCAACTCTTGTCATTCTTTTAAGGTTGTCTTTGTATTTAGACCACATTTTACATTGAGACACTTCAGATTTTGTGTTTGTGTTGCAATTATACTGATGGCATTTTATCCTAAAAAACGAATAAAAAAAAAAAAAAAGATTAGGGTCCAACTCTCCCTATTAACTAACTATTAACAATGACTATATTAACTATAAACGCTGAATTACTGCTTATTAATAGTTAGTAAGGTAGTTGTTAAGTTTAGGTATTGGGTAGGATTAAATTAAGGGATGTAGAATATGATCATGCATAATGCATGCAGTACTAATTAACAGCCAAAATCATATGCATGCTAATAAGCACCTAGGTAATAGTGAGAATTGTACTCTAAACTAAAGTGTTAACTTTGGTTTTTAGGCCACTCGAAATTTGAAATCAAAACTAATCCTAACAAATAGCACACTATTTGTGCCTGTTTTTCTTCAGCTCGTAGATGTTGAATAGAATTTGCCAACAAACATTTTTAAATTAAGTTTTCATTATATTTATTATCTGTAGACTAATTAGTGGGAACTCCTTTGGTCACAAACATCTTATGTAAGATCAGATAAGATCTTAATTGCAAGCAAAACAGGCCAAAAACAAGTTCAGACAGTTCTGACTGAAAGCAACCATCTGCACTTTGTATTTCTGCAGAAATTAGCAAATACGATTTGGAGAACCTTGGAAATACTGTCTAAAAGGACTTAAAATTTAAATTTTACAATGCTAAGCGACTTGTTTCTTGCAGTCGTTTCTTTATCAATTTATTTGCTAATTTCTTAGATGTTAAAGTTATATGTTAGCTCAATATAAATGTTTATGGCAGTATGAGTGTGTGATCAAGACTGTATAATTGTGTTTTTTTTCTGTGTTCAGGGCAGTAGGGTGCAGACGAAGGTCGGTCTCCTCATGTTGCTCTGCACTTGGATTAGTAACTGTCCAATCGCTGTCATGCACTTCCTGCACAATCAAGACAATGTTCCCTTTGTATCCTTTTATCCATACATACACACACACACACATACACACACCTGATTTATATAGTTGATATACACACAAACAGTGTATTGTATTGGTATCGTGATGATAAAAAGTTTGAATCTTAGTTAATGATTCACAGAGCGACTTTATTTTTTTTACCTATGTTTAACTCTGTAATGTAGGGTAGTTCTGATCACAGCTTGGTATGCATTAAATTACATCACAGCAACCACATTACATTTTCAATCTTTTCAGATTAGAGTACAGCAAGTATAAACTTGTCTGTGTTTTTATGGCTCGTGTCATTTTGAGTACAGTTACCTGTTTGTCAGAAACTGTGTTGCGTTTCCTTAAATTATGTGTTCAGCTGACAGGTCAAATTTCAGAAAACCTGGGTGAGGATGAGCGACTGGTTCAGGGTCTGTGTGCTCTGTTGTTGGGGATCTGTATCTACTATAATGACAACAGCTTAGAGAATTACACCAAGTATGTTCTTTATTTATTTATAACTAAAGCTGTCAGCTGATATTAAAATGATCTATGACTAAACTTTTTGATAATTAAAGTGCACATAAATAAATTGTATTCAATAGATTAACACATCACACGTGTAAGTGTTGGTTTTGACAATTTGTGAATTGAATAGAATAGAATAGAATAGAATAGAATAGAATAGAATAGAATAGAATAGAATAGAATAGAATAGAATAGAATAGAACAAAACAGAACAGCACAGCCAGGCTATGTAGTACTGTGTCTTTGAGTATTGAACGACAGATAGCAGAAAGCAGATAGACAAAAAGTATTCCTATAATGTGTTTAGCTTTGCTATCACAGGAATAAATAACACTTTAAAATAGAAAAAAAGTTATTTTATTTCATAAATGAGCATGTTACAATTGACAGCGCATTTTATAACAATTCCCCCAGTGCCGTCATTAAGTGTTGAGCCTCCTTCACTATCTGTGTTACACAAAATATATTTTCCTCTTCACAGAGAAAAGCTGAAGCAGTTGATTGAGAAGCGCATAGGGAAGGAAAACTTTGTGGAGAAGTTGGGCTTTATAACCAAACACGAACTGTATTCCCGTGCTGGTCAGAAACCTCAGCCAGCCTTTTCCACCCCAGAACACATGCTTTTTGATCATGAGTTCACCAAACTTGTGAAAGAGTTAGAAGGTTAGTTTTGGAGTCCTGAACACAAAGTAAGACCTCTTTTCCATTGTTATTAACATCTGTCGGTGATCCAGTTACAAGTGCATGGTCATAAATTCAGGTGTAAATGGGATTCAGACCTTTTAAAATGTAGTCACTCATTCCATCAGGGGTGCATAGCCATCCTAATGTGTCCTATCCAACATTAAAGGTTCACCTACTAATGTACATAATCTTTATGTAAAAACAAGGGTTTTAAACTTTACTGGCGAGGCTCAGCTTTAATAGAAAGCAATTGTCTGATCAAAATGTTTCAGATTAGAAGTTACTGGAAATGGATCACTGAAGATGGATATTAATAACTTGATGCACAATGACAAGTAATAACTACATCCTTAAGAGAAAATGTGTTTTTATTATTATTGTATTGTTAATTCTTTGCACCAAAAATATGTTCATTCATTATTTTCTTCCATGCTCCCTCTGTTCCCGTCCATTTTTTTCTGTGCCTTGAAGCGCTATGTGAATTTGATAACTCATATGATCCGTTCAGGTAAAAGGTTTATTATTCATGTTTGCGGTTCTTTTTGTTGTTCATAGGAATGATAACAAAAGCAGTGCTTAAGTCAAGCGAGGAAGAGAAAAAGGAAGAAGAGGTGAAGAAAACACTAGAACAGCATGACAGCATTGTCACCCAGTACAAAGAGTTGATCAGAGAACAGGTAAAAAAAAAAAAAAAAATATATATATATATATATATATATATATATATATTATAATAATAATTATACTGCATCAAACTATATCACATTCTCACATTTGTCAGAATGCAATGTTTCAAACTAAACCTAGTGATATTTTTTGTTATATAGTGTACATATAACAGTATTCATTTGCCTTGGGTTATTCATGGTGTAACAACAGTTTGCATACTTCATCAGTCTATTTTATATGAAAATCATAAGCAGTGTTGAAAAAGAAAATATAAAATATATATCCCAAACCCAGCTGAGAACACCAAAAACAGAGACAATTTTAATCTTTTTTATAAGATTAACTTTTATTGAATATTTGATTATTATATGTACCTGCCATGAAGCTGATATGGCAGTAAACTTAAATACAAATTATTAATGTTAATATGTTGTGGCCCAGCCATAGCACCTTAAAAGTTTTTTTGTGAAAGAACCCCTTCAAGCTTAAAATGAAAAAAAGTAACCTGATAAAAAAATCTGACAAGAAGAATAGACTAACAGATACCGTCTTTTTTTTTTTTGAGCTGTAATTGCTGCCATAGGTAGCCCTACTGGATCTTAATCCAGAGAAGTAAATCCTTATGCACTTTGGTTTGAAATATGGGCAATAATTGTCATATGAATAACATATTCAATATGTGACCAAAGAAAAGTGGGTTATCTCCTTTTTCCTCTGTAGGCTTACAGGAAGAGGAATGATTTCAAAATAGGCATATGTTTAAATTATAAATTAATTTTCTCCCTTTTTAATTGCAGGATTCTCAAATAAATGAGCTGAAGGAGCAAGTGACACTGCTGGCGTCCCAGAATGAAAAGATGCAGAGCACCATGACACAGCAGGTCTCTCAGATCCAGCAGCACAAAGACCAGTACAACATCCTCAAACTCAAACTAGGTACTGAGCAAATGCTGCATTCACGCCATGTCGAAATTACTGCAAATAAAGCTCCATATCCTTTCAATGCGCTCTCTCGGTATCTTGATGTCATACACCGCTTCAAGTTGAACACACCTTAAATCTGCAGTGGTCAGGTGGTACAAGTCGTAGCTCTCAGAAAATGAGTTTATATGTTATGATTACAAGTTCTACAAGCACGTGAAGGCTTTTTACTGTTCAGAATCGTTACAGCAATTACGCACCTAGATATCAGTTGTTTGAGAAGTATTTGCAGTATTTTAGCAGAAATCCATAGTAAATTACTTTTCCTGAACTGCCATTTTTACTTTTTAGTTACTTTTACAATTGTTCCACTCTTCCTTCATACTCTGTAGGTAAAGATAATCAGCAGACAGGAAATCAGGCAGAGGCGGCCCATATGAACGGACTCCAGCCAGAGGAGCTGAGCCAGCTCAGAGAACAGCTTGAGGAACTGCAAAGACAAAACCAGCTGCTGCAGACACAGCTGGGTGAAAAGGACTCTCTAATAACCAGTCTGGTATGTGTGTGTGTTCAGTTCTTCCAACCTCCTATATATTAGTATTAGTATTTTGACTGGGTTGACGATATCGATTTTTCTCGATTTTAGTCGATTCTGATCGAACAATATCGATTCTTAAATCCCAAGAATCGATCTTTCAGTCCATGATGATGTTTTTCAGTTGATGCTTGAACAAAAAACTTCACTAAACAGCGCTAGTCCCATCAAATAAATCGTAATATATCTTTTTATAAGCTTTGTTACTGTTGATATGATATAGTCAAATTCTGTCAGTTTTATTACGAAATGCATTTACAGCATTGGTCGAGATATTTTTTTCCTGGAGAGAAATTGATGTACTGTACCTGATATATATACATATCAAATGATATTGAATCTTGTGAATTGAAATCAAATTGAATCATGAAATTTGTGTCAATACCCATCCCTAATTAGTATGCTAATATCTTAGCCTTTTACACTACCATTCAAAAGTTTGGGGTTATAAACGTTTTTGAAATGAATCTCTCATTCTCACCAAGGCTGACATTTTTTTTATCAAAAATATAGTAAAACAGTAATATTGTGAATTTATTATTATTATTATTATTATTATTAATACAATTACAATTTAAAAGAGCTAGTATTTGATGAATACAAACAGTTATTATTATTATTTTAATATATTTTAAAATGTAATTTATTCTTATGGCAAATTCAAATTTTCAGCAGCCATTACGCCAGTCTTCAGTGTCACATGATCTTATAGAAATGATTCTAATATGCTGATTTGATGCCCAAGAAAAATGTCTAATTATTGTACATTTTGAAAACAGTTTCTGCTTAATATAACATTAAATGTAACATTATAAATGTATTCACTGTCACTTTTGATCAACTGAACTGTACTGGTATATTTGGAAATATTTGGTCTGTGTCCAACAGAAAGCTGAGGGTGTCTCATCAGCAGAGAGCTCAACTTCAGAGGTCACAGTGTTACAAAGGGTAAAGTTCCACTCTTTCTCTTCATTATATTCATTAAAGATTTCATTACATAACATTCTGCACCATTCTGCACCTGCTAAACCAAACACTTTGAACACTATGTTTGGCTGCAGGAGGTGGAGATGCTGAAATCTCAGCTGCAGAGACAGACTGCAGAGGTAACACAATTACAGAGTGAAAGACAGGAGCTTCTCAGAGGATCTGATACTACAGTAAGTGTGTTCCACTCATTGATCATTGTGCAGACACTACAGTCCAGTGTGGTGTTGTCTCAGCCTTAGATGGCATCTGCACAGACCACCTTTGAACCGTCTGTTGCATAATTCAATCTTAAAATCGCAAGATCCACAGTGAGTCATCCAGGACATTTTTTTTTTTTTTTTTATCAATCCACTAGGGGAGTGAGAATAATACATGATTCTTTCTTCTAAATATTCTCAAATTGCAAAATCGATTTTCTGAATGTTAGTTAACAGTGTAATGTTACCAGAACTGAAAAGGCGGAGGTCAACTGCGAGAGAAGTGCAGCGCCCAGACAGTTTAGAAAGCGCACACCTCATAAAGGTGTGCAATATATATCATCTACAATAATATCATAATTGTTGTTTTAACTCACTTTGCAGAAACAAAACAAAAAAGCAAGCCTTGAGAGTGCATGGTTTCTCTGCATGATGTAAAATAAACTTGAAATGCCAATGAAACAGTTCCAGTTCCAAACAAGGCCACACCAGAACCGTTGCACATTTCTAAGCAACACGTAATTACTGAATGAGTCTGCATTTTTGAACGAATCGCTTAAATCTGCAGTCCGTTACTTTTTTTTGTGTACAAAATGTACCAAAATTATATAATGAGCAAGTACATCAGGAATCCATTTTCTTATCCTGAATCACTACAGTACACCTATAAAAGTGTTTATATTCTGACTATTTTAGACTGGTTTGGGTCATACCACTGCAGAGTAGCCCTGTACCTGCATGACTCGTCAGAGACATAAACAGAGAGAAGTAGCTCCAGCTACAATATTCTTCCGCAAGACGCTTACAGTTCTGTTTATTGACCGCTAGGGCGCCAAAAGTTAAAGAGTGCAGCTTTAAGTGAATTATTCAATGTCCCATTCATAAAGTCACTCATCTGAATGAATTATTCAATGACTCACTTATGGGGCCACCTACTAATGGTTTAGTTTCATATTTCAGTATTATTTTTTTTATTTTAAAACATTAATCTCATAGCATTATTTATGCAATTGTAATTACATCATAAATGCATGTATGCCACCTCTGAGCTGCATTAACCAGTCTGTGTAAATATGCCTCTGTGCCACATCTGCAGCGTCACCTCAAATGTTGTCAACCACTAATGAAAGGCACAGAACAAAAACCTCAGGAAATTTTTGTATCAAGTAGTTTGACTAAATTGAATCGAATTGATATTAAAAAAAAATCTCAGTTATTTTCTCACATTAACATTTTAAGATTTACCCACCCCTAAATGCTGCATGTCACTCAGACGGCAAGAATAAGCTACAATTTGGATCTGTTTGTGTGCCAGTGGGTACATTTATGGCTGATAAAAAGTAAACACTTCAAACAATTCAAAGGTGTGTGGTTTGTCAGGAAGATTTTTTTTTTTATGTTTTTGAACAAAAGTCTCTTATGCTTATACTCAAGCTGCATTTATTTTATTGAAAATACCACAAAAACAGTAATACTGTGAAATGTTAATACAATTTAAAATAACTGTTTTCTATATTAATATATTTTTAAAATGTTTATTCCTGTGATGGCTAAGCTGAATTTTCAGCATCATTACTCCAGTCTTCAGTGTCACATGATCCTTCAGAAATCATTTTAATATGCTGATTTGGTTTTCAAGAAACATTTATTATTGTTATCAGTGTTGAAAACACTGTTTCAACAGATTTTTGCAGCATTTATTTGAAATAGAAATGTTTTGTATGAAAGTAAAAGTCTTTACTGTCACTTTTGATATACCATTGCTGAAAATAGTTTTCATTTCTCTCAAATATATATCTTACTGAAACTTTTAAATGGTAGTGAATGGGCTTTTTAGTTCATTACTGTCTTTCTTTCAGGCTGCAGTTCCAGGAGAAAATAGTCTCTACACAGAGAAAATTGCAGAGTTAGAGAGCAGGCTCTCTGCTCAGACAGCAGAGAATCAAAAGCTTAAGGTGACTTACTATAGACAAACATAATTTACTCATTTACTGATTTGCATTTTACATCATTTGCTGTTTAACCTAATTCTTGCTCCTTTTTTCTGTCCCTCTCACTCCCTTTCAGGAGGAAGTTAAAACTCTTCTGGAGAGTCAAGAATCGATGGAGAAAGACCTTGCTTCAGCCACAAGCACAGCTGCCATCATGCAGGCAGAGAAGAGCAAGTTGCAGCAGGAGGTGCAGGAGTCCAAGAAGGAGCAGGACGATCTTCTCATGCTACTCGCCGACCAGGACCAGAAGATTCTGAGCCTGAAACAGAGACTCAAGGACTTGGGAGAGACGGTACTTTCCTCATGGCATTCCAGAACATAGTTTCACTAGCTTTGTATTCATCAAATGTTGTTTTGTGGTGTACTTGGGGCCGGTTCACACAGATCACATTTTTGCTGTTAAAAATACAAGGTCAGGTCAGTGGAGTGGGAAAAAAAGCACAAGGTCTAGAGAAGCGTTTTTTTAAAAGTTGAACTTTTAACTTGAGCTCCACGTTTTAGAATGCCACGTCACGTACGAGATACTGCGAAAGACGCGAGACTCGAGTGCAATGGTTAAAGACTGCTGTCTAGCATGTGTTTACATTGGAAAAACAATGGAAAAGTAGCGCCGTGGAATGGAAAAGCTTGTTCTGTGTGAATGGCCCCTTACATTTCTTCTTACTCTTGGTTTTGATTTGACTTTTTTTTCCCTACAGATTGAAGATGAGGATGATCTGGATTCAAAGGATCAGTTTGATGATGATGATGATGAAGAGGAGGAAGAAGAGTGTGATGAATAAAAAAGTATTGACTTAATAGTGGAAGTGAAAGACTGCTAAAATTAACCTGTCACTTACGCTTAGAGAAAGAGATTGAAGGCCTTGGACAGTAGAGCTGATCTTCTGATTTCTAGAAGAATCACATATTTCTTTATTTTCTTCAGACCTGCATTTTAATTTTTACAATTTATTTCACTGTAGGAAAATAATACAATGATTACATTTTCCCAGCTAATTGAACCGGACTCATTTCATTTCATTTAAAAAAAAAAAAAAGGCTTAAAATTTATTGAGATAATAAACACGGGTGAATACTTTGTTTTTGATCAACATTCCCAATGCTTATGTCATGGTCTCACACCGTAGAAGATTCTAAAGAGCTCTTTGCACTAATGATGGAGAGGAGAAAATAAAGAAAATATTTGCTCCTCCTTTGTTGTACATAGTGCAAAACCATGAAGATGTTCAGTCTGCATTTCTATACTGCTTGAGGGCTTGTGAGAGTGTCTTTATGATGGATGGATGGATGGATGGATGGATGGATGGATGGATGGGTGGAGGGATGGAGGGATGGATGGATGGGTGGAGGGATGGATGGATGGGTGGAGGGATGGATGGATGGGTGGAGGGATGGATGGATGGGTGGAGGGATGGATGGATGGGTGGGGGGGTGGGGGGATGGATGGATGGGTGGGGGGATGGATGGATGGGTGGGGGGATGGATGGATGGGTGGGGGGATGGATGGATGGGTGGGGGGATGGATGGATGGGTGGGGGGATGGATGGATGGGTGGAGGGATGGATGGATGGGTGGGGGGATGGATGGATGGGTGGGGGGATGGATGGATGGGTGGGGGGATGGATGGATGGGTGGGGGGATGGATGGATGGGTGGATGGATGGATGGATGGGTGGATGGATGGATGGGTGGGTGGGTGGGTGGGTGGGTGGATGGATGGATGGATGGGTGGGTGGGTGGGTGGGTGGATGGATGGATGGATGGATGGATGGGTGGGTGGGTGGGTGGGTGGGTGGGTGGGTGGGGGGATGGATGGAAGTAAGTAAGTATTCTGAAAGATGTCCTCTCTGCTCAGGTGCATTGTGAGCTCTGTTTAACATCTCATTCATGGCTGTTAGGTTTTTTTTTTTTTTCTGTGCCTGTCAACAGTTTTCAGAATTGTTCAGTCATCCAATCATATTTACAAATGAACAAAACACAAACCTGCGCTGTGTTGCATTGCATTGCGCTCACACTAGCCACCTTGTTTCCAATGTGTTGTTCATCAAAAAACTGCTGAAGTCCCACTAAATTTTGGGATGTACACTTTCAGGTTCCTCTAAAACTGGAGAGATATTCTGCAAAATTTGGTTTAGCCTTTGGTTAATTTATGGATGAACAAGACTCATTAGAATAAAATATATAAATACTTGTCTGTGATGTTTTGGCCTTAAACTTAGTTTTTAATTCAAGTTTTTGATTGGTGTGTTGTTACATACAGCCATATTTGAGGATTCACAAGGATTTTTCTACTGCTAATACCCATAAATACAATTATGCCATAAAGTGCACGGTCATGCTTGATTTAATTTGAACACTTTGAGGAATTGTACAACAATTAATTAGAAATTCTAATTGAAGGCATTTAATTATATTACCACTCACAATAGATATTTTTCTCCAAAGCAGCTTTACAGACGACAGTCCCTTAATATCGCCTGTGAATTTGCCAAAGGTAAAATTAAGAAAAAAAGAGCAGAAGGAAAAGAACAAAGATTGCATGTTTGCACACTGAAATCTGGAGAATGTTATCTTTTAGCCTTTTCATTCATCTCAATGACCCTTCAAAGACAATTGTGGGCCACTGGGGGAAAATCCTATAACATGATTAAACATATTCTATTTGTACACTACAATTCAAACATTTGGAATCGCGTTTTGGAAAGAAATGTATTGTTCTGTTCAAGGTAGCATTAAATTCTAAAAGTTAAAATGTGTAATAATGTAAAAATGTTTAATTAAAAATAACATCTATTTTTATATTTTAAAAATGTTATCTGTGATGGCAAAGCCCTATTTTCAGCAAGCAGGCCCGAGACGTGAGAGAAGTGGGTGACCCTGATGCACAACAACAAGACAAGTATATCAAGCCTCTCAAGACCTGTTGCTCAAATTCACATGCCTGTGACAATGTTTTTATGAATGAGTCCCATTTCCTCACTGAATAGGCTGTCGGTCTGTCATAGGCCTGGGACAATGTTCCTTGCTCTACTGAACATTTGAAAAACAGCGTTCATTTTGAATAGAAGTATTAGTTTATAACTTTATACATTTCTTTATTGTGATTTCTCATCAATTTAATTGAAATGATTTCAGCCCTTAGTTACAGATGTTACTTGAAAATGAAAACACACTTTCCCCACTGGATCATTCATTTATGTGTTTATTATTTATTGTTAATGTGCATTTAAACATTTATCCCGCACATTTTATTTATTCATTTTATTTTTTTGTCCAAAATATATTTGGTCCTCTTATGAATCACTGTGGGGTGGGGGGAGGGGACAGTGTTCTCAGACACAGGTTAGGCTATATGGGTTATATCATCTCTCCCTTTCACTCCACCGCAGCGCCGCCCCACGCCCATAGACATCGAAAAAACGGGACGAGGGCTGAAAGAGACAAAAACAGTGTGAAAATAGGCGGGGCTTAGTGCGAGGAAGTCATTTCTAACTGGACAAGGACCAATTTGTCCAAAAATAAAATATATATATTTTAACTCTTAATCATATCTTTAAACTAAATGGCTATTAAAGTTTGTCAGGAATATTCTTAGTTAGGGGAAATTATTGTCCAGACAAATGTTGGAGTAACTCATTGTCAGAGATGTCACGTGGCATATGTTACTTTACACCCCGCAGTAGATGCTGGACCAATCCTAGTCGTTCTCGATTACTTTTATTTAATCAATTTATTGAGATTCCTAACAGATATTTCCATTTGTTTCTCGGGTAACAGTCATTGGAATGTATACATTTAAATGATTATACATTGTAGTGTATAAATACATCCTATAAAACAAACAGCGTCTTGGGATTTGAATGGACCTCAATGGCGCGTCAGTCTGTCTGAGCGCCTAAGCGCCTCTTTAGGAGGACCTGGTTGTGTCACACAGTGAACAGTGATAGATGCCCGCTGATGCTCACACCTCACCTCAAACACTGCGGCATCGATGGACCGCTCATCCTATAATCTCTCACTCTCTCTCTCACACACACACACTCTCTCTCTCTCTCTCTGACACATTTCTGCGAGAGAGTGTTTAAAAAGACGCGGATCTAGTGGCCGTGGGTAATACAGTTCTCTTCATACTGCATGACCATCACAAAGGTAAGAAAACTCATATTTGCACTTAGCTTTAGTTTTCTCTAGATTTTGTGTAAATGTTCTAGGCAGTGTCATTTTATTTTGTTTGACGGTAATAGTTAGAGTGACTTTAGGAGTGCTTAGAATACCACAATGATTTTGGTCAATATTATTACAACATTATTCTCCACTTGATTATATTATCAACTGTATATAACTGTATAACGCTTTTAATATATTTTACAATGTTTTCTTGTAACCTTTATCTCATCCGTGTTCATTTTGAAACACTTTAGTTAAAACAATTTCTTAGCTAACTATACAGCAATACGTTTTCAGTAGCCTGTTTGTTAATCTTTGCTAACGTTAGTTAATAAAATACAACTGTTCGTTGTTAGTTCATGCTAGCTCAGGTCCATTAAATAATATTACCAAATTAAACTTTTGATTTTAACAATATGCCTATTAGCAAATGTTGAAATCAACATTAAAGATGAATAAATGCTTCAGAATTAGTTTGATTGTTAGTTCATGTTAATTATCTAATGTCAACAAATTAAACCTTACTGTAGGTTTACCTTTATTTTATTGTGTTTATTAGGCTATGTGTTTAGACTTGTCCACTATCCTTTCTCTTCTAGAGCTGAAGCTGAACTCACACTTTACATGTGATGTATTTGTATATTGGAATTGCTTTCAATGCACATGAAAAAATGTTCACCAAAAATGAAAATTTAGTCAACATTTACTCACCCTCTTGTCGTTCCAAACCTGTATGACTCTCGTTCTTCTGCATAACTCAAAAGAAGATATTTTTAAGAATGTGAATGTCGGTAACCAAATAGTTTTGATGACCATTGGCTTCCATTGTATGCACAAATTTGTAACATTATGATTTTTAATGATAAACAAAGACAGAATTTTCAATTTTGGGTGAACTGAGTGTGCCATTTGTGTCAGAACCACAACCACAGTTTTGACATCCAAATTGTACTTTTCTTTAAAGAAGCAACCATGTATTCTGTATATCCTCTTCAAAATACTAATATAAAAAACAAATCTTATAAAACACTTCTGTCAGACAACCAATGTCTAGTTTGAATTGCCTTAAAGACTGTCTTTCACGTGTTTCATGTAAATGGGGGAAATGGCATGGCTGGAGTGCTGAGTGAGACTCTGGGGAGGCCAGGTAAAGAAAGACAGTTCATGAGGGTTGCCAGGTGTCAAAGTCCTGAGGGTGAGACATGTCAAAGGGAGGTGTGGTCGTGTTCAGACATGCCTCTGAGCCATGAGTGCTGCTGCATTCTGGGTCTTTACCTGGACACAGATTCACTCTGGCTCTTCTATCCATGATTTATTCTCACTCCTTCGTGTCTTTCTTTAATGTTTTTTCATTATATTTCCAACAGTTCAGTGATAATTCACAGCATAGACTGAAAAGCTAGATTTTTTGATGGCTGATATTAAGCTGGTTGACAATAAACACTGAAGCAAACTATTTACTAGTATTAGTAGGCTATAGGGTAAGAAGAACAGTGCCAGTAAGAAGAACTGACTCTCTCTCACATGGAATGGGTGCTGCATTGATGATGTATTTTTGTAGGCAAACCTGAAGTTAGAATCACCCTGGTCTGGTTCCCTTGACAAAAACCCAGTAGGATTTTTCCACTGCCTTTTGGATTTTTGCAGTTATTTTTCATCATGATAATCTTCATAACTGAACGCTATTAAAATCTGAAGTCTATACAATTGGCAGAAGTGAAATCTAAATGGCTATGAACGAACTACACCACTCTTTTAGGCTTTATTTAAAAAAACATTTCCCCTGAAAGTTGAAGTTAGAATAGTTTGCAAGAGCACCATTATATACACATGTGAGGCTGTGAAATTGGACTAGTGAGTAGATGAGTTTACCTGATTAATGTCCCAGATAACTTCCGTAGACCCATCTAGCTTCATGTTAGCAAATGTATTTTTCTAGACAAGTAAAAGCTTTAAATAAATCACAGAAATATGTCATCCCTGCAGAACTCATTGATGAACTAAACACAAATGTTGAAACAGCGAAACTGATCTTTTCTTTCATATTGTGATGTATACATCTGAGTATAATGGATTATCAAAAAACAAAAAATAAAGTAGGGTTTGGGACTAAATGAGCGGACTAAATGATTGCTGAAGTCCAGCATACATCACCAGAGAGAAATTATAATGTTGATGTTTTTTTCCATCCAGTCTTGATATATTTTGATAAAAAATAACAAGGTCAAAAAATGTGAAACATATACATAGATGAATCATTCACAATAAGATCGATAAACATGCATTTAGATTTAAATCAAGATTGCATGCCGACTTTAAGACAGGTCATTTTACTTTTAACACACACCAAATACGAATATTTGGTGAGAGCAAGGTTTTGAATAAAACCAATTCATTTCTGTGATTTTGTTTAGAAGACATCTAAGGGGGCATTTACACAATAACTAGCCTATTCAACTAAAAAGGAAAACGTTTTATGCATTTTGATGTTTCATTTACATAAGGGCCTGAAAACGCAAACTTTTGAAAATGGGTTTCAAAGTGTACGTTGTTAAAATCGATACGGTTATCATCTTCGTTTGAACTACAAAAACATGAGTTTGTGAAAACGGTGAACTCTGCTGATATACCACATTAGCTCTGTCTTGACCTGACAGGGAATCCTCAGGGACTATCATTCTTTTTTTCCTTGCTTTTGGTAAAATTAGAAGCTTTCTGATGGAAATGCACACCCATCTATTGATTTATTTTTTTTAGAATGGCTGTTCATCACACAGTTGTCGAATTGTTGAGAAAAGAAACAAGGCAACACATATGTGCATCGGTAATTGAACACTCTGAACAATTGAAATACAGTAATACTACTTTCTCTGTACAATTTGAATTGTGATCAGTACACAATTCTTGTTGAACAACGTGTTAATAAGCTAAATAAGTCATCTTTATTTTTCTTTACACAGTTGAATTAAGTGATCTTGGCCTCTGAAGAGGATATAATGTGCAGTAGTAAATTGTAGACACATGGTCCTCAACCATTAACACACAAACCTCAATGACAGTCAACAAACACCATAAAGAAAAAACAGCAACATAAATCAAGTCAGCATACAGCAAAACAATAATTCAATACTTAAATCATCCTGCAGTGCATGCTAGGAGCTTACAAACCCTTAACAAATAAGCAATGTTGCTCAATATGAAACAACTCTTAAGGTGATGATACACAGGGCAACTTTTTGAGCAATGTTGCTGGGCAATGTTGCCGTCAAAAGGCAACCAGATGAGACACAGGGCCCACGACCGAACTTAATTATCCAGATAGAAATGCATTGCCCATTTTCAATGGGAAAGTGCCCAAGCAACAATCGGTCGGCAAGATTGCCCAGCAACATTGCTCAAAAAGTTGCCCTGTGTATCATCACCTTTAGGCTGTAGTTAGGACTAGATTCAAAACCGTTAGCCTAACATTTTATGTACGATTAAAGTAAATGATGCTGATAAAATGAAAATGCATGCTGGATAATATGTGCAGCAAAACTCTGCCCTGTTTCTTTTATTATTAATATCACACTGCAGTTACTGTACCCACTTTGAAAGCCATAAAGGACAGTTTCCGAAGATCCTCTCTTCTTAAGTGGGTTATTGAATGGCATGGAATCTTCCTGACTTCACATCCCTCTGTAATGCTCAAGTCAATATACAGTGTGTGTGTGTGCAGCACTTCCCTTCTTTGTATTAGTCGATAAACATATTGATTCAGTTTCAGGTTTCATGAGCTCTTCTAAGTGTCATAGTGTTTGATGAGCAGATGGCTGTATTGTTTGCAATATTAGGCTATAGCCTAGTTTCCCTAATTTAGGCAGGTGAACAGGTCATGAATGGATCATGATGATTAATATTAACAAATCTTATGTGGATCCATTATGTAGTGTCCACGGTCTATTGTTTAATATATCGTACCATAATAATTAGGGCTGGTCCGAATACCATTTTTGAGCTTCGAAGCTTCGATAGGAATTAACATCGAATATTCGAAGCTTCGGAGGGAGGGGGCTGAACATATTCTTCCCTCTAATAAAGGCAGGAATCTCTATGCGTCTGTCTGTTTGCATTTAGATTATTTATCTTGCATTTAGAACCGTTCATCCAATCGACTTCACGAGTGCAGTGTCACATTTGGTGCAATATAGACACGCGAGACGTGACACGTTCAGAATTAATAAACTTTTAATACAGAACAGCGCGAGCGGGAAGCGCGCGCGCGCCTCACGCGCAGGGCTCCGAGAACGGACACTGTACTAGTGATACAAAACACAGCCTAATATTTTTCTGAGTAACAAATAACACTCAAATCAGAAATCAGCAGCACAGTAATTACTGACACAGTAAAGGGTAGGCTAATATATTGTTTCTATTCTATTTCCACAATGTCAAAGCAACGCAGCTTATAGCCTACAAGCTGAGGCATGCACTTCTGCCCATACAAACTCCGCTGTTCTGCGCTCTAAAATAAGAGTATTGTATTTCGCCCAAAAATGCTAAAAAAATAACCGTGTGAGAGCGTGTTTTAGGCTATATCATGTTATAGCCAGATATGACGACGCTTACAGCACGCGTCACCGCAGATCAGCATCTATTCATCAAGCCAACGTGCAAACTATCGCACACACAATCAACTTCATTAAAAGTAAAGAACCGAAATGATCTTACCAGGGCTGTTGCCGCTCTCTTATTGCGGTCTTTGATTTAGAAATTTTAGCTGACGATCAGTAAAATGCAGCTTATCTGTTGCTAGTGACGTGCACTCCATTACATCTGCCTATAGCGCGGGACTTGAAGTTCGGATTCATATCCGTTTTGCAAAAACACATTTATGTGTTCATTGTTCATATTGATAAATCAGAGAGAGCTATCCGATCTGAGAAAACGCATGACAGCCCCATTCAAGCGCGAATGGGAACCGTTTCTAGGGGGATGCCAGGTGTGAAAAAAAAAAAAAATGTTTAAACGAATATTCGAATGTCAAATTTGAAAATCGAATACCAACCCACCGAACGAATATTCGAATACTCGAATATTCTGGTACAGCCCTAATAATAATATAATACACCCTAATAAAAGAGTTCAGACTTCTGCAGTTCAGCCATATCCTACTTTAATCATTTGTTTGGGGGAGAAATTACAATTTTGTTCACTTTGTTGTAGTTATGTTTGACTTGGGTTTAAAGGGATAGTTCACCCAAAAATGAAAATTCTGTCAGTAATTACTCACCCTCATGTTGTTCCAACCCCGTAAGACATTCATTCATCTTCGGAACACAAATTAAGATATTTTTGATTAAATCTGAGAGTTGTCTAACTCCTCCATAGGCTTCTAAGGGACCGAAACTTGCTGGCCCAGAAAATGTATTAAAGACATCGTTAATATAGTCCAAGTGACTCCAGTGGCTCGATCTTAAGTTTATAAAGCGACGAGAATACTTTTTGTGCGCAAAAACAAACAAAAATAACGACTTTATTCCACTTTTCATTTCCTTCTCTCTGGGCCTCGGGTCTTTTCACGTAGTGTTTAAGCGTAGCACGTCTGTGTTGTACGTCACCACGTATCACACATGACCAGCGTCGGCCAATAGTGAGCCTACGTGGTAACGTGCAACACAGACGCGCTACGCTTAAACACTACGTGCAAAGACCCGAGGCCCAGAGAGAAGGAAATGAAAAGTGAAATAAAGTCGTTATTTTTGTTTGTTTTTGCGCACAAAAAGTATTCTCGTCGCTTGATAAACTTAAGATTGAGCCACTGGAGTCACTTGGACTATATTAACGATGTCTTTAATACATTTTCTGGGCCAGCAAGTTTCATTCCCTTAGAAGCCTATGGAGGAGTTAGACAACTCTCAGATTTAATCAAAAATATCTTAATTTGTGTTCCGAAGATGAACGAAGGTCTTACGGGGTTGGAACAACATGAGGGTGAGTAATTACTGACAGAATTTTCATTTTGGGGTGAACTATCCCTTTAAGAATCAGCAGTTGTAACAAAAATTGCCAGGTACAGGCAAACTGTAAAGTTATTTGAAAGGGACAGTTCCTTTACATTATGCTCTTAGTTTGTTTGAATCAGTCTGCTAACAGAGTAGAGCCATGTGGCACATTCACTATCCACCCTTACTGCAAGTGTCATTATAGAGTGAGATTTAGTTTGTAAGCCTCAAGACTTGCATTTGATGCATATTTTTGATTTAACAAGCAACTGCAATTCACGTTATGATGTTTTATTAACAAGGTTCGGGAGGAGCACGTTCAGATAATTAACACAGGTGGAGAGCACTCAGCAATCAATGGTAAGAGGTGTATATATACTCAGCAGTCTCACCTCATTCCATTGACAGTTTTTGCAGCATGTAGTCCGACAGTATCGTCCTAACAGGTCCGAATCGAGCGATTCCCGTCCGATGAATAACCTCTCGTCTTTGAAGAACCTCTGCCGCAATCCTCTGACCAATATCGCGGGCGTCAGGCTTGACAAACGGGATCATAACCGCGGGCGAAACATCCGCGATCTCCTTCCGCGTATTTCTCTGCACCGGTCCATGCAATAATTCCCGCCATTGAGAAATGGTTAGTAAGGCAATGCCGCCCTCTTCACGCGAGGGGAAGGGTCTTCCTCTTTCGTCAGGCCGCACAGCAGGCCCGCGCCGCGGATTCAGTACCGGCCAGTCCATACTCAACGTTTGCCGGGTCAACTCAGTGAGTGCTCAGCTCGGCCTTTCTCGTGTCTGTTTTGGTTGAGCTTGGCTTGCTTCAGTAGTTTGAGTCACGAGCCAGTCATGCCATCTGTATACAAATTTTTGATCGGGGGAATGCACGTTTTAAATTGTTTCTGTACAAATGATTTACTGTCATACATAATCAGTAGGTCACACGTTACGTGCAGATTGATCACAGAATCATTAAGAACCTATCGTTAACACTGTCCTGCAATTTATCTGCAAAATCTCGTAAATATATTATTATTTAAAAAAAAAAAAAAAAATAAATAAAAAAATAAATAAAAAAATAAATAAAAAAATAAATAAATAAAAAGCTATACAAGCATGTGTTTCATGACAAGTGTTTAGTAATCCTTAATTGAAACACAGTTAAATAAATACAAGATGCATACATTTATGCAAGCTTCGTCTTTTACCATAAACCGTCTCTTTTGTACTTAACTAAATAAACTTCAGACAATCAAAATTGTTCTAAACGCAAACTGTTATCTTTGCTCGGTCACTTAAACTTCAATGTGCATAATCCTGCAAGGATTTCATCTCGCCTCCTTTTTTCTCGCGTCTTTGATCTAAAGCACAAGAAGACAAGCATCGGCTCGCTAAGCCCCACTCTCCTCCTACCTTTGTTCAGCCACACACCGCAGGAGCTCAGTTTCTCCAGGTAAGTTTATCCACTGCTGCAGCAGTGATGTCTCCTCCGGTCCTGGAGGAGCTCAATTTCTCTGGCAAAGTTTTCTCTAATATTGCAACAGTAATGTCTCCTATGCTCCCACTGGAGCTCTTTTACTCTGGCTAATGTCTCCACTGTCACAGCAGTGATGTCTCCTCTGCTCCTACTGGAGCTCTTTTACTCTGGCTAATCTTCTCCACTGCCACAGCAGTGACGTGTCCTCTGCTCCTACTGGAGCTCTTTTACTCTGGCTAATGTCTCCACTGTCACAGCAGTGATGTCTCCTCTGCTCCCACTGGAGCTCTTTTACTCTGGCTAATCTTCTCCACTGCCACAGCAGTGATGTCTCCTCTGCTCCTACTGGAGCTCTTTTACTCTGGCTAATCTTCTCCACTGCCACAGCAGTGATGTCTCCTCTGCTCCCACTGGAGCTCTTTTACTCTGGCTAATCTTCTCCACTGCCACAGCAGTGATGTCTCCTCTGCTCCTACTGGAGCTCTTTTACTCTGGCTAATCTTCTCCACTGCCACAGCAGTGACGTGTCCTCTGCTCCTACTGGAGCTCTTTTACTCTGGCTAATGTCTCCACTGCCACAGCAGTGATGTCTCCTTTGCTCCCACTGGAGCTCTTTTACTCTGGCTAATCTTCTCCACTGCCACAGCAGTGACGTGTCCTCTGCTCCTACTGGAGCTCTTTTACTCTGGCTAATGTCTCCACTGTCACAGCAGTGATGTCTCCTCTGCTCCCACTGGAGCTCTTTTACTCTGGCTAATCTTCTCCACTGCCACAGCAGTGATGTCTCCTCTGCTCCCACTGGAGCTCTTTTACTCTGGCTAATCTTCTCCACTGCCACAGCAGTGACGTGTCCTCTGCTCCTACTGGAGCTCTTTTACTCTGGCTAATCTTCTCCACTGCCACAGCAGTGACGTGTCCTCTGCTCCCACTGGAGCTCTTTTACTCTAGCTAATCTTCTCCACTGCCACAGCAGTGATGTCTCCTCTGCTCCCACTGGAGCTCTTTTACTCTAGCTAATCTTCTCCACTGCCACAGCAGTGATGTCTCCTCTGCTCCCACTGGAGCTCTTTTACTCTGGCTAATGTCTCCACTGTCACAGCAGTGATGTCTCCTCTGCTCCCACTGGAGCTCTTTTACTCTGGCTAATCTTCTCCACTGCCACAGCAGTGATGTCTCCTCTGCTCCCACTGGAGCTCTTTTACTCTGGCTAATCTTCTCCACTGCCACAGCAGTGACGTGTCCTCTGCTCCTACTGGAGCTCTTTTACTCTGGCTAATCTTCTCCACTGCCACAGCAGTGGCGTGTCCTCTGCTCCTACTGGAGCTCTTTTACTCTGGCTAATCTTCTCCACTGCCACAGCAGTGATGTCTCCTTTGCTCCCACAGGAGCTCTGTTTCTCCAGCTAATTTTTTCTACTGCCGCAGCAGTGATGTCTCTTCTGTAGTACTTCTCTATTAAAGAGCACTCTATCCCTTCTTTCTCTTCTTTCCTCTCTCCTCTTTCTGTCCAGCGAGCATTGGTCTCTCAGTGGACGGAGTGAGAACTTTCCCGGTAGAGCACTTACGTTTTCTCCTTCATCCAGCGAGCATTTGGTCTCACAGCGGATGCAGTGTGAGAATCTCCCGGGCAAGCACTCATTTTCCTGTTTCCTCTTTCCGTCCAGCGAGCATTGGTCTCCCAGTGGACGGAGTGAGCTCTTTCCCAGTAGAGCACTTATGTTTTCTCTTTCATCCAGCGATGCAATGTGAGAATCTCCTGGGCAAGCACTCATTTTCCTGTTTCCTTTTCCTGTTTCCTTTCCGTCCAGCGAGCATTGGTCTCACAGCGGATGGAGTGAGAACTTTCCCAGTAGAGCACTAACGTTTTCTCTTTCATCCAGCGATGCAGTGAGAGAATCTCCTGGGCAAGCACTCATTTTCCTGTTTCCTCTTTCCGTCCAGCGAGCATTGGTCTCACAGTGGACGGAGTGAGAACTTTCCCAGTAGAGCACTTATGTTTTCTCTTTCATCCAGCGATGCAGTGTGAGAAAATCTCCTGGGCAAGCACTCATTTTCCTGTTTCCTTTTCCTGTTTCCTTTCCGTCCAGCGAGCATTGGTCTCACAGCGGACGGAGTGAGAACTTTCCCAGTAGAGCACTTACGTTTTCTCTTTCATCAAGCGATGCAGTGTGAGAAAATCTCCTGGGCAAGCACTCATTTTCCGGTCTCCTCTTTCCGTCCAGCGAGCATTGGTCTCACAGCGGACGGAGTGAGAACTTTCCCAGTAGAGCACTTACGCTTTCTCTTTCATCCAGCGAGCATTTGGTCTCACAGCGGATGCAGTGTAAGAAAATCTCCTGGGCAAGCACTAATTTTCCTGTTTCCTCTTTCTGTCAAGCGAGCATTGGTCTCACAGCGGACGGAGTGAGAACCTTCCCGGTAGAGCAATTACGTTTTCTCTTTCATCCAGCGATGCAGTGTGAGAGAATCTCTTGGGCAAGCTCTAATTTTTCCTCCTTTCTGTTTCCTCTCTGTCTAGCTAGCGAGCATTTGGGCTTAGCGGAAAAGCGCAAATCCTCCCGATCGGTCACTGTAAACTACAACCGCTCCCCATTCGCAGACCAACCGGGGCCGTCAGTCCAGGCAGTGAGCCACCATTACGGGCCTCCCCGGTCAAGCATCCAGGCCCCTTCTTGAGATGCCAGCCCGCCAAACTCGGCACTCATTTGGGGGGTCTTTAGTCCGGCGGCTGTCCTCTGCTCTTTAGCCTTTGGGGGGAGTACTCTGTGTTCGGGCCGAACTCCGAGCTCGGAGCCCTCCCTCCGGACAGCACGCCAAATACGCATTAAACTTACCCCTTCAAATTATATGTAAGTGTGAACTCGTGAAATGATGTTTTATTAACAAGGTTCGGGAGGAGCACGTTCAGATAATTAACACAGGTGGAGAGCACTCAGCAATCAATGGTAAGAGGTGTATATATACTCAGCAGTCTCACCTCATTCCATTGACAGTTTTTGCAGCATCCCTCCACCACCCCTTCTCCACGCTTCTAGTCCTAAGCACTTACATACGGGGGGAGTACTCTGGGTTCGGGCCGAACTCCGAGCTCGGAGCCCTCCCTCCGGACAGCACGCCAAATACGCATTAAACTTACCCCTTCAAATTATATGTAAGTGTGAACTCGTGAAGTGTAAGCCGAATAAATCACCCTAGACTGTTTTGTTTCTCTGGGGGCTGGAGATGTTTTTATCCATAGATTTCTCTATCAAAACCAGCTTGGTGAGCCTCACTGGCTAGTTTTTTTTTCTGTTAAGAGGGAAATTCAAATCTAAGCTTTGAAATTCAAATTGAACATTCCCACTTTTATGGAAAAAAAGAGCTGGTAAAAATGAGCCATGTCCTTCAGCTTTTCATTTTTCCTTTACACATTGATTGACAAACTGCTGCTCACCTTAATGATTTCACCAAATCAACCAATGATTTAACAAATCCAAAGGTAGATCACATCCTACTAGTGCTAAATAGAGATTGAGTATTTGCTAAGCAAACCGTATGGAGACAGAGTGTATGGGGTGGACATATGCAAAACATATACAAATTTGTTCTTACCTGGAAATTTAGTTTTGTTTGTCTCAATTTTGTTGTTTTCTTTATCTTAACTTAATACTTAGCTCAAAGGCAATTTTGGTTGCAACCATATAGGCTCATTGGAAAAAATCCAATGTCAAAGTCTACCTACATTTTTCCAAAACTTAAAAAACGTACCTAAACATACAATTCGCTGCAGTTTCCAGCTGAAAGGATCACTAGTAGTTGTAAAACGCCAAAACCTTTAATTCCTTTTCAAACAAATTATGATAACAGGCAGATTATCAATTAATGAAGACTTAATTTTGCACGGTTCCTTGCACAATACCGTGACCTCAAAACAACAATACCATAGTGTATGATTTTTTTATTCGAATAGATTTGACATTTGCATCACATAATCTTGCATGGTAGCTCACCTGGAACAGCGTTTCACTTGCAAAACAGAGAGCCGTAAATGACATCGTTGCTTCAGCAACTGCAATTTTATGTTTTCATAAATGTTTTCTTTTTCCAATGAGCCTGGGTTGGGCATCTTAATCTTAATACATTCATAAGAATTCACGATTGCTAGTAAAAAAAAAGTCTTCATAAATCTTACATTAAATCATATTTCATCTACATTGTATTTAATAATCATAACCTTGTATTATTACATTTGTACTGCTGAGAAAAAGAAATTAAACGTTTTTTTAATGCAGCTCATTTTTGGATTTTAGGGTTTCAGTTATCAAACACTGTTAATAACTAACAAATACTGATCTTGTGTTGGTGCAATAAAGCTGTTGATTTATTCAGGACACACTCTCGTGTCCTTATTCCAGATCAAACCTCACTTAAATACCTCCTTTGCAAGAGTGAAGAGTAAAGACAGGACCCTCTTGAAAAGCCCATAGCAGACATGTATCATATCAAAACAGTCTTTATAAACATTTTAAGGATCATTAACATAACAACAGTCAATAGACCTGGATACTCCCAGACAATAATAAAGTCAGTGCCTTATCCACACAGTTAGGATTTAGTGAGGTCTTAATGGCCCAGAAACTGAAACCAGGTGTCGTATTGTCAAAATGCAGATCTCCCCATTCAAGATCAAATACCTTTTCGGCACTGAAAGATCTGCACCCGTCGAGCTTTTCCTGTGCTGTAGCTGGTCATCAGCATAATGTCTGTAATCTCTGGACATTAGTCAGCTCTTGAAGATGCATGTCAAGCTGCTCTATAATTGCTTGTATAACAGAGCCTGAACTCATCGCTAATGGTAGTTGTGAACACTTCTTTTTTTGTGTGATCGACATTCGCCTGCAGCAAGTCAGCAAAACGACGCAGTTAGCAGGTTTTTCAACGATTTCTATCATCCTGTGGCACAGGACCTGTGCCTTATAGGTGTTCAGTTCCACCTCCATCACTGTGCTAACTTACCTTTCAGGTGAAACTTGAACTCATTTGATAGAAGTGATACTGCTCAAACTTCCGTCTGCTCTTTCAGACTAAACCTGACCTGTGGACTGGACTCTGTCCCCACGCCTGTGTTTACACTCCTCATATTGAGTTGCATCCAGTAACTCTACCACTTTTACAACTCCAGTCCTCATTCTCTGTGTATTTGTTTTACCTTGCTTGTTATTTACAAAGCATAAACATATGTCTGCCGTGCCTCTGCTGTACTCATATAACGCGTGATAATGAAATGGGCAATCCTTGTTGTACAATCATGGCAGCTTTTGATTTTGTTTCTGCTCAGTTGAAATGTGTCACACAGCAGACAGATTCAGACTTAAATACCACAAAGAATGGGTGATATGTCAAATACTCATAATAGCCTATTCTGCTGGAAATAAATAAATAAATAAACAAAAGCATGCACATACCAAAGAATAGAGAAACTATTTATAGGTCCTTGAGCAAAAATAGAAAGGTAAATGTAGAAAAAAAAAGGGATCACACTACAGATCCATGGAATAAATATTTGATTAAAATCTCACCAAATTGAGCAAAATTGTGAATATTGCAATGATTATATGAATATTTTAATCCTTCTAGCTGCCTCACTACTGACAAGCATAAGAGAGTGTTAAGACAAAGAAGCTTTTCTGATTTAAACTGTCAACAAAATGTTTGATTCATTTTCCTGAATCACTTTCTGTTTCCCTTTTTTCCCTCATTTCAATTCATAACTCTTAATGTGTATACATTTATGCATCATCACTCAGATGTCCATTTTTCATGTTATGTAAATGTTTCATTGGAAATGTGATACATTTAGCTGTGTATTAGTACATTTTGTTATATTGGTGCATGTCAATTCAAATAAATGAATAAATCTGAATTCAAAAAGAAAATACATAATTGTCAATATTTTTTTTATTAATTATAAAAGTACTGAGACGTAATTAATTTTGCTTTATCGCCCTAGTGATTAATGTACAGGAAATCAGTGTGAGGAATGTGTCCCGTCTTTCCTTCACACCTCCCCATCCCCTGTGCTTTCTGCTGTGAGGCGCCACCCATTTAGGGAGTGTATGATCGCACATGATCTCTTACCTGCTTTGCTCACAAACACTGGACGTGCTGCTGGCATTCTGTCCATGTTTACTCAGGCTGCAGGGCAGAAGTTTGACTGTGTTTATGTTGATTTTCTTCCTTCTTTGTCGTCTTCTCTTTTTCTGCGATGCTTTACAAGAGATCTGACATGGAATTATAACTCCTCCGCTGGAAGTGGCAAACAGGGATCATTTTCTCCACCTTTATTTCTGCACCTTCATCTCTCTTTTCGCTCAGGTCTTCGTGTGCTCAGCACAGACAGGGTGAGTAGTTGAAAATGAAAGGAATTTTGAAACACTTAAAATATGATTTTGCCTTCACTGACTCATATTAGTACATTTCAGTCCAGAGGGGTTTGGAGAGATGAAGGATATTATAATGTATAATATATATATGGATTTATGATATTGATATAGTCACTACCGTTATTTATTTGTATTTTAACTCATTTTTGGTTGTAACACTAATGATAACACATTAGTTAACATTATTTATTAGTTAATATGAATTAATAATGAACTGTGCTTAATTTCAACATTTATTAATACATTATTAAAATCAAGAGTTGTATTTGTTAACATTAGTTAATGCACTGTGAACTATATTATAACATGAACAAACAATGAACAACTTTATTTTTATTAACTAACGTTAACAAAGGTTAACAAGTACAGTAACAAATGTATTGCTCATGGTTAGCTCATGTTAGTTTATACATTAACTAATGTTAACAAATTAACCTTATTGTAAAGTGTTACCGATATAATTGACTAAAAGACACCCAAAGTCTCTTTTTCTCACTAAATGTGTCAATTAGCTACACACGAAAGAAAAGGAAAGAATATTTTTTAGAAAGAATACTTAAATGCCATGTTCCTTCTGTCTAGATGACATCTACCCTTAATGTTTTAGTTATTTTATTAATTGTGCTTTAAATGTATAGCCATGCTTTTTATATCTGTTAGCTACCACCACACCCACATGGCTAATCCATCATTCAGTTAATCATTACACCAGCCTTTGAAAGCTGAACAGCTCAAACATATACAATTCCTGCTGCCACAGAAGGATTTGCTCATATATTTAACAGTGTTGCAATACTTTATGTTCTCAACTTGATTTCAATATATTTTTGTATGGTTGTGTTTATATTGAGAGTACAATTCAGTGGATTCATTTTTGGGGCTGTCTCTAATAAACCAATACTTATGATGCAACTATTTTTCCCCCTTGGCCTGTATTGCTCAGATAAACCTTTTCTCCAGGACGTATTGCATTTAAAGGGAAGCTTCATATGTTAATCTCAGGTGTGTGTGAAAATATGTGCGCTTGTTTTGGCGTACAATAGTTAATTGTGAAATCACCTGTACATTTTTAGTTACTTGTAGTTGCAGTTCTAGTCAGGCAGACTCACAATAGTCAGCCATCACACAAATCAGATATGTAAATCCAGTTCTTGAAACAGCAGATTTTATTCTGAATAGAGTGCAGTTTTATCTTGCTTTTCTATCTAGTATGGGAGAACTGTATCCTTCATCAGCAAAACCTGTCATATTGTTTTCAAAATGAATTAATCTACACAGTCATCTGGGTTGTTTTGTTTGTGAAATTGTTTCTGTCGGAAGAACTTGTCTAGTGGGGTTTTTCTTCATTGTTTCCTGCCGAGGTGGATGATAACTAGGCCCACATGGAAATCTTTATGGGTAGCTGAGAGTATTATCAAAATTTTCTAGAAAATAAAATCATCAAACAGGGACAGATATGTATATATTTTTTGAATGTTCTGTATTCTTTGATTAATTAAATATATATATATATATATATATATATATATATATATATATATATATATTTAAATTATACTTACACTACCGTACAAAAGTTTGGGGTCAGTAACATTTTTGTTTCAAATAAACTCTGTTGTTTTTGTTCATCAAAGAATCATGGGGGGGGGGGGGGGGGAAGTACCACGGTTTCCACCAAAATAGGACAAAATAATAAGAAATGTTACTTGCCAAAATAACAAATTAAAATAAATTAACTTTTTGCCATCATAATGGTGAAGTGCAGCATCTATCAGCAGGGTCTAATTGGGTGATGCTAACCAGCCTATTCCCGATTTACCTTTAAATTGTATTAGAATATTGCAGTAAAATATATATTATGAACTGATGAGAAATGCTCCCAAGCACATTAAACAGCATCAAAGCGCCTGACACAGGATCTTAACCACTGAAAACTGACATACATTATTTTTTAGTCAAAGTTCTTCAATGTTTTGGACAACTTGGCTCATAAACTTTTTTCTGTTGCCCTTTAGCCTCTATCATTTTTCTCAAATGCTCTGTTTTCCCAAGAAAGTGGATTTTTCCCCCTTATGTACAGTGATGCCAGTTATTGAAATAACTAATCGAAATGGGTATTATTTCAGCTATCAATCTTCAGTTGTTTCAGCCCTGCTAACTTTTATGTTTGTGTTCTGTTAGTGACTCATATCATAGTATTTCATGAGCTGTTCTTACTCCTCAGTTATGCATTTATGGTTCTAATTTTCATTCAATATTAAAGGGATAGTTCACCCAAAAATGAAAATGCTGTCCTCATTTACTCACCCTCATGTTGTTCCAAACCTGTATGACTTTCTTTCTCCTGCTGAACACGAAAGAAGATATTTTGAAGAAAGTCGGTAACCAAACGACTGATGGACTCCATTGACATCCATAGTAAAAAAAATACTATGGATGTCAATGGAGACCAGCAACTGTTTAATTACCAACCTTCTTTAAAATATCTTCTTTTGTGTTCAGCAGAAGAAAGGAAATCATACAGGTTTGGAACAACATGAGGGTGAGTAAATGATGACAGCATTTTCATTTTTGGGTAAACTTTCCCTTTAAACTTAGAAATTTGACCTTTCTGAACTTTCAGCCTTCATGGGAGCCTCTTCTAGATGTTTTTAAGGTTAAAAATTATAATTGTTTTTTTTTTCTCTCCCTGTTTATGTCTTTTCCAAACCTTGTGACATTGGCAGTAATGTCAAATTTTTATCCCGGTTATTTCACAAATTCTTCTGTTTCACTCTAGATGACATGGCGTCCTCAGTACCGTAGTTCCAAGTATCGCCACGTGTTTGGGAAGCCGGCCACAAAAGAGAATTGCTATGATGGCGTCCCCATCACCCGGAGTGTTCACGACAACCACCTCTGTGCCGCCAACCCTCGCTTTATCGCAGTCATCACCGAATGTGCGGGGGGCGGATCATTCCTGGTGCTGTCCATCCATCATGTGAGTGAAAGATGCTCATATCTGTGACTAGCACACTTAATACACTTTAAACTAGTGTAACATTCTTTTAAGGAGAACCTGGCGAGTTACAGAAGTTGGTGTCTTCACTCTTTCTTCAAGGCAGCCAAAGACCTTTTTTACATATTTATTTGCTTCTGATATTTTACATTCTGTCTCTCTTTACACACACACACACACACACGCTTACCTGTTCTGACACACTTTAGACTTCTGTTATTTTATTGGTCTGTTGACTGTCTCATGTTTAGTCAGGAATTATCTCATGTCTCAGGAATGGCACAGGTTACATGAAAGCCTGGAGGCATCTTTCTGTATTGTCTGTCCCCCTCCAACCCCCCCCCCCCCCCCCCCCCCCAACACCATAGGTTGACTAAAAAGTAGTATTCATTTAAAATGGTATGATCGCACATTTCAAGTTAATGCAGGTTTGAACATTTCAACATTTTAGCGTCTGTGCCCAGATGAATCAGTTTAGATATGAATAGTGATAAAGTCAAGTTTCGTCACTCGTTAGCTGAGTCATTTGCATTACGTACTTGTTTTTTGACTACTGAAGGATTTTCTCTTTGTTGAGACTTGTATCTTTTGGAACACATTTCTATGCTGTGATTCTTGGTAACAGCTTTGTTGTACTACGCTGGAAACAAATCCTATTCAAGTATCGGTATCTTGTTTTCAGGTAAATTATCTAAATATCCATAAAAATGGAATTGAAAAGCAACATTGCATATATAGACTTGTTTTTGGAGAATGTTGAATGTATAATTGAATATAAGTACTCACTTCAGTTGTTTTAACACAAATTTAGTGAGATGTATCCTTAAAACAAGCTAAACAAGACCAAATACATTTGTTGTATTCAAGATACACTATATAAGTTTGGGGTCAGAGAGAAGTCTCTCCTGCTCACCAAGGCTGCATTTATTTGGTTAAAAATAGTAATATTGTGAAATATTATTACAATTTAAAGCCATTTTCTATTTTAATATATTTTAAAGTGTAATTTATTCCTGTGATGGTAAAGTTGAATTTTCAGCATTACTACTCCAGTCTTCAGTGTCACATGATCCTTCAGAAATAATTTTAATATGTTGAGTAGTTGGTGGTCAAGAAACATTTCTCATTATTATGAATGTTTGAAATGCAAATGAAAGTACTGCTTAGTGTCACGTAGTGGCTGTAATGAAGTGCAAACAAAAACAGTCTTTATTTAATCCACAAACTAAAACTCAGGACATCATTGGAGTATAATGAACACAACCACGTTTAACTTCTTAGACGATACCAGACAAGGAAATGAAGGAAACACAGGGCATAAATACACAAGGGTAATCAAACTGAACAGAAACGGGACTAATTAGCATTCAAGGAAATTAACTAGGAACTCAGACAGGCAAAACAGGAACAGAACACAGTGAATCGAAACCAAAACTGAACATACATGTTACACCTAGTATAATTGTGGAAATAGTGATAGATTATTCAGGATTCTTTGACAAATTAAAAGATCAAAAGAACAGCTTATATATGAAATACAACATTAACATTGTCTTTACAATTAACATTATCATTTTTGGATCAATTTAATGTCGCCTTGCTGATTAAAAGTATTAATTTCTTTTAACAAAATGTTTAACGGACCCCAAACTTTTGAACAGTAGTGTACATCCGTCCTTCGGATGAGACGTTAAACCGAGGTCTTGACTCTCTGTGGTCATTAAAAATCCCAGGATGTCCTTCGAAAAAGAGTAGGGGTGTAACCCCGGCATCCTGGCCAAATTTGCCCATTGGCCTCTGTCCATCATGGCCTCCTAATCATCCCCATATAAAATGATTGGCTTCATCTCTCTGTCTCCTCTCCACCAATAAGCTGGTGTGTGGTGGGCGTTCTGGCGCAGTATGGCTGCTGTCGCATCATCCAGGTGGATGCTGCACATTGGTGGTGGTTGAGGAGATTCCCCCTTCCATGTAAAGCTCTTTGAGTACCCAGAAAAGCGCTATATAAATGTAACAAATTATTATTATTATTATTATTACATAACAGGTCCATGCAAAACATCCCAAAAACAATGGTTGTGTATTTATGTGTAGATGCATAAATAACGGTGTATCTTTGTGCCTTCTCAGACTGGCAAGGTTGACCCTCATCATCCAAAGGTTTCTGGTCATAGAGGCAATGTACTTGATATCAAGTGGAATCCCTTTGATGACTTCTGCATAGCATCTTGTTCAGAGGACGCCACAGTAAGTGTGAATCACCTCAGATTCAGACTGGTGCATGTTCATGGTTTACTCACGAAAACAGATCTCGTGTTCACATTTTTACAGCTCATCATGTGTGCACATGTTTGTTGATCAGGTAAAGATTTGGGATATTCCTGAACATGGTGTTCTGAAGAACATCACAGTGCCTTGGAAGGAGCTGCAGGGTCATTCACGACGAGTCGGTCTGATCGAGTGGCATCCAACTGCCAACAACATCATTTTCAGTACCGGCTATGACTACCAGGTAATTAAACTATACATACAGTTTGTCATGGAATGAAGAGAGACGAGATTTCAGTGAATTTTCCTCTCAGGAAGACATTTAAAATATTCACAGTGATAGGAAGCTCTTAGCACACATCATCACACGTGTTTCCACATTTGTTGCTTGCAAGCAGTTTCCCAATCTTTTAATCTTAAAGTCCCTGTAAAGTCAAAATTAAGTATGTGTTCTGAGTTTGTCACACCACAGAAAAATGTGTTATTAGCCACCCAGCCAAATTTGAATGATAAAAAAAGCCGGCAAGTACATAAAATAAGCGATCAAAATCTTGAAAAAATGAGCAGTAGTCTCTGCTCTCAAACGCTGGGGGCGTGTCCGCTGGCTGCGCTGAAACCACGCCCACTCGCGGGAAAGCTCGCTGCCGTCGCCTCGCCACACTCAACTGTCACCGCTACAGCCGGAATGGATGCTCCTAGCAGCTTAATTTGTTTTACAAATCCATACATGTTCGAGCCTGGACTACCTACTATAATTATAACATAAGCACACAAGGCAACTTACACTCATTGGTGGGCACGCACTGCTGACGATGGCACCAGTTGTCGGCGAGACGGGAGATTGAAGGCCGAGGCGGGAGATAGTCGGTTCGGCCACATTCACCAGTAACAGCGGATTATCAGTGAATGAATCCCAGTTGTCTCCGACGAAAGTTTATAAAACTATCCTGTGTAAAATGATCACTACAGAGGCGGCGGGTTTTAGCGGTGATCCTCAGCTCTCCATCAAGGTGGCTCTTCACAAAATTAATCCACCTCTTGTTGATATGATAGTTTTTCGGAAATTTAAATAAGGACACCGATCTGTTTTGTACGTGATCGCATCCAGGTAATACGCATTTCCGTGACGAAGGCATAGCTAGCTAGCAAACTGTAGGATGTAGTAACTAATAGTACTACTGACAGTAACTCGCGATTGAGTTGCAAACTGATGTGAATGGGCTCCAGTGCGTCATCAAGTAGGGGTGTGTCCAGGAGCTCAGGGGCTCCAGTGCGTCATCAAGTAGGGGCGTGTCCAGGAGCTCAGGGGCTCCAGTGCGTCATTGAGCCCCCGTTTTAGCCCCGCCCAAAAAATCCGGAACACAGCAATGGTGAAAAACTGTTTAACGGTCTAACTCCACAATTCAGAATCAGTACTTCACAGTTCACAGTCTTTGTAATATGATTTAGCAATACATTTCTAACATTTATAATGTGTTTAGAATTTTTTTTTAGAATTGCCTTTACAGGGACTTTAAACACTTCCCTTCCAGTTCCAAGGCCAGTTCCAAAATAATTGTATTCTTTAAATGTGTGAATGAAATAAATAAAATATTTTAATTATTTTTGTGGATAAACTAGTGTAGTTATTTACTTATGTTTTAAAAAGGAAGGAAAAGAAAAAGGTCATTTAAAATATCTTTCCATAAGTGCAACTCTCCAACAGAGCAGATGATAAAGCATAAATACATAACTAAAACATAAACCAAACAAAAACAGGATATAACATTATATTTTGGGGTAAAAGTTGCAATATTTGGAATATCAGGGTCTTATAGTATAGTATGAATTAAACTAAGTGTTATAATAGTAAGCCAGCAGCTGAGGTTTTGGTATATATAATTTATAACCTGAAAGAGACCCAAAAGTCTGCAGTGACCTTGATAACATTGGAAGAGAGGCTTAGGGATCGCCTAAATAAATAATTATACAGCTATTAGTTGGACAAGCAGCGTTCCAAAAATGATGATATATAGTATAGCAGCAGTGACTCTTATTTAAACAAAAAAAGCAGTTCTGTGATCTGATTTAGTTCAATTCAATTCAATCTCCCAGTTGTGCTTGTGGCTTATTTTATAAACATGTAATTACAGTTAAAACATTGTAGTCAAATCCAAACTTTCTAATAACTTTGGGGGGAAAAAATGGCCCCAATTTTTCGGCATAAAAAGCCTAAACTCAGCAATTAAATTCAACATAACTGTATTAGCATATGAATGTGCCTCATAATATGTAATGTACGCATCACATCTTTCACAGTCAGATATTGATGCCCCTTTTACAGCCCCCTGTTAAAAGTAAAATGAAATAGAAATCAGAATAACCAAAAAGGTTGCCAAACCCTGGTGTATACAAATATTGAAAATGTTAATTGATTCCATTTTGAGCTTCTAAAAACCTGAAGCTGCCTTTGAAGTCTTTGTGTCTGTATTGTTTTTATTCCTCATTACATTTATTGAATGCTCATTGCCAGTCTGATACAGTGTTTCTGATTGTGATTTCCTGTCTAAGTACAATTACATTGACACTGTGCATTTGCGAATTACCCCTCCACCCCAACCCCCATGAACAAAAGTGGCTTTAACCATCACTCTTTTTAAGATCTTATTTTTCAAGGTCTTCTGCCCTGTCCTCATTTTTTTTCTGTTTGGGTTGTTTTTGTGCTGTCCCGAGGCAGTGAAGGTGGGTGTAGAGCAACAATCTTCACAATGCATAGGCTCTCACACAATACCTCACATTCCATGCAAAGTTTCCTTTAAATAACTGTTGGATTCTTAACTGTAGAGAGTGTGTTGTGTGTTTAAAATTGGTTCCCACTGACTGATATGTTCTCCCCCAGTCTTTATCAGATCTTAATGGATGAGATCTAAATAAAAAATTGTGTGTGGAGGATTATTTACAATTTTTTAAAAATACAATTGAAATGTGTCATGTTGTTACAGTTATGGTACACTAACAAACGTTTCAAAAGTCGGTATAGTTTGTAATGTTTTTGAAAAGAAGTTTCTTATGTTCACAGAGACTGCATTCATTTATATTGTGAAAACTTATTACAGTTTCAAATATCTTTAAACCAGCTATTTTAATATATTTTAAAATATAATATACTCCTGTGATCGATAAGCTAAATTTCAGAATCATTACTCCAGTCTTCAGTGTCACATGATCATTCAGAAATCCTTCTAATATGCTGATTTGGTGCTCAAAAAACCAATTTCTTATTATTATCAATGTTGAAAAGAGTTGTGCTGCTTAAAATTTTTGTGGAAACCATGATGCATGTTTTAAAGGATTCTTTGATGAATAGAAAGTTCAAAAGAACAGCATTTATTTGAAGTAGAAATATTTTACATCTAACAATGTAAAAGTATTTTCTGTCACTTTTGATCAATTAAATGCATCCTTGATGAATACAATTTCAAAAAAATCTTACTGACTTTTGAATGGTAGTGTATTAAATGTCAGTAGGTGCAACTTAATTTACTTTAAGTGTTTATTTGTGTGTTGATGTGTAGGTTTTGATGTGGAGGCTGGACGTTCCTGAACAGGTGATCAAGAACCCTGTGCGGTCCATCAGTGTGCATTCAGATGTGGTTTTGTCCATGTCCTTCAACACAGATGGCAGCAGACTCGCCACCTCATGCAAGGATAAGAAGATCCGAGTGATTGACCCGCGTACTGGCACCCTTTTACAGGTGTGTGTGGCAAGACAGCATACAGTATGTGGACTTGCACAGAAATGCACTTCCCCTTGTCTGCCCCTCTGACACCACACATCCAAAACTAGCACCTTTAAAAAACCAAAGCAGCCTGGTTGATCTGTTACCCAGAGGTCAGCATCAGCCCAGAGTCTTACATTCACACTGTCATGTCTCCTCAAGTGACTCGGACGAACACAAGACTCAATTCACGCTTCATTTCATTTTACAGGACATGGTTGATTGAATTTTGTGATGATTGAAATGTGTTAAAGTGTCATGTGTCATTTTGAAATGTCATGTGTAATGTGTGATTTTAGGAGACTAACTGCAAGTTACACAGAGCCAGTAAAGTGCTATTTCTTGGAAACCTGAAAATGCTTCTCTCTACGGGCAATTCACGCTGGAACCATCGTCAGATTGCACTTTGGGATCAGGTAAGGCCTGCTAAAAATAGACTCCTTAATTATTCCCATTTTCATATTTGTATAAAAACACACAGCATGTCTTCTTTTTATGGATTTTCATTTGTTAATTGAAATAAATCATCGATCAGAGCAATTATGGCTACAATGTTACCTATAAAATCAAATGCAAAAGTAGCTTAAAATAATGCACAAGATATCATTACACAAAAATGCTCTTCTAAATTGCATTTGATTATAAAAATATATACTTTCTGCTGTTTACTGTCACAGTAGTTCATGTAATCACTGTTCATGTTCAGTCTTTAGTGCTATTTTTGTTTTAGTTTATTTTCATTAAAAGAGTTTCCTATTAACTACACACAAACAAGGCCTAGAATGGAATATAATGAAATATATCAAATTTTAGGTAACAGCTAAAAATATATATCCAGCAGCAATTAATGGGCCAAGCAAACCAATGCTAATGCAGTTGAACAGAATTGTTTTGCCATAGGCAGTGTTTTTTATTACCAAAAAAACATCTGAAATTACAATCAAATGATTTATTGATAACTGATAACTATTAAGTCCTATAAATCATAGCACAACTAATTATTTGTTTTTTTAATTACGTTCTAAAACAAAATAACAAATGTGACACCCAATAGTACACTGATAGAGATAAACTGAAATATTTAATAAACAATCTATATTCACAAAAATAGATGCAAGACAAGTTTGAAAAAGTAAATTTTCAACAAAATTCTAAATGGCAGAAGATTTAGCTGAAACCCATGGGTGCAATAAACTGAGCATTAAGAAAGTCTCTTATGCTCCCCAAGGCTGCATTTATTTGTTCAAAAATACAGTAAAAATACAATAAAATATTATTACAATTTAAAATAGTTTTTTCAGGGTTCTTCGATGAATAAAACAGGTCAAAAGAACAGCATTTATTTGAAAAAATATTTTCTTTGTAATGATGTACAAAGTTTTACTGTCATGTTTGATCTATTTAGGCCTTTTTTAACTGTTAGTGGCACTAGAGTATTTGAGATTAACTTTTCATTCCAAAAACAGAGGAATTCACTAAGGGGAAATTCGCATTTTAAATATCTGGGACATTTTTTCTCACTTCAGGTGTTGTTTTTAATGGGTTAAATCTGACTCTGGTTGGAATGGACCTATCATCTATATACTAGCTCCAGTTTGACAGGTCCATCCTCAATAGTCCATGACTCACTTTAGATTTCCCCCTAGTGTCACAATCATGCTATCACAATCACTACAATGCTTTTCTGTCTACTTTCCTATGGGATGAGTTAAATATGGATCTAATGCAGATACAGTTCTATTATTTGTATTTGTAATAACTTTATATGGGTATTTTTGATTCAGGGATTTGGTTTAAAGAAACTAGTACTGTTTAGATTAGATGTGTTGAGTCCTAAACTTACATGTACATGCATGTGTTCTGCAGGAGGACCTCTCTCAGCCGTCTTATTCAGAGGACTTGGACGGCTCCTCCGGTGTCCTCTTCCCTTTTTATGACTCTGACACACACATGCTTTACATAGCTGGAAAAGTGAGTGCATATAACCTGGACTACCAGATTGGCAACTAGCGTTTTAGTGCTGTATTGATGATAAAGGTTATTAATGGATAACACAATCCTCCTTCAATCTTTAGGGTGATGGAAATATCAGATACTATGAAATCAGCCCGGAGAAGCCATATGTGCACTATTTGACTGAATACCGATCTCTTCTACCACAGAAGGGAATGGGTGAGTACTATACATGCAAAGCCTACATGTGCACAAACACAGACTTATGAAAATAATTCATTATAAATCTATTTCCCAATTCCAACTCCATCTCTTGCACAAGTAGTCAAAACAGCAGTAACATAATTCGAATAGTATGGTTTAAAAGCTGGCTCATCCTTGCTACTTAAGAAGTTTTTTGCAATTTATGTCACTAATCAGGTTGGGTAAGTAAATACTTTAAATGCTTTAGGTGTCTGAAAAGCACATATCATAGCACTTGTACATAAATATAGATTGGTTAAAGAATGTTCCGCTTAATCTGTATCACATGGCTACATACTGTAACATGCCTGTCTCGACTGAACAGACTTCATAATTTAACATGTTTAGAGACCCCCCCAAAAGTATGCGAACACTTAAATAACTTAAAGGGTTAGTTCACCCAAAAATGAAAATTCTGTCAGTAAATACTCACCCTCATGTTGTTCCAACCCCGTAAGACCTTCGTTCATCTTCGGAACACAAATTAAGATATTTTTGATTAAATCTGAGAGTTGTCTCACTCCTTCATAGGCTTCTAAGGGAATGAAACTTGCTGGCCCAGAAAATGTATTAAAGACATCGTTAATATAGTCCAAGTGACTCCAGTGGCTCAATCTTAAGTTTATAAAGCGACGAGAATACTTTTTGTGCGCAAAAACAAACAAAAATAACGACTTTATTCCACTTTTCATTTCCTTCTCTCTGGGCCTCGGGTCTTTGCACGTAGTGTTTAAGCGTAGCGCGTCTGTGTTGCACGTTACCACGTAGGCTCACTATTGGCCGACGCTGATCATGTGTGATACGTGGTGACGTGCAACACAGACGTGCTACGCTTAAACACTACGTGCAAAGACCCGAGGCCCAGAGAGAAGGAAATGAAAAGTGGAATAAAGTCGTTATTTTTGTTTGTTTTTGCGCACAAAAAGTTTCGGTCCCTTAGAAGCCTATGGAGGAGTTAGACAACTCTCAGATTTAATCAAAAATATCTTAATTTGTGTTCCGAAGATGAACGAAGGTCTTACGGGGTTGGAACAACATGAGGGTGAGTAATTACTGACAGAATTTTCATTTTTGGGTGAACTATCCCTTTAAAGAACTGCATTAGAAAACAAAAATTACATTAAAGAGAAGGCATAAGCACATTTTTGAAGCAAACTATTTCACAAAAAGTGCTTCTTACTCTGATTTTTTCAGAGTAAGAAGCACTTTTTGTGAAATAGTTTGCTTCAAAAATGTGCTTATGCCTTTTATGTTCATTCTGATAAGTTTACATCTAAAAGATAATTCTGAGAATAACTCTAGCATCATTTGTTTGCAGATGCCACTTGGTTTTCTATTTTATTCTAATACAGTTATTTAAAAAAAAAAAAACTGTACTTGCAGATAATATAAAAATTATGAAATAAAAAGCCAGTTAATTGTACTTAAAAAGTTCACTTTCATGACTATGTTTCTTAACACAATAAAAAATACAAATGTATTTAAATACATGACTTAAACGTTTCAACCAGGTTTCAACAGAAGTGACACTGAAGTATATATCTAGTTTACCATAAATAAACGTACGTCAGTACATTCATGTCACGGCTGGGCAGGCAATCAAGAGGAGAAGAGGATATAATTGCTAGTGATGTCCGATTCTTGAATGAATCGTTCTATTGATCAAAATTACCCGAAGCCCTAAAATTAAATTTAGTCCTTTTTTTTTTTTGTCCAGAAAGCTTATATCATTTCTTTTTGATAATATTTGACAATGTTTTTGTGACTTTTTTTTTTATTATTATTTTATTTACCTCTAAATAACTAGATTTTATCAGTTATTTAATTTAATAATATAATTTAAGCACATTCTTTCAACTTAAATACAAAATAATTCCATGACATGATATTTTATGACTCTTGTAACTAGATGCCCTTATAGTTCTATATAGATCAAATAAACTGTTCCCCTGGGTCCTAAAGTCATTTTTTTCCCCCAGGTTTTGTTCCTTCAGTTTGCATTCAGGTACATATTTAGACATTATAAAATCAATTTTTGGGAAAGTTTTAGCATTTTTAGTTTTAATTTAGAGTATTTTTTAGGTTTGCATTTATACCAAAGTGTCAGATTTTGTAACAAGTTCGTAAGGTGGACAGCAGGGGATAAATTTGGGGGGGGGCATTGTGAATCAGCATTGTGAATCGGCACAATCGGCATTGTGAATCAATCAAAACTAACTTTAGCTGGACAATAAATTTATTCTAGAGCTGCTGTAAAGCCAAAACAATCTCTGTTACTTTAATTTCCTATTATCACTGTAAAGCTGCTTTGAAACAATCTATATTGTTAAAAGCGCTATATAAATGAAGGTGACTTTATAAGGTGACTTATAAAAAAAAAAAAATTGACAAAAAAAAAAAAAAAATTCCTCCATTTCCCATTCATTCCTATGGGGGTCAAATTACGTTTTTAATACAACCACTAGGCTAAAACTTGTGGAATCCACTCAATTTGTGTGCGTGCATCCGTGCGTCTTAGTCTTGAACCACTCAGATTAACACTCAATTTAAAACAAAAAGAAAATGATTTCCGAAGAGAGCATAACCTATAATACATTTTGCAATGAACAATTAAGTGTCAGATGCAATTAACATGCAATTAAGTGTCAGAAAACATTTCATTTAGTTCACACTTTGAAGAAGTACATGTTTTAAAGTATATTGTTTCTGTTTGAATATTCTTTTCGAAAGCATGCTGAAGTGTAATTCTTTTTCACAGGGGTGATTTTCTACTTAGAACATGTGTTCTCTTTCAGGTGTCATGCCAAAGAGAGGGCTTGATGTGTGTTCCTGTGAAGTCTTCAGATTCTACAAACTAGTGACAATCAAAAGTCTCATAGAACCTCTATCCATGATTGTTCCACGAAGGGTATAATCCTGTTCACACATCCATAAAAATACATGTAACAAAGTAGAGCTACTTCAAGAGATGTGTTTGTGTTCTGTTCTGCAGTCAGAATCCTATCAAGAGGACATTTACCCCATGACAGCTGGGAATAAGCCCGCCATGACAGCAGATGAGTGGATTAGTGGTCTAGACAAAGGTCAGAGAGTCTTTAAAAGGAATTTTCTGTCATAATTTTTCAAACCAACCTTCTTTCTTCCATGAAACAAAAAAGTAGAAATTTTGTAGAACATCTAAGCTGCTGTCTTCCATTCCATTCCATGTTGATTTTATAGTTTCATATATGAACCATAAAAGCACCATAAAAAGCATAAAAGTGGCTCAAGTTGCTAGTGGCCATTTTAGTCTCTTGCACTTCAAAAGACTAAAATAGCCACTTAGCACGTTTGGCCAGTTTTATGCTGGGAACAAGGGATATTAAAGAGATAGTAAATAAGACAGGACACCAAAACTACACTACCATTCAAAAGTGTGGGCTCAGTAAGATATTTTTTTAATGTTTTATGTGTCTCTTATGCTCACCAAGGCTGCACTAATCAAAAATAGGACAAGAAATACAGTAAAACAGTAATGTTGTGAAATATTATTGCAATTTAAAATAGTTATTTTTCTATTTTAATATATTTTTAAAATGTAGATTTGTCCTGTGATGGCAAAGCTGAATTTTCAGCAGTCACATGATTCTTCAGAAATAATTTTAACATGCTGATTTGGTGCTCAAGATACAATTCTTATTAGTATTAGTGTTGAAAACATTTGTGCTGCTTAATATTTTTGTGGAAACCATGACCAATCAGGATTATTTGATGAATAGAAAGTTCAAAGGAACAGCATTTATTTGAAATATATATTTTTTTGTAACAATGTAAAAGGCTACTGTCACTTTTGATCAATTGAATGCATCCTTGCTGAATAAAAGTATTAAACGTTGGATTGGTAGTGCTTGCATTATTTCTACATATGATGTTATAAAAAATGAATTATGAAACAGCAGAGTTTTTTGGGTGATTCAGAGAATAGATCTGAGACTGTGCCTCAATTAAACTTGTTTTTTTTTTTACTCTGCAGGTCCCTTGATGATGTCTCTGAGGCCTGGAAGTAAACTGGACTCATATGTGGAGGTGGGTTTGAGTAAAGGCCCAACCGACTCGACGGAGACACGCCATTCTCGCAGTCGGCCAGGGCTGTCACAGCTGATTCATGAACGTCTGGATGCCAAAGAGGAGAACGTGCGCAAAGAATCCCACCCTACCTTGCTGCTCCCATCCACAGATGAAAACAGCAGCTCTACAACCTATGTCAGCAATGGACAACTAGATTCTACGCACTGTTCGCCACCAAAAACAGAGAACGAGGTATGGTACATATATAGTATATGCAGTGACCTGTCAGTCACTTTACTAAAGGGCTGCTCACCTCAAAAGTGTTTTCATACTTTCCTCTAATGTGTGTTTATGTATGTGTTTCTGCATATAGCTCCGACAAATGTTTTATAAGCAGCAAGAAGAGATCCGAAGGTTGAGGGAGCTTCTTAACCAGAAGGATGTGCGGATGAAACAGTTGGAATTGGAGATCAAAAATGTGAAAAACTCACAAGCCACTCTTTGAGAGAAACTGTCAAAAGCCTTGTCTTCTTCACTAACATTCACATAAGAACTTTCTGCCTCATGAATTATGCTGTAAAGGTGTGGTCACGTTTACCATTGCTCTGCAAAATTTTGCGGGCAAAATCCAGTCATTTCAATAGGAATTCGCGCTAACGGGAGTTTCGTGTGAGGAAGGAAAATTTTGTTTGTGTTCAAGTTGGTCACAGAAAGCTGCTTTTTAAAAAGTGACTGTGTGTGAGTGGGACTTCATGCATCGCTACACTATTGACAATGGACAATGGAGCTTTTTTGCCCATGAAATTTGCGCTAATGTGACCGCACCTTATGGTAACAGGCTACATTCTCATTACTGAATAGAAAAGATTGAAATGTCCGCAACACTGCTTACTCCCATATTTTAATAATAAAAAAAAAAGCAACGTTTCGACCCTACTGGGTCTTCTTCAGGCAAATGGTAAAGCACATTTGATACAGAGATATGTAGGCCTTACAATCAACTGACCCACCCTGTGATTACAATTAGCTTGATTGGGTCTAAACAAGCCTAATGACCCCACTCATTATTGAATTAAGAGAACAATTGCATAGAAAAAACAATCAACATACACAGGAAACAATTCCATATATATATATAAGTTAACCCCAACAACACATATTAACCCCACAAAAAGAATTTTTTGGAGAAAAAGCCCCACATATGCATATAACTTGCTAAAATGTAGTCAGAAACAGGAAATTACCTAAACAATCAGTAAATACTCACATACATGTCATGTATATATATAAACCCACAATCAATTACATAGGCTACATAGATACAAATTATATTATGATATAATATATGTCAGTTGATTGTAAGGCCTACATATCTCTGTATCAAATGTGCTTTACCATTTGCCTGAAGAAGACCCAGTAGGGTCGAAACGTTGCTTTTTTTTTTATTATTAAAATATGGGAGTAAGCAGTGTTGCGGACATTTCAATCTTTTCTATTCAGTAGTCCTTTTTGTCCAGCACCTGCCAGATGTTGGGATGTGCACACAATAATCTCAACATACATTCTCATTACTAGCATCTCTTTATGAAAGTCATTCCTTGTATGCACGTTTTGTGCACATAAATACTGTACAACCTCCATGGTAGTTTTTTTTTACACTTTAGCACTATGCAAACATTTTTTTTAGATTGTGATCATACTTGTTTAAAGGCTTAAATATGTGTTTTGTTTTATAAATTGGGTTATTTGTGATTATTTGTGAATAACATGAGATTTTTTTATTTTCTTGATTAATTTTCTATTGTGTGTATTGAGTGATGTGGCAAGAAAGTTTGATAATGGAAATCCGAATTGTTTTGAACAAAGGGACATACATTTGAAAATGTAAATTCTTAACATGTACATTATAATCTTATGTTTAAGGTTTTTGTGCGTGTGTGTGTGTGTGTGTGTGTGTGTGTGTGTGTGTGTGTGTGTGTGTGTGTGTGTGTGTGTGTGTGTGTGTGTGTGTGTGTGTGTGTGTGTGTGTGTGTGTGTGTGTGTGTGTGTGTGTGTGTTAAATGCTGTTAAAAGAGTTTACTAAATCCCAGCATGCACCGATGAAGCACTATTGTGGGAACTGGCTGGGGTTCACACAATATCTAAGGAAAGTCTAGTTTAGGTTCAGTAATTTCCTTCAAGCTCATTCTGTAACACATTTGCTGTGAACTGCCAACATGCATGCAAGTACCATGATATTTAAATGGTTTACCGTGTGTTTCACTTAAAACCAACCAGTTTGTTATGTAAATTAAAAACAGTGACCCATTAGGAGCCCCTGATACAATGCTTAGTTTCACAAATTTGGAAAAGCCATAATTTTTAACAAATATTTGAATAATGTTTTGTTTATATATGGATCTGTACATGCACACATCAGAATATATAATGGGATAAGAGGTTAAAGATGCTATTTTAAGTGTTGTTGCTCAAATATTTCTCCAAATTATTTACTAAATGTTGTCTAAACAGCCTTGATTGCAGTCTCTTCTTTAATCCTAACACAAATAAGTCAGATATTCTGGGTGATCAGGTAAAATAGGCCAGATAAAAGGCTTTCTGAGTTACAATAAGGCATTTACTGCAAATAAACATTTGTCACAACTGTTCATGTAGGCTGAGGTTTCTAGGGCAAACTGATCAGATTCTTAGGATAGAGAGACAAAATGGTAACATTTTAAGTCAAGTCAAGTCACCTTAATTTGTATAGCGCTTTTTAATACAGATTGTATCAAAGCAGCTTCACAGTGATAACATGAAAATAATACATCAAAGTTTGTTTCTAGAAGAAAATTGCGTCATCGTCCACCTTAAGTAAGGCAGATCAATAATATTGTTGAATATTAAATGTCCCCAACTAAACAAGCCAAAAGCCAAGGCAACAGTGGTGGAGAAAAAAAACTTGGGAGAACCCAGGCTCAGTCGGGGGCACACCCAGGTTCTTAACCGTCGACGAAGGTTTGACAGAGCAGCCATCAATTGTTAGACAGTATTCTAGGTTAATACGTGCAGAGGTGTTTTGCCCAATAATTAGAAACTCTGTTTTTTTCAGAATTAAGTTGTAGGAAATTACTAGTCATCCAAATTTTTATATCAGCTATGCATTACATTAATTTTTTTTTTTTTTTTTTTTTTTTTTTTTATTAATTCCATTAATTTTGTGAATTGGTGCTTTTCGTCGGGGCGTGAAGAATAGAGCTGAGTATCATCAGCATAACAGTGAAAATGAATTCCATGCTTCCGCGTACAGGGTGAACAGCAACAGTCCTAGTACTGAGCCTTGTGGTACTCCATACTGAACTTTTGATCGATATGACATTCATTTACTGCTACAAACTGATAACGGTCAGATAGCCTAAGTATGATTTGAACCATGCTAGTGCAATTCCACCAAATGCCAACATCATTTTCGAGTATATTCAAAAGAATGTTGTGGTTGATGGTATCAAACGCAGCACTAAGATCGAGTAACACTAATAGAGAGATACAACCACGATCGGATGATAAGAGCAAATCATTTGTAACTCTAATGAGAGCTGTCTCAGTACTATGATGGTCTAAATCCTGACTGAAAATCCTTGCAGATACCATTTCTTTCTAAAAAAGGAACATAGTTGTGAGGATACTGCCTTTTCTATTAATTTTGACAGAAAAGGTAGATTTGAGATCTATTAGTATACTTATTTTAAACTAAACATAAGAAAGTATACTTACTTCTCAAAAATATACTTTATGTACTTCTCAGAAATATACTTAAAATTACACTTAAGTGCACTTGACATATACTGAGAGAAAAATCCAAGTATATTTGGCCAGTACTTGTACTCAATCTTTTGATCGAGATATACTTAAAAGTATAGGCTAATTAAGTAGCCAAAGTATACTTGGCTTGAAGTTGTGTAACTCTTTTGATCGAGTAGCCAATTAAATATACTTTTTTTCACATAGTTTTTCATATACCGTCTTATGAAACCTACATTGTTTGAAAATATTGATTAGAATATTGGTATAAAACAGATATGTTTCTAATTCTGCGTACCTGGTTCTGTAGGATAGTCCACTGGTAGTGTATAGGAATTTACTCTAATTCTACTTTTCCCCTTGACTGAATTTTCCAGCTATCCATGTTTTCACTGTTATACGGTAGGGGGCGCTATGACATATCTCTTAGTGCAGAATCTCCGGATCAAGACACAGGAGAAGAAGAATCCGAAGGAAGTAATATAAGATTGCTCTCTCAAATGTAAAATAACGTGATTATCAAACATTAAACAGCGTGTAAATCAAAACTGCTTAATATTACCAAATGAAATGAAGCGTAATCCATGAAGAGAAAACGACTGTGGAAGCTTTGGGGGTGTTGGACTCGATCTACTCCATCTGTGTTTTGATCATCGTTCTGAATCTGATCAAGGCGTAGTCTTTGACAAAAATGTGATTTTCTCCACTTTTTTTGTTTAAAATGTTGCCTTTTCTTGAAACTTACCGACATACAAGTGTTGATCAAAAAAGATACATGAAGCTAATACAATGTTTTTTTAAAATTAAAGTACAGTTAAAGGTATTTTTCAAGTATAAAAAAATAATATCTGCATTTGAACAGTAGTATACTGCAAGTGCAAAAATAATATATAAATAGTAAACTATAAGTATAATGTTATGTTCACTTTTACTTGCAGTATAAACTACTAAACTAGTAGTTTACTGAGAGTACACTTCAGTGTGTTCTTTCATAAAACTAAAAAATGTACTACTTGTATTAAAATAGTAAAATACTAGTATACTTATTAAGTATTAAGTTCACTTGTAGTATTCATTACAAATGAGAAACCTAGTTGTGTACTTAGAGTTCATTTTCTTACACTAATAATACACTTAAATGTATACTTTTATATACTAAAAGTGGGCCAATTTAGCAATATTGAAATATACACTTACAATTTTACTACAAGTACACATCGTTATTAGTATACTTACTACATAAAGTATACTTAAAAATATACTTTAACATTACTTAAAGGTTGGGTAGGTAAGAATTGTCTAAAGAACTTTTTTTCAAATTGGCTTAAACTGTCTTTATATACCAATACATAATTAAAATGTAAGTACTTTGAAAAAGAGAGCATACAAATTGAGTGACTATAGTGTATTTAATCTTCAAAAAACACAGCTCATTAATTCCTACCAGGACGAAACAAGTGATTGGCTTGCGCGACTGTCACTCTCCGTCGCCATGACTACCGCGCTATTACTGGCTCTGCCCACGTGCGCGCAGTCGCGCACCCGTTTTTAGGTGAGAGTGAATGGAATTAATGAGCTGTGTTTATTGAAGATTAAATACACTAGAGTCACTCAATTTTTTATACTCTCTATTTCAGAGTACTTGCATTTTAATTATGTATTGGTATATAAAGACAGTTTAAACAAATTTGAATAAAAGTTTTTTTAGACAATTCTGACCTACCCTACCTTTAAGTATACTTCATAAAATTAACTTGAAGTATACTTCATTTTCGTAAGAGTTGACTAATTCTCTAGGATCAAGTTGAGTTTTTTTAATAAGAGGTTTAATAATAGCCAGCTTAAAAGTTTTCGGTACATATCCTAGTGACAAAGATGAATTAATGATAGTAAGAAGAGGATCTATGACCTCTGGAGGCATCTCTTTCAGTAGCTTAGTCGGTATAGGGTTTAACATGCATGTTGTTGATTTAGATGATTTAACGAGTTTAGTAAATTCTTCCTCTCCTATAGCAATAAATGAAATTTCTCCTCAGTGACACTACAATGCATTGCCTGATGGGATACTGTAGTAGACGGTTGCAAAGTTATAATTTTCTCTCCAATATTATCAATCTTGTAAGTAAAGAAGTTCATAAAGTCATTACTGCTGTGCTGTTTGGAAACGTCCGGTGTTGAAGCTTTATTCTTCGTTAGTTTAGCCACTGTTTAAAATAAATACCTAGGTTTGTGTTTGTTTTCTTCTAAAAGTGTTGAAAAATAAGCAGGTCTAGCTGTTTTAAGGTCTTTCTGTACGCAATCGTGCTCTCTCTCCACGAAATGCATGCCTCTAGTTTTGTTTTCTTCCAGCTACGCTCCATTTATCTGGCTGCTCTCTTAAGGGCCTGAATGTGCTCGTTATACCATGTCCTTTAATCTTCTTTAAGCGCAATGGAGCACCTGTGTCTAAAGTGCTGGAAAAAAGAGAGTCAATCATTTCTGTTGCAACATCGAGTTCTTCTAAGCTATCTGGGATGCTGACAAGATGAAACTGATCAGGAAGATTATTGATAAAGCAATCTTTAGTGGCAGAAGTGATAGTTCTGCTATATTTGTAACACAGAGTCGGCTTTGCAGCCTTGGCTAAATGAAGTTTACACAAGACTATATGATCTGAGATGCCATTGCTCTGCTGAAGAATTTCAACGGCATCAACATTGATTTCATGTGATAATATTAGATCTAGAGTATGATTACGACAATGAGTGGGTCCTGACACGTGTTGTCTAACTCCAGTAGAGTTCAGAATGTCTTTAAATGCCAATCCCAATGCATCTTTTTCATTATCTACATGGATATTAAAATGACCAACAATTAGGACTTTATCTGCAGCCAGTACCTCTGATAGAAAATCAGCTAATTATTAACTTTAAGGTTTCATTTGTTAACATTAGTTTACATGAACTAACAATGAACAATACTTCTAATGTTTATTAGTCTTAATTGATTTCAATACTTAATAATATACATTTTTAAAAATCAAATGTATCTGTTAAAATTAGTTAATTCACTGGGAGCAACACACACACACACACAGATGCATGATCACCCTTCTCTATTACTTGTGGAAATTTCACTGGATTGTATCAGCCTCTGTTCCGCCTGCTACTCACATTTAAAATGAATTGTGACTTTGCTGGTATCCTTTTCCAAACAATTTGAATGATAATCGTGCCTGTCTCTCAAACACACACAGCTTTATCATAATGGTCTAAATGAGTTGAATAAAGTATAGTATGCAATTTATTAAATGCATGTTATTTCCATTCAAAAATATACCTTTTAATTGCTAATTCATCTTATTGTAACACTTAAATTCACAAACACACACACACAGGGAATATGACTATAAATACACGTAAAATAAAACATGAATTTAAATACACATTGGAAGTAAATGGTTGTATCTAGTTATTTTTTAGTTTAGAATCAAAGTGTGAATTATGGGAGTGTGATGTGTGATGACAATATGTCTCTATACACTACATTAAATGTTCATAAACTACCTGTATAAGTGGAATAATTTTTATTTATTTTTTTTATTTTAAAAAGATGTGTCTTACCCATTTATTTGATCAAAAATACAAGTAAATCAGAATGGAAAAATATGCATGTTACTGTATATTGCAGGTTGCATTAATATGTGGATTTTCTGTTATCATTTTCATCTATATATGTATTTATTTTATTATTATTGTTTTTTAATCATTGTGGATACATCTTGTGGCCCTTTTGTAAGTTTACTGAGCCCTTTGGATGCCCGGTTTGTCCATGTTTGCAAAAATAGGTGTATCCTGTGTGATTCCTAGAATACTGAAAATGGTAATACAATATGAATAAATAAGTCCTGCACAAACCATATAAACAATCTATATTTTACTATGGGAAGGGTATATTACAAATTCTGAAGGCAATCCTGTTCCTGTAGAATATTTGACAGGACAAGACTGTACACTGACCTGTCCCCTGTCCAGCAGGGGTCCTACATGATCCCTGTTTATAGAACTACACAACATTTTTGTGGAACCATGACAGAAACCAAAAGATGTGGCTGTGAAAGGAAACACAACCACTTTTCAATTGGTGAAAGCAATTTGGAATTATTTTTGTATTTTCAATACAAGAGTTTAAAGCTCCAAAAACCTACAGCTGTTGCACAGGGATGTTCTCAGACTGTCTGTCTCTCGCCTCAATAGGATTACGAGACAAAAGTCTGATATTAAGTTAATTGTCAATTGCTCCTAACTGATATCATATATTTGCTAAAGCCGTTGAGTAAATAAGTGAACACAAGATCACACTGGAATACAGTGAGAAAGGGTCTTCTATGAAGGTACATTCATGCCTGAACTGTGATTTAAAGACATACGTATTTTAATAAATGTCAGGTCAGGGCAAACTCTCGAGTCTCAAGTTATATTGTTCATACATGGGCTTTACATGTGTAAATTCATAAAATTTGTTGAACACAATGTTCAGTTAGGGCAGTACAATGGTTTAATATTTTGTTGTGCTACCATTTATGTTTGATATTTAGTGAACTTTTTTACTGATCAACTTTCGCTGACAAGCCTATAATGGGCTATTTAATGGCATGTTCCTATTGTGAAAACTTAAGTTTTTTTTTTTTCCTGGGCAAAAAAAGTTAAACTATTCAATAGCATTTTTGTTTTTGTTGTAAGTAAACCTATTTTGGGAAGTAACCATTGGACTATAAATGAAAACATCTTCCTTAATAACTATGCTTGTGGATCACAATCCAGTCATTTTTCTTGAATGCAAATGTAAGTTAGTCCATTATTCATAAAATGTTTGTATTAATGTTGACCACAATAAGCTAGTCACAAATAATTATGTAGTGCGATAGGGTCATATGTATGGCACCATGTTAGAGGAGTTCATCATAAGTTGATAATGACTTCTAACAAAATTTCAAGACTTTATAAAGTAAAAATATCAGTTATATTTTATTTTTCCGATTCCTGGTTGGATTTGTGTAGGGCCTCAGATTTGCTTTATTAGTTTGTCACTGCATGTTGAATATGTTACAGGTTATTAGTCATAACTATTTGATCCCAATAACTTCAAAAGTTAAAAGTCATGTTTCAGCAGTGAAGAATGAACCTGAATGGAATGAGCTCTTCTCACTTGGTTTTGATTGCATTTAAGAAAATTATTAAACGGAAATGGAAAATAAGTGACTGCATCATGAATTGTGCATCTGATAAAAAAGATCAATCTTTCCAGCTGCCCTGCAGCTTTACAAGCATCAGGTAATGGTTATCTTAAAACATGCACAAGTCCTCAACCTCTCATTGTCTGTCATCAAATAAATGTTTACACAAAGTACAGAGAAATAGGAGAGCGAGCAAAGCACAAAATGTTATTTTATTTACAAAGTTTTTGTCTTACAGAAAGTAAAAATGTAGCTACAACCTTGATTTGTGCCACAGGCTGCCACACTAAAATTATGGCCCGCTTGTCACACAGTTGCTATAGCAATCGTATTGGGAAATTTGGAACAAAAACTAAAGGGGTAGGAAATGTCAACAAAAGAAAAAAAGAAAGAAAGAAAAACACTTTCAACAAAATATTAAAAGCACAGACCCAAAACTAAATACCAGTCCCCAAAGGTTTTTGGAACACAAACGGGCAGGGGATTGACAGTGGACTTGTGGAATGCCGAGTAAGCCACCGACCCAGAAGGCTTTCAATTCAGCTCGTAGGCTCCATATGAACAGCTCCACCCGTCCGGTACAGTCTTGCCCCCACAGGGAGCTTAGCGCTTGGGTAAGGGGGAGAGAAAAGGTTGATGGGATAGCCAAGTTGTTGGAAAGGAAGGAGAGGGAAGGGTTGGTAACAGAGTTGTTGATTGGCTTTTAATCATCCTCGTCGTCGTCGTCATCATCATCATCATCATCCTCCTCCTCATCGGCTTCTCGTTTTCTCTTCTCACCCTTTCCTCCTTGCACTTCAACTGAGCGAGAGAAAAACAATGTTTCTTACTTAAAAATCACTTGGACACCAACAGAACTAAAGGATGCCATAAAATCAGAAAAAGGTTAATTTGAATATCTCACCTTCATCATCATCATCATCGTCATCATCTTCATCATCCTCTACTTCTCCATCCCGACCAAAGTCTTCCTCCTGAAAGCAACAAGCCATGTAATTAAATAGATTTTCTGTGTTCTTAGTCTCCATAAATCAACACATAATAGTCAACTCGTACCTCATCCTCTCCACTGCCATCCTCATCATCCTCCTCGCCTTCAACCTCATCTTCATCGTCATCGTCATCCTCTTCATCAAAGTCCTCCTCATCCTCCTCTTCTTCTCCTTCTGTGATTAAAGCAACATAAATTAACACTGGTAACCCTAAAAAAAAAAAAGTAAACAGCTGTTTAAACACTGAAACTGAGAGCTGGCCACACCAACCCTCATCATCGTCATCATCGACTCCATCAGCTTCTCCGTCAGAGTCCGACGCCTCACGGTCATCCATATCGTAGCCGTCCAGATATGTGAGCTGCGGAAGGAGCTTGAAGACGCTTTCCCGGTAGTCATTCAAGTTTGTGACTTCGCAATTGAAAAGGTCAAGACTTTTCAAATGGTCAAGTTTTTTCTGCCAAAATGAACAGATCAATCACAAAACTGTACAACTCCATGATTTGTTTTATTTTCATTTCATTTCATTTTTGATGAGGAACACAGCTCAAATTTTTTGTACAATTAAAATTTACATCATTTACTCATTCTTATGTCATTGGAAAAACTTTTTTGTTTTCTTAGGTGTAACACAAAACATGATATTTTGAGAAATGTCTTTTTTGGCCATTCAATGGAAGTCAGTAGCATCCACCTATTTTTATGCGCATTTTGGAATATTGAATAAAAAATAAATAAATTAAAAAAAAACGCTGGATGGAAACACCAAAATGGCAAAAAAACAAAAAAAACAAAAAAAACAACCTTAAAGAAAACATGCGCATTAACTATGGTGGAAAAACATTTACTGAATAAATTCCTCGATGCGCATAAAAAAAAAAAAAAGACATGACTTTGCGATGGGACGGCATAACTAGACGAACCGACCTTGTTGCACAGCATCTGAAATGCTGTTTTGGTTGTTCTGTTGTCAAAGTGGTTCAGTATAATTACTTCCCAGAACTCTCTTACATTACTGCGTTCCCAAACAGCAGCATCTGCCTCCGAAATCAAGATACCATGTTTATTGCGTTTCATCTGCACGCTTTAAGATGCAAGTAATTTATTATATACGAAATTATTATATACAGTGGCTTCTCCTACAGCAGCAACTTCCATTTTTCTTAGTGATATTTAGCGCCAGTTTATCAGGAAGTGACGATTTTGTTCTCTTTGCTTTAAAGGATGGATACCATTCTTTATTCGCAAAGGTTTTATGCAATACTCCAATTTTGCGCACAATTTAAATTAACAACTTTGGACGGAAACATAACCCGTGGTAACCATAACGGTTTGGTTACCAAAATTCTTCAAAATATTGTCTTTTGTGTTCCGCAGAAGTAGGCAAGCCTTACAGGTTTGGAACGACATGAGGGGCATTTTTATTTTTAGGTCACTTTAACCCTGTAAAGCCTGACATGAAATAACTGTCCGTAAAAATACAGTTTATTGAACCCTTAGACAAAATCCTAAAAACAAAATCCACAAAACAAACGTTTCCATGTGTCGAGTATCATATTTGATAGGCTACATCAGACTGTTATAGTCAATTTTGTATAAAACAGGAGATCATATGAGAGGAGGGGGGGGAAAAAACTAAATTTCATTCAGAGGTCAAAACAGAGCCAACATATGAAATTTGGTGCAGTTAATGATATTTACATGGCCAAAAAGTAAGATGTAATTCTGACAGATTGTAATGCAAATCAATGAATAGGTTCAATAAGGTTAAGCTGCAGAAACTTTAACGTGGAAAACTATATGCAAGTTCATGAGACAGGAAGTCTGTACAAACCAAAGGTTCCAATGTGCTGATGTCTTTTAGTTTGTTGCCACTTAGGTTTAGATGTGTTAGATTGGGGAGTTTTTCAGCTAAAACATCAAGGCCACCAGAAATTCTGTTGTCACTGAGTTCCAACTGAAAATGAAAATACATAAATATGTCAGAGCACAAAGATAACTTTGTACTATAGAGATCAATAAACACAGTGTGATATTACCTTTTTAAGTTTTCCAAGTTTAGGAAGGTTGGAAACTGAGAGAAGACCAACATTTATCAAACTTAGAAATTCAAGATTAACAAATTCTGCTGTGAGGCCTTCAATTTTCCCTTCATTTGATCTGCAGTTGTCAAGGACAAGTTCTCGTACCTAGAAGGATCCAACACAAGAGCAACAATTTAAATTCTGTAACTATTGTAACTACTGTAACTAACATGTTAATAAAATACAACAACAATAACATGAAAGTATGTAAGTGCAACTAATTTGATCAAACGGGTGTTGGACACGCTGGCTAACATAGACATGCTCAATGGAGGTGACAAACTATGCTGGTTAAAAAAGTTTCTCAACTGAAAAATAATAATAATGTGTTTTGCAAACAACTTGTATTTACAGAGTGGTGGGGCGTCTTGAGTTGCCTTATATGTTTATATAGATTTTAGGAAATAATCTAACGTGAAAAATCATTAAGCGGTTGCTGCTGTTGTATGGCCCGATGGCTCACTGTCGCAGCGAGTCACCAATGAGAAAACAGCAGATTACACGCCGACAGCCAGACAACAAGGACATATCCGAAAGACACCACCGTCTTTTTAGTGAAATTTTGTGTGACAAACTGCAAATGGGGGGTACTAAAGCCCCTGTGTAAGATGGAAGCGATATGTCGATGGCGTATTCCTGCTGCGAAAGACGAAGACAGAGCGGAAATTAGTGAGACAAAAATGGAGAGTTTCTTTCTCTCATGACAACATGGCGCCTCCTCAGATACACTATGTTGACAGGAAAACTCTACATATTAAACAAAACTCGAACGCTGCGTTCGAAAACCCGATTCTATGCGGTTACTTGGATTACATGATCATATTTTACGCGATGTTTTGTTGATTTTATAACTGAATTTATACATTTCCACCGGGTTGTCCAACCAAACTAGCACATGTAACGTTAGCTTCTTTTTACTCAGTCGCTCGTTCCGTCTTTGCAGACGTCATGCTACTTACTACATCTTTAAAATGTTTGAAAATCCCCAGCGCGAGTATGTATTGAGTATACGCTCTAGTTTAATCGGTAGAGACGCGTGGGGAGTAATGGCGGGAATCGGTGTCTCGCAGCAGCAACAATTTAACGAATAAAACTCAACACCATCTCATTAATAACAAATACATGTGTTATATTACATAGTTAAAGACTACTTTTGATAATCTCTTTGCAGTTTAATAAGAAACTTTTTTTAAATATCACTTTATTCATATAATCGACAAGCCTCGATGCCCTTAAAAATAAAATTAATAATGCGACTGTATGTTCGTCAAATTACATATTTACTTTTCCTATTGAACCGGTGGTATTATTACTCTTCCTGAACATCGTAGGAAAGGAAGAGCTTTGTTCTAGTGTGATGGAGACCAAAATGTGACCGTATTTAAGAAAGTGTGTTAGTGTATGGTTATCGTCAGATATATCTGGTTTATTACTTTAGCGTTTAAGTGGATGTAATAAAGGGCGCCTCATGTTAGCAACAAACATGGCCACCACGGTGAAATAAACAATCCCATCCATATCGTACCACGCCGATGTTAAAACGAGCAAATTTTAAGCATAAAAGCATGCTAGATCATGAATACACACATCCAGCATGGGGGGCATAAAATGCTGCAATAATGCCTTCAGCTTTCTAAACTAACGTTACTCGGTCGGTATAGCTTACACATTCAAGATCCTTTCATATCAAAACAAGACGAATGGACAACATTAATGCTGTGAATCTATACACGCAGTACTTTCTCTGTGCCGGGGGGTATTACACCCATGTGCTTACCATTAAACTACTACACACAGGTCAGTTGAAGTAGAAAGTAGCCCAGCTAGCATGGCTGGGCACAAAACTAAAGGTTTGGCTCAAAATTACTCACATCAGATGGTGTCCTGTTCCTCAGCTCCAAATGAATCCTCTTTTTCATGTCCATATCGCCCTCAAAAGTTGGACTCTTCCCTCTTGGGTTCTGGAGGAATTTCTGTTCAGCCCAAAAGGTAGAAAGATGCCTTAATGGAGGGAGAATATGGGACTGTATAATGATCTGAGCCCAGCGCCAAGTTACTCTGGGAGAGCAGAAACCATGGAGGGAAACGGCACTGAAACAAATATATACTCAATAGCGCCATCTCTGGCCAACGACGCGCACTGCAGCCACACAAACAAGATCAACGACAGCAGTGCTGCATTACAGTAGCTTTATGTGACATGAGAAGTTTGTCAACATTTTGTACTTACAGTAAAATGGGTTGGAAAGGTTCCATATATTTCATCATCTTGGGGAAACAAGCAGAACCCTGTTTTTCTGGCTGGGACAAAATGGCCTTATTTTTTATGCCATATCTTTGTTAAACCGTGTAAACATCAACATTTGATTTTCCTTGTTACATCAAGTTAGTTATTCTAGCTCAGACAGCCAATTTGATAGCTATTTTATTATTCAAATGATATCTGCAAAAAAAAAAGAGTAGACAGCAAGATCTTAAATCCAAAAAGTATCGTAAATGTTTCACTAAAGAGATGATATTAGATATTCATTTTCCCCAAATATTGTCAAATGGAGTGTTCTCTCATCAACTATATTTATATTCAATATATATATTTTATATTCCAATTCAACCCAGGGTACATGCAGCCTGCAGGTGCAGGTAGATTGCAGGAACGAACTTGAATGACAATAATAAGAGCACTCTACCGCACACTATTGACTTTATTTTATGAGTAAAATAGAGTAAAGTCAATAGTGTGCGGTAGAGTGTTCTTATTATTGTCATATATATTTTATACTTGATTTTCCCTATTATGCATACTTTGTTGTATTCTTTCCATTATATTTATTTCATTAGGTTAACAGTGTTTGGGAAGCAAATCACTTCATACACTTGACTATTTACACCAACTATTAAATTATTCAAAATGAATATCCCCCCCCCCCCCCCCCCCCCCATGTTGCTGCTATTGCAGAGAAATAATCTCTGTGTATGTGTGTTACTATAGTAATATGCCTCAAAACAGTATGATTTTAATCGGGTTGATATCATTTATACAATATATTACAAAATTAAAATATATTTGTGTATTTTTTTCTATTTGCATTATTTGTGTTAATGTTATAAGTTTATAAACATTGTTTGCTGTTCAACAAGTTCACTTGATGATCTTGCCAGGAGAGGGCATAATTTTGCTTCTACGTTGTGACAAAAATTAAGTGAAACCAAGGGTAATAACTAAATAACAATTACAAAAGCATATGCAAATAGGTGTCATACTGTAAATAAAAAACAGTCCTATGTAAGCAAACTATAAAGCACACAAGGCAGCAAGGACCAAAGAGGCCACAGAGTCAATCTCAACTCCATCGTACACAACTGTTCACAACAAATTATGACTTCATTAGCCAGACATGAACAAACTGTATTGACAAAGAAGAACAGCGGTCAAAGCTCACCTATTAGACAGACAGTTTCCCTGCAGGATAGTTGGTCAATACTATAAAAGAACAGAATTATGAAAATCCTTGACCAAGTTTTAACATGATAGGAGATTTGTAGGGTCAGCCATCTTATTGGTATCATTAAGACCAATGATTGCTCTGTTGCATAAAGGCCAAAGAATATGAGGCTGTTTTGTACTCTGTGCATGCGGTGCAAACACTTTTCTCTTATTTTTGTGGTATTTCAGTGCTCCAGGATGACAACAACCCAAAATAAACCAGTAAAATAAAAATAAAGACCAGTTTATAGTAGAGTCAAAAACCTTCCATAGCCTCTTTGACTACTGACATCTTTGAACATTTATTTTATCCTAAAGAACTGTAGGCTTTTTCTTCATGAAGAATAATGCAATATCCCACATACAGGCTTCAGCTGTTCTGAAGGCGTCTTGATATTAAAATGCTGTTCGCTGTTGCTGTTATTTTGTTATGATGGTGGAGGGAACCACATTATACTAGTGGGAGAGAAAGAAAATGAAGTATTTCATTTTAATGGCATGCAACAAAGTGCTAGGGGAAAGTAATTTGTTGCCAAAAGTGTAATGAATTTATAAATAAATGTTAAATCATTTTAATATAAATGATGAATTGTCTATGTTAATTTTTAATTCATTAACCTCAAAGTTGTTCAGGGAGAAGTCATGCACAGTATCTAAATGGCGGGACAGCAGAACTCAATATGTTTGGACCTGATTGTGAACACACCCAGTGAGCAGCAGAGATAAAATGAGAGGGCATGAGCTTTATACTTTTTGAGTATTCAAATAACATGGAAATAAAGAAATGCTTTTAATGTCAGCATGGTTGTTTTCTCTTTCAAAAGGGATCGTTTATTGTGGGTGGGATTTCTTTTTTAAACGTCTTCTCAATACAATACTAAGAATTAGAGAGTCAGTTTGTGTGGATTCATTAACCATATAGGATACCTTTTTATAATTTAAATTATAAATATAATTCAATTATTTTAATCTCCCAAAACATCCTGCTTTATATGAGATCCATGACTTATGTTCACCGAACAATAAACAAAGGAATAGAAGACATGAAAAGTGATTATTGATATGTAGAAGGTTAGGTTAAGAGAACGTTCTCAAAACCTAAACTGAACATATAGGCTACAGAAAACTTTTCTGTCTATAGCAAATAGAGAAGGATTTATTAGAACGTATATTCGAGGAACTTTCCCAAAATGTTACAAAAAATTGTTAGGGATACAGTGTCTGAAGCACCAGGCGTCCGTCTTGGACTTTAGTGTCTTTAGTGAATAACCTTGCTCAACTCCTGTGAATAAAGTTACGTATAAATAGATCTTCAGCAGAATACAATTATTTGTCTAAGTCTAGATCTACTGTAGATTCATTTAAACCTATAAATTAATCTTTGTTAGTTTTGGCCTATATTGATCATTTAGCTACATGTTTGTCTATGACCCTTGACCAAGTCAAGAATAGCGGTCATCTCTCGTGACGACAGGCAAACAGTCAGAAAAGTGCACAGGCAGCCAGCATCATGACCTCCTTTTTTTACTTTCTTCTGTGAGCACTGTGCCAAGTCCTCCACCTTTGCAAATAAGATAAGAGCACAACTGCAAGAACTCTCCCAGCACCACGGTAATGTTTAACCAGATAATTATTCTCTTAGCGGCAGGAAGAGTAAATGGGCACATATTTTTTTCAGCCCTGTCATTTCAATACTTCATATTCATGTGACAGGACAACAAAATGGAAGAGATGTTGGAGAAAGAGGTTCTGCTGTCAGAAGTAAAAGATTCTGATGAAGGTATGACTTTTGCATCAAAACTTCCAAATGAATCACTTTTAAGAACAGCTTGATGACCTGAATTTGTTCATTATCAATTCATTAAGATTGTATATTAGTGACCGTTTAAGTTTTCAAAAAAACTAAACTAAAATGGTATAGATGAAACATTCAGTATCAAGAACAGAAAACCTTTTGTGCCTAGTTCTTTGTTCTTAAGGATTGTAAGACTTATTTCCCTGCGTTTTTTAAGATATTTCTGAACTAGTTGTTTATTTTTGTGTTGCAATGAGATATTTGAAATGCCATGATATACTGATCATATATCAATGCACATTAGTCTGAAACATGCATTGAGCAGCTCTTTTATACACTCATGACCTGAATTCTGAATACTTTTGGTTGGTGCTACTTTAGCTACTGTTACAAAGTAAACTAAGCAAACAGCAAAGGACTGAGTGATTTGTTTGTTTGGTAGGTGGAATTCGGCTGCGACTGAGAGACAGAGACCTGTTGAAGAAACGAAAAGCCGAGGCAGAGGAAAAGGCAACCAACCAGTGGGTTTATGGGTAAAGTGTTGAATGAGGCCAATAAAAGCACTGGGAAAGGCCTTTTTATGAAAGTGCACTGATTATTTCTTTTTCAATTCAACTCACATTGTGATACTGTGATGCAGATCCACAAATTTGGAAATTTCGCTCAAATAATGTCTCCTAACATTGACTGCAGGGCACAAAGCCTTAAAAGAGTGAAAAAGAGGACCAGCAGTACCCCAGGAAGGAAAGGTCGACCAAGGAAAGAACAGCCCATAGTTATTCCAGAAGATCTTGGTCTGGCTGAGGAAACAGATCCTTCTCCTGTCACACTTCCCATCACAGTACCAGTATTACCCACGATAGCAGAGACAGTGCCTATACAACCAGCTGAGCCACAACCAGAGCTGGTGCCTGTGGAAGCAGCAAGTGAAAAACCTCTCGAGGAGTTTCTGATTGAGGATCTGGGGCCGGATGAGGAGGAAGACATGCCTCAAAAAAGCCTTCTCATTGATACAGGTATTTGGAGAAATGGCCCTACATTTTTCAGTAGTGGTTTCATTAATTACTGGGTTATTCATTTGTAAAATTAAGCATTTTATATATTGATTTGTCAACGCAAATGAATGTATGTTGTTTTTTAGGTGATAGTGAGCAGCAAATTGCTGATGTGCCTGAACAAAGTGAAGTCTTAAAGCCGGCGTTTCTCCCACCACCTGGTCCTTCTCAATCAGACAGCCTAAGCCTTTCTGAGAATTTACTTATCTGAGTATCTATTTTCTACAGTAAAAAAAAAAAAAAAAAAAAAAAAAAACCATTGTGACTAACTCCTTTACTTTATCTCAAAGGATTTCAAAACCTGAAACAAGAAAAAGTGTATATTTATTAAAATTGTTTATGTTTCTGTGTATATAAGCCACTCATCAATATACTCTGTTCAAATTATTTTAATAAAATAAAAATATGAAATTGTGTTACAGACTAGTAGCACTGTTGTGCCCCCTGGTGATTGTAAAATAGAACTTTTAAATACCAAATAACTATAAAAAAAATGCTATTTTCCCTTTTACCCTCTATGACAATCAATCGGTGTTTAGGTTGTTTGTACAACTTACTTTAAAATAAATGGGTTTTATATTTTGTCTTTGTCTACAGCAATTTATTCATTGGATCCATCATCCTCATATGAGAATCAATGTTATTTGCAACACTTTGTAAACAGTACTTCACTGGACACATATTCAACAAATTCTAAAATAACACACAAACTATGATTAAAATACAAATTTTATTATGTTGTTAAACTATGAAATTCTAGTAAAACAGTTTCAAACCATTTTTGTTGAGCACAGTATGTTAATCTATAGAAAATCGATGCTGCCAACCCATAACAATATCTTCAGGTGTTTTGTGAAGGTTTTAAAATGATAATTTTTTTTTAATGACAAGGATGCTGCATCAGTTTGGTTTGACATTTACTTCACTTCCTGCTGTTATTAGTACACACACAAAAAAAAAAAACCCTTATACAAATTAAAGGGTAGTGACCCCAAAAAATTCTGTCATCGTTTACTAACCCCATACATGACTGTATTTCTTATGTGAAAACTATTTTGAAGAATGTTGGTAACCAAACAGCTTTGGTGAACACTGACTTTCATTATATGGACAAAAAACATTTCAAAGTTTTGAAGGACTGATGATGATGAAATTTTCATTTTTGGGTGAACTATCCTATAAGTAATTTTCATTGAAAGTGCAGGAATCTGACATAAAACTCACACAATATTTGTGAGTTCTGAACTCTGCACAGGTTTGACTCTTACAACCTCTGCAAAACCATCTCCAAACCAGCAGGTTATGTCAGCTGTATCCAGGGTAAAGAAGAACAGGCGGTCTTGACAACGTGTGCGACGATATACTGATCTGGGGTCAGCTGACAGAATGCCGTGGATAGCAGCCACTGCTTCATCTGGTCCTTTCAAGAACTGGAACTTTGGTCTTGTGCTGTCTATTAAATAAGAAATCAATTAGACAAATGACAATTGCCTTGATTAGAAAAACACTCAGGTATCAGAATGATCTAATACCTGTACTGTCGCAGGGAAGAAACTCTTTGAGCTCTTTTTCAGCATTTGCAGTAAATCGCACATCTAGGTTACTGATAGGAGGTGCCCTGACCCAGGCTGCGATAGTACTGTAGTCCTCATGGCCAAATCTGAGACTGGATGAACTTAAAGGGTTTGTACCGACCAAAGTGCCTTCAGGAGTATCCGTGTTTTTGTCTTCATCTGGATTCTCAGGGAAAAGTTGTTGCTGTCTGAGATAGTTTTTAACTTCTTCAAGTACATCAGTCACTTCACTGGATCCAGACCGTTCTGAAGAAGAGAAATCTGAAACAGCGGCTGGACAAACACTGATCTCCGAGGAAGGTTCAGATGATGTCTCTAAGGTGTCTGGTTCTTCACCTAGATCCATCGGGTCTGTGAATGATGATGTTTGTTTATATTCACTGTTGGTGTCATCTGTTCTTGTTTTGGGAGAATCATAGTCTGGAATATACGGCTTGATGTCCAGGACAGGTGTTCCAGCGATAATATCAAGCCCTGACAAGTGAAGTGTATCCCCTTGAAAAGCAAATGATAACTGATTACTTATATTAAATAGGCTATCATATTGACTATGACAAACTTGATGCTACACTAGCTGTCCCGTTAAGCTGAAAGTCATTGTTCGTTTTCATTAAAGCTTTGATTGATGATGATAATGGCCTAAAGTGAAAATAAAAAGTCACTGTTATCACTGTTTCCTCTGAAAAATCTTACAATGCTGTACATCACTACACAATATATTGAATCTATCCAAGTTCATTTAATAATAACAGTAATTATAATACAAACACAACAACCAACTGGTTAGTTAACAGTTGTTGTTAACCAACTAAAACTATTAAAAATAAATTGTCAATTGAAATAAAGCTAAAATAAAATATAAATAAATAACCTTAAAATAAATAAAAGTACTACTATTACTAAAAGTGAAAAAAAAAAAAGAAATCTAAAAAGAAATAAATGATTAAAAGTACAACAAATTCGCTAAAACTTAAACTAAAAACTGAACTGAAACTGAACACTGGAAATATAAAAATAAAAGCTATTGCAAAATATTAATAAATACTATAATAGTACATACTGTAAATAACACTGCACACATGACAATCATCTTTTAGAGCAGTGGTTCTCAAGCTTCTTGGCGCCCCTCATTGTTCACAACATTATTTAAAGGCCCCATGACTTTTCCTGTTGTTCGTGGTTTACTGGATAAGGATTAAGGATAAGAATTTTTTTCACTCAAATTCTTTCTGACAAAATATTTTTTGAGCTAAGCATAACTACAAAAATGTTTATTCATAAAATGCTCATGGAGGTTTTAGAGAATTTATTAATATACACAATATAGTCATTTTGATGCCCCCTTGGAAGTTTGCTAGGTTGAGAACCGCTGTCCTAGAGTTCAAACTGTGGTACCTGTGATTCTTTCTAGCTTTGCCAAAGTCAGTCCCAAAGCATTGGGCCTGTGGGGGCTGCGGGTAGAGTACACCCCCACCCTCTGGCCATTCAGACGGGGCGGCTTTACTTTGGCTTTATAGCTCATTTGCCCATTCTTATGGAAAAGGAAAATGATCCTGAGAATGTGAAAGAAAAAGACAAAAGAGTTCACACAAATGTGTACTTAACTTTCAATTGTCATTAATTAGGTCTGGCCACTTGTCAGGCCTGTTTAGAAACATTATCTAGGTACTTCTAACGGCTAAACCCATTCACTTTTGATTTTGAATGACCAACATTATCTCCTACACTACATTGCTATTTAAAAAGTGCAGTTCAGTTAAATTATTCTATCTATTGTCCTAACCGTCCAGCTAAGCTCTGAGGACGGTGGTGAACATTATGATTTTGCTACTAGAATTGCAATGGTATGAGATTTTCATGGAATGGCAACTGTCTCCGAAAATATCATGGTTTCACAGTATACAGTATTACACAATAATTGTTATTATTAAAAGCTACATACATCATTGACACTTACCCTTAAGAACATTGTTTGGCTGAACATTATGATTGAAACTTGAAACCATTTTTACTGCAAGTATGTGTACAAAAGTCTGACTTTTGAAAAATAAATAAAAAAGATATGTGAACAAAAGAAATTAGAACAAAAGAAATTAGTTCTAAAAAGTAAGTGTCACATTTACTGTTGTTCTGCAATTTTCTTGTGAGCAAAATCCAATAATTTCAACAGGAATATTTTATAATATAATTTTGAGTGAGGAGGAAAGTTTTCCCCATGCTGATTTAGCAACAGGTTGAAGTTGGTCAAGCGGATTTGCCATGCTGACAAACAAAAAGCTGCTTAGTTTGTAAGTGACTGACTTCTGTGCTTTATACATCGCTACATTATACACAATGGACCTTTTTGCCTGTGAAATTATGTTAATGTGACTGCACCTCAACAGTCAAATGTACTTTTTTTTTAGACAACATGGGAGTATAGGTTTTTTTATACTATTTTGTTACCAAGATCAGATTATTATAGCAGCATGGATTTCTTGATTTCTGTCTGTGATGAAAGTTGGCAAATCTGACAGGCAGTCGAGGAGGAAAGGAGATGATGTGTATGCGCAAATGAAATTCTCTGTTCAGATTTATGTCAATATCCTAGATAAGCAATTTTTTAATACCTTAGAATACCATGAAAACCGGTATACCACTGCAATCCTATTTTCTACATACCAGATATGGGAGTATTGTTCCAATCCAACTAAAGAATGTTCAGGGTTATTGAAGACCGATGGTTCAATCTTCAAGCTGGCCCGTGAAGAACTGCATATTGTGGGTTGTCGTGGAGTGCCAGTTTTGACTGCAAAACATGAGCTGATATATCCAATAGGTACCGTCTGAATACGCCCTGGGATGTAAAAGACAGACACATATGGTTTTGACATATTTTTATGGCATAAAAACAGGAACTTAGGTTTGTTAACATGGTGGCAGACAACATCTGGACCCAAAAAGAGTGACAGCTTTGACATCATCTATGACGATTTATTCATCCAATTCTGACAAAGTGCAGCAAATACAAATGCTGCCTACACAGGTCGACTGCTGTATCAAAAGTGAAAGTGTACCTTGTTGTAATAATTGATTAATTCTACCGGGACTCTGCGATGGGCTTTTGCTCACTGATTGTAATCTGTCATCATGTTTCATACAGTGTGTCAGCATGGACTGAAGAGATGACAACTGCTTCTTATGTGCTCGTATGGATCCATCAATCTGCTGTCTGTTTGATCAACAAACCAATAAATGAATAAAGGTATCACATTTTCAGGATAATCTTATCTCATATACGACAATCATGCTGATTTGAGAACCTACCTGAGATTTTTTATCTCTCTTCTCATTATTGATGCCTGCTGTGTCAGTTTTCTGATTTGTTCGGCACAACTACACAATGATGGCGACATTTTAGTGATACTAACCGTATTACTTATACACTTCAGACATTATTTGATGTGATGGTAAACTGGTTTGTTTGTTTGTTCCATCAGTTGTTCTGCTTCACTGACTGCAAGCAACTGCAATACGAACACGTGTTTCGCTGTCGAGATGAAAATGTTGGACGACCAACTACTTTCAAGGAATGATCTTCTTCTGGTGTAGTACCGTACCGCCACCTACAGTCCAGGCGTTTTAGGAAAAAAGTGTGAACAAATTGCAACAGAATCAAACTCAACTGATTTTGTATCCTCAATATGTCCCAAGTAAGGAAAAAAAAGCCCCGAAGAATCCCATTAGGGGAAAGTTCAGAAAAAGACCCAAATATATCCTATTCATACGCCTATTCATTATTTTTCTCACATGAATTGGGTAGAAAATTTAACCTTTAGATATCACCATGAAAATTACTGAGTTGATTACTTATATCAAGACAAACATAAAATGTATTACAAGTTTTTTTTTAAATTGTTTGTTAACGGTTGTTTGACAAACGGTGCATAATCTAATTACAGATGTGCTAATTTGCATAAATACCCAGGTGAAAAATGTCTTGTTGACATATAACAGTAAAAGACTAAATGTTAAGGTCTGAATGGAACCCATTTAGGCTATCCATGAGCATTAATACATAGAGGCAGGAAGAAGTACTTTAAAACAGCCTTTATTAATTATTATTGCAGAGATGGGGTTTGGGGCTGAAAAAAAAAACACTTTTTATTTTACCTACCTTTTTGTCTTCTGCATTCTACTCACCCTTGTCTCCTGTTCTTCCCTCAGACTCATCCCCCAGAAACAGTCCCACGGACCCAGCCCCAAACCCCATCTCTGCAATAATAATTAATAAAGGCTGTTTTAAAGTACTTCTTCCTGCCTCTATGTATTAATGCTCATGGATAGCCTAAATGGGTTCCATTCAGACCTTAACATTTAGTCTTTTACTGTTATATGTCAACAAGACATTTTTCACCTGGCTGTACCCAATGTTTAGATCTGTTGTATTTATGCAAATTAGCACATCTGTAATTAGATTATGCACCGTTTGTCCATGTTAACAAACAATTTAAAAAAACTTGTAATACATTTTTTGTTTGTCTTGATATAAGTAATCAACTCAGTAATTTTCATGGTGATATCTAAAGGTTAAATTTTCTACCCAATTCATGTGAGAAAAATAATGAATAGGCGTATGAATAGGATATATTTGGGTCTTTTTCTGAACTTTCCCCTAATGGGATTCTTCGGGGCTTTTTTTTCCTTACTTGGGACATATTGAGGATACAAAATCAGTTGAGTTTGATTCTGTTGCAATTTGTTCACGGTTGACCCCCATTTTGGCTTAAAACGCCTGGACTACTGTTTACTGTGCAATCAACACTGACCATCTAAGACTAAATTCCTTACTGACCACTAAAAAAAAGGGAAAATACTAAAGCATCTCATGGGTTTCTTTGATATAAATGTCAAATTTGGAAGTCGAGGAAAATTATTTGTGTATGTCAATGACAAGGATTTTTTAAAGGTTTTTGAAAGAAGTCTCTTATGTGTACATTTGATTAAAATACAGTAAAACAGTAATATTGTGAAATATTATTACAATTTAAAATAACTGTTTTTTTGTTGTTGTTTTTTAAAGTAATTATTCATGTGATGGTAAAGCTGAATTTTCAGCATCATTACTCACATTTGCCATCCCTTTTCATTACTACAGTCTTCAGTGTCACATCACATGATCCTTCAAAAATCATTGTAATGTCCTGATTTGGGTTTCAAGAAACAGTTCAGATGTTTTTTTTTTTTTTTTAGCTGTTTAATGCTTTGTAGTGACTAGAACTATAGTCATTTTTGCCTTGGTGTTCCTTACACCCTCCAACGCTTCAATATACTGACAAAGTTCAAACTTAAATTTGACAAAACTAGGTGTAATTTTTGACCATCGACATTTTAAAAAAAAAAATTTTTATTGCAAGAACAACATTTACAGAACATGAACAAAAACAAAATAAATAATAAATAAAAATAAATTAAAAAAAGTACATAAATAAAGATGCCAGGGTTAAAGATACACAAATACACAATACAAAAATTGAATGAAAACAAAACTAAATAGACCAAACAAACAATAAAAGGCTTTGACATTTCACAAAATCTGAAAAGTATTCAACAAATACATGGTTTTAACAGCTTTTTTGTTTGTACTGTCCTTAATGGAAACCATATAATTTTCTAATCCTTTCAATAGCACAGAAAAAAAAGGTTTCTGATTAGTAGGCTACATTTACACCGATGAATATGAAACTTAACTAAAATAATCAAAAGATTAATAATATACTCTTCCTTTTCCAGACTCTTTTCATATGGGAAAAAAACAAATATAACATGTTCGTATAGCAAAAGAAAATTACATCCTAATTTGTTATTTATAAATTTAGAAACTTCCAACCACAACCTTTTGGTGTATTGACAGTGCCAAAAAATATGAGGTACAGTTTCTGGTTGCAAAAAACAAAATGAACAATTTACATCTATGTCTTTGTTAAATTTGGATAGAAAATGTTTAGCAGGGTAAAATTTATGTAGTATCTTAAATGAAATTTCCTTGACCTTATTTGTAATAATATATTTATTAGGTAAAAACCAGACCTTATTCCAATTAATATTTCCAATAAACCTTTACCAATAGGAAATGACATATGGTTTACTGACTAGCTCTTTTTGAAAAAGGGAACGTATAGCCTTATTATTTTTGCTTGTCGAAAAACAAACTTTACCACAAATCGTATCAACTAGATGCAATAAAGACATACGTTTAGAGTATGAAATACCTCTACATAAAGAGACAACACTCGAAGAGATAGCACCAATTACAGAGGCAAATTCTTTAGGGGAAACAGGGAAGTTGAAGTATGAAAGAAACTCATCATAAGTCATTAAGTACCCTTGATAATTCAACCACAAGAATGCCCTCATCAAACTAAGTTTTCAAAAATATACTCTTATGTTTGTACAAAATATTACCATTATTCCAGATGTAATAATGATGTGGAGAAAAATGATGCTTGTAAATTAACTTCCAAGCCAAAAGTGCTTGCCTATGAAAAGTTGACAGTTTAACAGGAAGTTTCTCGATTCTGTAATCACACATAAGCAAAAATGGAAGACCACCAAGTTTGTCAAAAACCGATTTAGAAATTATATTCCACACCGAATCAGTGTTGTTTAGAAAATATTTCAACCAGTTAATTTTGAAAGTATTATTTAAAATAGAAAAATCTAAATAATCAAGCCCACCATTTTTATATGAATTAACAACTACAGATTTTCTAATAGGCTATAGTGTATATGGTTTTTCCACAAAAAAATCAGCATAATTTGATCGATTATCTTATTTATTTTATTATCCGAGTGTATTGAGGAAGCTACATAAGTAAGCCTAGAAATACCTTCCACTTTAGCCAGCAGAACACGACCTTTGAGAGACAAGTCCCTCTGCAACCAAATATTAAAGGGATAGTTCACCCCAAAATGAAAATGCTGTCATCATTTACTCTCCCTCAAGTTGTTCCAAACCTGTATGATTTCCTTTCTTCTGCTAAACACAAAAGAAGATATTTTAAAGAAGGTTGGTAATTAAACAGTGGCTGGTCCCCATTGACATCCATAGTATTTTTGTTTTCCTACTATGGAAGTCAATGGGGTCCATCAGACGTTTGGTTACCGACTTTCTTCAAAATATCTTCTTTTGTATTCAGCAGAAGAAAGAAAGTCATACAGGTTTGGAACAACGTGAAGGAGAGTAAATGATGACAGAATTTTCATTTTTGGGTGAACTATCCCTTTAAATCTATTACTTTTTAGCGCAATTTTCCTACGGACAAAATTGCGATTGTTAACTCATGATTTCTGTTCTGTCTGTGCGCACCAATCTTGCACTTCTATCTCCTCCTCAACCAGACCACCTAGAGACTTCGGGTTTTCGGCATGTTAAGGAAGGTCTAATCTCGGGAACGCACACACACACACAAAAAAAAAAAAACATAAAAAGATTTACTATCTCTTAGTGTTGTGATCCCATGACGTCAGAAAATTGCGCTAAAACACTCACTGAGTTTTTATTACTTGTTTAATCACCGGGTCGAAATTTTGTGAGATTCTCTCCTGCTCATTTTTAGTAATAACCATACCCAAATAAGTTGGAGCATCCTTTACAGGGATATTACAAATAGTTCTGGAATGGCAACTTTTTAAAGCAAATAGTTCACATTTACCATCGACATTTATGAATGTGATATTTCTGTCTAACTGACTGTTGTACAATAACGACACACGGACGTTAACCTCCAGGGGGCGGTTGGAGAACTGTAAAACAGGGAAATAAAACGTCCTATCCTCAATAATGACAAACGTGATAGCAGTCTAACTCATTCTACGTTGTGCAAATAATGTTCTATGATCTAAATGGGTTTCGTAAAAAAACAAAAACAAAAAACAAGAAGAAAGAATGCCGTAAGTAAATAAAAGAAAATAATGATTTCACAACAGTCCAGTAGCTGGCACTGTGCACAGGACATGCGCATTTCCAATGAACCAAAGAAGAAGAAGAAGAAATGCGTTTCCGTATGTCACGTGGTGTTTTTACCCAATGAGATGTTTGTGCGTTTTATTTTGAACGTCGTATTGGCGGTTAAGTCGATAATCTTGTGTTTTTATAGTACTTAAGTCAGAATCAAAATAAGCAGTAACGTTAATAAAGCGCTTATGAGACGCAAAGGTAAGAATTAAAGAAGGAACCTGCTTTATTATAAATGTAATCATTAATAATATTTTGTGTTAGTCGATGTCCTTTGTCCAATTTACTTTATTATTCTGCAAAATAAAGACTGTGTTTCAGAACATACCGAATTAACTTGCCTAACGTTACCTAACGTTAGCAGCTACCTGAGTATTTAAGCAGCATTTGATAGGCGCGTTTGACACAGTCTGCTGGGCTGGCTAACGTTAGCTGCTAACAGTTAACTTAACGTTAGGCGTTGAGACACCGCCAAAGTTGACTTTTCTTGAGAGGATGCAATCAGTGTTATTTATGTCTTAATGCTGATATATATCTATAAAGAAATCAAGCAGCAAAACTACTTAAGAATGTACTCTCTGTAGAAACGTTAACCTAATTTCAACAATTTCTTAAGCAGATGTGAGAAATGGGTGCAATAAATGAAGACATCCGATGCAAAAGCCTCTAAAATCAACCTATGTCAAAAATGAGATAACAATATTGAGTTAATGCTCTCTGCACATAGTATACGTTCATCAAATACTTTCATTTCAAACTCACTAAATCCCAGCCTCAGCCCATTCAGAAATGTCGGTACTTAGCATAGACTGTAAAAAATAGGTAACAGTTACTTAGGTAGAAACCTATAACGTTACATAGGAGCCTGATAAAATGTTAATATTACAGAAAAAACGTTCGACCGACTTAGAGGCTTTTGCATCTGAAGTCTTCATATAATTGTATATTTAACTTCAAAGCAATTTAGCCTAGTTATCTCGGCTTGTAGTTAAAGTAAGCAAGATTTATAAAAAATAAAACGTTTATAGAAATCTAACCTTCCCTTAAGATTAGCTTATTAAGTTGGCTTGGAAAAGCCAACTTACTGTTAAACTTATTATTATTCTTCTTCTTCTGAGCCAAATTTTAGACTGCATCTCCTCCTAGACCGTTAAAGCTACGACCACCAAACTCGGGTCATACCATACTGTTCTGACTTGGTGTGCTATATCTTTTCAGATCTATCTATCTATCTATCTATCTATCTATCTATCTATCTATCTATCTATCTATCTATCTATCTATCTATCTATCTATCTATCTATCTATCTATCTATCTATCTATCTAATCTTTCTTTCTAACTAATCTATCTATCTTTCATTCTTACTAACTAATCTCTTTTTTCTTTTTCTTTCTAACAAATCTATCTATCTTTCTTTCTAACTAATCTTTCTTTCTTTCTTTCTTTTTAACTAATCTATCTTTCTGACTAATCTAACTTTCTTTCTTTTTCACTAATCTATCTATCTATCTATCTATCTATCTATCTATCTATCTATCTATCTATCTATCTATCTATCTATCTATCTATCTAATCCTTTCTAACTAATCTATCTATCTTTCATCCTTACTAACTAATCTCTTTTTTCTTTTTCTTTTTTTTAACTAATCTATCTTTCTTTCTAATCTATCTTTCTTTCTAACTAATCTTTCTTTCTTTCTAACTAATTATTTCTTTCTTTCTTTCTTTCTTTTAACTAATCTATCTTTCTGACTAATCTAACTTTCTTTCTTTCTTTCTTTCTTTCTTTCTTTAACTAATATATCTTTCTGACTAATCTATCTTTCTTTCTTTTTCACTAATCTCTTTTTTATTTCTTTTTAACTAATCTTTCTTTCATTCTTTCTTTTTAACTAATCTATATTTCTTTTGTAACTAATCTATCTATCTATCTATCTATCTATCTAATCTATCTTTCTTTCATTCTTACTAACTAATCTCTTTTTTCTTTTTCTTTCTAACTAATCTATCTATCTTTCTAATCTATCTTTCTTTCTAACTAATCTTTCTTTTTAACTAATCTATCTTTCTGACTAATCTAACTTTCTTTCTAACTAATCTATCTTTCTTTTTCACTAATCTATCTTTTTTCTTTCTTTTTAACTAATCTATCTATCTATCTATCTATCTATCTATCTATCTTACCATCTTTCTTTCTTTCTTTCTTAACATCTTTCTTTCTTTCTTACCATCTTTCTTTCCTTCCTTCTTTCTTTCTTTCTTTCTTTCCTTCTTTCTTTCTCTTTCTTTCCTTCTTTCTTTCTTTCTTTCTTTCTTTCTTTCTTTCTTTCTTTCTTTCTTTCTTTCTTTCTTTCTTTCTCTTACCATCTCTCTTTCTTTCTTTCTTACCATCTTTTTCTTTCCTTCTTTCCTTCTTTCTCTTACCATCTTTCTTTCTTTCTTTCCTTCTTTCTTTCTTTCTTTCTAACCATCTTTTTCTTTCTTTCTGTCCTTCTTTCTTTCTTTCCATCTTTTTCTTTCTTTCCTTTCTCTTTCTTTCTTTCTTTCTTTCTTTCTCTTACCATCTTTCTTTCTTTCTCTTACCATCTTTCTTTCTTTCTTTCTTTCTTTCTTTCTAACCATCTTTCTTACCTTCTTTCTTACCATCTTTCTTTCTTTCTTTCTTACCATCTTTCTTTCTTTCTTACCATCTTTCTTTCTTTCTAACCATCTTTCTAACCTTCTTTCTTTCCTTCTTTCTTACCATCGTTCTTTCTTTCTTTCTTTCTTTCTTTCTTTCTTTCTTTCTTTCTTTCTTTCTTTCTTTCTTACCATCTTACCATCTTTCTTTCTTTCCTTCTTACCGTCTTTCTTTCTTTCCTTCCTTCCTTCCTTCCTTCTTTCTTTCTTTCTTTCTTTCTTTCTTTCTTTCTTTCTTTCTTTCTTTCTTTCTTTCTTTCTTTCTTTCTCTTACCATCTCTTTCTTTCTTTCTTTCTTTCTTTCTTACCATCTTTTTCTTTCCTTCTTTCCTTCTTTCTCTTACCATCTTTCTTTCTTTCTTTCCTTCTTTCTTTCTTTCTTTCTAACCATCTTTTTCTTTCTTTCTGTCCTTCTTTCTTTCTTTCCATCTTTTTCTTTCTTTCCTTTCTCTTTCTTTCTTTCTTTCTTTCTTTCTTTCTCTTACCATCTTTCTTTCTTTCTCTTACCATCTTTCTTTCTTTCTCTTACCATCTTTCTTTCTTTCTTTCTTTCTTTCTTTCTTTCTTTCTTTCTTTCTAACCATCTTTCTTTCTTTCTTTCTTACCATCTTTCTTTCTTTCTTACCATCTTTCTTTCTTTCTAACCATCTTTCTTACCTTCTTTCTTTCCTTCTTTCTTACCATCGTTCTTTCTTCTTTCTTTCTTTCTTTCTTTCTTTCTTACCATCTTTCTTTCTTTCTAACCATCTTTCTTACCTTCTTTCTTTCCTTCTTTCTTACCATCGTTCTTTCTTCTTTCTTTCTTTCTTTCTTTCTTTCTTTCTTACCATCTTACCATCTTTCTTTCTTTCCTTCTTACCGTCTTTCTTTCTTTCTTTCCTTCCTTCCTTCTTTCTTTCTTACCTTCTTTCTTTCCTTCTTTCTTACCATCTTTCTTTCTTTCTTTCTTTCTTTCTTTCTTTCTTTCCTTCTTTCTCTTTCTTTCTTTCTTTCTTTCTTTCTTTCTTTCTTTCTTTCTTTCTTTCTCTTACCATCTTTCTTTCTTTGTCTTACCTTCTTTCTTTCTTTCTTTCTTTCTTTCTTTCTTTCTTTCTTTCTTTCTTTCTTTCTTTACCATCTGTCTTTCTTTCTAACCATCTTTCTTTCTTTCTTACCTTCTTTCTTTCTGTCTTTCTTTCTTTCTTTCTTTCTTACCTTCTTTCTTTCTGTCTTTCCTTCTTTCTTTCTTTCTAACCATCTTTCTTTCTTTCCTTCTTTCTTACCATCTTTCTTTCTTTCTTTCTTTCTTTCTAACCATCTTTCTTTCTTTCCTTCTTTCTTACCATCTTTCTTTCTTTCTTTCTTTCTTACCATCTTTCTTTCCTTCTTTCTTTCTTTCCTTCTTTCTTTCTTACCATATTTCTTTCCTTCTTTCTTTCTAACCATCTTTCTTTCTTTCTAACCATCTTTCTTTCTTTCTTTCTAACCATCTTTCTTACCTTCTTTCTTTCCTTCTTTCTTACCATCTTTCTTTCTTCTTTCTTTCTTTCTTTCTTTCTTTCTTTCTTTCTTTCCATATTTCTTTCCTTCTTTCTTTCTTTCTAACCATCTTTCTTTCTTTCCTTCTTTCTTACCATCTTTCTTTCTTTCTTTCTTACCATCTTTCTTTCCTTCTTTCTTTCTTTCTTTCCTTCTTTCTTTCTTTCTTACCATATTTCTTTCCTTCTTTCTTTCTAACCATCTTTCTTTCTTTCTTTCTAACCATCTTTCTTTCTTTCTTTCTTTCTAACCATCTTTCTTACCTTCTTTCTTTCCTTCTTTCTTACCATCTTTCTTTCTTCTTTCTTTCTTTCTTTCTTTCTTTCTTTCTTTCCTTCTTTCTTTCTTTCTTACCATATTTCTTTCCTTCTTTCTTTCTAACCATCTTTCTTTCTTTCTTTCTAACCATCTTTCTTTCTAACCATCTTTCTTACCTTCTTTCTTACCATCTTTCTTTCTTTCTTTCTTTCTTTCTTTCTTTCTTTCTTTCTTTCTTTCTTTCTTTCTTTCTTTCTTTCTTCTTTCTTTCCTTCTTACCATATTTCTTTCCTTCTTTCTTTCTAACCATCTTTCTTTCTTTCTTTCTAACCATCTTTCTTTCTAACCATCTTTCTTTCTTTCTTTCTTACCATCTTTCTTTCTTCTTTCTTTCTTTCTTTCTTTCTTTCTTTCTTTCTTTCTTTCCTTCTTTCTTTCTTTCTTACCATATTTCTTTCCTTCTTTCTTTCTAACCATCTTTCTTTCTTTCTTTCTAACCATCTTTCTTTCTAACCATCTTTCTTACCTTCTTTCTTTCCTTCTTTCTTACCATCTTTCTTTCTTCTTTCTTTCTTTCTTTCTTTCTTTCTTTCTTTCTTTCTTTCCTTCTTTCTTTCTTTCTTACCATATTTCTTTCCTTCTTTCTTTCTAACCATCTTTCTTTCTTTCTTTCTAACCATCTTTCTTTCTAACCATCTTTCTTACCTTCTTTCTTTCCTTCTTTCTTACCATCTTTCTTTCTTTCTTTCTAACCATCTTTCTTTCTAACCATCTTTCTTTCTAACCATCTTTCTTTCTTTCTTTCTTACCATCTTTCTTTCTTCTTTCTTTCTTTCTTTCTTTCTTTCTTTCTTTCTTTCCTTCTTTCTTTCTTTCTTACCATATTTCTTTCCTTCTTTCTTTCTAACCATCTTTCTTTCTTTCTTTCTAACCATCTTTCTTTCTAACCATCTTTCTTACCTTCTTTCTTTCCTTCTTTCTTACCATCTTTCTTTCTTCTTTCTTTCTTTCTTTCTTTCTTTCTTTCTTTCTTTCTTTCTTTCTTTCCTTCTTTCTTTCTTTCTTACCATATTTCTTTCCTTCTTTCTTTCTAACCATCTTTCTTTCTTTCTTTCTAACCATCTTTCTTTCTAACCATCTTTCTTACCTTCTTTCTTTCCTTCTTTCTTACCATCTTTCTTTCTTTCTTTCTAACCATCTTTCTTTCTAACCATCTTTCTTACCTTCTTTCTTTCCTTCTTTCTTACCATCTTTCTTTCTTCTTTCTTTCTTTCTTTCTTTCTTTCTTTCTTTCTTTCTTTCTTTCTTTCTTTCCTTCTTTCTTTCTTTCTTACCATATTTCTTTCCTTCTTTCTTTCTAACCATCTTTCTTTCTTTCTTTCTAACCATCTTTCTTTCTTTCTTTCTAACCATCTTTCTTACCTTCTTTCTTACCATCTTTCTTTCTTCTTTCTTTCTTTCTTTCTTTCTTTCTTTCTTTCCTTCTTACCATCTTTCTTTCTTTCTTTCCTTCTTACCATCTTTCTTTCCTTCTTACCGTCTTTCTTTCTTTCTAACCATCTTTCTTTCCTTCCTTCCTTCTTTCTTTCTTACCTTCTTTCTTTCCTTCTTTCTTACCATCGTTCTTTCTTCTTTCTTTCTTTCTTTCTTTCTTTCTTTCTTTCTTACCATCTTTCTTTCTTTCCTTCCTTCCTTCTTTCTTTCTTACCTTCTTTCTTTCCTTCTTTCTTACCATCTTTCTTTCTTTCTTTCTTTCTTTCTTTCTTTCTTTCTTTCTTTCTTTCTAACCATCTTTCTTTCTTTCCTTCTTTCTCTTTCTTTCTTTCTTTCCTTCTTTCTTTCTTTCTTTCTTTCTTTCTTTCTCTTACCATCTTTCTTTCTTTGTCTTACCTTCTTTCTTTCTTTCTTTCTTTCTTTCTTTCTTTCTTTTTTAACTAATATATCTTTCTTTCTAATATTTTTTGTTTTCTAACCAATTTATCTTTCTCTCTTTCTTTCTAACCAATCTTTCTTTCTTTCTAACCAATCTATCTTTTTCTTTCTAACTATTCTTTATTTTTTTAACTGACATTTATATCTTTCTTTCTTTTTTCTTTCTTTCTAACTAATCTTTCTTTTTTACAAACTAATCTTTCTTTCTTTTTAACTAATCTTTCTTTCTTTCTTTTATCAAACTAATCTTTCTTTCTAACTAATCTTTTTTTCAAACTAATCTTTCTTTCTTTCTAACTAACTAATCTTTCTTTCATTCTTTTTTCAAACTAATCTTTCTTTCATTCTTTTTCAAACTAATCTTTCTTTCTTTCTTTCTTTTTTCTTTTTAACTAATCTTTCTTTCTAACCTATCTATCTATATATCTTTCTAACTATTCTTTCTTTTTTAACTAATATTTCTTTCTTTCTAACTAATATTTATTTCTTTCTAACTAATCATTTCTTTCTAACTATTCTTTTTAAACTAATATTTCCATCTTTCTTTCTTTCTAACTAATCTTTCTTTTTTACAAACTGTTTTTTTTCTTTCTAACTAATCTTTCTTTTTTACAAACTAATCTTTCTTTCTTTCTTTCTTTTATCAAACTAATCTTTCTTTCTTTCTTTTATCAAACTAATCTTTCTTTCTTTCTAACTAACTAATCTTTCTTTCATTCTTTTTTCAAACTAATCTTTCTTTCTAACCAATCTATCTATCTATCTTTCTTTCTAACTATTCTTTCTTTTTTAACTAATATTTCTTTCTTTCTAACTAATCTTTCTTTCTTTTTTTCAAACTAATCTTTCTTTCCAACTAATATTTCTTTCTTTCTAACTAATGAGATTTTCTAACTATTCTTTTTAAACTAATATTTCCATCTTTCTAACTAATCTTTCTTTTTTACAAACTGTTTTTTTCTTTCTAACTAATCTTTCTTTTTCAAACTAATCTTTCTTTCTAACTAATCTTTCTTTCATTCTTTTTTCAAACTAATATTTCTTTCTAACTACCTAATCTTTCTTTCTAACTAATCTTTCTTTCATTCTTTTTTTTTCAAACTAATCTTTCTTTCTAACTCTTTCTTTTTTCAATCTAATCTTTCTTTCTTTCTTTATAACTAAACTTTCTTTCTTACCAATCTATCTTTCTTACCAATCTATCTATCTATCTTTCTTTCTTTCTTTCTTTCTAATTAATCTTTCTTTCTTTCTTCCTTTCTTTCTAACTATTCTAACAAAAATTTCTTTTTTCAAACTAAAATTTCTTTCTTTTTTCAAACTAATATTTTTCTTTTTTCAAACTAATATTTCTTTCTTTCTTTCTAACTAAACTTTCTTTCTAATCAATCTTTCTTTCTTTCTTTCTTTCTTTCTTACTAATCTCTATTTCTTTCTTCCTAATATTTCTTTACTAGAAACATGGTAAATCATGGTAAACCATGCTAGAACAGTTTAAAACTTTTTCAAACTTTCTGGCTAGGCTTTTTCAAGCCAACTTAAAGTTTGTCTACGAACTTTACCATCTAGTTACTGTTGTTGTTTGCTTATGATATGCTCTATTTACATATTCATCAAACTCTTGTCAAAATGAAATCAACGACTTTTAAAAATGGCTGATTTAGCTATTGTGTTTACTTGACGATGATAATGGAAAATTATTTTTTTATGTTCTTTGAGAAGTTTGCTAGTTGACTCATCTTGTATCATGACCTGTGCTTAATTATTTTGTGATTGCAGATATTAATCTTAAAACATGTCATATGTCAGTGGCTTGTCAAATGTGAGTACTTCATGCCCATGCATATTTTAACTATAAAAATTAATCTATTGTTCCCACCATCAGTATGACAGTTTGAGCTCTAGGAATAAAGGTTTTTGTTCTGTATTTCAGCCCAGATCAGATAGAGTCCCGTTCAGAGATGTACAGAATGAACTGCTTAATTTGCAGGACACTCCAGCTCTGATGCTTAAACATGTGTCGATACATGAGAGGGACCCTAAAATGAAGGTATGAAGTCATTGGTTCTCTGATTTCAGATCACTTGCTTTATCTTTCAACCTTCTGTGATGTCTAGTTCATAGGAATAAAAATAAGATTTTTTTCTATTATTGTGATATTTTGATTTCCAACAGCATGAAGTTGTCCCTGATGAAAATCCAAGCTTAACTATTACACCAGAGGTCCAAAATGATGGGCAAGTTGTTGGTGCCACTGATGAACATCAAGATGTCATGTTAAAATCCTTTGTGTGTCTTGAAGGAGAGGTGGTAGTTGAGGATGAACCTGTAAAGTCAGATGAGTCTGTTCTCATCAGTCGTCTGGCACTGGAGGATAATGACCCACTTGACCCAAATGAAACCGCTGAAGCCGAGTGCATAGAGGATAATCAGACCAGTCCAGAGCATGTTGATCATCCATACTATTATAGGAGCAGGTCGACCGGTTCAGATTCTTCATCCATACTGTATCAGGGGGAAGAGGTTTCCACCTGTGAGCTGGGAAATGTCACATTCAAATCCCTCATGTGCTTAGGTGGAGAGATTCAGGTTTCGGGTTGCTCAGCCATCTCTAATGAATCGATTCTCACAAAGGATCTAACATCAGGAAATCAGTCACAATGTAAAAATACTCATGTTTCTAAAGTGGACACAGAGGCTGAATCAGTAAACCCTCAACCTTTGGGCCATTCTTACTGTATTTGGAAGAACCATGTGTCTTTATGTGAAGATAGTAGAACTATCAGTACAGTCAATGCTGATGACGCTTCTCAGTCAACTCTCGAAGACATTGGAGGTACTCCGTGCAAGCCTAAAAATACAGTGAATCTTAAAAATCACAAGAACACTGATCTCTCTGAAGGATGTCATGGCATGTTAAGCAGAGAAGGAGAGGTCACATTTAAAAGCTTGTGTTGTTCTGGGGTTGAAATAGAAATTGCTGATTTATCCAAGGTGTTAGAAATGTCTGTGCTCATGGAGAATCTTGCTGAAGAACAAAGTCTGCTTTGTTTAAATGACATCAGTGAAAATGACGGTCAAAGCTTTGCTGCTTTGGCACCTGCAAACAAGCATGTTGACCACATGTACTGTACTATGAGAAGTCATACTAAAGAAAAGTCACAGGTCCTAAATATATCAAGCACTGAAAATGAGGTCTGTTCCAAGTCACGGCTTTCCTCAGCAAGTATTTTGGAAAAATCTGGAAATACAATTGGTTATACAACATCAACTATTGGAAACATAGAGACAATATATGAATCAGACACGTGCCATGAAATGGAAGGATCAAAGACGGTTGCTAGCAAGGAGTCAAGCCATCACTTGTCAGCACTGAATAGTGAATATAAAATGGAAAGTACAAATGCTGTACTGTTAAGTGATAATAATGACAAACTTAAATTGCCCAAGGATGACTCTTCTGTCATGACTGAAAAAAATGTGGAGCATCTTGATCAGCAGTTTCTGCCAGAAAGGACCATGGAAGTTTCACTTTCTGAGGAAATCCTTTGTCCTCAAGGTCCCTCTTTTGAAAATGTTGCCCATAAAGCCAGCATTCTCAAAGATAAGACACTGGATTTAAAGGATGAGGAGAGCCACCCAGAGATTGAAGTTATGCGGTTGTGTAATAGATCTGGTGAAGCTGTCTCAGTTCATCAGGATCTTCCTAGTGCTCTTGTTCTGACAGGTCCCTGCACTCCAAAGTCGCCCACCCTAAGCAGGAGTGTTTTGAATAACCACACAGCCGAAAACATATTGAGCCATCTGTGGCCTGAACTCCCGGAGAGTCCCATGCCGCCTCCACTCTTGAACTCCACATCCCTGGCCAATGCTTTGAGCTATACACCTGTTCCTCCAGACCCACCCAAGAAAAAGGGTGTGGAACCTAAATGGGCTTCTGCAGACCATCATAAGCTGTTGAATCCCCCTCCTATTGTGGGCAATGGGCCTCTACAGGAACAGCTCATACAGATGGCTGAACTGTTAATGGCTGCGTCAGGAAAGGTGGTTGTTCCAGCTTCAGCACCAGTGAATCGCCACAATGCCTTAGTGGGCACTTCTCCAATTGCGACGCGTAGTGCTTGTGTGTGGAGAACCCCAGTTCAACTGATGGAGCGGAGCGTTAATACTTCAGGAGCTGTGGAGATTTTAAAGGAAGTTTATGTTTCTGATGCCAGCACGTCAACAGACTCTCTGCTGTGGAAGTAAGTTAAGATAAGCAGATAAGCATGAATCATTGACTCATTTGTTGATGTGATCTATATTGTCTCTGTGTGACTTTTTCTTTGAAGCCTTACTCCTGGAAATCTGGAGCATTTATCTAGATCAGAGCTGGAGCAGAGACTGACTTCAACACTCATCATGGTGGAGGTTCTTTCCCAGCAGCTCACTTCTGCACGGGCACATAATCCGAGCAAAGACTCTTCTCCATCTGATCTCAGAGATAAACTCATCCAGACGGACCACACTGAGCTCAGACAGGTAAGAACCCCCACAGCTAACATGCGTTGTATCCAGGTATGATGGCAAGTGTCTGGCATTTCCAGCTGGGCTAGGCTGGGCATTAAATTTTTTTTTTTTTTTTTTTGGTTTTTAACAAACATTTCTTTTGGTATCTTGGCATTGCTCGATGATCTGGCGAGAGCGTGTCTGCAAACAGTGACAATTTTGACGAGAGCGACAAAAGGCTGTAAGGAAAGCGTATGCGGAAAGCCCTTATTTGGAGATGGTTTGTGTGTGTTTAATGCAAATGACTAACCTTGTGCACGCTGCCGCTCATTTAGAATACTACAAATTCACTAACATCAGAACAATGTTAGGAATAAATTCATGTGTGTATTAGAACGATTTTTCATGAGAAGTTCTCCTGTGCGTACAAATACGAAATAATCCATGCAATTGTTAGTGAATGGGACTCACTGTTTTTTGTTTAAAACAGATCATGATTCTCACTCGATTCTGAATAGTCAACTAAACAAAATAACATGCAATTTACTAGATGTTCTAACAAAATTGCTGCTGTCTATTTAAAAATATTTAATGAGTTTGAATTATTTTTGTTAAATTCAAAAGGTGATTTATTCTGTTTTGATTACTACAGTCGATATCAGTGTTTATATCCGAGCTATAAACTTTTATCCCAGTACTTCTGTGATAATTTGAATTATTGTTACAGAAATAATGAGACTGTGGTTGAAAAAGATTGTTTGTGAAGCTGTTTCATACCTATACATGACAACTGCTCTCTCTTGGTCAGCGACAGCGTCAACATAGATTTGAATGTTCAGCTGTGATCGTATTTGTCAAAGGGTTAGTAGACCTAGCCGAATCGTTGTCATTTAGGAATAAGATCGCAATCTTTTAACAAGTAATCGTGCAGATCTATTACATTTTAAAACATTAAATTGATCATGTTTTATGCATTTATTTCATTAGACATGATTTTTTTTTATTATTATAAATTTGTATAAAATAAAACGACAATCAAGTTTACACTTATTCTTAAGGTTTAACAAACTTGTGGAATTCATTTCCTTCCCCATTAATTGTATGGAATTAATATTGTGACAAATGTCGACATAGAATGAAATGGAAAATATATATTTTTATAATATTTTTGGCCATATTTCCCAGTCCTAATTTCCAGTAATTTTTCTGACCTCTGAAAGTTCAATGCTGTGCTAAGCTAAACATTTTGTTATCAAATAGACTATGCAGAGGAGGATTTTGGACCAGTGAGATTACTCAGCCGGAGGAACAATCAAAGCTCCACAAAAACCTTTCTGTAAAAAAAAAAATAAAAAAATAAAAAAAACAACAACTCTGAATATGTATTGTTTAAAATTTTCTTTATCTTGTCTTTATTTGCCAGAATGGGACATACAGAGATTTGTATGGGACAGCACTGGAGAGAATTCAGAGTCTTGAGCATGATCAGGAGGTTCTTCAAAGTTTATTTAACAGCATTCAATCAATGCGCGTTGGGATGGTGAGACATTTCTCTTAATTTTTCAAAGCTATACTTGCATCTAAAAATTAAAATGCTTAAAATGTTATAATTCTTCTACAGAATTCATTTAAGTCAAGCACAGAGGATGCCATCTTCAAAATGAAACAGATTGGAAATACTGTTCATGTTGATCAGGAAACTTTATCTAGACAGGTAAGTCAAAGAGCTTCATAGAAGATATTTGCCAAGGACTCACAGCTCATAATAATAAGTCTGTGTTATGTAGGCCAGTCAGATGAAGTCTCTTTATGGGAGGTATAAGAAAACGCTCCATAGGATGGAGCAGAAGATGAAAGACATGAGACATCGCATGGATGATTCTCTGATGGAGAAGGAAGCGGTGAGATGACATTTTATTGGTTTTGCTGAAGCTTAAGAACACAAGATTTTTTTTGATGAATATGCTGTTGATCTTAGCCTATCCTCTTTTTCAATTGTTTTTGTTTGTCAGGCCTTTAGTGTAACGCAGCAGCTGAGGAATTACCATTCTGCTCAGATGGCCGAACTAGAGCACACTATTGGGTCTCACCAGGAACTGATGTCAGGCCTCAAACTGGCCTACCCATCACTGGTCTGTTCATATTGCTTGCATCACTGCCTCAATTTATATGAAAATATAATGTTCCTATTTAGTCTAGATGGAAATAGGGGTCCACGCGCACCCCCCGGCTTTTTTTATGCCACCTGATTTTTTTTAAATCTTTAAAGTGTCTATTTTCAGAATCTGCCAGGTACCAAGCTGAAATAATGTCCCAAAGGCTTCATTTTTAACCCTTTGCGGAACCCGACCGGAACCCGAAAAATAAAAAAATTATATAGAAAGTGGCTTAACATTTGAAGTAAACAACATACAGAGACAAATGAACACATTTTCCCATACAATTCTGACCCCAGGAATTTAATGGAATGGTTATTTTTAACATTTGAAAAACATATTGACCCTATTTCTGGACAAAATAGCAAAAAATGGCCAAAAATGTGTAGAGGATCAACTATATTTTCATTTTCTGAAGCGCATAGGGTGATTTTTTTTTTTTTTTTTTTTTTTTTTTTTTTCACAAACTGTTATTTCTTTATCATTCAAGTGTCTGTTTTAAAATTAAATTGGGTATAAGCTGAAATAATGTCCAAAATGCTTTATTTTTAACCCTTTGCACCAAACCCGAAAAATCGAATGTGATTTAAAGTGCCATAACTTTTGATGTAAACAACTCTCAGAGACAAATGGACACATTTTTCCATACAATTCTGACCCAGGGAAATTGTTATTTGTTATATTTTACAACATCTTGACCATCTATGTTCAAAAACAGCAAAAAAAAAAAGCTAATTTGACACCATTTTTATTATACTAATAGCAGGCTGAAATGGGGTTTATTTTAACCTTTTACTGCACCTATCCTGAACCTGAAGAAATTGAAAATAGCTTTACTTGTGAAGTAAACAAAACAAAACAAAGCAAATTAACTTAAAAAAAAAAAAAAAATCCAAAAAGGTCCAAAAAGTTGACTAACTGCCAGTTTGGGAATGTTGGGGCTTTGCAGTTGGCAGTTGTGGCCGTTGGTTGGTACCTACAGATCGCCATCTCACACTGCTCTCTCTTTTGGAACAATTTCAGTACGTATTTGAAACTATAATTAAGATATACCTTTGTAGTCATAACTAAGTCATAAGTCATTTTTCAACAGTTTTTACTATAATCACAGGCTTTCGGAAAGCGAGAAGCTATCATATCTGCACAGTATCCGAGATATGAGACTCTGTTAAGCAGACAGTTCACCATACCGCTAATGGATATTTGTGAACAGATTCCATTTACATTAGAGGACTTGCCTTTGGATACAATTGGCTATCACTGATACTGCTATAAAAGCTTTACAGGGAAAATAGATTGTTTACAAGTGTCAAAGGCTTCTACATCTGGTGAATCATCATTGAAAAAAGACTCTCCATGTCAAATCTCTGTAAATTCAATCTGAAGAAGCTCCAAGAAGGTGTTCCTTCTTGTTTCCCAATCAGTGACAAAGCAAAATCCAAGTTCAAGGGCAAGACTGAAGAGCTTACAAAGTTTCAGAGTTGGAAACACAAGGAACTAGCCTGGAAAGTTATTGAACCTAGGGCACAGGAATTAAAGAAAGAGGCTCTTTATCGCAAGGTGTAGGACAAGGACCTTTTTGCATTGGAAGCTAAGTATCATCTATCATGCAGAAACAACTTCAACACAGAGTACCAAACCCATGAGCATGGAAGGGAGAGAGCAGAAAAGGCAGCAGACAACATTGACAGCCTGCAGGCCCAGAAGATAACAGCACATAACAAGTCGTATTGTGTGGTAAAGGATTACATTCTTAGGAATGTGATTGAATGCAAAGAGGTTGTCCACCTAAGACCCATGTGCAACTTGTACATGAAGACATTGGAAAATAACGGTCATTGGAATCGAGAACGGTCACTTCATATTGCATAGCTAATACGCAGTGGGAAACTCCTTTCCTCGAGCTAATAATTTAAAACACAGTGCAGCTGCACAGCGAACACAGCAGAGCGTCTAACTCGCCCATTGGCTGTGCTGCGGCAACTGCACAACCTTTGGCGCGCTCTGATGTGTTTGGCGCCAAGTCATCTGATTGGGTCGCACGTCAGAGCGCACCTAAATGGGCGTGGCCTTAGTCTATAAAGGAAGCCCATTCTGGCCAAATAGCAGGTTTAAAACGACTGAAGCGACAAATCCCAACAGATTGTAATAGTGCGGCAGGCTACGCAATACTCGTTCCCTTACTCTCAGGAAACCGAGGTTACATTAGTAGCAGAGTACGTTCCCTTTCGAGATCGGCCACTTCGTATTGTAACGCAATGTAAAATGCCGCACTATTAGCAAGTGGCTGCATACAACTGGATCCTAGGGAAGCACCCCGAGGCTCACAGAAACAAGCCATAACAAACCCCAACATAGTGACAGTAACCAGACGTAAGTCGGGTTTCATGAATAAGGGGCTGGAGTATAAGAGCTGGGCTCGCTCCGAACATAAATTGTGCTAATGGACAGTAATAGGTAGACTGATAAGATCGTACCCTAGCTGGAGTACTGATGATGCGCATCAGTATCATGCAAGGGGCATGCACGCACCTACCCTGAAGGACCCCTTGTAGAGAGAGCCCACTCTGGTGTGAGCCGCGCTCTCATCATTGTAGAGTCGATAACTGTGCCCAGAAAGATTATGTTCTGGCTGGGTAACAGTTTTGCTCTTGGAAAAATTTACCCTGAGCCCCAAGCATTCTAATAGCTGAGGAGCATGGATCTGTGTGTCAATAATTTGGTCTTCGACTGACACATAATGAGCCAATTGTCGATATAGTTCAGCATGCGCACTCCGTTGCCTCAGGGGAGAAAGTGATGCGTCCATGCACTTTGTGAAAGTACGGGCTGCTAGAGACAGACCGAACGGTATGACCGTGTATTGATAAGCCTCCCCCTCGAAGGCGAATCTCAAGAATGGCCTGTGATAGGGCGTTATCTGAATGTGAAAGTTAAGCCCAATTTATACTTCTGTGTCAAACTTACGCCGTAGCTACATCGTAGGCTGTGTTTAGCGCTTAACCTTCGGTGTACCCTGACGAGCACCTCTCCAAAAATGTAACAACTTGTCAATTCTATGCAGACGCAAGCGCTGTGATTGGTCTGCTAGAACCCCTCCCTCGGGTTTCACATGGTCCCTCTAATTCTATCGCCCTTTTTTATAGCAGATTTTGCACGTGAGCCACGCCGCTTCTCACCGAGGTCTCGATGACCACCTGAAACCGTGAGGGTCTGCGAGGGAATTGGAGCGAGTAACCTCGCTTTATAATGTACAAAACCCATTTCGACACTCCAGGGATGGGTTGTGAACCGCTCTGGATCTCCAGCCAACAGCAGTGGGCGGGCATAGATGGGCGGCAACTGCTTCTTCGAGCGGAGGCAGCTTCTCATAACCTTTTTCTGCTGCGCCGTCAACAGATGAGAGCATGGCGGAAGTAAAAGCACTCGTGCGTGCTGAGTACAGTGCACACCATGATTTCGTGAGTTCGTCGTGGACCTCAGGGAAAAAAGGCGCTGGCTTGTGACGGGGGCCTGCTGGTGCCCAGGCAGAAACCATCCATCCAGCCTGCTTCTGGGTGGCTCCTCAGGCGAGGCCCATTCGAGACCGAGGTCTGAAACAGCCGCAGTGAGGATACTCAGCATCTCAGCGTCCGAATTAGTTCCGGTAGCAGCAGTGCTAGCACCAGACTATGAGAAGGCGGGGTCAACCGAGCCCGTCCACTCTTCCTCAGACGCAGCAATGGAGAGGCTGTCGACGTGCTCTTCGTGCGATCCGCCGAAGGAGACGAGACCTGCCGCTTGAAGAGAGAGGGGCGTTGGTCTGCCTGAGTGAACAGGACCAGCGAAGTAGACTGAGATGGAGAAAGTGAGTGAGAAAGTGAGAAAGCGACGGTGTCGCCGTCTCGAAAGAAAGCTAGCCGCGTCCGCAGTGTTGAGATGGGCAGGCTCTTGCAGTGAGAGCAGCCCGTGGCAGAGAGTGCAGCTTCAGTGTGGGTGGGTCCCAGGCACGTGGCGTACTCTTAGTGCCCATCTTCCTTGTGTATGCACAAGCACGAGATGCACGAGGGGCGAGGCATTTGAAACAACATTCGCTAAATTTGACTCTTTTAGAACTGAGTGTCGCAGCGGCGAACACAACAGTAGCAGTAAAAGGATATAGTGTTTTTCTCGCCGGATGGCCTCAGGAGAGCAGCGACAGAAGAGAAGCGGCTTTGAGGTGAGTTGAAGTCGCTGTCTACTGTATGCAAGGCTTGCTCTAGCTGTTATTGCTTGTTTCGACAGCGAAAGCTTCAGAGGAGGTCAGAGACGCGAAGAGTCGCTGAAAGAGAGAAAATCTGCTATTTGGCCAGAATAGGCTTCCTTTATAGACTAAGGCCACGCCCATTTAGGTGCGCTCTGACGTGTCAAGTCATCTGATTGGGTCACGCGTCAGAGGTGCTTGGCCATAGGTTGTGCAGTTGACGCAGCACAGCCAATGGGCGAGCTAGACGCTCTGCTGTGTTCGCTGTGCAGCTGCACTGTGTTTTAAATTATTAGCTCGAGGAAAGGAGTTTCCCACTGCGTATTAGCTATGCAATATGAAGTGACCGTTATTTTCCAGTGTCTTCATGTATAAGTTGCACATGGGTCTTAGCTGGACAACCTCTTTGCATTCAATCACATTCCTAAGAATGTAATCATTTACCACACAATACGACTTATGTGCTGCTATCTTCTGGGCCTGCAGGCTGTCAATGTTGTCTGCTGCCTTTTCTGCTCTCTCCCTTCCATGCTCATGGGTTTGGTACTCTGTGTTGAAGTTGTTTCTGCATGATAGATGATACTTAGCTTCCAATGCAAAAAGGTCCTTGTCCTACACCTTGCGATAAAGAGCCTCTTTCTTTAATTCCTGTGCCTAGGTTCAATAACTTTCCAGGCTAGTTCCTTGTGTTTCCAACTCTGAAACTTTGTAAGCTCTTCAGTCTTGCCCTTGAACTTGGATTTTGCTTTGTCACTGATTGGGAAACAAGAAGGAACACCTTCTTGGAGCTTCTTCAGATTGAATTTACAGAGATTTGACATGGAGAGTCCTTTTTCAATGATGATTCACCAGATGTAGAAGCCTTTGACACTTGTAAACAATCTATTTTCCCTGTAAAGCTTTTATAGCAGTATCGGTGATAGCCAATTGTATCCAAAGGCAAGTCCTCTAATGTAAATGGAATCTGTTCACAAATATCCATTAGCGGTATGGTGAACTGTCTGCTTAACAGAGTCTCATATCTCGGATACTGTGCAGATATGATAGCTTCTCGCTTTCCGAAAGCCTGTTATTATAGTAAAAACTGTTGAAAAATGACTCATGACTTAGTTATGACTACAAAGGTATATCTTAATTATAGTTTCAAATACGTACTGAAATTGTTCCAAAAGAGAGAGCAGTGTGAGATGGCGATCTGTAGGTACCAACCAACGGCCACAACTGCCAACTGCAAAGCCCCAACATTCCCAAACTGGCAGTTAGTCAACTTTTTGGACCTTTTTGGATTTTTTTTTTTTTTTTTTTTAGTTAATTTGCTTTGTTTTGTTTTGTTTACTTCACAAGTAAAGCTATTTTCAATTTCTTCAGGTTCAGGATAGGTGCAGTAAAAGGTTAAAATAAACCCCATTTCAGCCTGCTATTAGTATAATAAAAATGGTGTCAAATTAGCTTTTTTTTTGCTGTTTTTGACCATAGATGGTCAAGATGTTGTAAAATATAACAAATAACAATTTCCCTGGGTCAGAATTGTATGGAAAAATGTGTCCATTTGTCTCTGTGAGTTGTTTATATCAAAAGTTATGGCACTTTAAATCACATTCGATTTTTCGGGTTTGGTGCAAAGGGTTAAAAATAAAGCATTTTGGACATTATTTCAGCTTGGTACCCAATTTAATTTTAAAACAGACACTTGAATGATAAAGAAATAACAGTTTGTGAAAAAAAAAAATCACCCTATGCGCTTCAGAAAATGAAAATATAGTTGATCCTCTACACATTTTTGGCCATTTTTTGCTATTTTTGTCCAGAAATAGGGTCAATATGTTATCAAATGTTAAAAATAACCATTCCATTAAATTCCTGGGGTCAGAATTGTATGGGAAAATGTGTTCATTTGTCTCTGTATGTTGTTTACTTCAAATGTTAAGCCACTTTCTATATAATTTTTTTATTTTTCGGGTTCCGGTCGGGTTCCGCAAAGGGTTAAAAATGAAGCCTTTGGGACATTATTTCAGCTTGGTACCTGGCAGATTCTGAAAATAGACACTTTAAAGATTTAAAAAAATCAGGTGGCATAAAAAAAGCCGGGGGGTGCGCGTGGACCCCTATTTCCATCTAGACTAATTAGCTTAACTCTTTCCCCGCCAGCGTTTTTTGTTTTTGTTTGTTTTTTTGTTGCCAGCCTGCTCCAGCATTTTTATAATTTTTTTCTTCAATTTCACAAAATTTGTATGGTCCCCACTTCCCAGAATATTTTGTTTTATGAATGTCTTAACATACAATATAACAAAAGAAAGAACTTCTTTCTTAACTCTGCTTAAAAAAAAAAAAAAACATTATTTTTTTATCAACACTTGTGGGTACGTTTCATAAAACATTTTGAACAAAAAGCTGAGAAAATTGCGTTTTTCTCAAAGACTTAGTCCGGATCGGATTCAAAACATAGATGGAGTAAATAGTCCATCAACAGCCCTAAAACTTGCACAGTTGTGTACCTCTTCTTGGGTTTGACATTTGTTACGTTCCCAATTGGTATTTTCTAGGGACAAAAGGGAAGTAACCTTTTAAAGCTAAAGTTAACAGATCTGTGTCCCAGCACACCATACACAACGTAAGATTTACAATACATTTATTTACAAGAAACAAGTGAATACATAAATACAGTGAAAGAATCCTAAATATACAACTCCAAAAGAAAGAAAAGAAATAAAGCTTTTCCTTCAGGAGCGGGTAAAACCAAAACAACAAACAAAAGATCACTACCTAAAAGGAAATCTAATTAACCTACAACAATAAATACAAATAAACAACAGAACTCTTACCTTACTTCCTAACTAACAAAAACAGGAGAAAATGAGAACAAAAGAAAATGGCACCCACTCCCTACTGCTCCAACACTCAATAATGGGCAAGCAATTCAAAGCTGTACACTACAGCCACAAGACATTTAAGTTAACCTTGGTTTAAGCTTAACACATCAAAGCTGCCACTACAGCCATAACAACACATTTAAGCTTAACATACACCAACAAGAGCAACACTCTGAGTCTGGCAACACCAACAGTCTCAGGCTCTTGGGAGAAGAAATCTCTCACAGTCCCTCTCTCCGGCTCTGCTTAAATACTGGATCCTCTTGCCATTGATGAGGAACAGCTGGTAGGTCCCATCACCTAGATTAGGACAGGGAGGAGCACAAGAAATTGGACAAAACATACAACAAAACTACAACTCCCAGCAGGCCGTTGGGTCCATTGGCAGCACACACTCTCAATAAATCAATAAATGACACTTACACATTATAAAACACAAATGCATACGTCCTGGGACGTAACACCCCCACCCTTAAGTTCAAAATACCACTGTAATTTGTACATGAGGCATATACAGTAAGACACATTTCACCTCAAGCCCCATGGATCAACAAGTTACTGGAGGAAAGCAACACTGGAATTCGCCAAGGGAGTGGTAGTAACCATGATACCAACTTATTCGGTTACACCATGCACAAATCTTCAGCAAAACCGCCTAAACAAAACCATCTTCCCACTATAGAGCTGAGTCTGGGAAACGTCCAACGACATTTCTTGACACTTTTCAAAAGTGGGTTCTTTAGGAGGCTGGGATCTTGCAAAAATAGAGCAGTGTGCCAGGACAACATCCCCCTACAACACTGCACGCACCCCAGTTGTGTTTACCTCCACCAAAAAAAAAGATTGAACAAAAGTTGGTAGTAGGTACAGGAGTGCCATTTTTAGTATGTGCAAACAGTAAGCAGATGGCAGATCAATCTCAGAAAACTTCACAGCAACCAATTGGTCCCTCCCAACCATTACGGGATTCTGTCCAATCTGAAGCACAGCAGGCATGATAGAAAACGTCTCGGTTACATATGGTAACCCTCGTTCCCTGAGGGAGGGAACGGAGACGTACGTCGTGGTGAACGACGAATAGGAATCTCGCTAGAGAGGCCAATCTACTTCGAGTGAAACTAAACGAGCAAATGCATATTGGCGTGCAATCATTTGCATCAGCTGTGCAGCCTCGCAGCGCGGGTATTTAACGAGCAGCTGGTGCGATTGCACTTCAGTTTTTTGCTGAGGAGCCGAGCCGGTGAGCTGGCTGCCCCGGCGGGTCGCAGCAGATGTGGCGACGGGACGTACGTCTCCGTTCCCTCCCTCAGGGAACGAGGGTTACCATATGTAACCGAGACGTTCCCTATCGTCCGGTCACTACGACGTACGTCGTGGTGAACGACGAATAGGAATCCCTACTAAAGTGCCACAGCTGCTGCACCCCATCCAGCGCCCTGAGCAAGCCTCTACACCTCCTTGCCTGGAAGGACGATAGGAGAGGGCTTACACCGAGAGTATCCGTCACTGTTGTTCCGTGATAACCCATACAGTGAGATAATTGGATAACACTGGGAAGCGTGCCCGATCTGAGGGAGGGGAACGCTGCGGGAGCCACATTCTTAAGAAGAGTTATGTGGGAATAAACATATGGACTAACCCAAGGGTTGTACTGCATATGAATAGTGGGTGACTAAGCCCAAGGGAAGACACGGGCTTCCGTTTAGGAGCAGCCGTGGAAGATATACACATATGGGATCCCCGTAGGGTCACACATATGGGACCCAGCCTAGACCCGGTTCTCAAGGATTCAGCGGATAAAGGCCTGGCACCGGACGCTCCGCCACGTCCGGGCCGAGGGTGTTTGGAGGACTCGACAGGTTTTGACTCTGGAGCAATAAGGGTGCACAGTAGGGTGCAGCAAGCCGACAGAGCCGGTACTCACAGTGCTTCTACCCGTTTAGGGCGAGAACACGGGAGGACACCAGCTCTACACGTAGGCTACAGTATCTAGCGAACGTGTTAAGTGTCGCCCAGCCCGCAGCTCTACAGATATCTGTTAGCGAGGAGCCACGTGCCAGCGCCCAGGAGGATGCAACGCCTCTCGTGGAGTGTGCATGCAACCTGAGCGGGCAGGGCACGCCTTGGGCTTGGTAAGCCAAGGCAATGGCATCCACTATCCAGTGGGCCATCCTCTGCTTGGAGACAGCCTTTCCCTTCTGCTGGCCTCCGTAACAGACAAAGAGCTGGTCTGAGGTCCTGACGCTTTGAGTTCTGTCAACGTACATACGCAGAGCGCGAATGGGACAGAGCAAGCCAGGGCTGGGTCTGCCTCCTCCAGGGGCAGCGCTTGCAGGTTCACTACCTGATCTCTAAAGGGAGTGGTAGGAACCTTGGGCACATAGCCAGGCCGGGGTTTTGGCCTGTTTTGCCATCTATGTGGTCATGATAAGCTGAAATAGCGGCAGCGTGTACTTTGAGGGTGGAGAGAGACAGCCTTTGCTCCAACCCTTGCTGCAAGAAGGAAAGCACTGACCCTATCGAACATCTTCGGGGGTCCTCTCTGCGAGAGGAACACCACTCGACGAACAGGTTCCACTTCAAGGCGTACGCACGTCTCGTAGACGGCGCTAGCGCAGAAGTGATGGTGTTAAGTACCTCTGGGGGTAAGTCACCTAGAACCTCCGCGTCCCGTCCAGGGACCAGACATGGAGTTTCCAGAGGTCCGGACGCGGATGCCAAAGGGTGCCCCGTCTCTGAGTCAGAAGATCCTTCCTCAGAGGAATGGGCCAGGGAGGGACTGTCACGAGGAGCATGAGTTCTGGGAACCAAGTCCGGGTGGGCCAATAGGGAGCCACCAGAAGGACCTGCTCCTCGTCCTCCCTGACTTTGCACAGGGTCTGTGCAAGTAGGCTCACTGGGGAAATGCATAGTTGCGGAGGCCCCGGGGCCAGCTGTGTGCCTGTGCATCCGTGCCGAGTGTTCCCTCGGTCAGGGAGTAAAACAACCGGCAGTGGGAGGTTTCTGAGGAGGCAAACAGGTCTACCTGAGCCTCTCCGAACTCTCTTCAGATCAGCTGAACCACATGGGGCTGGAGTCGCCATTCTCCCGGGAGCACGGCTCATGATAGCTCGTCGGCCACACGGTTGAGCACACCGGGGACATACATGGCTCGAAGCGACCTCAGATGCTTCTGACTCCAAAGGAGGAGATGGCGGGCGAGTTGCGACATGCGACGGGAGCGTAGACCACCTTGACGGTTGATGTACGCAACGGTCGCAGTGTTGTCCGTACGGACCAGCACGTCTCTGCCCTGTAGCGGCCTTTTTAGGCGGCTCAGAGCGAGACATACTGCTAGCAACTCGAGGCAGTTGATGTGCCAGTGCAGTTGGGGGCCCGTCCACACCCCTGACACTGCATGCCCGTTGTACGTGGCACCCCAGCCGGTGGCAGAGGCATCTGTGAAAACCACAGCATGCCTGGACACCTGTTCCAAGGGGACTCCTGCCCGGAGGAACGAGGGGTCTGACCACGGACTGAAGGTCTGGCGGCACTCCGGTGTGATTGCCACCCGGTGAGTGCCGTGATGCCACGCCCATCTCGGGACTCGGCCGTGAAGCCAGTGCTGAAGCGGTCTCATATGGAGCAGACCGAGCGGAGTTACCGCTGCAGCCGCTGCCAAATGCCCCAGGAGCCTCTGAAAGAATTTCAGTGTGACCGCCGTCCTGCCCTTGAACGTGTTCAAGCAGTTCAACACCGACTGAGCGCGCTGCTCTGTGAGGCGCGCTGTCTGAGCGACCGAATCCAACTCCATACCGAGAAAAGAGATCCTCTGCACGGGGGCTAGTTTGCTCTTTTCCCAGTTGACCTGAAGGCCCAGCTGTCTGAGGTGCCTGAGCACAAGGTCCCTGTGTTCGCATGACTGATCTCGAGAGTGTGCCAGTATGAGCCAGTCGTCGAGATAGTTGAGGATGCGAACGCCCTGTTCTCTCATGGGAACAAGGGCCCCCTCCGTGACTTTCGTGAAGACACGGGGAGACAGGGCCAGCCCGAAGGGCACGACCTTGTACTGATATGCTCGACCCTCGAACACAAAGCGCAGAAACGGCCTGTGTCGAGGAGGAATCGAGACATGAAAGTACGTGTCCATCAGGTCGATCGCTGCAAACCAATCTCGGGGACGGATGCATTCGAAAATGCAATTCTGCGTGAGCATTTTGAACGGTAGCTTGTGAAGGCTCCGATTCAAAACTCACTGGTCCAAGATCGGTCGTAACCCACCACCTTTCTTGGGTACAATGAAGTAGGGACTGTAGTGCCCTGACCTCATATCAGCTGGAGGGACCGGCTCTCTCGCGTCCTTCACCAGTAGGACTGCAATCTCCACACACAAGACATGGGCATCGGCTGCTCTCACTGTAGTGGAGTGGATGGCCCGAAACTTGGGGGGACGCCGGGCGAACTGAATCGCATAGCCGAGCCTGATGGTCCGAATGAGACAGCGAGACGGACTGGGGAGCGCTAGCCAGGCTCGCAGAGACCGTACAAGCAGGACCAAAGGGACCGTAGGCGTACCCGGAGTGGGGCAGCGAGGTGGAACACAGGGGCTCGGCTCGGAAGGCTCTCTCTGGGAGGCGGCCCGTAGCGGAGTCTGAGTGTGCTGTGCAACACTTACCTGGTTCCACAAGGCAGGAGGCGGCTTGGTTGCGTTCTCGAACCGCACACTGTTGCCTGCTGGCGATAGAAGAGGCGGATGAGAGTGGTGAGGATTCTCTCCTCCCACTGCTCTCCTGGTCCTCTTCAGACCCAGGGATAGAAGAACTGCTCTTTTTTTTTTTTTTTTTTTGAGAATTTAGGTACCACTGTGACTCCAGTGGTGGAACACTCAAAAGATTCGTACCCCGGCCCTCACCGGGTGAGAGCAGCTCCACCCATCTCCGGGTCACCCATCTCAGGGGTGATTGTTTCACCGACCACTTAAACAGTGGCTGAGACGGGCGGTGTCATCCTCCTGCAGCGGACACAGTAGAGCAGGCTGTGCCGGAGTGTTTTTTTTTTTTTTTTTGCAGGGGATGACACCCTTGGCGACGAGTAGACTGAGGGGCAGCCAACGAGGCACTCTGGTGGTACATCGGGGAAGCGCTTCAGTCTGCTGCTAACTGCGGAGAACTGCTGGGCCAATTCTCAACAGTGTCGCCGAAAAGGCCACCTTGTGAGATGGGAGCATCGAGAAAGCGTACTTTGACGACGTCTCACACCTCTGCAAGGACAGCCAGGGGAGCTTCTGGACCACCAAGGTGGACATCGTCTGGCCGAGGGCCTGCGCTGTGACTTGAACACGGTCAGTCGACAAGCGCAGCTCAACTCCGGCTCAGAACTACCCTCGTGCAATAAGAGTGCCTTGGCCTCGCATGCAGGGCAGAGGTGGCTCGCCAGGGGCACAGCCAGCCCACCCTCGAGGGTAGCGAGAGAGGTGAAAACTTATGAGAATTTGGCACTTTTGGCGTTCCATATTTTGGCACCAATATAGCTCCATACTCCTAAGTTTTCAATGCACATCCGAGAAAAACCCGGGAAAGCATGGCTGTCAGTTCTGAATCTGATTCAGCATAAGCACACACACTATTACAGTGGGAACTCAGCATACCCTCATTTCCAGAACAAAACAGGCCCTCTCTCCGATGCAGCAATCGACATCTGCCCTCAGCTGGAGCCCTGAATGAAACGCTAGGTTCCTCCAATTTTGAAGGACCAGCAATCCCATCCAGAAGCTGCACAACTTGTGATGCGCTAGAGAGGGAGGGGCCCTAGGGGGTTGGTTCCCCGAAGGAGAAGCCCTCAGCTCTCAGATCACCCAAGCCATTCTACTGAAGTAGACCTCTCCTGGTGGCCACCAGGGAGGGCGCTACAACGGAGAATAGACAAGGAGATCGCGCACCTAGAGCGCCGAGCGAGCGCTGGGTTGCCGTGACAACCCGCGCTGCAGCCCGGCAGCTCGACGGCACACGACACGCTGAGGAGCGAGAGATCCGTCGGGTTTTCCCCGCGGAAGCTCTCGCCGATCTCCACGGTCCCCCAGAGTGTCGAGCAGACCTGCAGCTGTGCTTTACACACAAGCAGCGGCTGGCCAACAACAGAGGGGACTCAACTTTCCGGAGAAAAGACGTGCCGACGTGGTCATGTTCCCGTGCGAGAACATGAACCACCCACGAACACAATCTCACATGTTTCCCAGGCATGCAAGACAGTGATCGTGGCCGTCAGTGAGGACAGGAAACGACCGCAACCAGAAACACACGGGTGGAATGTCATCTTTAGAAAGACGCAACTCACACCCATGTAAGCTCTTTCAGGGAAATACTCTCCTTGGTACTGAAGCACGCAGGGGAACGGTCGCAGCGGACACAGACAGGAATATGCAACCTGTCGTGCGCTGTCTCTCTTCACGGCAGTCTTACCAGCCATAAGAACGGCTATTCAGCGCTCTTGGCGCACCGTTACCAGCTGTGAAATCAGCTTTTTTGTTTCTTTCTCAGTAACACATAAACAAAGAGAGAAAAAGAAAGTCGACCCCGCTGCTGCGCTGTATCGCCCGCACCAGACACGAGAGATCATCTTGAAGAGCTTGCTCGTTGTTTGATCACTCAGTAGATTAAACAGCATCGAAACGCTCGGCTCCGAAGCAAAAAGCTGAAGTGCAATCGCACCAGCTGCTAGTTAAATACCCGCGCTGCGAGGCTGCATAGCTGATGCAAATGATTGCACGCCAATATGCATTGGCTCGTTTAGTTTCACTCGAAGTAGATTGGCCTCTCTAGCGAGATTCCTATTCGTCGTTCACCACGACGTACGTCGTAGTGACCGGACGATAGGGAACCAGCTTGGCTTGGTCAGGACTTTGCACAGAAGACTCAAACAAAGACATAACTGAGTCTGAAAATCTAGCAGTTCACCAGTTTTTTGGCTTGAGAACAAAAGGGCAGGTTCAGAAAGAACTGTAGTGGAGAACTTGGTAACCAAAGCTGCTGGACCACACAGGTCAAGGTTACCCACCATGGTCAGAGAAGAGAACACCTTGCCACCTGAGGTCGTTCCCTAAAATTACTCTGATACCCTTCACAGGCAGTTCAGAGCTTGACAGGACCTGAAACTAAGTCAGGACCTGAAACTAGGTCAGAAGTTAGCCATACGGAGTGTAAAGGTACATACACACAGCTTTGTCCAACACCTTGAACAAAGACTATTGTACCTGTATAGGATTCTTCTGGAAAAAAATAAATAAATTTGACTGTCAAGTATCAACAACTGGGCAACTCCTGTGTGTCTTAGTCAAAAGACTGTGAGAGGGAGAGTTAAGAGAGAAACAGTTCCAGGAAATATGAATGGTTTGTAACCAGCAGTGTCAGATCGCAAGGGACATGTACGGGTGGAACCAGACTGTACCAGAGCAACGCTCTTCACTTAAGCATCGTTACCATGCCTCCATGCCATGCATTCAGCTATCATATGACCAGGGTCAAGACAATAAACACATGCTTTTCTCTAATTATGACTTGAAACTGATTTACGACCTTTTAGAATTTTCCCTCCCACCATTTTCAGTGGTCAACAACTTTCTCTGCACTGCATTGTTAACTGAGACAAGTTTTATGGCTGAGCATAATCTCAGAGATCACCGCCACCTCAGAAAGTGTTATGACCTTCTGATAATTTAGATGAACCACCACAGTTTTAGGCACAACTTTTAAAACCTTCCAATAAAATCAATTATTGCAACTGGTCAAAACTTATAATTCTACAGGAAACACAATTTCTCAAAGAGATCCTTCTCCTGAGCAAATTCTGCAAATTTTTTTGGTTGACTGTTTTCGTTGAATTGCGATAGCAATGTAGGTTTCGGGCAACACCAATTTGTACGCTAATGCAAGATCTAACTCTATAAGTCTAATAGCAAGTACTAGATCAAAATGTGGACTGACTGGAACAATTCTGGGAAGCAAATCCACACAAACAGCTTCTTCAGTCTCAATATCATTCAAAACCTCTTCTGAATCTGCAGACAAAATTCCAGTTTTAATTAGCTCACAAAGTAGCTCTTTTCAAATAACTTGCATAGCAGGTTCCTTCAACGCATCACTTTTAAAGAAGTCGGCTACCAATAGAAAGTCTTTCTTTCTGCACACTTTAAAGACTTCCATAGAAGGAGCCAAAGTGAACTCGATCAAATCAAACTACATATTTACCCACATCTCCTCTTACACCAAAAAAACTAAACAGTCAAGCAAAGCACACAGCTTATAAAACAATTCCACCAAATTTCTTAAATGCAAGCCCATTTAGAAAAAACAAAAAACAATGCTTTAGACGAGCCCCCAATTGTTACGTTCCCAATTGGTATTTTCTAGGGACAAAAGGGAAGTAACCTTTTAAAGCTAAAGTTAACAGATCTGTGTCCCAGCACACCATACACAACGTAAGATTTACAATACATTTATTTACAAGAAACAAGTGAATACATAAATACAGTGAAAGAATCCTAAATATACAACTCCAAAAGAAAGAAAAGAAATAAAGCTTTTCCTTCAGGAGCGGGTAAAGCCAAAACAACAAACAAAAGATCACTACCTAAAAGGAAATCTAATTAACCTACAACAATAAATACAAATAAACAACAGAACTCTTACCTTACTTTCTAACTAACAAAAACAGGAGAAAATGAGAACAAAAGAAAATGGCACCCACTCCCTACTGCTCCAACACTCAATAATGGGCAAGCAATTCAAAGCTGTACACTACAGCCACAAGACATTTAAGTTAACCTTGGTTTAAGCTTAACACATCAAAGCTGCCACTACAGCCATAACAACACATTTAAGCTTAACATACACCAACAAGAGCAACACTCTGAGTTTGGCAACACCAACAGTCTCAGGCTCTTGGGAGAAGAAATCTCTCACAGTCCCTCTCTCCGGCTCTGCTTAAATACTGGATCCTCTTGCCATTGAGGAACAGCTGGTAGGTCCCATCACCTAGATTAGGACAGGGAGGAGCACAAGAAATTGGACAAAACATACAACAAAACTACAACTCCCAGCAGGCCGTTGGGTCCATTGGCAGCACACACTCTCAATAAATCAATAAATGACACTTACACATTATAAAACACAAATGCATACGTCCTGGGACGTAACACATTTCATTCGGTAACGTTGGGCAGTTTTGATTTATATGTTGTTGGATGTTTGATGATCACGTTAGCTTACATGTGCGTAAGCAATCCTCTGTCACTTGTTTCTGACAAGTCTTTGCTTGTTTTTGGATCCGGAGATTCTGTACTATTTTAGAAAATGCATAATAGCGCCCCCTAACGTATAACAGCGAAAGCGGTAAGCATTGTCATAAATGATGGAAATTCTGGTGGGGAAAGAGTGACTACAGACAGTCTTGGTATGATTGCTTTGCATAATGCATGCTTGAATTTGTGTGTCATTTCCTTGTATTCTGAATGTGAATTTTGTAAAACAAGGTTGATTTGAGCAAGTCCTACATGGAGTCCATCAGTGCAGCGAATGTCCATTTGAGAAGGAAGTTTGAAGATGACATGAGCTTGTTAGCGGAGGTAAGACTTTACATTAAAATGAAAATGACATGCAAAGACTAACTCAACCTTTAAATAGCAACGTAACAAATTTGCCTCCTTTCCTCCATGGGAAGCTGAGAAAGGCTCAAGAGCTGGTTCAGAGGATAAACCCAGTGCTCTACCAGCTCCATCAGAGGACTACCACCGCCGTGGAGCACAGCAAGCAGCATCTGGCAATGAGAGACAGAGCCATGGAAGAGAGAAACCTGGTTAGGCATTTACCACTGAAATGAAATGAAAATTCTATCAGTATTTTTTCATACTCAGTGCCATGTCTGTTAAACCTTAAAATAGAACCCCAAAACCACCAAGACAATAGTCTGAAGCTATATGATAGCTTTGTGCGAAGAACAGACCGAAATTTGTGAGGAACAGATCCAATGATGTTTTATTTGATTGTAAAATCAGACCATTTCATTTTGACCAGCTACTGCATGTTAAGATAAAGTTTACCGTTGTTCGCGAAGCAGGTGAAATCCAGTCATTTAGGAATCCATGCAATCTGGAATTTCGTGTGAGGGCAAAGGTTCTCCCCATGCAGATTTTGCAACTGGATTAAGGTGGTCACGCAAAATCACCACATTGACCAAGAGAAAGCTGCTTGGTTTCAAAGTGACTGACTTGATTTGTGAGCTGTGATTCATAGATTGCTAGACTATTGACAATAGAAAATGGGCCTTTTTGCATGTAAAAATTTGTAGAAATTTTGCTGATTTGTCTGCATCTTTAGATGCAGATTTTTCGCTTTCCACTGGCATCATTGCTGCTTGGCGCTCATAATTCAAATAACGTCATTGGTTCTCACACATACCAAAAGACAATTGAGCTTCTAGTCTTTTCTCTGCATCTCCATAGACTTTACAGATTAATTCTTTAAAGTCATGACTGACAATACGCTTGTATTAATTTTCAATGTATTATGAAATGTATGTCATTCAGCCCTGCAGCACATGATCAATCCAATTTGCTTTTCTTTGGGACTGAATGTCTGCACTGTCATTTCTTTCATTCAAATGATGAAATCGGATCCATTTATTCAGACAGTCAGGTCAATATCTGGTTCATTTGTTATTGTAGTAACAACTTCAGCTTCAGCACAGTGGTAAAGATCAATAATAAAAAACAAAAACAATAAAAAGCTGTCATTGTGGAAAGATTCTAAATTTCATCTCGCTTGAACTAATAATATTCTCTCTCAGAAGCGTTGTGTAAGTATAGTTAACTAAAACCATAAAAGAAAACATTTTTGTTAAAATAAATGTTAACTAAAATAGAATATGCATATATTGTTTACCTATCTAAAGCATTAGTTTCATTAAATGGGGTAGGTGAAAGCTTTGTGTTGTGAACATTAATATGTATATATCTGAAAATATATCTGAAAAAAGAGAACACAAAATCTTTTTAATCTCCATCCAAAGAACTTTATGCATTTATTTTAAATGCAGTTTCTCTTTCTTTAAACGGATACATTTTTGTAAATCCCCAGATGGAAAATGAACTAGAGCACGTGAGTTCAAGCTTGCATGATGCCAGTCAACAGATTTCAGACTTGAAGATGCAGCAGACCATCATGACTTCAGGTGTGATAGTGATTTACTTTGAATTGGCTTATTCCCTGTGTAGTCAAAGGTGAGCTTTTGCTTGATTTTGCTGTATGTTTGTTCAGAGATGTCAGTGCTGAGGGACCAGCTGAATCAGGCAGAGAAGGAGCATTTTCAGCTGAAGAGGAGAAGCACTGAGCTCTCAGCCACTGTAACATCTACGCTGGCCTCTTACGCCTTCCTAGAACAGACCCTCGCCTCTGAGACCAGCAAGTATGTTAGCAGAAATGCCTTTTGCCTTTTGGTTGACTAAATTGGTGCTGAAACTCACCTAAATGAATGGATGCAATTCAGAATTTTGGTCACACTTTAGATTAGGGTACAATTCTCACTATTAACTAACTATTAACTATGACCTTTGCCCCAATAAACTCCTAATTACTGCTTAATAATAGTTAGTAAGATAGTCTAGTTGTGAAGTTTAGGTATTGGGTAGGATTTAAGGGATGTAGAATATGGTCATGCAGAATAAGGCATTAAAGGGATAGTTCACTTTGAAATAAAATTTTGGTATGTTTTAGCTTACCTCAAGGGCATCCAAGATGTAGGTGTCTTTTTTTCCGCAGTAGTTTCAATTTTGTTTCAACAATTCCCCATCGTAAGTACACATTGATGGCCTAAGACACGAAACGAGCGGTTTGTGTGAGAAAACGAACAGTATTTATATCGTTTTTACCTCTTATAAGCAGCCACGTCCAAGTGATCTGAGGGCGCGTGCGCATCCTGGTGTGTGACATGTACGCAGACTGATGCATAGATATATACACTAGATGTCGCCTTAAAGACATTCGTTCCAATGAACTGCCGTAGACAAGGCGACATCTAGTGTATATATCTACGTTTCGTGTCTTAGGCCATCAATGTGTACTTACGATGGGGAATTGTTTAATTTGGACGATGGGGAATTGTTTTAATTTGGACTCTGTGCATGCTCTTTGAGACAGTGACCACAGACCTGCATTAAATGACTGACAGACAAGAACGGTTTGACCTAAAAATATCAAAATTGAAACTACTGCGGAAAAAAAGATACCTACATCTTGGATGCCCTTGAGGTAAGCTAAAACATACCAAAATTTTATTTCAAAGTGAACTATCCCTTTAAACCTGTATGAATTTCTTTCTTCTGCTGAACACAAAGGAAGATATTTTGAAGAATGTCAGTAACCAAACAGTGACATTCTTCAAAATATCTTCCTTTGTGTTCAGCAGAAGAAAGAAATTCATACAGGTTTGAAACAACTTGAGGGTGAGTATATGATGACAGAATTTTCATTTTAAAGTGAACTATCCCTTTAATATGTGCTTTATAAGTATAATAAACAGCCAATATTCCAGTAATATGCGTGCTAATTATCAACTAGGTAATAGTGAGAATTGGACCCTAAAAGTGTTACCTGAAGTTTTACACATAACAATTATGTTTATGTTGATTTTATGTTTATACTAGAATCAAGAGCAGTGGGGTCCGTACTTAAAATTATGTAAAATAAGCCAAAACATGCATTAAAATAATCCAAAAGAACTAAAAAAAGAAACTGTTTCTCAATTAATCCTGATTCATGATTAATTCATGATTCTAGAATCATCCAAGTCATATAAATTAATAATCATATTATAACTACCATATGCATTTTTGTACTGAATATACATTTTTCTAGTTATGCCAACTCTGACTTCAGTGTACTGTACACTGTACTGTGTATAAATGTAAGCATATTTTTTTTAAAATCCTTATCCAGTAAATCTTGAAAAAACTGTAAAACTCAGGGTGTCTTTGAAAATCGTTGTGGACAATGGCGGCCCCGATGTCAAAATTGGTGAGAAGAACTTATCTAGAGTATAGAATCTTTGCTTTAAGTGTTATCAAACATCAAATATTGTAGTGTACAGTATACAATATGGATAATTGTTTAGTACATTTCAAATCAGGCACAGAAATGGAGTTCTGTTAAAATCACTTATTCACATATTCTTGAGAATGCCTGCACAAAACAGGCTACAAAATGTATACCTTGGATCTTTAGTGATCCGGGTCGTCATTCACTGCCCACCTCCTTATTTATTTTTAAGTTAGACATCAACCTTCTTAGTATTCCTCAATCAATTAATTATTAACAATATAACAAGAAAAAAATGTCCGCTGTCTGATACACAATGATGACGTTTCACTCATATTTGCCGCAGGCAGAAAACAAAAGAATTGGAAGTATCATCAGCAACACTTGAAATGGCGCAGTGATTTACTGCAGAGCAAGTACTGAATGCAATCAAATATTAGTGTCACTTGATGGTGGATCTGGTAAAAAAGATGTCAGCTATCAAAATATTGATTTTAAAGATGTTGAAAATGATAGTTTTGAGAATATGTTTGAGATCGCGAATATGAGCCAGATGCTGAATGTATTGGGAAATGACCTCTGACGAGGACAGTGATGATGGTATGAAACATCTGCTTAAACTGAACCCTTCAAAGCTCCAAAAGGAAACAAAATAATGCTTTATTTTATTCTGCTGTAATTTTTACTCTAATATCAGGAGAGTTTTAGATTATCGCGACAGGTAGAGATCCATCCGTGTTAGATTTAGATGTGGGTCACTAAAGACCTGAATATGTAATAATGATTGCTGAAACATTCATACATTTAAAGGTCCCCTATTATGCAAAATTCACTTTTGCATGCTGTTTGGACATAAATGTGTGTTGGCAGTGTGTGTACACAACCACCCAATAGTGATAAAAATCCACTCACTCCTTTTTTATTAATCCCCATAAATCATCAGCACTGTCTCCAAACGACCTGTTTTCAAAATGCTGTTTTAGTGACGTCACTAAAACGGGCCCCGCCCACGAGTGTTGACAGACACTGCCGTTCTAACATAGACCCGCCCTGATCGAGTTCACAGCTGCTGCACTGACGAGAACGCTTCATCTTTTGTGTTATGTACAATAAACTTTATTAAACTCATCAGTATATTTTTGATCATCATTCGGACCTGGTCCGAAACAGCAGACTTGTAGGCTATTAATAGTGGATACATACAAGCAGATGACAATACGTTATAACCGTAATCAAACTACTAAACTATACCTGTTCCATCTCTATACAGCACTCTGACTCTGTAGGCATTATTGTCCGACTCCGGGTCGAAATGAACACCGTTACTGAGAGTTTCTGATATTATCATCATTCCGTGAGATGAAATTGTCCTGAGAGACTGAGCGCGAGCTCATGAAGCTCCGCCCCCTGTGCCGTGCAGCAGAAGCTTATTTGCATTTAAAGGGCACACACTAAAACAGCATGTTTTTCTGAGCCCCACAAAATGACAATTTAAACATACTGTAAAAAATGATCTGTTGGGTATTTTGAGCTAAAATTTCACATACACACTCTGGGGACATCAGAGACTTATTTTACATCTTGTGAAAAGGAGCATAATAGGGGACCTTTAAGGGTAAATCTAACATCTAATTTTACATGTTTAGATGTATTCATCATGGGTGCAGTTTAGCAGACACTTTTATCCAAAGTGACTTAAAGATTAGGAGATCAATAGAACTAATCAAACCAACAATATGCAAGTGCCGTGACTAGTCCCAGTTAAGGTCATTGCACTGAGTCTGAAATTTGTGATTCGTATTTGTGATTTGGTGGCTCTGAATTGTCAAAACACCTCTGAAAATGCTTGCTACGGATGCGAAAAAAAGAAATACAACCTAATGTTTTGTTAATCACGCTTACACACTGCCTCCGAAACTTTCGTCTGTCAAAAAAAACAACAATCGGATCGGGTTCTATTTTCTGCGTTTTTCGCATCCGTTGTAAGCATTTTGAATGGTGTTTTGACAATTCAGAGCCACCGAATCACGAATGCGAAAAAATGCATATGAAAATTTCGGACTCAATGTGCAAGGACCTTTAGTCTAGCACAGTACATGCAGCAAGGTTTTTTTTTTTATTAAATAGATATATAGAACAGTAAGTGTTCGTACCGTATTAATGTGTCAAGTGTTGATAAAAAAAGATGCTTCTTCAGCCGTTCTTTGGAAATGGCAGTTGTGTTAATATTTTCTATCATTTTATTTTTTCTACTTTAGGTTGCAGCAGTCAATGTATGATGCACAGCAAGCTACTGAGAGAGCAAACTGGTATAACTTCACAATTTAATTCCTCCTCTTTTGTTTCTTGTTGTATAAATAATGTACAAAAATTTACTTTTTAAATATAAAAATGCTTTTGGCAGTCTTGAAGAAGCTCTAGAAACATCCAGGAAACAGCTAGAGGAATATGAGGATGCTCTGTCACAGAGAGAAACCCTGATTAAAGAACTCCACACTGAAGCTGAGGTTCATCGCCGTCAGCTCGGTCAACTAGCTCAGCTGCAGACTGAACTCTCCAGTGCAAAAGAAATGAGTGAAGTGAGGAGATATTACACCTTTCACCATAAAACATTGTTAGTACATGTTCACAATACCTTTGGTCCAGGTCCTCTCACAATATCAGATATTTGTTTCATTCTATCAGTTCCTGCAGGCAGAACATGTACTGGCACGGGAACAGATGGAGGAAAGTGAGAGATATCTGCGGTGCCACTTACAAGGCCTCAGGGAGAGAAACCTTGAGTGTGAAGACCTCAAACTAGCACTGGAACAACTGCGGTACAGCATATTCTTTTCTACCCATTTTAGAACAAATATGTCAGAATAAATGGCTTTTTTTTTTTTCTGATGCTGTGCATACTCCTCTAAGGCTTGAGAAAGAGTCCCTTCAGGAAGAGCTGGACAGCACACGAGACAAAGCTCGCAGTATGTTGCTGGAACAAGGAGAGCAGATGGCTCAGGCCTCTAATGATGTCATGCTCCTTAACCACAGAGTTTGCTGTCTCACTAGTATCTTAAAGGAATCCCTAACCTCCAAGGTCCTTATGCTTTAAACTCATCATAATTTTCTTTGTATCATTTTGAAAGGGTTTTTTTTTTTTTTTTTTTTAAGTTTTAGTTTTTATTTTATTTCATTTTCAAGTAAAGAAGTGTTTTTTTTTATAGTTTTAGTTAACATACAATAACAACGCTGGTAAGTTTGCACTTACTATGGAAGTATATTTCAGTTACACAGAAAAGTTAAAATCAGAAATGACCTAATAAGTATTCTTTATTACAAATCCATAATATATTCCATGAATATTATTGTCATATTTCAGAATCTTAGTCTAAAAACTGGGTTTTTAGTGCACTCCTCCCTTCTGCTCTGGTTGCCTCTCAGTGTACTGTAAAGTAAAACAATTACTTAACTTGCTTACACAACTTTTTTTTGTTGTTGTTGAAATAAATAACATTGTTTTGCTGTCTTGCATTGCTCAGGAGTCAGAGTGCTCCGATAAGGCACTGCAATCTCGACATCCCTCCAGCTCTTTTGTGGATTCTGTTATGGTGGCCATGATGAAGACACAGGAACCTGAGGCAGAGTCTCCTGAGGATTCAGGTGTGTTAGTGTTTGGTGCTTGTTTTGCCTTATTAGTTATTTGCATTATTATAATGATGCATAATTTATTGAGGACAACTTTCTATTTTGTGTGAAAGGTTTCTGGATACAAAACTAAAACCTAATCACAAACAGTGTTTGTGTGTGGATGTTGTGGTGAATCAAAAGGCCTTATAAGTAATCTATAGGCCTATGGATTGTTTCTATCTAATGTTTTGCAGAGGAGAGGGAGGTGCAACAAGACGGCATTGGCAGTGAAACCAGTGCTTTTACCCGAATACCCCCAACTACTCACACTGAAGTGAAAGGTATATTCATTACCGGATAATAACAGTCATATCAGAACTCAGGTTAGATCTAAACTAGGGCTGTCAAGTTAAATTAGAATTTTGAATATTCGTCAAACTGAAAATAAAAATCCACATTTGAATGCAAAAACGTTGCAATCGAATTGTAGGTGTGCATCAGGCAGTGGTGCACAAGATGCAATGATGTCATTGTTGTGGTTTTTGTTTTTCGTTAGCCTATCCAGTTGAACCCGCTAGATACAAAACATAGCAGAAATAGAGAAGCTCAATGCGGAAAGCATCTTGGTTACGTCAAAATCGTTCACACAGAAAACAATGGAAAAGCAGCGTGGAAAATGTGTTCTATGTAAACAGGTGCTAGACGGACATCTTTGACAGTTGCACTCGCGTCTCACAAGAGAGCCGCATTAGAAAGCCATGTAGAGTTAAAAGAAGTTCAACTTCTAAAAAAAAAAACGTCTCCAGACTTTTTTTTTTTTTTTCATTTCACTGCATGCCATGTTTTTAAACGCAAAAAAAGTGCTCTTTGTATTCATTTTTGCATTAATACATGATTCTGTTATGTTCATAATTATTTATGCAATTTACAAAATTATATTTTATTTCTAAAAGTTAATACTTTTTTTTACAGACAGTCATGTTATATCATTGCTTTGAATAAACAATTTAATGTGGTGCATTAATTTTGCACACTGTGCCCTCTTGTGGCCTCAGGAGACAAGCCAAAAGCTTTTTTTCCCCCTTAACTTGATGCCTTGCTACAGGCCTCCCCATTTGTCTAGGGTTTGGAGTAACAATTATTGTAAGTTAAAAGAAAAAATAATGATAAATATAACGAAAAAGTCTGACGGTCACCTCAATCCTTTGATCCAGAAACACAACAATGATCTTTTGAGAATCATTTTTTAATGATGTCTATTGTCATGTGTTCTCAGAGGAGAGACGGAGCCATGTGTTGGAGCTGTTGTCTGATTTTGGTGAGGCCGTCTCAGATCTTCAGTTAACCATAGACCAACTGAGAATCCATAAAAAGACACAGCAGCAGACTCTGAAGCAGACCATGTGAGTTACTCAAACTCAGATTTACTCAGAAATGCTCATTGTTCCAAGGGGACAGGAGAAGGACTGGCTGATGAATTTAGTTTTCTGATGTACTTGGTTAAAATGCGTCACATTTATCATTATTCATTATGTGAAAGATTTATATATACCGGTAATATGCATATAAATATATAACATTTAAAATGTATTAAACAGTTTTGCCTTTTTCTTTTGTGCCTGGGATAAATCACACATTTTTTTTAATTGTCATTACTTACTCACCCTCATGTCATTCCAAATCTGACATTTCTTCTGCACAACACAGACGATGTTTTGAAGAACATTGGTAACCACTTTTTCCATGTAATGGAAGTCTGTGGGCACCAATGTTCTTCAAAATATAATTTGTGTTGCGCAGAAGAAAGTCATACAGTTTTTGGAAAGACATGAGGGCGAGTATAAGATGACTTTTATTTTTAGGTGAAATAATTCTTTAATATAGTGTAAGTGAGCACAAGCCACAAATGACACGCAAACAGACTCTGTTTCATATTTTGCAATTTTATTTAATATTATATAGGTTTTGGGGATATAATAGCATAAAATAACAGCAAGTGAGTAATTAAATGTTGCTCTTGTGATTGAAATTTATAAATGCTTCATAAAGTGTGAACATAAATCAGTTGGAGTGCAACAGAGAAAAGGAGTGCAATCCCTTTCTCATATTCATTGTTGGACACCAAATTGAGGTTTTAAATGAATCGTTATTAATTGACAAGTCAGTTGTCATGCAACTGTTTTTATATGTATGGCAGTACAGGATTACTGAAAAGTCAGTGTTTACAAAGTCATCTTCTATGACAGGGGTCGGCAAGTAACTTTGGCCGCGGGCCAATATTTTTTTTAGCCAGTAGATGGCGGGCCAGCTACACGGAGTAGGCCTATGGATACAAATTAAATACTCTATTTAACTACTAAATAGTAAATCGAACTAATTAAAAACAGATTACAGCCATTTTAATAAAGGTGTGAATAGCAATCATGCCTCATTCGCTTACAGTCCGACTTTTGAACTTTATTCCTTTTTTATTATTATTATTTAATCGGGACACACACATAGGCTACACACCTAAGGTTTAAGGAGGTCTGCGCGGGACTGTTTTTTTTCCCGTCCCGCTCCCACAAGGTTCTATTCAGCAACCGCTTAAAATACACTCTGTTCACCCGCTTTATTTCCCGACCTGACGGGTCCGCAAAATTTAGATCTCGTTTCCAGAATATCACATTCAAATGTCTCTAACTGAAAGAGAGAGATTAAGTAGCCTATAACAATTATAAATGCTATACAAAGCGTGTTCGTGTCAATATAAATATTATTTTAACATTGTAGCCTACTGTCAGCAGAGAAAAAAAATGTCACAGAAAAAAATTATGAAATATAAATAACATAAATTAGGACAAAGCTTATCACTTAAATTTCTAAGCAACATAAACGAAAACCATATTGCCCTACTGACAAATGAAGTTTTTCTGCCAAACTATTTCAAACATCCTTGCAAAAAAAAGAATGTTGTTGACTGACAATGGTTTCAGTACCAAACAGCTCCTCAGCGCTAGGTGTACAGGCGGTCAGACTGAAGTGCGGATACGCTGTCAAAAGATGTCGGGAGTGGGCTATTGTCAGTCAGACCGCCCGCTCCGTCCAAAGTAGGCCTATAGGTAACGCTACACCAGAGTTCCGCTACCGTCTTTATACTTGAAAATTTAATCCCGCGCCGCATGATTCCTTATGGGCGTTTCACACAGTATGCGCGGTGAAATCGCCGCGCGGCTACGGCTTTTCTCAAGTTTCATTTTAGTTCAGGAAATAAATAATGGAAAAACAAGTCGTTTTTCATTTTTTTATTTTTGGTTTTAATTTGAAAAAACGATTGAACGAATGATACACGGGGCCTATTTGTAAACCGTTATTGTAAAATAAAAATAGGCTGATTAAAAAAAAAAAAAACGGACTTCCAAAATAATCTAGCGGGCCAGAAAATATTGCTGGCGGGCCGCCTATTGCCGACCCCTGTTCTATGAGGTATTGCCTCACCCCAGCCTGCTGTTTCAGATGTGACCTGCAGGAGGCGCTGCAGGAAGAGTCTCAGAGACGCACACTGGAGGTCTCAGAGCTGAGGCAGAATGTGGACCGTTTGCAGGCTCAGGTGGAGAAGGATGCTGTGGTCCTGCAGCAAAAAGCTCAGGTAAACGTTTATCTTGCTGATTACAAGCGGCATTTCATCAAAGTTTCAAAGTTGGTTTTCCAGGAGCAATTTTTTTTTTATTCAGCGCTCAAGAATATGGAGCATAAGAGGATTGAATATGTGATTACATAAGTCATATGTCTGTCTGTGCTCTTTAAGGATGAAAGAAACCTGAGGAAACTTTGCAGTGAGATGGAGGAAAATCTGGAAGCGGCACACAAATACCGAGCAGAGAATAGTGTATGTACCCACAGACGTAATGCTGACTATATACTTAAAAAAATAAAATAAATCAGTGCTGTTGTTCGATTGTTGTATAGTAACTAGCCTTTGCTCTGGTTGTGTGAAACAGGAGTTGCGTCGAGAAGTTGCTGATTTGCGTCGACTGGAACAGCAGGCACAGGTGGAGGCTCAGGTCTTGAGGGAGGAGCTCAACCGAACAGGTGTCCAATCATCAGCCAGTACCAATGCATTAGATGAAAGAATCAAACTGCTCAGAGAGGTATGGTAGTTTATCCAGTTTTTCCTGTGTGACTAGCACGAAACATTAAATAATACTAAATATAAGTTTCACTTTATACCCCCCAACTCTCCAGCTGTCCAAATCCTAGACTGGCTCACATGTAAAAATAGATTTTTCATTTAATGGCATTATGGAAGAAAAAATAATAAATAGAAATGAGTAAATTCACTATTTCTCTTAGTTTGCAGTTCTCATTTAGACATGTCATGGACTCAGGATTTTGGAAATTTAAAAAGAAAGAAAAAAAAATCAACACCCATACACATTACATCACCCATGCACATATACATTCTGTTCTTAGGTTGAGAAGCTTAAGGCAAATTTAATGGAAACTGAGGAAAATCGTACTAAGGTCTTGGAGAGGGCAAAACGACATGTAAGTCTTACCTGCTTTATTATTATTATTACATTATATTAGTTTTCCTATAGAAGCTATGCAAAACAGTGCTATCTGTGTAGAACAGAAAATGTACAGTATGCATTTTCTTTTTTCTTTTTTTGTAATGATGATCAAATAAACGCTTTTTTTTTAAAGGGGTCCTATTATGTACTTTTACAAAGTTTTGCTTTTGCTTTTGGGATGTACTAGAATATGTTTTCAATGCTTGATTGTTCAAAATACGCATTATTTTTCACATATTTTACATTACACAGGGAACCCTGTGAACCCACGGGTCCTTGAAATCCTTGAAAGTTTGTGAATCTGAAAAAAAAAAAGGCCCTGGAAAGTTTTTGAAAATTAACATGCATAGATACAGGTCCTTGAAAGTGCTTGACTTTATTTTGTGCAAGAAGTTTTCTGGAAAAAAATTCCATATTATTCCCTCTGGTCCGCTAATGTGTTATTTTGCCAACACTTTGTGATCTATGCGCATTAGCTTGCTTGATTTGCGTTAGTTACGCGCATTTATTCGTTATGTTACGTGTTTTTGGGGATACTTAATTTAATTAATCAACAATACTATTGATCAGCATTACCAAACGTGGACGTTTTACACTAGAAACAAACACTGATGTACTATTTTATTTAATACTGTGAAGCTGCTTTGATACAATCTGTATTGTGAAAAGCGCTATATAAATAAAGTTGACTTGACTTGACTTGACTTTCCCGCGTGAGGTACTTTGTGTTGTACGTGGCCATGACGTTCACGCGCGCACGAAACTACTACGACGTTACCTCGACGTTTCACAGACACACTGTGAAACATTGCAAAAATAGGCTGAAACCGCTGAAACGCGATGCCTGGAAAATACAAGTTTCAAGATATTTGGCTCAACAAAGAAGATTACAAAGAATGCTTGTTAAGGTAATGTAAACCCATAAGGCAAGAAAAACTTAAAAGCATATTCATACAGATACAGTGAGGAAAATAAGTATTTGAACACCCTGCTATTTTGCAAGTTCTCCCACTTGGAAATCATGGAGGGGTCTGAAATTGTCATCGTAGGTGCATGTCCACTGTGAGAGACATAATCTAACAAAAAAATTCCAGAAATCACAATGTATGATTTTTCAACTATTTATTTGTATGATACAGCTGCAAATAAGTATTTGAACACCTGAGAAAATCAATGTTAATATTTGGTACAGTAGCCTTTGTTTGCAATTACAGAGGTCAAACGTTTCCTGTAGTTTTTCACCAGGTTTGCACGCACTGCAGGAGGGATTTTGGCCCACTCCTCCACACAGATCTTCTCTAGATCAGTCAGGTTTCTGGGCTGTCGCTGAGAAACACGGAGTTTGAGCTCCCTCCAAAGATTCTCTATTGGGTTTAGGTCTGGAGACTGGCTAGGCCACGCCAGAACCTTGATATGCTTCTTACAGAGCCACTCCTTGGTTATCCTGGCTGTGTGCTTCGGGTCATTGTCATGTTGGAAGACCCAGCCTCGACCCATCTTCAATGCTCTAACTGAGGGAAGGAGGTTGTTCCCCAAAATCTCGCAATACATGGCCCCGGTCATCCTCTCCTTAATACAGTGCAGTCGCCCTGTCCCATGTGCAGAAAAACACCCCCAAAGCATGATGCTACCACCCCCATGCTTCACAGTAGGGATGGTGTTCTTGGGATGGTACTCATCATTCTTCTTCCTCCAAGCACGTTTAGTGGAATTATGACCAAAAAGTTCTATTTTGGTCTCATCTGACCACATGACTTTCTCCCATGACTCCTCTGGATCATCCAAATGGTCATTGGCAAACTTAAGACGGGCCTTGACATGTGCTGGTTTAAGCAGGGGAACCTTCCGTGCCATGTATGATTTCAAACCATGACGTCTTAGTGTATTACCAACAGTAACCTTGGAAACGGTGGTCCCAGCTCTTTTCAGGTCATTGACCAGCTCCTCCCGTGTAGTTCTGGGCTGATTTCTCACCTTTCTTAGGATCATTGAGACCCCACGAGGTGAGATCTTGCATGGAGCCCCAGTCCGAGGGAGATTGACAGTCATGTTTAGCTTCTTCCATTTTCTAATGATTGATCCAACAGTGGACCTTTTTTCACCAAGCTGCTTGGCAATTTCCCCGTAGCCCTTTCCAGCCTTGTGGAGGTGTACAATTTTGTCTCTAGTGTCTTTGAACAGCTCTTTGATCTTGGCCATGTTAGTAGTTGGATTCTTACTGATTGTATGGGGTGGACAGGTGTCTTTATGCAGCTAACGACCTCAAACAGGTGCATCTAATTTAGGATAATAAATGGAGTGGAGGTGGACATTTTAAAGGCAGACTAACAGGTCTTTGAGGGTCAGAATTCTAGCTGATAGACAGGTGTTCAAATACTTATTTGCAGCTGTATCATACAAATAAATAGTTAAAAAATCATACATTGTGATTTCTGGATTTTTTTTTTTTTTAGATTATGTCTCTCACAGTGGACATGCACCTACGATGACAATTTCAGACCCCTCCATGATTTCTAAGTGGGAGAACTTTCAAAATAGCAGGGTGTTCAAATACTTATTTTCCTCACGGTATCTTAAAACTTCTGGTTACATGAGCCTAATTATTTTCAATAAAATCCATGCAGTTAATATCAGATAATTTTAGAATACAGTATAGGATGTACCGAATATTCTTCAGTTTTATGCAAAACAGAAATACGACAAATAGAATATCAGATCTCTGTCATATGGCCAAAAATAAATGCAAAAAAATGTTTGACACATGAAAACTATAACAATGTATCTTACAAGGTAACAAGATGTAATTTGAAGTTAACCAAGGCGTGGGAACCCTGATTACAACACCACCTCTCCCCATTCTGGCACGAACACGCTGATTTCGACGAAGCCCCTCGTTCCGAAATACGAAATGTGCTGGGATTGGTCAGCTGGCCCAGTGTGTGGTGATTGGCACCGCTTAGCGCGTGTTTAGGAAATGTCCCGCCCCTCCATAACTGCGAGTTCTTCTCTAGTGTAAATATTAATGATGGCGTCAATTTCAAACCAATTCGAGCCCGATTCAGACCTTGACAATGTTAACGAACAAGAGGATTGTGATTTCATGCACAGACTTTGCAAGCATAGATTCACAGGATATTTCAGAGTGGTGTTTTTTTGTCATTTTCTTATACAGTGGTGGTCAAAATTGATGGCACCCCTGGTAAATATGATAAAAAATGGCTGTAAAAAATAAATCTGCATTGTTTATCCTTTTGATCTTTCATTCAAAAAATTCACAAAAATCTAACCTTTCATTGAAGTAAAATAATTGAAAGTGGGGGGTAAATCACATTATAAAATAAATGTTTTTCTCCAAAACACGCTGGCCATAATTGTTGGCACCCTGTTATTAAATACTTTTTGCAATCTCCTTTTGCCAAGATAACAGATCTGAGTTTTCTCCTATAATGCCTGATGAGTTTGGAGAATAACTGACAAGAGATCAGAGACCATTCCTTCACACAGAATCTCTCCAGATCCTTCAGATTCACAAGTTCATGTTGGTGCTTCTTCTCTTCAGTTCAGCCCACTCATTTTCTATAGTGTTCAGTTTAGGGGACTGGGACAGGCATGACAGAAGCTTCATTTTGTGCTCAGTGACCCATTTTGGTGTTGATTTTGATGTTTGTTTTGGATTGTTGTCCTGAAGGAAGATCCAACCAGGCCCATTATAAGATTTCTAGCAGAGGCCGTCAGGTTTTGATTTTTTATCTGTTGATATTTGATAGGATCCATAATACCATGTATCTGAACAAGATGTCCAGGACCTCCAGCAAATAAATAGGCCCACAACATATAAGATTCAGCAGTATATTTAACCGTAGGCATGGGGTACTTTTTATCCCTGTTTGCACCAAACACATCAGCTGGGTTTGCTGCCAAAAAGCCCTTTTTTTTGTTTCATCTGACCACAGAATCCGGTCCCTTTTGAAGATCCAGTCGTGTCTGACAACTGAATATGCTGGAGTTTACTTTTGGAGGAGTGAGGAGGATTTTTCTTGAAACCCTCCCAAACAACATCTGGTGATGTAGGGGTTGTTTGATAATTTTTTTTAGGCTTTCTGACCCCCAAGACTCAACTAATCTCTGCAATTCTCCATCTGTGATCCTTGGAGAGTCTTTGGCCACTCAAACTATCCTCCTCACCGTCCATTAATACAATATAGACACACGTCCTCTTCCTGGCAGATTCGTTACATCTTTAGTTGATTATAACTTCTTAATTATTGTCCTGATGGTCAAAATGGGGATTTTCAATTCTTTAGCTATTTTCTTACAGCCACTTTCTATTTTGTGAAGCTCAACAATCTTTTGCTGCACATCAGAACTATATTCTTTGGTTTTACTCATTGTGATGAATGATTAAGGGAATTTGGCCTTTGTGCTTCATATTTAAACTCCTGTGAAACAAGAAGTCATAGCTGGACAATTTCATGTTCCTAGTCACCCTGGTGTGCTTAAAAATGTAAATATTAATGGGAATATACTTCAGAGATATTTTTCTCATAAAAAATTCTAGGGGTGCCAACAATTATGGCCAGCGTGTTTTGGAGAAAAACATTTATTTCATAATGTGATTTACCCCCCAATTTCAATTCTTTTACTTCAATGAAAGGTTAGATTTTTGCGAATTTTTTGAAGGAAAGATCAAAAGGATAAACAATGCAGATTTATTTTTTACAGCCATTTTTTATCATATTTACCAGGGGTGCCATCAATTTTGACCATGACTGTACATTATAGATACGATTATCCACCATTTTATCGTGATATTTGTCGGAAAACTAAGGTAACACAAACAGTAATGGATCACTAAACCATGGTTAATTTTCCTAAGGAGTAGTGAACAGCCTTGCAAAAGCGAGAGCTTACAAAAGCTACAGAAAATAAGCTTTTCTCTATAAAATGTGCAGCGCACAGATAAACGTTTGGGTTTTAATGTTCAGGAACAGTGTTTTAATAGAAATTTTAACCACACTCTTAAGTTCGTCAGCCTTTGGAAGATCAAAAAAATAAATTTTGGAAACGGGGAGGACAAAACAGTGTATCTTTGACAGCGACAACACTGTCTTCTCTAATGCAACTCAACCAGGCCTTATCCCTTTTCTTGCGTATTCTGTGGGCGTGGATTATTTAAATGAGTAACATTGTGACTACATAAGAAAAATCACATTGTAGTCAATGTTCCCTCTAAGCTGTGCGCCTGTGCGGCAGAAAGAATGAAATGCCACGCAGAGGACAGATGTGAAATGTGTGGGGAAATCACATTTGATTGTAGTTTAAATTAGATATTCTCTGGACAACTGATATAGAGTTAGTGTCGCTATAGAGTAACAACCGGTAATTTCAGTTTACAGGTTTCATAGAAAGAGAATGATTGATTGGCAGTGAGCCAAATTAGTCGCGGGGGGGGGGTTTCAGGTATGTTTAGATGACTATAAAAGAGTTCACATACACATTTCTAAATATTTAGCTATTAGATCTATTTAAATGCTTCAGTTTGTTTTCGTATTATAATAATATAATATTAAAATAAATCGAAGCATTTAAACATATATCACTTTAAATACTTAGATCAATTCTTTATTATAAAAAATTATAATATAAATAATGTCAGAAGGGGATTGTTTAGAGCTCCTTGTCATTAAAAGTTTGAAAACTCCTGATAAAGAAAATATTGGAATTCATAAGCAATTAAAAAAAAAAAAATTCATGGTTTAATGCTGCCTGTAGCCAATAATTGACTATCCAAAAACATCTAATTGTTGTCCCAAACCATGTCAGTCTAACTGCTTAATTTTTTCATACTATATTATTGTAAAGAATTGAACTCTCCTGCAGGATATATATATTTTTTTTAAATGATTTTTTAAATAGAATTTATTGGTAAAGACTGGTACAATTAACAGCACTGTAAAAAAATAAAAGTTCTCCTGAGGTAACCCAAAATGTCCTTCATTTAGTGACTTCTTAATTTTTGCTTGTTTTCAAAAATATGAATACCACTAAGTTACATCAAGGGTAAAATAAAAAAGAAATGGCACATTAAAGTGAAGTTACAACTGCATGATGAAACCTTTTTTGTGTGTGTTTACGTACGCTGTACATGTCTGCTATCAAGAATGAATGAAGTTTTTGCTCAGGTGGTGAAAAATGTCCGTCCAATAGAGAGAAGTTTTGCTCAGCAAGAAAAAAAATTAGAGGGAACATTGGTTGTAGTCCGAACGAGCCGTTCGTTGCAGTTCTTGGAAAGTGGATTCTGTTAAATAAAGTATCTCCCTTTTGAAGTTGACTTTGAGCTTTGTAACCTTGCAGATCTTTTTTATGCTCAGCAACATTACACACTAACTAAAGTTGAAAAAGTGGAAAAGCATAATACGACTCATTTAAAAAAAAAACACACACATTTAAGAATTGATCAGATTTTTTTTTTTTTGAAATATACTTCAATGTGTATTCACTTTTGATGTCATTTTAATTCTGTAATAAATGAACTGTGGTTTTGTAGCAAAGGGTTCATGCCATGAACCAGAGTAAACTGGAGAGAGAACTACATATGCTTGATGATATGATTGAAACCGTCAGGAAGGTAATGGAGACTTTAAAAAACTACATTTACATCTATCCAAAATACTGTAATTGTACATTTTTTTAACACATGCACTTCTTTTTTTTTTTTTTTTTTCATATTTATTTTTATTTTATTTACAGACATTGTCCTCTGTACCGGATCTTGTCAAGAGCTGTCCTGAACTACAAAAGCTTGTAGAATTTCTTGGATGAGTTTTTGAAAATTCTTAAATGTGTCAGTTTAATTTTTAAATGCATAATTGTTGAATAAACAGGCTTCATGTTTTCTTATGTTTTTATTTTAAGTAAAGAAAAATCTTCAGACATTACGCCTGGGGAAGTGTAGGTCAATCCACTCACTGTGTAAGATTAATAAGTTAAATTAGTGTATGGACACATTTTGTTTAAAAAAAAAAGTTATTGTATTATATTAAAGGTCTGTACATGTGTATTAAACTATTATAGTTGTTATCAGGACGTCAGTAACATTTGTGCTTATTTTTGCATTTTAAATTCTTGTGTTACAGATTGGGTTTAAACAAATTTATGATTGAATGCTTTTTGTAGGTGTTTACTCATAGTCTGAATCATATACATAAAGGCTAATTGATGAGCACATAGTCCAGTAATTAATCATAGTTATTCTAATCATGCCAGTGCTTGTGAAAACCTTGTGAACGTTGTGATGTTTTAATCCACCCATTCAAGCACAATGTGTTACTCTGCTTCACTGAAACTCAATACCTTGGTCTCTACTTTGGCCTGCCATTTAAAACTTATGCAGTTGACTGCTATACTTTCCCTTCTCACCATATTAAGATTTTAGTTTTCTTCTATACCTTTTGTTGGATAAGTACAGAGTTGTTGAATTTGTGACTAATACAGCAGGACATGTATAATATGTTGAAAAATGTCATGTTAATCCTAGCACAAACACTGAAGACTTCACAAGCTTGTCAAAAATGCCAGCATTACACTACCCTGATCTTTGAGTTATAAGACATGCTACATTGTGGAGTTGATGTAGGTTTAAAAAAAAAAAAAAAAAAGCTCAGGATATTTTCAGTTTAATTGTTAGGTATCAGTCCCTCTTATTTGTATACTGTTTAATGCTGTATGTTTTATGCATTGCTTTTGTTTTGCGACTGTTTTTTGGTAACACTTTACAGGTTTCATTTGTTAACATTAGTTAATGTATTCACTAGCATGAACTAACAATGAACAAAACATTTGTTTACACAATGTATTCATCTTTGTTAATATTAGTTAATAAAAATACAGCTGTTCATTGTTTGTTCATTTATTTCACAGTGCCTTAACTAATGTTAACAAATAAAACTTTTGATTTTAATAATGTATTAGTAAATGTTGAAATTAACATTAATTTAGATTAATAAATCATGTAGAAGTCTTGTTCATTCTTAATTCATGTTAACTGACGTAGTTAAATAATAAAACCTTATTGTAAAGTGTTACCGTTTTTTTCTTCTTTTCATTGTTATAGATTTAGTTAGTTATCTTTAATTACACTAAATTATTCTGCAGCATTGACCTTATAGTGTTTTCAATTTTGTCGGCAAGCATGCATCTGGTATACTTTTACTAGTATATGTCTTTTTAATATTTCTCCTTTTAAAAAAATGAATGCATGTTTAAAAAATGGAAATTGACAGGATAGATGTAAGTCTGCTGTCAGATTGTAACCTATTTTGTGGAACTGGAAGACTTTAATTCTAATAAACCTTAACAAATATAAGTGGCAAAACAGTCCTGCACTCTTAAAAATAAAGGTTCTTTATTGGCATGGATCATTGAAGACCCTTTAACATCCATGGACCTTTCCATTGCATTAAAGAATGGGTTTTTAAAATGTAGATTTTTTATTTTATTTTTTAGATGTTCTTAACACTATAAGAAAAAATATATATCTTTTAAGAACGTTTTATTTTTATTTTTTATTATTCTGACCATTTTGTCATCAATTAAATATGTGCAGTGTAACCAACATTAAAAACCACAGTTGCTAATTTGCGTCCATCTGCATGCTATAAAGCACTGTAAAGCTGCTTTGAAACAATCTGAATTGTAAAAAGCGCTATATAAATGAAGGTAATTATATATATACATAGATATACATATTTGACTGAAAGCTTGTCACAAAAGCTTTTTTTTATATTTAAAAAAAAATACACATAAATTCCTTAAGTAATATACATTTTTTTTATTATTTTAGTGCTATATGAATGAGCTGATTGTTTATTCTTTCAAATTATATAATAATATGCTGTAATATTTTTCAGTAATATAAAACCAGGAGAAAAGTATAATTTGGCATGATCGGTTTTAGAAATAAATAAAAATGTATGTAGCTTTAGAGCTTCGCTGGAGGATGTATTTTAGGACATGTATATTTTAAGATTTTCTTTATTTAGAACCTAGTGTGTATATATTCAATGTTAAATGAAAAATAAATAAATATGATTTCCTCATTCTCTGAAAGATCCAGCAACACAAGACTCTTTTAGAAAATGTTTATATCACTGACTTAAGTAAATGTAGTAACTTAATTCAATAAAAAGTAAATGGAAGCATTTTATACTTTTACCACAGATGGAAATTATAAGAAAAGCATGTACAAAGCATATGAACACATTTCACTCAAAAAATGAAAAAACACCTTGCTTAGAAGACCACGTTTTAAAAAAAAAAGTAATTTGTAAACATTTTTTCAACTTGTTGAAATAGGAAAGCTCTGTACATGTGTAAATTGAGATCATTTAACATTTCAATTTACTATATTGAGGGAATCACAATAAAACAACAACATTTTAAATATCACAGCTGTTTTTCATAGTCACTAAAATCGTCTTTCCAAATGTTCCTTTGTGCCAGCTGTTCTCGCTATGGGAAAAGATCCTTGATCTTTGTTAGTTGGCAGACACAAATCTGTCCATATTACCTGAGTAAGCTGGATGCCTGATGTAGGCTCCCGAGTTTCCTACTGGACCAGAGTTATTGTATTGAACAAAAGAGCCCAGCTGTGCAGGGGAGGTTCTATCATACAGGTCCCCGACAGCATCACCAGCAATGGGAGACAAACTGGAGATGGCCACCCTCCCTGTTGGCCCGTATGCCTGGGTGCTGCCTTGTGTATATGATACCTGAGTTTGTCCATGTCCTGGGCTGGAGTAGGCAAATGCCATGTTGTTTGAGGAGCTAGAACAGAAGGATAGCACCGTCTCCCCGCTGCAGGACTGATGTTGGAAGCCTGGTCCACCCAAACTGCAGGAGCCACTCTCAGGACTGAAACTGCGGCAAGACTGCTGAGGAATCATTTCTGCGCTTTGGCCCATCCTGCTTGGCGACCCAATGAGAGAGTTGATTCTGAAGACCCTCGACTGACTTCCGCCAAAGCTCGGAGTGGAGGCCTGGTAGTAGGCGGAAGGCAGCTGTTGTGCGTATGGCGGGCTCATGTTAGAGTAGACCGAGTTGGCGTAGGCTGAGCGTGCGATTTGGACTGGCGAGAAGACGGGAGACTCGTGCACGTACGATGAATACGTAGTGAAGTCGCTTCGTTTAAAGCGCTTTCGGCGTCTTAGAAAGCTTCCACTCTCAAACATGTCTTCAGCATTGGGGTCCAGCGCCCAATAGTTGCCTTTTCCGGGTCTACCAGGCTCTCGAGGGATCTTGATAAAACAGTCATTGAGTGTCAAGTTATGGCGGATGGAATTCTGCCATTTCTTGGAGTTGTCTCGGTAGAAAGGAAACCTCTCTGTGATGAACTTGTAGATCCCTCCCAGAGTGAGTTTGCGGTCGGGCGAGTTGGCAATAGCCATGGAGATCAGGGCGATGTAGCTGTATGGTGGTTTGCCTCGCTGAAGGGGCCTCTTCCTCCGGCGCCCTCTTTGTGGATCTGCTCTCTGACTGTCATTCACTGGAAGAGTGGTTTCAGAGGGAGAGTCACTCTCCACTTTAACCACAGGCATGACTCTAGGTAAAATGACTCCCAACGGTAGCACAGCTTAGAAATCACGATCAGTCTGTCACAGTTTTGGATCGCTTGGTTCTTTGTCAAGTCAAGTCAATAAATTTTGTTAGGAGTTAAAATTTGTTACTCCTTTGTCAGGAGTAACAAATGGTTTTTGCTTGCTGGATATATTTTGGTGAAAAAATACCAGTCATAATTCAGACCTTAAAATCCCCAACCAGAAATATCAGTTCCTTTGCACTTCATCTGTAACGACAGGTGTGTCCCTATGCAGAGATGCCCTTAAATCTGAGCAATTCTTGCAAGACCAAGTTTTAGAAAAATGGAAGCACTCACATAAACAGCCTTATTTGATGGTGGTGTTCATAATGTTGAAGAGAGAAGTGAGCAGTCAATAACTGGCTGTGCTACCGAAGGAACACACAACCTGAAGAGTTATTAGCCACACCTCCTCAAGCAGGTTATCTGTCACGTGGCTAAAAGCACATGCCTCTGCAGATTTGTATATCTTTAAGTGCTGTCCAAATCGGTAACATTTATTTACTTCAACTTTTGTGGAAACAAGTACATTGTACACTGTAGCCGACAAATAAAAAAAATAGAAATCTATTGAATGAGTGTATTTTAATTAAAAAATTATTCAATCTCAGGAAATCCACCAAAGCACTTTTTCCCCAGACAAAAAAAAAAAAAAAAAAAGAAATAAAAAAAACCCTGAAAGATTTAAAGGTATCAACTATTTGATTACTCATCCTGTTTTTGTTTATGCTGTAGATTAGTGGCTCCTATCATCTTACTTTTTCCCTATACAGCTCATTCTCTTTCATGGTCCTAATTTTCTAGCTCTCCCGGCAACTAATGGAAAACAAGTCAGTTTATTTTTGTAGCAAGCAAAATAGCTTGGGATTCATTTAGGCTAAAGTGGGGCCTTATTGAGCTCTAATAGCCCTGTTTAGTGGTAACAAAAACTCCATGGCCTCCGCAGAATATATATATTTTCTTCAGTGCCGTGTCAGGCGGTTTCATCTGTGTGAGAAGATGTAAATATGTTATTGTAAGCCACAGTGTGTGCCTCCTCTGTTTTAACAGCATGCAAATCTGGGTCACATTTTGGTGTGTGGGTATAGACAGGCTGATACCTAGGCCTGGTATCCTGTTTCCATGTTGGGTAGATGTTTAATAAAGAGATTAAAAAATGCAATTGCTGGTATTGTTACCTAGATTTTTGTGGTTTTTAAGTGGAAAATAGCCCTGTTTAAATACTGATTCTCATTGAGACTCTCTTTGCACTTCTTGATTTAGGCGAATTATAAAATTCTGTCCTTAAACAACCTCTCTGACCTGATCAGGTGAGCATCATGCATTATATTCAGTGGTTTGCTTCAAGCTAGTACTTAGCAAATACTCAGGCAAAACCTCTTATGTGAGAATCTGCACTTGAGGCCAAATGAGGGGTCTTGAACCTGGAGAGTTTGAGAGGTTATGCCGAGATGGGTTGTTCCTCGGACAGACGCCAAGACAATGAGCCTGTCTGAAAAGGTTAAACATTACTTGGGCTTACAAAGAGATTCCTCACCTGTCATCTGAGGGTAATCCCTTGTGCCCGGCGGATTTATACAGGATAATTCCTAAGGGCCCACCTTTGTGCAGTTGGCAGAAAATGCTCTAGGGATGAGTCATAAAATGTTGCTCTCCATCACATAAAGGATTTTACATTTAAGAGAAAGAGTTTACCTTAATACCTCATATTTTGTGCATGCTGTAATTGACGTCATCAGAGTTTATAAAAAAAAAATACTCAAACAATTAGTCTACCAAGCACTCTTAATTCTACTCATTACAGCGTTGAATTGATTAAATACTACAGCTCTGCTTATACAATTAATAATCGTAAAGACTATTACATAATTACATTAATACATGTTGACAGTGATTGTTTTTGAATATTTCAATATTTAAGACCTTTTCTTTGCCACATAGCTGAATGATGCACTTTGTTAAAATCCTAAAAAAAAAAAAATCTGTATTTAAAAGAGCATTTTCTGTACTTTTACTAACCAACTAGATTTGCCAAAATGTGTGACATTGCTGCATGGAATACTGCATCTGATAATGCAACGCTCTTAACTTGACCTGCAACTTCAAGTGTGTAGAATGAACCAGAATAACCGGAATAATGGCATCAGTGATTCTCTCTGGTCTCATTATTTTATCTCACCACCAAAATATTCTTTACCGAAAAAAGCAATATCAGCATTTCACATTTTCACAAAAAAAAAAAAAAAAAAAAAAAAAAAAACAGGAGGCAGCTGCAGTAAGCAGTTAGTATTCCATTTAAAGTAGGTCTTTAAAATGTGGCAGCTGTGCCAGAATGACAGGAATTTTAATTCTGTAGAAATCACCAGCGCTTTCCCTGGAGTTCTGTGGGCACAGAAAAGATTTAATGACAGCAAACTTTTTTTTTATTTTTTTTTTTTACTTCTTGAGTATGTAATATATGTATTGTTTGGAGCTGATTGTTCTGCTGATCTCTCCTGAAATTGCCTGACCTAATAATGATGATAATAATAATAATAATAGAAACTTTTTTTATTTTCTTTTTTTACCTCTCTGTCACACTTTAGATTAGGGTCCAATTCTCACTATTAACTAACTATTAGAAGACTTTTGCCTCAGTAAACACCTAATTACTGCTTATTAATAATAGTTAGTAAGGTAGTTGTTATGTTTAGGTATTGGGTAGGATTAAGGGATGTAGAATATGGTCATGCAGAATATTACAACCTTTTCTATAATATGCTTGACATGTTGACATTTAGTATGTCTGCTTCCTGAATCAAATAGCCAATGGAGTTGTATAATCTGTCCAAACCGACAAGCAAGATGGAGTAAAACTTAACTAATATTTTTTTTCAAAGTGTTTCCTAAAAGCATGTAGATAGCATTTTTTTTTATAAAAAAAAAAGATGTAAAACATTGTCAGAATTATTTTACCTGAAAATTGTTCTGCACACATGTAGTATCAATGCGAACAGAACTTTGTTTTTACAAATGGTTCAAGAGGCCATCCATTCATGAATTATGTAAATCAAAGCTTTGTCATTATAAGCCATGCAAAAGCCTCTGACACCCCCTCACTCTTCAGGTGAAAAATGGAACCCCATTAAAAAAAACCTTCAGTAAGTAAAGTCACATTAGATTTAGACTGTTTGTGTCATGTGTAAAAGACTTTATAAACTCTTTTCCTTATTGTTCATCTGTGTTATAAATTAGATCACAATCTCATCTGTAATTATTATTTCATCTAAAAAAACAAACAACCATCTGGTATTGAACTATGATTTGGTCATATCCACTGTTCATTACTTTTTTAAAACATTTTCAGCAATATCATTATTTTACAATTATCCTAACTGTAATTTGATTAGGAAAAAATCTATAGTGGAGAGGACAGACAAATAGCGTGTTAATAGTATGTTAGCATAGCTGAAAGCCATAACCCACTGATGCTGCTGACAGTATTTGTGTTTTTTTTTCTTTCTTAGTGCTCCTCATGCTTGCTGGTTTAGAATAATAGACATGACTAATTGCTCAGGCGTTCAGTGTATAACATGGCCACTCATTTGCTCCTGCCATGGTCCGTGTGTATCTCAGTGTGTGTTCAGCACTTTACAAGCTGGTCAATTCAGCAGATTCTGGAGATCTTGCACATTTTTGTTGTTGATCTTGAAGTAATAATGACCGTTAGGATCTATGGGTTTAAAATGGCTTTAACATATGAGTTTAATCACTGACAGCTTTTTAGGTTGGTTTTAGAAGTGTAGCAATAGTCTAGTCTCATTCGCAGAGATGTTGTGCTTCAGAACTAGAGAGACAAGCTTTATATGCAGAAACTGCCCTTGCAAATATAATCTAGGCTACTCTAAGTCATCAAACATTACCTCAGATGTTTTCTCCTTAAGAAATGATTTCTCTCTTGTTTTTAATATTTATGCAGTAACCTTTAATCAAATATTTTTTCCATATGAAATATTATTTAAATGAATCACATAAATAAAACATAAAATGTATACTGGTCAAAAGATTTTTTAATGTTTATATTTCTATATTCACAATAAGTCTATATTTTCACAAAGGCAGCATTTATTTGTTAAAAATACATTAAAACTATTTAAAAGAACTGTTTTCTATTTTAATATATTTTAAAATGTAATTTATTCCTATTCCATTTTAATATGATTTGGTGCTCATTTATTATCACTTATTAATTGTGATTGATTATTAATAATGTTTTTTTTATTATCAATTATGAAAATACTGCTTAATTTTTTGGGGGGAATTAATTTACACATGTATTACATTATTATTGACAGTCCACCTGTATGTCATTTGCATTCCAGAGTGCTTTCTATGAGCAACAGCACAGATGAACTCCAAACACACACTTAATTACATGAACAGATGATGTTTCTCCCTGTATATGAGCATTCGAATGTTATGAAATTGATATATATATATATATATATATATATATATATATACATTAAAATGCTGCTTAATTTTTTGTGGACATTTATTTACAAGGATAGTGTACATTACATTTATTACTAGGCTACAAATATTTATTTGTTTGTTTGTCTATTTATTTACCCATCATGTGTTATGCATAAGTGTAGTCATGGATGCAAGTGTATATTTGTGTACATCAACATGTATACTGTTTGCATTTAGCCCGAGCCTTGTCAGTGGCAATGCAAACTCCTAGTGCCGGTTGACTGGCTCTCAGGCCTGGCCAGTTTACATAACTGAAGCAGAATGCTGACTCTCTCTGCTAACGTTCACTCTTTATGACTCTCCACAAGGCTGCCACCTGTCTGTATTGACACGGCCAATCAGCACTGCTCTGTGTACTGTACATTCGCATTAGAATTACTCAGTAAAAAAAAATAAAATAAATTGAACAACCAGTCTGAAAAGGTTTTTCATAAGATAAAGTCACCCCAAAGAAGGAAGCATTTTACCATGCATTTCTACATCATTGCAAACTTTTCAGTGGAGTTGTTATTGCACAGCACACATATATATTGTTTTTGTATGACTGCTCTAAAGCTATGTTCAAACTTTTTTTTCATTTTTAATTTTATTTGCTCATATATGGCTCAGATCTGTTTTTCTCATAACAGTGTGAACCGCACAAACCACATGGAATCTGATATTTTCAATTCCGATTTACGCCACTTCCAAATGTGATCCTAAATCCGATAAAGATCAGATGTTTTTCAATGCGACCACCATCTGAACAGTCATATCGGAATACATCTCTCTCAACATATCTCCCAATTCTGCGCTAATGGGAGTCAGATTTTACAGATTTTCGCTTACTTTAATGTCCTCCATGTTTACTTATGTAGCCTATGACATTGTGCATCGTGACGTCTTTTTATCGTACTTTTGTGCATGCAGGTCAGTACAGGACTTCTGTTCACACTGGAATCTGATATAGGCCACATTTAAAACAACAATGTGAACAGCTATACAAAATATATCAGATATAAATCGGAATTGAGCTCTAAGGCTCGCAGTGTGAACGTAGCCCAAGTCATCTCTTGAAATATTGTTCTCTCTTGAAAGTTTTTTTTTTTTCAACACTGAACAAATTTCAACTGAATAATTACTATATTGTATATGATATACTTTATTGTGTACTGATCGTCTTTTTAGAGCTGCTTTACAGCTAAATCTAATTCTGTCTGCATTGTTGAATCGTTATTTTCCTGTTTATCATTGTAAAGCTGATTGAATAAAGCACTATCCTAAAGTACCTACTCACTATATTTGCTCTAAATGTTAAGAGATATTAATTAAACAGCCTCAAAGCATCAAGAACAAACCTCTGCAAACCCTCTTTCATGGCTTTGAGTTGGCTCCTTGTGTCTGAGAGCATACAGTGAGATGTTGGCCAACAAAGTACTTTTCCAACATTTCTGCAGACACATCTAGACTTCTGTTGGCTCAAATGCTCATTCTCTTTCCCCCTGCCTGCTTCTGAATGGGTTGCTCAATCCAGTTGTATTGTGAGTGTGAAGGTTCAATGTTCTCCATGGAATGTTCTCTCTCATTAGCGAAACTGGTTGTCTAGGAGGACAGATGTGACCACACCTCGCTGGGACTCGAAGATGAAATGAAGTTCCACAGTCATCGACCTTGAGATTTATTTCTTTTGTTTGTTTGCCATTCATGGATATTGTTTCAAATGACAGAGTGATGATTGAAATTGACTCCGTTCAACCGTTGGAAACCATGATTTTGTTTAGAGTGTAATCCAAATATGTGTATGTGTGTATATCCCTTGCTTTATGAGTTTATGCATGATGTCAAGTGTTCTGAACACCCAAAGCAGTGTTTCTCTCAGCAGACGTAGAGTCTCTCATGAATGTCATTCAATGTCTAATCTTTCAACTCCAGCAGATTTAGTTAAGTGTTGGCAGGATTTTGGCTGTTTAACATGTTGAACCTTTTAATATAACAAACATGGTTTTGAAATCTTATAAAAACATCTTGAGCTTAACAAATACAAAATTAAGGAAGAGAACATGTCAGCAGAAGAATCCCGATCTTACTGCTGAAGAGGAATGGATTAGAATTTTATTAGAATCTATCTATCTATCTATCTATCTATCTATCTATCTATCTATCTATCTATCTATCTATCTATCTATCTATCTATCTATCTATCTATCTATCTATCTATCTATCTATCTATCATCTATCTATCCATCTATCCATCTATCTATCTATCATCAATTCTTTCAAAATGAAAGAGAGAGAGAGAGAGGGAGATGGTTGGCATTCGGGGATGCCTGACAAAGACAAAGAGAGAAAAAAATTGCATGGTATGCAGTTCTTTTCCAGTGCCACCTGCATGTCTGTTACTGCAGGATTTGTATCTCCTCAATCACTGACACTACTGGATTACCTGTTCTTAAAGCAAAAAGCCAACGCAAGCCACATCTTGTGCACAAGTATTCAAGCTCTCACACACTTGATTTTCTTTGCTTTGTGGGATGGATTTTCCCTGTTATTACTGGCAGTAGTCTGATTATGATTTCATGATACACTAATTTCCTGCTCTTTAAACGCTGATTAACCACTCTCAAATGCTTGCTGTTCATTTTTCTGTTATTTAAAACTAAAACCTTGTTCTCCAGAAACTAGTTCTAGAAAATACTCACAGCAGCAAACAATAAAAGAACAAAAATGCCTTTTCTCAGACCCAACTACGATTCACAACATTGGTCGACTTTTGGTTCAATGGTTGGGTGAAAAGGTGTGTTATTGTCCTAGAGAGACAGGCTCACCCTGGATAGGGAAGCACTTTGACAATCAGACTAATCTCTATCAATAAACAACTCCCATCGCCTTGGGTTACACTACAGCAGGTGCATTCTGGGTTTATAATCGCATGCATGATCTGTCTACGGGACTTTCTTTGAACACAATTTTATATTGCAAACACTTATGAGTTATTTGTAAATTTTTTATCAGACTACTCTTTATTTTCCTTTTCCTTTAAAAATTGGTTGCTTTTGATTATTTTGGTTTAAAATCATCATATAAATGCAATATATCCATTAGCATTACCAAGCCATTACATGTCATTCCCATTCCCTTTCCCTCTTCGGTTTACAGAAATAATAGGAAAGTAAACACATATCACTTTGCAGTGTGATCAAAACATGTTATGTTTGATTGCAAAAAAAACCCCAAAAAACAAAACAAACATTGTCCATGCTTTTACCTTTAAATAAAGCAGTAAATTGGTCAATCATTTTTTATTTTATTTTTTGTTCTTATGGTTATTTGTGGCTGGCCCATGGCATGTCAAAGTATATGTGTATGTGGCTTCATTTGCATATACTAGTATATTTGCACAACAAATGGTGCCTTCACTGAGCTGTTTTGCATGGTGTGTGCCTGCGTCTTTAGCTGACACTGAGGGTGAACGGCTGCTTTGTTTATTCTGAAGCTGCACCCAAATATGTGTCCACCTGTCACTCATCTCCCCACTGTATTTCTGCCAATCACATTGTGTTGTGTATTAAATGTGAAATTAAGTTAAAGTGGTTTAGTGCCTGGAATATAAAGAGCAATAAAAGATAAATTATTTTTGGTATATATTCCATTTAAAAGTTGCCATGGGTAAGTAAGATTAATCCAATTTTTTTATTTCTTTTTTTAAAGAAATTAATACTTATATTCAGCATGCATTAAATTGATCAAGAATGACAGAACTATTTTGTAACAATGTAAACGTTTTTACTATTTCAAATAAGTGCTGTTTTTGATCTTTCTATTTATCAAAGAATCCTGAAAAAAGTATCATAATTGTTATGTTGTTTGTTACTTCAGCACCAAATCAGCATAATAAAATGATTTCTGAAGGACCATGCCACACTGAAGACTGGAGTAATGATACTGATATATATTGTTTGTTTAACACAACTTTGTTTAAAGGTTTCAAATAATAAAAAAATATGATGTTGCATTTTTAAAAAAAGTATATTTTAAGTAAAAAATACATAATCAAATATTTATGAATATTTGTTAATTTATATCTTCAAAAAATAAATACAATTATATGTATACATTATAGTGGAATATTGGGTCCACTGTTTGCGATCAGACCCTTATCTAAATTCCTGCAAAAATTGAGACATAACACAGGATTGGACATTCGTTCATAAAATAGGCTCCAGGCCCACTTTGAGAGCATTGGAGCAGACAGCTACACTTTACCAGACACAATATTCAGCGAGGTTTCTTCGTCTTACACCCACACACATTCCTACTGCCACTTCTGGCCTTCACCCTTATCTCATGCTTTTTGTCTTCCAATTTAACTCTTACCTGGCACTTTTCTGATGAACATCTTTAGATTATTTATTCTTTGAGTAACTAGAGGACATTTTCATTCTGTCTTTTTGTTTTCAGGCATATAGTTTAGGTCAGTTTTACCACAACAGAAATACTTGTTTAAAAAAAAAAACAACAACAACAAAAAGAAAAACGTATAAAATAATAAAAAAGTGTTTACGTCATCATTATTAAAAGATTTATTTAGTAAGATTGTTTCCAACAAACTTTAGTCTATTGAATAGGCACATTGGTGCACTGCCACTCTAACAGTCATGTTAGCACACCTGAGCTTGTTGCAGTCTGACCTGTCTTACCGCCTCATTTGTCATCTCCAATCACAAGCTCTTTTGAGGGGAGCTGAAAGACAAGGAATTAACAGCCCTTGCTTGGTGATGAGAGCTCAGCCTGCTGTTCAAAAGAGAAAGTATGTGAGAACACCAGCAAGTTGAACATGTAAGAACACAGGCAAACACACTCTCCTCTGCCAGTCCCCTGCATCATCCAAAGAGTGACTCATGCTGTTTGCATCAAATATTTCTGACATTTAGGCAATGGTTAGCGATGCAATGTGATGACATATTTTGAAGTCACAACGCTGATTGGATGTCTTTGTCTAGTAATCATGATCTAAAATTTCTCCTGAACATGGACATTGTCATTACTAGATAATATATACTCTTTGAGATCAGGCGAAATCTTTTGTGATTACAATTTTAGTGATTACAGCCTTTTGCGATTTGATAAGCTCAAGTCATATCGCAATTTCAAATTTAGTTCAATTGACAGATTCTTTGTCAAAGCAATGGTGCAAAACGTAACATTAGAGACAAGTGTAAAATATTGGAAACACTTAACAATAAGGTTCCATTTGTTAACATTAGCTAACTACATAAGTTAACATGAAATAACTATGAAAAATACTTCTAAACACTTAATCAATATTTTATTACATTATTAAAATCAAAAGTTGTTAATCATTTAGCAGACGTTTTTATCCAAAGCGAATTACAAATGAGGAGAGCAATATGCAATCACACTAACAAAAGGGCAACAATATGCAAGTGCTGTGACCCTTCCCAGTTTAGTCTAATGCAGTACATGCAATTTTTGTTTTAATACATAGAATAGAAAAGAAAAGAAAGTGTTAGTATTAATGGATCAAGTGTTGCCGAAAAAGAAAAAAGATGTCAAAGATTAATCAATACTGTAACAAATGGAACACATTATCTAACGTTAACTAATGAGATATTGGTAACACTTTACAATAAGGTTCATTAGTTAATGTATTAACTAACCATCAGCAATACATTTGTTACTGTATTTGTTTATCTTTGTTAATGATAGTTAATAAAAATAAAGCTGTTCATTGTTTGTTAATGTTAGTTAACAGTGCATTAACTAATGTTAACAATATTTTAATAAAGTATTAGTAAATGTTAAAATTAACATTAACAAAGATTAATAAATCCTGTATAAGTGCAGTTCATCATTAGTCCGTGCTCACTAATGTAGTTAACTAATGTTAACTAATGAACCTTATTGTAAAGCGTTACCTAAATAACTTTTGGTTCATAATGAAACTGTGGCGGGACAGATTAGTCTGCTAACTAATGGGAAACACTGCTTCATATTAAAATGGATATCTTATAACTTCAATAATATATATATGATATAGCCTATTGTATATAGAAATATAAACACAAATATTTATATTTAGTATTCAGACTAATGACCAATGTCCCAGGGAACATTGAATAAAAGACCTTTTGTCTTAAAAAAATCTATATTGGGTGATTCTTTGTTTCATGTTGGGGTCCTGATCATCCTGATTTATTTTGTGAGAAAAAAAAAACCCTTATAAACAATTTCAGACATAAAATACAAGTACATTTATAATTATGTACTTTCAGCCACAGTATGCACAACAAACTCTGTTAGTCTTTGGTGTTTGCCGACACGCAGTGAGTCTGGGAACAAGATAAATGTTTACATTGTGGCTGTGCAAGAGTGAAGCTTGCTGGATGGTTTGTTCATGGAGGGGTGGGGTGGAGCATATAGGGTGGATGTGATATGCCTCACTGACTGTAAGTACAGCTGTAAGATGAAGTGACACATCCCTGGCGTGCCAGTATCTGGGCGGGACACATGGAGGTGGAGGTGGAAAATATTGGCGGGAGAGAGGCAGTTGAAAGTTTTTTTGTCAGAGCTATTAATATCTTAAGGTCCCAGTGAATTGGTGCCAAAAATGGAAACTCATCAAAAATAACATGAAAATTACCACAATTTGTGATTTTTCTTTCAGCAAAACACTAAAGTGTTATCAGTAGTATTCCTTTTGTAAATCATTCTCAGTAAGAAATTACTAGTTCATTTTAACACAGATTGTTCCAACATGCGTTCCAATTTCCATGTGGTACATTTTACCAAAAAGATACAATTTGATGTAGATGGTGTCAAATAATAAACTGAAATATGTCATTTTGACCTCTATAGTTGGCACAGAAAAAAAAGTGTATTGTGAAAAATCACATTAGCGAAACTAGCAGAATATGGTGTCGTTAATTTGGACAGATGTTTGGCAAAAAATACTCAGTCTGTTGTGGCAGCATCACCTACTGGTTTTCAAACAAAATACACACACTCCAAGTGCACCCTTAATCTGTAGTGTTTATTGTAGTTGCTTGCAGTTTTTTTTTTTTTTTTTGGTGCTCAATACAAGCCTATTCATTCAGATGAGTCATGAAAATTCATGCTAAAAAAGGAGTTGATATGTAGTGCTTTACGACTAAACACTCCACCAGCACTTCAATAAATATCCAGTGTCTATTTTATATCTAATGTTAAATGCTTCAACACTGATCCAAAAATAACACATGGTACTATAGTTACATGACTATACACAAAAAGGAAATAAAACACAAAAATGACTGTACATACCTCATTGATAACCTCAGGATAACAACACAATTGAAAAATATTGGTATTTCCTGACAATACAAACTACGCTTATGTTTATATATATATATATATATATATATATAAAGGGGATCTTAGATTTAATAATAATAAAAAATACATTAACTAAACACCTCTCTTTTTTTTTTTAGAACATATGTACTTCTGTTTGTGGAAACTTTTGACCAAATTATACATCATTTACAATCAGAAATTGCTTTATATCAGCTATCTTCAGCCTTTTTTTTAAAGCCAAAATCAGCCTTTTTTGCGATGTTAAAATACTTTCTCTTATTCCAGTTTAATATGACGAGGTGCAACAACCATTTGTTGATCAATTCCCCCAAAGAATGCAAACACTGTCGCTCTGTGGTACTTATAAATTCAGGCCAGGAGTGTGTTTTTCTGATCAGTGGCATAATACAGGGGAGTACCTGTCATTTCTTTATAATTTCTTTACAATTCATTGCCATTACTAGCACAAAAAAAATAAATAAAAAAAATAAAACAAAAATAAAATATATTAACCCCTTCGCCATCAAAACCATTACAAGAAAAATATATGAAAGAAAGGTTTAAATGCACAGTTTCATGGGTTCTGATGACATACACTCAGGCATATTTATAGTCATATATATGTACACACGCACACATTACTTCATAAAACAATTTTTAGGTTGCCTTTTAGTGACCAGTTTGAAAAGGCCCACAGGATTCATGGACCATACAGATTGTTAAATGACCGATGAATAACACACTGTAACACAACAAATAAATTATTCGTTTTTTTTTTTTTTTCTTTGTTGCTAAATATGAATCTATTTAAATAGTCAAATCTACCACCACTTAAAGGCTAAAAATTTTTTTAGGACATTAAACAAACAATGGAACATTTCACACAATGAAAGAGGTTACAGTATATTTGTTTTGCAATTATTGCAATTTTAAAGAAAAAAATTATGTAAATGTTTAATACTTCAATTCAACCATTATCCTTCAAATAACGTTTCATTAATACTTTATGCTAAGAACTTAACACCAAAATAATTTGTGTTGTCTTATTTCATTGGAAATAGTTTATTTTTTATAAGGGTGTGGATAAATGTTTTGTTGCAAATGGAAACAGGCAAAAAACAACAACAACAAAAAAAAAACCCATAACATCCGAACATTCAGGAGGCATAGCAGCAGGCAATGCAGAGGTCTGATCAACCTCAAGAAAGATTAAATAAATCAATATTACAATAAAGTGGTGGCATTCCAAGTCATGGAATAATATTTACGAAAGGGCACTCAAAGTTTTCATTGCTTATTTCCTATGCGCAAATACCATAACCAAGCTTTTTGTGCTGTTTGTTTTGGTTATTTTCTCCTCTTGCAGAAGTGGTTTGATTGGTCAGGTCATGATTAGGGTACATGCATAAGACTTAGTGGGGCAAAGCTACCAGGATATCTACATAGTTGACAGGGAAGAAGCCAGAGTGCTCATTGATCTTTCCTTCATACCAGTTGTCGTCAATCTTGCTGGTTAAGCTGATGATGTCACCTTCCTTGAAGCCTAGCTCACCCTCATTTTCAGCATCAAAATCATAAAGTGCCCGACAGCAAGGATGGTCCATTGGAGCTGAAACGGGTAAAAATAAAATAAAAAAATCTTTAAGCACAGAAAATTAAATCCTGTATTTCATAGATTTAATTATTTTAGTGCCTTACCAGGTGACCTAGAACGGCCACTGTGCCCAATACTCCCATTGTGGTTCTCACTTAAATCCAGGGAGGTGCGAGGTTTGGGGACATACTCTCTTCTTGGCTTACAAGAAGCCTCTCTTATTCTGCCAAAATAAATAAATAAATCGGTAATTAAGTCTGTATAATAAGAAACTAGGCCTGATAATTTAGTATAATTTTATATAAAAGACAATGTGATAAAATGAAAAATAAACGGATTACCCCAAAATTAACATTTATTAACCAAAACGCATACTTAATTTTTACACAATAAATTTTCCTCTGAGCAAGCCTAAATGCAAAGCATGTTTTTGCGTATTTTGCAGACTTACCATCCCCAGTTGTTACGACAGGCATCTTAACGCGCTTTACCAAACCACACTTATCATGAACAGGTGGAGTCATTCACACAGGATTTTTTGTGTTCAAATACAGATTGGAGTATCTAGACGTGTCAAACTACTTTTAACTTCAAACAGCATGTGACATTCTTGATGTGATGCCACACAGCGAGATGCGCTGCAACTGCCAAGTGCAGGTGGGATACAAAAAACGCATCCGCCGGCTACCGGACAGATTAACAAACTCTAAAGCGGATTGCTGTGGAATGTAGGCTTATGAATAAAATTATATTGAAATAAAACAATATATTCATTTATAAAATCACTTTTTTCATCTGCCATAATAATGTGACATTTTTATTTATCTTTATTTGCAGGATTTTCTCAGCAAATAGTGAAATGCCTATGTGCGATCAGTCATTATAGAAAATACAATTTAACATGACAAAGGTCACGGTTATGTTGTGTCTACAGTTTTTTATTATTTTTTTTTTTTTATAATCGCTTGCAGTTTAAAAGTAATTTCTGTGTTAATGATTTCACTGATGATTCACTATGTGAATAAAAGCCTAAATTACACCTGTTCATCATATAAAGCGTTCGCGTCTCTTCAGAAAACTTGGATTAAACCACTCGAATCATATGGATTTGTTTTACAATCTCTTTATGAACTTTTTGAAGCATCAAAGTGGTAGTTGAGTGGACTGTCAATGGAGGGAGAGAAATTTTCTAGATATCATTAAAATATCTTCATTGAACGAAAGTCTTACGGGTTTGGAACGACGTGAGGGTGAGTAAATTGTGACAATTTTAATTTTTGGGTGAACTATCCCTTTAAGAATAGATGCCTGTAATTACATAGTTTTTTTGTGGGAACAGAGGTTCCATTTAAATGTTTAGACTAGATTTACGAGGAGTCTTGTACTGTGTGGTTTGTTCTACAACACAAACCTGTCCTCTATCTTGGTGGACAGCTGCTGAAGGATCTCTGCGGCCTGTCTGTGGTAGTTCACCTGAGCTTGGACCAAAGCAGAAAGCTGACTCACTTGTTCAATCTGCAGAAACAAAGTTAGAACATCAACAACTATTACACGTGAAATTCCTCAAAGATTGTATATGGCAGGTCAAGCTTAGCAAACAATGGCTATATTTACATGCACCCTTATAAATGCAGTACTGTGAAGTACTGCAAGCTCATGTAAACAACACCGTGATTATGATTACGTTCATATTTAGAGTAACCATAAATCACAGTAAAATATGTGGAGTGCTGCGGCTTTAATCTGACCATACGCTCATGCATGGGTTCGAAAACATGCTGGAACAGAAGAAGCCACACTTCTTGGCATCATGCACATTGATGCTCGGAAATGTGTCAATTCTGACCATCAAAATCAATAAAACACATGATGTCTATGCTGTGTAAAGCTATAAGCATAAACTCCCCAGAAGTGTGGCTTCTGCAAAATGAGGGAGACCATGTACCCCAGAACTGGTGAACAGGTCCGCAAACGCTGGGAGGGCTTGAAGGCTGCCTATTTTAAAGCAAAAACATCACAACTCTTAGCAAATAATCTAAATATGACATGTACCATGTAAACGGGATTGAAAAGGAATTGATCTTAATTCTTACTTTGATTATTGGTAATAATCAGACTATTAACCATGTAAACATAGCCATTGTATAAGATGCACTGATAAATGAAAACAAGGGAATCCAGTGACGTATTGCTTTAAAATAAAAGGAAAGATGTAGTGGGAAAGACTCATTGGATATAGTATATGGCACAATAAGGACAGATAATGGAGGCATGAAATGGATGGTGAACAAGGGCAGGCCACAGATCTTACATCACTCTCCAGAAGGTTAAACATGCTTTGTTCGGCAATCTCCTTTGAGTCATCAAACTTCTCCAGGGCTTGTTTGATCTCATCTTCAGTGACTTTTCCTTGCCTTTTCTTTTTATAGTCAAAGTCCAACCGTCGCCCTTCTAGCTTCTTCAGGTGATGCTGTCATAACACACGGAAAAAGAGTTGAAAATTGCACTGATCAGTTACTGACCTCTAGTGGGATTCCAAAGCATTGCCTCTATCAATGGTTGGGACTTCAAAGCTATTTCAAATATTACTACAAAATATTCTCACTGTGATGTATTATTCACAAGTACATTTAAATCACACCGGCGAATTCTGACAGATGCGTATTCAAAATCGTTAAAATCAGTGACTGATAAGAGTTAATCAGTGGTATTTAAAGAGGTCATACTCAGGGGAGAATATTAACAATAAAATTCTGAGTTACACTTAAAATATTGTTAGTACAGTTAGTAAAATCCAAATACAGTCATTATTAATTTATGTCCATTTTTGTTCCTCTTCTCTGACCTTAGAAGTAAATGGCCCATTGCTAGCTGATGTGTGCGAAATGAGATTCAGCACTTTCCAGAATAGTCTTAAACAGCCCCATCCTTCATTCAACAACCTCTTTGGCCCTGCTTGCTTATACCTGGTATTAAGATGCGTTTTGGTCGATGTAAATGGGTCTAAAACGTTTTGACCTCGTCCACTTTCAAATACTTCGAAGGACTCCGGATTTATCTCAAGACCGGACAAGACCACAAATGCGGAGATATCACTAAATAGCCAATTCATTGTCTGAATTATTTGTTAACATCCTTACTGTGATTGGATGTAAAACTTCCTACAATCAATAATTCATTTCTAATTTGATTTATTTTGTTACTCTTGTGCTGGGTCAATCATTTACGGGGGATTGTGTCAAAAACGTCACCAAAATTAACACAAATGTGTCAAGTTCACAAAACAATCTACATTTAAGTGTTCTGCTGAAACTGTTAAAGTTGAACTGAAATGATCCATGATGCTGTAACTGAATTGCAAAAGTGGTAATTGCGACTTGTTGGCTAAATTAACGCATTGATATGATTTAAATACAGTTCAGCATGTAAGCATTTAAAGCACAGTAGAGCATTTAAGTGTCAGGTTACACTGGAATGTATGAGGTTAGTGAATAAGATGCAGGTTTTTACACTGAAATGTCGTATGCTGTGAATGTTCCAAAATTTACAAGAATTTACAAAAAAAAAAGTTAGAAATTTGGAGGAGTAAATGTGTCTTACAGGATGACTGCATGACTTCCTGTAATCTCAAAGGTACTGGTTTTGGAGGGTTTCAATGCAATAATTTCTTATATCTCACCTGGATCTCTTTTAAGTCTTTATCATAGATATTCTGCAAGGGATCAATGAAGTTTTGCTTGACTTCCATGTCTAGAGCATCTTTAACTTCACCCAGCTCTCGCATGGCATCTCCAACATCGACCAGAGCCACACCTGTAAAACACAAGTGTATGCTATATGTATATTTTAAGGGGGGAAAAAAAAACGTAAGGACTCAAAATAGACATCAATGTACTGAATGAAGTAGTTTTCTTTTCCCTTACACCAATTCAAACCCTGCTACTCTATTTAGCCAGGATACTCAAATTATGCAGCCCAGGGGAAAAATATTATCTGGTTATAGTAATGACAGATTACTTTATTTTCATTTGGTTTTAAAATTTGCAGTAACAAACAATTATGGCTATTTCTTACTAGCCTCATATTTTGAATCACCTCATTTAAATCAAAGCACTTGATAAAAGTGCTAGTCAGTTTTTAAAAACACTCTTTTCATTTTCCAGAGCATATGATCAAATGCTATTTAAACACCTGCACTTATAAATGTTATGGTAACATTTAATTGCTCATCACCAATCCTTCCTGCTAATTGGAACACAATTTACATTTGAATATGCCGCAAACAGTCACTATGCACCAATCAGCGATTACAGTATTTGCATATCCTGAAACTTTGCATCATGATTATTAAAAACAAAATATGACTTTATGAACTGCAAAACATTTTGTGATTTATTCTGATTACCAATTAAATGTAATTTAACTGCGTGCAAGCAAGCAGTGTGCACAAGAAACTAAATCGCTCCCATTATAAGTGCTTAGAATGTAGGCAGATTATTTTATTATAATGGGAGCGCGTATCAAGTTGTTGCTTTGTTTCAAGCTGCTCTCTCTTAATGCATGCTACAGAAGCGGTCTCTTTTACATCACAGACAGCAAAATTTATTACAATGGGAGTGTTCTGGTTTGTCATGCTGCATTATCCATTTGCAGTGCAGCCAGCCACAAAAGTAGAACTACATTGTCAAAACATTTTGGATTATGGCTGCGGGTCATTGGTAACCTTGGCATGGGCTAGATTTGGCTCGCTGTGTGTGTGTGTGCCACAATAAGTCCGCAGAGCTAACTTGTCAATCCATCTTTATGGGTGATGCTACAGTATGAGCAACAAACAGATGTACTCTGACCAATGAGAGGACAGTTTTATTCGCATGCGACTTGCATAAAGCACATTATGGTATGCTTTGAAAGGTTGCCGTGTGAAAGCAAACTGAAATAAAATGTAACATTTTAACAGTTTAAAACACTTTTTCAGAACAAAGCAAACGGGTCTGAAAATGCCCTCATCATGCATCGTGTTGAACTGTGTTTGCAGTTTGAAATTCAAATTTTCTGTTATCAATCTGTGGTGCAATGCTTTAAACATCTAAATACTACCACATATTTTTTCTTTATGATCGATAAATCCATTCAGTCATGACACACCAACAGAAGAATGAAGCATATTTTATAGTTTAATCTTGTTTGCTAACCAAGTAAACATGTAGTCAAAAGAGCTTGTTGATGAATGCAAATAGAACTCATTATTTTGGAATAATGCCGTTTGCATTGTGTATGTTTATACTGCGCTATGTGTGGGATAGCTGCCCACAAAGCTAACGGCTCTTACATTGAGTATGTTTATAACAAAGCAAGCATTACCAAAGCAGGAATCCTCCCCGAGTTCCCTGCCAAACTTTTGCATGGACTCTCCCAGGATGACTTCAGTCTGTATGTAGCCGGGACCTTTATCTCCTCCACGGATTTTAGACATGGAGCTCATCATACTCATCTTGGCACGAGTTGCTACAGAAACAAACACAAAACAGATGTACATTAATTACATTTTTATTTTCTAAATTAGGGATTTACAATGAAAAAAACATTTACCTGGATTGGGTTGCAGGTACTCCGTTGTCTTGGTCATAATGTCCAGCACTGCCCTTGTGGTGGTGTCAACTTTCTATAGTAAAGATGAGAACATACAAGAATAGAACAGAAAGAAACATTTTTTAAACATGAAAGAATTAAACATTCCACATATTTCAAAAGCAGTGTTTGGCATCGCATATCAGCTAGATGCCCTAAAGCCCCCAGTATTTGCTCATTCATTCATTCATTCCATCCATCCAATTTTTAACCATCTTTGTAAGAGATACTCTAAAATACACATTTATAAGCTCACTCAAAATATTCACGCTTAATTAGACTATAATTTTGAGTCAACAGATGACCTAATTAAACCTTCCAAAATTAGAATTCTAATAAACAACCACATGCTCACTGCCATGCTCTCTTGAAAGAGAATCATAACTCTCGCTGAAGGAACTTACCTTTTCCATTTCCGTAAAGTCATAATCTAATTTAGTTCCTTCTGCCCCTCCGACCCTCTCACTAACTCTCTGCAAAATAAAACAAATTTTTTCAATTAATTCTGAATTCGGTCATAAAATGTACATTTCATTTCTTTTTCCTTTTCCTTTAAATTTTCCATAGACCTCCTAGCTTGAAAACACCTGCTCTGTACGACATATAGGCTACTGTACTTGTAACCTTTTTGGACCATAGCCTTAGCATATTTAACTTGTAAAGTCTGATGCAACATGATGCACTTAGAAATTAGAAAGAAATCAGAAACTTTCATTCATAGAGGTAATTGTAGCATATCCAGTAAAATGTATTCATAAATCAGACTCCAATAAATAAAAGGCGTTTCTTGCGTCAGTTGTCTAATGCAGTGCTTCCCAACCCTGCCTCTGGACACTGGAGAAACTTTTTTGATACACCTATTTCAGGGTCTTGTTGTCTACTAATGAGGCGATGAGTTGATCCAGGAACATGTTTGGTATAATAATAGGGAAACCACAATTCAGTGACACGTGTATTGCTTCTTGACCACACAGTTGAAACATTAGTTTGAGGGGACAGAATGTTCATCAGAATAATAATTAAAAAAAAAACCTGCACCAAAAACACAGTTCTGTAGCGATCCTGTAATTCAAACAGCAGAGCATGATGCAAGCAACGTCGAGGTCATGGGTTTGATTCTCAGGGAATTCTCAGGGAATGCATGTAAATGATAAAATACATTGAATGTAATGCAAACCGAAGATGTTTAAGTCAAGCCCTTTGTCATGAGTCCAAGTCTCAAATCCTTTTTAGTAAAAGGACAATTCATTTTATGTATAAATTTTGTTTAAACTATATTTCATCAAAAGTGCTTGGCTCCGAAGCAAAAAGCTGAAGTGCAATCGCACCTTCTTCTCATTATATACCCACGCTGCGAGGCTGAACAGCTGATGCAAATGACTGCACGCCAATGTATATTGGCTCGTTTTAGTTTCACTCAAAGTAGATTGGCCTCTCTAGCGAGATTCCTATCAGTCTGTCACGACGTACGTCGAGAATGACCGACCGATAAGGGAATGGAAGTTCTAATACGCTAAACATATATCACATGAGCCAACTCACAACACTTAATTACGCAATGAAGGTTTTGAAAAAACAAACAGTTATTTAATTATATTTCAGTATAAACATACATTGCTAGACAGGTACTGAACATAAGCTAGCTAACATAATAAATTTAAATTTACGACTGAAATGATGCAGGTATATGTAACAATCAAGGTATTTATCGTAATGTACTTTATAATACATCAAAATAAAATTGTTGTATAAATATCAGTTCTGCTGTTGTTCATAAATACCAGTAGTGACTTTGTACAATGAGGGTGTTGTCATGTCACCACCAGTGTCCCAATGTGTTGTGAGCCAGGGTCTGACGAGGGCCCCCCGCCCGTCCAGGCCCCCTTCAAGAAGGGCGGTAAAGCCAAGAGCAAGCGGCCCTAGGAAGGGCGACCCGGAGACGGATGGGACTGCTCTTCGGGAGACGGTGACCACACCGCTCCCTCCCCGGAAGAGGGCCGGGTGGAAAATCCTTTATTCCCTTTTGTTTTTGTTCCGCCACTGGCCTCAAAACCAGCGGTACCCAAATTTTCAATAAAAGAGCAGTTTCTTCCATCTCTGGGTCTGAAGAGGGCCCGGAGAGCAGTGGGGGGAGAGAATCCTCACCACTCTCATCTGCCTCTTCTATCGCCAGCAGGCAGCAGTGTGCAGTCCGAGAATGCAACCAAGTCACCTCCTGCGCCTCCTGCCTCGTGGAACCAGGTAAGTGTTGCACAGCACACTCAGACTCCGCTACGGGCCGCCTCCCAGAGAAAGCCTCCCGAACTGAGTCCCTGTGTTCCACATCGCAGCCCCACTCCGGGTACACCTACGGTCCCTTTGGTCCCGCTTGTACGGTCTCTGCGAGCCTGGTTAGCGCTCCCCAGTCCGTCTCGCTGACTCATTCGGTCCATCAGGCTCGGCTATGCGATTCAGTTCGCCCGCCGTCCCCCCAAGTTTCGAGCCATCCACTCCAGTGAGAGCAGCCGATGCCCATGTCTTGCGGGCGGAAATCGCAGTCCTACTGGCGAAGGACGCGGTAGAGCCGGTCCCTCCAGCTGAAATGAGGTCAGGGCACTACAGTCCCTACTTCATTGTACCTAAGAAAGGTGGTGGGTTACGACCGATCTTGGACCTGCGAGTTTTGAATCTGAGCCTCCACTCCTTCTGCTCACGCAGAAACGCATTTTCGAGTGCATCCGTCCCCAAGATTGGTTTGTAGCGATCGACCTGAAGGACGCGTACTTTCATGTCTCGATTCTTCCTCGACACAGACCGTTTCTGCGCTTTGAGGGTCGAGCATATGAGTACAAGGTCCTGCCCTTCGGGCTGTCCCTGTCTCCCCGTGTCTTCATGAAAGTCACGGAGGGGGCCCTTGTTCCCATGAGAGAACAGGGCGTTTGCATCCTCAACTATCTCGACGACCGGCTCATTTTAGCACAGTCTCGAGATCAGTTATGCGAACACTTATGCGAACACCGGGATCTCGTGCTCAGGCACCTCAGCCAGTTAGGTCTTCAGGTCAACTGGGAAAAGAGCAAACTCGCCCCGTGTAGAGGATCTCTTTTCTCGGTATGGAGTTGGAGTCGGTCGCACAGACAGTGCGCCTCACAGAGCAACATGCTCAGTAGGTGCTGAACTGCTAGAACACCTTCAAAGGCAGGACGGCGGTCCCACTGAAATTCTTTCAGAGGCTCCTGGGGCATATGGCAGCGGCAGCAGCGGTCACTCCGCTCCTGCTGCTCTATATGAGACCGCTTCAGCACTGGCTTCACGGCCGAGTCCCGAAATGGGTGTGGAATCACGGCACTCACTGGGTGACAATTACACCAGCATGCCGCCAGACCTTCAGGCCGTGGTCAGACCCCTCGTTCCTGCGGGCAGGAGTCCCCTTGGAACAGGTGTCCAGGCATGCTGTGGTGTTCACAAATGCCTCTGCCACCAGCTGGGGGGCCACCGACAATGGCATGCAGTGTCAGGGGTGTGGACGTGCCCTCAACTGCATTGGCACATTAACTGCCTTGAGTTGCTAGCAGTACGTCTCGCTCTGAGCCGCTTAAAGAGGCCGCTACAGGGCAGAGACGTGCTGGTCCGTATGGACAACACTGCGACCGTTACGTACATCAACCGACAAGGTGGTCTAGGCTCCCGTCGCAACTCGCCCGCCATCTCCTGCACTGACACACAGCTGGCCCCGGGGCCTCCACAATTATGCATTCCCCCCAGTGAGCCTACTTGCGCAGACCCTGTGCAAAGTCAGGGAGGACGAGGAGCAGGTCCTTCTGGTGGCTCCCTATTGGCCTACCCGGACCTGTTTCCCAGAACTCATGCTCCTCGTGACAGTCCCTCCCTGGCCCATTCCTCTGAGGAAGGACCTTCTGACCCTATGGCACCCGTGTCCGGACCTCTGGAAACTCCATGTCTGGTACTGGGATGCGGAGGTTCTAGGTGACTTACCCCCAGAGGTACTTAACACCATCACTTCTGCACGAGTGCCGTCTACGAGACGTGCGTACGCCTTGAAGTGGAACCTGTTCGTCGAGTGGTGTTCTTCTCGCAGAGAGGACCCCCGAAGATGTTAGATAGGGTCTGTGCTTTCCTTCTTGGAGCGAAGGCTGTCTCCCCCTCCACCCTCAAAGTACATGCTGCCGCCATTTCATCTTTATTAGTTGGAAAGCACGACCTGGTTGTCAGGTTCCTTAGGGATGCTCCTTTTGAGCCTTTGCAGTCAGCAGACTTAAAGCTGCTCTCTTTGAAGACTTATCAAGAGGGTAGGGGACCTGCAAGCATTTTCGGTCGACGAATCGTGCCTAGAGTTCGGGCCGGGTGACAACCATGTTGTACTGAGACCCCGGTCTGGCTATGTGCCCAATGTTCCTACCACTCCCTTCAGAGACCAGGTAGTGAACCTGCAAGCGCTGCCCCTGGAGGAAGCAGACACAGCCCTCGGGGCGGCCAGCTTATCAGGCTTTGCTCCTCAGCAAAAAACTGAAGTGCAATCGCACCTTCTGCTCATTATATACCCACACTACAAGGCTGAACAACTGATACAAATGATTGCACGCCAATGTGTATTGGCTCGTTTTAGTTTCACTCGAAGTAGATTGGCCTCTTTAGCGAGATTCCTATCAGTCGGTCACGACGTACGTATCCGTTCCCTCCTTCAGGGACCGAGGGTTACCATATTATGTAACCGAGACGTTTAGGAAGTGAGCATCGATGCTTCCTGGTTAATGATGCATTGTGGTACATTTTAGGGAGCAAACATTTCAGTGCAAAACAAGGACTTTATTTTTTTTTTTATTGAGAAAGTCCCTGATCAGTGCCCTGACTACTGAAATATAGGGAGCTGATTGAGATGCACCACAAGTCTCATTGCAAAGATTGAGACTTGAGTCTAAGACATATTTCAAGGTAGAAAAGAAATTGAGTTCTAACGGCACCATAGACTAACAAGGTGTTGGTTCGAACCAACATGACATAAATATGGTGTGAAACATTAATAGTGTGTGGTGTATTACATGTGATTAATGTAGTAATAGCTCCTCACCAGAAAGGCAATTCTAACTACTAACCCAATTCAATACTAAAAAAAAAAAAAAAAAAAAAATACTTATAAATAAAAATATATTATATCTAAATAATTTAATTATATCAATTATTATATAATTCAATAATAATCAATAATTAATAATTATTATATCAGAATTAAGTTCTGCTGTACCTTGTCATGTGGAAATTAAACCATTACCAATGTAGCACTTCAATTTAGAGCATTATGCATTTAAGCATTTTCTTTCTGAAGACTTCTACAAATACACTAAGTCAAATTAAAGACTTGGCTTGTCTGCCAAAGGTTTGTCTTTGCCAAAGGCTTTACTCAGAGCTACATACTTAATAAAACCCCTTTCTCCCTCAAGACTGAGCTGTCACTGAGTTAAGAAGATTTGAAGGCAAATATACTAATAAATCCCATGGGATTGGAACAAAATGGCTGTCAAGGAACGTGGTGATTGAACATGTTTGAGAATAACTCAAATTAGTCAATTTAGTACCAAGGCTCCAATAAGGAATATCTCATACCAATGAAATATTAAAATAAAAGTGAATTATTGCAATACAAGTACTTTCTCAGAATTCCTTCATTCCCATCATTCTCTAAAGCAGGGGTGTCCAATTCCGCTCCTGGAGCCACTGTTCTGTAGAGTTCAGTTTCAACCCCAATTAAACACACCTGAACCAGCTAATCAAGGTCTTAGGCCTGGGATACACTAGACGATTCTCAAATCTTAACCATTTTTTTTTTTTAATTGTGGGAGACCACAGACATAAGGGCCCTTAAAATACATGTTAAAGGGAAACAATATTATTGTAACTCATTTTAGTAAAATAATAATTCTGGAATCACCTATGATTAATTGACAGGTGAAATTATGCATGCAGTAGTGCAGATACTAGAGCCCTATTCGCACGGGATTAGCATTACCTGGTGACCTCTAGTCATTTGTAATAATTGTAATCGGCCATGTCTGTAATTTGTAAAGTAAAAATTCACCCGCAAATGACCTAACATATTTCGCCGAACACCGAGGTCCTGTGATAATTTTAGTCCCGTGCGAATCAGCATCTCTGTGATTTGGCGAGGTTGTATATATTTTTTCAAGGTTTTTGTTTTCTGTGCGCTTTTTTATCCATCTTTCGCGAAGAATGGAGCGGAGTAATTTTGGAGTTGGAGTAATTTTATAGTATTTTGGGTGCTGAGTCATATTGCTATAGCCTACACCATACAACTATACAATTTGCAGAAAGGGAAAGAAGATTAGAACAAAAGAAGAACAAAAATAATGATTAGATGGAGATGGATGACATGTATGCAGCATGCGGTAAGGAAAATTGTTTAGTTTTATGTTATATCATACAGCTACACCTGTAACGACAAGACATTTCCAAGCAATAGCCTATTGACATCATATCTGGGAGATAAGTCAGTAAATTTGAGTAAAATCACAGGCTTCGCTTACCCCGTGCGAAATGCGCCACACGAAATTCAGATGTGGGTTGGTAATTTCTAAATCACACGTGGTCCCCAGATAATACTAATCCAGTGTGAATAGGGCTTAGGCCTACATTCAGCAGCATCAACATTACAAACTGATTTGGCCTGCTGAGGAGGAGGATGATGATGATGATGATGATGATGATGATGATGATGAGCAGGACACATGCATTGAATACATTTTCAATGCGCAAGACATGCATTGAAGACATTTTCTTAACACGCCAGCTCGAAATTCAGTATGAATTCATATAGTCAGCCTAATGGTGCACAGCTTATTAAGCAATCATGATTTATTTATTTATTTAACCAATTCATTTCAATATGTATGTGTGAATTAAAAGTACCATTTCGCCAATGAGAACGTTTCTGAGCCAAATAAAGATAAAAATGTGTTCTGCCGACTAGCGTGTTTATTGAACCAATCAGATAAGGAGTAAAACGAGAGTCAGCTAGAAGCTCATTTGATTGGCTACATGATGAAGGTGGACCCGCCTCCCTCTTCACGCTTGCAAAACTCAATTAAGTGAGAGAATCGTGCCAAAACTGGAAGCACAGATAAAAGAAAGACGCAACTGTACAAATCGGGTTATTTCAGGAACTTTTTTACCCCAAGTCATTCAGACATTTGCAACAGTTTATTTTTTTACACAAAGGTTGGTTTTACATGATCAATCTGTTCTGCAGTTCCTGACTCTGTTGTTTTCGTTTGCAAATTGCTGTTCACAGGCCTGCAATGCTTTTGGCCGCATTTGTGCGCAAAAAACGTGCCAAAAGTGCAAGCGTGGAAAAATGGAAGTCAGAGGAATACAAATCCTATTTATTTTGCGTTAGCATGAAGCTGCAGCTATTAGAATCTTAGAATCATAGAATTAGAATCTATGTTTTTTCAGAATTTAGAAGTAGGAAATTACGAGTCATCCAATTTTTTATATCAGCTATGCATTCTGTTAATTTAGTAAATTGGTAAGTTTCGGTAGGTTTTGAAGAAATATAGAGCTGAGTATCGTCGGCATAACAGTGGAAGCTAATTCCATGTATCCTAATGATATCTCCTAATGGTAGCATGTACAGAGTGAACAGCAGCGGTCCTAGTACTGAGCCTTGTGGTACGCCATACTGAACTTGTGATTGATAAGACATCTCTTCATTTACTGCTACAAACTGATAACGGTCAGATAAGTATGATTTAAACCATGCTAGTGCAATTCCACTAATGCCAACATAGTTTTCTAGTCTATTTAAAAGAATGTTGTGGTCAATGGTGTCAAATGCAGCACTAAGATCGAGTAACACTAATAGAGAGATACAACCACGATCGGATGATAAGAGCAAATCATTTGTAACTCTAACTAGAGCAGTCTCGGTACTATGGTACGGTCTAAATCCGGACTGGAAATCCTCGCAGATATCATTTCTTTCAAGAAAGGAACACAGTTGTGAAGATACTGCCTTTTCTAGTATCTTTGACAGAAAAGGTAGATTCGAGATCGGCCTGTAATTGACTAATTCTGTAGGATCAAGTTGCGTTTTTTTAACAAGCGGTTTAATCATAGCCAGCTTAAAGTTTTTTGGTACGTATCCTAGAGACAAAGACGAATTAATGATAGTAAGAAGAGGATCTATGACCTCTGGAAGCATCTCTTTCAGTAGCTTAGTCGGTATAGGGTCTAACATACATGTTGTAGATTTAGATGATTTAACGAGTTTAGTAAATTCTTCCTCTCCTATAGCAACGAATGAATCATTTTTCCTCAGGGAGACTACAATGCACTGCCTGATGGGATACTGTAGTAGACGGTTGCATAGTTATAATTTTGTCCCTGATATTATCAATCTTATAAGTGAAGAAGTTCATAAAGTCATTACTGCTGTGCTGCTTTGAAACTCCTGTGTTTGAAGCTTTCTTTTTCGTTAGTTTAGCCACTGTTTCAAATAAATACCTAGGATTATGTTTATTTTCTTCTAATAGGGTTGAAAAATAAGCAGATCTAGCAGCTTTTAAAACCTCTCTGTACGTAATCGAGCTCTCTTTCCATGAAATGCGAAATACCTCTAGTTTTGTTTTCTTCCAGTTGCATTCCATTTTTCTGGCTGCTCTCTTAAGGGCCAGAGTGTGCTCATTGTACCACGGTGTTGGATTATTTTCTTTAATCTTCTTTAAGCGCAAAGGAGCAACTGTGTCTAAAGTGCTGGAAAAGAGAGAGTTAAAAGTTTCTGTTGCAATATCAAGTTCTTCTAAGCTATCCGGGATGCTGAGATGATGAAACTGATCAGGAAGATTATTAAAAAAGCAATCTTTAGTGGCAGAAGTGATAGGTCTAACATATTTGTAACACGGAGTCGACTTTGCAGCCTTGGCTAAATGTAATTTACACGAGACTAGATAATGATCTGAGATGTCATCGCTCTGCTGCAGAATTTCAACGGCATCAACATCTATTCCATGTGATAATATTAGATCTAGAGTATGATTACGACAATGAGTAGGTCCTGACACGTGTTGTCTAACTCCAATAGAGTTTACAATGTCTTTAAATGCCAAACCCAATGCATCTTTTTCATTATCGATGTGTATATTAAAATCACCAACAATTAGTACTTTATCTGCAGTCAATATTAATTCTGATAGAAAGTCCGCAAATTCTTTGATAAAGTCTGTATGGTGCCTTGTATACAGTAGCCAGCACAAATCTCAAACGTGATTTATCATTTATACTATATATTTTTACATTAAGCACTAACACTTCAAAAGAATTATATTTAAAACTTGATTTCTTAGTGGTTTTGAAAATATTACTATAAATTACAGCAACACCTCCCCCTTTGCGTTTCAGACGAGGTTCATGTTTATAACAGTAATCTTGCGGGGTGGACTCATTTAAAGTAATGTAATCGTTTGGTTTTAGCCAGGTTTCTGTCAAACACAGCACATCTAGGTTATTATCTGAAATCATATCATTAACAATGAGTGCTTTTGAAGTAAGCGATCGAATATTCAGCAACCCAAGCTTTAGCATTTGCTCATCTGTATTATAGCTGTTTTTTATTTGTTGAACATCAATTAAATTTTTAACCTTAGATGGGTTTAAACGTTTTTTGGATTTCCAAATTCGGGGAACAGACACAGTCTCTATATGATGATAGCTAGGTGAAGGAGGCTCTATGTGATGGGATTTATCTGACCTGGGTGACGCGAGGCCGCTAGCAGACGGTCGGTTTAGCCAGTCTGTCTGCTTCCTGACCTGAGCCCCAGATTGTCATGTTTGAGCTCTAAGACTATGTGGCATATTGAATTCTATATTATTACACGGACACCACTTAGACAGCCAGCGATTCAGTGAACACAATCTACTAACTATCTCATCACTCCTGCGAACAGGAAGCGGGCCAGAGCAAATTACAGTGCCTGACATCGTACTTGCGAGTTCACACACCTCTTTAATATTAATTTTGGTGATCTCCGACTGGCGGAATCGAACATCATTAGTGCCGACGTGAATAATGATCTTAGAGAATTTACAATTAGCATTAGCCAGCACTTTTAAATTTCCTTTGATGTCAGGCGCTCTGGCTCCAGGCAAACATGTGACTATGGTGGCTGGTGTCTCTATTTTCAGGTTCCGTGTGATCGAATCGCCAATAACTAGGGCACAATCAACAGAATTCTCAGTGGGTGTTTCACTGAGCGGGGCAAATCGATTTGTTATGGTAATCGTAACGGAAGACTATTTTTTTGATCCGCGACTAGAGCGATCCCTCACTGTCACCCATTTGCCTGGCTGCACAGGCACTACTTCATTTGGAACCGCACCATGTAAAGAGTTCACTATGCTAGGCGCATCCAAAATAGTATCTAAAGCTCTAGCACTCTTACTATCCTCAATTAAAGTTTGGATGCGTGTCTCTAGTTCTGAAATCTTCTCTGTCAGCCTAACTGACTCCTTGCATTTATCACATATAAATCCTATATTGCCAACAGAGAAGGCTATGCTAAACATGTGACATGAAGTGCAGGTGACAATAACAGGACAAGACATTACTCACCGTGTTTGTTGACTGATTCTTACTCACCTGAGCTTTTTATGAACTCAAAGGCGTGGGCGCGCAAGAGAAAAATAAATAAAAATTAGCTGAGCACACGGGTGGCGCATTAACAGGCTAGCAAATTACTAGCGTGTTGTGCTAGTAGTAACGGAAGCTAGCGATGTCAGGAGATGTTGAGTAAGCTGTATTTAGTAGTAGTATAAAAAAATAGAAATTGTAGTAAATGGATCAAAACAAAGAAATACGAGGCTAAGACGGAGCTTACAGCACCGAAGCAAACACACTCATAGCAGGCAGCGAGGCAGACAGGAGCAATCGATCAGTGATCCGCGATCAAAGAACAGAACAAACTATGGGTGAATAACTTTTAACTTGACATGGTGTAATAAAAATGCTCATGCTGTAAGGTGCTAAAAAAAGATAAATGTGAACATAGATTAACAATTACTGGCCTACGGCTGTGCATAATAGCTCACATAGAAATTACATGAATAAAAGTAGTATAAACAAAAGTAATAATAAAAAGAAATATTTTGAATATTGTGCAACTTTGGTGCTATTAAAACACCTTAAAGGGGGGGTGAAATGCTATTTCATGCATACTGAGTTTTTTACACTGGTAAAGAGTTGGATTCTCATGCTAAACATGGACAAAGTTTCAAAAACTAAGTTGTACGTTTGAAGGAGTATTTTTGTTCCAAAAATACTCCTTCCGGTTTGTCACAAGTTTCGGAAAGTTTTTTTCGAGTATGGCTCTGTCTTACGTAAGATAGGGCGGAATTTCCTTATATGGGTCCTAAGGGCACTTCTCCGGTAAGATCGCGGCCGCGCGCGCACTCGTAGACCAGAGCAAGAGAGTGAAAGCAGTTCGCCATCAAAGCGCCCTGCCCGGCTTTTGGGAAGTCAATGTCACCAAAGAAGTGTGTTTTTGGTTGCCAGGGCAAGACAACCCTGCACAGATTCCCAAAGAACCCAGCGTTAAGGAACCCGTGGATTGTTTTCCTGAGCATAAACGGAGTTGTGTAAGACTTTTGTTCCCTGCATTTCGACGATGATTGTTTTATAAACAAAGCCCAGATCCACGGATTTGCAGATCGTCTAATGCTTAAGGATCGAGCAGTCACAATGATAAAGGTTCGCGGTCGTGCGTTGGAACCGGACGGTGAGTAAAACTGTTTGTTGAACAAATGTCTCTGTGTGTTGTCACTAGCTTGGCGCGTTAGCACAGCTAAGCTTCGCCCACAGGGCCCGCCCCCAGCCGCTCGGTTTTTTCCGGAAAGACTCGGTACAGCCTATCTTTATGTTAAAAATTTAATAAAACAAAAGACTTTTTGGAGATATGAAGGATGCAATATTACTCTATAGGTACTCAAGATTAACAGGAGATTGAGTGAAAATGAGCATTTCACCCCCCCTTTAAAATCAATTTCTTACAACTCAGTGAAAGGAATGCTTCGCTTTAACTACACCCAATAAACATTCCAAATTACAAACAAAATAAAACAGATTGATTCAGCAGCGGTGAAGTTAACTTTAAAATAAAAGATTATCTTTCATTTGGGTGAAACATGTTAATGGCTTTCTCGTTAAGATCTGGAGATGGACCGACAAGCGGACGGATGGATTCAATTGAGAGCACAGCGAGGGTGTTTAATCTCTGATGACCCATGGCATTTCATTAAAAAGAAATTAAATCAAGATACAGATGGATGACAGCACCATATCATTCTTATATTTAAAGTGATTACTAGCCTACATTTCCTAATTCATCATTAATCTTAGCATGGAGAATAATTGTGGAAAGCCATTGAAAATGAATGTTGACTAAGTACTAAAATGCAGTCATTGTTTTTATTCAAAGGTTTATTTGATAAATGCTGATTATCATGCATCTATATAGAAATACACCAATAGCTGTAAACTATGAAGCATGTAAACATATTTAACAGAATACAAGCTTAACCAGAATATGGTCCTTAATTGGAATTATAAAAGCTATTAGGTTTAAAAGGTTATAAATAAAAAATGATCATGCCCTTACCATTTTCACATTGTCTTTGTTGATCTTCACTTTTGAATGATCTACTGAATCAATTTCCTTTGGGTTCTATGAACTCAATTTTGCTTGCCGAGTAATTAGATTCATGCCTCATTTCAAAGAAGTATCCTGCATTATAGTGATGTGAGGTTTAAAACATGATCATTATTCAGCAAACAACAACTTATACAAGGTCTCTTTTACAACTGATTCAACTTACAAAAAAAGAAGAAAAACATATTTTAGAATGTTCTTATAGGTGAACATTAGGTGTTGCCAGCACATACTGTGTATACTATGTATTGGCTCCATTTATTAGTATGCCGGCTTTCTTGGACATGTATTTGGACATATCTCTATTAGCTTAGCTTTGTACAAGGCTACGAGAACAATTTTATTTCCTATAGACATCCTTAAATACAGAAAGGACATTATAAGACACTTGGAGGTCATTAAATCACCATAAACCCTGTTGATCAAAGAAGTCACAGGAAATATTTACACTGATCTAGATATTAAGAGAATTTTACAATAATATCGAATTATATTTGAACTTCCTTTGAAATAGATTTGACCAATCCTGTAAGTGACGTAGAAGCACATTAGAGGCTTCTATTTTCCAACAAGCCACCTCAGAGTCAACATCCAACCATGTTCTGAATGCAACTGAAATGCCCAGAAATTCAGCACAAAATTTCTACCAGCCTACCTTTGTTAATTAGTCTATGTAAAGTTAAGCCTGATGCATATCTTATGCCAACTACATAAAGTAGTATATACACTTCTTGGAGTGAGGGAAACCAGAGTTTTTAGATGTATTATATTAGGTATTACATTGTGCAAACATGATGTTTAGACCTGATAAAAGTGACAGGGAGATCATTGAGTCAGAGGCTATAGGGAAAGAGCAAAAGATTAAAGAACAAAACCCTGCCATCACAGAAGTTGTGTGTATGTATATATATATATATATATATATATACACGTGTAATATATATATATATATATATATATTAGGGCTGTCAAAAGATTAATCACGATTAATCGCATCCAAAATAAAAGTTTGTGTTTGCATAATATGTGTGTGTACTGTGTATAATTATTTTGTATATATAAATACACATATACAGTATATGTATGCAAATATTTCTATTTATATATAATTTATATTATATATAAATATAATATATAAATTATACAAAAATCAACATTTTTCTTAAATATATACAACATGTGTGTGTATTTATATATACAAAATAATTATACACAGTACACACACATATATTATGTAAACACAAACTTTTATTTTGGATGCGATTAATCTTTTGACAGCCCTTATATATATATATATATATATATATATATATATATATATATATATATATATATATATATATATATATATATATATATATATATATATATATATATATATATATATATATATATATAAAACACACACACACACACACACACACACACACACACAGACACACAGTGAGTGTATGAATTAAGAATTAAAAAGATGAATTAAAATAATACATTTCAATGATAGAACTTATTATCTCAGGTGGTTCTTTGACATTGCAGGATAAGGGGGAAGATGCTCTGGAATAGCCTTCCTGATAATATTTGGGGTTTATACACATTCTCCCAGTTTAAATCTAGATTAAAGACATCTTTTTAGCTAAGCATCCACAAAAAAAAAGCATCTCATAACCATGTACTCCAGTTCAGATCCAAACTATATCTATTGCTTGAAATGTTATGAACAGAAGCTACGCCAAGTATTTTCAATTTGCTTTTCTATTTCTACCTCGAGATGCCCATCCTGAGGTAACTAGAGATTACGGCAGCTCCAGATTGGATCCAGCCTCTTACGAAGATTTCAGATGACCCAACACCTGTAAAGAGAAGACGCCAACCCCTGCCAGGACTTCAGATGACGCCAACTCTGAATCAACATACACAACAGCCAAATGTTCTATATATTACCATTATGAGCTCATTGTTTTTGCCTAAAATGAATACATGTTAGCTAACTGCATGATTTATCTTACAACTATACATTTTTGATATATGGACATGATGGACACAGTCACATTTGATAACAGATAACTCTAAATTAAATTATGAACTTCCTGCTCAGCTACTGTTCGGACGCTCTTGCTTACTGCTCCGCGCTTTGCTCTATCGCTTTTACATTTTATCTCCTATATTTTTATATTTTATTTCCTTTTATCACCTAACTTTAACTTCAGCAAACAGCACAGTGCTCAGACAACAAATTTTGGATTACTACAAAAACGCAGAATTCTTTTACCCGACCAGCTTACATTCCGGGAAAGGAAAACACAACTGCCTACATTCATACGGATAAGAGAAAATGCCTCTTCAGGTTCAAGAATCTACTTGCTGCACTAACTGCCACAGACTTTTACAAAGGATTGCAGTTCTCGAAACAAAGTTACTTACGGGACCATCAAACCAGACGGAGCACACAACAGAGCTTCGTCATGAACACCCTCAGCATACCGGTGAGTCCCATGAAACTAGTGCTCCTCGACAGGTAGAGAAACAAGCCAATCGACTTACTAATCGATGGCACAAACAGGGAGCGAGACCCAAAGGCACTCAAGACATCAGATTGTCACGAGCATCACATATTGCCGCAGTAGCATCCTCTACCCCAGATACAGCTCTGACAAGGATTGCAAACACCGGTCTTCTACCACCGCCTATACATCTTGAGAACAGATTTGAAGTACTAATGAATGTAAATGAGGAATCCCCAAATGTGATGAATGTGATCGAACACAGACTGAATGGGCCAGTAGCTAACAGTGATGCTAACTGGCGCTCAAGATCAAGCAGACAGCGGCACTCAGCTCAGAACGCTGCCGAACCCAGGACTCTGATAGTGGGGGACTCGATAATCAGAAACATTAGCAGCAGGGATACAACTATGTGCTGCCTTCCACAAGCAACAACTTCTGATATAAACAGGGAACTTCAGAACATTCTGATGAAACATAAGACTGCAAATCGACTCATCATTCATGTGGGGAAGAATGATATTCATAAAGAGCAGTCAGAACTCCTTAAGAAGGATTTCAATGAACTTTTTGAAACACTTGAAAGACTGAAAGTTCAAACATTCATCAGTGGACCACTCCCAGCAAGAGGAACAAACAGGTTCTCACGGTTGCTTGGGCTAAATACATGGCTGCAAAAAACCTGCAATATAAAAGGAGTAAACTTCATTGACAATTTCAATCTTTTCTGGAGTCAGAGACAACTGTTTCATCGGGATGGCCATCACCCAAACAAACTTGGTTCAAGAGTGTTAAAGGACAATTTCTACTTCTCCCTCAATCATCCTTCTGCAGTGTGTGCCAATCCACTCAATCTGAACGGCACACACACACCTGGACACAGTATGAATGACCACAGGACTTCACTTCAGCAGCAAAATGGACATGCGGTTGACATATCACACAAGGACAATGATAACACCACTCCGCCACAACAACCTCTGCTCACGGACACAATCTCAGCTGAGCACTGCCCACAGAGAGACATATCAGAACTGCTTGAAGATTCAGCACCCAAGGACGACTTCCTGGAAAACAGCCAGGGAAGCCAGGACAGCATATCACAACCTCCTATAACACCAGAGCAACAGCCCCTTTCACCAGACACGCTATCCCTCTCTCCAGCATCGCCACTTCTGTGTTTCTCACAGAAAATGGAAGAACTGGTGTATGCTGGAACCAAACTATCCCACTCTTTTGCTGCAAGCCCCCAGATACCAACCAAAAAACGGCAGGCACCATTACCACCCGCACCAAAGCCTGCAGGCCCAGCTCGCCCTCCCCCTCCTGTGAGAGCTCTTCGGCCTCTGCCACAACGCCAGGGCCCACACCCACCTACATCTGCTCGAGGTGAACCAAAAACAACTGATACCAGCTCTCAGTGATGTGTTTTGGGTCCCCGCTCTGATAACAGTAACTTTCTCAAATGTTTACAGAACAAGCGGGAACCCAGTGTGCCGGTATCTTTCTCTATTGCTGTTTTATTACAAGATAGAAAATCTAAGGCCTTCAATAGCCGTGCAGCAAACCTAACTAATCTGGTGCCTATTACACGTCAAAGTAAGATTGATGTGGGGACAAAAAGTAAGACTGTTAAGTTAGCACTTTTAAACATTCGTTCACTTAAAAATAAATCACTTCTAGTCAACGACTTAATAACCACAAACAACCTGGATTTTATGCTTCTAAATGAAACCTGGCTAGAAGACAGCTTTAGTGCAACAATCCTCAATGAAGCAGCCCCTCCTAACTTTACTTTTATGAGTGTCTGCAGAGCTGTTAAGAGAGGTGGGGGTCTAGCTGCTCTTTTTAAAGATATCTATCAATGTAAGCAAATATCATTTGGGAATTACCCTTCTTTCGAATATCTGGGTATTGTGTTAAAAGGTGCTCCACGCATTTTACTTATCATTATTTACAGGCCTCCAAAATTCTCTCTAGCCTTTGCTGAGGACTTTACAGAACTGTTATCAGCAATTACCTCAGAGTTTGACTATTTTGCCATTGCTGGAGATTTTAACATCCACATAGATAGTGCAGAGAACAACATGGCTAAAGAAATCAAAACTGTTTTAAAAACTTTTGATCTGACTCAGCATGTACATGGACCCACACACAATCGTGGACACACTCTAGATTTACTTATCAGTAAGGGTCTTAACATTTCATCGATTGTTATTAAGGATGTAGCACTGTCTGATCATTTCTGTATTTTCTTTGATATATTGATCTCTCCTGCCACTGAAGCTAGATCTGTGTCTGTCAAGAAGAGATGCTTAAATGAGAACACTAGTGTACTATTTATGAAGGCTATATCCTTAACACCAAGCATATCTGCAGACTCTGTTGATTTTCTCCTTGATTCTTTTAACTCAAAAGTTAAAGGTGTAATTGATGATATTGCTCCTGTTAAAGTCAGGAAGAAGAGTGGCAGACAAAAAGCACCTTGGAGAAACTCAACAGCAGTGCAAAATATGAAAAGACAATGCAGAAAAGCAGAGCGCATGTGGCGGAAGACAAAACTTGTAGTCCATTATAACATCTACAAAGACAGCCTTCATGCTTTCAATATGGAACTAGGCAAAGCTAGACAGACTTTCTTCTCAAATATTATAAACAGTAATTTAAACAACACACGCACTCTTTTTGCTACTGTAGAGAGACTGACAAACCCCCCAAGCCAGATTCCCAGTGAAATGCTCTCAGAGAACAAGTGCAGTGAGTTTGCTTCTTTCTTCTCTGAGAAAATCAATAATATCAGAAAGGTGATCAGCACATCCTTGAGTTGCCCTGGGGTCAGACAGATCAAACCACCTGAGAAAGTAGTTACTATGTCTGACTTCAAAGAAATTGATGGCAAAATTTTGGAAGAAACCGTACGACACCTTAAAACATCAACCTGTGCTCTTGACACACTTCCCACATCATTTTTCAAAAGTGTGTTAAACAGTTTAGAAGCAGATCTTCTAGAAGTGGTAAATGCCTCACTTCTCTCTGGGAGTTTTCCAAACTCCCTAAAAACTGCAGTTGTCAGGCCCCTCCTGAAAAAGAGCAATCTGGATAAGACCATATTAAGCAACTATAGGCCGATCTCAAATCTTCCTTTCATAGGCAAGATCATTGAAAAAGTTGTCTTCAATCAGCTGAACAAATTCTTAAGCTCGAATGGATCCTTTGACAATTTTCAATCTGGTTTCCGACCGCACCACAGCACAGAGACAGCGCTCATAAAGATAATAAACGATATTCGCTTAAATACTGATTCAGGCAAACTATCAGTGCTGGTGCTACTCGACCTCAGTGCTGCATTTGACACTGTCGATCATAACATACTTATTGACAGGCTGGAAAACTGGGTGGGGCTTTCTGGGATAGTCCTAAAATGGTTCAGGTCATACTTAGATGGGAGAGGTTATTATGTGAGTATAGGAGACCATAAGTCTGAGTGGACATCCATGACATGCGGAGTCCCTCAAGGCTCAATTCTTGCGCCACTCCTGTTCAACCTGTATATGCTCCCAATGAGCCAAATAATGAGAAAGAACCAAATTGCTTACCACAGCTATGCAGACGACACACAGCTCTACTTAGCCCTATCGCCTAACGATTACAGCCCCATTGACTCCCTGTGCCAATGCATTGATGAAGTCAAAAGTTGGATGTGTCAAAACTTTCTTCAGTTAAACATAGACAAAACTGAAGTCATTGCATTTGGAAACAAAGATGAAGTTCTCAAGGTGAATGCATACCTTCACTCTAGGTGTCAAACAACTAAAAATCAAGTCAGGAATCTTGGTGTGACACTAGAGTCAGACCTTAGTTTCAGTAGTCATGTCAAAGCAATAACTAAATCAGCATACTATCATCTGAAAAATATTGCAAGAATTAGATGCTTTGTTTCCAGACAAGACTTAGAGAAACTTGTGCATGCTTTCATCACCAGCAGGGTGGATTATTGTAATGGACTCCTCACTGGCCTTCCCAAAAAGACCATAAGACAGTTGCAGCTCATACAGAACGCTGCCGCCAGGATTCTGAGCAGAACCAGAAAATATGAACATATCACACCAGTCCTCAGGTCTTTACACTGGCTCCCAGTTAAATTTAGGATTGATTTTAAAGTATTATTACTGGTATATAAATCATTCAATGGCCTAGGACCTCAATACATTGCAGATATGCTCACTGAATATAAACCCAACAGATCACTCAGATCACTAGGATCATATCAGCTAGAAATACCAAGGGTTCACTCAAAGCATGGTGAATCTGCTTTTAGCTATTATGCCAGCCGCAGCTGGAACCAGCTTCCAGAGGAGATCAGACGTGCTCCTACAGTAGTCACATTCAAATCTAGACTCAAAACACATCTGTTTAACTATGCATTTACTGAATGAGCACTGTGCCAATGTTCGTCCGACTGTTTGTACTGTACTGTATTTTATTTTTTATTTTTTTTTCTTAACTGTTTTAATTAGTCTTATTTCTTTTTATTATTTTAATTTCTTTTATGTAAAGCACTTTGAATTGCCATTGTGTATGAAATGTGCTATATAAATAAACTTGCCTTGCCTTGCCTTGCCTAAATTGTAATGTAGAAACATGCATTTTCTGTAAAGCGGTCATATAATCTATGACATTATTATAAGAAATACTCAAATGTACTACATTTCAAACAGGCCTTAATTAATATTTAGGGCCCAAGCCCTGAAAGGGCGAAGGCCCTATTGTTTTCGTAAGGATTATTTTTTTTCTTTTTTTTCTTTTTTTTCTTCATTATTATTTTTTTTTGCATTTTTGCCACTTTTGGGGCCCTTAACATGCTCAAAAACTCTTGAAACTTTGCACACAGGTCAGAACCCGCGGCCATCAGGGCCAGACTGAAGCTGGTACCCGGGCGTGGCAGGGGGGCTCGACAGCGCCCCCTGGAATGGGGTCCGAAATCTTGGTCCATATATCAAACACGCTTGCAAACTCAGTACACATATAGATCTCATCGGGCCGCACAACTTTCGTGCTCTAAGTTTTACAAAAGCCCAACAGGAAGTCGGTTATTATACGTTGTTTGAAAAACGCATACAATGGAATGTGAAATACTCCTCCTAGGGAATTCATCCGATCGCCGCCAAACTCGGTGTGAATGAAGTCAAGACATTGAGGATGAATTCTTGCAAACAGATTTTTGATATCTCGAACGGTTTGGCCGTGGCGAGGAAACGAATTTATGGCGAATAATGGGACACAGGAAGTGTGTTATAACTTCTGCATACATTATCTGATCTTGCTGAAACTTCAGCAGTGTATTCGTTGTAAGAGGCCGATCCCATGGATGTGACCTTTGTGAGTCAAAGTTATAGCGCCACCAACTGGCAACAGGAAGTGTGTCACTTTCAAAATGCTTTGAAATCACTTTCTTATTTTTACCCGATTTGCTTAAAACTTTATGTGTATAATGTAGACACACGGCAGATGTAGACCTGTGAAAGGATTATTGATATCTTAGATACTGTTGCTGTGGCAACGCATCAAACTTTAATATTCTTTTCGGATGCTTTTGAGACTCTTCACATGCTTGAAAATGCATGAAACTCGACAGACACATCACATTTATTATACAGTAGACATGTGCAAAGTTGCAGAAACGGGCGTGGTGGAATGGCTCAGTAGCGCCACCTTTAGTCAAAAATGGGGGCTTAGTTTTTCCTAGAATCACAAAACTTGGTAGGTGTATTGTTCTCATCAAGCAGGACACCTTTCTAATTTACAGTCATAACCTCAGACCCACAGGAAGTCAGATATTTTGGTTTGAATGTGGATTTTCTGGAGAATTTTCTCTCTCTCTCTCTGTGTGTCTGTGTGTGTGTGTGTGTTAGGTTGTCTATTCCATTTAATCTTTGTTTTTCAAGGTTTCAGGGGCTTTTGGGGCCCTTAACGTGCTCAAAAACTCTTGAAACTTTCCTCACAGGTCAGAACCCACGGTCATCAGAGCCGGGCTGAAGCTGGTACCCGGGCGTGGCAGGGGGGCTCAACAGCGCCCCCTTGGACACGGTCTGAAAACTTGGTCCATATATCAAACACGCTTGCATGAATTAATATGAAACTCGGTACACATATAGATCTCATCGGGCCGAACAACTTCCGCACTCTAAGTTATTAGCTCCGCCCAACAGGAAGTCGGCTATTATGGGTTGTTTGAAAAACGCATGCTGTGGAATTTGATGTAATCATCCTAGAGAATTCATCCAATCGCCTCCAACCTCGGTCAGCATGAAGTCAAGACATTGAGGATGCTAAATTGCGGACGGATTTTTGATATCTCGAACGGTTTGGCCGTGGCGAGGAAACGAATTTATGGCGAGAAAAGAGAAACACAAAGTAATATAACTTCTGCATACGTTAACTGATCTTGATGAAACTTCAGCAGTGTGTTCGTGGTAAAAGGCCGATCACATGGATGTGACAATTGTGAGTCAAAGTTATAGCGCCACCAACTGGCAGCAGGAAGTGTGTCACTTTCAAAATGCTTTTGACAAAAGTGGGGGGGTTAGTTTTACCAACAGTTACAAAAATCAGTACGTATATTGGTCTCATTGAGCCGGACAATTTTCTAATTTACATTCATTAACTCTGACCAACAGGAAGTCAGATATTTTGGTTTGAATGTGGATTTCTTTGCAAAATCAGCCTCTGAATTTTTACCCACTCCTCTTAAGTGGTTTATTTTATTCCCACCAAACTTTTTCAACATGATAAAAATACATTAAAGATGCTAAATTGTGAACGGATAATACATATCTCAAACGGTATTGCTATGGCGAGGGATTAAAGTAATGTCAAAAATGGAAACACTTTTTTTTTTTAATTTAATAGTTGTTTTAGTTTAAAAACAGCCAGAATGTTTTTTTTAGTCCAAAAAATAAACAAATCATGTCATTCATAGTGCTATACATATATATATAAATAAATATATATATAAATAAATATAGCTGCGAGCAGCAATGAAGGGCCAAAGCCGGCGGCACCGCCACCCCGGTGCCTTTAGGTAACTAAAGGCACCGGGGTTGCGGTGCCACCGGCTTGGGCCCTTAATCGCTGCTCGCAGCTATATTTTATGTTAATCTCATAAATTTAAAATTCTCCTAACTTTAATTTGTAGGCCTAATACTCATGGCCTATACTGACTCCTATTCAATTCGATCTGTTCTGCTGCTACAGTAACACAAATGTGCTTTATTGGCATGACAATTGTTGAAAAATAACCATTTTAGAATTCTATGAACTATTTAGAATTCAGTGTGCTGGTATTTGTGAGCACATCACTGATTGGTCTACTCCTGCCTTTTTTTCTGACAGACCGGTAGTAAAATACAATCTATTTTTTCACCTAATAAATATTGAAGTTGTGTATTATTGTTTTCTTATTCTACTTATTGAAGTCAGGGCAAATAATTTCAAATTTTGGATAGAATTTCCTTCTAATTGCATCTGAATTCATACTCTCTACAGTAAATACAGTATGGATGAGTTACTTTGAATAGAGGGGGAGAGAGAAAGAGAGAGAGAAAGAAAGAGAGAATATATACACACACTGTTTTTACCTTTTTTATTTTATTATTATTTTTATTTTTTTTACAATTTTTACAGCATAAAAAAACTGTTATTTTACGCATTTTTCCTAGATTATTACCATACAACACTTTCAATAGGCCTAAACACAAAGTTCTGCAGAGAAACACTGTTATTTTACAGCTTATTTAATTACAATTAAAAACTTTCAAGTGTTAAAGCATGCTCAAGATTGTAAATTAACAGTTTTATTTTGGAAGAAAAAATAATAAGTCTGCACAAATATGCTGTATAAAACTGAAAATGTACGAAATACTATGTTTTTGAAGAAATACAGTACAAAGTTGAAATGAAATGCATTTAACATTTAAAATACTGTACTGATTATCAGTAGAACATGTTTCAATACATTTTAATACAAAGTTGAATGAAATATTCTCAACTTAAAACTGAAGAAATACAAAACTGATACATCTACAAAATTTTCATTTCCACACCACTATTGATTCTAAAACAGTTTCATTATTCAGATGTAAATTTACATTATCAACAATTTCTTGACAAACAGTTCTTCAGAACCACCAGGAGGAACTGAAAAACTACAAGGGGTATTTCTCCATGTGCCAATCTTATCATTTAGGGTTACGATCAAGATTTTAAAATAGTTTTTCATTTTCATTTCACGTCACAACGCTTCCTACGCTACGTCCTACGCCAGCATCCATCTCCGTGAACGCGCGTCGATCGCTACCGGAAGCCAGTTATTTTCGTTTCTAAAGTTTTAAATATGTATATTTTTACGACAAAACCGCACGGATTACCCTCAGAAGGCCTTCGTTTATCCCCCTGAAGGATGCATGCACATTTTGAGACTTGAAGGAGGTGGACCCCATAGCTTCACATTATAACCACTGAAAGATCCAAGACATTTTCTAAAATAACTGAAAATGTGTTCGTCTGAAAAAAGATTGACATATGGATCTCGAACGGCTTGAGGGTGAGTAAATCATGGGTTAAATATAATTTTCGGCCGAACTATCCCTTTAACCGACTGTCTGCTAGTGGCCTCGCGTCACCAAGGTCAGATAAATCCCATCACATAGATCCTCTTTCATCTAGATATCATCATATAGAGACTGTGTCTGTTCCCCGAATTTGGAAATCCCAAAAACGTTTAAACCTATCTAAGGTTAAAAATTTAATTGATGTTCAACAAATAAAAAACAGCTGTAATACAGATGAGCAAATGCTAAAGCTTGGGTTGCTGAATATTCGATCGCTTACTTCAAAAGCACTCATTGTTAATGATATGATTTCAGATAATAACCTAGATGTGCTGTGTTTGACAGAAACCTGGCTAAAACCAAACGATTACATTACTTTAAATGAGTCCACCCCGCAAGATTACTGTTATAAACATGAACCTCGTCTGAAACGCAAAGGGGGAGGTGTTGCTGTAATTTATAGAAATATTTTCAAAACCACTAAGAAATCAAGTTTTAAATATACTTCTTTTGAAGTGTTGGTGCTTAACCCTCTGGGGTCTAAGGTGTTTTTGGGGTCCTTGAGATGTTCTGACATGCCCTGACATTTTTGCTTTTTTCAGTTGCTTATAAACATATTAATGGCAAAAAAAAATTACACACTATTTAGCACAAACAGGACTACCATGAAATGTGAGCAACAAGAATGTACATGTCTGCATTTTTGAGAGAATAATGTTTATGCGTGGTTATTGAAAAAACTAAAAACTAAAGTTTCTGAAATAAGGCCATAAAACACATTCTAAATATGTGCCAATAAGACTTTTGTCTAATGGATGTCATCGCCTAGTGTTTTTTCTTCAAAATAAAGTGAAAATCACCCTGCCTTATCATTCACATAACACAATACATTGATTTGAATTTTGCAAAGCACTTTCTGTTTGGAAAGGCAATATGCGGAGTGGGCGTCTACGGTCATGCATATGTAGTGGTTCACACCTGAGGAGACAATGGGGCCCGCATACTTAATTAGCCATTCATTCAGGTGAGTCACTGAGCCACAAGAATGCAAGAGCAACAGTTGGAAGCATCTCAATTCTTTTTTATTTTTCCTCATATTGTGCTTGCAATTTGGCCTATAATATCCAAGGAAAACATGTCTAGTAATTGTGCAGTTAATTCTCATACTGTATTTTCAGTTTTGGAATATTTATGCTCTCCCCAAATTTGTCAATAATAAAACACAATAAAAGTTATTTAAAGAAAAGGCTTATATTTACCTTTTAATAGTTTGTTTACATCTACCTTATAAATATATTTTTTTATTAAAAAGGTTACAATTACAACAACAATTCAAGTGTAATCTTTCTTTGTAAAAACTAAAGTATACATTTTATCATACATATTTCAAAGTTAAGGATTTGATTGATTATTTGATAACTTTATTTTTGACAAAACATATTATATTTAACATAAGCAAATATTGGCAAACAAAAGCTTATTTGAGGTGGCAGATATTTTACATTAAAAATGTATAATCTATCCAAAACTAATCAACGAAATGTTGTCTTTCATATGTCTGTAACATAGGTCTTTCATTTTTATTATAAGAAATATAAATGTTAATTTGCAGTTTAAATCCAGGAAATTTGTTAATGAAAAAAATATTAAAATTAAGATACAATTGATACAAAACGAAATTCGTTTTAAAGAAAGGATTTGTACTTTCTGTTTTGAGGTCTCTGTGAAAGTTTGAAAGTCTTTTAGTGCTTTTTTTAGAGCGCTCACGTCCATAATGGAGAACTGTCACGTAATATTGTTTTTTCCTCATAAATGCGAACACGAAAAATAAAAGACAAAAGACTTTTAAGTAAAACTTACTCCGAAATTGTGTTCTCGGCGGAATTCGCTCTTCAATATGCTGCCGTTCGTCCTCTGAGGAAAAGGTGCATTCTTCCTCGCTGTCCAGAATCATCTGAAGGACGTCTTTATTACCGGAGAAGCGTTTCATACTCAAAACGCGATGAACTATCAGTAAGTCTGATGAAGAAACTTTTTATGGCATTGATCGAGGGGCGTATGCGATGCATACTAGATCATCTAACTATTTACATGTGAATCGCGCCGGGGGCGGGGCGGCCGCAGCTGATTATAGAGATAATGAAGCAGAAGGAAAAACGGTACCTCTCCTTGCTTTCAAACGGATTACATGAGTTGAAAACATTTGTTTTTTATATAAATTACTTCATTTAAAAGAGGAGATTTCAAGCTTCATAAAGACATATCTCACGTGCCTGTGTGAGAAGTATTCGCTGAGTTATGATTCATTTTCGGACGCGTTTCAGAATGGACTACACGGACAGAGAGAAGGCAGAACTCGCTTCGTGTTTATTTTTCTTTATTTGTCGAAAAGCACAACACTATGTTTTTATTGTGAGTATACACAAAAATAATACACATTTAACAGAATCGATTGATGTATGAAACTTGTTTTGTAAAATCAAAGTCAAAAGAGTATTTTGGGTCTCAATTCAACTCATAAGGAAAAAAGCGAGCAGATCACGCCGGCGTGATCTCCGACCTCTGAGGGTTAATGTAAAAATATATAGTATAAATGATAAATCACGTTTGAGATTTGTGCTGGCTACTGTATACAGGCCACCAGGGCACCATACAGACTTTATCAAAGAATTTGCGGACTTTCTATCAGAATTAGTATTGACTGCAGATAAAATACTAATTGTTAGTGATTTTAATATACACATTGATAATGAAAAAGATGCATTGGGTTTGGCATTTAAAGACATTGTAAACTCAATTGGAGTTAGACAACACGTGTCAGGACCTACTCATCGTCGTAATCATACTCTAGATCTAATATTATCACATGGAATAGATGTTGATGCCGTTGAAATTCTGCAGCAGAGCGATGACATCTCAGATCATTATCTAGTCTTGTGTAAACTTCATTTAGCCAAGGCTGCAAAGCCAACTCCGTGTTTCAAATATGTTAGACCTATCACTTCTGCCACTAAAGATTGCTTTATCAATAATCTTCCTAATCAGTTTCATCTCCTCAGCATCCCAGATAGCTTAGAAGAACTAGATATTGCAACAAACTTTTAACTCTCTCTTTTCCAGCACTTTAGACACAGTTGCTCCGTTGCGCTTAAAGAAGATTAAAGAAAATAGTCCAACGCCGTGGTACAACGAGCACACTCGGGCCCTTAAGAGAGCAGCCAGAAAAATAGAGCGTTGAGGAAGAATTTACTAAACTCGTTAAATCATCTAAATCTACAACATGCATGTTAGACCCTATACCGACTAAGCTACTGAAAGAGATGCTTCCAGAGGTCATAGATCCTCTTCTTAATATCATTCATTCATCTTTTTCTCTAGGATATGTACCAAAAAACTTTAAGCTGGCTATGATTAAACCACTTGTTAAAAAAACGCAACTTGATCCTACAGAATTAGTCAATTACAGGCCGATCTCGATTCTACCTTTTCTGTCAAAGATATTAGAAAAAGCAGTATCTTCACAACTGTGTTCCTTTCTTGAAAGAAATGATATCTGCGAGGATTTCCAGTCCGGGTTTAGACCGTACCATAGTACTGAGACTGCTCTAGTTAGAGTTACAAATGATTTGCTCTTATCATCCAATCGTGGTTATATCTCTCTATTAGTGTTACTTGATCTTAGTGCTGCATTTGACACCATTGACCACAACATTCGTTTAAATAGACTAGAAAACTATGTTGGCATTAGTGGAATTGCACTAGCATGGTTTAAATCATACTTATCTGACCGTTATCAGTTTGTAGCAGTAAATGAAGAGATGTCTCATCGATCACAAGTTCAGTTTGGTGTACCACAAGGCTCAGTAACTAGGACCGCTGCTGTTCACTCTGTACATGCTACCCTTAGGAGATATCATTAGGAAACATGGAATTAGCTTCCACTGTTATGCCGACGATACTCAGCTCTATATTTCTTCAAAACCTAATGAAACTTACCAATTCACAAAATTAACAGAATGCATAGCTGATATAAAAAATTGGATGACTCGTAATTTCCTACTTCTAAATTCTGAAAAAACAGAGATTCTAATTATTGGACAAAAAACGTCCTCATGTAATAACCTAGAATACTGTCTAACACTCGATGGCTGCTCTGTTAAGTCTTCGTCGTCTGTTAGGAACCTGGGTGTGCTCTTTGATACCAATCTTTCATTTGAAAGTCATGCGTCTAGTATCTGTAAAACCGCATTTTTCCATCTTAAAAATATATCTAAATTACACCACATGCTCTCATTGACAAATGCGGAACAATTAGTTCATGCGTTCATGACATCAAGGCTAGATTATTGTAATGCTCTACTGGGTGGTTGCCCTGCACGCTTAATAAACAAACTACAGCTGGTCCAAAACGCAGCAGCTCGAGTTCTTACCAGAACCAGGAAGTATGACCATATTAGCACAGTTCTGTCAAAACTGCATTGGCTCCCTATTAAACATCACATAAATTTTAAAATATTGCTGATTACTTACAAAGCACTAAATGGTTTAGCTCCACAGTACTTGAGCGAGCTCTTAACGCATTATAGTCCTTCGCGTCTATTGCGATCTCAAAATTCCGGCCAGTTAATAATACCTAGAATATCAAAATCGACTGCTGGCGGTAGATCCTTTTCCTATTTAGCACCAAAACTTTGGAACAGTCTTCCTAACATTGTCCGGGAAGCAGACACACTCTGTCAGTTCAAAGCTAGATTAAAGACACATCTCTTTGACCTAGCATTCACATAATACATTATAGACTTCTATAATTCAATGTTAGGCTGCATAGATTAGGTCAGCTGGAACCGGGAACACTTCCCATAAATCCTGATGTACTCGTCGTTACATCATAAGAAGAATGGCATCTACGCTAATTTTAGCGTCTTTGTTTATCCCGAGGTTTTCCCGCAGCCTGCTGGATGCAGGCCGTATCCAGATCTGACGAAGGACCTTCGCCTGGACCCGATGTCAACGCAGTGCTGAAGTGCCAACTAGTCTCTACCTATGGAGGATCCCTTTACCACTCTACAGATAAAGCGTCGTCGGGAAAACTCAATTCGCGTACCTACCCCGAATTGATAAAATAATATAAAATTCTGTATCAAAATTATAAGGAAACACCAGTACTTTGTTTAGGCTTGGTTTGTAGGGAATTCCAAACCTGCGCACATATATTCAAACGCACATAACTATAGAACCAATTCTTAATGCGCATGTGAACGCCCATCAGCGTTTCTCACAGGTTTGCGTTTAAAGTTTGTGTAGAGAGAATGGTGTTGTCTTAGCGGCCCCTAATTTAACAATAAATGATCGTTGCGACAGAAGCGAATCAATCAAAACTAACTTTAGCTGGAAAATAACTTTATTAAAGAACCACTATAAAGCCAAAACAATCTTACCTTAAATTATACGTTTATCTCTGTGAAGCTGCTTTGAAACAATCTACATTGTTAAAAGCGCTATATAAATGAAGATGACTTGACTTGACTTGATTTGTCCAATTTGGTACAATGTTGTTTGGCTGCCAACATTCTTCAAAATATTTTGTATTTCACAAAAGAAAGTACGTCATACATGTAAGGGTGAGAAAATTATGAGAGTTTTTCATTATAGGTGGGCTATATCTTTAAACTGAAGAAGAAAAGTTTGAACCAGAGTGGTGTCTTTGAGCAAAGTTTGCATGCTTTGCCTCTGTGTTCACACGCATTTCCTCACATACGGGCACGGAACCATTTAGGCCTACAGTAGTATGGCATGAATACTCACTTCCTCTGATGATCATGTGTCAGAAGACTTTCATTCCCAAAACTTCTGGATCATGAGGGGGAAAACGAACCCACAAATTAATATAAATTTGTTTAATAGCCTAAAACTAGGGATGCTCTGATTGATCAACCGCAGATCGGTATTGGCCGATAATCACATTCAATGACTGGATCGGTAGTAAAAAAAAAACGTAAAAATTGCCGCACATGTAAACAGTAGCCTATAAAGATGAGGCTTTTGTGCCACGTTCTGCTTAGTAACTTTGCAAAACATTAGTAAATCATAGTTTAAAAAAACAAAATGTCTTAATTTAGACCAGATTGTCTTGATTCAAACGAGCCCACACATAACATACCTTGATGCATAGAACTTGAGAAAATCCTCATGGAGTGACATTACATGCTGTTTGTCTAAATGACTTGTGGGATCTGATCACGTCGCGATCGTGATGCAAACTTTCCAATGTCAGGGTTTTTCCTGCATAGAGAACTACCTCCGTGAAATTTCATCCCACCTCCAACTGTCGACAAAATTCAGATGGGGCTCAAGTCATTCTGAGAGTACACGATACAGATCCGCAAATCGCGGTTATATCCGAACACTACGGATAATCGGCGGGTCGGGCGATAAAGTAATAAAATTAACATTCCAATTTTAATAATTGCGGGTGGGTTGTGGGTGGATGAGTGATAAAACGTTAATGTGTTGATTTTAATAGAGACACGGAACTCACATTTCTCGGTAGAACATGCATCACTCTTTTAATTTCAACAACAAATCTCATCAGGGAAAACATATGCCTCAAGTACCTCCTAGTGGTCATTATATAAAACACACACACACACACAAAAAAAAAATAGAGATCATGAGAACACATGAGAATGTGGCGATCGGGTGCGGATATCTAAATCAAAGAAAATCATAGGTTCGGGTGGGTGGATTGTTTATTTTTAACAGCGGATCCAGGTGATGTTAGAGCTGATCTGCGCATCTCTAGCACACAAGTCCTATTGCGCAAACTTTTTCTTTGTTCAATTTGCACACTGAACATGGGTTGGAGCTCTTAATTTTTAACTCTCAAAGTGCACCAGATTAATGAATTTAGCTTTAAAATGTACAAAATTTTCCATCCACCACAGTCTCACAATATCCTATGGGAAACATGATAGTGTTCTCAAAATAAAGATCGAATTATTTTATTATTAAAATACCTCCATGTAAAAAGTGTTTTCTTCAGCCAGTTAAAGACGCAGTACACTTGCATGTGTGCACATGATCAGGATTTTACCACCGCCACTTCATTTTGAGCTAGGAAAAACACTGAAAGGCATTTGAAATTTTAACCAATGGAAACTGGATCTCGGGTATGGTGGGTAGGAGGGCTGGGCGGCACCCCGCTAAGGGGGGGAGGGAGTTAGGACGATTCTAAGGGCCCACACACTTTTTGGGCCCCCAGAGATCGATTCTTTTAATGGAATGGATGCGGTAGGGGGTTCAACCTCATTTTCTTTCATAGGGCCCAAAATTGCTAGCGGTGCCCCTGCTGGGCGGTATTGCAAGTTTGTATGATATCGATGTATTTTTTTATAACCGATATAGAATGAGGTGATAATACAGTTTATATCAAAATACAGTTTGATACGAGCGCATAAGAAAAATAGCAGAGCACGCAGAGTGAGCTGCTGCACGGAAAGTGCACAATCCAGTTTGACCTAAACAGAAGACATGCTTTATATTAAGGGCTTCAAAAATAACTTGTAAGGTATAGTTATCATAAATAGTTTAATGTGGCTTGCCCTGAGAGATACTCTGACAGATTCAGGTAGCCTACATAACCTACATTTCACAGGTATATTCTCAATCTAACAAACATCATAAATGTTAGAAAGTCATGCAAATATTTCCACTTTGCTCTCAGGAGTGGATGAGCCTTCTGCAAGCAAGTATCCGCTAGACTTCACTGAACACAATTGAATAGGAGTGCAATAATTTGGAGTAAAATAGCCTACAATGTAAATAATTGTAAAAATGCAATGTTAGAATGTAATGTGATGTGATTGTTTTGCACATAATATATAGCATAGCCTACATGGTTACATTCACTATATGATGTTTTATTAACAAAGTTCGGGAGGAGCACGTTCAGATAATTAACACAAGCAGAGAGCACTCAGCAATCAACGATAAGAGGTGTATATATTCAGCAGTCTCACCTCAATTCGTTGACAGTTTAGTAGCATCCCTCCACCACCCCTTCTCCACACTTCTAATCCTAACCATTTACATACGAGGGGAGTAGTCTGGGTTTGGGGCGAACTCCGAGCTCGGAGCCCTCCCCCCCGGACAGCACGCCAAATACGCATTAAACTTTACTCCCTCTAATTGTATGTAACGTGAACTCGTGAAATTTGTTTATAGCCTTCAAAATGAACATTGTTTGTAGCAGAACATTGGGCAGGATGTGAAATAACATTAAATGTTATAACATATGTGATATTTTTTTAAATATATAGTTTTTTTATCCAAATAGAAAAACTTAAGGGTGAGATTATGATAATGAGTATGTCCACATAGATATGATTTATTTGGCCATATCACCCAGCCTTAATGGGTAGGGACAATGTTATTCCTCATTCATGCACGCTTCTTTCAATAACTAAGTAGCACTGTGATAATCGGATATATTTACATTTCGCAATATAAAAAAAATTATACAAAAATCTCTAACGACAGTCATCATCGCCACATAATCGTCATATTGCCCAGGCCTAGCTGACAGTATTAACACATAGCTTACTAACAAAACACAGTAACAGAAACTGGTAGGACATAAAACATCACGATTAGCATCTCACTTTAATGCACTACATCTTTATGTAACTAGAAAAATTATATAGAATAAAAGGTATTTCCCTTCTCCAGTTTGCAATATGTCCATTAGCCATTGTAAGTCTTTGTCATTCTAAATCGACATCCCACAACCCAAATTTGCCAGTCAGACGTAATAATCCATGTAAAAGCCATTACTAGCGGGCTGATCGAAGTAGGACTGTAGAAGCGTGAGCAGCACTACACACTCCTACAGATGTATAGTAAAACTTAACTGGTAAAAGGCGCACAGTTGTCATTGGCCAGATTCCTGGATGATGGTCAGATTAACATGGAGCCTCAAAGCAACACGGAGAGACAGGAAATAGCGTTGCAACTACAGAACAATTTTTTTAAATGAAAGATTTATTATGAAAGATTTAATATTTACTATTCATCATTTCCCTCTGATTTTAGGGTTAAGTTATGGGTTAGGTTTAGAAATAGAGTTAGGACTATGTTTTCAGACAGGAATGTTGAACCAGCATCAACAAAATGTGTTGATTCAGGAACATGTCTTGCCTAACCAAATCAAAGCAAACATTTCTGTATCTGGCCCTTTACTGTATTGCAGTGTTACACAAACTGTTGGTTAATCCTCTGTCCACAGTAACACTTATTTTCAAACACTGCCATAATTGCATACAAAGTACAACATTTGTCTACAGACTTTTAATTAACAGCAAAGATGCTTCAAGCTGTTGACTGCAGTGATTATGCAGTTATAGCATTTGTGATATGGGACTGAGTAAACTTCTCACTGTAGAAAGTGACAGTCTGTGATGCATTTTAGTTATTCAGAAGTGAAGACAAAGTCTGTATGGATTGGCCCTAAGCCAAAGCTATGTTCAGTTATGACAGTGTTGGCCTTGCTGTCTGACTAATTCAAAAATAATTGTGCAGTTTGAATGTGCATGTATTCATTTCAAAACTGTAGTGCTTGCAGCAGCATGATGGCTCAGTGGTTAGTAATGTCTCCTCACAGCAAGGTCTTCCCATAATACAAACACATGCACATTTTTGACAAACTGTGGACTCAACTAAATTGTCCATATATGAATGTGTGTTTTTCACACATTGCATGCAGGGAAACATTCCAGTATTGTTTAAAAAAAAAAAAAAAAAAAAAAATTCTCAGGGTTTCTCTCACACACACACTCTTTTTCATGCATTGAAATTACCATATGATATGTACATAACAAATGCATATTCTGATCAGAAAACATATAACCAATACTTTAAAATGGTTGTATGCCATGAATGTGTTTGTGAACATTAATGGGTGGTTTTTGGAGAGATCGAGCTAGTAAAGATGTCAAGTCACCTTTATTTATATAGAGCTTTTTACAATACAGATTGTATCAAAGCAGCTTCACAGTGATAACATAAAAATAATACAACAAAGTTTGTTTCTAGAAGAAAATTGCGTCATCATCCACCTTAAGTAAGGCAGATCAATACAATTGTTGAATATTAAATGTCCCCAACTAAGCAAGCCAAAAGCCAAGATGTGTGCTTTTCTCATCTTTATTCACAATTTCCTTAGTAAAGCAATTTGGATCAACTGTTGTGTGGCTGGGCAGAGGCCTAAAAGTTTCAATCTGGAGAGCAGTGCACCTTTGTACCCTTTAAAAACAGAGGCCCTGTCCAAAATGGCACCCTAAACACTCGCGGTCTTCCTTCGAAGTCTGCACAATCGTAACATAACGCCGCTTTGACAGTCGGGAAGAAGTCTGCTGCAGAGCTCGCATCAGTGCGCATCGAGGGCAAATATCAACTGCAAAGGGGGCGTTTGTGAGCACCCTTCTGAGACCAAAAATGACAAATGGGAGACCCTACGGTCTCATAGACTTAATGAACACGCGCACGTGGCAGCCATTGTAAGTCCACAAGACCGAAAAGTGCGACATTTGGCAAAGGGCCATAGTAGGCATTTTTTGATGTAAAGAAAAAAAAAAAAGCAATAAAGAAAAAGTATTTGTTTCCAGAATATAAAAGTACACCTACAAATATAACAATAATACGATTACTTAAGAAAAAAAAACAATACAAAGAATAATGATAAATTGTTAGTATGGACATAAACCTTTAAAATACTGAGATACATAATTAAAGATTTTTTTATTTTACATAAACATATCCTTAATTTACAAAAAAATAAATAAAAATACAGTATAAATAATGCAGTATTTTTGCATTACTGTAATTTCATTAATAGTATAAGTCAATTTTGTTAATTACAAATTGTTTGTAAGTTTACAGAGTTTTGAATATAATTAAAAATAAGAGAAACAAATTTAAGAATTATTTTCTGTACAATTAGTTTTTTTTTTTTTTTTATACATGTATAAACCCAAACGCTTAAATCAGGGCTTGCCAAAGGTTTCGGAACAACCTTGTTACCTGGAAAGCTACTGACTAGGTAAATGGCATTCACATGAAGCCCAATGTGACAGCAGCACAGAAGAGAAATTTCCACCCCCACCCTCCAGTCAGGCAGTCTTAAAATATTCCCCTGAGTCTGTGCCTCCTGGATTACAACCACCAAAGATTAACGTTTTATAAATAGAACAGATATATGGACAAATGAAGGAGGTTATGGGAGGATGTCCTCCCTTGATTTGTGATTGTCTGCATGGCAGAGAGGGACACACATCCCTTTGGCAGGATGGCCAGTTCCAGGGAGGCTGTATCTCTCTTCTACTATTATTATTATTATTATTATTATTATTATTATTATTATTATTATTATTATGCGTGTGTGTAATTAAGGGCAGCTGAGAAAGCTCATGCATAAAGATGGCTAAAGGAGGCATGCGTCTGTTTCCTCTGAGTAACAACAGATATTCTTGTGTGCTCTAAATGCTAGATAGCAATAATGTTTTAATTAATAAAATCATTCTTAACCAATAGTAAGTAAAAAAATTTAAAAAAAAACTTTGCAAAAGTAAAACATGTCATGAAACATGTTGGAACAAATGGCAAAAAAACAACAGTAAAATTATGTTTAATGGCTGGTGAAAGAAAAAAAAAACTGAGCATTCATGGGAATTTAAACAGACATGTAAAGAGAAATGTAGTACGCAAGAGTCCAAAAGGGCCAGCTAAATCCAGGGGACACCCTGTAAACAAGTGTGTGGGGACATGGGAGCCCTTGCTGGAGTGCATGTATAACAATGCTGAAGGTAACAGAAGCGCTGAATACAGAGCAGTGATTTTATGGTGACATTCATATACATTCAAAAAGAAAGACGAGATCATGATTGCTTCAACCCTAATCTTAATAAAATACCAAGGACAAGTGCCTGTGTCAGTCCAGAGTCATTTTGATTCTATGGGAAAACAGTAATGTTATTGTGATAGTGACATAATTTTTAAGCCTCACACAGCCATTACGTAATAGCAGGATGAGCCCTTACCCTGGCATGTAGTATCTTCAGACTACAACTAAGTGATGAATCAGAGATGAATATAGAATAGAATAGAATAGAATAGAATAGAATAGAATAGAATAGAATAGAATAGAATAGAATAGAATAGAATAGAATAGAATAGCATAGAATAGAATAGAATAGAATAGAATAGAATAGAATAGATAAGCAAGGCTAATAGAAAGTTATAGTTTATATAGTATATTCTATTTTGGTGGATGTTTAAAAATCAAACAAGGAAGTGTTGACTTATTCAAAGTCTTGAACTGAGTGAGTGAGTAAGTACAATCTCTGATGATGAGATGGTGTATGTTAATGTTCTATTTACTGCATTAGCCCACAAGGCCTTAAACAATCTTCTTCTATACTAGACAAAACAGCTTGTACCCTAACAACGGAGCATTCCTTAAAGAATCCAATTTAGATATTTGCCACACAAGCAAGTTATTGTCAAACAAATACTGTAAGCATATTAGGGGGCTTGAAGCGACTTGGCTTTAATGTGTCCAGAGTGTTATACATAAATAGAAAATGGTCTAAAAATGTACACACAGTTCTGACAGTGCACTATGAATCTATTAATTCTAAATAACAAAGATTGCATTTTGCAATCCTGGTGTGCAATATCTGGGATAGGTTCTTCTTGGTTTACTCTTAAATAAAAAGCAAGTAAAAAAAAAAAAAAAATCTAATGATTTAGTCTAAAAAAAAGTAGCTCTTTTGCGTTCTATTTAAATCCAACACAGTTCCTAAAAATTAACAAACATCCTTAAAATCAAACGCTGCAATAAGCCCAACAATATTCAGAATTATACATGACTTTTCGTAAATGGTTTCTAAATATCTCTAGAATTTTGATGGTTTCATGCTTTTTGCAGCCACCACAGCACAAAGCACATGGTGGTCAGCACAAACGATGTTTCGTTTGTCCTCATTTCAAGTTAACAATATGGTTTCATAATTTATCTTCCTTTCAGCTTGCATGGTTTTGTTCATGGTTTTTGAGGTCACACAACCTGTATATGATGTCGCCATTTGCACTTTTTCCACCAATCCTACAAGAACTGAAAAATATGGCAAAATATGGCAGCCTATTCTACTGTAAGAATAAGAGGTTCCGAATCAGAGGTTAGTAGTGTTGCGTATACAACCATGAGCGACCTAAGAAACATTTTAGTACGCAGTTATTGTGTGCCCCTTATTACTGTCGACTGAATCTACGATGGCAATCATTTGTGAATTAATCCATTTTTTTAGTTAGTGCTTCAGTGAATTTGCCAAATGGTTTTGCAAAACGTTCAATTCGCATTCGTTCAGACTCACTCCCTGAATCATCTGAAGCCATTTCACAGATAGACTGTGAAACTGACAGTATCAAGATTACTGAAGATGCAGAGGACAAACAGCGCTAAATGAAGTAGATATTCACCTACAAACAAATGAAACAAAAGGCTATTTTTTGGGAGGAAACATTGAGAAAATTCAGCTGCTGCTCTGCGACACGTAAATAGGCGGCATTTCATACCAAAAATGTTTTTGTGTCAAACACAAAAACACTTGATTTTTTTATATTTTTTTTCTATGTGAACATGCGCTAGATAAATGTCTTTGACCATGTTGTTGCTTTTTGCAATTTTTGTGTTTTAAAATGTTTAAAATGCCTTTGTTCTCTTCCGTTGCTCTCACTGATTGTTTGTTGAAAGAGTCTCAAGTATTATAGAAGTGTGTAAGTTTAAATTTCTCTCAGAGTTGAATTTTTAACATGAGCATTTATTAAATGTGAACTTTTTAGTGGTGTTTGTATATAAAAAATAAAATAAACTTCCCCTCTGTGCACACCCTCAGATGAAACCCTGCAGGCATCCCTGGAGATTAGAACAAAATTGCAACAGGCCCAGATAGGCTACATGGGACACTGACAGACCAAAACACCACTTTTTAAGATAATGTTTATAGAATTACCATATAATTAACCCTAAGTTGGCTTATAAAATCTTATTAAGATAGTAAGCCTATTAGGATAGTAGAGAGTAAACTATTTAAATACCCTATCACCTTCACCACTACACCACTTGCGTTTTATATGATCAGAGGGAACTGACATTATAAGTGGCTAGAAGAACTTTCAAATTAACAAATGACTAATTATCTCTAAAAAAAAAAAAAAAAAAAAAAGAATAAAAAAAAGCAATGCCTTTTTCCCCCAATGACAAATGTACTCATTTAGTCCTAACAACAAGAACACTATAAAGACATTATATCCTGAAGGTACTATTTTAGGATATAAGGATATTTTAGTATAATCTGCTTTCTACAATTTGAGACAGCATTTATGTCAGAGACTTCACAAGGGATGCTTAGAAATCCTGTATTGGTAGACACTAGACAGCTCACCTGTTTGATAATAGTTTTTGAAATAAGAGAGACTGGTAGACATATTATAGCGAATCTATGATGCTAAACATAATTTTACACCTGTCCAAATACAAGATACAATTCACTAAGATACAATACATCAAAAGAATGAACCATAAGAGACTAAAGAGACAAAGAAAATAATATATTTCTCATCCTTTGAGAGTTAAAAGATCCTTGTTTGCACTACTCATTAATAAAGATATACTAGTTAACAAAAATATATTGTCCAGGATAATTTTAAAAACACTGGCTTGCCAAGTATGTGGTATAGCTGACAATTTAAATAGGAAAAACACAGCAGTAAGCAATGTCTAGAATTTGTAATAGAGAAAGAATAAAACATCAGCCACGTTTGAGACAGGCGCTGTGGTGCATAAGCAATGCCTTACATCAAAGAAAGCAAGAGAGAAAAGCTAAATTAAGGGGTCACACTTCTACACTTTTAAGTACAGTACTGTATGAGACCAGAATAACACAGAGAATGACTGATTGTGACGATCTCAACTCACAAATCCAAGTTTTCATCCATCCCCAAATACCCAACAGTGAACAGGAGGCAGATAATTATTTTCATCAATATTGATGAAAATAAAATGAAAAGCGTAGTAGATGAATGGCAATTTAACTTTATAAGCAGGCTCTTTGTATTACAAGCTAGAATGTCAGGTTAAACAAACTCAATTTTATAAAATTGAAGTACATTTCCAAAACAAAACTTCTGTATCACTACAAACATCCATGTTTAGACAATTTACATGAAATCTCACTTCTCTTTTATGTAAATATCATTCTGGACAAGGAAAAGCCAGAGGGCATGTAGTAAAACAAGTGTTGTGCTTTTATAGGACATATTCACTATAGAAGCAAATTTCCAAGAATAAATAATGCAGGTGAAACAGGATAAACCTGCCTCTACATAACTGAAAGGAGATAAATAAGGGAAGAAAAAAAAAACATTTCACCAAACAGGCACTATATTTTGTCACGACTGCATGAAGATTGTGTATAAAGTACACAGCAAGCTGTGAGAAGGACCAGTGTGTTTGAGGAACCATCTGTTCTACAGAGCAGCTCTGAGTCATGCCACCCTCTCCACTGTGCAGCATGCACTGATGATGTCAGAGCCTGACGATTGGTCGGAATGAGGTAGATTATGTTGTTTAATATCAGGCAGCGAGATGCAAGTCCACCTCCACAACTCACAGAAATTCATATTCCCTTTAAAACAGATGGCCTTCAAAAAGATGCAGAGAGCCAGCTGTCATATTAGTTAAACCCTGTCCCTGGAGCCCCCACAACAGTGCATATTTTGAATATCTCTCTCTTGCTCTCTTTTTATTTATTTATTTATTTATTATTATTATTTTTATTTTTTTTAAATCAAACAAACCTGATTCACATTATCAGGACCGGGTTTGAGAACCACTATGTTAAGGGATGCTGGGGTGATGCCTTAAGCATTTGAGAGAAGTCGTTCCAATAGATGCTGCTGTTCCACAACTATCCTTAAAATGACAGATACTTCCTCCAAAACCTTTGTTGCACAAACTGTTAGCATTCAATGATTTTTTGATTAATGCAAGGGAAAGATTCAGGCAAGGACACTAGATGGACAAAACAGACAAACCCCGGAGTGACTCGGGCTCGGGCTCAACCTAGTCTGATGGCACCAGAACACACATATATATATATATATATATATATATATATAATGCCCAATAGGCAATAGGTTCAATAGACTTTTATATATATATATATATATATATATTTTTTTTTTTTTTTTTTTTTTTTAAACAAAATATTAATTACTTTAAGATATTAAAATGGAAATAGAAAATATTTAAAAAAATTCTGAATTAAAATGGCATACAGTATTGGACCCTAAAGGCTATGTGGTGGCTTAAGATCATCATGGCTTTTAAGAGTCACAGCATCAGGATTGCTTTAGAGGGCATCGAGGTCAATTTAAGGATATAAGCTATTATGTAACAACTCATCTACGCATCTTAAATATTCGTGTTCACACGGGGTCATTTAATCGGTGCAAATAACACCTGATAAAAACAGCACGGAAAGACATTGATTGAACATACATTCATCTGAATTAATTGATTTTAGACTACAGTGACTAGCCTGCTAGTAACAATGTTCGTGCATTTATTTGTTTATACATCATATTACGGTGTGTTCAAAGCAGCACACACTGTTCCGCGTAAAGATCCGCATTACGATTCAGGACACAAGCTGCTCTGTCTGCTGTAGCACTGCAGCAAACCCATTTTCACGCATGTAATGGTCAAGAGAATGATTCATTTCATTACCGTTGCTTCTTACCTGAGTGGCTTTGTGGAATTGTTTCTTCAGTCCCGCTACAGACATGATTCCGATTGGACTAGTGCTAACGCCGTTTGTGATGTGCAAAGATGTAAATATGCTCACAGATACGTGGATGTGAGACGTTCAAAGATAAACCCTTGTATACTGGGAATCACCACAAGCATAGGCTGATTATAGCAGCTGATGATGACGTGGCCGTGACATCACGCGTCAGATACCGCCTCTCTACAGATTAGAGCAGAGCCCCTCCTCCAGGGGAACCTTCAAGGTTAGTTCAAAAAGGCATAACGCCAAGGTAGAAAGAGGCAGGTCTGTTTTACTGGCTGTCAAGGGAGGAGATGTCTGAAAAAAACGGCAAACTGGAAAAAATAATCTTCAAGGTGTTTGCATTAAATTTATTGGAGTGATCTGTCACTGTTCATTAATTCACTAAAATTGGCTGGGTTAAAAACAACCCAATTGGCAACCCAGTGCTGGGTAAATATTGGACAGAACACATGCTGGGTTAAATTAACCCAGTGACATTTTAACCCAGCAGGCTGGGTTGTCTAGAAACCCAAGATGTAGTAATTTTTTTACCATTAATGGATTTGCTATTCTGGGTTATTTTTGCTGGGTTCTTTTTCTTTTTCTTATAATTTCACCTGTGCTTTACTGTAAAACTTTGAATTAAGAAACAATGAAGAACATGTTTAGACTTAAAATAATTTTTAATGCTTGTCAACTGACATTCACAAATGTGTTAAAATTGGCAACAATGACAACAAACTGCACATTAAATTTAAATGCAAAAATCATTTAGTGCTGACATCAAAGTAGTTCAATATTGTCAGTTTTAATAAATAAATAAAGATTAGTTCTAAAACTATTACATGTTTAACGGTTTAAATACAGTGACATTGACAATTATATTTTAAATTCAGCAAATGCAAAATCATTTAAAAATACATCAAGTATTAAATAGTCAAATACAATTAAAGAAAGAAAGAAGATTAGTTCTGAACAATGACATTTATACGTTTAACTATTACATGTGTAACGGTCTAAATACGCAGTGAAATCAACAGACAATTCATTTTAAAGTCAGCAAATGCAAAATCATTTATAAAATATGCAAAAACGTACACAAGTATAGTTAAATAAAGTCAAATACAGTTAAGAAAGAAAGAAAATTAGTTTTGAACAATGTAATTTATACCATTTAATTCTTAGGAAATTAAAGTGAAATTCACAGATGTGCAAAATTGTAGGCCTATTTTACAGTATGTACACAGTGAAATTTACTTTTTTTTTGACTCCGAAGAAGAAGACGACTCTTAGACACGGGTTATGTAGACTCTGCCCGGTTTAGAAACTCCACCATGTTCGTTCCGACCTATAAAAGAAAATAAACACAAAAATACAGATTGTTTAAATGGCAACGGTTTCATTATTCAGTTGAAGTCAGTTCAGTGTTGATTCAATTCAGTTCAATAACTGTGTGAAGTTTATCATGAAATGGAGTTTATCATGATTTCAACAATCAATATTTTTATTTGGCGAAAAGCCATATAATAAGTGGTATGCTTTACATTATGTCTTGTTTGATCTTGTTTTTTTGTCTAGGATCAAAGTTGCTTAACAGGAATTGTTTTGAGGTAATGTACATCCAGTCAGTTTTCATCACAAAATAAACTCCTTCAGGGTGATACGAGATCCCTCCACTTTGTGTTGATTACCCTGTTGAAGTTTATTCTGCAATATCAACTGGCTGGATGTACAGGATCCCTTGCGTAATGAACAGGCAGCTCCAGTCAGGTTACAATGCAATTTAAATAGCAGTTATGCGGTTTTATACTCACTAGTTGAAGATCAATGAAAGCCTTTCTAGCTAGCTTCGTCAATAGATGGCCGATTTACCTTCTGACCAATACACTGTGGCAGGAAGAAGAAGGGGAAGGACCAAAAGAGCAAAATCACCTCTATTCTCTGCAGAAAAGAGACATAACATCTCAGAAACAGGACCAGCTACAACAAATATACTAAAGTTTGTGCAAAAAGCTACAGACATAAAAAATAAATATACAATAATGATACTAAATACCTTGCCTTTTATGTTGTATTGAAGATTTAAAACAACAAACATCACCTTGTGGAATATTTTCCAAAGACTGATTCAATTTTTCTAAATTAAATGCAATCCTTAAAATTTTGTTACATAAAATAGGCTATCTCACTTTGGAGTGACTGATTTTTGTAACCTTACAGATCTTTTTTATGCAAACAGCAACACAACACACTAACTAAAGTTGAAAAAATTAAAAAGAATAGCAGGGCCATACTATAGTAGGTTTGAATAGTAGGTTCATTAAAAAAATGAACATGTAGCTACTGATATTTATCCAAATGAATCGACATTGAATCAAGATTGGAATCGAACCACAAGCTTAGGTATAAATAGCTAAATTCAGAAGTTGGCAGCCTTGTGAGCTACCTATATTTAAGCACGGATCAAATTTATATGCGTTAAAGGCAAGCGGCAACATTCTGATCTGAAAAATGAAGCCTACCCGGAAGTGCGAAAAACTGCAATACATCGAAAATCCGCTAGGGGAAGGTCCCAAAAGGGAGCAAATGTCCATAGCCCCCATGTTAAAATGTCCGTTTTCACAGCATAAATTCATGTCTTTACAGGTTGGTCCCATGGACTTTTATTGTATTTTTCGATAGGTTCCGAGTGCCTGACAACGGCGAGGGTAGTGAATTTTTTTCTAACTCGTTAGTTTAGATCGTATTTAGATATAAAATGTATGACAATAAGGGCGTGGTTAACTTTGATTGACAGCTTGATTGACAGCTGACAAGGCAGGGCCACGGAGAATGACAACATAAGAAGCGCCATTTTTTAATACAGTTGACATATATACTACTGTTTCTGTATCATGAAATGTAGTTTTAAGAGTTTTTCAGGTGAGAATGTAGTTGTTTAAAGCTCAAATCTGTGGTTTATTTAAAGATTTATGAAAATTTTATCCAGTTGATCCAGCGATGACCGGGCGCTCGGCGCGATGTACCCTGCCTGGAACGGTCTTTCATCGGCTTGGCATTCTAAGGTTTGCCGCCAATGCCGCTGACTCTGGCGTCTCTGTAGTGGTTAAACATGAGATATAATTCATCTTGTGTGTATCTAATGGGCGATTTTTGGTCTCGTGAATCTATATTTTTTTCCCTGGGCAATCGTTTTGGCTGAGGGGAAGTTTCATAACTTTATAAGCTATTTAACTGTACCGATGTATGGTTAAACTCGCGCTGACTTTGTATGTTTGATTGAATTGTTTGCTTTATTTGTATAGCTTCTTATACCTTTTACTTATACTTTTATAATGGCTAACATTGATAAAACTGAAATTTAACAAAAAGAGACTAGGTTGAGTTTTGTCATTTTAATACAACGAAGATGTTGTTTACTGCAAAATCTGTTGTTTAGTACAAATGCACATATTGCCTGGACCATAAAATGATTAATATTTTTATATTATATTTAAAATGAAAAGAGGCAGATTTGTGTTATATTTTGTTTTGTTTTTCATAAATAGGCAAACGTTATGTGCAGTTGAATATAATCAATATGCGTTGCCTGAACCACATTTGTGTGGCTATAATGTTTAAGATTTCTTTAAATGAAAACGAAACGAGTTAGTATGGTGTTTTATAACATATTTCGTTGTCATAGACTGTAAAAAAATAGTTCATTGCCTGAAATATAACCGGAGTAGCAGAGCGAGCTGAGTGACACGCGCTGCGTTAGAAGGTGGGCGGGGTTAGCATTTCCCAAGATTTTCCAAGATGGCGCCGCCCATACCCCCCATAAACGGCTTCAAACCCGTTCTTCAGAAAGTCTATGGGTGACGTCACAGACGCTTTGTCCATATTTTTTACAGTCTATGGTTAAAGGAGCTGTATGTAAGATTGTGGCCAAAACTGGTACTGCAATCACTTTCAAATTACTGTATAGAGCGGTGTATCCCCTCCCCCTCACTCGAGGTTGCCAGATAGGCTGCAGGATCCAGCAGGAACGTAGACTGCAGTTTGTAGCTGCAGCTGTGGTAACTAGAGCAGAGCTGGCAACCCGGATGCAGAAACACTACTGACTTCGTGATTGGTAGATAGATGGAGGGCGGCGCTTCAGGCCAAATCACAAGATGACAACATCAACATCAGTTGAGGGCTGCAACTTCACTTTTTAAATGACAATATCCTGGCCGTACTACTTTTGTCAGTGATATAAGTATTTGAAATGAACATGATTTCTTAATGTCTAGTGACATATCAGGGCCATTTTATGATTAATTGAAATACATTTCTTACATACAGCTCCTTTAAGTTTCGCGAGGTTGAGTTGATTATCACAGGCAGTCAATTATAGATGTAAAAGCAGCAAAAGTGTATAATAAACATGAACTTACCGTTAAACTTGTCGATAAGACTGGGTAACTGCCACTCGAAGAGAAGAGTTCATATCCATATGGTTTTCTAACTAGGAAAAAAAAACGAAATTTTAAATTACATCACTTACCAAAAACGAATTTATGTAGCCTATGTAAAAAATACTTTTTGTACCACACCAAATCACCTCACTGGTCCAACCCACGGCACTGATGTAAGCACGCATGCACTTTGAAAGTGTTCGCGGTGCTGATAAGTCGATTCATTTCCGGGAATCATTTTGTTTCAAACTTGCAAGTGTGAACCGGTTTATTTGAACCGGATGGTAGTTTCTTTTATACCTGCGGTCCCACGACATTTACGTAGGCTACTTTTTATGTATTTTACATGTCGGTAAGGACAATTGCAGGCGTTTTACCTAAGAGCAGCGAGTCATATTACTCAATTGTTTTGTTTTGAGTGACTCGACTCACTTTGTTCAATTCGCTTGTCAGTGACAGAAACGACTCTTTCCTCTGTTTTCACAGATATTCACATATTTCATAATTCCGTGTGATACAGAATCATTAACTGTATTAATCTGTCGTCTCACATTAAAATGACTATGCGAGTCAATATCTGATTCTGAGGTAACTTAATAGCCGTTTGTCGTAAGTTGCATCACCAATTTTAGTCTGACTATATAAGTTTAAGAATTATTGGTGCGAAAAAAGTTATAATTGTGCTAATTCAAACTAATTATTAATAAAAAATAAAATAAAACATTATATAAACTTACCTTAAAACAGTTGCACCCAGCTGCTTTGCCCCTTTGTCCTCTCAAAATGACAGCTTGGGAGCGAATTTAAACATCTCCAAGGCGGGAAGCTCGTGAAACAACCCAGCGTTGCGACCCAGCAGGTTTAACCCAAAAACTGGAAAATTAAAACTACCCAAAGGTGTTTTAAATGTGATAAAATAACCCAACAAAATTACCCAACAGACTTGACCCAGCATTCTGGGTTAAAAAACAACCCAGCATTTTTTAGAGTGTTGTGGTGGAACAAATAAAAAACACAGATTATATAGGCTACCATAAAATTAACCTAGCAACCTATGTAGGCTATCCTACACTATTCTCTCATGAATTAGTTTTTATTTCTGAATTGATTTTAATTTCAGGTAGAAATACTTTATACATTTTTATTTTTTATTAATTGTATTTACCGTTATCTAATGAACAGACACACTATATAAGAATTATTATGATTTAATGTTCTAGAAAATCCAAAAAAATCAGTGTTGTAGCAGCTGTGGTGGCAAAAACTGCAAACCTCACATACAATACAATTCAAGTCAAGTCAAGTCACCTTTATTTATATAACGCTTTTTATATAATGCAACTAAGTTTGTTTTGGCTGTACAGCAGCTGTAGATGAAAATAGTGTCATTGTCCAGTTTAAGGACATCCAGTGTTTGTTCATTTCCATTTTAAAAATCAGTAGTTATAAATTTAGTTCCTTTATGACATAATGAGAAAACATTATGTCATCGTCCAGCTCATTTCAGTTCTCATAATAATGGTGTCAATGGAGTCAGATCGATAATATTGTTGAATATTAATTGTCCCTGACTATGCAAACCAGAGGCGACATTAGCAAGGAACTCAAACTCCATGAGGTGACAGAATGGAAAAAAGAAAGAAAGAAAAAACCTTTGGAGAAACCAGGCTCAGTTGACGGGGCAGTTCTCCTCTGGCCAACAACCGAACAGTGCATGATTATGATTCAGGCAGCATTACAGGTCGGAGCTCAGATTGTATAAGAACATTCGAAATATTTAATCCAGTTCCATCTGGTTGAAGATTGGATTCATCACACCGGTATGGACACAGGTTTGTTGAGGATCTTTGCTACTAGCTGTCATGTCAATGAGGCCTACAATACAAACAATATAAAAAAATAAAAAAAGAAGTGAGATATATACACTCTAAAAAATCTTGGGCTGAATCCAGCTTCTTATTCGCAGCTTCTTATTGATGCTATCCGTTCTACCTTAAAATACACTTTCAGAATAAAAGAATAATAAACAATGTTTAAACGCAAATAATACTGATATATCAGCGAAAATGGACTGTCAAATAAAAGCACACAAATATAATTACAGTATTCTTTAATTATTGTACATGTCATCTGCTCAATTTAGGGACCATGTGGTTTTTCTCTTATTCACACTTTTTAGGGGCCCTGTTTCTATTGTATCTATTTTCAGAAAAGAATAATAAACTATTTTGAAAGGTAAATAACAAATAATAATAAAATGACTCTTAAAAATATAATTAGGACTACATCATTCTTTAATTATTGCAAAAAACATAATTTGAATGCATTTATAAATCAATTGAAAAAAAATTTTTTTTTTAAACAATTATTCAAAAATTCAATTTCACGAGGTAACTATAGAGATTTTGCCAGCTCCAGCTTGGATCCAGCCTCTTATGAAGACTTGAGATGACCCAACACCTTTGAATAGATGAAACCCACCCCTGCAAGGACTCCAGAACATCAAACATGGATAAAGATTATACACAATGTTCATTTTATCATTGCTTTAACATGCACACTGATTTTGCTTAAATGCATATGATATTTGTAAATACTGTAATTTATCTTATTACTGTACTTTCTGATATCTCATAAAATGCTATTGTGGCTTTGTAACATAGAAACCTGCATTTTCTGTAAAGCTGATTTGAAATTTTATGTATTGTGAAAAGCGTTATACAAATTAATGTATGAATTAAACTGAATTGACTTGAAATAGCCATTGCATGGTTACTGTACCATTTTAAAGATATGGACCCAATCTGACAATACAGTTAGAAAAGTTATCACATTGTTGGCCCATTTGGGGGCATTCAAATTTGGGGGTGTTTCACTGGTGCTTTACACCCTGTGTGCTTGACTATCATCATGCACAATTTCAGATATTTTTACTGTAGAATTATTTTTTATGAAGCTTTGTACTTGGCACATTACACAATGCACAATGAGCCGCCTATTGCATTTTCTGTCCATTTCGCGGTGCTGTTTCTCGGGAGCCTCAGAGGATGCGTTAAAGTGGACATAAGTCCTTTATAGTAGAGCTACTCCTTTAACAAAATAAAAATTTTAAGCAGTTTTTACTTTGGAATTATTTTTTTTATAAAGCTTTGAAATTGACATTACACAAAAGAACCGCCTATTGCATTGTCTGCCCATTTCGCGGTGCTCTTTCTCAGTCGCCTGAGAGGGTGCGTTAAAGTGGACATGAGCCCTTTATAGTAGAGCTACTCCTCTAACGAAATCCAAATTTTAAGCAGTTTTTACTGTGGAATTATTTTGTTATGAACCTTTAAACTTGACATTACACAATGCACGAACCGACTGGCATTTTCAGCCCATTTTCAGCTCAGAGGGTGTGTTAAAAGTTGCACTGGGGCCTTATACCCAGTGTGCTTAACTATCATCATGCCCGATTTCAGACATTTGTACTGTAGCATTTTGAAATTATGGACCCATGAATTTGTCAGATATGACAATACACTTAGAATAGCCATTGCATTGTTGGCCCATTGGATACGCTAAATTTCAGCTGAATTTGAGGGTGTGTTAAAAGTTGCACTGAGGCCTTATACCAAGTTTGCTTGACTGTCACCATTCACACTTTAATTTTTTTTTTTTTACTGTAGCATTGTGAAGTTATGGACCCATGAATTTGACAAGTGTGATAATACAGTTAAAGGAGAATTTGCATTGTTGGCCCATTTGGAGGCGCTATATCTCAGCTGCCCTTGAGGGTGCGTTAAACTTTGCACTGGAGCCTTGCAGTGTGCTTGACTATCATCATTCAAAATGTTAGACATTTGTACTGTAGCATTTTGAAGTTATGGACCCATGAATTTGACAGATATGACAATACAGTTAGAATAGCCATTGCATTGTTGGTTGTTCATGGTTGTAAAGTGTTCATGGGTCCATAATTTCAAAACGCTACAGTAAAAATGTCTGGAATTGTGTATGTTGACAGTCAGGCACACAGGGTATAAGGCACCAGTGCATATTTTAACGCACTCTTAAAGCCAGCTGAGATATAGTGCCCCCAACTGAGCAAAAATGCAATGGCTCTTCTAACTGTATTGTCATATCTGTCAAATTCATGGGTCCTTAATTTCAAAATTCTACAGTAAAAATGTGTGCATAGTGACAGTCAAGCACACTGGTATAAGGCCCCAGTGCAACTTTTAATGCACCCTGAAAGTCAGCTGAGATATAGTGCCCCCAAATGGGCCAACGATGCAAATTCTCCTTTAACTGTAAAGTCACATTTGCCAAGTTCATGGGTTCAAAACTTCAAAATTCTACCCAAATTTGAATGCCCCCAAATGGGCCAACAATGTGATAACTCTTCTAACTGTATTGTCAGAAATGGTACGGTAACCATGCAATGTCTCTTTCAAGTCAATCCAATTTAATTCATACATTCATTTGTATAACGCTTTTCACAATACATGTAATTTCAAAATGCAGGTTTCTATGTTGCAAAACCACAATAGCATTTTATGAGATGATATCAGAAAGTACACTTATAAGATAGCACAAATTATAGTATTACAAATATCATTTATGCATTTCAGCAAAATTAGAGTGCATTTTAAAGCAATGATAAAATGAACATTTTGTATAATCATCCATGTTTGATGTTCTGGAGTCCTTGCAGGAGTGGGTTTCATCTATTCAAAGGTGTTGGGTCATCTGAAGTCTTCATAAGAGGCTGGATCCAAGGTGGAGCTGGCATAATCTTTAGTTACCTTGTGAAATTGAAATTTTAAATAATTGTTAAAAATAAATGAATAAATAAATAAATAATAAAAAAAAAAAAAAAATATATATATATATATATATTCAATTGATTTATAAATGCTTTCAAATTATGTCATGTCATGTGCAATAATTAAAGAATGATGTAATAATATTTTTACAGTCATTTTAAGTGTTATTATTATTTGTTATTTACCTTTCAAAATAGTTTATTATTCTTTTCTGAAATTAGATACAATAGAAACAGGGTCCCTAAAAAGTGTGAATAAGAGAAAAAACACATGGTCCCTAAATTGAGCTGATGACATACAATAATTAAAGAATACTGTAATTATATTTGTGTGCCTTTATATTTTCACACTCCATTTTCGCTGATATATCAGTGTCATTTGCATTTAAACTTTTTTATTCTTTATTCTGGTCGACAACATGTATGTTAGACCCTATACCGACTAAGCTACTGAAAGAGATGCTTCCAGAGGTCATAGATCCTCTTCTTAATATCATTAATTCGTCTTTGTCTCTAGGATACGTACCAAAAAACTTTAAGCTGGCTATGATTAAACCGCTTGTTAAAAAAACGCAACTTGATCCTACAGAATTAGTCAATTACAGGCCGATCTTGAATCTACCTTTTCTGTCAAAGATACTAGAAAAGGCAGTATCTTCACAACTGTGTTCCTTTTTAGAAAGAAATGATATCTGCGAGGATTTTCAGTCAGGATTTAGACCGTACCATAGTACTGAGACTGCTCTCGTTAGAGTCACAAATGATTTGCTCTTATCATCCGATCGTGGTTGTATCTCTCTATTAGTGTTACTCGATCTTAGTGCTGCGTTTGACACCATTGACCACAACATTCTTTTAAATAGACTAGAAAACTATGTTGGCATTAGTGGAATTGCACTAGCATGGTTTAAATCATACTTATCTGACCGTTATCAATTTGTAGCAGTAAATGAAGAGATGTCTCATCGATCACAAGTTCAGTATGGTGTACCACAAGGCTCAGTAACTAGGACCGCTGCTGTTCACTCTGTACATGCTACAGTACCATTAGGAGATATCATTAGCAAACATGGAATTAGCTTCCACTGTTATGCCGACGATACTCAGCTCTATATTTCTTCAAAACCTAACGAAACTTACCAATTCACTAAATTAACAGAATGCATAGCTGATATAAAAAAATTGGATGACTCGTAATTTCCTACTTCTAAATTCTGAAAAAACAGAGATTCTAATTATTGGACAAAAAACTTCCTCACGTAATAACCTAGAATACTGTCTAACACTTGATGGCTGCTCTGTTAAGTCTTCGTCGTCGGTTAGGAACCTGGGTGTGCTCTTTGATACCAATCTTTCATTTGAAAGTCACGTGTCTAGTATCTGTAAAACCGCATTTTTCCATCTTAAAAATATATCTAAATTACGTCATATGCTCTCATTGACAAATGCGGAACAATTAGTTCATGCTTTCATGACATCAAGGCTAGATTATTGTAATGCTCTACTGGGTGGTTGCCATGCACGCTTAATAAACAAACTACAGCTAGTTCAAAACGCAGCAGCTCGAGTTCTTACCAGAACCAGGAAGTATGACCATATTAGCCCAGTTCTGTCAAAACTGCACTGGCTCCCTATTAAACATCGCATCAATTTTAAAATATTGCTGATGACTTACAAAGCACTAAATGGTTTAGCTCCGCAGTACTTGAGCGAGCTCTTAACGCATTATAGTCCTTCACGTCTATTGCGATCTCAAAATTCCAGCCAGTTGATAATACCTAGAATATCAAAATCGACTGCTGGCGGTAGATCCTTTTCCTATTTAGCACCAAAACTTTGGAACAATCTTCCTAACATTGTCCGGGAAGCAGACACACTCTGTCAGTTCAAAGCTAGATTAAAGACACATCTCTTTGACCTAGCATTCACATAATACATTATAGACTTCTATAATTCAGTGTTAGGCTGCATAGATTAGGTCAGCTGGAACCGGGAACACTTCCCATAAATCCTGATGTACTTGTTACATCATGAGAAGAATGGCATCTACGCTAATTTTAGTGTCTTTGTTTATCCCGAGGTCTTCCTGCAGCCTGCCGGATCCAGGCCGTATCCAGATCTGACGAAGGCCCTTCGCCTGGACCCGATGACAACGCAGTGCTGAAGTGCCAACTAGTCTCTCCCTATGGAGGATCCCTTTCCCACTCTACAGATAAAGCGTCGTCGGGAAAACTCAATTTGCGTATCTACCCCGAATTGATAAAATTAAATTAAATTCTGAATCAAAACTATAAGGAAACACCAGTAATTTGTTTAGGCTTGGTTTGTAGGGAATAACAAACCTGCACACATATATTCAAACGCACAAACCTATAGAACCAATTCTTAATGCGCATGTGAACGCCATCAGCGTTTCTCACAGGTTCGCATTTAAAGTCTGTGTAGAGAGAATTGTGTCTTCTTGGCGGCCCCTAATTTAATAACAAATGATCGTTGCGACGGAAGCGAATCAATCAAAACTAACTTAAGCTGTAAAATAACTTTATTAAAGAACTGCTATAAAGCCAAAACATTCTCTGTTACCTTAAATTATATGTTTATCTCTGTAAAGCTGCTTTGAAACAATCTACATTGTTAAAAGCGCTATATAAATGAAGATGACTTGACTTGACTATTCTGAAAATACAGACAAAAGCAACACACAATCCCTTAAAAAAACGTGAAAAAAATAAAAACCGCACTGTTCCTAAGTTGAGCTTTAATAAGAAGCGGAAGTTCACGTCTTTTATTGTTGAGCAGAGAGGGTTTTTTTTTTTTTTTTTTTGGGACAAAAAACAGCAACATACAAAACTCTCGTAGGGGAAAGAGAATATACATGCGTATATACAATAGGGTGGTCCTTATTTTTAAAGTATCCAATTGTCATGCTCTTAACCCTTCAAATTGTTCCTTTATATAAGAAAATACAGCATGCCAATTTTTATGGCAGTAACATAATAATTACTGGTAGCTCAATAGCTTTAAACTTTCTGAGATTTTGATGATTTTCGTAAAAACAGATCATTTGATTTGGTATTTTACCTGGCTAGTAAAATTCCCAAAAAATCTCCATATATTCCTAAATATGTATTTTAGATACATATCTCAGTTTACTTATTGTAGAAACTAAATCCAAATTAATCCATCCATGACCCGGTTTAGCAGATTTACTTTTCCTGGTGGAATCAATACATATTTTTATTGATGATCACCTTGGTTATTGTTTGGGTTTAGAACATTTTTTGGTTTAAAAAATTACATTACGTTCCTTGAAATTGACCCGGACCTTTGGCCGAATCAAGCAGATTATCAGGAGGCACAGGCAACCATGCAATGAAAGTAGTCAATGATCACGCCGAGAGAGGAGTGGCTCTGATCCAAGAATACAATGGCTATCTCACACACTCTGAAGAACAATTGCAGTTTCTCCTTCATGTGGTGGAAGATCACCGACAGATCTATTCAGACTGCAAAAAGTCAACACTGGCTGCTGAGCATCAGAAATGAGGGATTGTTGAAAACTTTGTGCTTTTTTGAGATTGTTGTCATGTCAGTGTTGCTCTGTAAATGTTGCTCTGTTCAATAAAATGTAGTTCATTTGCAGCAACTTTTAATATTACTTGCATATCACAATAACAGTCTGTTTTGGGGGTGACCAGACCCTGAGAGGACAAAAGGACCTCTCTGGAGATTACCATTTGAACTGGCCCTCGTGCACCATTGAGACGAAAGTCTCACCTCCGAGTCATCTTAATCTACATCTCTTTTCCTCTCCCCTCACCCCCTCTCTCTCATGTTCAGATGATTCACCTGAATTCCCAAGAAAATGTATAGTTTAATGTGAATGATTATCACAGAGTATTTTCATGTTTGGTATGGTATCGTTTAAAATGTCACAGTGCGACTGGTACAAATGTCTCATTTCAGAATAAGTAAAACACAAGGTAATAAGGTTTTTGAAGGTTTATGGATAACTAGCACATAAGGAGGGGTTGGCCTCTAGACAAATGATGGCGTCGTGGTTGGTGGACGTGTAAAGTTGAGCTCTGGCGGGTGTGGTAGTAATGTGATCGATCAGACTTTTTAATTCTTCATTTATATTTTGTGGTCTTCTGCGTGAACTTTTTTGCATTTAAATTTGTTTAATAGGCAGAAGGAGACGAGTTTTTCCGAAAGCTATGGATGTCGAGGTTGGCGCCGAAGTTGAGCTAGTCTCTGACGCTTGTCTGAGCAACAGGTTCGCTGTGCTTTCTGACCCTTCAGTGTCGAGTGATACGAAACAGGGTTTTAATCTATGTTTAGCTACACCCTTTCCAGTGTCTCCTGCAAAAAGTCCTCCTTCTAAAAAATCGAAAAAGAAGTCTGAAACAAGCGGAGATATCGTCGACATTTTGAATGCTATTCAAGCTCTGTCTGCAAAACAAGACGTTACCATTCAAGCACTGTCTGCGAAACAAGATGCTACTTTCCAAAAGCTAATCTACATCGAGAAATCGACTGATGCTACGACGAAAGCCGTTGACAACCTGTCTGTGGTAGTGCAGAAGCTTATTGCTTCTGAAGTTAATGAGCACTCGGAAAAAATGTGCAAAATGGCCAGAGATATTACAGAGCTTCAATCGTCAGACAAGGAAATCCAATTGCGGATTGAGCAACTTGAGCGATATAGTCGGCGTTGGTGTTTAAAGGTGCACGGGGTTCCTGAAACCAAGAACGAGGATCTACGTTCGGCTGTTAAGAACATTCTCGAACATGTGGCACCTGACATCGCTGGTAAGCTTAACGACGCTCTTGACGTGATGCACCGAGTCGGGAGACGGGACCAGGGTGGCGCTCATCGAAACATCATCATAAGATTTTCTACACGGTCATTCCGAGACCTCGTCTGGAAAGCTGCGAAGGATAACCCATACCTGAGAGAGTCTCGTCTACGCATTTCGGAAGGTGATTCCTGCAGATGCTGCTGCGAGAGCAAAGTTGTGGCCGCTTGTTAAAAAGGCCAGAGAGGAGGGTAAGAAGGCTTCCTTTTCGGGGCCTTTTGCGTTCATTGATGGTCAGAAAATTGTGGCCTAATATACTTCAGACTGAATGTTTTTTCGTGTAATCAGACCTTCTGAGTCGCCCATTTAAGGAAATCGAACTATTTTTTTTCTTTTTTTTTCTTCTCTTATAATTTTTTTCATTTATTTAATGTCTCTATCTCAATAATGCACCTTAAATGTTCTTTTGGTGCCATGTAGAAGACATTACCGATCGATCACCACCTACCCTGTTCAAGGAAAAGAAGTCAACTTCTTTAGCCAAAAGTAGGATCTTGTTGTGTTAACCAGCTGTTTAGCTGGTTTTGTTTCACTGCATTTGTTGTAATCTGTGTTCATGCATTCTTTTGAGTTTTCTTCTTTTAATTTAGCCTCTCTTAATATTAGAGGTTTAAGAGATCATTCGAAAAGGAAAGCTTTATTTTTGTATTGTAAACGTAGTAATGCTGATTTTATTTTTGTTCAAGAAAGTCACTCTTGTGAATCAGACAACAATTTTTGGAAAACTCAGTGGGGTAATTCAATCTTTATGAGTCACGGATCCAATCGTTCTGCTGGTACTCTAATTTTGATGCATAAATTTAGAGGAGATATTTTAGAAACTTTCTCATCTGATGAGGGTAGATGGATCATTCTAGTATGCAAGACCGAAAATGTGATATTCATCTTGTGTAATGTTTATGGGCACAACTCTAGAAATGCTAATGCATCTATGCTTAAAGAATTGGGAGCTAAGCTTATAAGTATACAAAGTTGTTTTCTAAATTCTTATTTGATTATAGCTGGAGATTTTAATGAAACCCCTGACAATGCACAAGATAGATTTCCTATAAGAACTACCTCTAATTCACATGATAATATTATTTTATGGTTGTGTGAAAATCTTTCAGTGGTAGATGCTTGGCGTTTCTTTAACAATGGTTGTAGAGGCTTTACTTGGTCCAACAAATCTGGTTCACTTAAAGCTAGAATAGATCTTTTTCTCATTTCTCATGCTATTTTGAAAGATGTCCATACTGTTAATCATCAATTTGCCCCGTTTACTGATCACATGTTAATTTCTTTGAATCTTGCACAAAATAGTAAATTAAATAGAACAAGGGGTTACTGGAAATTTAATAGTTGTATTTTGGAAGACGCCAATTTTAATGATAGTGTAATTCAGCTGGCTAATTCTTTGTTTAGTAATACTGAAAATGACCCTGGCTCTAGCTGGGAGTTTTTTAAATATAGAGTTAGAGTCCTTGCTGTTAATAGAAGTAAGCAAATTAAAAGAGAAAAGAACATTAAAGAATTAGAACTTATTAATAGATTAAGTGTGTTAATGCAGAAGGAAAATCCCAGTAAAGAGGATGAGAATTGAGCACATGTCATTTGCAAATTGAAAATATGTACACAGAGATTGTTAAAGGTGCTTTTATACGCTCTAGAGCAAAATGGATTGAGAAGGGCGAAAGAAACACTAATTACTTTTTTGCTCTTGAAAAACGAATTCGTAAAAAGACATCTCTCTCTGCCTTAAATATTAATAGTGTTTTATGTACAGATCCAGGAATGATTTCAACCTTTGTATATTCCTTTTACAAAAAATTGTATACTTCTCAGTTTTCTCAAGAAAAATCGGATGATTTTCTTTTAAGTATTCATGATAAGATTTCAGGTATTAATGATGACTTTAAGCAACTTTGTGATTCTGATATCTCTATAGTTGAAATGGAGGATGCACTGAAATCTATGAAGAGGGGGAAGTCTCCAGGTACTGATGGCTTATCTGTTGAATTTTATTTACATTTTTGGGACATCTTAAAGCAACCTTTACATAATTTGTTTAAAGACTGTATTAAAAAAGGAGAGATGACCTCCTCAATGAAGCAGGGTCTTATTTATTTGATCCCCAAAACTGATAAAGACCCACTTTTAATTGAAAACTGGAGACCTATATCACTGTTAAATGTTGATTATAAATTACTTGCTTTAATTTTGGCGGTTCGTTTAAAATCTGGCCTTAATAGTATAATTGGCGAAACACAAAATGGATTTATGAAAAATAGGCATATTAGCTCCAACATTAGATTAGTTCTTGATCTTATTGATTATTCAGAGAATATTGATTCAGAAGCTATTATAATGTTTTTAGATTTTTATAAAGCATTTGACTCTTTAGAACACCAATTTTTGCTTAAATCTCTTAGACTTTTTGGTTTTGGATCTATTTTTATCAACATGGTGAGCATGCTTTATAATGACATTAACTCTTCAGTTTTGGTTGGCCTTCAAACCACTAAACGCTTTAATTGTGATAGAGGAGTGCGCCAAGGTTGCCCCATTTCCCCATTTCTTTTTCTCTTAGCTGTTGAATTGTTATCAATCGTTATTTTACAAAATCCCAGTTTAGAAGTTATCTCTATATTTAGTAAAGAATTTAAAATATCTCAACTGATGATACAACTATATTTCTTAAAGACCAAAGTCAAATTCCCTTGTGTATCAATATTATTAATTCTTTCTCTGAAGCTTCAGGCTTATATTTAAATGTATCAAAATGTGAATTATTCTGTCTTTATGACACTCAACAATCAATGTTGCACAATATACCTGTAAAAGATTGTATCAAGTACCTGGGGATTTTCCTTACTAAGGATAGATTGCTCCGCCAACAACTTAATTTTTCACCTAAAATAAAGAAAACAAGAACCATCTTTAATCTTTGGCTACAACGTGATCTCTCAATCTATGGGAGAGTACTTATTTCTAAGGCAGAGGGTTTGTCTCGTTGTGTTTATCCTTCTTTATCTTTATTTGTTAGTGACAAAATCTGTGATGATATTAACAAAATCTTATTGAATTTTATTTGGAAGAACAGATCTCATAAAGTTAGGAAATCTGTTTTAGACGTTCTGAGGGTGGACTGGAAGTTTTAAACTTTAAAGAATTAGTCAGCTCTTTCAGAATTAGTTGGTTAAAAAAATGTCTTTGTAGTAATGGCTCAATTTGGTACTATATCCCCAATGCCATTTTTAGTAGATTAGGCAGTTTAGAGTTTCTTTTAAAATGTAATTTCACTCCTTCTAAATTACCTATTTCTCTCTCCAAATTTCACCAACAAGTTTTACTTGCTTGGAAATTGTGTTATGTGCACAATTTTTCTCCCCATAAAGAAATTCTGTGGAATAATTTGAACATTTTAATCCGAAACAAATCAGTTTTTATGGCTAAGTGGTATGATAGAGGTATTGTTTTTGTTTTGGATTTATTTAAAAATGATGGCAGTATATTGGAATATGAAGAATTTATGACTTTGTATAATTTTCCTCTGCCTGCTAGAACTTTCAATTCTGTCATCAAAGCTTTGTCTCCAAGTTATGTGCATTTATTTAAAACACACCTCTTCTTTAATGAGAGAAAAACTATTTTGCCCAAACTTTTATTGGATGGAGTTAGTATTCTTGATAAAAAATGTAATAGTAAACTTATAAAGTTATTGTTACATTACACTGTTTGTTTACACATCCCCTCGATGTAAATTTTTCTGGAATAATTTTTTTGACTGTATTGTGAATGAATTTTAATTAATCAACTTTAATTAATCAACTAACATTTGTTTTTCTTGCAGGAATAACATTCATATGCTTTTAATGTGTCCAAACTCTTTGGGGAAAAACTTGTGACTTGTGACTGAGTATGTGTCTATGGGTAAAAATAACATAGTTTTGGGAAGTTAAACTAGACAGTCTGTTAGAACAAATGAAGTCATCATTAAAACCTTGTGATAAGTAATCACAAGATCAAAGTTTGCTTTACCTAGTAACAGAGGGGTTTGCATATGAAGAACCAATCAAATAGTGGGGAAATTATGTAATGCAGCCTGACATTTATGCCATACCCTGATTCTATAAAAACTGTTGTATATGTATTTTTCGGTGGGATTCTCAATGGAATTTGTCTGAGATCCTCCGGCCTTGCTTCTTGGGAGAGATTCCCTGAGAACTGCTCGGGAAGATCTCCTGGCCGTGATTAAAGCATTTAAAGGACATTTGCAGGTCTGTTTGTCGATTTATTCCTGCGCAGGAAGCTAGTTTAGGTAGGAAGCTAGTTTAGGAAGGAAAACGTCTCGGTTACTGATGTAACCCTCGTTCCCTGAAGGAGGGAACGGGAGACGTAACGTCGACGTGACGACGTAATTGGGATCACTTCAGGGAGCCCTATCAACTTCGAGTGTCTACAGAACGAGCCAATGAACGTTGGCGTGCGTGAATCGCGTCACGCGCCCCCGCCCCGCAGCGCGGGTATAAACAGGAAGCGGGCGCACGCACACATTGTTTTTCGCTGAGGAGCCGAGATTTGTGACGGCCATGCAGCGATGGTCAGCAACGGTGGCGACGGGACGTTACGTCTCCCGTTCCCTCCTTCAGGGAACGAGGGTTACATCAGTAACCGAGACGTTCCCTTTCAGTCGCTCACGTTCGACGTAACGTCGACGTGACGACGTAATTGGGATCCCATGGAAAACGCCACAGTTGCTGCCACATCCAGCGCCCTACGCAAGACTCTCAGACCCCCAACTGCTGGGGCGGAAGATCTGCGTAGAGGGAGTTCAACTGCTGTTCCATTATACCCCACACAGCGGAACTCTTGGATAACACTGGGAAAGCGTACCTCTCCAGGGGAAAGAACGCTGCGGAGCCACATCCTGCCCGAAGGGAGGTAACATGTGGAGAATACACATATGGACTGGCCGAAGGGGCAGTGCGACATATGGAATGTCACTGGGGTGGCTCCACCCGAAGGGGGAGACACACCGGACAGTGACGGCAGAGCAGACTCTGCCAAGGGAAGACACGGGCTCACCGCAGGGAACTGGTCGTGGAAGAATACACATATGGGATCGCCGCAGGGATCACCACATATGGAACCCAGCCTAGCACAAGTTACACAAGCATACGAGCACTAGGCCTGGCGTCGGACGCTCCGCAACGTCCGACTGCCGAAGGGGTGCGGAGGAACTCACAGGGTTCGCCAATGGGGAACTCGACTGGAGTAAAAAGCGCACGTATCCGTTCCTAGGAAGGGAGTGGCGCAGCAAGCCGACACTAGAGCGGGAACTTCGGTGTTACCGGCTAGTAGAAGCGAGCACACAGGAAGAAACCGGCTCAACACGTAAGCTATAAAACCTAGCGAACGTGTTAGGTGTCGCCCAGCCCGCAGCTCTACAGATGTCTGTCAGCGAGGCGCCGTGAGCCAGCGCCCAGGAAGAAGCGACACTCCTAGTGGAGTGGGCTTTCAACCCAGGCGGGCAGGGCACGCCTTGGGCTTCGTAAGCCAAGGCGATGGCATCCACTATCCAGTGGGCCATCCTCTGCTTGGAGACAGCCTTCCCTTTCTGCTGGCCTCCGTAACAGACGAAGAGCTGATCTGAGGTCCTGAGGCTTTGCGTTCTGTCCACGTACAGACGCAGAGCGCGAACGGGACAGAGAAAAGCCAGGGCTGGGTCTGCCTCCTCCGAAGGCAGCGCTTGCAGGTTCACTACCTGGTCCCGGAAGGGAGTGGTAGGAACCTTGGGCACGTATCCGGGCCGGGGTCTCAGGATGACGTGAGAGTTATCCGGGCCGAATTCTAGGCACGATTCGTCGACCGAAAATGCATGCAGGTCCCCTACCCTCTTGATAGAGGCCAATGCAACCAGGAGTACTGTCTTACAGGACAGAATTTTTAACTCAGCTGATTGCAGAGGCTCAAAGGGTGGTCTCTGAAGTGCCGAAAGGACCAGAGACAAGTCCCAAGAGGGTATAGAGAGTGGGCGAGGAGGATTCAGTCTCCTCGCTCCCCTCAGGAACCTGACGATCAGGTCATGCCTTCCCAAAGACTTACCATCAACAGCATCGTGATGTGCGGCAATAGCGGCAACATACACTTTAAGGGTGGAGGGAGACAGCCTTCGCTCCAGCCCTTCTTGCAGGAAGGAAAGCACGGCTCTGATCGAGCAAGATCGGGGGTTCTCCTCATGAGAGGAGCACCAGTCAACGAACAGGTTCCACTTCAATGCATAGAGGCGCCTCGTAGAGGGGGCTCTAGCGGAAGTGATGGTGTCAACTACCGCAGGGGGTAGGTCACCTAGAACCTCCGCGTCCCGTCCAGGGACCAGACATGGAGTTTCCAGAGGTCTGGACGCGGGTGCCATAGGGTGCCCCGTCTCTGAGAGAGCAGGTCCTCTCTCAGAGGGATGGGCCAGGGAGGGGCTGTCGCGAGGAGCACTAGTTCCGGGAACCAGGTCCGGTTGGGCCAATACGGCGCAACTAACAAGACCTGCTCCTCGTCCTCCCTGACTTTGCACAAGGTCTGTGCAAGAAGGCTCACTGGGGAAAACGCATACTTGCGAAGGCCCCGGGGCCAGCTGTGTGCCAGAGCATCCGTGCCGAGGGTCCCCTCGGTCAGAGAATAGAACAACTGGCAATGAGACGTGTCCGGGGCGGCAAACAGATCTACCTGAGCGGTCCCGAAGCGCCTGAAAATCAGCTGGACCACCTGGGGATGGAGTCGCCATTCTCCCGGTAGCACCTGCTGCCGTGAGAGCTCGTCGGCTGCACGGTTGAGCAGGCCCGGAATGTAAACGGCACGAAGCGACCTCAGATGCTTCTGACTCCAGAGGAGGAGATGGCGGGCGAGTTGTGACATGCGGCGGGAGCGTAGACCACCTTGGCGGTTGATGTACGCAACGGTCGCAGTGCTGTCCGTACGGACCAGTACGTGCTTGCCTAGTAGCAGCGTTTTGAAACGGCTCAGTGCAAGACGTACTGCTAACAACTCGAGGCAGTTGATGTGCCAATGCAGTTGAGGCCCCGTCCACAGACCTGAAGCTGCATGCCCGTTGTACGTGGCCCCCCAGCCGGTGGTAGAGGCATCCGTGGAGACCACAGAGTGCCTGGACACTTGTTCCAGGGGAACACCTGCCCGCAGGAACGAAGGGTCCGACCACAAGCTGAGAGTTTGGCGACAGTGCGGAGTCACTTGGACCCGGCACGAGCCGCTCTGCCACGCCCATCTCGGGACTCGATCGTGGAGCCAGTGTTGGAGCGGCCTCATATGAAGCAATCCGAGCGGCGTAACCGCGGCTGCAGATGCCATATGCCCCAGGAGCCTCTGAAACAGTTTCAGTGGTGCCGCTGTTCTGCGTCTGAGCGTGCTCACGCAGTTCAACACTGACTGGACACGGGCCTCGGTGAGGCGCGCCGTCATGTTGATCGAGTCCAACTCCATACCAAGAAAAGAGATCCTCTGCCCGGGGGTGAGTTTGCTCTTTTCCCAGTTGACCCGAAGCCCTAGGTGGCTGAGGTGACTGAGCACCATGTCCCTGTGTTCGCACAACTGCTCTCTCGACTGGGCCAGAATCAGCCAGTCGTCGAGGTAGTTGAGGATGCGAACACCACGCTCGCACATGGGAGCAATGGCCGCCTCCGCGACTTTCGTGAAGACGCGGGGCGACAGGGCCAGCCCGAAGGGTAAGACCTTGTACTGATATGCCCGTCCCTCGAACGCAAAGCGGAGAAACGGTCTGTGTCGAGGGAGAATCGAGACATGAAAGTACGCGTCCTTCAGGTCGATCGCTGCAAACCAATCTTGGGGACGGATGCATTTGAAAATGCGTTTCTGCGTAAGCATCTTGAACGGTAGCCTGTGAAGGGACCGGTTCAGGACGCGCAGGTCCAAGATTGGTCGTAACCCACCACCTTTCTTGGGTACAATGAAGTACGGGCTGTAGAAGCCGGTCTTCATATCGGCTGGAGGGACCGGCTCGATCGTGTCCTTCGCCAGTAGGACTGCGATCTCCGCCCTGAGCACGGGGGCATTGTCCGCCAGAACACGGGTGAACAGGATGCCCTTGAAAGCAGGGGGGCGCCGGGCGAACTGAATCGCATAGCCGAGTCTGATGGTACGGATGAGCCAGCGAGACGGGCTGGGAAGCGTTAACCAGGCTCCCAGAGACCGAGCAAGCGGGACTAACGGCACCACAGACGTACCCGGGGTGGGGCAGCGCGGCGGAATGCAGGGACCCGACTCGGACGGCACAGCGGCCCGAAGTGGGGTCTGAGTGTGTGGTGCAGCACATACCTGCTTCCGTCGAAGGGCAGAGTGAGTGTGTGGAGGCGACAGCACGTCCGGAACACAGCCACTGCTGCTCGCTGGCGATGAAAGAGGGGCTCGGGAGTGACAAGGCATGGCGGCGTCGTCGACTGCCAAGCGCGCCCTCTTGGGGCCCAGAGGTTTCAGAAATTGCTCTTTTTTTGAAAATGTGGGTACCACTGACCCGTGGGTCAGTGGCGGAACAAAAAGAAAAGGAAACAAAAGATTCTCCGCCCGGCCCTCCACCGGGGGAAGGAGTGGCGCCTTCGCCATCTCCTGAAGAGCAACTTGATCCACCTCCGGGCCGCCCGTCTCAGGGTCGTTTGCACCGTCGCTTGCCTCCTGGTTTGGCAGCGGCCTGGACGGGCGGGGTCGGCTTCCTGCGGCTTGCTCCACGCTGAGGCCTGGATGATGGCTGCTGCTGCTGGGGCTTGGCGGGAGCGGAGGACGCCGCAGAAGGCCGACCACGGCGACGAGTAGACGGAGGGTCTGCGGCCGGCGGACGGGTGGGAGCAGCAGGGGTCCGCCGGGGCAGGATGTGCCGGATGGCCTCCGTCTGCTTCTGTGCGGCCGAGAACTGTTGGGCAAAGCTCTCGACCGCGTCGCCGAACAACCCAACCTGGGAAAGAGGGGCATCCAGGAACCGATATTTATCGGTGTCCCTCATATCCGCCAGGTTGAGCCAAAGGTGGCGTTCCTGGACCACCAGAGTGGACATCGCCTGACCAACCGAACGTGCGGTTTCCTTCGTCGCCCGGAGGGCGAGGTCGGTTGCCACACGGAGCTCCCGGAGGAGCTCTGGGTCAGAACCACCCTCGTTCATGTCCATGAGCGCCTGGGCCTGGTGGACCTGCAAAAGCGCCATGGCATGGAGGGCGGAAGCAGCCTGTCCACAGGCCTTATAAGCCTTCGCCGTTAAGCCGGACGAAAACTTACAGGCCCTGGACGGGAGGCGTGGATTACCCCGCCAAGAGGAAGCGGACGCCGGACACAACTGCATCGCGACGGCCCGCTCCACTGGGGGGATATCCACATACCCCTTAGCTGCCCCGCCGTCGAGGGTGGCGAGGGGTGAGGAGCCACTAGAACGGCTTCGGGCACTATACGGTGCCTTCCACGTCCTAGAGAGCTCCTCATGCACTTCCGGAAAGAAAGGTACCGGGGCGGCGCATTGAGAACCAGCACGGCCCGCCCCGAGAAACCAATCGTCCAACCGAGAAGGTTCGGGACGTGGTGGAGGATTCCACGCAAGCCCGACCTTCTCGGCGGCCCGGGAAAGCATAGCAGTCCATTCTGGATCTGGCTCGGACAACGCTACACACCCCGAGGGGGGCAACGCAGCCGAGTCGTCATTTCCAGAGGACAGCTCCCCCTCCGATGCTGCGATCGACATCTGATCGTCAGCCGGAGCCCCAAAGGAAACGGTTGGCCGTTCCGGAGAAGGACCAAGACGTTCACTAAGGAGCCCCAATGGCGACAGCGCTTGTGAGGCGTGAGGGGCCCGCGGAGGATGACTCGACGGGGAAGCCCTCACGGTAATCCTCAGATCACCCTGGTCATGCACCGAAGTAGGTCTATTCTGCGAGGCAGAATAGACACTAGATCGGGGCATAGGCGAGGGGACTGCACCTCCCTTGAGGTAAGCGAGTCTCGATCTCAGCGCTGCGATAGTCATATTCCCGCAATGGGAACATGAACTATCCACAAAAGCTGCCTCAGCGTGTTGAATGCCCAAACACGAGAGGCAACTGCTGTGGCCATCTGCTGGCGCCAGGGAACGACGGCATCCAGAAACGCACAAGCGGAATGACATCTTGAAAAAGACGCAGGGTCACGCTTGTGTTGCTCTTTTAGTAAAAATAAAAAAGGATTTAGAAAACTCTCTTTTGTGTTGAGGCACCCAGGGGTAGCCGCAGTGTGAATGCACACACAGGGGAAACGCCCACCGAACCGACACACACACACACAAACACAAACACAGTGCTGTGAAAACAGCAGTTGAGAGCTGCAATGCTCGCGGCCACCGCTGATCGCGCCGTCACACCAACACAGGAACAGAGAGATGATCCTCTTTTTGAAGTCTTCAAAGGCTGATTCTGATAGACAAAAGTCTCATAGAAACTCGGCTCCGAAGTGAAAGACAATGTGTGCGTGCGCCCGCTTCCTGTTTATACCCGCGCTGCGGGGCGGGGGCGCGTGACGCGATTCACGCACGCCAACGTTCATTGGCTCGTTCTGTAGACACTCGAAGTTGATAGGGCTCCCTGAAGTGATCCCAATTACGTCGTCACGTCGACGTTACGTCGAACGTGAGCGACTGAAAGGGAACTAGTTTAGGGAAATCGAGTCAGAAAGCTGGTGATCTATAGAGTGGGGACGTCAGGGACGGGAACCAATAAATAGAGCCAGGTAGTCCGGTGATCTATAGAGTGGGGACGTCGGGGACGGGAACCAATAAATAGAGCCGAAAAGTTAGATTAGGTAAGATATCCAAGTGAGGACGTCGCCAGGAGACGAGACTCAGATATCAGCTACCCGAGTGGGGACGTCGCCAGGAGACGAGACCCAGGTAGTTAGGTTTAGGGAAAATATCCACGACAGTATTCACTGGAAGAAAGCGTGGTTACTCCCTGAGAAATATTGTATGTCCAATAAAATAAGAGAGGTACACTTTAAGATTCTTCATAATGTTTACCCAATTAACTCACAAATTTCCTCTTTTGTTGATATCTCTGACCTTTGTGTATTTTGTAAAGTTGAGAAAGAAACTTTGCTTCACTTATTCTACCACTGTAATCAGGTTAAGCCTCTTTGGCAGAGCTTGGGTCTTTATCTTTCTCATTTTGTCAAATGTGATTTAAACTTTTCATTGAAGGATATATTCCTCTATTTTTCTGGGAGTGACTGTGCTATTGATAGTGTTGTTAATTTCTTTGTGTTGCATTGTACATTTTTTATTCACAAAAACAAATTTCTCAAGACTTTGCCTAGACTTGAGACCTTTATTGCTGAGATTTCCCTTATTGTTAAAGGGACACTCCACCCATTTGCATTAAGCTTTGCATTGTTAGAAACCCAGTCATACTATTGAATGGTCGTGCAACACTCTCTCATTTTCCCCTGAGACGGGAGAAATCCGTTATTTACCTCTTACACTTCCTCCTACAATGACGCAAAAATCGTCATTTTGCGTCATTGTAGGAGGAAGTGTAAGAGGGGGGGATTTCTGTTGAGACTACAGACACTCGTTCCTCATCTTTCCCAGGGGGCGGGACCCGCTCACGCTACAGACCTATTACAGATCAGTGGGTGGGACTTTACTCTCTGAAACTGAAAGCAATATCCTCCATCTTGTTTGAAGCTAAGCTAACAGGCGCTGTGGAGACAGATGTAAAGTAATGACAATAGCGGAGGAGAGTGCTCAATATGATATAGAAGAAGAGGATTTCGGAAGTCTGATGCTTGAATCAGGTGTTTGTGGCTACCTTTACAAGCCGCATTATAACGAAGAGCAGCCGAGGCAGAAGACCTGCCTGCCGCGGACGAGGAGCCCGGACTGGCTCGAGTTAGGGCGGAATGGTGGCGCCAGTGATCTCACTATGCAACTACGAACCGCTACGAACACAGAGATAGAGTCCGTCTGCGGCAAAGAATTTCAACGATGACAATTTCTCCTGGACGAAATCTCTGAATCAGACGAGGACACAGACGTTTGTGTTGTGAACTATCCTAGTTTCGCACCGCATATGTTCTGACTGAACATCCAGGTACCATGCAATAATTCACCTTTTCGAAAGAAATACAAACGAGGAGTAATGCACTAATGAGTTCGCCAACTAACTAGACATTTTGTGTGAAATGAATATCAAGCTCTGGTGGTAGCTAGCCTTGTAGACGAAAGAGTGATTTCTCTTATAGGCAGATATGCGCTTTCTGGATTAGTGGGAGTGGCTTGCGGAGCTGTGCAGTGTGGTGCATTGTGGGAGTTGTTGTCTTTCATACAAATGCGTCCTGAAGTTATTTTTTGTCTTTCCTCGGTCACGAAGGCACCAAATTCAAAATTTATTTTACATTTCGACTACATATATGACCCACTTTAAATAAAAAACAATGTTCAAATGGGTGGAATGCCCCTTTAAATCTCTTAAACTCATTGATAATAGTAAGAACAAGAAGTTTCTTAAGTGCTATGTACAGTTTTTTCTTATTTGAGGAGGCAGTTATTTATTTATTTTATTATTTTTTATTTTTATTAATGTATTCAATGCAGTGCTGTATATTGTATTTCTTTGTTAAAGGAATATCAATAAAAAAATAAAATAAAATAAAATAAAAAATGGGCAAAGAGGCCAGTGTGTGGAGCTGGAGGAGCCGCTCGACGTGATCGAGTTAGCTCAGGCTAGATGCTACTGAAAGTACCCTATGGGAAGTACCAAGTCTGCGACTGCACAGGGCCTCGCGCTAAAGTGACAGTTGATGTAAAGCCAATTAAAAGTTCCTCTTTTTGCCCTTCGAAATATTATTAAAAGACATGGCTACAAGTGAGACTGTGTATCGTGATTCTGTACTATTCTGAAAATGTATTATGCAGTACTCTGAGTGAGAGAGTGTGTGTGACAGTGATTTATGTGCATAACAGTTACATGTCAGTCACTCTTTTTTTATAGTCTATGGTCCGTCAGCGCGGCATCGCTCGTCAAGTTCGTAGAGAGCTTATTCAGTCCATTTTAAATTCTGATTTTGGCCGCCTCTCAAATGGGTTAAACCATAGATATATTACCTATGAAGTTCAAGTAATGCGCTAGAAATTCGCGCTCATTCAAGGATGTGCATTTATTGGACGGAGAAAGCGCCGACACCTGCAGGATTTCATCTGACGGTAACGTTACATAAGCATATTATAATCTATCTGTTCCGTAAGAGCAGAACGAACGAGCCTTTATTGACGTTTTTAAAACTGAAAACTCCAAAAACCAACGAAATTGTCAGACATCCATTAGTGCATGTTAACAGAGGAAAACAACTGAAATACAGCGCTGGTTGTTCTCTCGAACGCTACTCGACGACAACAACGGAATCCAAAGCCATGGGTGAAGTAATGGGTGTAAAGGTCCCGTTCTTCGTGATCCCATGTTTCAAACTTTAGTTAGTGTGTAATGTTGTTGTTAGAGTATAAATAATATCTGTAAAATTATAAAGCTCAAAGTTCAATGCCAAGCGAGATATTTTATTTAACAGAAGTCGCCTACAAAAAACGGCTGGATTGGACTACATCCCTCTACTTCCTTCTTTAATGACGTCATTAAAACCGTGTTTTGACTAACCTCCGCCCACAGGAATACAGGCGTATTGATGGCGAAATGTCAACAGACATGGTTGATGTTTATCTATAATCGGATACCGCAAAAGTTTAATTCGAAGTTGTTAGTTTGCTCTGTCCATTTCACCACGGACTGTTTTTCTAACCTGGGATAATATCAAGCAGGCTTCTCTCAGCGTTTCATACTGACGAAGGGGACAATTTCAACTATATTCCAGCAAGCGGTAAGTAGTGATTTACTATGGAAGTCAGGGGCGCAACTACCCAGTGTCAGAGGGGTATGCAGCAACAATTTTGGCGCCTAATGACTGAGGAATGAGTGATAGTAACAGATGAAATAAATACAAAATTGTCATTTATTAAAAAAATTGAACTATACTTCACAGTGATGAATCCACTGCTGAGTGGACCTCTGTCCCTCTAGGGGGGTTAGGGGGCATGCCCCCCCGTAAGAAAATGTTGAGCTTTTTAATGTTGAATTCATCAATCTAGTGCACTTTGAGATTTTAAAATTAAAAGCTCCAACCCATATCCAGTGTGCAAATTAAACAAAGAAAAATTCAAACCTTTTTTTAGTAACAGTGTCTGTCTACATAAACTACTACATAATAATAGTTATAATATTAGTCCCATGATATATTGTAAAACAAATGCACTGAAAAATAAAGGAAACTTTCATAATTAGTTTTGTACTAATTTCTATACATTACAAATGTGATTGGGACAGCCCAGTGTCAATCAAGAAAATAACCAATGGGCCGCTAGCCTACGTGTTCAATGAAAAATGTTAAAAAAAAAATAATAATAAGGTTTTTTTTTTTTTTTTTTTGACCAATGTATTACAACGGCACTAACCCAGCGCCGCCAATTAAGCAAAACAAAACAAAACGAATGGGCCGTCGATGTACGAGTTTTGTGGGCCGTTAAGACAAAGACAAAAAAAAAATAGCCTATTAGATGTATCAGCCCAAAAAGCACGTCGGCCCACCGGGAATCTCCTAGCCTACATGCGTGGACGTCACACTTTAAATCTGTTGCCTTTGACCATCCACTTAGTTACCTGCTGGCGCATCAATTGACATGCCATCTCCTTTTCCCTCTTTCTTTTTCTATTTTTAGTCCCGACAGCTTTTTTGCTGTATCCATCTTTTTCGACTCGTACCTGCTCGCTCAGCGCTCACGGCGCCCCCGCCTGCTCGCGATATTGTCCCCCCCTCTCTATGTCAAAATTCTATGATGGAATCTTATGAATATCCTTCTCTAGCCTGTTAGTCCTCCAAAAAGTTATATAACATTGAGGAAATGCAGAAATTATTTAGAAACGCACAACAGCAGCTACGTATAGATAAAAAAAAAATAAAAAAAAATAAAAAAATTACCATCGCTTTTGCGCCCCCCTGGTGCTGCGCCCCTATGCGCCGCATATAGCGCATACCCACTTTTTGCGCCACTGATGGAAGTAGCGATCAACTTCACATCGTTTCTCTTAGTAGGATGAAAATAATCTTACTTAAACTGTGATTAATATACAGAAAGCGATCAAAGAACAATCCCTTTCCAATCGCCCAAGCTGTCAATCACACAGCGCGAGTTTATCTGGACACTTGCCAAAACTCGTTATGAAATCAATGACGCTGTTACACTGCACAACGAATCTCTTACTGTATTTATATACCTCATGTTTGCATTGGTGAAATCATTAGTGAGTGCAGAAACTGCGTTGCAATGATAAGATCTTCATTCACGCGATCAACAGACTCATCTGCTCACTGCAACCTTTTATGTGATGGGATTAGATCTAAATAATTAAAAAACTTCTCACGATTCGTTAATCCCGATAGCTGTAATAGTAAAAACGTATAATAGCTGTAATAGTAAAAGTTTTCCAGATAGTTCCACATGTAATGCCAGATATTTCATATGCAAGCATGTCAGCCAATCACAGCAGAGGGCGTTTACATTGAAGTCTCACAGCAGACACGCCCCTTCAAACAGAGCGTTCAAATCAGGTGATGAAATCAGGCTAGGAAAAATGCCTTTTATTTCTAAATTATAAAAAAATTTGATCTAAAAAACATACTAACATTATAAGGGCACCCCAGGAAACATTATAAAATAATAAAATAATCCATGGAATGGGACCTTCCGAAAAAAGCACAAACACTGCAGAGATGGCAAGTTCAGCAGCTAAAATTTGCTGAGGTGAAGTGAGTAGTGACGCGGCTAACAGCAGACAAACGGCTAGCATTGACATCAGCAGAAATCCACCTGTCACTCAAAAGTGGACACACCCTTAATTATGCAGAACTTTAAATATTAATCATCTAAACGGATGAGTTATAAAAAAAATCACCCCCCTCACAGTTGTTATGAAGGGCAAAATTAGCTGTATAGACCAAAGCCACAGAGAGAACCAGGCTGTAAACATGTTTTTTTTCTGCTGTAAAGTTGGTAATTTTAAGTTGGTAATTTTAACATGGGAGATACAGATTTGACTCACTTGTGCAGCCAGCCTCAAGTGGCCAGTCAATGAATTGCAGTTTAACACTTCCGTGTTGGTTTCAAGGGAGAGACGGGGAGGTTGCCGCTTGGCCTGGTTGAGTATGTGTGAAGTGTGGCAAGCCATGAGGCTAAGAAATACGCCATAGATTAATCGCGTTTAAAGCCAAACGCCGTCAAATACGCCGTTTTAAACCGTATTGGACGCCGTAAAATACGCCGTTGTAATTACAAACGCCGTAAAAGACGCGCAAAATACGTCAATGACGCCGTATTTGACGGCGTTTTAGTGTGCATGGAAAGCGCCGCTTTTTACGCCGTTCATCTCGCCATATGACGCCGTAAAAAACGCCGTTTTGGTTGCACAGAGCGCGCGCTATTTTACGGCGTTTTGCTTATAGTATAATGAGACACGCCCACTGATTTCCACAGCCAGTAAGTTTGAACTGTTCTCTCCCAATCAATGATGAACTGAGTCAGACCAGACGAATTCAGCACGGATCATTTGTGGTAATCCAATTATTATGCTCATATATGAGGAGTTATTAAACAAGGAAAAGAATCCAGGTTGTATTGGCTTAACTCAGCACAAGTGCTGAATAACACAAAATATTGATATAACCCAATGCCCTATGAATTTGTGTGTTTTAAATAGGCCTATTTGAAAAAAATAAGACGAATGTATTTTTTGCTATTTCTAAAAAATGTGGCAGGTTTGTTGGTAGGTCTATAAGCTTCTCCTTCCAGAATTAAATAGTGTTCCGATTTTTGTAGGCTAATTAAATTTGTGTTTTATTCATATTACATTGATTATATATTCATTAAAAAACATTATTACATTTCGTTATATCCAATATATTTTTGTAAAATGAAGATTAAAATATTTTAGCATGAGCTGAGGGGGTGCTAGATCATTGACAGGGGGAGCTGCGCAAAACTTGGCCACTAAATATTTAATATTCAGTTATTTTAATGATCACAATTAAAGTTTTATTAAATTGAACAAGCGCAACATTCAGCACAATCAAATATTCTAAAATATGTAGGCTATTATTAATAATAATGTTATATCAACATAATATCTCGTTATTTCGACATAATATGTGTGCATGCAACAAGCAAGATGTGCATTTGTAAATCCGGTGACGCGTGCATTGATTTTTATTAATAAACTAGTGTTTTCTGACTGTCTGCTGCATAGATGAAGTTGACGAATGCGCCTATAGAGAGAAATGCACATAATGGATTACACAATCAGAGAGTAGCCTTTTTTTTTTTTTTAATTTTGAATTATTTCGTTTAAAGACATTTCAAGCTTTGTGTATTTGATGTATTTCTCATGTCTGTGTAAGGCATACACTGAGTTTCGTTAAGTAGGATGAAATGCGCTCCAGTTAACGTGCAATGCAAGTGACCGCGCGGGCGCCTCCATGATTATATTGTCCTTTATATTTGCTTAATTCATTAAATCCAGGCAATTGGTTGATGAAAAATTGATTAAAATTAAGATACAATTTATACAAAATGAAATTCATTTTAAAGAAAGGCTTTCTACAAAAAAATTAATGAAGTCAAGTCAAGTCAAGTCAAGTCAAGTCAAGTTTATTTATATAGCGCTTTTCACAACATAGGTTGTATCAAAGCAGCTTCACAGTATTAAATTAAAACAATACATCAATGTTTGTTTCTAGTGGAATGTCCACGTTTGGTAATGCTGATCAATAGTATCGTTGATTGATTAATTAAATTAAATATCCCCAAATATCCCCAACTGAGCAAGCCAAAGGCAACAGTGGCAAGGACCCGAAAAACTCCATCAGGTGACCTAATGGAGAAAAAAAACAACCTTGGGAGAACCCAGGCTCAGTCGGGGGCCAGTTCTCCTCTGGCGTTTATGAACTAGAGGTCGGATTTAACCCTCTGATGGTCCTCGGTCATTTCTGACCGAATAATTTTCTGTTTTGAAATTTTAAAAATCACAGCTTCATCGGAAGGTTATGAAACTTGGTGACTTTTCTGGCATTAGGTGAATACAAAAAAAAATTGAGGTCATGATCCGAGCATGCTAAGTGGTCGTAAACAAAAAGAGTCACACTCGTGGTCTTCGGTCACCGACCGGTGACCGACCCATAGGAAATGAATGGGAAATTTACAAAAACACAAAAATTCTCTGAATTTTTGTCTGTACAATCTACAAATCGGACAAGATTCTAAAAAAAAGTACACCGCAGTAAAGGGGTGACACTCTACAACATCAAGAGTGCAAAAAATTCACACCCACCCACACACACACACATACAAACACACGTTTATACACATACACACCAATAAATTCAGATTACAAAAATCTGTTTTGAATTTTTAAAAATCACAGCTTCATCAGAATGTTACGAAACTTGGTGACTTTTCTGGCATTAGGTATGTGAACACACAAAAAAATTGAGTTCATGATCCGAGCATGCTAAGTGGTCGTAAAAAAATTAGTTATGATTTTGGTCTTCGGTCAAAATTACCCCCATAGGAAATGAATGGGAAATTGACAAAAACACAAAAATTCTCTACAAATCAGCCACGATGCAGAAAAAAAATGCTCAGCAATGAAGGGGTGAAGCTCTAAAACATCAAGAGTGAAAAACATAACATAATTAATAATTATAATTAATATATGTATATATAATTAATATAATAATTATTAAAATTATTAAAATAATAATTAATAAAATGTTATAAACCTTGGCAAAAGTATTATTTGAGAATTTCTAAAAAAATACATTCAATCCACATCTTAAAAGTAAGTAATTTGGTCCAAAAACAACTAGGATTCACAAACATCTCCATTTAGAGCTATACAGGCATCTAGTGGTAAACCCATGCAATATCATGTTTTATTTAATTTTATGATTAATAAATTGATGAATTTTTTTTTATTTTATTTTTTTTCTGAAAGCCTAGTCTCTATTTTACCCGAAAATACTGCATAGAATTTTTTTTTTTTAAATAAAAAAAAAAAAAAAAAAATCATTATTTTCAATGGCAAAAAATGGACTATAAATATTGCATAAATATTAATAAGTTCAATCAAATTGTCTCAAAATTCTAAATTAAAAAGAATAAATATTATAGAACAAAAATAAATTGCATTGGTTTTTACTGGGATGGAGGAAGTTTCATTTTTAGGTGTCCGGTCATTTATGACCGGGAAGGCCCCCAGTGTGACTGCTAAACGAAGACCATCAGAGGGTTAACTGTAAGATTAAAAGTATTATATGAATGCCTGGCTGAAGAGATGCGTCTTTAATCTAGTTTTAAACTGGGAGAGCGAGTCTGAGCAACGAACAGTATCAGGAAGACTATTCCAAAGTTTTGGAGCTAAATGTGAAAATGCTCTCCCTCCTTTGGTGGATCTGGATATCCTAGGTATGACCAAAAGCCTCGAATTTAGTGATCTTAAAGAGCGCGATGGATTATAGGGCGATAGAAGATCGGTTAAATATGCTGGAGCTAAGCCGTTTAGGGCTTTATAAGTCAGTAGCAATACCTTGTAATTAATACGGAACTTTATAGGTAACCAATGTAGTGATGATAAAATTGGTGTTATATGATCATATTTTCTTGATCTAGTTAGAACTCTAGCGGCGGCATTTTGGACTAACTGTATCTTGTTTATTGAGGTTGCAGGACAACCAGCTAATAAAGCATTACAGTAATCTAGTCTCGAGGTCATGAATGCATGAACTAACTTTTCTGCGTCAGAAACTGATAGCATGTTACGTAGCTTAGCAATGTTTCTAAGGTGGAAAAAGGCTGTTCTTGTAACATATGAAATATGATTTTCAAAAGACAGGTTGCAGTCTAATATAACACCCAGGTCTTTTACTGTAGAGGATAAAGTAACAGGACATCCTACTATGTTAAAGTTGTATTGTGAGAGGTTTTGTGGGTGGTTTTTTGAACCGATGATTAGTACCTCTGTCTTGTCTGGATTTAATAAAAGAAAATTGCGCGTCATCCAATCTTTTATATCTTTAACACACTCTGTCAATTTGGATTATTTAGCGTTTTCATCTGGCCGTGATGAAATATAGATTTGAGTGTCATCAGCATAACAATGGAAACTAATTCCATGTTTCCTTATATTATTTCCAAGTGGCAGCATATACATGTATATTGAAAATAACAGAGGGCCTAACACAGATCCCTGCGGCACTCCATAGTTTACTGGAGTTTTGATCGATTTTTCTCCATTTAAATAGACAAAATGGTAGCGGTCAGATAAATACGATCTAAACCAGCTTAATGCTTGTCCTTGAACACCAGTATAATTTTGTGGTCGATCTAAGAGTATTGTGTGATCTATAGTATCGAACGCAGCACTAAGATCAAGTAAAACTAATATTGAGATACAGCCTTGGTCAGAAGCTAAAAGTAAATCATTTGTGATTTTAACGAGTGCAGTTTCAGTGCTATGATGCGGCCTGAATCCTGACTGAAACTTTTCATAGATGTAATTTTCATGCAAGAAAGAGCCCAGTTGGGCGGACACGACTTTTTCTAGTATTTTAGACATAAAAGGTAGATTTGAAATGGGTCTATAATTTGCTAGATTATGTGGATCTAATTGTGGTTTCTTAGTGAGATGTTTTATAACTGCCAGTTTAAATGTTCTTGGAACATGACCTAAAGATAAAGATGAGTTAATAATATTGAGGAGAGGCTCTTCCACTACAGGTAACACTTCTTTCAGTAGTTTAGTTGGTATATGATCTAATAAACATGTTGTTGTTTTAGATGAAGTGATAAGTTTATTTAACTCTTTTTGTTCTATAGTTGTAAAGCACTGTAATTGTTCTTGCGGGCTGATAATTGAGGCTGAATTATAAGGAGCGATTGAGGATTGAACGTTTACAATTGTGGTTCTGATGTTTTCTATTTTCTCAGTGAAGAACTTCATGAAATCATTACTACTAAACTGTAACGGAATATTTTGTTCAGGTGACATCTGTTTATTTGTTAGTCTAGCCACGGTGTTAAATAAGAACCTAGGATTGTTTTGGTTGTTTTCTATTAGTTTGCGGAGGTGCTCAGCCCTGGCCGCTTTTAGGGCCTTTTTATAACGTGACATACTGTCTTTCCATGCGATTCTAAAGACCTCTAAGTTAGTTTTTTCCCATTTACGCTCTAAATTACGGGTTTCTCTCTTTAGAACATGCGTAGTATTGTTGTACCATGGTGCTTTACTTTTCTCTCTGACCTTTTTTAATCTAATGGGTGCAACAATATCCAATGTTCCAGAGAGAATGGTGCTCATAGTGCTATGTGGTCAAAATCATGTCTGAACCACTCCATGTCTCATATTGCGCATCCTATCTTATTCGTGCTGTTCACTTTTCAACATAAATAGAAAAAAATAACATTATAATATTTTAACAAATATGAAACTAAATGTGCTTATTTAATGGCTACAACAGTATAGTAGGCCTACAGACTCTCTATTTGTACAAATTGCTGCACATTCATTTAATTCTGAATTTTGCACACACAAGTTGAAAGGCATTTGTTCAAATCAAGTTCACGGATAATTGTGCGTGCATTTATTAATCATTATGATACTAAAATCATAACAAAGTGGGCTATGCTATGTACAAAAAAATCAGATGAGCCCAGAACGCAATTACACGTTAAGTATTTTCCCCCCACAGAAAACCATTATAAGGACGCTTAATGTGGCTTAATGCAGATTAGAATGTCCCCTTATTATGTCGAAATAACGAGATATTATGTCGATACTACTGCTGTGTCCACCATGGTCTTCACGTTCTTGATCAGCGGAAACGATTTTTGCTTGTTTGGGATCTGACTGGCCAGCGTATTTGAAAAAGTTAAGCAAACTTTGCTGTCTTTTTGACATTTTTCCCCTGAGTGAAACGATCGAGGCTAACAGCAATCTCAACTAGCACAACAAGCGGGCAAGTCATGTGTCACCCATGTTCACATGTTCCGGCGTGTTCCGCCTCAAATTAAGCCCTCTGTGACACCCTTTCAAAATGTGAAAATCCTATTAATTTTGCTTTATTGATTTGAATGTTCTTTAATATTTTCTTTAATTTCAGTTTATTATTTAGCTTGGATTATTTTAATACATAAAATTAATCATTCCTTGGGAGCATATGAATTGGATTACCACAAATGATCCGTGCTGAATTCGTCTGGTCTGACTCAGTTCATCATTGATTGGGAGAGAACAGTTCAAACTTACTGGCTGTGGAAATCAGTGGGCGTGTCTCATTATACTATAAGCAAAACGCCATAAAATAGCGCGCGCTCTGTGCAACCAAAACAAAGCGCTTTCCATGCACACTAAAACGCCATCAAATACGGCGTCATTGACGTATTTCGCACTTTTACGGCGTTTGTAATTACAACGGCGTATTTTACAGCGTCCAATACGTTTTAAAACGGCGTATTTGACGGCGTTTGGCTTTAAACGCAATTAATCTATGGCGTATTTCTGAGCCTCATGGCTTGCCATAAGGCTTTCCATAATTACGCCTCATTGGCGTGAATTGAGCGTCTGGCGTGTTAAGCGCGTTAATAAAATCATTCGCGCATAACTGTGCGTTCACACCGGACGCGAATAGCACGTCAAATTCACGCCTGCCGCGTCTAGTTATACGCTTGACCACTTTGTGTTAATTCGGGCGTCAAGAGCGAAATTGACGAGCGTAAAAACAAAAGTTTGAAGCGAAATGTACGCGCGTCAGAGGCGAAATCCGGAGGCGAAAGTTTCAAAACCCGTTGGCGGCCATCTTTTTTAGATGTTTATCGAGCATTAGCATTAATCAAGAGAGTCACAGCTCGTATATGCTCTGGAGAGCAGAAACAGCTGCGTAGGGGGCATCGTCGCTGTACTCGGGTCCACCAGACCCTCCGGAGGGTTTCAGGAGTTTCACAATTTGCTCCAGGAGCTAGGTTTGGTGGACCTAACGGTGAGGACGCTGACGAGGACAGCGTAGGCCGTATAAGGCCTCGGCCTCGAGTGGTCGCTGCCTGACGAGCCCGCGCTGTACAGCCCGGCGCGAGGTTCACCCATCGAGTCACGAACGCCGCGCTAAGTGAGCTAGCCGATAGGAATTTCGTTTGTGAAATCTAATGTAGCACGGCGTTCGTGACTCGATTAGTCGAGACTGTTTTCCTAGATGATGCCTGTAAACGCGTAATGTACTGTCTTTATAAAGTATCTTCTTATTAAACTGTCTGTACACTTACAAAGTTCTCAATGCTTTGGTTTGCATGTAGGGACCCTCATTATGCTACCGTGTTAGTGTGAGGCTATTTTGAGCCTTGTTAGTGGTATTAACTAGCGATTTACTTTTACTTACTCTGTGCCCCATATAATAGCGTTATAAGCTAATCTGTTTTTAGAGATAAAACTCTTTACATTCGATTTTCATGAAAACACATCCCAGGGAACGATCGACTCGGTAACCATGTGTTAATTACCTCACATAATGTATTTAGTGCATCACTAAGTAGTAGATTTTAGAAGGCAGGCAGCAAATGATGATTGAAAAGGGTTTGTTGTAGCTTGATGGAATAGATGGATAGAATTAGGAGTGACCTTTGTCTTGTTTAATAATACAAATGATGATGATGATAATAATAATATCATCATCATTGATTTTTTTTTTAATTATTACTGTCAATATTAATAATAATAGTTGATTTTTTTTGTTCAAAGGACTTTAAGTTTCATATCTTAAGTTTGTATTTTTAATATACATTATATTTATCAGAACTTTAATATATTCTGTTCTGTTGTGACAATAAAGTTAATTTTAAAAAATATATATATATTTTTAAACTGCATTATATTATTTTAGTAAGGCTGAGTCTAAGGCTTTTTTTTAACATAATCCCTTCTGGAAAATGGTTTATACAACCCACATATAGAACAGGCAGATATTTTGCTATTGAATGTTGTGTAAGTGCAGTTTATAAGAAATGGGTCTAATATCCAGTTTATTTTCAAAATCAAAATATCGGCTTATAAATCGGCTCTTTTCGAGTTAATATCGGCATCGGCATCGGCCCCCAAAAATCCATATCGGTCAGGCTCTACTATTTATAGTGAAGCACATTGTCTCAGTTGGACAGAGATTTTTTTTAAAAATTCCATTGGGAGTTAAATGTTTCAAGAAATAATATACAAACCTTAAATGACAGAAGTGTGGCAGTATAGATGTTTGGCTTCAGGCTACTATTGGTTGCTTCAGGTCTATTTATTAAGCCTATCACAGCTAAAGGCGGAGCACATATACCTGCCTTGTATTGAGTCACGTCAAGGGGCGTCTTTCTTGCTTTTCCGGTTCCGCATGCTGTGAAGAGGCATGCGGGAAATAGTCAGGGGGCCAATTCTGAAAAGGGCTTCCGTTAAGACTTTTGCGGACATGTTTTGGTACAAGCTGTCACCCTATTTTTTTAGTTAGAAGACACCCATAGGTAAGATATTAGGGTGGTTGTCAAGCTGAATTTTTTTTTTGTGACTTGTACAAGCAATTTCAGGCCAATTTTTTGGTATCCTGCTCAACACGACATGCCAACAGTAAATGTTTGAATATCTCCACAACCACAAGGACCATATTCATAAAAATGGTATCAAATGAAAGCCAACACTCATGGGATGTCTGCTGAAGTGTCAGAATGAACATTTATTGTACAGTGTAAGAGATAACAGAACTAGAACATGAAAAAAACAATCTCCGCCTAAAGAGAACCAGTTTTCAAAGTGAATATCAGCTTGGAAACATAACCTAGTATCCCAAAACCTCTATAAATCAGAACCCATATCTATGCCAAGCCAAGTTTAAAGCTTGTAGGGAGAGACAGTGCAATGCTGCACAAGTTATAATACTTTAATGTCAAGGTGGAAATTTAGAACTGTAGATGATGGTCTATGGTGCTATTTGACTTAATTAGTGTACCAGGTTGTAACACAAATTATATTTAATTAACATATCACTATAGTTATTAATTCCATCCTAACAAAACTGCTCTCTCACTTCTTTAGGGTTAGGGGTTAGTAACTAGTTAGTAGTAATAACTATGTAATAGTCGTATGGCAAAGGTATGTTTTTGCCCATCAAAGCAGTGGCTCTCAGGTTGGCAGAGGTTGGCTCTCAGGTTGTCAGTCTCATCCCTTTGAGACTGAATGGATTGAATAAGCAAGGTCAAGCTAAGCGCAATGCAAATAATGGTGTGTGTCTATTATATTGCAAAAATATTGCACAATATTATACTACAATAATCTCCAGAAAGAGCACAAAGACACCACTTCCTGAAAAATCACTTCAATCAAAGGGCTTTATCTTGGCTGTATTTTCCATATTTGTCTTGACAAATGAAACATTTTTCCCAATCAATATCTCTTCCTATTTGTTTTTCTTTGGACGCTAGGCTTACAGCTCCCTCTGGATCCATGTTATCTCATCTGAAGGCAAAGAAATTTTTCACTACACTAGTCTAGTAGGTTTCTGAGTGGATCACTACAATGTCCTCTGACATAAGCTGAGGGCTTTGCTATCTAACAAACTTATTAACACTAGCTATAGCAGACTGTAAAATAGGCTGCTGTGCAGCAAATAAATTAAAAACATAATAATTCCATTACACATCTGCACAAAACTTAATTTACCTATTAGTAAGTAAGCTAGTAATTATGAAAGTAAATTAGCCTAGCTATACACTCACCTAAAGGATTATTAGGAACACCTGTTCAATTTCTCATTAATGCAATTATCTAATCAACCCATCACATGGCAGTTGCTTCAATGCATTTAGGGGTGTGGTCCTGGTCAAGACAATCTCCTGAACTCCAAACTGAATGTCAGAATGGGAAAGAAAGGTGATTTAAGCAATTTTGAGCGTGGCATGGTTGTTGGTGCCAGACGGGCTGGTCTGAGTATTTCACAATCTGCTCAGTTACTGGGATTTTCACGCACAACCATTTCTAGGGTTTACAAAGAATGGTGTGAAAAGGGAAAAACATCCAGTATGCGGCAGTCCTGTGGGCGAAAATGCCTTGTTGATGCTAGAGGTCAGAGGAGAATGGGCCGACTGATTCAAGCTGATAGAAGAGCAACTTTGACTGAAATAACCACTCGTTACAACCGAGGTATGCAGCAAAGCATTTGTGAAGCCACAACACGCACAACCTTGAGGCGGATGGGCTACAACAGCAGAAGACCCCACCGGGTACCACTCATCTCCACTACAAAGAGGAAAAAGAGGCTACAATTTGCACAAGCTCACCAAAATTGGACAGTTGAAGACTGGAAAAATGTTGCCTGGTCTGATGAGTCTCGATTTCTGTTGAGACATTCAGATGGTAGAGTCAGAATTTGGCGTAAACAGAATGAGAACATGGATCCATCATGCCTTGTTACCACTGTGCAGGCTGGTGGTGGTGGTGTAATGGTGTGGGGGATGTTTTCTTGGCACACTTTAGGCCCCTTAGTGCCAATTGGGCATCGTTTAAATGCCACGGCCTACCTGAGCATTGTTTCTGACCATGTCCATCCCTTTATGACCACCATGTACCCATCCTCTGATGGCTACTTCCAGCAGGATAATGCACCATGTCACAAAGCTCGAATCATTTCAAATTGGTTTCTTGAACATGACAATGAGTTCACTGTACTAAAATGGCCCCCAGTCACCAAATCTCAACCCAATAGAGCATCTTTGGGATGTGGTGGAACGGGAGCTTCGTGCCCTGGATGTGCATCCCACAAATCTCCATCAACTGCAAGATGCTATCCTATCAATATGGGTCCAACATTTCTAAAGAATGCTTTCAGCACCTTGTTGAATCAATGCCACATAGAATTGAGGCAGTTCTGAAGGCGAAAGGGGGTCAAAAACAGTATTAGTATGGTGTTCCTAATAATCCTTTAGGTGAGTGTATGTCTGGTAAGTATATAGCTAGTTGGAAAACAGTTTAGCTTACCTGTTTCTGGCAACATTTGATGGTAGAATGGTAGAATCTTGAGGTAAATGTTTGTGTAGACAAATAGATCAAGTTAATCTGTTGTGTGATTGTGTGATTCACTCCTTTATAAAGTTTTGTTCAGACTGTACTGTTGACACCTGCTGTGATCATCTTCTCTGGATCTGCTGCCTCAATCTGCTGCCTCAATCTGCTGCCAAATCACAGCTGTGCTGACACAACAGTGCCCCTTGTGGTGTGATACTCTTGTGGTATTTATTGATTATTATTTTTTAATGATCATGCTTGCACATAAGTTGGATTATATTGCACATTTGCCCAAAATTACAATAGGTAACATGGAAGAAAATGGAAGCACTTTGGGAAAAAAATCCGCTTTTACCACTTTTAAGAATATAGTGTTAAAATGGACAAAAAAACATTTTCTAAGCTGACAACCTGGCTAGAACACATGTTGAGGGGTTAAATATTAATACTGGATAGGTTGTATACTTGTACCAAAAAGTGTCCAACAAAGTTTTAATATCAGTTTTGGCCCCCTGACTAAAAATTGTTTGTGTGGTCCCATGGCATGTAGGAGAACGAGTATTGTTTCCCATGGTTGATGTGTCTGCAGCCTCTTCACAGGTAGGAACGCGGTTGTTTGTAGCGTCTATCCTTCCCTTATAGGGCAGTGGGTAAATTGAAATGCCTTGTGTTCCATGTTACAGCGTGCGCGTTGATTTGGCACTTCGGACTGCCGTGACTGGGATTCCTCGCACCCAAGTATGCAGGTTATTTGTATATATGCGTCATGCTCTGATATGTCTTTTAATTAAAGTTGTCGTTTCAGAAGTGCAGCGTATTCTGCCGAGTAGCGGGGAGGATTCAGTTGCTGGGGTTACCCGACGTTCGCTCATTGATTACGGAGTGCTGCTGTTTTGCTGCTGTCTCAACTAGATATTAAAGGAGAACTTGGTAACTTTTTTAACTTAATAAAACTGTCTAGAAATCATTTGGATGGTTAAACAACCTGTTCTGGTGATATTGGTGACTTTCCCCGCTCCCCCCAGCGTTCCAAGGCGGAAAACCAACCTTGCAACTTGGGGACTACCGTCCCGGCAAGATAGAAATTGGAAGTCTCATGAGAAGCGAGAACGAGAACGAGCTTTACGGCAATTCGACATAAACACACACGCATGTATGATGTATTACCAGATTACCCACCTCGGTAGGCATAGCTCCACACGATACAGTTGGCTTGCTCCGATCAAAACAAACGCACATGAGCAGCGGTAGAGAGGGGGAGGAGGCCGCTGCAAGTGAGTTTTTTACGACCGTGTTGTGAAATATACGCCCCCCCCACAGCTGTAGGGGGAGCTCGTGGGGAAAACATGCGACAACAAAAGGAAAAATCATCAAAGAAGTGACTAGAGTTTGCTGGAGTTGCCGAGTTCTCCTTTAAAACGAAAGGATTTGCGTCAATTTCATTCCACTCTGGCAGCGGCCGAACAAGAAACTGTTAGTGCTTTAATTGTGTATGCAGGTTGACAGGAGGAATATCGCCGCCCTGCAGTTTTAGTGTGTGTGTGTGTGCGTTTACAAGGAGAGTGTTGTGTTTTGTATGGTAATTGTATTTTTCTTTCAAATGTTTATTGTTTAGCTAACTTTTGTATTTGTGTTTCTACCATGAACTGTATTTAATTATTCTATGTACGTGTCTTGTCGTTTGATGTCATTAGGGGTTGAGTGTCCAAAAGCAAAAAGGGGCGGGGCTTGCCTTGTGGATTATCTTGTGCTGTGCTGTGGATGTGCACCATTGTGAAGGTGATACTGATGTGGTTATTGCTTTGGTTTTTCTTTTGCATTTCTGGTGCTACTTACTGAGTGTTGTGGTGCTCATTGAGTCCCCCCCTGCTGGCCTCACTCAGTCCTGTTGTCTTATTTTTGAGTGTTGTTCTTTTGACTAAGTGTATTTATTTTTGTGTTGATGTTGTGAGGTTTGTGCTATTGAGCGCTGTAGTATTTTGAACATTTTTACTTGTATTGTCTTTGTCTTGAATTATTTATTAGGGCCCGAGCACCGATGGTGAGAGGACCCTATTGTTTTTGCTCCGTTTATTAGGGCCCGAGCACCGATGGTGAGAGGACCCTATTGTTTTTGCTCCGTTTATTATTCTTCTTCTTCTTCTCCAAAGTGAATCGCTTTTTAGAGGGCCTAAACATGCTCGAAAACTCATGAAACTTTGCACACGCTTCAGAAGTGGTGAAAATTTACGTGTGATATGGTTTTCAAAATTGGGTGGGGCAAATTCGGTAAATTATTGCCCCCACATTTTGCCCCGGCTCCTGGTTTCACGTACAGGTATGAAATTTGGTACATACATGTAATGACCCAATACCTACAAAAAAGTCTCTTGGAGCATAGCCCTAAACACAACAGGAAGTGAGCTATTTTGAACTTCCTCCTGGATTTTGGGCATTTTTCAAAATTTCCTGATGTTGTACTTTAACGAACTCCTCCTACAGATTTGATCTGATCCTCTTCAAATTTGGTGAGTGTAATCTGAAGGCCTTTGCGACGTTAAATTGCGAAGATCTTGAGTTTTCGTCGAAGGATGTGCCCTCGGGGGCCTGACAAATGTTCACCCAATTTCGGCCTTTTGGTGATATATGCATGATCAGATAAGTTCAATATTAATGTTGCTTGCAGTTCCGATGTTGCTAGGCAACCACAGACAGCCTGCAGTAACTCAGGCATACAATTTCCAATCTGCCCCAAACTTCACATGTTTGATAAGAGTCCTGTCCTGAACACATGACCATGCTCATATTTGGTTATAGCAATAGCGCCACCTGCTGGTAGCAGGAAGTGTGGCAAATACAAAACGTGCTCGAAAAATCAGGAAAGTTTGCACACGCTTCAGAAGTGGTGAAAATTTACGTGTGATATGCTTTTCAGAATTGGGTGGGGCAAATTGGCATAGTTATTGCCCCTACATTTTGCCCCAGCTCCTGGTTTCACGTACAGGTATGAAATTTGGTACATACATGTAATGACCCAATACCTACAAAAAAGTATCTTGGAGCGCATCCCTAAACACAACAGGAAGTCAGCTATTTTGAACTTCCTGTCAGATTTTGTGCAGTTTTTGCCATTTACTGATGTTGTACTTTAACAAACTCCTCCTACAGTTTTGATCTGATCCTCTTCAAATTTGGTGAGTGTAATCTTAAAGGACAATTCCGGTATTTAACACTTTGAGTCTATTTTGTAGTTTGTTTTGGATGAACAAGAGTGGTGGACAAAGAAATTTTGACAATGGTTCCTGTCGCGACTTTTTGACTATTTAGAATTGCCCATGACCGCTTTAGAATGGGAGTCAATGGCCATGCACGAACATGTCCTTAAAACAACCCTTAACGTTCGTTTTCAAAATTGTGCAACTCACCTAGTGGTTAGTGGTGTTCGTTGATGATCAAAAACAAGTAGCGTAGCGAAATACAGTTTCTGTCGTGTTTTATTTGGCATTTTGTCAAATCCATTGATTTCCGTTGGAGGACTCATTGCTCGCTGATATTACTGCGCTACCGGAAACTGAAAGGGGGCTGTTTACATTTGATTGTAGTCTTTTAGGTCTTTTCGCTCGGTTCTCTGTCTCTCAGAAGGCTAGCGTGAGCAGAGCAACGGAAGTTGCGGAAGAGCGGAAGTTTATACGCGGTTGTGAGGTATCTGAAAAAATAGTTCCACTATAGAAAAATAAACGGATTGAAATCATACATTGCGCCGATATTTGTTTTTAATCATCAACGAACACCACTAACCACTTGGTGAGTTGCACAGTTTTGAAAACGAACGTTAAGGATTGTTTTAAGGACATGTTCGTGCATGGCCATTGACTCCCATTCTAAAGCGGTCATGGGCAATTCTAAAATAGTCAAAAAGTCGCGACAGGAACCATTGTCAAAATTTCTTTGTCCACCACTCTTGTTCATCCAAAACAAACTACAAAATAGACTCAAAGTGTTAAATACCGGAATTGTCCTTTAAGGCCTTTGTGACGTTAAATTGCGAAGATCTTGAGTTTTCGTCGAAGGGTGTGCCCTCGGCAGCCTGACAAATGTTCACCCAATTTCGGCCTTTTGGTGATATATGCATGATCAGATAAGTTCAATATCAATGTTGCTTGCAGTTCCGATGTTGCTAGGCAACCACAAACAGCCTGCAGTAACTCAGGCACACAATTTCCAATCTGCCCCAAACTTCACATGTTTGATAAGAGTCCTGTCCTGAACACATGACCATGCTCATATTTGGTTATAGCAATAGCGCCACCTGCTGGTAGCAGGAAGTGTGGCAAATACAAAACATGCTCGAAAAATCATGAAACTTTGCACACGCCTCAGAAGTGGTGAAAATTTATGTGTGATATGGTCCAGAATTGGGGGGGCAAATTCGGTAAATTATTGCCCCCACATTTTGCCCCGGCTCCTGGTTTCACGTACAGGTATGAAATTTGGTACATACATGTAATGACACAATACCTACAAAAAAGTCTCTTGGAGCATAGCCCTAAACACAACAGGAAGTCAGCTATTTTGAACTTCCTGTCAGATTTTGGGCATTTTTTGACATTTCCTGATGTTGTACTTTAACAAACTCCTCCTACAGTTTTGATCTGATCCTCTTCAAATTTGGTGAGTGTAATCTTAAGGCCTTTGCGACGTTAAATTGCGAAGATCTAGAGTTTTCGTCGAAGGGTGTGCCCTCGGCGGCCTGACAAACGTACACCCAATTTCGGCCTTTTGGTGATTTATGCATGATAAGTTCTCTGTCAATATTGCTTGCAGTTCCGATGTTGCTAGGCAACCACAGACAGCCTGCAGTAACTCAGGCATTCAATGTCCAATCTGCCCCAAACTTCACATGTTTGATAAGAGTCCTGTCCTGAACACATGACCATGCTCATATTTGCTTATAGCAATAGCGCCACCTGCTGGTAGCAGGAAGTGTGGCAAATACAAAACGTGCACGAAAAATCATGAAACTTTGCACACGCTTCAGAAGTGGTGAAAATTTACGTGTGATGTGGTTTTCAAAATTGGGTGGGGCAAAATGGCTCAGTTATTGCCCCGACATTTTGCCCCGGCACCTGGTTTCACGTACAGGTATGAAATTTGGTACATACATGTAATGACCCAATACCTACAAAAAAGTCTCTTGGAGCGCAGCCCTAAACACAACAGGAAGTCAGCTATTTTGAACTTCCTCTCAGATTTTGTGCAGTTTTTGCCATTTCCTGATGTTGTACTTTAACGAACTCCTCCTACAGTTTTGATCTGATCCTCTTCAAATTTGGTGAGTGTAATCTTAAGGCCTTTACTAAAGTTGCCGGGTGGCAGTGGCAGGGGTGCGAGGGCCCTTTTCATCGCTGCTTGCAGCTTTAATTACATTTGTGTCCTTTAATAAAAAAAAAGTAATTTATTCATCCACGTCTCTTGTCCTATTAAGGGAATAAATCTGTGCAGCCTATTTATTAGGTTGGTTTTCCTAGGTTGAGAATTCCCAGGTGGCGTAGTCATTACATTAGATCCTTAGTAACTCCTCGTCTTGCCACAGAAGTGACCATTTTTATTTGTTTTATTTGAGGAACTCGAGGAGTTAAGCACTTAACGAGTCGAGGCACTGGTGGAAGAGTTATTCGTTTTTCTTTTCTTAGATGATTGGGGTTTATTTTAAACACATACACATAGACGTTAAATGACACATTGTATGCGGTGACATAACATGGGTTGGGGTTCTTTGTTTTGTTTTGTTCTCCACTCTGTTTCTATTCTTCTGTCCTTTATGCATTTTCCTTTGGTCTGCTTTTTCTCCTCCTCACTATCACTTCAATAGGGTCGCAACCTGGGAATGATGGTGTGGAACTGACGGCCGAAGTTCCAGTGTAGGGAGATGAAGACTAAAATTTAATCTTTTAATACAATTTCATTATTTAATATTATGTATCTGTATTATTCTTTATTAGTATTCATATTCAGTTGTATTATCTTATGAAGTTTAAAATGCATGAGTTAGACTATAGATTGCATGGACACATGTGTTTAAGGATCATATTTTATCTAGCTGGCATGATGGGGTGAGAGGATAGAGAAATGGGAAACAGAGAAATCTGGAATGAAGACCACCTCTCATGTAGCCTTATTTTATTATTCTATGCCTGTTTATCTCACCTGTTTCTCTCCTATGCTGGCACATGTATAAAAAATAAATCTCTTGGCAAAAGTAACTGGTGTAGCTTCCGTGATTCAACAATAATGGGGAAAAGCATGATTTTCAAATCTACACAACCGTCTACTACAGTATTGCATCAGACAGTGCATTGCAGTGTCCCTGAGGAAAAAAATCCATTCATTCACTGCTGTAGGAGAGGAAGTTGTTTAAACTGTTTAAATCAACTAACTCAACAACACGTAGACCCTATACCGACTAAGCTACCGAAAGAGATGATTCCAGAGGTCATAGATCCTCTTCTTAAAATCATTAATTCATCTCTGACTTACACTTCCTGCTCAGCTACTGTTCGGACGCTCTTGCTTACTGCTCCGCGCTTTGCTCTATCGCTTTTACATTCTATCTCCTATATTTTTATATTTTATTTCCTTTTATCACCTAATTTTAACTTCAGCAAATCAGCGCAGTGCTCATACAACAAAGTCTGGATTACTACAAAAATGCAGAATTCTTTTACCTGACCAGCTTACATTCCAGGGAAAGGAAAACACAACTGCCTACACTCATAAGGATAAGATAGAAAATGTCTCTTCTGGTTCAAGAATCTACTTGCTGCACTAACTGCCACAGACTTTTACAAAGGATTGCAGTTCTTGAAACAAAGTTACTTACAGGACCACCAAACCAGACGGAACACACAACAGAGCTTCGTCATGGACACCCTCAGCATATAGCCGGTGAGTCCCATGAAACTAGTGCTCTTCGACAGGTAGAGAAACAAGCCGATCGACTTACAAATCGATGGCAGGGAGCGAGACCCAAAGGCACTCGAGACATCAGATTGTCACGAGCCTCACATATTACCGCAATAGCATCCTCTACCCCAGATACAGCTCTGACAAGGATTGCAAACACTGGTCTCCTACCACCACCTATACATCTTGAGAACAGATTTGAAGTACTAATGAATGTAAATGAGGAATCCCCAAATGTGATGAATGTGATTGAACACAGACTGAATGGGCCAGTAGCTAACACTGATGCTAACTGGCGCTCAAGGTTGAGCAGACAGCGGCACTCAGCTCAGAGTGCAGCCGAGCCCAGGACTCTGATAGTGGGGGACTCCATAATCAGAAACATTAGCAGCAGGGATACAACTACGTGCTGCCTTCCACAAGCAACAACTTCTGATGTAAACAGGGAACTTCAGAACATTCTGATGAAACATAAGACTGCAAATCGACTCATCATTCATGTGGGGAAGAATGATATTCATAAAGAGCAGTCAGAACTCCTTAAGAAGGATTTCAATGAACTTTTTGAAACACTTAAAAGACTGAAAGTTCAAACATTCATCAGTGGACCACTCCCAGCAAGAGGAACAAACAGGTTTTCACGGCTGCTTGGGCTTAATACATGGCTGCAAAAAACCTGCAATATTAAAGGAGTAAACTTCATTGACAACTTCAATCTTTTCTGGAGTCAGAGACAACTGTTTCATCGGGATGGCCATCACCCAAACAAACTTGGTTCAAGAGTGTTAAAGGACAATATACACTTCTCCCTCAATCATCCTTCTGCAGTGTGTGCCAATCTGAACGACACACACCTGGAAACAGTATGAATGACCACGGGACTTCATTTCAGCAGCAAAATGGACATGCGGGTTACATATCACACAAGGACAATGATAACACCACTCCGCCACAACAGCTTCTGCTCACGGACACAATCTCAGCTGAGCCCTGCCCACAGAGCTCACCACAGACAGACATATTAGAACTGCTCCAAGATTCAGCACCCAAGGACGACTTCCTGGAAAACAGCCAGGGAAGCCAGGACAGCATATTACAGCCTCCGATAACACCTGAGCAACAGCCCCTTTCACCAGACATGTTATCCCTCTCTCCAGCATCCCCACTTCTGTGCTTCTCACAGAAAATGGAAGAACTGGTGCATGCTGGAACCAAACTATCCCACTCTTTTGCTGCAAGCCCCCAGATACTAACCAAAAAACGGCAGGCTCCTCAACCACCAAAGCCTGCGCGCCGAGCGTGCCCTCCCCCTCCTGTGAGAGCTCTTCGGCCTCTGCCAAAACGCCAGGGCCCACACCTCCTCCATCTGCTCGAGGTGAACCAAAAACAACTGATACCAGCTCTCAGTGATATGTGTTGGGTCCCTGCTATGATAACAGTAACTTTCTCAAATGTTTACAGAACAAGCGGGAACCCAGTGTGCCTGTATCTTTCTCTATTGCTGTTCTATTACAAGATAGAAAGTCTAAGGCCTTCAATAGCCGTACAGCAAACCCAACTAATCTGGTGCCTATTGCATGTCAAACTAAGATTGCTGTGGGGACAAAAAGTAAGACTGTTAAGTTAGCACTTTTAAACATTCGCTCACTTAAAAATAAATCACTTCTAGTCAACGACTTAATAACCACAAACAACCTGGACTTTATGTTTCTAAATGAAACCTGGCTAGAAGACAGCTGCAGTGCAACAGTCCTCAATGAAACAGCCCCTCCTAACTTTACTTTTATGAGTGTCTGCAGAGCTGTTAAGAGGGGTGGGGGCCTAGCTGCTCTTTTTAAAGATATCTATCAATGTAAGCAAATATCATTTGGGAATTACCCGTCTTTCGAATATCTGGGTACTGTGTTAAAAGGTGCTCCACGCATTATACTTATCATTATTTACAGGCCTCCAAAATACTCTCCAGCCTTTGCTGAGGACTTTACAGAACTGTTATCAACAATTACCTCAGAGTTTGACTGTTTTGACATTGCTGGAGATTTTAACATCCACATAGATAGTGCAGAAAACAATATGGCAAAAGAAATCAAAACTGTTTTAAAAACTTTTGATCTGACTCAGCATGTACATGGACCCACACACAATCGTGGACACACTCTAGATTTACTTATCAGTAAGGGTCTAAACATTTCATTGATTGTTATTAAGGATGTAGCACTGTCTGATCATTTCTGTATTTTCTTTGATATATTGATCTCTCCTGCCACTGAAGCTAGATCTGTGTCTGTCAAGTAGAGATGCTTAAAAGAGAACACTAGTGTACTATTTATGAAGGCTATATCCTTAACACCAAGCATATCTGCAGACTCTGTTGATTTTCTCCTTGATTCTTTTAACTCAAAAGTTAAAAGTGTAATTGATGATATTGCTCCTGTTAAAGTCAGGAAGAAGAGTGGCAGACAAAAAGCACTTTGGAGAAACTCAACAGCAGTGCAAAATATGAAAAGACAATGCAGAAAAGCAGAGCGCATGTGGCGGAAGACAAAACTTGTAGTCCATTATAACATCTACAAAGACAGCCTTCATGCTTTCAATATGGAACTAGGCAAAGCTAGACAGACTTTCTTCTCAAATATTATAAACAGCAATTTAAACAACACACACACTCTTTTTGCTACTGTAGAGAGACTGACAAACCCCCCCAAGCCAGATTCCCAGTGAAATGCTGTCAGACAACAAGTGCAGTGAGTTTGCTTCTTTCTTCTCTGAGAAAATCAATAATATCAGAAAGGTGATCAGCACATCCTTGAGTTGCACTGAGGTCAGACAGATCAGACCACCTGAGAAAGTAGTTACTATGTCTGATTTCAAAGAAATTGATGGCAAAATTTTGGAAGAAACCGTACAGCACCTTAAAACATCAACCTGCGCTCTTGACACACTTCCCACATCTTTTTAAAAAGTGTGTTAAACAGTTTAGAAGCAGATCTTCTAGAAGTGGTAAATGCCTCACTTCTCTCTGGGAATTTTCCAAACTCCCTGAAAACTGCAGTTGTCAAGTCCCTCCTGAAAAAGAGCAATCTGGATAAGACCATATTAAGCAACTATAGGCCGATTTCAAATCTTCCTTGCATAGGCAAGATCATTGAAAAAATTGTTTTCAATCAGCTGAACAAATTCTTATGCTCGAATGGATACTTTTACAATTTTCAATCTGGTTTCCGACCGCACCACAGCACAGAGACAGCGCTCATAAAGATAATAAACAATATTTGCTTAAATACTGATTCAGGCAAATTATCAGTGCTGGTACTACTCGACCTCAGTGCTGCATTTGACACTGTCGATCATAACATACTTCTTGACAGGCTGGAAAACTGGGTGGGGCTTTCTGGGATAGTCCTAAAATGGTTCAGGTCATACTTAGATGGGAGAGGTTATTATGTGAGTATAGGAGACCATAAGTCTGAGTGGACATCCATGACATGCGGAGTCCCTCAAGGCTCAATTCTTGCGCCACTCCTCTTCAACCTGTATATGCTCCCAATGAGCCAAATAATGAGAAAGAACCAAATTGCTTACCACAGCTATGCAGATGACACACAGATTTACTTAGCCCTATCGCCTAACGATTACAGCCCCATTGATTACCTGTGCCAATGCATTGATGAAGTCAACAGTTGGATGTGTCAAAACTTTCTTCAGTTAAACAAAGACAAAACTGAAGTCATTGCATTTGGAAACAAAGATGAAGTTCTCAAGGTGAACACATACCTTCACTCTTGGGGTCAAACAACTAAACATCAAGTCAGGAATCTTGGTGTGACACTAGAGTCAGACCTTAGTGTCAGTAGTCATGTCAAAGCAATAACTAAATCAGCATACTATCATCTGAAAAATATTGCAAGAATTAGATGCTTTGTTTCCTGACAAGACTTAGAGAAACTTGTTCATGCTTTCATCACCAGCAGGGTGGATTATTGTAATGGACTCCTCACTGGCCTTCCCAAAAAGACCATAAGACAGTTGCAGCTCATACAGAACGCTGCCGCCAGGATTCTGAGCAGAACCAGAAAATATGAACATATCACACCAGTCCTCAGGTCTTCACACTGGCTCCCAGTTAGATTTAGGATTGACTTTAAAGTATTATTACTGATATATAAATCATTCAATGGCCTAGGACCTCAATATATTGCAGATATGCTCACTGAATATAAACCCAACAGATCACTCAGATCACTAGGATCATATCAGCTAGAAATACCAAGGGTTCACTCAAAGCATGGCGAGTCTGCTTTTAGCTATTATGCCAGCCGCAGCTGGAACCAGCTTCCAGAGGAGATCAGATGTGCTCCTACTGTAGTCACTTTCAAATCCAGACTCAAAACACATCTGTTTAGCTATGCATTTACTGAATGAGCACTGTGCCACTGTTCATCCGACTGTTTGTACTGTACTGTATTCTATTTTATTTTTCTAAACTGTTTTAATTATTCTTATTTCTTTTTATTATTTTAATTTCTTCTATGTAATGCAGTAGCTCGAGTTCTTACTAGAACCAGGAAGTATGACCATATTAGACCGGTTCTGTCAACACTGCATTGGCTCTCTTTTAAACATCGTATAAATTTTAAAATCGTGCGGATTACTTACAAAGCACTAAATGGTTTAGCTCCCCAGTACTAATTCTGGCCAGTTGATAAAACCTAGAATATTAAAATCAACTGTTGGCGGTAGATCCTTTTCCTATTTAGCACCTAAACTTTGGAATGGTCTTCCTAGCATTGTTCGAGAAGCAGACACACTCTGTGGGCCCTATTTTAAAGGGTCATTTCACCCGTGGAGACATGAATGTGTATTGAAAGTGGGTCATTTATGTAGAAGAAATGTGAAATTATTTTTGAATTTGGAGCTTTCTAGACTGAGAAAAGCCAGAAAATGTATTTTTGGCTTATGTGGATGAAAGACAACAACTCCCAGAATGCACTTGCTTCGCTGCCCTACAAGGCCACTCCCAAGCCACGCCTACCGGTAAGAGAGCGCAGTTTAAAACAACAAGGCAAGGCTAGGCTACGAGTGAGTCTCCGTGACGAGTTTGCCCAAAATGTCCGGGATTCGGCTTTTGCGTTCTACAGTCGCCATTCATCATGTTTACTGTGGCGAGCAGGACGAGGCTGAGGGGCGCGGGAGAACGGCGCGAGGCCGGTGGCGTGATTACTGACGACCGACACCTGTGAGGCACTGTTCTCGTATCTCGCACGGAGGAGCAGGTATTTTCTTAGCAATGGTAAAACACACATCAACCGATCACGCCACCGGCCTCGCGTCTTTCAACCGATCACGCCACCGGCCTCGCGTCTTTCTCCCGCGGCGCTAGCCTCGTTCTGCTCCCTGTATTACTGTGATTACTGATGAGCGCGCCTGTGAGATGCACCGGTCTCATGGGCTATCTCTCACGGAGGTGCGGGTATTTTCTTAGCAATGTTAAAACGCAAATCAACCGATTACTTGTTTAGCATTCATGTAAACATTACATTCAGATTCACCAATCGGGGTGAATTCAGTTAGATTGAAACAAAAGGTGAGCATGTAAACAATGGATGGCGACCGCAGAAAGCAAAAGCTGAATCCCGGACATTTTTGTCGATCTCGACGGCCGGACATGTCCGGGAAATAGAGTATGGTAACCCCTACTACTCAGCTTTCTTCGTCCCTGTTTTCTGCAGGTTTCTGCTGTTGAAATCAAACGCACTTGCACTGATCTGTGATAGGTCTGTTAGCGCATTAGGTCCAACCCCCTATGGGCGGGTTTGAAAGGGTGGATCTAGTGCTTGTAGTCTTAACAGAAATCCCCCCCTCTTACACTTCCTCCTACAATGACGCAAAATGACGATTTTTGCGTCATTGTAGGAGGAAGTGTAAAGAGGTAAATACAGATTTCTCTCGTCTCGGGGGAAAATGAAAAAATGTTGCATGACCATTCAATAGTATGACTGGGTTTCTAACAATGCAAAGCTTAATGCAAATGGGTGAAGTGTCCCTTTAACGATCTAAGCGCATGGTGCAAGTGCACTAAGGACGTAGACGGAGACAGACAGACAGACAGACAGACAGACAGACAGACGTAATACAACATAGATCAGACAATGAACAAGGCAAAACACAGGGCTTAAATACATGGGAAAACAGATCAGGGAAACGAGACAGCTGTCAAGACTAATGAGGAAACAGGTGTGACAGATGAACTAATGAAGGTTACCATAGAAACCAAGGAGTGGCGGAAAACAGAACAAAGGAACACATGACTAATGGAAACAAGACTCAGACAGAAACACACCTGTGACAGCATGATTCCCCATTTAGCCTAGTGTGATTTGTTTTTTAAAACGGCTTGCTGATTTTAAGCATGGTTTTTAATCTCATGAGTAAACTTACATCTCCTTTTCCCATCAATCCAAAAATCAGCTGAGCTGAAACATAATATAGACAGGTAATAGTCAACAGAAACACAATGCCTAAAAAACTCCACCCATACGGTTTTGTTACTCAAATATGCAATCTAAAATAAGGATATTTTTTTCCGTTATTGCAGATTTAATAAGGAATGAACCAGATGTTTTCTTATTACCACTTCCACCCATTACTATCACACTTCCCAGTATTATATTTAACCCCTGTTTAGAAGCCTTTCCCTCTTATTACACAACAAAGGATAAAACTGCATTAATAGAACGGGTTTAACCATTAATAGGCTGTTTGTGGTTTGTTATGCACAACTAACTTTATCCAATGCCCTATCTTGTATCTGATAACGTCCCCTAAAACTAATTTAGAGAGCAATAATCAACTAGCATGCTTTAATACACAGGTTAATTTGATTCAGATGTACTGATAATATACAATATTATTCTTTAAACGTCTTACCTTTTAAAAGTACATCACAAATGGTCTGTTCTGCTGTAATTCTACAGCGCGGCTGCTACTTTCGGGAAAGACTGAGAGGCTCCATGAGCCGCCATTGCTGAAAAAAAAAAACGTTCCATTGGAGTGAATGGAGTTGTCGCAACTCTATCTCTATATGGCTCTTTACCTGTCTATTGGCACACATTACTTATGTGCTCTTTAAACAACAACAACAAAAAAAAAGTGCCATTGACTTTAGACCAGGTTTCAGTTGGTCAATGGTGCAGTCTATTTCAGTTGCCTCAAAATAGAAACGCGCCAACATTGCGCCTGTACACACCTCATTTTCAGACCAGCACGCCCATGGGCACACATAAATGGGCACAAATGCATTTTCTACTTACACAACATGGCGCAGGACGTGAAAATGATAACTGCATCGGGCTGAAACTAGCAAAAAGTTTTTCGGCTGGTGCTGCATTGCGGATACTAAAAATATCTCTTTAACCTGGCATACACATTATAACATTATAAATTACCTGATAATCTGTCTTTCTATTAATACAATACAATGAATGACAACTGTCTAGTGGCTTACATTATTGTCATTGTACTAGTGTTAAGTGATTCATTTACACCAAACCAAAAGATAAGCTATGCCTTCATCTCTGAAAACATTATTTTTGTCTTACATTTCATAATGAACTCAGACAAGGTCAGTGCCAACTCATTTTCCGTCAGTAAATTTTGTGGGGATTGGAATGTGTGCAAAGGATTGTGGATGATTTGAAGGACGCAAAACGAAGGCTGCCTTCCAAGGATCCTTCAAATAGAGATGGCATCCACAGTGCTTGATATACAAAAACTGTACAAAAAAAAACTGGTGTCCTTTTATAGAGTTAGGCTCCTCCCACTTCTGGGACATACCATGTGGAGGTGAATTATAATTTTAAAGCAATATAAAACTACACAAATACAGTAAACTAAAGGTATTAACATGCAACATATGCATCAAACTATTGATCAAAAAGGGATTCACAAACATTGCAAACACAAATGTTTTGTTGATTTCCCCCTGTGATGTCACTGAAAATGGTAGTTCCCTTCCTACTGGGCAAAGGGAAGCTTGAAATTATGGCAGCTTTCGCTTCACATTTGTTTGGCTGGTGAGAAGTGACCCACAATGTAAATATGTTACATGTACAATGTTAGTACAGGGAAAATAAACTGTTAACATTTTGTTAAATTATAACAAAAAATTAAACATTGAGCAAAACAAACAAACAACAAAAGAAATGAAAATTATATAACAAAACAGTTAAACTAAGCAGAGGGCCACAAATGGCATATTAAACCACATAAACAGAAAAATAACCACACATACTATAACTGCCCTTGTGAAAAAAAAGTGCACTTAAGTGTACTTTTATAAAGTGTGCTTATTACATAAATAATATACTTTAAATATATACACTTAAGTGTGAATTAAATGCCATCTTTTCGGCGCACTTAATGCACATTAATTGTAATTAATTTCAAATATATCATATATTAAGTTGAAATAAAATGTAATAAGTTGCCATTAAGAGTGATTTTTTGGAACAACTTAATTGGTACTTTATTACAACTTTATATATACTTTCATAATTGCTTCTAGTGCTTTTAAAATATACTTAAAGTGCACTACAAAATGTAATGACACGCAATTAATGTGATTTAAAATATACTTTAATGTCAGTTAACAATACACTTAAGTGTGAATTAAATGCAATGTTTTCGACACACTGAATGCACATTAAGTGCAATTAATTTATAATATATCACATATTAAGTTGAAATAAAATGTAATAAGTTGCCATTAAGAGCGATTTTTTGGAACAACTTAATTGGTACTTTATTACAACTTTATATCTACTTTCATAATTGCTTCTAGTGTTTTTAAAATATACTTAAAGTGCACTACACAATATAATGACACGCAATTAATGTGATTTAAAATATACTTTAATGTCAGTTAACAATACACTTAAGTGTGAATTAAATGCAATGTTTTCGACACACTGAATGCACATTAAGTGCAATTAATTTAAAATATATCACATATTAAGTTGAAATAAAATGCAATAAGTTGCCATTAAGAGTGATTTTTTGGAACAACTTAATTGGTACTTTAATACAACTTTATATCTACTTTCATAATTGCTTCTAATATCTTCAAAATATAGTTAAAGTGCACTACACAATATAATGACATGCAATTAATGTGATTTAAAATATACTTTAATGTCAGTTAACAATACACTTAAGTGTGAATTAAATGCAATGTTACAATCAACAAAACTAAATGTAAAACCCTCTAAATTTACTGACAAAATAATCTCTAAAAGAAGTACATAAAAACCTTTCTGTTGATGCACAAGAAAACCCCAAGAAACACTATGCATAAACACAAACAGTTTTGGAAAGAGACCTTTGGGTAATGCTTTACAAAAATATATTAGTTACCTACTTCAGTTAACATGAACTAAGAATGAATAATACTTTAAGCATTTATTAGTCTAAGTAAGATAATATTAGTCTTGGTTAGATCATGTTGGCTAAAAAATAAACTAATATTAACAAATGAGACCTAATTAAAAGTTACCGAACCTTGTTATTTAGCTCTTAAAGGGGGGGTGAATTGCTGTTTCATGCATACTGAGTTTTTTACACTGTTAAAGAGTTGGATTCCCATGCTAAACATGGACAAAGTTTCAAAAGTTAAGTTGTACGTTTGAAGGAGTATTTTTGTTCCAAAAATACTCCTTCCGGTTTGTCACAAGTTTCGGAAAGTTTTTTTCGAGTATGGCTCTGTCTTACGTAAGATAGAGCGGAATTTCCTTATATGGGTCCTAAGGGCACTTCTCCGCGGCCGCGCGCGCACTCGCAGACCAGAGAGAGAAGAGAGCGAAAGCAGTACGTTACCTCAAAGCGCTCTGCTCGGCTTTAGGGAAGTCAATGTCACCAAAGAAGTGGGTTTTTGGTTGGCAGGGCAAGACAACCCTGCACAGATTCCCAAAGAACCCAGCGTTAAGGGAATAGTGGATGGAGTTTGTTTTTTCGAAGCATCAACGGAGGTTGTGCACGACTCTTTGTTCCCTGCATTTCGACGATGATTGTTTTATAAACAAAGCCCAGATCGACTTATTTGCAGATCGTCTAATGCTTAAGGATCGAGCAGTCACGGTGAGTAAACTACTTCAAATGTCTCTCTGTGTTGTTGTTAGATCAGTTAGCACAGCTATAGCACACCGCCCACACGGCCCGCCCCCAGCCGCTCGGTTTTTTCCGGAAAGACTCGGTACAGCCAATCTTTAACTTATAAATATAATAAAACTAAAGACGTTTTGGAGATATGAAGGATGCAATACTACTCTATAGGTACTCAAGATTAACAGGAGATTGAGTGAAAATGAGCATTTCACCCCCCCTTTAAAGGGATGTTCAGCAGAAGAAAGAAATTCAAATTTCAATCCAATTTTTTAAGTTGTTGGAAAGTGCTGTTTATGTCAATGTCCCAGATGCTCTCCAGAGTATATGTGAATGGAAATGTTTCAAAGATGCAGGAAAGTCAGAAAAAATGCCTTGAGGAAAAAAACAAAAAAACAGAAAATTTGTTTATAATACAGATCCAGTCCATTATTATATTTGGCTCAATTGAATGAAAGATATACAGTTGCGCTTCAAAGTTGATATACACCTTGCAGTATCTGCAAAATGTTAACAATTTTATCAGTAATAGGGATCACAAAAATGTATACGTTTTATCTTTATTTAGTACTACCCTGATGAAGCAGTTTATTCTGCAAGGTGTATGTAAACTTTTGACTGTTAACTGTTGATGAATGTGTGATGTGATTGATTACCTCAGTCACCAGGGCCACATCGTAGTAGAAAGCTGGGCAAGGTTCCTTCTATTTCCCACAAACACCAGGATTCCACTGACTACGCCATCTTTACTGACACTGGGCTTAAAGTGATTAAAAATAGAGAACCTTTTTATTGCTACTTTACAGGAAATTAAGCATAACTTTATCAATTACACAAATATAGATATATGACCCATGCAAACCCAGGACCAATGCAAATTAAGAAAGGTATTCTTACATTTTAAGCTTGCCCCACATAGCTATCTTCATGAAGGATGTTCCTGTTGCTGTATTTACCACGGTTGACACAGCAATGCTGCAAGCCTTCTTCCTTTGGTTTGTTACCTATAAAATATATGATGATTATAGGGCAGGTGTAAATGCACAGGTGGGAATTTATTACTTGCACATGCAAAAGATTCAAAGCATTTAAAAGCTATAGGGATAACGTTAGTTAGTGACTTGAAAGTAGTGTTTTAGCTTGATCAGGATGTGCTGTCATGATAAATCTTGTAAAATCACCTCATCAATACAGGTCTGTGATTCCACACCGCTTGCACTGTATCTCCAATAACAAATATGAACTGATCCTGCAAAATGAATGTTTAAATCCAGATAAACACAAAAATATTACATATTCCAAAACAAATAGTAATTGAACAACTCTTTAAATACAAAATGAAATTGAACACATTACAAGCATTTTTTATAGAGGTGGGTAATATATTAAATATTTATGGTGGTTATAAGATTGATTATTTGTATTAAATGTAGGCTATATAAACGTCTTCGAGTGTTACAATATTGGATCATCATTCAGCAAATGTTTAGTAGCTTGTTTAAAATAATTTAAAAAGTCGGTTTAGTTTTTTTTTTTTTAAATCAGCAACCAAATTCCTCGAACACGACCACACACGCCTTCCTCACATTACAATGTAAGACATTATTAGAATGCAATCATATATAAATTATTGAAAACATGATTAATTCACCTCCCAAGTCTATTGAGTTTATAATATCTGTGATTAAAATGCACTCAGCAACTGACATGTTACGGTGAAAAAAAAATTAAACTAAAGAAAGCATCAATATATACTTACTTGACTGATTATTTGCAGCATAACGTCTCATCTGCAAACAAACATCCAAACGTGGTGCTCCTTTTGTTCTCTTGTTTGGCTAGCTTCAGTATCATCACGCATCGCAAACGGATCGCAAAACATAGCGCATTTTTCAAACTCTAGTGAAGTAGAGCGTCATAATGACGTAGTATTTCTCGCGCATGCGCATTAAACAACATATTCATATATCATGCATGGTTAAATGTTATTTCAGCTTTTCTGTTTAAGTTGTTCTAACTCATTGTGTTGTTAAACTCTGTAAGTTCACAAAACTTTACTCATTAACCTAACTAAAAGTAAATCTTTTTTTTCAATGTAGTCTAGTGTGATTAAAATTAAATGTATTTTAACTGAATTGAAATGCAAATTCATTTTGTTTACATTTGTTTAACTTTTGCTCGCAATTAATACAATTTTAAATGTGTGTTTAATTGACTTAGAACAACATAATGATATTGAAAGTATTATGTTCACAGATGTAAAGTAGCTACAACACATTACTATTAGACTCCTCTCATATATTACATTTTATTTTCAAATATTATGTAGAAAGCTGACACTAGTTGAGTTCATAGAGCAAGGGCTGGTGATAAAAATGTCAACAATAAGTTGTACTGGATTATACTGTATAAGCAGATGTATTGGAAAAATACATTTCAACTGCATAATGCACACAGTATATATTATAGACAAAACACATTTAAAATACATTAACAAATTAATTTTGGACAACACACTTGAGTTGGAATTAAAATCAATTATTTTCCATGTTTTCCATTAAAACTGTTATTTTATATATTAGTCAATACATCAAAATATATTCCCTTTAATAACTTATAACTTTAACTTTAATACATTTAAAACACTATAAATCATAATTATTTAAAATGTATGTTTAAGTAAAACTTAGCAGACATTACAAAGTGCATTTTTTAAAACATGCACTTAAGTGTTTATAAATATTGTCATGAAAGTGTTCTTTCTTTAAGTAACATTTAATTAGACATTATTAAAAAGTGCATTTGTAAAAAGTGCACTTAAGTGTGTTTATAAAAATTATGATGAAAGTGTACTTTCTTTAGGTTAAGCTTAATTAGACATTATTACAAAGTGCATTTTTAAAAAGTGTATTTAAGTGTGTTAAGAAATATTGTGATGAAAGTGTACTTACTTTAAATTAGACTTAATTAGATATTATTACAAAGTGCATTTGTAAAAATTGTACTTAAGTGTGTTTATAAATATTGTGATGAAAGTGTACTTACTTTAAATTAAACTTAATTAGATATTATTACAAAGTGCATTTGTAAAAAGTGCACTTAAGTGTGATTATAAATATTGTGATGAAAGTGTACTTACTTTAAGTTAAACTTAATTAGATATTATTACAAAGTGCATTCGTAAAAAGTGCACTTAAGTGTGTTTATAAATATTATGATAAAAGTGTACTTTAGTAAAACTTAATTAGACATTATTACAAAGTGCATTTTTAAAAAGTGTATTTAAGTGTGTTAAGAAATATTGTGATGAAAGTGTACTTACTTTAAATTAGACTTAATTAGATATTATTACAAAGTGCATTTGTAAAAATTTTACTTAAGTGTGTTTATAAATATTGTGATGAAAGTGTACTTTCTTTAAGTTAAGCTTAATTAGACATTATTACAAAGTGCATTTTTTAAAATGCACTTAAGTGTGTTTATAAATATTGTGATGAAAGTGTACTTACTTTAAGTTAAACTTAATTAGATATTATTACAAAGTGCATTTGTAAAAAGTGCACTTAAGTGTGTTAATAAATATTGTCATTAAAGTGTATTCCCTTTAAGTACACTTAAGTGGTCTTTAATTTTAATTTTATTATATTATCTGCAAGTGCACTTTTCAAAAAGTATACTTTGATTATTTTAAGCACACAAAAAGTACGCTTTCAATACAATTAAGCACACTTCTTTTTCACAAGGGTGATGTTATTTTGCCAGGCATCTAGATTGTGTGTGTATACTGGTGGAAACTGTGTACATGCACTTTTGCAGTCCTTTTAAAATAAAAGTCATAGGTCACAGTCTATCTGTGACAGGGAGTTTTTTTTATTGAACACTGAGGATGAAATCTCAATCTACAATGGCATTGATATGCATTAATACAGGCATTTTCTTCAAACGTTGTAGCCAAGTTATGCTGCCTTAGTAGGATGCAGTCTTCTGTTTGAGAAGCACCCTACATTAAAAGGATAGTTCACCCAAAAATGAAAATTCTTTTATTAAAGGGGACCTATTATGGAAAATTCACTTTTACATGGTGTTTGAACATAAATGTATGTTGGCAGTGTGTGTACACAACCACCATATAATAATAAAAATCCACCCTCTCCTCTTTTCTCAGAACAAGCAGTTTACAGATTCTACCTTTGGTGACATCACAAATTATCAGCTGACGACTGCTGAGGGACTCTTCCCTTTGGCATAGACCAGTGAGCTGTATATAGTCCGCCATTTTCTACGTACTGGAGCAGCTGTAGTAACAAGAAAAATGTCTCCGTTTAAAGCCCCTTTCACACAGAGATTCCGGAAAATACTCGGATAATGTGTCCTGAGAGTTGTCCCGGGATCGTTTGATTTTGGTTCATTCACATTGCCAGTGATTTTCCAGAATCTGTGAGTGTGATCATACACATCCCGTAAAGACACGTGACGTCAAAATGATTTCCGGATTTGGTCGTACACTAACGCATCGCGTACCGTTCCACAAAGCTGGCGTACGATCTCAGCGCATATAGTAAGGAGCTCCCTGGTCTCTGCTTCATTCCAGTTTGCTGACATTTTTTCGTTCTTTCTTTGTTGATGACGAACACAAACTTTCTTGTAAGAACAACAGAGTCGCACGATAACTACGTCATTGCGATGGCATGTGTGTCATCACTACGACACACCCCTTATGGGTGGCACTGTGTGCAAAAAATTACTTTGGGTTACACAAAGCAAATTATCTACAAATTTAGTTTTCTTATTTAATGACCGACAATTTAGTTGTAATAATAATTTTGGCATAAGGCTAATTACCGGTAGGCTATTGCCTGAAAGGTCTGATTTACGCACTGTTACAACAGCCTTTTTTTATTTATTTTTTACAATGACATTTGAGTTCATGATTTAAATGTTTTTTTGTGCCAGACTAAAGACTAATGACAGACTGTTGATCTTTGAATAAAAATATGTTTGGTTCAGGTTTGAAATTCATTATCTTTTATTATAGGCTATGTATGTCATGAAGATGCAAGGAGATGAACCCAAATGCAGACAGTGTACAATGAACACTAGGTTTATTGGGACAAAAACAGGAAAACAAAACCCATGAGGGGGCAAAACATGGACAGGACAAGGAATCTTAGGCTGACAAGACTAAACTATGACTAGACAATAAACAAACAATACTTCTAACAAATACTCTCACAATGACAAGACTTTCCACAAGGTACTCACAGGTATGATTAGAAATGATAAAGAATAACACTCATGTAGGAATCACACAATGTTTGACAATGAACCGACCCAAGACAGCAGACATAAGGGGATTAAATAGGGAACAAATGATGAGGGCAACAGGTGATAATGGGAAAACAATAATGACTGAACAAGGAGGGCGGGGCTAGATGACGAGACAACACAAGCACATGGCCCAGCAAAAGGCCATGTGTGTGCACATAAAACATGGGTCTGTCATGATCCTGCCTCAAGACCAGGGAAAATCAAAGACTAGATGGCAGAATCATGACAATGTAGTCTAATATCATAGTAAATAATAATTAATTAAGACCCGGAGTCAGAAGTGCAGTCAATTTAAGACAAGAGTCAGAATTATAATAAATTAAATTTGAAGTTTCATCAGGCAGAAGTCAGCTTCACCGGAGGCCACTCCGGTTACAGTTACAAAGAACACAATATTTATTCTTCACCATAAATGACCTTCACCAAAGTCAAAGCTACATCCTTGCTTCAGGTTGCAGTTTCTGATTGGCTAAGAAATAGATAAACACACATTTTCCACACATAAACAGATAGACTGAAGCATATCTCCATCGATTATGCGGCTGACACTCGGACCCTGAATTTAGGCACGTGTGACCTTCCAGGTCGCAGATTTGGGTTGCTGGGCGCCAACATGTCAGTGGCTGCAGTTGCTCAAAGGGAGGTCTCTGCAGTGCGGTCAACACCAGAGATAAGTCCCAAGAGGGTATAGAGGGGACGCGAGGCGAATTCAGTCTCCTCGCTCCCCTCAGGAACCTGACAATCAGGTTGTGCTTTCCCACAGATCTCCCATCCACTGCATTGTGATGTGCGGCAATAGAAGCAACATACACTTTGAGGGTGGAGGGAGACTCCAACCCATCTTGCAGGAAAGAAAGCACTGCGCCGATCGAACACCTTCGGGGGTCTTCTCGGTGAGAAGAACACCACTCAACGAACAGGTTCCACTTCAGAGCATAAGCATACCTCGTAGAGGGTGCTCTCGCAGAAGTGATGGTGTCTACGACTGATTGTGGTAGATCACCTAGAACCTCCGCGTCCCGTCCAGGGATCAGACATGGAGTTTCCAGAGGTCTGGATGCGGGTGCCATACGGTGCCCCGTCCCTGAGAGAGAAGGTCCTCCCTCAGAGGAATGGGCCAGGGAGAGGCTGTCGAGAGGAGCATAAGTTCAGGAAACCAGGTCCGGTTGGGCCAAAAAGGGGCAACTAGCAAGACCTGCTCCTCTTCCTCCCTGACTTTGCACAGTGTCTGTGCAAGAAGGCTCACTGGGGGAAACGCATACTTGCGGAGGCCCTGGGGCCAGCTGTGAGGGTCCCCTCGGTCAGGGAGTAAAATAACTGGCAATGGGACGAGTCTGGAGAGGCAAACAGATCTATCTGTGCGGCCCCGAAGTGGACCCAGATCAGCTGGACCGCCTGGGGATGGAGTCTCCACTCTCCCTGGGCCACAGGCTGTCATGAGAGCTCGTCGGCGGCACGATTGAGCAGGCTGGGAATATAAGTGGCACAAAGTGACCTCAGATGCTTCTGACTCCATAGGAGGAGGTGGCGGGTGAGTTGCAACATGCGACGGGAGCGTAGACCACCTTGATAGTTGATGTAGCCAACGGTTGCAGTGTTGTCCGTATGGACCAGTACATACTTGCCGAGCAGCGGCTTTTTGAGGCGTCTCAAAACAAGGTGTACTGCAAACAACTCAATGCAATTGATGTGCCAATGCAGTGGGGGCCCGTCCAGATCCCCGCTACTGCATGCCCGTTGTACGTGGCTCCCCAGCAGGTGTTGGAGGCATCTGTGGAGACCACAGCATGCCTGGACACTTGTTCTAGGGGCACTCTGGCCCAGAGAAACGAAGGGTCTGACCACGGGCTGAGAGTTTGGCGGCAGGCCGGGGTGATTGTCACACGGAGTGTGCCGCTCTGCCATGCCCACCTTAGGACTTGGCCGTGAAGCCAGTGCTGAAGCAGTCTCATATGGAGCAAGCCGAGCGGCGTTACTGTGGCTGTGGCTGCCATATGCCCCAGGAGCCTCTGAAAAAGTTTCAGTGGGACCACTCTTCTGCTCTTGACAGTATTCAGGCAGTTCAGCACAGACCTGAACTGAGATCCTCTGCACGGGGGCAAGTTTGCTCTTTTCCCAGTTGACCCGAAGACCCTGACCCGAAGGCTGATATGTTGGAGCAACAAGTCCCTGTGTTCGCACAACTGTTCCCGAGACTGAGCTAGAGACCTGGGTGAAGGCTGCTGTGGTGGCCCAGCAGGAGCGGAAGTGGCGGCAGGGGAACCCCCTCAGCGATGAGCAGGTGGAGGAACTGCCACCGGGGCGGCGGCTGGGTCAGCATGTGCCGGATGGCCTCCGTCTGCGCTGAACTGTTGGGCACAGCTCTCCACCGTGTCGCCGAACAGCCCAACCTGGGAAATTGGGGAGTCCAGGAACCGAACCTTGTCCACATCCGCCATATCAACCACGCTGAGCCAACGATGGCGCTCCTGGACCACTAGGGTGGACATCGCTAGACCGATCGTGCAGGCCGCAACGCTCGTGCTCCGGAGAGCCGGATCAGTTGCAGTGCAGAGCTCTCTCATGAGCGCACGGTCTAGGTTACCCTTGTGTATGCCCATGAGTGCTTTGGCCTGATAGACCTGTAGCAACATCATGGCATGCAAAGAGGAGGCAGCTTGCCCACAAGCTTTGTAAGCTCTGCCTGTATGAACAGACGAGAACTCACAGGCCTGAGAGGGGAGGCGAGGATCCCCCATCCAAGATGCAGCAGCTGCCAGACACAGGTGTGCCGCGACAGACCGCTCCACTGGAGGGATAGCCTCGTAATCCTTCACCGCTCCTCCGTGGAGTGAGGGGAGAGGAGCTATCCAGGCAGTTTCTGGCAGTAAAATGTGCCATCCACGACCTAGTAAGCTCTCTTCGGGAAAGAAAGGCAATGGGGCAGCGAGCTGAGAACCAGAGCGGCCCGCCTCGAGAAACAAATCATCCATCCAAGACTGAGCGGTACACGGTGGAGGATTCCACTCGAGCCCGACAGCCTCGGCAGCCCGTTTCAGCATAGCTGACAACTGGAGATCTGGCTCGTGCAACGTTACACTACCCGAAGGGGATAACGTAGCCGAGTTGTCATCTCAAGAGCTCAGCTCACCTTCCGATACTGCAATCGGCATCCTTTCCTCTGGAGGGACCCCGAATGAAACGTCTGGTTGGTCCATTACAGAGGGACCAGCGTGCTCAACGGGTCATATTCCCGCAATGGGAACATGAGCCATCCACAAAAGCTGCTTCAGCTTTAAAACCAAACACGTGATGCAACAATTGTGACCGTCACAGGGGGACAGGGAACGACCGCATCCAGAAACGCATGGGTGGACGCAAACACACCCGTGTTGCTCTTTCAGGAAATGAAAAATAATTCATTTATTTTCTGTAATATAACAACACTCTTCAGAGACATCGATATGAAGACCGATCGGCTCCGAAGCGAAAGACAAGTGGTGCATTCATCTGCTGCCGTATTTATACCCGCACTCCGGGGCGGAGCGTGAGATGCAAATCTCGTTTTTACAATACTCGAAGATGACAGGCTCCCTAAGCGTGATCCCAATCAGTACGGTACGTCCGACTACGTCGAATGTGACCGAACTGAAAGCGAACAGCGTGTTTTTGCTCACACCCAAATAGGGTCAAATTGGACAAGCTAAAATAAATTATCTGTGGATTTTGAGATTTTGGATTTTGAAATTTTGCGCTGAAATTTCACAGACACATTCTGGGGACACCAGAGACTACATCTTGTGAAAAGAGCCATAATAGGTCCCCTTTAATTACTCACCCTTCTGCTGTTCCAATCCCGTAAGACTTTCATCATATAAAGCGATTGAATCTCTTCAGAAAATTTGAACTAAACCACTCAATTCATATGGATTAGTTTTAAGGTATCTTTATGAACTATTTGAAGTGTCAAAGTGTTTAGTTGAGTGAGCTGTCAATGGAGGGACAGAAATCACTCAGATTTCATCAAAAAGATCTTCATATGTATTCCGAAGATAAACAAAAGTCTTACGGGTTTGGAACGACATGAGGGTGAGTAACTGATGAAGGATTTTTCACATTTTTGGTTGAACTACAGTATCCCTTTAACTTCTCTCTTTCATGTTACATCATCACTTTAAAAAGGATTAAAAAAATGATTATTTTAAAACTCATCTTTGATCACCAAATGACATATTTAAGCAGTTTTTCCTTGAAAAAATAGCATCTGCATGCCTTAAAATAGCTTGAATGTAACTCTACACCCTTGCCTCATTTATTATACGCAGTTCTATGAATATGCAAATTAATTTTTTTCCGGTTATGTATTTCCAATGTGCTGTAGTCACCTAGTTGACTAAACGCCACCTAAAATTTGTGTCCACAAGAAGATTAAAAAATCTTTAGATATTCTGATGATTACTGTGTAAAGAATTTTCCAAACTCAATAGAACATGAAGTTCTATAGAATTTACATGAACAAAGCAGTGGCAGTAAAACATACTCGATTTTTCACCATAGGGTGTCACTGCTCATCTAAACTAGTGACCGCGATGCTGAAGTGTGTGAGACATGATGAATAATACAAACCTTTATTTATTTGTATTAAATATTTTAATCACTATTCTGTGTCATTTTTCATTGTCAATTGTCAATTTACATGATTAATTTACATTTGTTTATTATTCAGAATGCACAGTTGGAAAGAAAATATATTTATAGGAACCTTTCAGCAGGTTCAAGATAATGTATGTTAACGCAGAGAATATGATTCATTGTTTTAATCAATTGACAGCCATAAAACGTTGTAACAATCTGTTTTCATGTATGTAGGTGTGCTGTACATTGTTACCGGAATCATAACATGATTTTGTAGGAATTGTAATCAGGTGTTAAAGAAGAGTACCTATCAAAAATGTTTTGTTTTTTTTTTGTTTTTTTTTGCAAGTTAAAACATTGTAGCTTTATAAAAAAGTAAAAGATCAATGATACATATACACATACAGAAGAGAGAGGGACATACAGAACACCCAACAACAACAACAAAAAAAAAAAAAAAAAAAAAAAAAAAAAAAAAAAACTAAATATAAATATATCAATATAGTGATGTATGCAGGTACATTGGTAAGTTTAAGCAATGAGATATTTTAGTGATATAGATAGAGGCAATTTAAGAAAATCATAATAATTTTGACAGAGTTGTAGTAAAATTGGTATTCATACAACAACTACTACTACTACTACTACTACTACTAATAATAATAATAATAATAATTATAACAAAAATAGTAATAGTAGTGGCAAAAGTAGTGGTAGTAGTAGTAACAATAGTATATTCATGATAATAGCAGTAGGAGTGGTGGTAGCACTGTAATTTATAATAATAGTAGTAATTATAATAATAATAATAATACTATATTTTAGGCCAGTCAATACAATTGTTGCAAATATACACTATTCTCTTTTTTTCTTTTTTTTCTTTTAGGTGATCTATGGCTTGGACCCTAGTGTGCACCGGTTAGCTCCCTAGCCAGAGACACCACATCCAGCCCAGATATCCGTCCAACGCATTTAAATTATTTTGCATAACAGAAGCCTGGGATTGGGGCAAAGGCAGTAAAAATGAGAGGCCAGTCAACCCAGAAACCGAGTTACTAATGAACATGCCGACAGGACGTGCTAGTCACACCCGCCGACAGCACCCAGAATAGTCTCCTGACCCAGATCATTTATATTTAAAAAGAATACATATGGTTTTATAATATCAATACCAATGCTCTTAGTGATCCAATGCCAGATACTCTTAAAGGTTACTCCCTTGGATCACGGCTGAACACGGCTTCTCCACACTCACTTACAAACAAACATTTTTTTCGCCTATCGTGCGTCTACTCTACACCCGTACCACTGAAAAGACGGATTATTCCAAGACTTCAGCCATAAATTAGTATTAATATTGATAGCATCACTGGTAGCGTCGTTGCTAATTTAACGTTACTGTCCATCTGTTAAAATGGCGAATATATCAGATGTAAGTAGTCTACCTTTTGGTGCAGGTGAAGACACATTTGAACTTCACGCACTGCAGTCTGAGCTGGAAGCTGTTGAGAAACAGATCCACGACCTTTTAGACAATGCCTTTAGAGACAGGCCGAGCTGATAGACCGGCGTTTGGCTCTTGAAACATCACGCGCCGATGCACACAAATCAGTGTTTAACATTACTAACCCGCTGACTCCGACCTTGTCTACTCCGTGCGTTTCTCAACATCGGTCCCGAGCGTCGAGGTCGCGATCAGCCATGGTCTCGTTCACTCCGGCTCCAACACGCCACCACGAAGCCTGGATGGTTCCGCAGCGGAAGACGCGAGTCAGGTCTAGACCAAGAAAACTCTCTCCGACCCTCCTGGTTTTCGAGATATCCACACAAAACCGCTTCTCACCTCTTCGCGAAACAGAACGCGATGCTGTGATCATCGGCGATTCCATCGTTCGACACGTACACGCTACGTTAAATAAAAGTAAGGTGCATAGGCACGGCTTTCCTGGTGCTCGTGTTTCTGAAATCGCTGCTCGCGTTCCCGAGATTCTGAACGAGCGCGTCGGAACTGTGGTCCTGCACGCGGGAGTGAACGACATCAGGCTGCGCCAGACAGAGGTTCTGAAAAAAGACTTCAGGAATCTGATCGATACGGTACGCAGCACATCGCCTGAAATAACGATCATTGTGTCAGGACCGCTTCCCACGTACCGACTAGGTCATGAAAAGTTTAGTAGATTATTCGCGCTAAATGAATGGTTAATGTCATGGTGCAATGAGCAGAAACTGCTCTTTGTAAATAATTGGAATCTGTTTTGGGAGCATCCTAGGTCCTAGGATTCGGATCGGATCAATAGTATCGGATAGTAACCAAAAGTCCAAATCATAGTCTCTGCTGCACCAATTTAACTGATATAAATACTAGTGTTGAACATTGCATAGAAACTGTGTCTATTCCTCGTTTAGTGAGATCAAATAATAAATCTACTGCAGGATCTAGAAATAATCTAATTGTTATTAAACCAGAAAATGTTGCTATTAGTAATCAAAAACTATTTCTAAAGCTAGGTCTTCTAAACATTAGATCACTCACACCTAAGGCAGTTATTGTAAATGAAATAGTCACAGATAATAGCTTCGATGTACTTTGCCTTACTGAAACCTGGCTTAAACCAAATGATTATTTCGGTCTAAATGAGTCTACTCCATCAGGATACTGTTATAAGCATGAGCCCCGTCTGATTGGTCGTGGCGGCGGTGTTACAACAATCTATAGAGATATTCTCAATGTTACTCAGAAAACGGGCTATAAGTTTATTTCGTTTGAAGTACTTGTACTAAATGTTACGCTCTTAGATGTTCGAAAAACATCCCTATTATCTCTAGCCTTGGCTACCGTATATAGACCGCCTGGGCCTTACGCTGATTTCCTAAAAGAGTTTGCAGATTTTCTCTCAGACCTATTAGTTAATGTCGATAAAGCATTAATTGTTGGAGACTTTAATATCCACGTAGATAATTCAAATGATGCGTTAGGGGCTGCGTTTACAGATTTATTAAACTCCTTTGGGGTCAAGCAAAACGTTACCGGACCAACTCATCGTTTTAATCATACACTCAATTTAATTATATCACATGGAACCGATCCAACCGATATAGATATCATTCCACAAAGTGACGATGTCACTGACCATTACATGGTAACTTGCATATTACGTACTCCTGTAATATACAGTATCATGCTGCGCCGCGTTATCGATTAGGCAGAACAATTCTTCCATCCACCATAGATAATTTTTCAAATTGCTTATCTGATCTGTCTCAGCTGCTCAGTGAACCCAAACAAACAGATTAACTTGAGGAATTAACTAGCACTATGAGCACCATTCTCTCTGGAACATTGGATATTGTTGTACCCATTAGATTAAAAAAGGTCAGAGAGAAAAGTAAAGCACCATGGTACAACAATACTACGCATGTTCTAAAGAGAGAAACCTGTAATTTAGAGTGTAAATGGAAAAAAACTAACTTAGAGGTCTTTAGAATCGCATGGAAAGACAGTATGTCACGTTATAAAAAGGCCCTAAAAGCGGCCAGGGCTGAGCACCTCCGCAAACTAATAGAAAACAACAAAAACAATCCTAGGTTCTTATTTAACACCGTGGCTAGACTAACAAATAAACAGATGTCACCTGAACAAAATATTCCGTTACAGTTTAGTAGTAATGATTTCATGAAGTTCTTCACTGAGAAAATAGAAAACATCAGAACCACTTGTAAACGTTCAATCCTCAATCGTGCCTTATAATTCAGCCTCAATTATCACCCCGCAAGAACAATTACAGTGCTTTACAACTATAGAACAAAAAGAGTTAAATAAACTTATCACTTCATCTAAAACAACAACATGTTTATTAGATCCTATACCAATTTAACTACTGAAAGAAGTGTTACCTGTAGTGGAAGAGCCTCTCCTCAATATTATTAACTCATCTTTATCTTTAGGTCATGTTCCAAGAACATTTAAACTGGCAGTTATAAAACCTCTCATTAAGAAACCACAATTAGATCCACATAATCTAGCAAATTATAGACCCATTTCAAATCTACCTTTTATGTCTAAAATGCTAGAAAAAGTTGTGTCCGCCCAACTGGGCTCTTTCTTGCATGAAAATGACATCTATGAAAAGTTTCAGTCAGGATTCAGGCTAGCCTGGGTGCCAGCCCGAACCCCGCCCACAACATTTTTTGGTCGGGAAGTTCGGTCTGGACTCGATCCATTGAGGAGTAATTATGCTCGGCTCCTAGAAGGCCGAGCCAATCAAATTGCCAGGGCGGGCTTTAATCGATGATGGACAGATGGTCTGCGGTTACGTAATCACCCACGTCACCAAAGAGCGCTTGATTTGAATTAGTTTACAACAAAGACGACTGCAGCTGGAGAATTGAGATTTCACGAGTTCACACTTACAAATAAGTCAGATAGAATAAATGCGTAGGCTATATGAGATGTCACGAGTTCACACAAATAAGTAAGATAGAATAAATGCGTAGGCTATATGAGATGTCACGAGTTCACACAAATAAGTAAGACAGAATAAATGCGTATATGACGTGCTGTCCGAGGAGAGGGCTGTGGGCTCGGTAGCCATACTCCCCCGTGTTCCTGGTTGTGAGAGAACAAGACAAGAGTGAGGATTCGGGGTGGTGGAGGGACCGAGGGATGCTGAAAAACTGTCAAGGAGTGTTAGGTAAGTTGACAGAGTGAATATGCTTCCTCGGTAACGTTAGACATGGTATTGTTTGATGACAAGTTGATATTGGATTGATTATTTGTACGTGCTCCTCCCGAACTTTGTTTATGAAACATCATGTGTAGATTCCGCCATCGCGTCTGTTATAGAAGATATCGACAGTGCATTCATTTTAAAAGAGGAACAGAGAGCCGCGCCCGCGACATTTTGTTGGTTGAAAATATGAATGAAGAACATGCGTCATTTACTCTCCGTTGCTCTGATTGGTTGTAGGTCTATCCAATTGAGTGCAGAGTTTTTTTTTTTCCTAGTTCGGTTGAGACACGCCCCATAATCAAATCTCTATGGAGCGGTATCAGACTCACATTCTGACTAGAATATGAGTATGACGAAGTCAGGCTAGATTCAGGCCACATCATAGCACTGAAACTGCACTCGTTAAAATCACAAATGATTTACTTTTAGCTTCTGACCAAGGCTGTATTTCAATATTAGTTTTACTTGATCTTAGTGCTGCATTCGATACTGTAGATCACACAATACTCTTAGATCGACTACAAAATTATACTGGTGTTCAAGGACAAGCATTAAGCTGGTTTACATCGTATTTATCTGACCGCTACCATTTTGTCTATTTAAATGGAGAAAAATCGATCATAACTCCAGTAAACTATGGAGTGCCGCAGGGATCTGTGTTAGGCCCTCTGTTATTTTCAATATATATGCTACCACTTGGAAATATTATAAGGAAACATGAAATTAGTTTCGATTGTTATGCTGATGACACTCAAATCTATATTTCATCACGGCCGGATGAAAATGCTAAATTATCCAAATTGACAGAGTGTGTTAAAGATATAAAAGATTGGATGATGCACAATTTTCTTTTATTAAATCCAGACAAGACAGAGGTACTAATCATCGGTTCAAAAAAACACCCACAAAACCTCTCACAATACAACTTTAACATAGTAGGATGTCCTGTTACTTTATCCTCTACAGTAAAAGACCTGGGTGTTATATTAGACTGCAACCTGTCTTTTGAAAATCATATTTCATATGTTACAAGAACAGCCTTTTTCCACCTTAGAAACATTGCTAAGCTACGTAACATGCTATCAGTTTCTGACGCAGAAAAGTTAGTTCATGCATTCATGACCTCGAGACTAGATTACTGTAATGCTTTATTAGCTGGTTGTCCTGCAACCTCAATAAACAAGATACAGTTAGTCCAAAATGCCGCCACTAGAGTTCTAACTAGATCAAGAAAATATGATCATATAACACCAATTTTATCATCACTACATTGGTTACCTATAAAGTTCCGTATTAATTACAAGGTATTGCTACTGACTTATAAAGCCCTAAACGGCTTAGCTACAGTCTATTTAACCGATCTTCTATCGCCCTATAATCCATCGCGCTCTTTAAGATCACTAAATTCAAGGTTTTTGGTCATACCTAGGATATCCAGATCCACCAAAGGAGGAAGAGCATTTTCACATTTAGCTCCAAAACTCTGGAATAGTCTTCCTGATACTGTTCGTTGCTCAGACTCGCTCTCCCAGTTTAAAACTAGATTAAAGACGCATCTCTTCAGCCAGGCATTCATATAATACTTTTAATCTTACAGTTAAATCCGACCTCTAGTTCATAAACGCCAGAGGAGAACTGGCCCCCGACTGAGCCTGGGTTCTCCCAAGTTTTTTTTTTTTTTTTTTTTCCATTAGGTCACCTGATGGAGTTTTTCGGTTCCTTGCCACTGTTGCCTTTGGCTTGCTCAGTTGGGGATATTTGGGGATATTTAATTTAATTAATCAATCAACGATACTATTGATCAGCATTACCAAACGTGGACGTTCCACTAGAAACAAACATTGATGTATTGTTTTAATTTAATACTGTGAAGCTGCTTTGATACAACCTATGTTGTGAAAAGCGCTATATAAATAAACTTGACTTGACTTGACTTGACCACCATCCCTACTACCACCATCACCAACAACAACAATACATAGTAATAATATGCAGTTTTTCCATATAAAATGAAAAGTATATCTTATAGAACACAATATACACACACATATATATATGTATACACTAATGATGTATTTACTAATACTCAGAAATTATTTATTATAGAAATAGTTTGTATTTATGCATTGTGCTTCCTTATTATTAATCCATTTAATATACCAAAGATTTTAGTTGAGGCATCAACTACCTAGCTAGTTTTAATCAATATTTAAGGGTAAGAGCAGTGGACTGAAAATATTATTAAATTTGTATAGTTGGTTTTTAATTGCTGATGTTTGTTTTTCTTTAATAATATGGTCCCTTAATAGATGTAGCCATTGTGTCGTTGATATTTGGTATTTATTTTTCCAAATTAGTAGTATTGTTTTTTTGGCGATAGCTAGAGATATGAGCAGAGGTTTTGAATGTTCAAAGGGAGGATTAATTTGAGATGTGTCACCTAAAAGACATAATAATGGAAGTGCTTTGATTGTAATTTTAAAGAACTCTGATAGTTTATCAACGACATCTATCCAGAACTGATGAACCGGTGGGCATAGCCAGAATGCATGAAGGAAAGTGTCTGATGTATTTAAACTGCAGTTAGTACATCTATCGGAAGTTACTAGTCCCATTTTAAACATCTTACGCTGAGTTATGTGTGTTCTGTGTATAATTTTATATTGAATTAACTGGATGTTTATGTTTGTACTTATGATAAAAGTGTTTCTGCAGATTGTTTTCCAAAATTCCTCATTTGTGAAGATATTGAGATCTTTTTCCAATTGTTTAACTGGTGCTACTATTGTTTTAGAGTCTATAGATGATATTAGGGTGTATAATTTACTAAGTGTTTTTAGAGAGTTACCAATTGTGGTGATATGTTTTAGGATTGGGGGAGGTTGTGCAATGTCTTTGTTTCCAATTGTGGTTTTAATAGAATTCCATATTTGTATGTAATAGTAATACTGTTCTTTTCCTAAATTAAATTTCTGAGTTAATTATATAAATGTAGCGAAGGCGTTGCCAGTAAACAAGTGATGTAGATGTGTGATACCTTTCTTTTTCCATTTAATATTGTTAAGCGGAATTTTGTTGATAGTAAAATCAGGATTATGCCATATAGGTGAGTTGATGTGTGGTATCAGCTCATGTTTTGTCAATGTATTAATTTGCCACCAAGCATTGAGAGTTGTTTTAATCGTTACGTTCTTAAAAATATTGTTCTGTTTGATTTTTTTTGTGAGGGATGGGAGATCAGATATGGTTATTTCTTTGCATTCTGTTTGTTCTAACTCTAACCATGGGTTTCCATTTGCAGAGGTATTGTAGATGAGATGCTAAGTAATAATGCTGAAAATTTGGTGCTGCTAGACCACCTTGAGCTTTATTTTTTTGAAGTGTTTGTAAACTAATTTTAGGATTCTTTTTTTTTCCAGTAGAATTTGTTAATTATTTGATTTAATGATGTAAACCATTTCTTAGTTGGTTGTACCGGAGTCATGGTGAATAAATAAAGAAGTTTTGGTAGAATACACATTTTAACTGTTGCAATGCGACCTATAATGGAAAGCGGTAGGTTCATCCATCAAGTTAAATCATCTTCTATCGTTTTCAACAGTGGATTAAAATTGAGGCTAAACAAGTCAGAGAGGTTCTGGGATATGTTTATTCCTAAGTATGTAATATTATTAATTTTGAACGGTGTTTCTTGTATGCTCCTGTCCTGTGGTTTCATGTTCAGGGGTAAAATTGTTGATTTCGTCCAATTTATGGAGTAGTCTGATATGATAGAATATTCATTGATGAGTTTAATTATTTCTGTAAGAGATGTTTTAGGATTTTGAACAAATAGTAGTATGTCGTCTGCGTATAATGAAATTTTATGATTAGTGTTAGTTGATAAAACTCCCATAATTTTATCACTCTGTCTTATTGCAGCAGCAAGAGGTTCTATAAATAAGGCGAAAAGTAATGGTGATAAGGGGCATCCTTGGCGAGTACCTCGTTGCAGTTGGAATGGTGATGATATTATGCCATTGGTTATGACAGATGCTAGTGGGGTATTATATAGTGTTTTAATCCAGTGAATGAAGCAGTCTACAAAACCACATTTTTTAAGTGTCATGTAAAGAAAGTGCCAACTAACTTTATGAAAGCCTTTTCTGCGTCTAAAGATACGATTATGGTCTTTTTTTTTGTTTTGGTTACATACAGTAGGTTCATAATGTTGAATAATCGTCTGGTATTATTTGATGACTGGCGTCCTTTGATGAAACCCGTTTGGTCTGGATGGATGAGAGATGATATGACTGATTCGAGGCGTGTAGCCAAAGCTTTACTAATAATTTTTAAGTCAGTATTTAAAAGAGATAATGGACGATAGCTAGTGCATAACGTTGGGTCTTTGTTTGGTTTAAGTAAGACTGAAATTAGTGCTGTGTTCATGTGAGGTGGAATAAAAGAAGTGTTTTTAATTTCTGCCGTCATTCGCAAGAATAATGGTGATATAGTTGACCAGAAATGTTTGTAATATTCTGGTGGGTAACCATCTAAACCTGGGGGTTTATTGTTTGATAGAGATTCAAGAGCTTGTTTATATTCGGTTGCTGATATGGGTTCTTCTAATGATTCTCTTTGTGTTGTGGTTAGACTGGGTAGAAATAAATTGTTAAGAAATTATTTAGTGTCATTAATTTTTGGTTCTTTTGCATTACTGTATAGATGTTTATAAAATGTACGAAAAGTATCATTGATGTCTTGTAAGGTGTGGAGTGTCTTTCCTTCTGGATTATTGATCACCGGGATAAGTGTCTTTTCTCTATTACGTTTGAGTAGATTAGCAAGATATTTACCTGATTTGTCATTATGTTCAAAGTGTGTAAGTCTTAGGCATTGTTTTTGGAATTCTATCTTTTTATTTATCATGTCTTTATGTTCATCTTTTGTTTTATTTATTTCCTTTAGGATCTGTTCATTGGGAGTATGAGAGTAAATATTGTGTAATGCATGTATTTTATTTTCTAATTCTTTTTCTCGACTTTGTTCCTTTTTGTATTTGTATGTGGAGTATGATATGATCTTTCCTCTTAGTACAACTTTAGCTGTTTCCCAGAGAGTTGCAGCAGAGATGTCTGGTGTGTCGTTTGTTTCCATGAAGAATGCCCATTCTTTTTTAAAGTATTCGTTAAACTCGTTATCTTGAAGTAATGAAGTATTCATCCTCCATCTAAATTATTTTTTAGTATCATTCCTGTTGTTAATAGCTATAGTAATTGGTGCATGGTCAGAAATAATGATAGGGTGTATTGTTGTATTTAAAATGTCAGGGATGAGGGAATTGCTGTCATGGTGTCAGGTTGTGTTCTCCAGGTGTCCACTAGATGTCCTCCTTCCTCACGGTGTCTGTCACATTTTGAACTACATTCCCCACGATCCTTGTCTCATCATTGCACTCAGCTGTCCCTTGTCATTAATCATTGCACTCAGCCAATTCCCCATTAGCATTGTCATTTCCCTGTGTATATAACCCTGTCTGTTTTAGTATGTGTCATGGAGTCCTTGTATCATATCACGCCACTTCCGTTCCATGTATTCATGATTGAGTTCTTGTTTTTTGGACTGATTACTTGGATATTGACCTTTGCCTGGAAGACTACGCTTTTGGATTGCCCATTAAATATATACTGCACTTGGATCTTCCTTTTCCCCTTTCCTTTGTGTGTGGATCGTGACAGAAGGACTCCGTCACCAAGGATCCAGTGGTATGTTTTCCAACTTCTCTTCCCCAGCCACCGAGCGGGAGAGGAGAGATTGTTTTGAAGGAACCCGCCTAGTCATTTTTCGTGGGACCCGGGGAGGTCGCAGATGAGTGGGTGGTCGAGAGGGAGTCCAACATCATGAACGTGATCTGTTCGCCGAGCCTGTGTCTTCGGACAAGATGGCCGCTGCCGAGCCGGATCCAGTGTCTGCGGACAAGAGGGTCGCCGCCGAGCATGTTCACGTCACGTCTGCCGAGCCTGTGTCTTCGGACAAGATGGCCGCCGCTGAGCCTGTGTCTTCGGACAAAATGGCCGCTGCCGAGCCGGTGGTGTCTGTTCCTGAGCCGGTGGTGTCTGTTCCTGAGCCGGTGGTGTCTGTTTCAGTTCCTGAGCCAGTGGTATCTGTTCCTGAGCCGGTGGTGTCTGTTCCAGTTCCTGAGCCAGTGGTGTCTGTTCCTGAGCCGGTGGTGTCTGTTCCTGAGCCGGTGGTTCCTGTTCCTGAGCCGGTGGTGTCTGTTCCTGTTCCTGAGCCGGTGGTGTCTGTTACAGTTCCTGAGCCGGTGTCTGTTCCAGTTCCTGAGCCGGTGTCTGTTTCTGTGCCATGGCCGCCCGAGGGGTCGTCTCCGCCGTGGCCGCCCGAGGGGTCGTCTCCGCCGTGGCCGCCCGAGGGGTCGTCTCTGCCCTGGCCGCCCGAGGGATCGTCTCCGCCCTGGCCGCCCGATGGACTGTCTGCTCCGCCCTGGCCGCCCGATGGACTGTCGTCTCCGCCCTGGCCGCCAGATGAACTCTCACTCCCTGTCCCCGTTTCCTTCCATGGACCTGGCCCCCCACCCTGATCCTTCACTGTTCTGCCTCCCGCCTTGGACTCTTGTTTTGTGTGGTAGTTTTTGTCGTCTTGTAGCATCTGGTAGCCGCTCCGTAGAGGGGGGGTTATGTCATGGTGTCAGGTTGTGTTCTCCAGGTGTCCACTAGATGTCCTCCTTCCTCACGGTGTCTGTCACATTTTGAACTACATTCCCCACGATCCTTGTCTCATCATTGCACTCAGCTGTCCCTTGTCATTAATCATTGCACTCAGCCAATTCCCCATTAGCATTGTCATTTCCATGTGTATATAACCCTGTCTGTTTTAGTATGTGTCACGGAGTCCTTGTATCATATCACGCCACTTCCGTTCCCTGTATTCATGATTGTGTTCTTGTTTTTTTGGACTGATTACTTGGATTTTGACCTTTGCTTGGAAGACTACGCTTTTGGATTGCCCATTAAATATATACTGCACTTGGATCTTCCTTTTCCCCTTTCCTTTGTGTGTGGATCGTGACAATTGCTTGTTAAGAAATAATCAATACGTGAATATGATTTATGAACTGCTGAAAAATAACTGTATTCTCTTGAGTTTGGGTTTGTAAGTCTCCAGCTATCGCCAAGACCAAGGTCAGTCATATATTGTTTAATGGTTTCTGTAGATTGCCATGGTTTAAAATGTGATGGTGTATGCAATTTGTCTTGAGTTGGGTCAATAACTGTATTAAAATCCCCTCCAATTATGATGGCTGATTGAGTAACGTTGGCTATTGAGGAAAAAAAATTATGGAAAAATTGGGGGTCATCTGTGTTTGGTCCGTAGATATTAGCAATGGTCATTATTTTATTGTTAAAGGCTATATTGATAATAACATATCGTCCTTCTGGATCACATATGGTTGAGTGATTAATAACTGTTATGTTTTTATTGATTAATATAGCTACACCTCTTTTCTTTGAGTTGTAGGGTGCAGAGTATATTTGTGTTAATTGTGTATTTATTAATTTCTTGTGTTCTGATTCCAAAAGATGTGTTTCTTGCAATAAACATATATCTGTCTTGAATTTTTTAATGTGGTTTAAAATTTGGGATCTTTTAGCTGCTGAGTTAATGCCTCGTACATTCCAGCTTACTAATTTTAGGTTTGACATTCTGTATTATGATACTACTATATAGTTTTGTTCAATATTTATTATAAGTATTTGTACCCTATTATATGATGTAAATATAAAATATACATGCAATACATAATCAATGACAGACAAACACAACATGTAACAATGGGGACAATTTTTTTCAAATGAATATACATTTTAAGTACGTGAAGTAGGTGATTGTAGCTGATCTTATATTGCATACACTATATATATATATTTTTTTTCCCTCCGATCTTCCTTTCGCGGTGGATTATAACCAGTCCACAGTGTCGTTCCTGTAAAGTTGGCCATCAACATATAGTCTGTCTACCGTGAGAACGGCTTTCCTTCCATTTTGGCGAAATTGTTTCATGATTGGAACCAATATTCTCCGTCTGTCCTGAATCTCCTGTGGAAATTGATCGTTAAGTCCAAAGGTAGTTCCCCGCAGTTCTTTGCCCTTGCTTTTGACCAGTTCTTTCTGTTTGTAATGCTCAAATTTTGCAATGATGGGACGCGGGCGTTTAGTGTCAGCGTTTTTATTGTTGTTAGATCCGAGGCGGTGTACGCAGTGGAAGGTAATATTGTTTACAGTCTCTTTTGGGAGTTTGAGAGAGGAATGCATGAAATCTTTGATCGCTTGTTCCGTGTTATCTTGGATTTGTTCTGGTATACCCGAGAAGATGAGGTTGTCTCGCATATTGCGGCACTGGATGTCTAATAAGGATTCTTTCAATAGTTTATTTTCGTTTGAGAGACATTCTATTGTTGTTGTGATTTCTGATATTTTTGTATGCATTTCTTTGTTGGCTTTTTGCAACGACTCTATCTGGGATTGACTGAATTCGAGGCTGGTTTTAAGATCCTTGATGTCTTGATGGAGTAGTTCAAGAATTGCCAGTTTATTGTTTATGGATTCTAGAAGACCCACCTCTATTGTTGTAGTAGTTCCATCCTCGGACTCTGCTGAGTGTTCCCGCCGCGGCTGTTTCTTTTGTGGTTGTGGCATGGTGGTCAAATTGTTGAAGTAGTAATCTATACACTTTTCCAAGGTTTCCACGTTGTCTCTTGATCCAGTTCTGGTGTTTAAGGTGATGGAAGTTAAAAGTAGATAATTGAGGAACAGATCGGTTTATTTTTGTTTTAGTTGCGTTCAGGGCGCCGCCATGTTAGATCGCACCCGATGTCTCGTGAGATCGTCACAGGCACATCGTCACCACCTATCAAAATTAATTTGAGACAATGGGATCGCTTGGGGTCCAACCCGTAACAAACCCGATTTCTGCGTCCGAAATGAATGAATGGATGAATGAGGCATTTATATAGCGTTTTCATATGTACTCATATACACCCAAAGCGCTATACAATCATATCAGGGGATCTCTCCTCAACCACCACCAGTGTGCAGCATCCACTTGGATGATGCGACAGCAGCCACAGAACAACGGCAATAGTGCGCTCACCACACACCAGCTATAGGTGCAAATGAGAGAGAGTGATCACATACTCTCTTGAGTAGGTACTTATTTTGAATAAGTAATTCCTTAACGACCGCTAAAAAAGTATGTTCTATATAGTATGAATCATAGACTGTAAAAAAAGATGGATGATGCACCTCTCTCTTCCATTGTGGAAAAGTGAAGCCGCCAATGTCTTAATGTGGCACTGACATCTTGGAGCCCGAGTCTGCACAGTAGTGAATGTTCCGGAGAATCGGTTAGTACAGTTTACTGCACTAAAATCAATTTTGTAGTTGTTTATTGTCCCCCAGGTCAGCTTGGCAGTTTCTCGGAGGAGTTGGATGTGTTACTCTCATCCTTCCCTGAGGATAGTACTCCTCTCGTAGTTCTTGGAGACTTCAACATCCACTTAGAAAAGCCTCAGGCTGCTGATTTTCACACTCTGCTCGCCTCATTTGACTTCAAACGAGTATCTACTGCGGCTACTCACAAATAAGTAAACCAACTGGACCTAATTTACATGCGCTACTGCTCCACTGACCATACGCTGGTCACTCCACTGCACACCTCAGATCACTTCCTCCTCACTCTTAACCTCAACCTGCCTCAGGACGCAACACACACTCCTCCACAGGTCACCTTTCGGCAAAACCTACGCTCACTCTCACCCTCCCGCCTATATTCTTTGGTCTCATCCACACTTCCTCCCCTAATCAGCTCTCAACACTAGATACTAACAGTGCAACTGATACTCTTTTCTCCACTCTAACATTGTGCTTGGGCAACTTCTGCACCCTTTCATCCAGGCCACCCCAGCCCATGCCACCCCCTCTGCCCCTGATTATCTGATGTTCTCCACTAATATCGTTCTAAACTCAGGGCTGCAGAGAGGAAGAGGCGAAAAATTGAAAGATCCTACTGACCTTGGTCTGTATCAATCCCTCCTCTCTTCCTTCTCTGGTAATTTCTCTACAGCTAAAATGACTTACTATCACAACAAAATGAACAATTCTTCTGACTCTTGCACACTTTTCAAAACCTTCTCCTCTTTTCTTAACCCTCCTCCTCCTTCTTCATCAATCATCACAGCTGATGATTTTGACACGTTCTTCATAAATAAAACAACCACCATCAGCGGCCAATTTTCCACACCACAAACTGACACACACATCTTAACAGCTAACAGACACATTCTCCCCTCCTTCTCTCTGCTCTAGGAGGCAGAAGTCTCCAAACTCATCCTTTCTAATCACCCTATCACCTGTCCGCTTGACCCTATTCCCACTCATCTACTTCAAGCCATTTCTTCCTCAGTTGTACCCGCGCTTACATCATCAACACTTCTCTTCACACTGGTACCTTTCCCATAGCATTTAAGCAGGCTTGGGTAACCCCACTGCTTAAGAAACCCACTCTAAACCCAGCACATCTGGAAAATTACAGACTGGTATCCAACAAGTTGTTTTCAAACAAATCTCTGCCTTTCTTACACAGAACAACCTCCTGGACAACAACCAGTCTGGTTTTAAAAGCGGCCACTCAACTGAGACTGCCCTGCTCTTGGTTATTGGAGCTCTGAGGCTGGCAAGAGCAGCTTCCAAATCCTCAGTCCTCATCCTGCTGGATCTGTCTGCTAGTCAGCTGCAAATATGGCTTGATCCCAAAACAATTCTAACTAAAGGTTTCTCACTGGTTTACAGTATTATCATTGAGTTTGTTTCTTCATTGATTTCTCGCTGATCGATTGCTCCTGTCTGCCTCGCTGCCTGCTGTGAGTGTGTTTGTTTGCTTCGGTGCTGTAAGCTCCGTCTTAGCCTTGTATTTCTTTGTTTTGAACCATCATTTACTACCATTTTTAGTTGTTTATACTACTACATTATACCCAACATCTCAGATTAACCTGACATCGCTAGCTTCTGTTATTAGTACTACTAGCACAAAACGCTAGTAATTCGCTAGCCTGTTAACGCGCCACCCGTGCGCTCAGCTATTTTTATTTATTTATTTTTCTCTCGCGCGTCCGCGCCTTTGAGTTCATAAAAAGCTCAGGTGAGTAAGAATCAGTCAACAAACACGGTGAGTAATGTCTTGTCCTGTTATTGTCACCTGCACTTCATGTCACATGTTTAGCATAGCCTTCTCTGTCGGCAATATAGGATTTATATGTGATAAATGTAAGGAGACAGTTAGGTTGACAGAGAAGATTTCAGAATTAGAAACACGCATCTAAACTTTAATTGAGGATAGTAAGAGTGCTAGTGCTTTAGATGTTTTGGATGCGCATAGCATAGTGAACTCTTTACATGAGTCGGTTCTGGCTGAAGTAGAGCCCGTGCAGCCAGGCAAATGGGTGACAGTGAGGGATCGCTCTAGTCGCGGATCTAAAAACCACTCTTCCGTTCCGATTACCATAACAAATCGATTTGCCCCGCTCAGTGAAACACCCACTGAGAATGATTGTGCCCTAGTTATTGGCGATTCTATTACACGGAACGTGAAAATAGAGACACCAGCCACCATAGTCACATGTTTGCCGGGAGCCAGAGCGCCTGACATCAAAGCAAATTTAAAAGTGCTGGCTAATGCTAATCGTAAATTCTCTAAGATCATTATTCATGTCGGCACTAATGATGTTCGACTCCGCCAGTCGGAGATCACCAAAATTAATATTAAAGAGGTGTGTGAACTTGCAAGTACGATGTCAAGGACTGTAATTTGCTCTGGCCCCCTTCCTGTTCGCAGGAGTGATGAGATAGTTAGTAGATTGTGTTCGCTTAACGGTTGGCTGTCTAAGTGGTGTCCGCTTAATAATATAGAATTCATAGACAATTGGAAAAGTTTTTGGGGCAAACCTGACCTGTTGAAAAGAGATGGTATTCATCCCTCCTGGGATGGTGCTGCTCTTCTCTCTAGTAATATGGCTCATAGTCTTAGAGCTCAAACATGACAATCTGGGGCTCAGGTCAGGAAGCAGACAGACTGGCTTAACCGACCGTCTGCTAGCGGCCTCGCGTCACCAAGGTAAAAAAAAAAATCCCATCACATAGAGCCTCTTTCACCTAGCTATCACCATATAGAGACTGTGTCTGTTCCCCGAACTTGGAAATCCAAAAAACGTTTAAACCCATCTAAGGTTAAAAATTTAATTGATGTTCAACAAATAAAAAACAGCTATAATACAGATGAGCAAATGCTAAAGCTTGGGTTGCTGAATATTCGATCGCTTACTTCAAAAGCACTCATTGTTAATGATATGATTTCAGATAATAACCTAGATGTGCTGTGTTTGACAGAAACCTGGCTAAAACCAAATGACTACATTCATTTAAATGAATCAACCCCGCAAGATTACTGTTATAAACATGAGCCTCGTCTGAAACGCAAAGGGGGTGGTGTTGCTGTAATTTATAGTAATAGTTTCAAAACCACTAAGAAATCAAGTTTTAAATATAATTCTTTTGAAGCATTGGTGGTTAATGTAAAAATATATAGTGTAAACGATAAATCACGTTTGAGATTTGTGCTGGCTACTCTATACAGGCCACCAGGGCACCATACATACTTTATCAAAGAATTTGCGGACTTTCTATCAGAATTAATATTGACTGCAGATAAAGTAATAATTGTTGGTGATTTTAATATACACATCGATAATGAAAAAGATGCATTGGGATTGGCATTTAAAGACATTGTAAATTCAATCGGAGTTAGACAACACGTGTCAGGACCTACTTATCGTCGTAATCATACTCTAGATCTAATATTATCACACGGAATAGATGTTGATGCCGTTGAAATTCTGCAGCAGAGCGATGACATCTCAGATCATTACCTAGTCTCGTGTAATTTGCATTTAGCCAAGGCTGCAAAGCCGACTCCGTGTTTCAAATATGTGAGACCTATCACTTCTGCCACTAAAGATTGCTTTATTAATAATCTTCCTGATCAGTTTCATCATCTCAGCATCCCGGCTAGCTTAGAAGAACTAGATATTACAACAGAAACGTTTAACTCTCTCTTTTCCAGCACTTTAGACACAGTTGCTCCGTTGCGCTTAAAGAAGATTAAAGAAAATAGTCCAACGCCGTGGTACAACGAGCACACTCAGGCCCTTAAGAGAGCAGCCAGAAAAATGGAGCGCAACTGGAAGAAAACAAAACTAGAGGTATTTCGCATTTCATGGAAGGAGAGCTCAATTACTTACAGAGAGGCTTTAAAAGCTGCTAGATCTGCTTATTTTTCAACCCTATTAGAAGAAAATAAACATAATCCTAGGTATTTATTTGAAACAGTGGCTAAACTAATGAGAAATAAAGCTTCAAGCCCAGAAGTTTCCAAGCAACACAGCAGTAATGATTTTATGAACTTCTTCACTTATAAGATTGATAATATCAGGGACAAAATTATAACTATGCAACCGTCTACTACAGTATCGCATCAGGCAGTGCATTGTAGTCTCCCTGAGGAAAAATTTGATTCATTCGTTGCTATAGGAGAGGAAGAATTTACTAAACTCATTAAATCATCTAAATCGACAACATGTATGTTAGACCCTATACCAACTAAGCTACTGAAAGAGATGCTTCCAGAGGTCATAGATCCTCTTCTTAATATCATTAATTCATCTTTGTTTCTAGGATACGTACCAAAAAACTTTAAGCTGGCTATGATTAAACCGCTTGTTAAAAAAACGCAACTTGATCCTACAGAATTAGTCAATTACAGGCCGATCTCGAATCTACCTTTTCTGTCAAAGATACTAGAAAAGGCAGTATCTTCACAACTGTGTTCCTTTTTAGAAAGAAATGATATCTGCGAGGATTTCCAGTCCGGATTTAGACCGTACCATAGTACCGAGACAGTTCTCGTTAGAGTCACAAATGATTTGCTCTTATCATCCGATCGTGGTTGTATCTCGCTATTAGTGTTACTCGATCTTAGTGCTGCATTTGACACCATTGACCACAACGTTCTTTTAAATAGATTAGAACATTATGTTGGCATTACGGGAAATGCACTAGCATGGTTTAAATCATACTTATCTGACCGTTATCAGTTTGTAGCAGTAAATGATGAGATGTCTCATCGATCACAATTTCAGTATGGCGTACCACAAGGCTCAGTACTAGGACCGCTGCTGTTCACTCTGTACATGCTACCATTAGGAGATATCATTAGGAAACATGGAATTAGCTTTCACTGTTATGCTGACGATACTCAGCTGTATATTTCTTCAAAACCTAACGAAATTTATCAATTCACAAAATTAACGGAATGCATAGCGGATATAAAAAATTGGATGACTCGTAATTTCCTACTTCTAAATTCTGAAAAAACAGAGTTTCTAATTATTGGACAAAAAACGTCCTCACGTAATAACCTAGAATACTGTCTAACACTCGATGGCTGCTCTGTTAAGTCTTCGTCGTCGGTTAGGAACCTGGGTGTGCTCTTTGATACCAATCTTTCATTTGAAAGTCACGTGTCTAGTATCTGTAAAACTGCATTTTTCCATCTTAAAAATATATCTAAATGACGCCATATGCTCTCATTGACAAATGCGGAACAATTAGTTCATGCGTTCATGACCTCAAGGCTAGATTATTGTAATGCTCTACTGGGTGGTTGCCCTGCATGCTTAATAAACAAACTACAGCTGGTTCAAAACGCAGCAGCTCGAGTTCTTACCAGAACCAGGAAGTATGACCATATTAGCCCAGTTCTGTCAAAACTGCATTGGCTCCCTATTAAACATCGCATAAATTTTAAAATATTGCTGATTACTTACAAAGCACTAAATGGTTTAGCTCCGCAGTACTTGAGCGAGCTCTTAACGCATTATAGTCTGTCACGTCTATTGCGATCTCAAAATTCCGGCCAGTTACTAAAACCTAGAATATCAAAATCGACTGCTGGCGGTAGATCCTTTTCTTATTTAGCACCAAAACTCTGGAGCAGTCTTCCTACCATTGTCCGGGAAGCAGACACACTCTGTCAGTTCAAAGCCAGATTAAAGACACATCTCTTTGACCTAGCATTCACATAATACATTATAGACTTCTATAATTTAATGTTAGGCTGCATAGATTAGGTCAGCCGGAACCGGGAACACTTCCCATAAATCCTGATGTACTTGTTACATCATGAGAAGAATGGCATCTACGCTAATTTTAGTGTCTGTGTTTATCCCGAGGTCTTCCTGCAGCCTGCCGGATCCAGGCCGTATCCAGATCTGACGAAGGACCTTCGCCTGGACCGATGACAACGCAGTGCTGAAGTGCCAACTAGTCTCTCCCTATGGAGGATCCCTCTACCACTATACAGATAAGGCGTTGTCGGGAAAATTCGTTTCGCGTTCCTACCCCAAAGCAACAAAATAAAATAAAATTCTTTATCAAAATTTATAAGGAAAGACAAGTACTTTGTTTAGGCTTGGCTTGTAGGGAATTCCAAACCTGCGTATATTCAAACGCACATAACTATAGAACCCATTCTAAATGCTCATGTGAACGCCATCAGTGTTTCTCACAGGTTTGCGTTTAAAGTCTGTGTAGAGGGAATGGTGTCGTCTTAGCGGCCCCTAATTTAATAACAAATGATCGTTGCGACGGAAGCAAATCAATCAAAACTAACTTTAGATGGAAAATAACTTAACTCTGCTATAAAGCCAAAACAATCTCTGTTACCTTAAATTATACGCTTATCTCTGTAAAGCTGCTTTGAAACAATCTACATTGTTAAAAGCGCTATATAAATGAAGATGACTTGACTTGACTATTATCAGATGTACTTAAAAACATACTAAAAGTTTACCAAAGTTTGACTCCAAGAAAGGCCCCATTTTCAAAATGGCGGCTGTCAGGTCTTTAAAATGACCATTACTCCTTTGTATTCCTCCTAGACCAGGAATACTGGTGCCTGATACATGTTTGGGCCATGTAATATTCTAATTAGCATATTTGCGTGATGGATAAGTGATTACAAGTACAATTATATATTAAAGCAATTGGTTCCAAGCATATTTATGTGAAAAATAAGTACAATTTCCCTTAAGTAATTGCATATTTCTCCTTTCTCATATCATTTTGCCTAGTGTTGGTGGTTTCTGTGGTTCATAACCATTCTTTTGATTCCAATAAAGAATAAATTCATTAGAACATGTGTGGCACTGTAAAATTAGTCAAAACAGGGCTGCCACATGAAGGCATGTGCTGATTGTCTGAACCCGTATAGAATCACGCCAAATCATTGGCTGATGGCGCGGGTGCCTCCTCAGCGGGGCTACGTCACTTACTCTTATACAGTGAACATACCATCTGCTCCTCAGATTTTCCACCGATGAAGAAGAAGCTCCTTCAGCAGCAAGAGGAGCTTGGCAGCGAACGCAGCGTCTCGTTCCCTATTCAGAGAACATGGGTTATCATGTCATGTGAAGCAAGACGTTCTCTTTCATAGGTTCACTCGACACTGCAGGAATTAGCTTGACCGGAGGGAATGCATAAAGTCTCAACTCCGGCTATGGATGAGCAAGGGCATCTATCCCCAGAGGTGTCAGATGAGACAGGAAAAACCACAGGGGGCACTGTGTCAAGCTCTGCGACGCAAAGAGGTCCACCTCCGCCTCGCTGAACATGCTCCAAATTTGAGCCACTGTTTGGCAGTGCAACATCCATCCCCCCGACTTGAGCTTCTGTCTAGATAGAAAGTCCGCTGCGACGTTCAGGTCCCCTGGAATGTGAACTGCTCTCAGTGAAAGAAACCTGTCTTGAGCCCAAAGGAGGAGGTGGTGCGCATGCCTGTCAAGGGTGCGCGACCGCGAGCCTCCCTGGCGATTTAAATGAGACACCACTGCCATGTTGTCCATCCTGACAATGACATGACGGCCCATCAGGGTCGGGAGAAAATGATCCAGGGCCAGAGAGATGGCTTGCATCTCGAGGCAATTTATGTGCCATGAGAGAAGCTCACCCGTCCAAACACTGCACGCCGGTCTGCCCTCGAAGACCGCACCCCAACCAGTCAAAGAGGTGTCCGTCGTGACAACCTGCCGACGGCAAACTACACCCATCTTGACCCCCTGAAGTAAAAAGGGGGAGTCTCTCTACCTCCAAAGAGCACAAAGGCAACTGTGCGACACTCTCAGCAGACGGAAGGCAGACGACGAATGGCGGATGCCCCTGAGTTTCATCCACCACAGGAATGGTCTCATATGAAGGAGACCCAAGGGCAGCACAGGAGAGGCTGCCGCCATGAGCCCCAGAAGCCTGCGACATATGACCACCGCTACATGATGGCCGAGCGTGAAACGGGCCAAGCATGCACGGAGACTGGAAACTTGAGCAGGGGCCAGATCGGCCTGCATAGAGAGAGAATCGAGTTAGACATTTAGGAAAGTGGTCTGCTGAGGAGGAGTTAAGACACTCTTCTGAGCATTCAACCTGAGACCAAGAGACCGGAGGTGGTGGAGAAGGACGTCCCTGTGACAAAACACCAACTCTCTGGATTGAGCCAGAATGAGCCAATCGTCTAGATAATTTAGCACACGGATGCCCTGGAGCCTCAAGGGGGCCAGAGCTGCATCCATGCACTTGGATAAGGAGCCAGAGCTAGACCAAATGGAAGGACACGATACTGATACATCTTTCCCCAATTCACGAGTTCACACTTACATATAATTTGAAGGGGTAAAGTTTAATGCGTATTTGGCGTGCTGTCCGGAGGGAGGGCTCCGAGCTCGGAGTTCGGCCCGAACCCAGAGTACTCCCCCCGTATGTAAGTGTTTAGGACTAGAAGCGTGGAGAAGGGGTGGTGGAGGGATGCTGCAAAAACTGTCAATGGAATGAGGTGAGACTGCTGAGTATATATACCTCTTACCATTGATTGCTGAGTGCTCTCCACTTGTGTTAATTATCTGAACGTGCTCCTCCCGAACCTTGTTAATAAAACATCATTTCACGAGTTCACACTTACATATAATTTGAAGGGGTGGAGTTTAATGCGTATTTGGCGTGCTGTCCGGAGGGAGGGCTCCGAGCTCGGAGTTCGGCCCGAACCCAGAGTACTCCCCCCAAAGGCTAAAGAGCAGAGGACAGCCACCGGACTAAAGACCCCCCAAATGAGTGCTGAGTTTGGCGGGCTGGCATCTCAAGAAGGGGCCTGGATGCTTGACCGGGGCCCGTAATGCCCGTAATGGTGCCCGGGGCCCGTAAGGCCCGTAATGGTGGCTCACTGCCTGGACTGACGGCCCCTGTTGGTCTGCGAACGAGGAGCGGTTGTAGTTTACAGTGACCGATCGGGAGGATTTGCGCTTTTCCGCTAAGCCCAAATGCTCGCTGGACAGAGAGGAAACAGAAAGGAGGAAAAATGAGTGCTTGCCCGAGAGATTTTCTCACACTGCATCCGCTGTGAGACCAAATGCTCGCTGGATGAAAGAGAAAACGTAAGTGCTCTACCGGGAAAGTTCTCACTCCGTCCACTGGGAGACCAATGCTCGCTGGACGGAAAGAGGAAGCGGAAAAAATGAGCGCTTGCCCGGGAGATTTTCTCACACTGCATCGCTGGATGAAAGAGAAAACGTAAGTGCTCTACCGGGAAGGTTCTCACTCCGTCCGCTGTGAGACCAATGCTCGCTGGACAGAAAGAGGAAACAGGAAAATGAGTGCTTGCCCGGGAGATTTTCTCACACTGCATCGCTGGATGAAAGAGAAAACGTAAGTGCTCTACCGGGAAAGTTCTCACTCCGTCCGCTGTGAGACCAATGCTCGCTGGACGGAAAGGAAACAGGAAAATGAGTGCTTGCCCAGGAGATTTTCTCACACTGCATCGCTGGATGAAAGAGAAAACGTAAGTGCTCTACTGGGAAAGTTCTCACTCTGTCCGCTGTGAGACCAATGCTCGCTGGACAGAAAGAGGAGACAGGAAAGAGGAGAAAGAGGAGATTGAGTGCTCTTTAATTATGAATAGAGAAGTACTTCAGAAGAGACATCACTGCTGCGGCAGTAGAAAAAATTAGCTGGAGAAACAGAGCTCCTGTGGGAGCAGAAGAGACATCACTGCTGTGACAGTGGAGAAGATTAGCCAGAGTAAAAGAGCTACAGTGGGAGCATAGGAGACATCACTGCTGTGACAGTGGAGAAGATTAGCCAGAGTAAAAGAGCTCCAGTAGGAGCAGAGGAGACATCACTGCTGCGGCAGTGGAGAAGATTAGCCAGAGTAAAAGAGCTCCAGTGGGAGCATAGGAGACATCACTGCTGTGGCAGTGGAGAAGATTAGCCAGAGTAAAAGAGCTGCAGTGGGAGCATAGGAGACATCACTGCTGTGGCAGTGGAGAAGATTAGCCAGAGTAAAAGAGCTCCAGTAGGAGCAGAGGAGACATCACTGCTGCGGCAGTGGAGAAGATTAGCCAGAGTAAAAGAGCTCCAGTAGGAGCAGAGGAGACATCACTGCTGTGGCAGTGGAGAAGATTAGCCAGAGTAAAAGAGCTGCAGTAGGAGCAGAGGAGACATCACTGCTGTGGCAGTGGAGAAGATTAGCCAGAGTAAAAGAGCTGCAGTAGGAGCAGAGGAGACATCACTGCTGTGGCAGTGGAGAAGATTAGCCAGAGTAAAAGAGCTGCAGTAGGAGCATAGGAGACATCACTGTTGCAATATTAGAGAAAACTTAGCCAGAGAAATTGAGCTCCTCCAGGACCAAAGGAGACATCACTGCGGCAGCAGTGGATAAACTTACCTGGAGAAACTGAGCTCCTGCAGTGTGTGGCTGAACAAAGGGAGGAGGAGAGTGGGGCTTAGCGGGCCGATGCTCGTCTTCTTGTGCTTTAGATCAAAGACGCGAGGAAAAGGAGGCGAAATGAAATCCTTGCAGGATTATGCACACTGAAGTTTAAGTGACCGAGCAAAGATAACAGTTTGCGTTTAGAACAATTTTGATTGTCTGAAGTTCATTTAGTTAAGTACAAAAGAGACGGTTTATGGTAAAAGACGCAGCTTGCATAAATGTATAGGCATCTTGTATTTATTTAACTGTGTTTCAATTAAGGATTACTAAACTCTTGGCATGAAACACACTGCTTGTATACACTTTTAAATTTTTTTTTTTTTTATATATATAGATTTATGCGATTTTGAAGATAAATTGCAGGACAGTGTTAACGATAGGTTCTTAATGATTCTGTGAGCAATCTGCACGTAACGTGCGACCTACTGTTTATGTATGACGGTAAATCATTTACAGAAACAATTTAAAACGTGCATTCCCCCGATCAAAAATTGTATACAGATGGCATGACTGGCTCGTGACTCAAACAACTGAAGCAATGCCAAGCTCAACCAAGACAGACTCGAGAAGGGCGAGCTGAGCACTCACTGAGTTGACCCGGCAAACTTTGAATATGGACTGTCCGGGACTGAATCTGCGGCGCGGCGCGGCTTACTTTAGGGCCTGCTGTGGCGGCCTGAAGAAGGAGGAAGACCCTTTCCCTCGCGTGAAGAGGGCGGCATTGCCTTACTAACCATTTCTCTATGGCGGGAATAATTGTATGGACCGGTGTAGAGAAATACGCGGAAGGAGATCGCGGATGTTTCGCCCGCGGTTATGATCCCGTTTGTTAAGCCTGACGCCCGCGATATTGGTCAGACGATTGCGGCAGAGGTTCCTCAAAGACGAGAGATTATTCATCGGACAGGAATTGCTCGATTCGGACCTGTTAGGACGATACTGTCGGGCTACATGCTGCAAAAACTGTCAATGGAATGAGGTGAGACTGCTGAGTATATATACCTCTTACCATTGATTGCTGAGTAGAGCTTAGATCGGGCCCAACAAATCAAGCCCGACCCTACCCGAGCCCGAGCCCGTTGTGTCCGAGCCCGGCCCGGCCCGACACGTTCACTGTAATTATGAGCCCAAGCCCGATTTAAACCCGACCATTTTTAATATGTGGGCCGTTATAACCAGGGGCGGAGCTAGAATTTTTTTAACGCAGGTGCTGCTGTGCTAGATCATTTAGGCAACAGGGGGGAGCTGCGCAGTTACCAGTGTGATACTGAAATGTTCTTTTCATGTATTCTTTAATGTCAGTATTTGATATCTGAATGCTGCTTGCTTATTTAGCCTGGCTTCCAGAAATGAAATGGGGACATGTTTTGTGTTTGAGAAAGGTCTTCAACGTGTTAAAACATATAGGGGTCATTGAAGTCTATAGTTTAAGGGACCATTTCTCAGTTAAAGCCTATATTTTCCATTAAGACTAATGTGTCATATCCTGAGAGAAAGAACTTGTTATCTTGATGTTTTGAGACGAGACTCCTGTTTATAGTTAAAGCCTGGCCAAATCCCACCTTGGAAAAGATGTGTCGGTGTGTGTGTTAGTCTTCTTGCTTACAGGTTAAGGAACCACTGGCATTGTTGGCACATCAATGATACCAAACATGTATAAAACTGTATGATAATAATTCAGATTTAAACCATATAGATTTTTGGGTGAATTTCAGGTGATCTCAGCATGAGAGAGAGGGAGTGGGGGAAGAGGGAAAGAGATGTATTCTGAGGTGAGACTTACGTCTCAAATGGTGATGCTAACTTCACAAGAGAGAGTTCAAATGTTAATTTCCAGAAAGGTCCTTTGTCTTCTCGGGGACTGGTCGTTCCTCTACCAGACCCCGGCATTTTCTAATTTCTCAAGTCTTACAGTTTCTATGGGCCATTCGTCTGTATGGGCCATTTGGTTCACACCTTTACAGACACAGATAGAGTTGATTGCATTTGAGGCACAGTCACAATATAAGTGCATCTGACTTAAGAGGACTGAAAATACACATAATCTTTCAGTCTTCACTTTTCAGGACTTGTGCGGCACACTTGGTATGAATGAAATCTCGATGTACTACATTCGCCATGTTGCCATTATCATGTGACCTACTTGCGACAGTTGCATTGCTTCACTGCCATTCATAAATCCTCTCCCGTGGTCTCATGGGTTAGTAAAGTGTCCATCGCATGCACACTTTAGAATCTCACTGGAAGTAGTAGGTAATCCGGGTAATTTTAGCCTATACTCTTTTATGAGTACTGTGAATTTGGACATACTTCTGTTTTTCGCCTACTGCCGGTACATCAGGGAGGCAATGGAGGCCCAGACTACCCAAAATTTTATGTCTCAAAATGTGTCACCATCAAGTATTTCACTTTCAGCGATTAGGGGTGTTGAGAAAAGTAAGACTACAGAGGAGGCTAGCTTCCCTTGGTATATCAACCAAACAACGGCAAGACGTAAATTACATGAATTTGTTTTGAACTGCTACCGCAGATGTAACTATGGAGAGTAGAGATATTGAATATTGGATTGCAAATAAATTTACTGAACTACCATTCAAACAACAGCTACAAATTAAAAATAAAGGAAGACCCCATGTCTAAGTTGGATATAGGCTATAGCAATCAGCTTTACTAAACAACCGAACGTGCTCTTTTAACACAGACGTTTAAAAGGACAGAAGGATGAATTTTTTTTTTTGCTTCAAGTGATAGGCTAGGACTAGGTGAGTGAACCTATTTCTATTGTCTTGATTTCCGTCGTTTTCTATAAATATTCAGGTATATAAGTAACCAAAAAAGCCATTTTAAAAAGGTTAAAAAACCTGACCACTAAAATTTTGTGTGCCTCCTCTATTTTAAAATTCTATTTTACCAGCCGACACTGGTACAGCTGTACCTGCTCAGCCAAAATCGGCTCAAAGTCATGCATGTTCGGACGTGGAGCAGCGTGCAAAGTTACAAAAACTTCTGTGCACACCGCCATCGCGATGACGTCATTTTTGTCGCACGCATCTTCCTTAGGATACCTTGGCATTAATACAAAAAAAAAAAAAAAAAAAATGCAGATGTGACGATCGGCTAGTACAAACCCCATTTCCAGAAAAGTTGGGACTTTTTTGTAAAATGTAATAAAAACCATAATCTGTGATTTGTTAATTCTCTTGAACATTTTTTTTTAACTGACAAAAAGTACAAATAAAAGATGTCCAGAGTTTTTTCAGTGACCAACACGTATTTTGTAAATATATATATAAAAAACTTGATCCTGATGACTGTAACACACTCCAAAAAAGTTGTGACAGACGCAAAATAAATGAAAAGATTACATTTACTGAAACAGTCCACAACAAGCAGGTACATTGGTAATAGGTGAGGGTATTGTGATTGGGTGTAAAAGGACCTTCTCTGTCTTTGCAAGCAAAGATGGGTCATGGCTCACCTCTGTATGCAAAATGTCATGAGAGAATTGTCAAACAATACAAAAATCACATTTCTCAATGCAAGATTGCAAAGAATGCATGTATTTCACTATCTACCACACATAATATTTGGAAAAGATTCAGGGAATCCAGAGAAATCTCAGTCTGTGTTGGGCAAGGCAGGGGATCTCTGTTGAATGTGCGTGACCTTTGAGCCCTCAGATGGCATTGTATGAGAAACCATCATGCTACTCTGTTAAATACAGCCACATGGGCTCGGGAGTACTTTGGAAAATCGTGTTCACCTGCTTGAAGAAATGCAACTGGAATCTCTGTTACGCAAGGAGAAAGCTATACATCTGTTCAATGCAAAATTTCCACTTGCAAAACTGAAACAATTAGTTGTGACAAGCAGGACGGGGTCGAGGGCCGTGAGAGAACGAAACCAGGCCGGTGGCGTGATTGATGATGAGCGACACCTGCGTGCTGCACTGGTCTCGAATCTCTCACGGAGGACCAAAGGAAGCATAAAAGGAGAAGCAACGACAGTCAAGAATGAGAGAGGACCAGGCCTGGACTATTTATGTTATGTTTTGTTTATGTGGCGGCAGTCGTCAGTGAGGGGCTGCCGCCTTCACTTTCGTTTTGTTGTTTGTTTATTTGACATTATTAAAGTGTGTTAAACGTTCGCCGGTTCCCGCCTCCTCCTTCCAACAACAACTAACCTTGTTACATTAGTATCCTCAATTCCCAAATGATTAAAAAGTGTAATTAAAAGGAAAGGCGATGTGACAGTGGTAAACATGCCTGTGTCCCAACTTTTTTGGAGTGTGTTGCAGCCAACAAAATACATGTTGGTCAGTGAAAACATTGGAAATATTTTCTTTGTATATTTGTCAGTTAAATAAAGGTTCAAGAAAATTAACAAATCACAGATTCTTGATTTTATTGCATTTTACAAAATGTCCCAACTTTTCTGGAAATGGGGTTTGTATAAACCAGGCTTTATATGTAGTGGACAACATGCTGAGTTTCATGAATTTCTTATGCTTGGGGCAAGGTCAGCCATTTATATCAATGGGAATATGAGAGATGAAGGACGTAAAGCAATCTTGTCCACCAGAGGGAGACAAAGGATTACAAATCGTTTCTCATAGTTTAAAATCTGTGCATGGTTCAATAAACTGCCTTGTAGTAAATAAAATGCAAAAAAAGTATTATAGTTTAATCAAGTTTAATAAGGTCTAATTTAATTAGTTCACAAAGAAATCTGTGATCACCAAAACATATTTGTTAAGTTGACAAACGTGACAATGTATTTATGTACAATTAAAAGGAAGAGACAATGTTATTTGTCTATTTTAATGCAATATCTATATACAATAATAATTCCATAAAGACACAAAGACCTAAGTTATATTTGAAAAGAGACATGGCCTTTGTATCACCATAGCATCTACATAAACCGTTTGTGCTTAGAATAATAGCAGCTTGCGGTTATATTTCAGATTACTTTTAGAATACATATTTATAAATATTTACATGCATTTTCTTATATTGCTTCATTATTTTTGTTGTTGGCATCACTTTAAAGTAGTGTAATTGTAATGTGAAGTTGGGGGCTTTGAGTGATCGCTCACTCATGCTTGTATACTAGGTAAATTCATCACCACATTAGCATTTACCTTACATTATCACAAACATGCACTGTGCATGATGTAAAACAACATGAGTAAATATATTGTTTTATTTATTTTATTTTATTTGGTGCTATAATGTGTAGCACTTGCAGAGTGAACAACACTTGCCGGTACTGTATGTGATTTGCATTGAAATGGCTTTCCCATACTGGTAAATTCTGTGGTGTCAGTTATCAGAAATAACCTTTAAATGCTACGCAGTTTTCTTCATCCACGTGGGTGAGGAGAAGCGCTTCAGTTTCACCCTCTGTCTAATTTGACAAAACATTTTTTTTTTTACTTTTGAGTGACAGAAATAAGGGGCTGTTCACACAGAACGTGTTTACGCTGTTAAAAATGTGAGATGCCACACAATAGTATCAGAATGTAAAGCTGCAGTACTGATGAATTCAAAAGAGCTAGGGTCTTGAAACAGGTTTTTATTGAACTCCACACAGCATCTGAATGTGAGATGCTGAAAAATCACATGGAAGTGAATGCGAAGTGGACTTCACAGGGTATTCCTGCATCTTAAGTAAGATTCCAGTTGTTCAGCAGGAAGGGTGCCACAGACAGCATATGAAATAAGGGAACATCTACACATCTCTTCACAGGAAGTGGACAGGGACATTTACCCACCAGGCACTGCGCATCACCCCAGAACTGCATGAAGTTTGACTCAAATAAATGCACTGAACATGAGTCTCAGTTGTGGTTTGTGTGTGGTTGTTTATGGGTATAAAGTGTGCATTTGATATTTGGGAGAAATGTTATCACTAGCTTATAGAATAAAACAAAAATTAACATTTTACTCAAAAACATGCCAATAAATAGTAAATCCAGTACAACTTTTGCAGTGGTCTCATTTATTTTTCCAGAGCAGGTAGGCAATATATGGATGTATTGTAGCCTATATAAACACAAAAGTATGCTAATTTATTTTTTATATTATGTCATCATCATACCTTTCTACTTTTCTAATATGCACAATTCAAGATTCGTCTGTGTATGACGTTTCAAGGTGTTCTAAATTAATGCATTTTTTCAAGTGAAGTGAACTTCAATGAATATGTCATGCACAGTATAGGGAGTGTTAAATACTGTACATTCCCCAGTGTCACCTCTGAAGTAATCTTTTTGTCAAGAATTTTAATTGGATAATAAGACAAAATACTTTTTTTCTTCATGAAAAACTAAACAAATGTTGCTTCCTGTAAACATTTGATGAAGTTTATATCCGCATTGGGAGGCCACAGACTTCCTGGTATTCATAAACCACTTTTGCATTTTTACCTTTTATTTTATATTGATTATAAGATATAATGCTTCCGAACATCCATTTATAAGGCAACGAGAACGAGCTAAGTAGGTAAGTTGAAACTTTGACAATAGCCCCCTCTCGTGTATATATATGGTATGTACATTTCCAGACCAAAATTAGATCCAGGACTACGATTTTTAGTGAATGTTTTATTTATTTATTTATAGACAATAGAAATTAATCGAGTTTTAGCTGGTAGATATATTGGCACCCCATGAGCAGTGCAAATTTAACTTCATATTTAAAGTTGACTTTAATATACAATATGATATGTGGTGTTTTTCTAAAATTGTTCTTAAATGTTAGACCTTAGATAAGGTAGACAGCATATTTAACTTGGCACAAATGAAACGAGTGATAACCAAACAATCTGCTCACTGCGTTGCTTTTGTTTGCCTTATTGTTACTGATCTATCAGCCAATATAAACATTGGTTGTGATAATTCGATACCATTACATTCAATTGCACATGACCTAGACTGTATGTCTGTTATTCGCAGCCTAGTTTTCCTTCACACTAAGGTCCATTATCCTTAGTCCAATTGTTTTATCCTTGCAAACTACTGTACTGCACTACGCAATTTACAGTACAGTATACAAAACACTTATTTGAGTAGATAAATTAGTTGAAATGTAAAAAAATTAGTACAAATAAATTGAGAATAAATAAAAATCATTTGTTCAACATAATTACAATAGGCCTACATAATAAACAATACTATACATTTATCGTAAATATATATTATTACATACTGTAAAATAAATATAATAATGATATAACTAATATCTGTGGGAATGATTGTGCTAAACATAAAGTTAATTAACAACATTCTTACACAAGTCACTGGAGCTCATTCATTAATAATTGCGTGGATAATTTAGTATTTCTACGCACAGGAAAAACTCTCATGAAGAATCTCGGCCTAATTCACAATATGTGCGCTGCGGTGCGCATGCACATACATTTGTTCCTAACCTCGTTCTAGTGAATTCGGAGTATTCTAAATGAGCGACCGCGTGCACGAGGTAATCCATTTGCATAAATCACGCCCAAACCATCTCAATATAAGGGCTTTCCGCACAACATTTCCTTAGCAGCCTTTCGTCGCACTCTCGCCAGATCCTCAGCAATGCCAACTAAGTGTGCAATTCTCAAAACTAGTTCAAACACAATAAACACATTTTATACAGACCTCTGATTAGCCTGCTGTACATCTGCTCCTTTATTCAGAGAAACCTCGCAGCTGAAGCTGCAGCTTTTCTTACTCTTTCAATGTATATGAATGATGATGAAATATATTTAAGATTAAATTATATTGTATAAATAATTTATTATATAAATAATATTACATAATTATATTCATGATAAGATGAAATATAACTTTTTAACATGATTATAAGGCTGCACGGAGTAAGTAGCTACTTTTTGCGTAGCCTACGTGTGGTTTGAGTTGTTTCTATATCCTAGTTCTTTTTGTAAATTTAGAATAAATTTTAGTATTTAAGTTTTTCTTGAATCATCATTAGTGAAAACGTTTGTATGCGGATTTTACTCACAAATTTGTGCGTATGCATGCGTAGTGAATGAGACACATTGTTTTCTAGGTGACAATGAGTCAGGATGTTTTCGAGCAAAATTTATCTGTTTGAGTCTTATGTGCCACAACCAGCCTCTTGAAAAACTGAATAAACACTGGCACGATTGTGATAGGGAAATAGATGTTGAGACAAGACATAAGTAGGAAAAAAAAAAAAAAAAAAAAAGAAGAAAAGAAAGAAAAATAACCCCTCAATATACAATTAATTGCATGCATAAATCAAAGCAAGACAGGGATCAGAGCAATGATATGATATGCCATTTTAACCTATGTTAGTCAACACAAGTGACTTTCATATCTGGTTCTTGCTGAAAGAAATTATTGATCTAGTTTGAGCTACGCCTCTTTGTTCACGAAGCTCCCCAAGATGTGTTGTCTTACATATTAAATATATTCCTGTCACCCAGATGCACTTCAAACAGATGAATGTGAACATGTTTAGCTTCAGTTGTCAAATTTGACCTCTCAGTCATTTCATCCGAGCACTGATTCGGGTATGACCTGTGATGGACCTGTTCCAGTAATGCTGCAGGAGACCTCTATACTCTCAGTTATTGATTTTGGAAAAGGGGAGGGGGAGGTTCATGGGTTGAAGCTCCAGCAGCCCCTCATCATCACTCCCAACAGCCCCTGTGGCACCCAGCTACCCACAGCGGGAGGTGAAGCACCTCTCTCAGAGGAACCTGCCAAGACTATCAAAAAGAAGAAAAGGAAAGATTAAGGGTGGAAAAAAAGAAGGAAAAAAAAAAAACTAAGGGAATGAATGTGTAACCGAATGATAAATTGATAAGAGGAACAAAGGGATGGAGGAAAGGGAAAATCCTAGCATTTAGAAGTCCTGATCAGTCAGTCCCCTAAGGTGCATTTCTTAATGAGACCTTCACGAGAAGACAGCAGTGAGACAGAGTTTAAGAGGGAAAGGTTTCATTCTTCTTTTTAAAAACATGAAATATTACATGACACAAAAGATGTGGAGTTGAATGTTTCTTTATGTGTTCATTTTCAGTGGGTGGCTGAGGAAGGCCATGTTAATTAAACCTCAGGGAGTTCAGTGCATTTGAATGTCACAGAAATAGCGGCTGCGGCAAGCGGATGGAGCGGGTATGCAAACATGTTGACTATGCAGTATGCATCAAGGCAGGAGACATCAAGTTCGTGCTAATTTGCGTGCAGCTATTCCTGCACATGCCAGTTCTCCCTGTAGTTTTCCCCCACTGTAAGTTATTAATGTTTGTCATTAGACACATTATGCTTGAGGACAGTGACTAGAAACCAGCACATTTATATGGGACAAATATTTACAATAGCATGCTCTCGAGTATTCCAAGAAGAAAGGATCCAAACTACATTAACGAATGGTAATTAACCACAAGGGCCCCCCGATCCAGGGTGGCAGATAAATTGGTCCCTGAGATGCTTAGGACAGTCTTGAGCTAATCCTTCATTACAAAAAGATAAATGCAAACGACATCATTAGCATAAAACTGATTAGATAAAAAGTTGAATTCTTATAGTTAATTTTTTTGAAAGGATGGCTTTACAAGGTTTCTAATTGTATGCAAAGGGGAGAAGAGTGAATAACAATGGAGAAAATTAAATAATATATCATCTAAAATATAAGGACAACACAACACAAACTCTGTCAGATTTCTTTTTTTTAAAACTGAAATAAAGATGCGTCTTAAGATATTTTATCCCAAAAACACAACAGATATAAAAATATCTCAGAAAAGGAAATACAATTTCATATTTAAAACATGAATTGCACATCAGTATTTATGCAAGTGATTTTTTTTGAATAAATCTATTTTTGCAACCTAAGCCACCATTAATCATACAGAGTATATATATATATATATATATATATATATATTACATCTTATCTGCACTACACACTGTAAAAAATTTCTAACCCTCCCAAATCAAAAATTTCAAGTGACCGATAACATCTAAATTTTTCAATTGGCCCAAGTGAAATTCTGTAAATTATCAAATTAAATTTACAGATTTTCACTTGGGCCAATTGAAATTTACAGAATTTCACTTGGGCCAATTGAAAAATTTAGATGTTATCGGTCACTTGAAATTTTTGATTTGGGAGGGTTAGAATTGTTTTACAGTGCATGTATGCAATTGGAAAATGCTGTGTTAAAATAAATTGAATTGGAATTATTGAAATATTGAAAAATGGTCGGGTCTCAGTTATAGTGATGAACATTTTGCATACAAGCAAATTAATGCAACCATCATCCAATGCAATACACTTTTGTCCATTTGTTCATTGGAACTTTCTCATTAATTTAATTCTCAAGTTTTTAATTAAAGTCTTTAGTTACAATTAAGAAATTAAAATGGTTGATCCACTACTCACTGTCACGAAATATAACTTTTAATATATTATTTTATATTTAAAATTATTTATTACTTATTTATATTTAAAATTGTCCAAGGTTATTGATAATTATGCAATAACACATTCTTTTTTAGCTTTAAATACTTGCTATTTCTTTACGCTAATGAAAATGAAGTGTACAAAAACGAATTAGCTAAAAAAATTATCCCACCATAAAGGATCCAACTGAGCAATCACAAAAGAAAGACGAGCAATATGATGAATGAACAGAATGAACAATTTCATTTTGAAAACATTTTGAAAAATATAACTTCTAATACATGTAGGATTATTTTGCTAATTGTTCTTTAGCCTTGATGGTGTGAACTGAAGTTTGCTGGGGCTACATATACATATACATGCCAATATGTCTAAAATATTCTTCATGGGCAAATCAGGTCAAAACATCAAGTGCACAATAATTTACATTAAACTAAAACACTAGATCAAATAAAGAAACTAATCTCCTCAAAATCTGGTTCTCAGGGGTTTCTGAAATCTATAAATTTCAATGGTGCTTTTGGTTTACAAGTCCTGTATCATCTTTTCTGCCAAGAAATCAATGTTTTTTTCAGAGGCGAATCACAAAGAGCACTTTATATTGCATCATTTATCTGAAAGTTTGTTGTGTGCGGCACAGGGCTACAAGAGGGTAAGAGCAGAAAACGGGTGGAGTAATGCGTAGACAAGGGGCCTCCACTGCCATGCAGGGCACACTCCATCTTACAGAAGTTCCACAGTCTCTTGCTCCCTTTCCGTCTTTTTTTTTTTTTTCTCTGGTCAGGCATTTTTGCTGACTGCAGCTGTAAGTGCAGCCAGTTCCTCTGTCAGCACTTTGCCCTCCTTCATCTTCACCAGCATGGCGTCCATCAGCAGGCCTGCAGAGGGGATCTAGGGAGAGAGAGAGGGGGAAAGAAAGGAAAACCTGTCAAAAAGAAAAGAGAGGCTTTTTTCCTGTGCGTTTTTTTTGACACCAGACAGCTTCTCCGGGGTGTCTTTCGGCTTTGATGACGTCTCTAACCTGTGATGAAACTCAAGTTCTTCACTCTGATTAATTATGACAAGGAACAAATTCGAGGAACAGGTCACGGAGGCTTTTCTTCAATCTCCAGAAAAGGATATTTTGTGGAAAACACATTTCCTCAAAAAGTAAATGGGATTGTTTTGAGGTTTGATTTGCTGCCATGCCACTCACGGCCTGCCACTGCTCCTGGTGATGCAAGGATCGAGAAAACGATGATAAATGCACAGTGTGTGCGTCTGCTCTGCGCTAAAGCCAAGCGCTAACCTATCCTCTGACTTCACTTTCTTCTTCCACCCAAAACCTTCTCAAGGACTCTGTGGTAATTAGCACTGGGGATCAAAGGCCTGCATCATCCATAAATATTGGATTAAACTTTTCTAAAAGACACACAGTAACATGCATTTTTTATATTCTTCATTGAGCGACTTCGCACAGAAAAATAAATGGTCTTAACTCCAGCAGAATCCTGAGTGTCAGACCGAAAAAGAGAGATGTGTAAACGCAAGAGCAAGAGAGATGCATCGCAAATGAAGAGGAAAGAAAGTCTCATTAGGGAGAGAGGGAGCAGTGTTTTCCCCTGGGGCAGGTAGACTGGAGAAGAAGCCGGTCTCCGTCCTGACTTCATCAAAAGCCCACTTGAGCGGTGCTAAACTTCAACTACAGAGGAAAGGGCTGCAGGGGTTATGGCAAAGGAATGTGATATTATTTAATTACTCTTAAAAATGTCCTATTTTATTGCACAGAAACACCGAAACGCTACGGCATCTGATGCCACGCTAGCCTGGGAGGCCTAAGTCACATCTTGGCTGTGCTCGCTCAAACAGGCCCACAGGGACGGCAGACTCTGTCATTATCATGTAACAGCTGCTTTAGCAGGTAATCTCCTCCCTTTGGACAGCCCTGGTGAGCTGTTCACTATTCAACAAAGCTCTCTTTTGGGCTGCGTTTTCATTAACACACCCAGGAGTTGATTCGGAATCGACTGGCCTGGCCTGAGGAGAAAATGGGGGGGGGGGGGGGGCAATCTGCAACAATATGAAGGTGTTTTATAGTCCAATTAAGTGACGCTGGTTTCATAGAGTGTGAAGGCGCCTGGGGCGAAGCTACAGGCTCAGTCACAATACACTCTGAGCTTCATCCCGCTAAGACACACACCCACAGATACTCTCTCTAAATGGATTGATCAGGCTCCTTTTGTCAGCCTTAAGAGTAGCTTTTGTGGGGCCAGTCTGTGTGCAAACCTAAAGTAGATCCGCGTACAATCAGCTAAATGTTTTGGGAAATCTACGCCAAGTGACACTGCAGGTTGAGACAAATATCTATAAAAGCACCGTTTCTTCTGGCATGTCCTTCTCAGGTGCAGAAGAAATATTGAAATCTATTGGCAAACAACTCTTCCGATGGCACTTCAACGCATTTTGTTGAAATCTCCCCCATCCAGATCACCATGGAGTTTGGATGAAAAATAAATTTGCATTCTATGATCATATAAAGCTTTCTGATCTTTGATCTTCACAAAATTAATTTTAAATCAACATTATTGAACATGGGAATAAAAAAATAAATAAAAACAACAACCAAAACACCCAAGACCTACTAAAGTCTGCATTTGATTAGAAGATAATGAATGTGTCACATGTGGGAAAACAAGAGATCAGGTAAGAAAATCAAGCGTAGCGCCAATCTATTCTTCTGTGCCAGTAATTACCCACCCTGCAATGCCTCTCTTCTCGATTCTCCTTTTCAGGCCACTGGAGACCAATATGAAAGGGAATTGGACACTTGGGGCCACAGATACTTGTAATTAAAACTCCTTTTTTTAAATGTTGTTTCTTACATCGTCAGGTCTATATAACCTGAGCCGGTAGATCTGACCTAAATACACAGTAGAATAAATATGGAGCACTCCCCAAGTCTTTGTTCCCTTTCTCTCTCATTAGGAACTGATGGAGGGGAGGGAGCAGAATGAGGATCAAACAATAGCATCAAGCTCGGAGAAGAGTGGTCTGTTGACGATGCTGTCATGTTAGGTTCACTGGTGCTTGACATTGCTAGTACTGTTGAATGCATATGGAGTGACTGTCATTATATGGAAAGAGAATGATGACAAATAAAAGGTTCCACAATAAATAAATAAAAAGAAGCAAAAGCTAGTATATATGTACTTTTTGTATTTATGTTAATTTCACATGGGTATGATTTTTTTTTTATTATACCATTTTAAAGAAAAGTTTAAATTGAATGACTGTGGTGTAACTAAAATAAAAACATAACATTGTTTCCAAATGCGAGTGTGATTCTGTACATCTTACTCTTAAAAAATTGAATGAAAAAATTGATGAATTGTTAATTCATACATTCAACATTATTTTGGGATTTTGCTGAAAAAAGCCTGTTTTGCTCATTTTTGTTTTCTACTTTATAAGATAGTCTGTAATATTTCATTCTTTTAATGAAGCTTTTTTCATTATGATATGAGGACAGTTGTATCGCCCTGATATTTTTTAACTTCAAGGGCCCTTGTGTTGTCATTGCTTACTAAAACGAATCATTATTGTTAACTAAAATAATTTTCGGCAATTGAAATGTTACTAATGAAAATTGATAAAACTGAAATAAAAATTCAATAAAAATTAAAGCTATGTAGAAATATATATATATATATATAAAACCCTACTAAAATGACAAAAGAACATAACAAAATTACTAAAACTTAAACAAATGAAGATGATACTGAAAATATAAAAAGTTAATTCAAAATATGATTAAATACAATAACAAGTAAAATAACAAATAAATAAAATAACACTGATAGCCTCCACCCCAATATAAAAATTGTAACTCAGAAATTAAAAACATGCTCGTCATAGAACAGGTGTCATTGCATGTAGATTTTCTGTTCTCTACATTATATTTTTGCACAAATTAAAGGATGCCAATATATATACAAATGAAAGCTGACACAAAGATTACCATGGGCTGCAGCTCTGCCCATTTCAGTCACTGCATTAATTGCGGATAAGGTCACAAGATGGAGTCAGTCCACACAAACTGAAAAAGCTCTTCTCAGCGCAATCCTAACAGAACAGAAATACTACAGCTGAAAATTTGTGGACATTACAATCCAAATTCTGCTGGTCATGAAATAATACGAGGATGGAGGGGGGCCACGACTTCTGAAATGACTGTGTGCTGTCAGGCAGAGATGAATGTGGTTGATAAATGACTAGAGTCAGGGTGGCTCAGTTCATTAGCTCTAACAGTCATTTCCATCTCTTCATAAAGGCTGTGGTGTTATAATTTACCTCTAGTCAATAATTAGGAATCCACAAATAAACGCAAGCAATTAAATGTCTACTGCTACTGGGCGAAGGGGGTCCCTGGGCTAGATGAGGGTTTGCGGGTGGACACTCAGCATAGGATGGGTTATTCACGGCCTGACACATTAAGCCGCAGGGAGCACTGTGGACTAAATGCTTATAGGTTGGTGATGTTATTCCCAGGTTGTGACCCTCAAGTGTGGAAGTGTTGTTGTCTCATTAAGAGAGAAGGGAATGAGTTTAGAGGTGCTTGGAGCACGTTGTGGCAAGAAAAGAGGAAAAGAGAGATATCCAAAGAGAGAGATATGTTCATTAATGTTATTTGAAGTCAGCAAAGCAGAAACGCGCTGTGGCAAAGGCAACAGATCAGAATCAACAGCCCGTAAGCTTTTGTGTGATTTCCTTTTCTGTGCGACTCAGACAGGCAGATAAAATGACATGAGAGTGAAAGGCACCTCTTCAAAACGCACACACCGAGTCCCAACATTATTCTGACATGCATGAGCTTGTTACGTTGACATGTGGCACTGGAGTGATGGCTGTGCTATTGACAGGGCCACAGCAGTAATAAGAAGTCGTCACAGTGGTACCGCCATTAGTGGCTGACAGTGACAGCTCACGCTATACACAGAGACTGACAGGCGAGAGAAAAGACCTCGCTTAGGTAACACACACACACACATTACCATTTCACCAAAAAGGCTGTGGTGCTGACATGGGACTGACATGGGACTTTGGCTTTGGAGTATCATATGAAGATCAAACAACTTGGGCTCATTGGAAAAACGTGCCTCTACCTACATTTTTGCTCCGAACTCGCAAAATGTACTTATACCTGCAATTCACTGCAGTTTCCAGCTGGAATGGACACTAGAGGGCATTAAAACACCTGCAATTTGTATTCCCTTTGACACAAATTGTGATTATGAGGGTAATAGACTTTTTTTGTGTGGTTCCTTGCACATTACTATGCTATATTACAAAATACTACAACCTCAAAATGCTATTAACACAGTGCATGATTTGTAAACAAATACATTTTGACGATTGCATCACGTAATCAGTTCCGCATGTATGGTTTTTCTGACGAAGTGAATTTTCTCAGTACACATAGCATCTGCGATGCGGGGCGCTCGGCTACGAGTCCAGTAAAACACGAGTCATAATAAAAGAGCTCAAAGACGTAAAGCAAGCTAAAATGGCATGGTTGGTTGTGTAAATGCATTAAAACTATCGGTTAGGTTTAGTGTAGGTCAGGGGTCACCAAACTTTTTTCTCTGGGGGCCACATTATCGTTCCTGACTGTGATGGGGGGCCGGGGCCGGGTCAGCTATATAACATAGAATTGTATGACCCAGACCAAAATGACCACCAGCAGGCCTCATTGTGTAGTAGAGATTACTATCCCCACTACTATATCCACACTACTATATCAACACTTGATTCCTGGCACATATTTGTTTATCTTTACTAGTGGTTTGCAAAAGTTGTAATCGAGTCTTCACACTTACAAATAATCGTTGGTCCACTGTTCTTTGAAAACTCTGCACTCTCTTTTAGGGGTGGAACGGTACACAGAAGTCACGGTTCGGTTCATACCTCGGTTCAGACATCACGGTTGGGTACAATGAAGGGAAAAGCAAAACAAAAATGCAGAAGGCTTGTGCATGTCTCAGGCTGGACCACCAAAAGAAAAATAAATGTCTTAAGCCTTGTATTTTTAAAAAAATAAGTTTTATTAATAAAGTAAAGGCATAGAACCAGTTTATTTGTAGTGCACTGACAATAGTTTTATATAATTAGTTCATTAATTCAATTAATAAAAATACCTTGATATGTTTGGTAATTGTACCTGAATTAATTGAACATTAATCTGCTACATTTCAGATTAATATATTTGTTTTCCTTAAAAATGTAATTAACAGTAACTTAAACACTTTGCAGTTTGAATGATGTCCTGCATAAACTAAATGACGAAGTATGTTTTTATGTTTCCACTGTTCGATCGCGGCCGCGCCACACACACACACACACACACACACACACACACACACACAAATATAAGTAAACACTTTACGACTTTTCGATCGCGCCCACACCTCTCTCTCAACATATTCCAGCATTGCAATCTTTACACCGCAGCCTGCTTCAGAGCTAAGGCGGAGCTACAGATTAGGTGTCCCTAAGAATCCGCGTATCTAACAGTAGTTCCGCATTACATTAATTAAATTGCACGCAAGTTTTATTTATTTTTATACCGTGTATTCTCTGTGTAAATGTATGCACCAAACTGTGACGCCCGTACCATGACGACTTTTGGGGATTGCCTCATAGGGCCGGTTCAAGTAGTGGGGGGCAGAGGGGCTGGGGGGCCAGTCAAAGGGGGGTGGCGGGCCTGAGTCGGCCCGCGGGCCTTAGTTTGGTGACCCCTGGTGTAGGTGGTACTTTATTTATTTAAACGTGATAGAGCGTTAACCTTTTAGGGACACTCAGTAGATGTAATGTAATTTCTGAACTGATACATAAAACAATCAAAACGTGGCAAATAAAATGGAACGTGATTATAGCGCCAATCACCGGACCTTTCCCTTTGAAAGTGTTGTGAAAAGTACAAGCAGCAACGTAATATCAATTTGCAAAAATGTTGCCACAGGCGCGCTTTTCCAATGAGCCTGGGTTGGATAAAAACATGCTAGTACAACATAAACAAATTGCAACATTGACCTAGTCGTCTGTTACCCCCCCAAAGAAAAAAAAAAACACATAAAAAAACTCACCTGCCAATAAACTCGCTTGATCACTAGTCAGAGGAAGAGCCACCCTCCCTGTGGAACGCGTTAGGAGATGGAGGGTGAAAAAAAAAAAACCAGGATGAGCATGTTGAAAGAAAAGAAAAACTAACGTGTGGGTCACCGTGTCGGTGTCAGCACACCTCTCTGGGGACTCAGGCTGGTCTCAGCCTTGTCATACAGCGAGCAGTCGTGTCGGCCGAGCCGAGAAAACGTCGATAGCAACTTGCCTGTGAAGAGTCTCCTGCGGGCCGCTGCTCTGTTTGTGTGTACGTGTATGTATGCGAGTGTGTCAATAGCAGCCTGCTGGTGGAGAGTCTCTAGTGGAGCTTGGCTCAATCTCCCTGCATCGACAGACCTGCCAGATCAATACTTGGCCCACCACTAACAAGCTGCTTCGGGGTCTTACAGCCCAGCAGAGGAAGCAAGAGAAAGAAAGAGAGAAAAAAAAAGGAGGGAGAGAGACTGAGCTGCCTGATGGCAGTCTTCAGAGTCCTCTAAAGTGTCCAGCGGCAAGAGGCAGAGATGTGCAGACTGGGTATAGACAGGTCACAGAGGTCAAAGGTCAAAGCCACTAGCGCTGTAGTGACACGCCAGAGCCCGTGAATCATACAAGATGCACGTTTCAGGCTGACAGCCAAACATACGCATACACACAGAGAGCAGAAATCATAAATTCTTTAATGATCTCCTAGATATTGTTGCTAAGAGATTTCATATTATTCATAACAAACAAATACTGTATGTAAAAATAGGCTGAAGTTTGAAATAAGGAGAATGGGAGCTAATTCAGTCAATCATAAAATTAATAACATGAATATTTGGTGTGAACTAGATTTTGAATGTTGAAGCAACGGTTGCTTATTGAGCCTTTCACACTGGGAGCGAAGTTTTTCTTTGTGAGTATTGTTTTCTCCCCTACTAGCTATGAAGCGCACCAACCAGTAGGATTCGAGCTCTGGGTCATGTCTTCAGAGTTGATGCAGATACATTTATTAGAACATTTGGTGGTGCTCAAGCACTATAAATTGGACACTGGAGCAGCAGTCTTCTTCACACTCCACACATGTTGAGCCCAAGCCTGAAAATGACTCTAAATGAAATGTATGCAGTTCGCTTTACACTACACGCATAACCTATAATTAGGTGGTTTGCATAAAATATTACTCAAACATTCACTCTGACCATCAATATTCTTTTGTCTGTATTCTGCACATATTTTCAATTACCCACACGAAACCACATTCTTTCACTACAATTGTATATGTGCATTTTCTTCACCTTGCATTAATTACCTTTTTATTTAATAAAATCTAAGACCGTCAAAAGATTAAAATTAATTCATTTTAAAATATTAATGATTTGTATATTGTAGTTAATGCATACAGTTCCTTTTTAAAATAAGTGGGGAAAAGAACAAATATGTGTGAACTAGGTTCAACAATTTGTTTGGACTGTACTGACAAAAATATATCTATCAGCATATTTAATAATTAGGACAGAGGTAAATTTCATTTTTCTCCCTTGCACAAAACATTATTTAGAAGATTCAATATTCTATATTTTGAGTATTTACTCAAATAAATCAAATCAAATGATGCAAATCTTTAATAATTAAATGATACGTTAAATAATACACATTGAGATATAATTTATGGTCCAATGTTTTTACTTTACTTTATGACTTTCCAATGACTTTACTTTAGCTAAACGTCACATCTGTTACAATTTTTGTAATTATTGCTGAAATAATAGCAATAGTAATAGTGCATCTCATGCTTCTATTCTTCTGATAGCCAGATGGCAGAGCAGCTGAAAGATGCGTTCACGGCGCACCATCTATTGTACCTTGATTTTGCTTTATGTTCAGCCTGACAAATATAGACCAATGTATAGACCATTCATCTGCGATTTGCTTCGCTTTTTCACGGTGTGAAAGGGCCTTAAAAGATTAATATGTTAATTTTAAAATCTGCAGGATATGTTTAAAAAAACCACGTTCAATTTCACTTAAAGCACCACTTTAACAAAATGATGTATATTGATAAAATGTGAATACTAATTTTTTTTTTTTTTGCTAATGAAATCAAACCTGCTGCTGAAGGATGTGCTGTACATGTTCAGTCCAATCTGTGACTGGCCCACGACCCACACACGCCTCCTCACACTGCAAATCACAAAACATGGCCGGAAATGCTGTTAAAAGTCATGAAGAAAATACTCTAAATTTCTTTTGTGTGGGTGTGTAAGAGTGCAACGGTGTCACTGGATGACCCCAAAAGCAGCCCAGCTTAAATATTTGGAAATTAAATAAATAAAATTTAAACACCCATGTGTACAATATTGGCAGGTCTGATCAGAATATTCAAATGTACAAATTATGCCAAATAAATGTTTGGTTGGCAATAGTAATAGTAATAATAATAATAAATACATTTTTGGAATATTTGTTTGAGTACTGAGTTTTATTTATTTTTTCATTTGTAATACACGTTATTCTACATATCTATCTTTTGTCAAGTCAAGTCAAGTCATCTTCATTGATATAGCGCTTTTAACAATGTAGATTGTTTCAAAGCAGCTTTTGTTTCCCACAATACTCAGTCAATACTGACCTCATCTGTGTCCAGCATGTCCACCAGGTCTGTTTCTGTCATGTTGAGGATAGATGCTGCTCTCACTAGTGAGCATTTAGACAGTCTGTTTTCTTCTTTTTCACTCTTTTTCTTCCTCCTCAGACGGGCTTTAGCATCCTCCACATTCTGTGCCAATTCATTAGCCAGTGCCTTAAAAATAATGGTGAAAATAGACATACGCATAAACATATAGTCTCTTACAGTACATCTAAAATGGCTAAAGGTGTAAAGAATGTGGTGTGATCAAGAGTTAGGGAGTTAGCAATATTAGGGATGATTTCGTCAAATTGGGAGCGGCCTGAACGAGTAGCCGAATGCTCTTGACTTTTGATGCAAGATGCACTGAAATTTCGAAGGCTCTCGTGTTGATTTGGAGAGGAATTGCACATAAGAGACGACAAGCTGCAAAAAAACACACACTTTGATTTACTTCCTTTTTTGTATGGCACATATTATAAGAGGAGCTCTCAGAAGAGTGCAGATAATGGGGAGACGAGAGGCTCTTAAAATGGCGGTGGGTAACGGTGGGTCTTATTCTTTGTTGCGCCCGTTGAGGAGCGAGCTAAATGGGAATTGTTGCTAAATACTGAGAGACAATTAAATGTTAAAGCTGCCACTGTACATGAGAAAGTCAATAAAGTGAGCTCCCCTTTGTTTCATTTTCAGCTTATTGATCGTAGCAATAATCTCTTGTATCATTCCCCATAAGCCTTGTGAAAACCTGACCTTGGAATGGACAGTCTGTGTGTGTGTGTGTGTGTGTGATTCCAGGTTAACCCACAGAAGTATAAGTGAGAGCAATCACACGCGGTTGATCAGAGCACAGTTCTTTGGGGCATGCTCCATTTCCCACATCTCCCCATCACCGTTATTTGTTTCATAAAGCCTCCATCATAAATACTTTAAATGGATCTTCATTATATTTCAGGGAATGCTACAGGATTACATAAAGGTTAGTCTTGCGCCCTCATATTCACACACTGCGAATGTGCAGCAATGCCATTAGGAACTAAAGTATTTTAACTAGCAAATGTCTCTATCAGGTGTAAATTCTAAAAACATACATTTATGTACATAAGGGGGAGAAAAAAAGATTAGATGTACTTCAAAGCAGAGGTGACTTAACAGGCTGCAATTGAGCGTAAATGCGCAGTTTGCTGCCAAGAAAAAAAGAAGATATTTTAAGAGATTCATTGACCTTGACATACAGTCTTGAGAGTGTTCATTTCCAGTTTTTTCCCCCTAATAATAACAAAGCTGCTTCACTGCTTATCTTCTGGCATAATATTTTATTATTATTTGTTAGGGAAAAAAACAGTTATATTCCTCTTTTCTTCTAACAATTTTCTTTCACCCACCCTGTCCCAGAGCGAATAATACGAAAGATAATTAATAATGATAATAATAATAATAATAATAAATATATACTTAGTATAGACTATAGTATAGACAGCAGTGAGGAAATAATTCTTAGCCCATTCTGTCTGATTTTGATATCCATATCCAGGTCTCCTGATTCCACTTATAATTTTTTGGGGGAGAGTTGTACCCTTTTTAAAATATAAAACATTGGGTTCTATACTGAAATACATGTTTAGGGAATATTTAAATTTCAAATAGAGTATCACTCTAAACACTCTAAAAAAAAACAAAAAAACGCTTCTCCTCTAAAAACAGCATTCTAAAAACAGCCATTTCAAAACCAGGTCTTATTTTACTAAAGTGATTTACTTCATTATAAAAATCAGATAGTCTGGGACCAGTTTTTACTCGTTTATGAATTCTTTCCCAGAATTTCATCCTTTCAGTTCAGCTTTTTTCAATTTCCATACCAGGACATTTATTACATTTGTTAACTTTAAATTTGCAAAAACATACAAATTTAATTGAATTCAGTCATTGTTTTTTATAAACGTGTATTCAACAGATAAGAACAAAAAAGAATGTCTTGTCATTAAGTTTTACAATTAATAGATAAATATAAATTGTATATAATTTCTTTCCCCTGATAAACTGTGAGTGTTTAAATTCACAATTCATCAGACTAAAAACTGTTATACAAATGCCACTGTTATACAAATATGCACTTTGTGGCAATGGTATAGAGTAAAAATTTAAAGAGTTAATAATCATCAAATAATGCAAATAATCTTTGTTGGCGGTAGAGGAAAATTCCTGTGAAATTGAGATAAATTGGTCAATGTGAACTTTCACTCCCCTTTCGCTTTGCATTTACATACACTACATAAACATTATTAAACCAGCAACATTCAAAATTCTCCAAAGGAATGCCCAGCTCATCAACAAACTGTCAAAAGAGCCTATGACTTTATTTAAAGCTTAATAGATATTCACTGTCACTAGTCAAAGGGTAGATTCAATTGACCTAAGCCCAGCGCACAGAAAAATCCGGAAAGAGATTAAGCGAATTTATCACATACTCTGCACAGCTCCCCTGACCGCTTCTCGAGAGCCAACCGTACTGCAGGATAGTGTGATGGGGGCCAAGAGGAGAAGGGCTCTTACCCACAATCACCCTAGCCACAGGGCCAATTTACCAGTTCCCTCGCAGAGGAGGAGGATTAGAGGAGCCGAGGAGAAAAATTCCTCTTTAAATGACTTACCTGCATTAAACCACGCTGGATTGTATTAGAAGATAAACTATGGAGGAAATTACTGAGAAAATAAATTAGACTTTATCTTAAATCTTTTGTGACATTTGGCATTTTTCACTCTCAACACCATTTGAATGGGGAAGTAAATGTTTACCAGCAGCACGAAGTAAAGGGTGGATACAGTCGTGTTAATGAGGTTTCTTAATGACTCCATGTCATACTAATCTAACACGCTGTCTTAAAGATGTCTTTATTAGTGCAATAAGCATTTAATGCAATATGAACTATTCCTCAAGTTGAGAAGACAATTAAAAGCATGAAATCCTCTGTTACACCTGCACTATAACACACTACATGTTATCAATTACTCATGGCCACGTACATTTGCATAATTCAAACAAAGCTCTTCGATGGATCCCCAAATGTCATTATAATCATCCCAAAAGATCCCTCTTGAAGCTTCCTGACAGGATGGCATGTTCAAAGCTCATCAATCCATGACAGGGGGATGTAGGCCAGAGAGCTGGGCCGTCTACAGGGACCATCATTAACACACTAGCAGGAATCAGCTACAGGTTAACTATGTTGACTATACGAAACCACAGGCTACAAAACATGCTGGGTTTTGACGACAGATTTTTGCAATGGAGTTTTCATATCTTTTTCTGTAAGGTTTGCATATTGATCATACCTCATATGTAACACCCCGTTTACACATTAAGATCTGTTTGAGGTGATCTGATCACAAGCGGAGAGTGTAAATACAGGTGTAAAAAATGTATTGTGATCTGATCACATTCAGAGGTAGCTGAAAACGCAAATGACCTCACTGCATTTGTAATGTAAATGCTAATCTGTCTTGAGAACAAAGGTTGCCTTCCTCATCGGTCAATTTTGCTGGTTACATGCAGCTTTAAAAAGAAAATAACCATTAAATATTTGTAAAAAAAAAGAAATACAGAAAATATGTGATGGCACATCTTTGATATGCCGGAAATCAACATAATATGAAATGTGTAGAACACACGCACACAAACACACACACACACACACACACACACACACACACACACACACACACACACACACACACACACACACACACACACACACACACACACACACACACACACACACACACACACACACACACACACACACACACACACACACACACACACACACACACACACACACACACACACACACACACACACAATATTATTATTTATAAAAACAGACTTTCTCAGCGAAATAGAATTGCAAGTGGTCACAGGATACACATTTGACATGTTAGGTGAAAACAGTACTATGCATCGGCTTAAACAAGTAATATGAATGTATTACTCAAGATGGATCTTAATACCAAGTTTGAAAAGCCTAAAGCTAAAATGATGACAAACTATAAGTCGGACAGTTCAAATACCTCAGTGAATGTGCGGAACTGTTGCAGCTGAGAGTCAGCGAGGGTGAGTTTTCTCTGCAGTGTATCCAGAGCCTGAGAGCTCTGCTCGGCTAAACCATGCATCTGTTTGGACGCAGTCCGCTCCAGCTCAGCCATGGCCTGATCACATTCACCTATCCGCACCTGGAGGACGGTCACTCTCTGCTCCTGGGGATATGCACACAGAAATAAGAAAACCCACCCAAATAAACACTATTATAAATTCTTACAATTATTTCATGATTTAGGACATTACACTATAGATATATAACAGATGTATAGTACAGATATCTAGTAAAATTATAGAATGAATCCACAGATCAATAGCATAAGATGAAACTGGGGCAAAGAATGGAATTGAGGCCAAACATCAAACAAGACTAATGGTAATTAGGTGAATAATGGAGAAAAAACACAACTCTTGCAAGACAATGAAGGATAAGCTGAAACAGAGTGCTTCATTTACAGAGCATATCACTAAAGTGACATTAAAATTACTGTGTGATGGAAATATGGTTGATGCAGATAGTCAAAGCTCTTAAACCTTTTTCTGAAGCTCCTCTTTGAGTTTTTGGCTGGTTGACTCATGTTGTTTTTTTTCTGCTGTGGCAACGGTCAATCTTCTCTTCAGAGAGTCGACTAGGGCTTTCCGGTTAGTTGACTCATCGGAGAGAGATTTTATCTAACAAAGAAAAGCAATTGTTATTAAATTAGACTGGGGTCACTAAGAGCGAAATTTCAATTACTTCAATATTTTTAAACAGACAGTTAAATGTGGAAGTCTAGGAAGTTCAGACTCTGGATGAGTGACACGATCAATAACGGCAGAGAGAATAATTAATTCCAGGTTGCTCCAAGGCTGTTGCCATGGCTAGTACAGTATCTGTTGTTCGAGCAGGACCTACTTTCTTCTCTAAGTCTTCAGTTACTGCTCTGTGGCTCCGCTCGGAGTCCTGGCAAATCTTTAGTCGGCCCCGGACATCTTCCACCAGCTGCCTTTTCATCGTCACATCCCTCTCTAAAACACAGATCCTGTACGCAAACACATTCAGATTCTTTTAAGTTTTTTTTTTTTTGTTTGTTTTTCATTTTCAGAAAAAAACCCACCATTTTTTATGTGGACTCACTCACTTTAAAAATTAACAAATGGCAATTAATAATTAAAAAGAGAGAAAACAAATAAAATGCTAGCAGTCTTGCAACCAGATTTGCTCCTAAATAGTTTAAACATCTACACATCTCCGGGATATAAAAGTGTTGGAATATGTTAACATTTGAGGGCTGTTTTACGGACTGCCTCCTTGACCAGAGGTGCTGTAATGATGAGTAAAGGTCCTTTTAAATAAATATCCTCAAATTCCAGAGAGAGAGTGCCTGAAGCAAATGCACTGAATAAATGTGAGAGCTTCTTATTGGAGTGACATTAAATTAAATAAGCCTGGGTGGCCTGGGGAAATGGAGTCAGGTTACCCAACAGCCATTAATGAGAAAACCCATATTGACCCCGCTGTAGAGTGGACGAAGCTGTTTCTCCTGTTGACTTACAGCCACGCTTCACCCATCCTCCTCCACTTCACTCCATCTTTCCCAAAGCTCAAGAGAGCAAATGGCAATTAGATCTATAACATTTATTTTAGGGGTACGCGTGCCCAAAAAGAATAGCGGGATGGTGATACTGATGACCGGCGCAAGCCTCAGAACAGCCCACTGAAACATTTGAACCTCTGCTTTCCTTCGCGCTCCCCGCTTTGTCTCTTTAGTGTTGAGCTGCTAGATTGCTAATTCAAAATGCATTTTGGATGCTAATACAGTTGTAAGTGCTTTCATAGATCATGGATGCACTGTTTGCAGTAGAAAACAAAGGAGATGAATACATTTATGATATGGAAAGACAACAGGCGGCACATGAAAGGCAGGCCTTTATGAATAAGGCAGAGACCTCTGCGCCGGATATTGACTCAGGACAAGGCAGCATGCTTTGAAATTCACTTTTTTTGAAGGCAGTGCAGCAGATGTATTTTTTACAGTGTCTAGACATGTATTTCATTTAAACAAGCTGCGTGGCGTAAGGCGGCTACCGCTCACAGGGATTCCTCATCTGTGATTTCACATATTGTCACTGACTGGTGTGAAACCTCTGAGTTTTACCTTAGTGCGGACACACGCTGTGACATTCACATAATCCTTAGCATGCACATTCAGGAGAAAAAAAAAAATCCCATTCTCAATCCATGCCTTTGTTTTCCAGTAGAAATGTGAACATACTTAAAACAAGAATTCTTCTTGAGAGGAAAAAAAATATGGCATTTGCCTCAATGGCAGATATTTTGCACTGTCTCAAGTAAAACCTCACTAAATGTATTATTTACTATAACAGCCATTTTTTTCCACTGAGATGGGCTAGAATCAAGTGACGCAGAGAGAAAGGAAGAAAATAAAAAGGACAGGGAGATGGAATGCAGTTAACACAACAGACTGTCAGACTCGGTGCCCAGGGCAAGACATCTTATGACAATAGTGCATAACTACATGGGAAGGAAATTACACCTCCTCTCTCTGCTAGTATCTCTGCACATAGCCAGCTTCACGCGTTTCAAAATCTGGTGTTGAAGTCTGCCACATGGTGGAATCAGACACTAGAAAAAGGAACCCAGAGCACGAGAAAGAGAGGGTGAAGAAGTGAGAATACCTCAAGACTATGAAGGAAAGAGAGGGGATAGAGCGCATTTACCTCTCGTGCAGTTCCTTCAGTGTCTGATCTCTTTCATCTAACTGAGCCCTCAGGCTCTTGTTAGCAGCAGTGTGTTTGCTCATCTCACTGCTGGCACTCTGTGGAGAGAAAGAGTCACACATTTATCCTATCATCTGATATCCTATTGTGCACGACTCATTTATGAGTATTGAGCCATCGGGATGCTTAATGAGGATGCTGTTTCACATCTGTTTCACAGAAATATACACATCTACATGTACATATGTCCTGTGTATTGGCTCTAGTTTCCTTTATATGCAATAATGTGACACTCATTTTTTGTCCAGATATATACAGTTATTTAAAAAATATGTATATTTATTTAGACATATTATGTGTGAGGCTTAAATTAAAAGGTGAGGCTTAAAGTTAAAAAAGTAACGGTCTGGAGATAAAGCAATTAAGTACAATGTTTGATAAAAATTCTTTCAAAAAGTTAAACTAAGCAGTTTGATATATTTTTTATTATTATTGCAGTAACACTTTACAATAAGGTTCATTTGTTAACATTAGTTACTATATTAGTTGACTATCAGTGAAAAATATTTTTAAATAATTTATCGATCTTAGTTAATGTTAATTCCAACATCTACTAATCTACTAAAAATCAAAAGTTGTATCTGTTAATAGTATTTAATGGACCTCAGATAAACAGTTGGAGTTTTATTAACTATCATTAACAAAAATGTATAAATACTGTAACAAATGCTCATTTTTTGTTAATATCAGTTCTTTAATTAAAAAGAAGTATAACATTTTTGGAAAAAAAGGTGGCCCTAAAGTCAGTAAAATACAGCAAGCCCTTTTGTTATCATGACAAGAAGATAGTAATAATTTCTGTTTTAATAATAAATCACAGAGAGGACCCCTGTGGAAACTGATAAATGTCCACCATGGTCAGGTTTTTTATTTATTTTTATATTAGATTATATAAAAAATAATCTACTACATGAAAATTCATAATTTGTAAAACAAATGAATAAACAAAAAAATAGGTTATAGGTTATTGTAGTTTTTTGTATATTCGTTTTGTTTGTTTTATTTGCTTATTTTTTCTTTTTAAATGAATAAGACATGCACACAGAGTCCTATATTCAAAGTAAGGAAAATATTTATTTACTTAATGGTTATACTCTGTCTTTTTTAGAGCCTTTATATTTAAAATGAGCATATAAAGGCTCTAAAAAATGCTCGAAACAAACAAAAATACAATGTCTGCAATTCTAAGAACATTATACTTGCATTTTTGATTTTTAACGGATTTTTCCTTTTTATCATCTCAGACATGCTTATTTGTTACTGAATCTTAGATTATTTTTTGTCCCACTGTATATTTATATATTTATCATTTAAAGCATTACTTATTACGCTGGGTTTTGATCTATTTAGTGGCACATTTGCTCAACCTCTGTGAATGTGTGTCAAGGTAAGAGGCACACGCACAGAGCGTCTGAAAACTCTGACGACAGGTTGAGTTGGTGGGATGCCTGTGATCATGTGAATGATGGATATTTGTATGTGCACCTTGTCTTTAGTTGAAAGGAACGGAGGACTCGTTTATGTAGCACACATCCTGACTGCATTTCACACACACCCACACACACTCTCCTGTCTCTTGAACATGACACTATCATTGAGCCCAACACAGAAATATAAAGAGCAGTGCCAGACCCCATAAATCAGTTTGCTGATATTATACACCAAAAGTGTCACCAGCTTTTAACACACTGACTTGTTTATAGGAGAACAAAAATTAAAATAAGGAAAACACTGGCTAGTTCACATAGAACACGTTTTTGCTTTGAAAAACGCAAGATGCGGGCAGTGGAATGGGGAAAAAAACCACAAGGTCTCGAGACGTGTCTTTTAAAAGTTGAACGCATCATGCAAGTGTTCATTTTTGAACATGCATATATCTATAGCCATTGGTCACCATTTCTTTAATGAGTAAGGTCACTTCTTTCCTGTTTCATCCATTCATAAAATAACCTTAATGTAATACTTCTATTTAACCGAAAAGTCAAATCATATTAAAATAGACCTAAGATAACTTACTGAATAGGTGTCCAAATAAGATTAGATGTTGCTTTAGCAAACACCTGCACTACTGCACTTCACAGTTTAATTTAATTTATTTAATTTATTTATTTATCAACAATGGGTTAATTTTCTCATCTTAATAGCCTGACACTTCTTGTTTACTACTAGAAACCACTGCTTTACATAAGCAAATAATACAATTATTTAACGTTCTTAAATATTTTAATAATAATTCACACCTGAGGTATTACCACCTCAGGTGTACATTATTTTTCAACAATTCAATTCAATTCAATTCAATTCAATTCAATTCAATTCAATTCAATTCAATTCAATTCAATGGCCCATCGTCAATTATTCCTTATATATTATATTATATTATATTATATTAAATACCTTGTTTTATAATTTAGCTTGCTAATAAATCTGGTATTGTTTACTATAAATATATTGTTTGCCTGTGATGAATTGCTTGTTATATTCCTCAGAAATTGCTTTGGATAAAAGTGACCGCTAAATGAACAAATGTAAATAGTAGTTATAAAAGGAATTGTTAAACGACCTAAAAGAACCACACTTTATAAAGAAAAATATTTCTAAAAACAGTGATTTCATAAACCATTGTCATAATGTCTATTTGTTTTGTACTGATGCGAATCATCCCACACAGGTTACTGTTTTAATCTATCAGTTAAATGTATAAACTGTACCTATTGAACTGAAAATAATTGTAAGAGACCTTCAGTCGTTGAGTGAGCTGTTTGACTTGGGCCTGAAGGTGCTCTGGGTCTATGGCAGGGGGGTTCACTGGTATTTGCTGTCGGATACGTCTCCACTGCTCTAACTCCATCTGCAGAGACGCCTTTTGTTGCTCCAGACCAGCCAGCTCGCATGCCTGCTTCTGCTCACCAACACAAAAACAACAAATAAACAAATCCACATGTAGGAGCTAACAACAGCTGCGTAACAACGGAGCAGATAAATATCAATTAAGTGAGCAGCACAACAAAAAGGCAAAAGTCTGATTAAACAGTTTCTGGTTAGTTTTATGATTAAGGAGCATTTTTTAGGCTCAGGACTAGATATGAGTTTGCGATTAAAGCCCTAAATCCGATTAAAGTCAAATGCTAATAAGGAGGCAGATCATTCCTCCATTTTTCTGTTGATTGTCAGCCTTAATAGAGCCATTGTCGGCTCGTCCCAGTGCACTCTGGGAGTTTATCAACACTGCGTAGAGCTGAAAGCTGAGCACCAGGGCTAATTGCACTCTCACTCACTAACACACACACAGTTACTGCATAGAACTAAATGAATAACACAAAGCCCTGTTTGGGGAATAAAACCACAGAATTTTTAACAACACTCAGTTGTGATACTTCATCCTCTGTCCAAACATAATGATTTCTTACTGCACCTATCATAACATATGGGGAAAATCAACACACACACACACACACACACACACACACACACACACACACACACACACACACACACACACACACACACACACACACACACACACACACACACACACACACACACACACACACACACACACACACACACACACACACACACACACACTTTCTCGTGGAACATCTCAAATGCCATTCAACTGCTGATATCTGGGTTCTGACCTTTTAATAGAGCATTCTCCCCCTGTCTCTTTTTTTAGGTTTGTGCTAATGAAAGTCATGCCGGCATCATACTAAGATGCATTGATACTGTATCCAATAATTTGAGGGTTTATAAATGACCCTGCACTGGAGGATCATGTGGCTTTCTGTCTACATCCAATGCCCCCCTATAAGCCAATAAAACACAGATTTTCAAATTTGATGATGCCAATGACCTCATATGGTGATAACCTTCGAAAAATTGTAAAGGTATACATTTAAAAAGGTATAAATATGAAAACATACAGTACTGTGCAAACGTCCACCATTAGATGTTGTTTTTGCAATGGTATAATGACCCTATATAATTATTTATCATTCTGTTTATTAGAATATGAAAAAAAAAAAAAAAAAAGGTTCTATAGGCTAAAAAGGCAAGTATTTAGTGACCTCCACTTACACTTGCACAATAGCAGGAACCTAGCTCTCTCAAACCTAAATGGAATGGAATGGAAAAGGACTGGAAGGTCAAGAAAACTTTCAAAATATGATGAGAAGTTTCTCAGAGTTTCTTCTTTGAGAAACTGGAAGAAGTCCAGGAGGTCACACTAAATACTGATTTTTGCTTACAGTTTTTACCAATTGCTTACACACGTTTTCAAAACTAAGTCTCCTTTTTTCAAAACTCTACACACAATTCTCAAAACTGCACACACAAAATGCAAAATGCCTCAAATCTCCTTCAAAAGGCAACACTGCATTCAAAATGCCATAAACACACGTCAGAATGAAGCATTTGCATCAAATGGCAAACACTTCTTTCATAATAATACATTTTTGGATATACCATGTAAACACTGCTGTTCTAAATCTAAAGCTCTTTGGTCTTTCATAGGCTTATATCTACATTTCAATACAATGTTCTACAGTGAAAGTAATCTGATGTAACAAGTACACTGTAAACACCAATGCAATGTAGAAACAGAAAATATTTATTAGGTCTAACATTATTGTTGTTTACAGTAGCATACAACAAAACCATAAACATATGTACTGTAAACCAAAAGTATATTCTTTAGAATACAGTAAATAACACAATTGTGTGTGTGTGTGTGTGTGTGTGTGTGTGTGTGTGTGTGTGTGTGTGTGGGGGGGGGGGGGGGGGTGGGGGGTGTGGGGGGGTCCCAGGGATCCATTGTTCAAAACAGATCATCTGACCTTTGACCTATTTAGGCCTATACTTCAGTATAGCAGTGATTTGTTAGTGATCAGTTAAGCAATTAGTGTTTGCACATGTGAGGAGTGTGTCTGTGTGACCTGGTGAATAAGTGTAGCATTTTGATTGGTTGTGTTTGGAAAAGGAAAGCAAGTCACTTCCTGATAGATGTTTGTGTTTTAGGTAGAGAATTGTGTGTAGTGTTTTGCAAAAAGTGTTTTATGCAATTGAAAACTGAGTCAAAGGCTGAGAAATATCTTATGGTTTTGAAAATTTGGCATGTAGTTTTGCACTTTGAGTGAGAGGTTTCAAAAATCGTGTGACATGAAAAGATTTTGTGTGTAAGCAGTTGGTAAAAACTGTAAAGAAGCCGTTATGTTCTGATTTTTTTATTTATTATTTTGTTACTTTTTTTGTACATATTTCCTGTATTTCTGTTTAAATCTTAATAAAGAGACCGAAAAATAAATATGGATTGTCATTAAAACAACAAAACATTCGTAAACAACAAATTTGGTGGTGGCCTAAGATAATAATTAAGATATTTATATATAATTTATATTGTCATTGTACTAAAGTCAAAATAATAAAAAATATTATCTATAAGTTTTAAAATAAAGATTTTAATGATTATTTCTTAATGTTTACACTAGGGCTGTCAATAATAATAATAATAATAATAATAAAAAAAATGTACATAATTTTGTATAAGTTGTCTAATGATACAAATAAAATTGTATTTAAAAAAAAAAAATACAACAAATAACATCCATAATACTAATAATATAAAATGTGCTAAGTGTTACACATATTTAATTATTATCTACAATAAGTTAAAACATGAACTTTAACAGTCCTAAAAATGCATTTAGTAAAATCTGTTAATGTCTTTTTCCCTCAAATTTTACGTGGACCCCAATAACCCTTTACAGTCCTCTGGGGGATACCGGACACCAGTTTGAAAACCCATGCTATAAACCACTGTTTGTTCACTATGATCCACAGTGTTTAAAAAATTATGTGTACATTTTATATAAATATAATTTTACATAATTATATATATATTTTTTTGCTTTTTATTTTTTGCAAGAATAAATTAGCTTGAGCTGATTTGTCACGTCTACAGATCACTGATTTACGAATTGCCATGGCTAGTCAGTCACCTGGAGCAGTAAATTAAACTGTCAAGCTTGTTAGAATCCAGTCACACTCGTCTCTCTTACCAAACTTGGACGAGATGTGGGGAGGTTAGTTGGGCTTAATGTTAACAGCTCCTGAAAGCCTCACTGTCAGACGAGGAGTCTAATCCTGAGGTAATCCCGAACCTTCCTAAAAAAGAAACACGGACTACACCTGCAAATTACGCAGATTACAGGCCCGGCCTGTCAAACAGCCTGTCAAGTCCCTCCTCCATGGTGATAGAAGGGGTTCCACCACACTGCCCTCGTAATCCCACCACTATGATTAATCTGAACGGCTCAAAGGAGTGACAGCCATCTTCATGAGAAGGCTGACCTGAGTGGGGGTAGATAGGTGATGGTGTCTTACCTGTCAAAGTACATTTTGTGTGTTTCCTCTGTCATCCGTAACAACATGAGCTTAGATTGAGGACAAATAGAGCACTTTTGTCACCTACACTTATTGTGTCACAGCACCGGCTTGTGGTAGGAGCACTTGGTGAATAAAATAAAAATATGTTAATTCTTTATTTAAGAAAGAAAAAAAAAGAAAGACAGCAGCTGGAAGCTCTGCAGGGATATGTGCTGTGATTGACTGATGAAAGTGTCACTTCACTGTTGAGCATGTGTTCCACTTAGAGAGAACAAGGGAAACACACACACACACACACGCACGCACGCACACACACACACACACACACACACCCACACCCACACACTACAGCAGATGCATTATATAAGGTGCTGCTAAAACCACAATTCTAACACATGTACGGAAGGGAGAAGCCATTCAACTCATCTAATATACAACACAGACTCTGTAATAAGAGATCCATTCTCTACTAATACTGCATATGACATCCGTGTGATCACTACAGAAGCTCTGTGACACTTCAGCTGTGGTACAGTATGACTACTCTGCTTCTAGGTTTAATTGAACTTGGCCGTTTATCACAAAAGCTTTGTCTTTTCTGCCAAGGCAATATAATGAGAGAGAGAGAGAGAGAGAGAGAGAGAGAGAGAGAGAGAGAGAGAGAGAGAGAGAGAGAGAGAGAGAGAGAGAGAGAGAGAGAGAGAGAGAGAGAGAGAGAGAGAGAGAGAGAGAGAGAGAGAGAGAGAGAGAGAGAGAGAGAGAGAGAGATAGTTTTTTTTTTTTTTTTTTCTTGTTTATATAAATGTATTCATGCATTTGTTTACTGGTTGATTTATTGACTTTATTGATTATTTGTTTGTTGCTTATGTAATGGCCAATGCTTTGGCAATACTGTACAAGTCATGCCAATAAAGCTCATTTGAATTGAATTGATAGATAGATAGATAGAGAGAGAGAGAGAGAGAGAGAGAGAGAGAGAGAGAGAGAGAGAGAGAGAGAGAGAGAGAGAGAGACATTAAAATGAGCAAAATAAAAGATCGATACCAGGGATCGCCCACAAAGGGCACAGGGATCAATGTGAGCTGAGAGAAGGGTGACACCTGACACGAACACTAATACAGAAGAAACACAGACTCTCACTCACACAGACGGAAGAAAAAAAAGCACCAGAACATGAATGGATAAAAATAATGTGCGGAACTGTGGAACTTGGCTGATAATAAAAAATTCAAAACTGATGCAATTACTGCTAAATAAATTGAACATTTTATGCAACATGTTTTACATTACTTTGCCAATTTTCACCAATATTATTATACCAATAACATTTATTCCAAGAAAAAGTTAAAGCCACTGACATACACACAGAAAATGGAACCAAATGAAATATCTGTTGTTTGAAGATTTTTTTTTAATTCTCAGTCTTTTTTTCATTTTTCCTCCCCTTTTTTGATATTCTAGAATATAATATTTTATCCCATTCCACTTATTTGTCTTTTTTCTCCTCTCGTGGAAATTCTTTTATCTACTTTTATCAAATTTTTAAAGGACAGTTTACAGAATAAGAATGTGTACTGTATACGATGATGTGCAAAAATGGTACAGTGAGGATGGGGAGTTCTGTTTGAGCAAGATAATTGTTTTTGTTTTTGTTATTGTTATTATTATTTTTATATTTGTAAAATGAAAATAAAAAGACTTTAATGCAGAATCAACCTTTGTATTTAACTGAGAAACAGCAGTTGTAGTTTTTCTATTCTGAATATGTCACGGTTCGCGGGTTTGCTTGTTCATTCTGTGTGTACTGCTCTGATCTGATTGCCTATCAGCGTCAGCTGTGCTGACGAGCGATCAGATCAGTCGCAGGTGTGTCTCGTTTATGAGTCCTATATGTAGTGCTGTGTTTGTCAGGTTAAGTGTCAGATCGTTGTTTGCTGGTATTCTGTCTGCTTCATGTCTTCTGTGCAGTTCCTCGTCCAGTTTTCTCACGGATATTCTACGTCTCTCTGTCAGCCATTGTTCTGCCTGTTGAGGATTCGTTCTTCGCTTCAGTCACCCGCATCTGTCCAGGAATTGAGATTCAGCCCACTGCAGTCCTGCGCTGCCAAGGACCTATTGTCGACCAGAGTTTTCACCAGCTGTCCTGTTTATTCATATTGCTGTTTACAATAAACCTCATTTATTATTCGCAACTGGATCATGTGAATTCGTATCCTGACATAACGATATGACCAAGGATGGATCCAGCGAATTTGACCGAACTGAGAGACGCGCTTTATAACAGCAACACTCGGTTTGATCAACAGGACGAACAGATCACGGCTACTGGTCGAGCAGTCCAGGCCTTGGTGGCGCAGGTATCTGAACTGACGAAGCAGATGCAATATCTTAGAGCCGAGCCTGCCCACGCGCCCACTGCGCCTAATCCACCACCCGCTGTTCCACCCACGGATCGACCAGCCTACAACTCTGAACCACGTCTGCCTCCACCTGCTGCCTATTCTGGTGAGCCACACCTATGTCATGCATTCCTGATTAAATGCTCCTTGTTTTTTGCTCTACAGCGCTCATCATTTCCCACTGCGGAGTCCAAAGTAGCTTTTGTAATTACACTACTGTCCGGACGAGCGGCGCTGTGGGGAACCGCTGTATGGGAGCAAGGACATGACTGTTTGGGGTCATTTCAGACTTTCAGTACTGAGCTCAGGAAGGTGTTCGATCGTGCAGCTTCTGGCAAGGAAGCAGCTAGAGTGTTAGAGGACCTCCATCAGGACCACAGGTCAGTTGCAGATTATTCGATTGAGTTCCGGACACTGGCCGCAGAATGTAAGTGGAACAGCGAGGCGCAGTGGGACATGTTTCTGCATGGGTTGGCCGACCGTATCCAGAATGAGATCTATACCCTGAACTTACCTGCATCGTTGGATGGGTTAATTGATCTAGCTATTCGAGTGGACGCACGTCTTCAACGGCGAGACCTTCTGATGCAGAGAAGTCGGGTCCCAGCCATAGAGGTCCATCCTGTCCTCCCTTCCTGTGATACAGTCGGCCCCTCATCCGATCCAGAACCCATGCAGGTGGGCAGAGCTCGCCTCTCCCGGGAGGAGAAGGAACGGAGGAGAGCGCAGGGATTGTGTCTTTACTGCGGAGCCGGGGGAAGTTCCCAGTGCTCTTAAGTTCCCAGTAAAAACCAACGCCCGTCAGTAGCGAGGAGGTTACTGACGGGTGGCATTTCCTTAGACGAATCCTCCCGAGAGGCGACACTCCTCCCGGTAAGGCTGCAGTGGGCTACCTCGCATCACCTGTGTGAGGCTCTCGTGGACTCTGGAGCTGAAGGGAGTTTTATGGACCGCAACCTGGCTCACTTTCCGCTCCGGAGAGGGAGGCCATGGAGAAATATATTTCTGATTCTCTGGCAGCCAAACTCATCCGCCCTTCCTCTTCTCCTGCAGGGGAGGGATTCTTCTTTGTGGGTAAGAAGGACGGTTCCCTGCGTCCGTGTATTGATTATCGAGGACTGAACAGAATCACGGTAAAGAATACTTATCCTTTACCGCTGATGTCTTCAGCCTTCGAGAGACTGCAGGGCGCCTCCTTATTTACAAAGTTGGATCTACGTAACGCCTATCATTTGGTCCGCATCAGGAAGGGGGATGAGTGGAAAACCACGTTTAATACCCCCAGGGGGCACTTTGAATATTTGGTCATGCCTTTCGGCCTTTCCAACTCCCCCGCGGTTTTCCAGGCACTCATCAACGATGTGCTGAGAGACATGGTCGATCAGTTCATATATGTTTACCTGGATGACATATTGATTTTTTTCTTCGTCTCTCCAGGAACACGTTCAGCACGTCAGACGAGTGCTTCAGAGGCTGTTGGAGAACGGGCTTTATGTCAAGGCGGAGAAATGTGTTTTTCATGCACAGTCTGTCCCTTTTTTAGGATACACTGTGTCGTCTGAGGGGGTGCGCATGGATCCCGACAAGATTCAGGCAGTGGTAAATTGGCCAACTCCAGATTCCCGCAAGGCCCTGCAGAGGTTTCTGGGCTTTGCCAATTTTTACCGGCATTTTATTCGCAACTATAGCCAACTAGCCGCGCCTCTGACGGCCTTGACCTCCACCATGACGACTTTCAGGTGGTCTAGTGCAGCTGAAGCTGCGTTCTCCAAACTAAAGGACTGCTTTGTTTCAGCCCCCATTCTTGTCGCCCCTGATCCCTCTCGTCAGTTTGTGGTGGAGGTCGACGCGTCAGAGGTGGGGGTAGGTGCGGTTCTCTCCCAGCGCTCCTCCGTGGACGGCAAGGTTCATCCGTGCGCTTATTTTTCTCATCGTTTGTCACCCGCTGAACGTAACTACGACATTGGTAATAGAGAATTGTTGGCAGTCAAGTTAGCCTTGGAGGAGTGGCCTCATTGGTTGGAGGGGGCGGGGGTACCTTTCATTGTTTGGACCAACCACAAGAACCTTGAATATATCAGATCCGCTAAACGACTTAACTCTAGGCAGGCTCGGTGGGCACTTTTTTTCGGTCGATTCGATTTTTTTTCCATTTCCTACCGTCCAGGTTCCAAGAACATCAAACCTGACGCATTGTCTCGCATTTTTGCTCAATCTGAACGCCTGGTTTCTCCCGAGTCCATCGTTCCACAGAGTTGTGTGGTTTCAATGCTGACCTGGGAGATCGAGTCGAAGGTCCGCACGGCCTTACATGGGGTAGTGCCTCCGCCCGGATGCCCACCATTATTTGTGCCAGAGAGATTGCGGTCCAACGTTATCCGGTGGGGTCATTGTTCCAAGGTAGCTTGTCATCCAGGAGTCAATCTTACTGTTTTTCTCATTAAGCAACGGTTCTAGTGGCAAACTATGGCTCGCGACACTCGTCGTTTTGTATTGGCCTGCTCGGTCTGTGCCAGTTGTAAGCCTTCCACTCGTCCTCCTGCTGGGTTCCTTCAACCGTTGTCAGTTCCTTCGAGAATCTGGTCACATATTGCGCTAGATTTCATCACAGGTCTCCCTGCCTCACAGGGTAACACGGTGGTTTTAACCGTGGTGGACAGGTTCTCGAAGGCTACTCATTTCATCCCTCTGCCCAAATTACCTTCAGCCAGAGAGACAGCGGTCGCTGTCATAGACCACGTTTTTCGTATTCATGGCCTCCCGACAGACGTGGTCTCTGACAGGGGTCCCCAGTTCATATCCAAATTTTGGAGAGAGTTTTGTCGGTTACTGGGGGCGAATGTCAGTCTTTCCTCTGGGTTTCATCCCCAGAGCAACGGTCAGACGGAGAGGGCCAACCAAGATTTAGAACGAGGGTTGCAATGTTCAGCGTCACAGAATCCGTCCTCTTGGAGCCAGCATATCTCATGGGTTGAGTACGCGCATAACTCATTACCAGTGTCGTCCACGGGCCTGTCTCCATTTGAGTGTAGTTTAGGGTACCAGCCACCTATTTTTCCTAGTCTGGAATCCGAAGTCGCGGTCCCCTCTGCTCACAAATTCGTCCAGAGGTGCAGAGACATCTGGAGAACGGCCAGGGAGACTCTTCTCCAGGTGGGTTTGCACACTAAGGTCCAGGCTGATCGCCACTGGTCGAGACCTCCCGTCTACGTCGCTGGTCAAAAAGTTTGGCTTTCATCTGCTGATATTCCTCTCCGCTTCGTTTGTAGAAAGCTTGCTCCTAAATTCATTGGCCCGTTTACCATCACCAAGATCCTTAGTCCGGTGACGGTCCGCCTCAAACTTCCTCCGGCGTACCGGAGAATTCACCCCGCCTTCCATGTGTCAAAGATCAAGCCCTTTTTTCGTTCTACTATTAATCTGCCTGCCCCGGTTCCCCCACCACCGCGAATCGTAGATGGGGAACCAGCTTATTCGGTTAGTCGCATTCTGGACTCAAGGCAGAGGGGACATGGATTCCAGTACTTGGTGGACTGGGAGGGTTACGGTCCGGAGGAGAAGAGTTGGGTTCCTGGCCGGGACATATTGGATCATTCCCTTATCGATGCTTACAATCGCCAGGTAGGATCCTCTGGGAGCGTCGGGAGACGCTCCTAGAGGGGTGGGGTAATGTCACGGTTCGCGGGTTTGCTTGTTCATTCTGTGTGTACTGCTCTGATCTGATTGCCTATCAGCGTCAGCTGTGCTGACGAGCGATCAGATCAGTCGCAGGTGTGTCTCGTTTATGAGTCCTATATGTAGTGCTGTGTTTGTCAGGTTCAGTGTCAGATCGTTGTTTGCTGGTACTCTGTCTGCTTCATGTCTTCTGTGCAGTTCCTCGTCCAGTTTTCTCACGGATATTCTACGTCTCTCTGTCAGCCATTGTTCTGCCTGTTGAGGATTCGTTCTTCGCTTCAGTCACCCGCATCTGTCCAAGAATTGAGATTCAGCCCACTGCAGTCCTGCGCTGCCAAGGACCTATTGTCAACCAGAGTTTTCACCAGCTGTCCTGTTTATTCATATTGCTGTTTACAATAAACCTCATTTATTATTTGCAACTGGATCCTGTGAATTCGTATCCTGACAGAATAAGTGTATTTTAACATACTGGTCAATGATTCAATGACAAAATGTCATTTGTGACAAATACTACTATTTATCCACTAATGCACAGACTAACTATCTGGAATCCTGAAATGAAAGAAACAGCTAATGAAATTCCCCATTTCTTCACTTTTCAATCAAGTACTACTTCAACACTCCATTTAAAGATACTCTATATTTAAATGACTCGATGCACTAAATCAATTATGTTTAGACAACCAATATGATACTAATGTTGGACTTAATATTGACAACCATCGGAATGTCTGGAATGTCAAAATGTCTTGGTTACCAATGTAAATGAAGAAACACCCAATTTGCAGGGGGTATCTCTTAACAATGATGACTTTATACTGCAATCTAAAGTGTCAGATAATAGGTGGGTTATCAAGATGATGTGAGACATATTCAGGTGGTCACATGATCTCAACATGATTGACCATTCTTATATAGACTAAAATAGCTTTTACTAGACCACTGATATCTCAAGTGAATAATTAATTTTTAACGTCAAAAAAGTACCTTTCATTTATTTAGGTGTAAAAGTTTTTTGTGGACAAAATTGATCTCTTTTTTTCCCACCTGCATCTCCTTCCATCATAGGAACATCTGCTGGTGGAGAAGTGTTTTACTCTGAACCCCCCTGTGCTGTGGGATCAGACACCATTCTAAGACCCAGCATACGGCTAGGTGAACTCATGAATATACACAAGTATATTTGCATTCAAAGGTGCAGAGCTGGATTTGACACCCAAGTGTTAAACCCCCCACCATTCCAGCTGATAGTGTGATGGCGGGCTGCTGTCTTTTTCCCTGGCTGCCATAGTTAGCACTGATGGAGTCTTATATCAACTTATATCATATCAACATTTGCCTTGTTGCCTAATACAGATCTCCCTCTCCATTTATCTATCTCACCCTCTATATCACATAGGCCCGTTCTTCCAGATACACAGCATTTGGTTATCACCCATTACCAGAACGACCAGCCAAATGTTATAGGACAAGTAAACAACACATTATTCCGTCAATACTTGGACCGGAAAAAATAAAATCATTTTTGGCAATGAATATTTTCTGTTTAACTCGTTAAAAATAATTAACACAATTTATGTTGGTTTTTATTTTATTTATTTTTGAAGTAGCTTTTAGTATGTCTTTATCCCACATCCTTTTCCATTACAGTATGTAAAATATTTAAATGAAATGAAATTAAGTTGTTCTATTTGCAATGTTCTGTAATTTAATCAGCAATTTAGGCCTGGCTTTCAATTACACTGCAATAGTTAATGGCTATAATTAATCTTTTTATCCCTATTAATAAAAAAATAAAATAAAAAAATAATTTTGTATTGGTATCAGTGATAATTGCCTTCATTCATAGTACTTAGTAAAAATATGCTAATAACCAAATAGTTAAATATCAAATATTTAAAATACTGTGTTTATATTGTTTCCACATTAAAGCTACAATATCGTTAGCCTCATAGCATAATTGCCTAAGTCATTTTTTAATGAATTATTTCTTAGGCAATTATGCTATGAGGCTAACGATATGTAATTTTTTTCACCGCTAGGGGTCGCTAACCTCTTACAATAACAAAGGCGTAGGTTGATGATGCATAAGCAGAATTATGGAACTTGTCGTCATGCCGAAGGATCTAATAATGTTTATGGATGAGTGAATACATTGATGTTTTTAACATAACTGTGGTGTAAAGCAGGTCGCGATTGCTAATGAGAGACAGATATCAGCGCCACATGCGATATAAAGGAATAAGGACATTTAATTCTACCTAACTACCCGCAAGTGCTGAATTAATACTCACACAGGTCAGTTTATTAGACGAATGAAACTTGTGAGGTAACGCGACACTGTTTCACTTGGTCTACACTATCACACTAAACTGCATTTGAGTGTGTTGAAAGTTATAATGTTTTTCTATGTGTTAGTTTGTCTGTATGAGACTAGCAGTAAGCTAGAATATTCTAATATAATTAGAATAACATACTGATCATATTCTAACATTTCATCATGTTGAGCTATATAACATTGATTAGTTTTATGTACATTTGCTCACCTGTCTAATAAAGTACATGCATGAGTGACGTCTCTGTCAAGTTGAAGTTTGTCACGGACGTGGAGCTCTTGGCATCTCGAAAAACGCCATAACGCCAAAACGTCCATAATGTTTGAACGGAACAACAACAGCGTGAGCTGTATTAGCTAGACGTAACGCAGTTGTCCACGTCTGTCGTCATGGTTACTATGGCAGTACAAGCGGAAACCAGGGATAACGCGGATATTACGTCATTGACAGGCGACAAGTGAACATGGACGAGCCATTATTTAAAATTGGAATTTCTCTGAAATTAAAAATCTTTGGGAACTTTTGGGATATTGTAAGTACACAACTGCAGGAAATATATCACACTGTGCAAGTGATTTTTGGATATTTTATTACAAAAATCTTACATATTGTAGCTTTAATTTGAAGATTCAATGTGAAAATATATTTATGATTACAAGCTATATGTTATATGTATGGTAAAATGTAAGGTAATGATTGTGAACTGCTATCACAGACTGTTTTACAAGGAGGATGTGTCTGGTTCCTCTCAAGGTAGTTTCTTCACTCTACGGAATTCATCTGTCTGTCTGTTGAATCCCTGTATAGACAGTATTTTTTTCTTACAGACAACCATTCTTACACAAGCCAATAAGGGAAAAAAGACACAAAACTCTCAAATTAACATAAACTACAACACACAGTCACGTTCCACACACCACTGTGATTTTATCACCTAATCAGACGAGAGGATCAAATCTGGACACTCCACCTCTAGCCAATTAAAGAGGGTGATCACACTACAGGGCAGCAGGGGGCAGCATGTAAGGGCACTCAACCTGCTGCCCTTTCACCACTCCATTAATAATGCATGATTCTGAGTCGAACAAACAAACAATCATATATGCGCATGTGCAAACACACACACACACACAAAGTGTCACTGCAGCATGGTGTGTTTTGGAAAGAGAGGTTCTGGACACTTGGGCGTTCATCTTGATCCCCTGTTCCACTCAAGAGTCTTAATCAAATCTCAAATGGGCTTGGCATTTCAAGCCTCACAGTCTAACTGGAGCCAACATACAGTACGACACTGTGCATGTGCATTCGGGAACAAAAAAAAAAAAAATGTATGAGCCTCATGAAGTCTGTCTCCACACATCGCTACACAAGTATGACCAGACAATTTAACCCTCAGATAGTCTTCGTTTAGCAGTCACACTCAGGGCCTTCCCGGTCAGAAGTGACCGGACACCTAAAAATGAAACTTCCTCCATCCCAGTAATAACCAATGCAATTTATTTTTGTTCTATAATATTTATTCTTTTTAATTTAGTATTTTGAGACAATTTGATTGAACTCATTCATATTTATGCAATATTTATAGTCCATTTTTTGACATTGAAAATAATGTTTGTTTTTTTATTTTTTATTATTATTATTTATTTATTTTTTCTATGCGGTATTTTCGGTTAAAATAGAGACTAGGCTTTCATAAAAAAAAAAAAAAAAAAAAAAATAAATTATTAAACATAAAATTAAATAAATCATGTTATTGCATGGGTTTACCACTAGATGCCTGTAATAGCTCTAAATGGAGATGCTTGTGAATTCTAGTTGTTTTTGGACCAAATTACTTACTTTTAAGATGTGGATTGAATGTATTTTTTTAGAAATTCTCAAATAATACTTTTTGCCAAGGTTTATAACATTTTATTAATTATTATTTTAATAATTTTGATAATTATTATATTAATTATATATATATATATATTAATTATATTTATTAATTATGTTATGTTTTTCACTCTTGATGTTTTAGAGTTTCACCCCTTCATTGCTGAGCACTTTTTTTCTGCATCTTGGCCGATTTGTAGCGAATTTTTGTGTTTTTGTCAATTTCCCATTCATTTCCTATGGGGGTCATTTTTGACCGAAGACCAAAATCGTGACTAATTTTTTTACGACCACTTAGCATGCTCGGATCATGAACTCAAATTTTTTTTGTGTTCACATACCTAATGCCAGAAAAGTTTCGTAACATTCCAATGAAGCTGTGATTTTTAAAAATTCAAAACATATTTTTTGTAATCTGAATTTATTGGTGTGTATGTGTATAAAAGTGTGTTTGTATGTGTGTGTGTGTGTGGGTGGGTGTGAATTTTTTGCACTCTTGATGTTGTAGAGTGTCACCCCTTTACTGCGGTGTACTTTTTTTTAGAATCGTGGCCGATTTGTAGATTGTACAGACAAAAATTCAGAGAATTTTTGTGTTTTTGTAAATTTCCCATTCATTTCCTATGGGTCGGTCATTTTTGACCGAAGACACTGAGTGTGACTATTTTTTTTATGACCACTTAGCATGCTCGGATCATGACCTCAATTTTTTTTTGTATTCACATACCTAATGCCATAAAAGTCACCAAGTATTATAACCTTCCGATGAAGCTGTGATTTTTTAAAATTCAAAACAGAAAATTATTCGGTCAGAAGTGACCGAGGACTCAGACTCCAGGGGAGAAAAATAGAAAATAAAACACCATACTAACTTTTTGAGAAATATTTTTCTAATAAAAAACAAATTAACAATAATTTAAATGTCTATTTACCTTAAAAGCCCCTATAACCTTTTTTTTTTTTAAATAAATTAAAATACCTCTATACGAGGCATTTCTAGCTCTCTATCTTATAGCCCATAGTAATTCAATCTGGAACACAACCTAAACGTATGCTAGATTACATGTGTATTTTAGTATTATAATGCTGTAATGATACTTGAATAAACAACTTGCCTTGTACCTTGAAGCAAAAGGGTTAAAGTCCTGACTTAAAGTTACATTTACAATGATTTTTAATACCTTAAAAAGTTATTGTCACATGCCTGTCCTGTCTTGTGCTGCACATGGGTGTTTTGTTATTTTGGGCCATTTGTATTTGTATCCTCGTCTCATGTTAACTATTTCGTGACAGAACGAACCAGCCAAGAATGTGGATACAGCGGAGTGAGATTTTTCCTCAGGGAGAGGATAAAGGATCTTCAATTTCCTTGTTGGAATACTTCGCTAGGTGCGCTCAAAGGACTATGGAGGAGGAGGAGACCACGGCAGACGGCGGTCAGCTGAAAGGAGAGCCTTCACCGCTGGTCCCGAAACGGAGGAGAAGGAAGAACCCCTCCATGACTGTTCCGGTGGTCCCACTTCCGGTGGTCCCAGTTCTGGTGGTCCCAGTTCCGGTGGTCCCGAAACGGAGGAGGAGAAGGAAGAATCCCTCCGTGACTGTTCCAGTGGACCCAGTTCCAGTGGACCCAGTTCCGGTGGTCCCAGTTCCGGTGGTCCCAGTTCCGGTGGTCCCGGGTTTGGTGGTCCCAGTTCCGGTGGACCCAGTTCTGGTGGACCCGGGTTTGGTGGTCCCAGTTCCGGTGGTCCCAGTTCCGGTGGTCCCTGGTTTGGTGGTCTCAAGTCCGGTAGTGGCCAAAGAGGCGGCAGCACCGTCACAACCTCGTAAACGGCGGAGGAGGAGGACTATCCCGGAGCCTACCGTCCCCACCATCAGTCCTGCCATGGCCAAGAGGGCTGTCTTCACCTTCTACGCATTGGCCGTTCTGCGGGCATGGGAGAAGCACATGGGTTCTCCCGAGCCAGAGACTGTTCACGTCACGTCTGCCGATCCAGAGACTGTTCACGTCAAGTCTGTCGATGCAGAGACTGTTCCTGTGCTGGAACCCCGGACACTGTGCTGGAGCCGGTGGTGTCCGTTCCTGAGCCGGAGCCTGTGTCCGTTCCTGAGCCGGAGCCTGTGTCCGTTCCTGAGCCTGTGTCCGTTCCTGAGCCGGAGCCTGTGTCCGTTCATGAGCCGGAGCCGGTGGTGTCCGTTCCTGAGCCGGAGCCGGTGGTGTCCGTTCCTGAGCCGGAGCCGGTGGTGTCCGTTCCTGAGCCGGAGCCGGTGGTGTCCGTTCCTGAGCCGGAGCCGGTGGTGTCTGTTCCTGAGCCTGAGCCGGTGGTGTCTGTTCCTGAGCAGGTGGTGTCTGTTCCTGAGCCGGTGGTGTCTGTTCCTGAGCCGGTGGTGTCTGTTCCTGAGCCATGGCCGCCCGAACGGGTTTCACCGCCATGGCCGCCTGCTCCGCTCTGGTCACCTGCACAGCCGGATCCGCCCTGGCAATCAGATGAACTGTCGTCTCCACCCTGGCCACCAGATGAGCTGTCGTCTCCACCCTGGCCGTCTGCACAGCCTGCCCCGTCCTGGCCTCCCGAACCCTGTGGACCACTCTGGTGTCCCGAACCCTGTGGGGCACTCTGGTGTCCCAGACATTTTGTTTCCCCTGTCCCACCCTGGTCTGTCCTTCCCGTCCCACCCTGGTCTGTCCCTCCCGCCCCGCCCCGCCCTGGTCTTATGGAGCGTCTGGTAGCCGCTCCGTAGGGAGGGGGTAATGTCACATGCCTGTCCTGTCTTGTGCTGCACATGGGTGTTTTGTTATTTTGGGCCATGTGCTCCTGTCTATTGTCTAGCCCCTCCCATCTTGTTATCTGATTATTGGTTTATTTGTCCCACCTGTCTGTCTCGTTACCCTCCTTGTTTGTTCCCCTATTTAGCCTCCCTGTGTTTGTAGTCCTGTGCTGGTTCGTTTGTCCGAGTTTCTCGTTCCTGGAGTTCCTGAGTTTTGAGTTTTGTACCTTGTCTGCATGTCACTAATAAATTTCCTCTGCATTTGTATCCTCGTCTCATGTTAACTATTTCGTGACAGTTATGTTATAAAAATATTTTGGATTTCCTAAAATAAAAAATAAAAATATTCTTTAGAATGTTTTGTGAATTCTGTGAAGCCCCAAGAGTGAATAAAGCGTTAGTGGAGTCGCTCTGGTCATGCAGTACCTTTGAAAGCTGTTTGCTGAAGTTGAGTTGCTGGAGAATGGAGTCTAACTGCACTTGTGTTTGCACTTGTCTCTGCTTCTGCTCTGCTGCGAGCTGCTGTGCTGCTTGTTTCTCTGCCTGCAGGGCTGCGACTTGCTGCTGGAGGGACAGAAGACGCTGTCGCAAAACAGCATGGGACTTTGATATTCTCTTCCTCGTCTTCTGCAGGGAGACACCTGAGAGTGGTGGTGAGGACAATGCTACATTCAGTCTCTTTTCATTTGTTACTAGGTTTAAATAGCATTATGTCTTACAGTACAAAACCATCTGAAGTATCACAACAACATTATATCAACAACATTCAGCCACTGCTTTGTTATTGTTGACTGCTGTGGCTATAACATTATTTTAGCGAATATTACACAAAATTAATATAATTTTCTCTATAATTTATTAAAGAATATTATAGTATCAAATTATTTTCATGCAGCATTTCGTTCTGGTTAAGCCCTTGATTTCTTCACCAAAAAATGAAAGAAGATTTTGCTTCAGCAAAAAGTTTATTTGAATCTGAAGTTATGTCTTCAATAATAAAACAAACAATACAATATTAAGACCTGCATCTTGTAATTTTAGCATGTGGGGCATGGTTTTCACATGCCACAAATACTACAAAACAGATATCATGGCATGCTATTGTGCTTGAATACTATTTTACTAGATCTCCATTTGATTTTGCAACTAAAATGTACCAGCATTGTGAAAGAGCCTCTTTAAGGTGAGCAATTTTTTTGATAATAAAAATAATTTCTTGTCTACATTCTTATGGACAACTATAAGCAATCTATAAGTATAACAATTTGTTTAAGCAATCCAATGTCAACTTTTGACTCAAACAACTGTGGGACTCAACAAATAGATAGAAGTGGGGCAGAAGGGACAGTAGGGCAACCTTTTTGTAAACATTCATTATCTTTGCAATTACAAATTTCATATTTTGCTTGATGAATGACACTGATGAGAATCTGTTTTGATATTTATAGTAGATTCAGTTTTCTATTCTGTTTTTTAAGAATTTATACAATAAGGGCTGTACAAGCCATCAAGAGAGAACAATCACTCATCCTGTAAGAGCCTGGGCACAGTTGCGTCAACCAGGTTACCTTGGATTTGGATGTTTCTAGTTTGAGATTCCTCTCCAGGCTCATCTATGGGGCAGATCAGCATGTACCTGCAGCCCTGCAGGCAGGGAAGAGGTGGAAACACAAAACATGACACAAAAAGCTGGGGCAACAGTTTAACATAACGTAACGTGGCGGCTCACGGCAGAGTGACACAGAGGAAGCGTTTGTAGTCACATCAAAGAGGCTTTGGCTTTTCCCCTCGTTTGTATCGAACACTATTTAAAAAGGTTTTGATCAGTCTCTCTCCCTCTCTCTCCATGGGTTTGATCATGGATTTATTCAGAAGCTCTTTAGTGTGACACGGGCGGCGCAGTGCTCTGCTCCACTGTCACGCCGATGTGAGCCAGTACAGTTGACGAGTACACAGAGCCATTCAGGCAGGATCTAAGAGAGAGCTGACAGCTGTAGAGCTGAGAGGAAGTGAAAAGAGGAGAAGATATGGAGCTTCCAAGTTCCCTGAGGGGATGGGGGAGAGCCAGCGGAGCCCTGAGAGACTGACGAGAAGAGATTGCACTTTACAGGATCAGACACCTCTGATACGCATCTTCTGATCGACACAGCTGCTTAAATTCAAGCAGAATGTTTTTATTTTTTTTTTACTTTGCAAATGAAAAGAGGCAATTTCAAGGTGAAGAGAGTAATTTTTTTTAACTCTAAATAAGCCATTCGTAGACTGATTCTGTTCAAAAGTATTAAAACAACATTGCCTCATCCAATTACTTGGGCCCAACCTTTAAATAGATCATACTACAGCTTTCTGCTTAAAAGCTATTGACTATAACGTTAAATATAACATTTAAATAATAATTCTATAAGAATGAGAAAGAGGAATAGATCTTATTAGATCAAAAAATGTATTAGACCGAAACTAGGGCTGTGGCTATATGTTTGGCCAACCAATGGCAGATGGAGGGCGTTTTCAGAAAATAAAATGTTACTGAAACTTCTTTGAAAAGTCATTACTTCTGCAATAAGTTGGGAGCGCAGAAATTACATAATGTACTTCACCTTTAAAATGTCTTTGTTACTTATGAATCTATTAACTATTTTGTTCCAAACAAAACATACTGATTTGTAGACAAATGACAATTATTTCATTTTAGCAACAACAACAACAACAACAACAACAACAAAAAAAAAAAAAAAAACAGACAACAAACAAAATGTAACAAACCTTACTAGTTTTCTGAGAAGCTTGACGAGTCGGAGCAGAATATCGACTTTGCAGGCTGTCAGAGAACTGTTCACTGTCACTGTGGAGATAAAGTTATAACATATCTATTTATTTACCAAGATAAATAGATATACTGGGGACTACTATGTGGCGTAGAATTCATATGAGAATGGTTAATTAGCAGAAAACCAGACAACCCTGAAACTTAAACGGCCATGTGTGGTGCGTAACTGCTGAGGCACAGTCGGGACGTTCTAAATGCTGCGGCGTCTCATTCAAGAGCTTCTTTGAGACAGATTTGGAAAGCTTCCAGCATGCCGTTTTGTTGAGGTAGTGGTGCATTTGGGTGAAATAAATCTGTGGATCATACCATCCATCATGTCATAAACTCTGATGTTGTAGGCGACATAAAACTTTCATGAAATAATTACTGAAAACGCTGCTTGATTTGGAAGATGTTAAACAGCTTGTCGACATCTGGTAGAGAGCCGAATAGAGTCATTCAAAATTTATCCTGTTAAATTAGAACAAGTATAGGAAAAGGAGGAGAGAAGGGAGACACTGGGACCACAGCAGAATAGGAACGTCACAGGAAAACTCAACTGATTGGCCAGGGTTTGCCTGGGACTCCTCCTCTGTCAGGGATGAATATGCAAAGGAATCACAAATTAAATTAACCTGCCAAACTGTCAATTTCAGGGCTCATGACGTTGGGAAAATGGCATTGGGCAGAGAGTGAGGGGCTGCGGGCGGGTTCAGGTGCTTTCTGGCGCCGGTTCAACTCGGCTGCTCAGAGGTGGCTAATTCTACATGCAAATTTCAGTCAATAAGCTCCTAGCAAGACATCCCAGGATAATTCAAAGGATCAGATTTTTTTCCCCTCTTTCTGCCCCCCTCTTGCACTTTTTCTCTCTTTTGAATACCAACTAGACAGAAGCTGGGATTCAATCACCCGTTTGCTTGTGTTTTTGCATATGCGTGCTGTCCCTACAGTCAGAAAAATAATGAGAGCTTGAGAGATGGAAAACGAGAAAGAGACAAGGATAGTGAAAGGTGGGGGAAGTACCTGTCTGCGCTCATGTCCTCCCAGTCGTCCTTGGCGGGACTGTCCATCCTGTTCTGCGTCGAGCGCATGCGTGTTCTGCTGGAGGCATCAGCCCAGGGCGTTTTCGACCTGATCTTGTTGTTAGCCAGCGTGGCAGGTTTCGCCTTGAGATTAGCTGCAGACCGATGGAAATCTCTCTCGGCTCGAAGGACTCCCAGTTCCTGTCGGAGCTTGAGCAGCCTGTGTCTGGCCTGGACAGCAGATTTTATGGCCTCTTTTGCTTCTCGCTCAGAACTCTGCAGCTGGGCAAGCAGTCGGTCCTGTTCTTCTCTGGCCTGGGCCTCCTCGGCCTGCATGTGTTGGTGCAGGAGCTGAACTCTGGCCTGCAGATCACCCCGCTCTACAGCCATTGCTCTGTTCGCTTCCTGTAACACCCTGTTGTCTTCTCGCAAGCGCATGATCTCGCTCTCCAGAGAGACCATTTGACTTTGTAACTGCTCTATCTGTGAGAGTAAGCAGAGGCACGTGAAAAAAACAATTATCACTACATCTTTTTGAGACATTTGTGCTTTAAACTCTCGTTTGGCCTTTATGGAGAGGGTCTGTTCCGGGCCAAGTGAACAACCACTCTGTAATTTGTTACTCATGGCTAAACATAAAAGAGGGCCATTTAGGCAGCTTGTCAAATCCTGGTGGAGGGTGTGAAAGAGAGGAGGGGATGCCTGCTGGGTGTATACCCCCAGGCAAATCGCTGCCTTTTATTTAGCACTCTCTCTGCCTTACTGCCGCAGCACACCACCTTTCAAACAACATTAGGCCCCTTTACGGCTGGCTGACAACGACTCCCCCCTCCCCCCCTCCCACAACTCCATCAAAAATTATTTCATTTATAATGCGTTTGCAGGAGCACATAAACAGCAGTCTGCCCCTGTGGGTTATTAAGTTTAACATGGTGCTTGTCATTCGGTAATAAAGGCGATGACAGCCCCCATTACACGACCATATGGCAGCTGCTGGCATCGCTCACAATGCCATCATCTGCTCCGAATTATTCCACAAACCATTTCATTCCTCTGCTCAGAACGTTCCCTCAGTCCTCACCAGCCCGTCCAGCAAGAACCAAGCTAAATGTTGCTTTAAGGGAACTCGAGTGCTTTTGAATAGACTATGAGCTTGATTTGCTCAGACTAAATGCTAATGACAAATTATTTGCTTGTATTAAATGAGTGAAGGACCCAGTGTCAAACATCAGCAGTGTGTCAGCAAATGCAAACAGAGCAGTTTAGTTTCATTCAAATGAGCCTTAAGCGTGTTTGCTGTGCTGTGCTGTTGATAGTTTTGCAGGTTGATGGCTTAAATGAGCGATCCATACTACAGGAAAACTTTTTTTTGTGTGTGAACACATGCACTGTTATGAACATTTTACATGGCCTCCATCCAATTTTAGATCTACATGTTAACTACTTGCATTCGTTTTGAGTTTCAAATTCTTGGCCAAATTTGAAACCAAAAATTATGGACACAGTGAAAACCAAAGTTTTAAATTAGACTTTGCCTAGAAACACTAAACAATTCTAAATATTACAATATTTTTGATTACACTTGTTCTTCCTTCAGGCTGTAAAAATCTTAAACATTTAATAATATTTCAAAATATTGCACAACTGTAAGTGTGTAATTAATGGATGAAATGTACTTTTTGCTAATAAACACACGTTTTTTTTTTATCCTGTAAAGTACTTAAGGATATGTATTTTCCATTTATAAGAGAAAGGTGGCAAGTTCTCACTAGTGAAAGTTAAGGGTTTCTCTCCTTGTGTATACCATAGTGCTTAAACTCAGTCACAGCCTCTGTTCAAGCACAGGTAAATGCTCTTTATTAATATGCTTCTGGGGATGAGGATTTTGATGTGTTTTTGTCAAGATTTTGGTGCATCCCTACTTTAGCATCAATAAACTAGTTGGTTCATTGACATAGTAACACTTTGTAATAAGGTTTGATTTGTCAACAATTGTTTAAGCAGTAAGCACTATGAACTAACAATATGTTTACAGCATTAATCCAGGCTAATGTTAATTTATACATATGCTAATTGATTTTTATCGCTTCAAATTGTATACATTTACACTAGTTAATGTATCATGCACAAGAATAAATTAAAAAGAACACAGAACAAAGATAACCTATAATAATAATAAATGCTAATTTATAACATGTATAGTTATAAACAAGTGGTTTTGTGTAGTCAAGCTATACATACTTTGCCTGTCTGTCCAAGTATACTGTACATGACACAATGTATGAATATTTGAAGAACTAAATACACATCACACCTGTCTTTCGGAGAAAGCAAACACCTGACATTTTTTAAAAGACTGAAGAAGTTTGACTGAAATTAAGGTAACACTTTACAATAAGGTTTCATTTGTTAATATTAATTAACAACATTAGTTAACATGAACTAACTATGAAAAATACTTTTAAAGCATTTGATGATCTTACTTAATGTTAATATCAACATTTACTAAAACATTATTAAAATCAAAACTTAAAATCTGTTAATATTGTTTAATGGACCTCAAATTAACTAACAATGAACAGTTGTATTTTTATTAACAAATGTTAACAAATATTAAAAATTCTGTGACAAATGAATTACTCGTTGTCAGTTAATTTTATTCAATGCATTAAAAAACTAACGAATGGAACCTTGTTGTAAAGTGTTACCAAAATTATTTTTAAAGTGCATGTTAATGTTTATGATACCAAACAAACTGAATCTTATTGTAAAAGTGTTACATTTCATACATTTTACGTTTGCCAATAGTCTGTGTCTTTGTTCATTGTTCTTCAAAAAATTCAGCTAAAGGCTGAACATTTCCAAACATGTAAATGGCAAACAGCACATGGTTGGTACCTTCTTAAAAGTCTGTTCTACTCTTCGTGTGGATGTCTTGATGGGGGTGCTGCTCCTCCTGACCTCATCCTCCGACACTTCCCGAAACAGAAGCTCAGCTGGAGGAATAAAAATTCATACTGTCACCTGACAGCCACTTTCCTAATTCAAATAAATGATCATTAAATGACACATAATTTCTGGTCTTTTTAAAGGTCTATTCAACCGAATGACCTCTTAAAGAGGCCTTTAATGGACGGAAAATAGTACTCGTAACCACAACTCAAAACCTTCTAACCTGAAGCAATCTTGCAGACTATTGTGGAGTAATTCAAATTAATTTTTAAGGTAATTGTCAATGTATGATGGAGTTTGTGCTTTGGACTTCATGGCAGGAACTTTGTTGCTATGCTTGTTTAAAGATGGGAAAATAAACACATTTGGAGACCAGAACATTCTGCCACCTCTGGTTAATAAAAGTTTCATGGTGAATGTGGATGCTCATTTGTCGAATGAAAATGTTGTGAAATATTTACAGTCAGTTTTTTTTTTTTTTTTTTTTGCTGACCTTTAGACAGTAAGCAGCAAGGCTGAAATTCTAGTGAGTCACAGACCTGTCTTTCTCAGTAGCATCATGCATACACTTGCAAAAAAAAAAAAAAAAAACACCTATTCACATGTGCGCACACGCACTTTTTTTTATATCATTATGTAGACTTTCCATAGACTATGTTTTTATACTGTACAAACTGTAAGTAAAGCTTTATTTATATAGCCCCTTTTAAAACAGAGTTTGCAAAGTGCTTAACAGAAGAGAAATACACATACACACATAAAAATAAGATAATACATTGACTAAGTTCGGGGTACCCCTATCTGATTTGTGATTGTTGTTGTGCAAATAATGTGCAAATTATTGCAAATACATTTGTGATTAACTGGATTTTTTAAAAATGTTTTTTTGCTCACAATTTCTACCTGATATTATATTACTGCTTTGTCTTATTTTTAGTCATCTTAAAATGACTAAAAATCATTTTTTTATGATTTTATAAAAAATCATAAAAATAACAAATCTAGTTTTTTTAAATGTTACAAAAAAGATAAAAAAAAAAAAGAACAATAGACTACAAGACAGGTGTCTATACCAGTCTAGTCATAAGAAATTGACTATACTTGACCATCAGTAGTATACATAGAGTCCAAACTTGCAGATATGAGTATAAGATTGCTGCAGAATTTCAATGCATTATTCACAAAGTTACACATCCCCCACCCCTCGCATGTTCATTTATTAAATATTTTGGCTAATCTGACAACACATAAAGCAACCAATAACAGTGGCATACTCTCAGCTATCCAGATTTAAAAAAAAAGAAAAGAAAAAAAAAAGAAGACTAGGATGCCATTGGCTCTTAAAAAGAAACATTTATGAGCCACACGACTTATTATGAATGATATTTGTTATATTACAGAATTGTGTGATATACATGGATGCTAAGAAGCACTGTCATCTATAATCACTTTCTATCCCAATGTAACGCAGTGGATGAAGTTGCATAGGGAGATGCATTAAACATTACATTTTCACTTTGTCATTGCTAGAATATGAGTTTGTATGTGGAAGAGTTGCTGAAGACTGTGTAGTACATAGTGTAGTACTAGTCCATTGATAGAAACATGGACTTCAGTTCAATTACATACTGTAGTTTCTGTTTTTAACATACTTAAATGTTTTTTTTTTAAAATACTATTTATTAATTAATTACAATTAAACTCATGGTTCATGATAAGGTAGTCAGCTGTGAATTCATAAATGGCCAATTTCATGTCTTACATACAATTACATCGTTTCTGCAGAGTTTTAAAATTTAAAGGCTTTTTAAGACCTGCACAAAGAAAACTTAACTTTGAGTTCATAATTGAAAACTTAAGACAAATTAAAAAAAGTTATAAATTATAAACATTCAAGCTTTTAAAACATTTTTAAGAAAAGGAATGTGCTGCTTTGAAATGTGCAGCACTCACTTTTAATTCAATTATAGCATTTATGCCACATTATGCCATATGGCAATTCCAAATATGGAATATGGAAATACGGAATAGGGAAAGCATGTGTTTTGGAAACGTCACAACACAACAGTGAGTTTCAAAACACTACTACTAATGCAATTCATCCAGGCCTCACCCCTTTAGTTGTGTATGCCTTTTAAATGAGGAATATTGTGATGTACGTTTCTGGAGGAAATCTCAAGACTACAATAGAGGTATTTCAGAGAGTTCAGAAAGTGTTTACTGATATAGAGAATTGGAGTGATTTTTCTCAAACAGCAACATTACACAATAAAGAAAGTTGAAAATGTAAATAAGCACAATAGGTCTTTTCAAGACCTCTTGAAATTATAATTAAGACTTTTATTATACCATTGAAGATATTTAAGAATTTTTATGGCCTTAAATTTGTTCAAATGGAATTTAAGACTTAAAAGAATCAGTTCATAAGAGTCATTTGTTCGCAAATTGGACATCACTTCTTCACATGGTTGCATTCAACTGTTGTGATGATAAAATAGTTAATTATAATAACTAACACTTTCTCATGACACAGGCATGGATTGATGTAGGAATGTTACCAACTTTCAGAAATGTCCCTACCAAGATTTGGCCAATTTTCCCCAAAGAACTTAGTGTGCTTATACACTAGAGATCGCTCTGATGGAGCGTTTGACGGATAGGAATGTACAAGATCCTTTCTGAGGGTGTGGAAAGAGCCATGTGAGTTTGAAATCAATTGGGAATACAGCAAATTGGATTTCCGAAAGCACATCTGGACCTACCTCTCTCAAATTCTCATGGGTTAATGGTCATGTCATAATTTTATTTCGTGATTTTACTGGAACAGAAAGGGGATGAAAGATGAAAGTGTGTGTCTGCGGCAGCTGCATGTGGGGAAGTGCTCCATGCTGTATAATGTTGCCCTGTGCCACCTATGACCTGACTTTGCCACTGACCAGAGGGAAGGATAATACTTAATGTAACAAATCTTAAAGTTTTTAAATGACTGGTAAGAGGAGGATTTAAGGAGAAATAATCTCAGATATAAAGGAACAGGATAGGTCAACAGGAGTTTTGTTATTGTTAACCAAAACTATAAAAAACATTTCTATAAAAAATTTCTATAAAAAAAACTTGAATGAAAGCTGAAATAAAATAAACTAAAATATAAATATCAGATGAAAAACTTCTTAAATTAAAATTATCATGTGAAAAACCTCTTAACACTAGAACTACCGGAATTATATTACTAGAATGGCCATAGCAGTCATTCTGACCGCTCATACATTATTTGCATATAATTTCAATAAGCTACATCAAATCTAAGAATAAATGGATCTGTAATGTTAGGATAGGTAATACTAAACATCAGGGGCCGTATTCACAAAGCATTTTATCTTACCACTAGGAGTACTCCTAAATCGCACTAAAAGATTTTAGCTAGGAGTTTTCTCTTAAAAGTTATTCACAACGCCTTTCAGACCTACTCTTAGTAAAGAAAAATGACAACTCCTAAACTAAGAGTGAGTCTTCGTTGCTATGGATGACGTCATTACTCATGCACGAGCTTGACTGAAGTGACCACCTTGATTGGCTGATGATTGTAACGCGGGAATGATTCCAAACACCTCCCCTACGATGATGAGTGACAGGTGACAGGTCTGAGAATGCGTGCGCTACACAAGTAGTGCGAAGGACGGATGATGATGAATAACTGAATAAATAGCCTAAATGAATAAAGAGTAAGGCAAAACAAATAGCCTAGTAGCCTAATGAAACATACGGATTGATGCAATATCTTTGCAATATTATTGAATTAATCTGTCACTATATGCCTCTGCCTACGTTTGCAAAGAGAAGAACATTTTAATTTGATTCACAATGAAATGTTACAATTAGTTTACATGCAATGAGTAGCCTAGTTTTGGTTGTTGTTGGTGGCGTTATTGCATCCCTAGTTATGCCTACAATGCAAAATTGTTCCCTCGCGATTGGAAGCTCCTGTAGCCGCCGCATACATTTCAAAACATCGCAACGTGAAATGCCACAAAAAGCGGTTTGTGAATAGGTCTTAGTGAGTTAGGAGTCCTCTTGACTTCTTTTAAGCTGTCCCAGGCTTAGGTGCTACTTTTAGGGCTAAAATGCTTCGTGAATTACTCTTGTGACGAGTGACACACCCATTATTTTTAGGAGTTGCTCCTAAATTCGCCAGTTAGGAGCTACTTTTAGCCTTAAAATTCTTTGTGAATACGGCCCCAGAACACTACATTTTAATTCTAATGTACGTGAAAATTTATTAGTTAATCAACAACCACAAAACAGCTATTGTAATTACAGATACAAAGTCGAAATTTATCAATTTTCTATTATTTTCTTTGTAAAATGAAAACAAATGTATTCATCCTTGGATATTAGAATACAATAGCCTACAAAAACATCACCAATATGCATTTCAATGCATAGGTAAAACCTTTATGGGCACATATGAAACGCATGTGGCCCAAACTGGCCAAAACAGTCATTCTGACTGTCACGGGAAAAGAATATGAAAATATATTAAACTGATTTAGTAACCAATATTTGTTTTAGTGAGCAAAAATATCATGCTGTAAAATTACAATGAAACTATCATGCTGTTAAATCATAATGAGAGTATTCTCCACTAAGCGGGCTAACTTGGGTTGTTTTGGGGGCAAACAGCGTGAATCAATTTCACTGACGCTTGTGGATCAGTTACTTACAGTCAACACAGGTAATCTCTACCTTCCATGTGCAGCTCCCGCACACAACCTTATGACATTTGTCACAAGTGTCCTTTGTTTTGTTTTTCTTGCAGTTTCTCCGCAACTGGCACTGCCTTCTCCTTCCCATCTGCTCTTGCCTGGGTTCTGGCTCTCGCACCATCAGTTGTGTAGCTTTTGCTCTCATGTGGTTGGAGCGAAGTTCATTTGCAAGTTTCATTATGAAGTTTCTCTGTGACATCCTCTCATTGGTGCATTTCTTGAACAGGATGGAAGCATTTATTGCAGCCAGGTCAAGGATATTATAAAACACAGCCACTGGCCAACTACGTTTGGGTGCTTTCACTGAGTATTTCCTCGCCATTTGATCTACCACATCAACTCTGACCTTGGTTCTGTTGTAGTATGTGATTGTCTCTGGTTTAGCTTTTTGGCCAATTTTGATGGCAACAGCTGTGTGGACAGTGCTGAGAATGCAGACGTTTTTCCTTGCTTTGCACTGATAGACTGTTAGCGTTGCATTGTCACTTTTCAGCACATCTGTGGTGAACAGCGGCCTTTGCTCCTTTACGCATGGGGGAGCTCTCGTCTGCTTTTGTTTATTGTGCCAACCAGGCTGGTTTTCTTGGCCTGTAGTGCCTTGGCCAGTTCGAGGGAAGTAAAAAAGTTGTCAGTGGTGATGTTCCTCCCCTTCCCCAGGTAAGGCTCAACCATTTTCAACACCACAATGTCTCCTAGTCATTGACCTGGCCTCCGTGTCTCGTCTTTACCCAGATATAGCGCACCGTTCAACATATATTTGGTATCGACGTCAGCAGCGAGCCAGAACTTCATACCAAATTTATCAGGTTTGTTTGCTATATACTGGATGAAGCTGCACCTTGCTTTTGTCGGGAAGAGCTGCTCATCAACAGTTATGTCGGCACCAGGCTGGTGGCAAGTGATGCTGTTCTGGATGAATCTCTCCCAAACCTCGGTCATCAGGGCAAACTTGTTATCTTGCAGGCGTGTGCGTCTGGTCTCCTTTTTGTCGAAACGCAGGAATCGCATGATTTTTTGGAATCTATTTCGGGACATGGTCTCCTTGAAAAATGCATAGCCCCAGTCGGCTGACCAAAAGTTCGCCAAGTCCATGCTTTTACCACCCTGCGCCCCACGAATGTAGACTAGAGCAATGAAGGCCTTTAGTTCATCCACTGTCATTTCCCATGAGCTGTCCTCCTTGACTCTGTGTGCCTCAGCCACGGTGCATCATCAACTAAACATAGAAGCGGTGAGGGCATCTTCAATGTTGCGCTTGGCGTGCGCTGTGGGCCTTGGAGCTGCTGTCATGACATTTTTCCTTTGTCGCCTTCCTCTGTTTTCACCCGACTGTATAACAGTCCACACTGTGCCGTCTTTCGCTGTTTCATGCCGCTCTGCTATAGGTGGATTTAGTTGGACGGCTTCACCCAGTGCTGGGCTGAGTGCTCTTGTGGTTGGCACAACACGCACAGCTGATGATCCAGGATTTTGCACTGTCGCCAAGAAATTATAGCGTAATTAGTGTTTTATTTCATGAAATATCTATTTTATCAGGGCTAATATTAGCCTATGTATGGGCTAAGAAACTCACAAGATCGTATAAAGATCACAGCCTAACGTACCTGGAACATTAGCAGATGGAATGACAGCAGATGCAGAATTGTTAGTGTCCAGCCGTTTTTTTTTACACAGGGGAATTATCTCTGAATCATTCTCTGAATCACTCTTAGAGCCAGTGTCAGATGAACTTTTAAGAGACCAGGAGACATCACTATCGGAACTATCGGAACCTGCTCCTCATCAAGGCTCTGAAGCATGGCTAAAGCCTCTGTGGCAGTCATTCTTTTTGCTGACATTGTTCTGATATTCTCTTTTCAATTTTTCAATTTGGTTTTAGCTCAAAGCTAAAGCTAGATTTCAGCTTTGCAATAGACTAAACAAACAACTAGAATAAATTGTTGCTAGGCAACGGTGATGCATCATCAAGAGCGGGAAAAAGGAGCAAAACGGTCTGTAATGCATACGGTCAGTATGACTGTTATGGCCATTCAAGGAAGAAATACACAAAACTCTTTTGTGTCTTGTAATTTTAATAAAATAACAATGATAGAATAAAATATAGACACATTTAGGAAAAGTCAGGGTCCTATAGTTAAATGGGTTTTATTTCAACAAAGTTATTACATTGCATAATTTTAAAACAGTCAAAATGACTGCCTTGTTAGTTCTAATGTTAAATGAGAATTAGAAATGTTGCTTTGGTAACTAACTGCAATAAAATATGTTTAAAATAAAATTCTTATTTATTTACTCACTTTCATGTAGTTTAAAACCTGTGACTTTCTTTCTTCCTCTACATTTTCTGTTATGCAAAATATCTTTTTTTTTTAATGTTTTATGTTCCACAGAAGAGAAAGTCACAGGATTGGAACAATATGAGGAAGTAAATTACACAATTTTTATTTGTGTATACTACGTCTTTATGTTGAAATACTAAAATTACTAAAACTAAAGCTGAAATAAAAAGTTAATTAAAGCTAAATAGAAATATAAAAAATTTAAAAATGAAATTGACAAATCTTAAATATTATAATCTTAAAATTAAAAATTGCAAATCTTAAACTAAAATTCAAAAGGAGAACTGAAATATAAAAATAAAGGCCAATATTAATAAATACTATAAATATAAATACTACAACACTGGTCAACAGCTGTATATGATGTGGCAGAGAAAGATGAGTAATGCCTGTGATGTGTGTAAGTTTGTTTGGACAGTGTGATGTGTGTGATACCTTGCATTTCCTCCTGTCGACACTCTTTTATGTCTTGAGCTGCAACTGTGTCCAAGGCTGCATTTAGTTTCTCCTCCAGATTAGCGCTAAACATATCAAACAGATTCAGGAATGACCACAGTCAAGTTATTTAGATTGACTATATTAGCAATACAACAAAAAATATTACTTATTTCAATTTAAATATCACTTCTAAAATTTATATAATAGATTTTTCTCTCATGTATGCTGCAAATTATTTTCATACATAGGCTACATCTCAGGTATGTACTAATTTAAAGAATAAGCTATTGAAGTACAGTCCATTTACTGACCACAAACCCAAAGCATAATTGAGTTCAATCAGGAAACTCAAATGCCCCCTCACAATTGTATCACAATCGGATTGCGCTTGACCACAATAAAAGCCAGTTGTAATAACATCAAAAGACACATTGTGATTGGATGACTAATACTTTTTGTCCACTTTTTCTTATAATCCCCATTCACATGGTTTACTGAGGGGTTAGTAAAGACAGAAAACAAAAGAAAAGCATTTTCATGTATCCATCTATGTTTTTAAAATGGAAAATAACAGTTAATGCAAACCCTCATGTATGCAAGTAGCGATTTGCTCAGGCTCTATCTGATCATACCGGAGACAAGACACATGAAAGTGTAAATACAGTCTGGCCCAAAAAGCATCCAGTTAAGAAAAACATGACAGGTGTAAAGGAGGCCATAATGTTACTATGTTACTTGACAACTATGGCCATTTTGGTGCATGAATGTACTCATTAATTCTTATTCTAGACTGTGAATGCAGTAAGTTTCTGTCAAAGTGCGTTAAGCCACTACTTTTGAAACTTCCTCTTTTACCTTTAAATCACTTCAACTCTGACACCATCCAAATCTCTCCCCCACTGAGATGAAGATATAAAAAGAAACCCCGCTAATTAAATAGCTCTTAATTCACCAAGAAATCAAAGTGCTAAGTGACAAGAAACATAAAACCCCTGGCTGGGGTGTGAGGATTTCTTTTCACCTAGACTGAGAAGGGATTGGGGTGGGGTGCAGGGGGATATGAACAGACAAGTAGTGAATCTAAACCCAATTAAGAACCACCAATTAGCTGTATGGGTTCTGGAGACTAATTAAAAGGGGCAAAAAGAGGCACTTTCAAGTTATTATTAGGACCCAAAAGAAGCCTGTTGAGGATTTGGGTAGGCCCGAGGGAGACATCTGCACCTGAAACACACACCTAGTTCCCCTCCCATTTGTTCTAGTGCAGTGGTAGAGGAACCTCTGCTGAATTGCAGTGGCTTAGTTCATCATAGTGTAACTACTAGCAAAGAACTCTGGGTAATACTCCAGTTGAATCACAACAAGGGACCCAGTTTGTTTTTGTTTTGTTTTTTTTTCGCTAAGAAATGATCCACTTACAAATTGAGATTTCTAATCACCATGTTTCACCTATTTTGGTATAAAACCTGTGCTTCTAAAATCAACTCCTTGTCGTATTGTGCTAGAGTGCAGCATTTATAAGCAGCAGTGCAAGGTGGTTTATTAGCATTCCAGCTGTGGAGATCAGCTGTAGGTCTCTCATGACCCCACCAGCCACTCTAGAAAAACAGTTACTACAGCTTCTCTTTTAATAGATCTCTTTTCAACACCATAGATATATATAATATGTATATATAATTTTTTATATATATATAAAAAAAATGTAGATGGCGTGAAACTCGCCTCTATCAATCCCCTCTGCTTTCCAGTCCCTGTGTGTCTTTGAGTGAGTACATCATTTGAATAACAGATGTTTATTAGTAGGCCCCTCTCTAGAGCTTGTTGTATACATTTCAGTATAGATAAAAAAAAAAAAAAAAAGTGGAGATGGAAGAAGGAGAAAAGTGTAGACTGAAGGAGAAGAATAAGTAAAAAAAAACACTGTGATTGGATATTCTCTGAAAGAACACGAGGAAGTGATGATGATACATGTTAAAGGTCCATCATATCTTTTTGCTGTCATAGTCACAGGCCTTAGAGCAATAACATTTAACAAATATATTTTCATTATTTCTTTTCTCTTTTAAGCTAGGACAGTGAGAACAGAGAAAAACAGTAATGCAAAATTCAAACAAGGCTTAGACAGCTTTCAGATTCTCTGCACCTGAATCAATGGCATAACACACTGCAGCTGGTTGCTGGCCACTATTTGCACAACATCAAAGGCTACATGGTACTGTACAACATAGCTTGAAAGACATTGAGAAGAAAATTGGTATAGGGCATCATGCATATTTACTGTTAATGTATCAACTACTGAAATTTTGGTATTGTGACACAAGTTATTATTTCATTGATTTGATTTTAGCATGGATGAAAGCTGTCTTGACCAATCAGCATCCAGGATGACTTTTTTTTTTAAAGAATGTATGATGAAGGATCGTTTAAATTATTGAAACATAATGCACAATTGAAGTGTAACAGGTCATTGCGCTTCACATTGTGGCCGTTACACCTTGTGTGTGCATTATTTTTCAATAGTTGAATAGACCAGAGCCAATTATTCCTCTTATACTACGGTTCCCACATCTCAAGACATTATTCCTATGTTTTATTGCAAGACGCCGGCACGATCACTTGCATTTTTTTCCTGAAAACAGATTGTGAACGGAACGTTATTTGAGCACTTTCTATATATAATTTAATCAGTTTAAATAACAGATTATTTTCATCCTATTAAGAGAAACCATATAAAGTTGACCGTTTAGTCACTGGTTTAATTTACTGACAATAAACGATTTTGAGACAAAAACATCTGACTGTAGGCCTACATGAATCATTACATATCAGAAAATCACTGGTCACTGCACTGGTGATTTTGGTTAGACATGTACACATAATCCGTACATATCAAACGATCTGTGACAAAGCAATAGTGACACAGTAAAAACATTTTTAATCACATAAGTGTGTTGCGCTGTTCCTGTTAGATCCAATATGGAAGACACAACTTTTTTTTTTTTCAGGCTCCCTGTAAATCCAATGCAGCTACTGTGTTTTTCCACAATCTGGCACTGAACAACATTTTGCACTCAAAGGCATGTTTATTGCTTAGTTGCTCAATCCAGTGTTAGCGTCACATCTGTTATTTACCTACTTCTACTTGTTGTGCTCGAATCAGTGGGTGGGGCTACTGAACTTTAGGGTTTGTGATGTCACCAACCTGGGAAGAAGCTGTGGTCCCTACCAGTCATTTGTTGTAGTGTTTAAAAATCGATTTCTGTAAAAGAAAATATCTCCCTTTGCATTGAACTTTTAGTGTCGTAACTTTGCAGATGTTGTTTATGCTCAAACAGCAACATTACACACTAACTGAAGTTAAAAAAGTGAAATCATAATCAAGGGCCCCTTTAACAATCTGGAACACACAGACGAAGGTACCTCGACAATAATTAAAGCACAAAGGTTTGCTCCCCTGAGCTTAACCTTGTTGTAAATGTGTCTGTATGTCTTCTGCCTCTGGCCCAGAACTTGGCATGAAGAATCAGGACATGCTGTAATTGTTACTGTCTAACAAGACGAAGACTCTGAATGTAGTGTTTTGTTAATGTCTCTTTCCTCACAGACTGGAGGCTCAGAATGTGGTCGTATTTGTTGCTGCCTCACAAGCGGTATACTCAAGAGCATGGAATCTGTTTCAGTCTCATCTTTGCAGGCTGGAGACTCAGGACGGCATATCTATCCCTAAATGGGAGACTGAGAATTATATATTGCCTATTGTCTCACCGGATGGGAGACTCAGAACATGGGTGTATCTGTTAATGTCTCACTGGATGATCCAGAGACTCAGAACAAGGAATGTCTGTTGAAAGGGTACATTTATCCCTTTCCGATGAAGAGATTGCAATTGGGCACTTCTCAATTCCAGTGCTGTGATTGGCTGTTGGCATCAGAGGGAGCACACACAGTGAGGCCCACCCTTCTTTCCCCTGTGGAACTCATTTGCATAAAGCAGTTAGAAGTCTTTAAAGTGTCTTTTAAGTTTTACCAATGCATTTCTCACTTTCCAAACCAACACCAGAATACCTTTGCCAATGTTCTAAACAAATAGAGTCCAAACAAGATGGGAAAAGATTGAACTGCCATACATGCATAACAGCTGAATTTGTGTAAGATGTTGCACTACAAATAGCCGTGACTGAGAATACTTATTTTCTCTGAATAAGTATGAAATGGAAGAGTGTAGTTTACATCAGTTTTAAGGATTCCAAACATAGTTATGAATGGATTGGATGGATCATTGTGGCCTCCCTCTGTTTCAGCCACTGCGCTTGCATCCACTAACATTGTTTTCTATGAAATTACAATTGGGTGAAGTCATATGAAACTGCAATGCGGTTGACAGACCTGGAACTACTTCACACTCAAAATCAAGCATTTAACAGTCCCGTGGTATAAAATTTGCTAATGTGTTCTGCATACCGTGGCTTCTAGAAAGACAATAAATGTAATGACTTGATTGGATTGTTATTTGTTAATAGAGGCAATCTCATGTGACTGACAGGTTGCCGGAAGGGAAGGATTATTACCCAGCCCTTGCACCGGTGCACACATCACAGGGATCCAGATTGCGGCCATTTTTCCATTTTCGGGGTTGCTTAATGAAATGGTAAATTTTATATCTGCAAATGACTCAGATGAACTGTAATAAAGCGCACGCTTTCCCTTCCATTACTGCCGTGACCAGTAATGTTAGGCCAAGCGCTCCGGAGACTGTAAGCTGGATCACGAACAGTTGGGAAAGATCCATCCTCGAGTAACAACGGGAGTAAATGAAGACTGCTATGTTCATTCTTACATCTTATAGCAAAACACCTCAATCGCTTAAGAGACATTCTTGTCTACACCTGGCAGTGTCAGTCAACAGTCGTGGGAGGGGCCTGTGCAAATCTACGTCACTTTGCCCAGAATCTGAGACAATGCTTATGATTTCTGGGGATAAAAAAAAAAAAGCACTGGGTGGATTTTTATGATTATAGGGTGGTTGTGTACACACACTGCCAACACACATTTATGTTCTGAATTAATATGTAGACATTATGAATGACAATAAAGTACATTTTATCTCAACTCATCTCAACTCAAGCTCAGTGCTTTATTGTCAGCCCCCCATTGCTACAAAATCAGGGGCTGACGCCACTTTCTGTAGAGCTTAGTGGCACCGGTGTTAGTCTGCAGCCCTGTGACCTTAAAATAAAACTGCACATTGTAATTTCTGTAAGTTAAGTTTACCTATTACTAAGGCATCTGTCAGTAATACAGTCAAAATGGGGGAAATTGCAGGTTGATTTAAGGTGTGCCCCTAAAATTTCTGCTTGTGCTCCTAAAATTTTCAGTAAGGGGCTACAATGCTCCTAGTAAAAAAAGTTAGCCTCGAGCCCCACGTCATCATAGAAGAGAGTTGTTGCGAGGGAGAGTGGACGTTAATGATTTTGATCAAAGATTACGAGGACGCATGAATTTAAAAAAAATATGCACAGATTAATCATTTAACAAACTAGTAATTTTCTGTATAAGTGATTTATTGAATCATTCACTCAATTTATTTATTTTATAAACAGATTAATTCAAGAACGAAATAAGTGATTCTTGCTGTGTCCCAATTCATCTACTTATACTATGGTCTAAAATGATGTATTATTTTGTGTGTTGAATCCATGGATTGCTTTGTTCACAACTCCGCCCACTCAGAATCCCTGAATTACATAACTATATTATTAGCACAACTCATTGCCGCTAGTCTTAGCTTACTCTGCATTGAATGAGATGGCAATGAAAATAAACAGGCTTCCCTTTCAGTCACTCACGTTCTACGTAACGTCGACGTGACAACGTAATTGGGATCACTTCAGGGAGCCCTATCATCTTCGAGTGTCTACAGAACGAGCCAATGACCGTCGGCGTGCGTGAATCGCGTCACGCACCCCGCCCCGCAGTGTGGGAATAAACAGGAAGCGGGCGCACGCATGCATTGTCTTTCACTTCGGAGCCGAGCTTCCTGTTCATCTCTGAACTCTACGGACTGCTACTGAGTGTTGAAGACTCTCTAAATGGTGTTGGTGTGACTGCGCGTGCAGCGAGTGGCCACGAACATTTCTATGTTCAACAACTGCTGTTTTTACTGCAAGAGCTTGTGTCGGTTCGGTGGGCGTTTCCCTTGGTGTACACAGTACACAGCAGCCATTCCCTGGGTACCTCAGCACTGTGAGAGTTGTGGAAAGAGTATTTTTTCTTTTCTTTTTTCTTCACAAAAGAGCAACACAGGCGTGACACTGCATCCTTTTCAGGATGTCATTCCGCCTGTGCATTTCTGGATGCGGTCGTTCCCTGGCGCCAGCAGACGGCCACAATAGTTGCACTCGTGTTTGGGCATTCAGCACGCTGAGGCAGCTTTTGTGAATAGTTCATGTTCCCATTGCGGTTCCCCCGGTGCCTTTCTTTCCGGAGGTGCATGAGGAGCTCACCAAGTCGTGGTCGGCACCGTATAGTGCCAGACTACGGCCTATTGGCTCCTCCCTCCACACCACCCTCGACGGCGGAGCAGCCAAGGGGTATGTGGATCTCCCGCCGGTGGAGCGTGCCGTTGCAATGCAGCTGTGTCCAGCGTCCGCATCCTCTTGACGGGGGAATCCTCGCCTTTCGTCCAAGGCTTGTACATTTTCGTCTGGTCTATCGGCGAAGGCTTACAAAGCCTGTGGACAGGCTACTTCCGCCTTGCATGCCATGGCGCTCTTGCAGGTCCACCAGGCCAAGATGCTCATGGACATGCACAAGGGTGGTTCTGACCCAGAGCTCCTCCGGGAGCTCCATTCGGCAACTGACCTCGCCCTCCGGGCGACGAAAGAAACCGCATGATCCATTGGTCAGGCGATGTCCACCTTCGTGGCCCAGGAGCGCCACCTTTGGCTCAACCTGGCTGATATGAGAGACACCGATAAAAAATCGGTTCCTGGATGCCCATCTTTCCCAGGTTGGGTTGTTCGGTGGCGCAGTCGAGACCTTTGCCCAGTAGTTCTCGGCCGCCCAGAAGCAGACAGAGGCCATCCGACACATCCTGCACCGGCGGACCGCTGCTGCCCCCACCCATCCGCCGGCCGCAGACCCTCCGTTTGCTCATCGCCGAGGTCGACCTTCTGCGGCATCCTCCGCTCCCGCAAAACCTCAGCAGCAGCAACCACCTAGGTCTCAGCGTGGAGCAAGCTGCAGGAAGTCGACCCCGCCCCTCCAGGCCGCTGCCAAACCAGGAGGCAAGCGAAGGTGCAAACGATCCTGAGACGGGCGACCCAGAGGTGGATCAAACTGCTCTTCAGAAGATGGCGAAGGCGCCGCTCCTTCCCCCGGTGGAGGGCCAGGCGGAGAATCTTTTTTTTTCTGTTCCGTCACTGGCCACTCCCCACTCACTCTGCCCTTCGACGGAAGCAGGTATATGTTGCACCACATACTCAGACCCCACTCCGGGCTGCTATGCCGTTCGAGTTGGGTCCCTGCATTCCACCGCGCTGCCCCACCCTGGGTACATCTGTGGTGCCGTTGGTCCTGCTTGCATGGTGTCTGGGAGTCTGGCTAGTGCTCCCCAGCCCGACTCTCATCCGTACTATCAGACTCGGCTATGCGATTCAGTTAGCCTGGCGTCCCCCAGCCTTCAGGGCATTCAGTTCACCCATGTTCTGGCGGACAATACCCCTGTGCTCAGGGCAGAGATAGCAGTCCCACTGGCGAAGGACGCGATCGAGCCAGTCCCTCCAGCCAATATGAAGACCGGCTTCTACAGCCCAAGAAAGGTGGTGGGTTACAACCAATCTTGGACCTGCGTGTCCTGAACCGGTCCCTTCCCAGGCTGCCACTCATGATGCTTACGCAGAAATGCATTTTCAAGTGCATCCGCCCCCAAGATTGGATTGCAGTGATCGACCTGAAGGATATGTACTTTCACGTCTCGATTCTCCCTCGACACAGACCGTTTCTTCGCTTTGCGCTCGAGGGGCGGGCATATCAGTACAAAGTCTTACCCTTCGGGCAGGCCCTGTCGCCCCGTGTCTTCACGAAAGTCGCGGGGGCGGCCATTGCTCCCATGTGCGAGCGTGGTGTTTGTATCCTCAACTACCCAGTCGAGAGAGTAGTTGTGCATACACAGGGACAAGGTGCTCAGTCACCACAGCCACCTAGGGCTTCGGGTCAACTGGGAAAAGAGCAAACTCTTCCCTGGGCAGAGGATCTCTTTTCTCGGTATGGAGTTGGACTCGATCAACATGACAGCGCCTCACCGTGTCCAGTCAGTGTTGAACTGCGTGAGCTCGCTCAGACGCAGAACAGCGGCACCACTGAAACTTTTTCAGCGGCTCCTGGGGCATATGGCATCTGCAGCCGCGGTAACGCCGTTTGGATTGCTTCATATGAGGCCGCTCCAACATTGGCTCCACGATCGAGTCCCGAGATGGGCGTGGCAGAGCGGCATGTGTCGGGTCCAAGTGACCCAGCACTGTCGCCAAACTCTCAGCTTGTCGGACCCTTCGTTCCTGCGGGCAGGCGTTCCCCTAGAACATGTGACATGTGTGCCTCTGCCACCGGCTGGGGGGCCACGTGCAATGGGCATGCAGCTTCAGGTCTGTGGATGGGGCCTCAACTGCATTGGCACATTAACTGCCTCAAGTTGTTAGCAGTACATCTTGCGATGGGCAGCTTCAAAACGCCACAACTAGGCAAGCATGTACTGGTCCGTACGGACAGCACTGCGACCGTTGCAACCGTCAAAGTAGTCTACACTCCCGCCGCATGTCACAACTCGCCCGCCATCTCCTCTTTTGGAGTCAGAAGCATCTGAAGTCACTTTGTGCCGTTTGTATTCCGGGCCTACTCAACCGTGCAGCTGACGAGCTCTCACGGCAGCAGGTGCTACCGGGAGAATGATGACTCCACCCCCAGGTGGTCCAGCTGATTTGGAGGCGCTTCGGGACCATACAGATAGATCTGTTTGCCGCCCCGGACACGTCACACTGCCAGCTGTTTTACTCCCTGACCGAGGGGACCCTCGGCACGGATGCACTGGCACACAGCTGGCCCCAGGGTCTACGCAAATATGCGTTTCCCCCAGTGAGCCTTCTTGCACAGACCCTGTGCAAAGTCACGGAGGACGAGGAGCAGGTCTTGCTTGTTGCGCCGTATTGGCCAAACCGGACCTGGTTCCCGGAACTAGAGCTCCTCGCAACAGCCCCTCCCTGGCTCATTCCTCTGAGGGAGGACCTGCTCTCTCAGATATGGGGCACCCTATGGCACCCGCGTCCGGACCTCTGGAAACTCCATGTCTGGTCCCTGGACGGGACGCAGAGGTTCTAGGTGACCTAACAGGTTCCACTTCAACGCATAGAGGCGCCTCGTAGAGGGGGAGTGGTAGTTGACCCCAAGTGGTAGTTGACACCATCACTTCCCCTAGAGCCCCCTCTACGAGGCGCCTCTATGCGTTGAAGTGGAACCTGTTCGTTGACTGGTGTTCTTCTCACGAGGAGAACCCCCGAACTTGCTCGATCAGAGCCGTGCTTTCCTTCCTGCAAGAAGGGTTAAAGCGAAAGCTATCTCCCTCCACCCTTAAAGTGTATGTTGCCGCTATTGCCGCACATCACGATGCAGTTGAAGGTAAGTCGTTGGGAAAGCACGACCTGATCGTCAGGTCCCTGAGGGGGGCGAGGAGACTAAATCCGCCTAGCCCGCTCTCTATACCCTCTTGGGATTTGTGTCTGGTCTTTTCGGCACTTCAGAGACCACCTTTTAAGCCCTTGCAATCAGCTGAGTTAAAAATTCTGTCCTGTAAGACAGTACTCCTGGTTGCTTTGACCTCCATCAAGAGGGTAGGGGACCTGCACGCATTTTTAGTCGACTAATCGTGTCTAGAATTCGGCCCGGAAACATGCACAAGGTTCCTACCACTCCCTTCCAGGACCAGGTAGTGAACCTGCAAGCGCTGCCCCCGGAGACGGCAGACCCAGCCCTGGCTTTTCTCTGTCCCTTTCGCACTCTGCGTTTGTACGTGGGCAGAATGCAAAGCCTCAGGATCTCAGATTAGCTCTTCATCAGTTACGGAGGCCAGCAGAAGGGAAAGGCTGTCTCCAATCAGAGGATGGCCCACTGGATAGTGGATGCCATCGCCTTGGCTTACGAAGCCCAAGGCGTGCCCTGCCCGCCCCGGTTGAAAGCCCACTCCACTAGGGGTGTCGCTTCTTCACTGGTACACGGCGCCTCACTGACAGACATCTGTAGAGCTGCGGGCTGGGTGACACCTAACACGTTCGCTAGGTTTTATAGGCTACGTGTTGAGCTGGTTTCTTCCTGTGTGCTCGCTTCAACCAGCCGGTAACACCGAAGTTCCCACTCTAGTGTCGACTTGCTGCGCCACTCCCCTCCACATGGAACGGATACGTGTGCTTTTCTGCTCCAGTCGAGTTCCCCACTCAGGTGAACCCTGTGAGTTCCTCCGCACCCCCTCGGCC